>NC_081295.1:40782500-42032500 GCF_030435805.1 Mustela lutreola
TGAACAGTAATGCATCAATACCATTTAATTCTCGGACTGTATTCACGTTTCCTCAATTGTTTCCAAAGATCCTTTTTTTTTTTAAGATTTTATTTGGGGCGCCCGGGTGGCTCAGTGGGTTGAAGCCTCTGCCTTCGGCTTTGGTCATGATCCCACGGTCCTGGAATCAAGCCCGTGTCAGGCTCTCTGCTCAGCGGGGAGCCTGCTTCCTCCTCTCTCTGCCTGCGTCTCTGCCTACTTGTGATCTCTGTCAAATAAATAAATAAAATCTTTTATTTAAAGATTTTATTTATTTATTTGACAGAGATCACAAGTAGGCAGAGAGGCAGGCAGAGTGCGATGGGGTGGGGGGGTAGGGGAAGCAGGCTCTCCGCTGAGCAGAGAGCCTGATACGGGGTTTGATTCTGGGACCCTGAGATCATGACTTGAGCTGAAGGCAGACCCTTAATAAGCTACTGAGCCACCCAGGTGCCCTGATCCTTTTTTTTTTTTTAAATTTACTAAGTTGTTTTGTAACTACTGTCTTTCGCATTCAACAGCATGTTTTATTCTGGGTATAATGAAAATGAGATGAATTATTTCTTAGATTTTCTACATTGATCCACTTTGTGGTATTGCTGGTTATCCTCAGACGTTTAAGAGGTATACTCCTCTCTCCCTTGCTAATCCCCACTTTCCCCTTGTATCTACCCTGTCACTTGGAAAGCTTCTCATTCTACAATGCTTCATCTTGGAGCATAGCAAATAAAGCCCTGTCAGTAATTACATAGGCATGGGAGGGATGCTTTGCTCTTTCTTGGTGTAAATTTTTAGATAAATAAGTGAAATAAGACAACCTTATCAAATTTTTTATCCAGAATTTTAAGTGTTTATAAAACACCCAGGGGTTTTCAGGGTGTCTAGTTCACTGTATTACTGGAATCTCTCAGAAACCTTGTCTTTTTTTTTTTTAAGATCCTGTTTATTTTATTTGACAGAGAGCGACACAGTGAGAGAGGGAACACAAGCAGGGGGAGTGGGAGAGGGAGAAGCAGGCTTCCCATTGAGCAGGGAGCCTGATGCAGGGCTTGATCCCAGAACCCTGGGATCATGACCTGAGCCCGAAGGCAGATGCCCAATGACTGAGCCACCCAGGTGCCCCAATCAGAAGCCTTGTCTTACTGATGTGATTTTATAAGTCTGCAGCCTATTTTGGACTTGGGAGTTACTTACCTCACTCTAGTTCCCAGTTTATTTCTGTGTCTCTCTGTGTATCCCCATTTTGCTGCCCTCAACTATAGCTCCTTTCGTAACTTCTTCACCTTTTTGTCCCAGCATCCACTCTGCCTGGCACTTTGTAAGCGCTTATTGTATTCTCTGCTGTCATGCAGCTCTTTGTTTTGCAGTTATAGAATTTCAGTGTTTAATTTTCATTCCTAAATTGCCACTCCGTTCTTGAAAGAAGAGGTCTGAAGTCCACATTTAGGTGTGATTTGTTGGGGATTGAAAGGATGAGAACAACATGGACTGCTACTTTTTTTCATCTTTCCATTCTTGTCATGAACAGCTATGAGTCATTCTGCTCACAGGAAACAGCAGAAGCACTCACCCCCTCACTTAAATGATGTGTATCATATTTAGACAGTTTACTTCGAGGAGTTCACTTATTCTTTTTATTTTATTTTATTTTTCCAGTGTTCCAAGGTTCATTGCGTATGCACCACACCTAGTGCTCTGTGCAATACGTGGCCTCCTTAATACCCACCACCAGGTTCAACTAACCCCCCACCCCTCTCCTTCAAAACCCTCAGTTTGTTTCTCAGAGTCCATAGTCTCATGGTTCGTTTTCTGCTCCAATTTCCCCCAACTCACTTCTCCTCTCCATCTCCCCATGTCCTCTGTGTTATTCCTTATGCTCCACAAGTAAGTGAAACCATATGATAAATGACTCTCTCTGCTTGTCTTATTTCACTCAGCGTAAGCTCCTCTGGTCCCGTCCATGCTGATACAAAAGTTGGGTATTCATCCTTTCTGATGGAGTTCACTTATTCATAAGCTTCTAGACATAATAATAAATTCTAATAACACTCTCCTGAATAAGTGGCTGGTGACTAAAACTCTTGGGTGCATTATTTAGGAAATAAAATAGTCTCCTAAGATGATCTCATGGGAAGCACAAGGAACTACATTTCTTTTGCTGCCAATTCCAGTCATCTTATGCCTAGAAAGATTGTCTTTGACTGGGGTGCCTGGATGGCTTAGTTGGTTAAGCATCCAACTCTTGATCTCAGCTCAGGTCTTGATCTCAGGGTCATGAGTTCAAGCCTTGCGTTGGGCTCCATGCTGGGTGTGGAGCCTACTTTATTTTTACTTTTATTTTTGTATTTATGTATATATATTGTGTTATGTTATTTAACATACAGTACCTCATTGGTTTTTGAGGTATTGTTCCATGATTCATTGTTTATATATAAAACCCAGTGTGGAGCCTACTTTAAAAAAAAAAAAAAAAGATCGGGGCAGTTGGGTGGGTCAGTTGGTTGGGCATCTACTTTGGCTCAGGTCATGATCCTAGCATTTTTGGATAGAGTCCCACATGGGGCTCCCTGCTCAACAGAGAGCCTGCTTCTCCCTCTCCCTCTGCCTGCTACTCCCCCTGCTTACGCTCTTTGTCTCTCACTCTCTCTGTCAAATAAGTATAATCTTTAAAAAAAAGAAAAAGATTGTCTTTGACTTGCTGAAATAATAAATTATACTTTAGAAAATGAGATATTTATATAGTGCTAAGTCTTTTTAGTTATTAAGTGCCAAAGAGTAACCCCTGGCAGTTGCTCAAATCCTGTCTCCTCCATACACCTTGAATGTGACCTCATGTCTTAGGTGATGGTGCCTTAGAAGGCCTGCTTTCTCTGCTGGCAGTGCCTAATCACAGCCATTAATTACCTCTCCCAGGTTCATCTTCTCCATGAAAGCTTCCTGGGTCTCCAGGGATGGCTGACCACATTGTAATTTTGATTTGGTTGTATATCTTCTTATACCAGATGATATTTCTTGAGGGTGGGCTATTTTCCTGTTGGTTTTGTTTTCCTACCCCTGGTGTTCACAGTGTAAAGTGGGTACTTAATAAATGCCTATTAAAGGAATGAATCTCCAAAGTAAATATTAAATTGATAAAAGAACCGTATTATGTCATATTAGTTTATTAAATGACATTGTTTTTGACTTTTTACATTTATGGTAATAACAAAGATACTCTTTGGCTAAGGAAGAAAACGACTAGTTTGTGGGTAGTATAGATTTTTTTTTTTAAGGATTTTATTTATTTGTTAGAGTGTACAAGCATGGGGGGCAGCAAGTAGAGGGAGAAGCAGCCTCCCCAACAAACAGGGAGCCCAATCTGGCACTTGATTCCAGGACCCTGAGATTATGACCTGAGCTGAAGGCAGACACTTAGCCAACGGAGCCACCCACGCTTCCTTATATAGTTCTTTTCTGTTCAGAACTTCTATGCCCCTGAACTCTTGCTATAGTGTAAAACTGATAAAGTTCTTTTTTCCATATAAAGATAGTTTTTTTCTCCATCCTGATGTTAAATATACATGCTTATTAAGTGGAATTACTACTTAGCAGTGAAAAGGACTAAACTAGTGGTACATGTGGTAATGTCTAGATGAATCTCAAAAACATTAGCTAAGTAAGAGATCCAAACTACACACTACATCTTGTATGATTCCATTTGTTTGTTTGTTTGTTTGTTTATTTATTTAAAGATTTTATTTATTTATTTGACAGAGAGAGACACAACTAGAGAGGGAGCACAGGCAGGGGGAGTGGGAGAGGGAGAAGCAGGCTCCCCACTGAGCAGGGAACCCCTTGCGGGGCTCCATCTCAGGACTCCGGGATCATGACCAAAGGCAAATGAGCCAAAGGCAGATGCTTAATGATTGACCCACCCAGGCACCCCATATGATTTCATTTATATGAGAGATTTGAAAGCAGATCCATAGGGATTATAATCCGATTCCTGATTCTCCCAGCCAGGGGTGTGGGGGAAGGGATTGATTATAGAAGGGACATGAGGGTACTTTTTGTTTAAGGGGTGATGGAGGGGCACCTGGGTGGCTCAGTCAAATAAGCATCTGACTCTTGATTGATTTCAGTTCCAGTCTTGATCTTGTGGTCATGGGGTTGAGTCCTGTGTCTGGCTGCTACACTCAGCAGGGAGTCTGCTTTGATTTTTCTCTCTCCTTCTTCCCCTGCCCCTGCTTGCATATATGCATGCTCTCTCTCTCTCACTCGCTCTCTTTCTGTCTCGATAAATACATCTTAAAAATAGGGAAGATTATGGAAATAGTCTGTATTTTGTTTGTGGTGACCAAGGTCATGAATATATATGACCAATTTTATAAATCTTCCCTCCTTACAAAAAAAGTATGTTCTGTATTTTATTTTTTATTTTTTGTTTTAAAGATTTTATTTATTTGTTTGACAGACAGATCACAAGTAGACAGAAAGGCAGGCAGAGAGGAGGAAGGAGGCTCCCCGCTGAGCAGAGAGCCTGATGTGGGGCCTGATCCCAGGACCCTGAGATCATGACCTGAGCCAAAGGCAGAGGCTTTAGCCCACTGAGCCACCCAGGCGCCCCTGTGTTCTGTATTTTAAAGATACATGTGTCTGTCCATTTAAATTTACTGATTTTGATACTCTTTTTCTGTTTAATTTTTCATCTATCTGAAATTGTTTTCAGCAATATTTCTTTAAAGTCCTTCAGTAAAAAAACAAGAATTAAAATCTTATACCTACTGGGGGTGCCTGGGTGGCTCAGAGGGTTAAGCCTCTGCTTTCAGCGCAGGTCATGATCTCAGGGTCCTGGGATCGAGCCCCGCATCGTGCTCTCTGCTCGGTGAGAGTCTGCTTCCTCCTCTCTCTCTGCCTGCCTCTCTGCCTACTTGTGATCTCTATCAAATAAATAAATAAAATCTTTAAAAAAAAAATCTTATACCTACTACTTGAGATGACATTGTTAAAAGGTTGTAGATCCTTATCTTTGTAAATATGTATACATTACATATATAAAATAAGTGGATTTTTTTTTTTTAAGATTTTATTTATTGATTTGACAGAGAGAGAGAGAGAGATCACAAGTACGCAGAGAGGCAGACAGAGAGAGGGGAAGGGAAGCAGGCTCCTCGCCGAGCCGAGAGCCCAATGTGGGGCTCGATCCCAGGACCCCGGGATCATGACCTGAGCCGAAGGCAGAGGCTTTAACCCACTGAGCCACTCAGGTGCTCCCCAGACAATATTTCTAATATATACATGTTTCCCTTCTTCTCAAATAGACTTGTCGGAATAAATCCATATCATAAAAGCTTATAATCCAATATTATGATCACCAGGTATTCTGCAGAAAATTCTCAATAATTGTTGAAGTAAATAGAACTACATCATTTGGTTTTTAATTTCTGTCATTTGCTTTTTAAAGATCAGCTGCTTTTTATCAGTACTTAAAATTAGCTCCTTTTGAATAAATGAAACAAGATGGGTTCGGGAGGGAGACAAACCATAAGAGACTCTTTTTTTTTTTTTTTTTTTTTTAAGATTTTTATTTATTTGTTAGAGAGAGAGAGAGATACAGAGCGCAAGCACAGGCAGACAGAGTGGCAGGCAGAGGGAGAAGCAGGCTCCCTGCCGAACAAGGAGCCCGATGCGGGACTCGATCCCAGGATGCTGGGATCATGACCTGAGCCGAAGGCAGCCGCTTAACCAACTGAGCCACCCAGGCGTCCCCCATAAGAGACTCTTAATCTCGCAAACTGAACGTTGCCAGGGGCAGGGGGGTAGGGGTAGGGTGGTTGGGTTATGGACATTGGGGAAGGTATGTGCTATGGTGAGTGCTGTGAATTGTAAACCTGGTGATTCACAGACCTGTACTTCTGGGGCTAATAATACATTATATGTTAATAAAAAAATAAAATATGTTAATTAAAATAAATTATAAAATAAAAATATGTTAATAAAAAATAAAAGATTAAAAAAAAAATTCGCTCCTTTTACTGTTTTCCTATTAACTGCTTCTGATTGCTTTTGCTGAGAAATTACCTAACAAGCATTACTGGAATAGTGTGTGTTAATTAATTTATTTATGAAGATTTATTTGTTTATTTTAAAGACTTTATTTATTTATTTGACAGACAGAGATAACAAGTAGGCAGAAAGGCAGGCAGGGGGTGAGGGCATGGAGAAGTAGACTCCCTGCTGAGCAGAGAGCCTGATGTGGGACTTGATCCCAGGACCCTGGGATCATGACTGAGCTGAAGGCAGCGGCCCAACCCACTGAGGCACCCAGGCACCCTATTTGTTTATTTTAGAGAAAGTGTGTGCATGTGAGCATGTGGGTTGGAGGGGTAGAGGAGAATCTCAAGCAAACTCCGTGCTGAGCGCAGACCCTACCTCAGGTCTCAGTCTCACAACCTGAGATCCTGACCTGAGCAAAGCCAAAAGTTGAACATTTAACCAACTAAGCCACCCAGGTGCCCCTAGCATTGTGTTTAAAATTAAAGTAGTACTTTCAGGATTCTTAAGTGAGTAAATTCCTGGGACTTGATATATATGTTGCCTGGAGACCCTTTTCCCATCTGGCTTCTACACCCTCAGTTGTGTAAATGGTGAGATTGCCAGATTACTGTGTTCTGTCTAGCAAAAAGTTGTGATCTTTGAGGGGGAAAGGGGTATGGGCAGAAGTTCTTATACAGTAGTTCCCCTTATCCTTGGTCTGCTTTTTGTGCTTTCAGTTACCCACGGTGAACCTCAGTCCAGAAACAGATGGTCCTTTTGATGTGTAGTCAGAAGGTCAATAGTAGCCTGACACTGTATCATAATGCTTGGGTCATTCACCTCACTTCATCGTGTAGGCATTTATCATCTCACATTATCATAGTACATGTTATTTTGAGAGACCACAGCCATATAATTTTTATTAAAGTGAGTTGTAATTGTTCTATTTTATCATTAGTTATTATTGTTAATCTCTTAGTGTGCCTAATTTATACATTAAACTTTATCATAGGTATGTCTGTTTTGGAAAAAAAAACATAGTATATATAGGGTTTCATTCTATCTGTTGTTTTAGGCATCCACTGGGGATCTTGGGGTACTACTGTACTTGGTACAAATTTCATACAGAAATTCATTTTTTGCTTGACTACTATTAGCAGGAACGTACATGTGCTTTTATTTATTTATATAGAAAGATTTATATATTTATTTGGGAGAGAGTAGAAGCGAGAGTGGGTTGGGGAGAGACAGAAGGAGAAAGAGAAACCTTGAGCAGACTCACTCCTGAGCAAGGGCCCCAGTGCAGGGCTTGATCCTAGGACCCTAAGAGCTGAAATCAAGAGCTGGCTGCCTAACCAAATGAACCACCCAGGCATCCCTTACATGTGCTTTTAAAAATCACTGTGTCTGCTGCTAAATTCTCTTTGTTTTTTTTTCCCCTCTGTCTGTCAGGTTCTTCAGAACAGATATCCCAGCCTTTTGGCAGTAGCTGATCACCTGCTTGACATTTACATCCAACTTACTGGAGAGAAGCATCTCTCTCGCAGTGATAGTTCTGTTACCTGTGAACAGGCACCTGAGGAAGTTTCAGAAACCAGAAGAGAAAACAAAAGACTAAGCCTTGAGGGAAGAGAATTGTCTCTAAGGTATGAGTTGTTATTTTATTTATTTATTTTTTTAAGTAGGCTCCATGCCTATGCTGGGTCTCGAACTCATGACCCTGAGGTCAAACATCGCATACTCCACCAATTGAGCCAGCCAGGTGCCCCTTGAGTTGATGATTTAAAAATTGCTTTCCTTAAAAGTTCTTAGCAGCTAAGACTGAATGGTTATGAGAAGTCCAGTTTGAAATTAGACCTATGGAGTGCTTCGTGGTGTTGGATCCTATTTTTAGGTCCTATAGTTAATGATTAGGAAGGCTTATAAAGGGAATATATTATTTTAGCTTTAAAAAATATCTTCGGGGGCACCTGACTGGCTCAGTGGGTAGAACATTCAACTCTTAGAGTCATGAGTTGAAGCCCCACGTTGGATATGGAGGCTACTTAAAAAAAAAAAAGAAAGAAAATAACTTTAAAAGTCAAGGTTGAGATTACTTACTGATGTAATTCTTTCACTAGCTTTTCTTTTGTGACAGTTGGGGTCTTAAATAAGACCCTTGGAGTTTGCTATATATAGTGAGTTCTGTACCTTTACTTTCTTTTCTCAGTGGTTGATTTGCCTTTTGAGAAGTGAGCATTAGGAATGGCCAACTCCCCTGTGTTTGCTCTGAGAGTTAGTTGCCCACCCTCCCAACCTTGTCTGGCATGGATTGGAGTAAAATGTGGAATAAGAGTAAGTGGAAATCCCACTTACTCTTTCCCCTGCACTTTATTGTTCAGCAGTGACCAATTTTAGTAAGTGGATTTCCACTTACTCTTTCCCCTGCACTTTTTTGTCTTTATAATGCCAGAGAAACAGAGAGACTTCATTGTCAGGTGTTCCCTAGATTTACGTGGATTGAATTTAACTTTGATGCTTTTGATGTCTTTGGCCTATGGTCTTTTATTTCCTGGCTTTTTTTTTTTTTTTTTAAAGGGATCTACTGAATTGGTGTAATAGGATTGTCCAATGTTTTGACAGTCTTTCTTCATCAGCATCCTTAAATATTTTTCAAGAGGTAAGATAGAGTCTTCCTGTTTGTTTTCTTTCTATTCTGTAAGGCTGTTGATTTTCATTGTTATTTTCTGTCTCTTGGCTGCTATCAGAACTTTTCTTTTGCGTTTATTATCCCTAGCTGATTAAAACTAAACTAATGTTGTCTTAAAACTAATTGGGCTTAATCAATGTTTTTTGGTTTTTAAACAGATTACTATGAATTGCAAGTATAGTTTAGACAGAGTAAAACAGACACGGAAAAATAAAATGAGAAGAAAATCTCCCAGGTGTTAATAAAGTAAAATATCAAGTGTTTCTAAAATGTTTAGTATTAGAAGCACTGGGCTGGCTCAGTCAGTGGAGCATAAAACTCTTGATCATGTGTTTGAGCCCCATTTTGGGCATGGAGCCTACTTAAAAAATGCTCAGTATTTATTTTTACATATAATTTCATTGTCTGATAGAGTTGTATTTGTCTGATCCCTCCACTTGCTGAGTAGGGTCTTTTGCTTTAGTCGAGAGGAATTTATGTGGGGGTTACAAAGTATAGCCTTGTATGCTGGGCTTGGCCAAAAAATGTGTTGTGTGGGAGGGAAACCTGATTGAATTACAACTCTACCATATTCAGTAAGAACAGGGAGAATTTTATTTCTGCTTGCTTAAAAATAAAAGTGCTACTGTATGGAGATCTGTGGGATCTTAAAGCAGTGACCAATTTTGATTATAAAGTGTTCCGGTTTTTAAGGGTACTCGCGTGGCTTAGTCAGTTAAGCATTTAGCTCAAGTCATGATCTCAGGATTGTGAGATTGAGCCCCACATCAGGCTCCACCCTGGGCATGGAGCCTGTTTAAGCTTTTCTCTTCTTCTCTGCTTGGTCTTTCTGGCCTAGCCAGCCCCTCTATTAAACTATTAAAGGTCCATCAAGAGTCACCTTGCTTAACTTAATAAACTCATGTATGGTCCAAAGGGACCCTAGTGAATAAAAAAAGACATTTCCTACTCCTGGTAATGCCAAGGGTTTTTGAAGCTCTGTCCTTCAGGTATTAGGGACAAGGATTAGGTAAATTCTCTCTCTCTTTTTAAATGCTTAGATTAAGTTTATTGATAATTTACACTTGGTGGTAGCAGAGCTATGAGTGTTTACCACACTCATAGTATCCTTCTATTCTCATTTTTTGTCTTGTCTTTCCTGTAAATAGAAATTTAGCAAAATGCTTAATGTATTCAAATTTGAAGTTTTTTGGGTAGAATTTACTTTTGGTGGTGATATGTACTCTATATTTAATTACATCAGAAGACCTATCTGGTGGTGCCTGGGTGGTTCAGTGGTTCAGTTGGTTAAGCCTCTGACTCTTGACCTTAGCTCAGTTCTTGATCTCGTGAATTCAAGCCCACATTTTTTACTTTGAACACACATACACACACACACCCCACCACCACCACCACCACCAAAAACACATACCTGGTTGGCCTATCAGTAATTGCTGAGATTAAGTACTGGATTAGGGTAATGATAATGTGGTCTTTTTATGGCGCACCAGGAGTTTGCCTTTATAGCTAGAAAGTAAACTTTTGGTATTACTTCTATGGCTTAAGAGTCAGTTCCCCCCCACCCCCCATGAACCATAGACCTAATGATTAACACTAATTCTGTTTTTGCCTGAATTTCAGATTTGTAAAATGAAGCTTTTTTTTTTTTTAAATTATTTATTTTAGAGAGAGAGAGTGAGCAAGGATGGGGGGAGAGGTAGAGGGAGAGGAGGAGAGTCCTCAAGCAGATTCCATGCTGAACACAGAGCCCAGTGTGGGGCTTGATCCCAGGACCTTGACATCATGACCTGAGCCGAAATCAAGAATCAGACACTCAACCAACTGAGCCACCCAGGCGCCCTGTAAAGTGAAGCTTTTTCTGTTTGCTTGTTTGTTTTTTCCCTAATTAGTATTTTGATAGTAAAGCCTTTACATTTGTTTGTATCCTATCTCTATTATGGTAAGGTCCTTGAGTCTAGGGCTGGTACCTTATTTTTATTCTCCTTAGTCTTACAGAAATGTTCCTGCTGGTTTTTTGTTCTTTTTGTGGCCAGAATGGTGGTGCTCTGTTATTAATGAGGTATTTTAAAAAATCAGTTGACATTGACCTTGGTTATTTTAATAGGCTCTGGACTGTTTCACAGCAATGCTTTCTAAGCATACAAGCAAACTGAAAATGGCAGAAATTATTGGAAGTAAATTGAACATTTCCAAGAAAAAGGTATGTAGTGCTATTTTTACTTCTCTGTTGAAAGGAAGCTGTGTATTTACTTTACTTGCTAGTCTCTGGTCCTTACCTGGAACAGTTCCTTTGCAATAACTACCTCCTTTGTCAAAGTTGGTAGTTTCGTTGTTACCTGTCATGGACATTAAGCTCTTACTATCTCTTAAGTAAGTAGTTCTGATATGTTCTGCATTCTTAAAGTGTGCACACATGCATGTACCACATGCATGCTTTATTTAAAATGTACCACATGCATGCTTTATTTTCTTCAGTGTTTTAATGAAGATGTTATTCTGTAGATTGTGGGCTCAGGACTGGAACTGTTTTATTAACACCTTTGTCTGTAGTTTTATTCAGGATTAGATTTTTTCCCACTTTTCATTAATGTCAAACATAAGAAAAGTTAAAAAGAATAGTACCAACAGACACCAAGAATAGTACAAAGAATAGTACTTAGGTTCATTGCTAACATTTTTAATACTTTGCTGTTCTTATTTTATTACAAAATACATATTTTTGGAGGAGAGAGCCTTTCAGCAGTAGTGATGGTAGCCAGGAAAATGTCTGAGGTCTATCATGCAGCAGATACCTGGCATTCCCAAATAAATGATGACACAAAAAACCCTTATGTCAGGAACTGATATAGAAGTATTCCTTAAGGTTCTGAAACTGTTGGGATGGTTTTAGCTGCAGGTGACAGAACATCTACCAAAAGGGGCTTAAGTAATAATTATAGTAGGCAAAAGAAAAGAAAAGAAAAAGAAACTACCACAATTGGGTTAAAAAGAACAGTATTTATCCCCTTTGGTTGAAGAAAGATTTGTTTTCCCTGAACACTTTGCTACCCCTTTCATTCCTGCCCCAAATCTAAACAAAATCTGGGTTCTTAGGTTGGTGACAAGGACAAAAGAGGAACGAAACGGCTGTTGGGTAGATATCCTGGAAGCACCTGTCACAGCTTCTTTCTGTGTTCTGGCTGTAGGGAGATGCACCATGGTTCCATCAAGTCACTGTTCCCTCTATTATTTTAAAATCTAAAGCAGAGAAAAGCATAGCTGAAGAAAAAACACTGATTTTTTTCATAAATCTTAGGAGTAGAACTTTCTGTTCATTTGCTATTGGAATATGTCAGTGTGTTCACTTTAGATATAGGCAGATACGGGCGTATTTGAATGAATAAATATGAATGAATGAAAAATACAGGGCAACATTCATGATCAGTGTTTTAAAAAACATTAGAAATACAGAAAATTTTTAAAAAGACATATTTAAAGCTAGCTCGCCTATCTTGAAGGTAGAAAGTACTTGGTAAAGGGCTAGTTAGAGGGGCACAGTAAACCATAGTAAGCCACATGGATGAGGAAATGTTTGAAGAGTATACAAAAAAATTTTTTTAAGACTACAGAATTTTACTCTGTCTCCTCCCATAGGCCGAATTCTTCTGTCAGCTTTATAAACCGGAAATTGTGATCAATGAGCTAGATGTGCAAGTGGGTCGAGTGCGGCTTCTACGGAAACAAAGTGAGGCTGTCCACATACAGAGGTAAATAGACTCTCAATTAGTCTGAGACTGTGGGGTTAGGAACATGATAGAAGGACTAGTCCAGCCCCTTGTGTCTGACCAGAATGTGTGTGAATGGTGATCCCTCCACTGTGCTGGATGGTAAGAAGCAGTAGTTTTCTAAAGTATATTCTGTAAAATTAGATGTTAATAGGTGAAGGAGGTGATGAGGGTGATTAAGGCCTTGGAAGTAGCAAAGATGTATTTTTTATTTTATTCACTTTGTGTATTTAGCAAAGTAAACCTCACTTGGAAGTCAGGTGAGGTCCTGTTGTTAGTCTGTTAATTCCTAGAATTTTACAAGATTCTGAGCTCTAGTTACCATTTATTAAATACTTACTATATGCCTAGTATTGTGCTAAGCGCTTTGCATATGTTTTCTCATGTGGTGGTTATAATAATTTTATGAATTAACTTATTATTGTCTTACGACTGCCATAACAACTTACCATAAACTTGGTAGCCTAAAACAATAGATATTTATTTCCTCGCAGTTCTGCAGACTAGAAATCTGAAATCATGATGTTGGCAGGGCCACATTTCCACTGAAGGCTTTTGCCTCCTCCTGTCTTCTGAAGACTACCAGCAATCTTTGGTGTTCCTTGTCTCTGTAGTTACATTTCTCCCATCTCTGTCTCTGTCATCATATCATCTTTCTTGTGTGTGTTTGTGTTTCTGAGTCTCTCTCTGTCTTTGTAAGAACACCAGTCATTGGATTTAAGGCTCACTCTTAAACCCAGTATGATAGGATTTTAACTTATTTATATCTGCAAAGACCTTCTTTTCATATAAGGTCACATTCATAGGTTCTGAGTTAACATGAATTTTTGGGGGAGTCTGTTCAACCCACAATAATAGTAGCTCTGATCCAAATTTTATAGGTGAGGAAACCCAGGCTAGGAGATAGGAGAGGCTAAGTAATTTGCCTAAGACGACATAGCTAGTACAGATAATGTCTTATCTTATTGGTCTTTGGAATCTCTAGAGTCTAGTAAAGTACCAGGTATATAAATACTCAGTGTTTGTAGAATGAATGAATTCTGCAATTCATAGGCTATGAGGATATCTGTTTTATATCTTGAAGACAGCTACTGTGAGTTACCTTCTGATTTTTGTGGAGTCTGGAAAATCTGGTTCCTCAAAACAACACTTAAGGACAATTTGCAGCCTGTTTCTCTGACCACTTACTTGTTTTCCCCTTCCCAGGGAGAGGCTCACTTTTGCTCCCACGAGGCCATCCTCTGTTCTTATTGAACAGCTCGCAGTGTGTGTTAGCAAAGGGGAACCTGTGTTGCTGGTGGGAGAGACCGGGACTGGCAAAACCTCTACTGTCCAGTACTTGGCTCACATTACAGGTAAGTTAGAGGGGAAGCACTCTGCCCCCAGATAATAACCATTTCACACTGATTGCCTTCCCCCTCCACCCTTAAATAAAAAGTCCACAAAATACTAGAGTTTAAAAAGTGCCACTACTCCGCTTTGCCTGGAAATCACCACTGGAAATTTTTTCCTTGGAAATAATGTAATTTTTTTCCCCTGGAAATAACCACTGTTAATAGCTTGGCATTAATTTTTTTTTTTTTTTTTGGGTTCTAATCTATGGTCTGCAAATATATAAATATTTAAGTTTGGTTTTATGTTGAAAAAATGGGATTCTATGTATATGTATTGCAGTTAATAAGGAAATTAGACATCTTTAAAATAGAACTGCCTAGGGGCGCCTGGGTGGCTCAGTGGGTTAAAGCCTCTGCCTTCGGCTCGGGTCATGATCCCAGGGTCCTGGGATCTAGCCCCACATTAGGCTCTCTGCTCAGCAGGGAGCCTGCTTCCTCTCCTCTCTCTCTGCCTGCCTCTTCACCTACTTGTGATCTCTGCCTGTCAAACAAATAAAAAAATAAATTAATTAAAAAAAATAAAGGTCTCGGGGTGCCTGGGTGGCTCAGTGGGTTAAGCCGCTGCCTTCTGCTCAGGTCATGATCTCAGGGTCCTGGGATCGAGTCCCGCATCGGGCTCTCTGCTCAGCAGGGAGCCTGCTTCCTCCTCTCCTCTCTCTGCCTGCCTCTCTGCCTACTTGTGATCTCTCTCTGTCAAATAAATAAATAAATAATCTTTTTTTTTTTTTTTTTTTTTTAAAGATTTTATTTATTTATTTGTCAGAGAGAGAGTGAGCGAGAGCGAGCACAGGTAGACAGAGTGGAAGGAAGAGTCAGAGGGAGAAGCAGGCTCCCTGCGGAGCAAGGAGCCCGATGTGGGACTCGATCCCAGGACGCTGGGATCATGACCTGAGCTGAAGGCAGCTGCTCAACCAACTGAGCCACCCAGGCGTCCCTAAATAAATAATCTTAAAAAAAAAAAATAAAGGTCTCATTTCTATTTAATGACTAAATAATAATATTCCATACTGGATGTTTATTTAATTCTAATTTATAGACATTGACTTACTGAAGGAATTTTTTTGTTGTTTTCAGTTATCTGATACTGATACACAATCTTGTACACATCTTTCTGGGTTAGGTGAAAATTTCGGATGGTTGAAATTCCTGAAAGTAAAATAAGAGAATCGGAGGAAGTATACCTTTAAAGATTTGCCATATGCCTATGCTTACGTATCCTTTAGGATCACTGGATATAAATAGTCTTGAAATTTTGAGAGTGACCCTTTTGCCCTTTCTTTTTAAAAGGCCACCGTTTGAGGGTTGTCAATATGAATCAACAGAGTGACACTGCAGACTTGCTTGGGGGGTAAGTATGGTTTAAAATTGTTTTCTTGTTATTTTGTGTTCACTGCTTGAGGGAACAAATAGTTTTTCCTTTCAAAACTCAAAATTAGCATTAGAAAAAGGTTCAAAGACTTGTACCCCTACTCCAGCAGGTTATTTATAGGACTTTATTGAGGAGCTCTTGGATGTATAGATGTTTCTCTTCACTTTTTTTTTTTTTTTTAAGATTTTATTTATTTATTTGACAGAGGCGTAGTGAGAGAGCAAACACAAGCATGTAGAGTAGGAGAAGGAGAAGCAGGCTTCCTGCCGAGCAGGGAGCCTGATGGAGGACTCCATCCCAGGACCCTGGAATCATGACCTGAGCTGAAGGCAGACTCTTAACTGACTGAGCCAGCCAGGCATCCCTATTTCTCTTTATTGTAAAGAACACTTGAGGTTCTTGCTCTCAAAGATCATGCTGGAATGGAGAGGGAAAAAAACCCAAGTATATGATCAGTTACTATTTGTGTGTACAGTCATTTGTCTGAAGCGTACATTCTGGAGTCACAGTGCCTTGGAGCTAGACGCTCTCCTGCAGTTCTATTATCTTTGAAACATAAAGTAGCTCTCTGCTTGGTTAAATGCTGCTCATGGGACTCCATTGTGGTCATTAAAATGCCCTTCTGTATTGGTGTTTTTTAATATGTTTGGTTCATATTGAGTATGTTCGGTTTGTGCTGAAGGCTATAAAATTGATGGATGCTATTGGCATACCTTATGTTGAGCGATATTGGGGATCTGTCCCATTAACTCAGAACAATTGCTTAAAAAAATCCTTAAAGGCATAAAGTAGAAATTATTGTCTTTTTTGCTCTTAATGGCATCTACCAGAAAGCCTTTCATTTATCTGTTTTTTTTGGGCCACCTTAACAGCAGTTTTTATTTTCACTTTCTTTGTCTTATATTCCTCCTTGCTATGGGTAGATTGCTACTTTGAATCCTGTTTCTTTTGGTACTTTTTCTTTTTCCTTTTTCTGTTCTACACATACTAGTAATGATGTACTGAATGCTTTTAAATATATGTTCTATCTTAAGATCCATTACCTGAGGCTTATCTTTCTTACTCTAATTCTACTTTCACTTTGTTATTTTTTTCCCTGGTAATCTTTCTACTCTAGTTTTATTTTACTACTGTCAGTTAATTGACACTTAATCTCCCCTTTCCTTCATTGAGGTACTTGGCAATATGTTCTTACTAATATATAGAATTAGTTACTTAACTATATATATCTATAATACCGTGTATTTCTCTCTATTCTGTATCTCTGTATGTCTTCAGGAATATTCTCCTGTTAATGCATTCCTAAAACAAATGGCTGGCGTTTTCTTTCTTTCTTTTTTTTTTTAAGTATTTATTTATTTATTTGACAGAGACACAGTGAGAGAGGGAACATAAGCAGGGGGAGTGGGAGAAGCAGGCTTCCTGCCGAGCAGGGTACCTGACGGAGGACTCAATCCCAGGACCCTGGGATCATGACCAGAGCCAAAGGCAGACTCTTAATGACTGAGCCACCCAGGAGCCCCACAAATGGCTGGTCTTGTACTGATTGAACATGTATTGGGTTTGTCTCTGCTAAGAATTTGTAGTGTTATGTCAGCCATTGTAAGTAGTTTTAAACATAGTGAGTACAGAGATGCCCGTTTGTGTCCTGATGCAATTGATAGTAAAACGATTGGAATCAGAATATGGTACCTGGAGTTTTATTTTAGTGCCAACTTCCTAAAAAGAGTATATATTCATTTTTTCCTTATTAGTAGGTTAGCTTCAGTTATCAAATAGAAAACTTATATATGCTTCAGTGTTTGTCTGATTGGAAATGTGCTTTGCTTTCTATATTTTTGTATTACTGGAAAGTGGCATAAATCAAATCTTTTAATGGATAACATATTGTAGATGCGTGGATGACTCCTTTGCTTATGAGTTTTTGTGAGTAAGATGGAAAGACTAAAAAATAACTTTAGAAAGACAAAGGACTGGGGGTGCCTGGGTGGCTCAGTTGGTTGGACGACTGCCTTCGGCTCAGGTCATGATCCTGGAGTCTCGGGATGGAGTCCCACATCGGGATCCCAGCATCATGGGGAGTCTGCTTCTCCCTCTGACCTTCTCATCGCTCATGTTCTCTCTCACTGTCTCTCTCTCAAATAAATAAATAAAATCTTAAAAAAAAAAAAAAAGAAAGACAAAGGACTGGAAAACAAAATTCAAGAGTTGCAGGGAGATAGGATAGAGAAAGTGTAATATTTCTATTTTGCAGATGTGTGGTTTCATTTGTTTCATTAGGTTTTATAACTATGTTAAACATATTTTACAGGGGCGCCTGGGTGGCTCAGTGGGTTAAGCCTCTGCCTTCGGCTCAGGTCATGATCTCAGGGTCCTGGAATCTAGTCCCACATGGGGCTCTCTGCTCAGCGGGGAGCCTGCTTCCCCCTCTCTCTCTGCCTGCCTCTCTGCCTACTTGTGATCTCTCTCTCTCTGTCAAATAAATAAATAAGATCTTTTTAAAAAACCCCATATTTTACACGTCAAATAATATGAAAATATAAAAGGGATTTATAGACTAATTAGTTTGTTTTGCAAATCTGGATCCTTTAGATTGATTTTAAAAAGAGTATAATTGAGAATAAAGACATTTTATAAAAGTAAAGCTTCAAAGATCATCAGTCTTCAACTGTGTTATACAGATTGCCTTCTGATCTTTGTTAATATATGTACTCCCTTTTTTTTTTTTTTAAATTAGCACTAGCATGGTACATTTTTTTCCTTCATTTAAGGGTTTTTTGTTTTGTTTTGTTTTGGTGCAAAATGGTGGTTTATTAAAGCATGGGGACAGGACCCGTGGGCAAGAAGAGCTGCTGCCAGAGTTTTTTGTTTTTTTAAAGTGGGCTCCACACCCAGTGTGGGGCTTGAACTAATGACCCTGAGATCAAGAACTGCATGCTCTACTGACTGAGCCAGCTGGGATCCCCTCCATTTAATTTTTAACTCATGTAAAAAAAAATTTTTTTTTTAGATTTTATTTTTAAGTAATCTCTATACCTAGCATGGGGCTCGAACCTATAACACTGAGATCAAGTGAGCCAGCCACGCGCCCCTGTTATTCTGGTAGGCAGAACATAGACCTTCAGATTACCTGTGAGTAGAGAACTAAACAAGTTCCAACAGAGTTGGGGGTGAAGAGAACTTAGGATGAGACTCTGAAAAAGAGTAGAGGACACAGGGGACTTAGATGAAGCAGATAAAATCATTCCAGAAAGAGAAACTCTAGGTCGAAATGGCAAAACCCAGAGCACGGGTTCACAGCATTCTTGATAGAGAAGGGGATTGGGAAGGGCAACCTCCTAGGGAGAAACATGACCCTTGGAGAAGTTGGCAATGAAGGAAAGAAAAAAATGGGAGGAGAATTAAAGGTCTTATAGAAATGGAGAAGCCACCAACTTGCATGCTCTTTTTTTGCAACCCATGGAAACCTCTGTACTGAAGAGAACAGGGCAGAAGTGCATGCTCATAAATTTGGAAAACTGATTCTAAAATGAAGAAGAGTGTTTATCATTTCGGTTACTCAGCATGTACTATTTTATATTCTTTCACATGTTACAGTATTAGTCATTTTCTTTTACCCAATTTCAAATAAATTCTTCTGAGAGTGTTATGTTCTCTTAGGTGTCAGGTTTGGTTCCCGCTGAGTATTTGTGTTGCAGCTCATTTTTTTCTTTCTTTCTGAAATGTGTCTATGTTAATTCATTTTTTTCATCACTTGAAAAATTGACTTTTATTGATTTAACTGTCTTAGCCACTATGCTGTGCTTTAAATGAACAGATGCTTCTTTTAGTCTCTTTTGCAGTATTAAGCTGCTATTTTCATGAATTCAATAGACTTGAGCCACTTAATAATGTTAATAATTATAACAGCTAATTCTTGTATGTATTCAGGTTCCAGGCACTATTTGGAGTCCTTTATTTCTTATTTTTCAAAGATTTATTTATTTATTTATTTATTTATTTTAGAGAGAGAGCAAGAGAGTGTGGTGGGCGGAGCAGGAGGGGAGAGAGAGAATCTTCAAGCTGACTCCCCACTAAGCATGGAGCTCAATGCAGGGCTAGATCCCAGGACCTTGAGATTGTGACCTGATCTTAAACCAAGAGTGGGTCACTTAACCGACTGTGCCACCCAAGCGCCCTGTAGTCCTTTATTTGTGTTAACTCAGTTTGCATTTTTAGCAACCATGAGGCACAGACTATTACCCCAGTTCATACATGAGGGATTAAACCTTATTAAGGTAATGGCTGGTTCTTGTTTAAACCAAGGCCATCTATACAGAGTGTCTGTGGTTTTTCTTTTTTTAATATTTTATTTATTTATTTGACAGAGATCACAAGTAGGCAGAGAGGTAGGCAGAGAGAGAGGGGGAAGCAGGCTCCCCACGGAACAGAGAGCCCGATGTGGGACTAGATCCCAGGACCCTGGGATCATGACCGGAGCCGAAGGCAGAGGCTTTAACCCACTGAGCCACCCAAGGCACCCAAGTGTCTGTGTATTTGATCATTACTCTGCTGTCTCAGTTAGCTTTGGGTTCCATTTGTACTGTCATCTTTAAGACTAGCAATTTTATTTAAATAAAATTTGTGTTTTGTTCAGTTCCTCACTACTTTTGTTCATCATTGTTTCCTTGGTCCAGTCTATAGGTCTCTCATCTTTGTTTCTTCTCCTAACTTCCCAAAGGTTTCTCTTCCATTCAATAGTTAATGGTCGTTCAAAGGTATCATGAGAACACATATGTCTCAAATCCTTTCACCAATTTTCGGGCCATTTAGAGTATACTCCAAAGGCTTTTTTTGACTTCTGAGGTCCTCCGTAATCTGGAACTGGCACTTCTCTGACATAATTTCCTTTGTCTGGCTCTGCCACTGAGCTCGAGTCACACACTTGTACCTAGATGCTTGCTGTGCTCTCTCTGACATCCCTTGCCTCCCACAGATGTTTGGCTTAGCTCCTTTGCTTGCTTGATTTGGGTCACTTTCAAATTCCCATCTTTAACCAAGTCTCTGACTACCATGTCTAAATTACCAGTGCCTTCTTCACCCAATCCTTTATATTTATATTCATAGCACTTACTACTACTTGATGTTTTATAGTAGATATATTTTTTCTATTGTCTCTTTCTTTGGATTGTAAGCTACAGTGGGGTCTTGTTTACTCAGTGCCTAACAACTAACAGGTACTTAGTAAATTTTTGTTGACTAAATAGAGTAAATAAATGGCTTTACTAATGTGTTAGTGCTTACTGGTAAGTGTAAATGAGTTTGAAGTTCTCATGCTCTTTCTCTCTGGAATCAGACTCTTTCATAGATGCCCTGTATCAGGGCCTCGGTGTTACTCATTTCATGGTTCCTCCCTCACAGTCCAATGAGTAAATAGTGTCCAGTTCTCTAGTTGTGCTTCACTATTCTGAAACATATTTGGTATTGTTTCATGGTCCTGTGATTATAGTATATAGTATCTTAGGTTTCAGAAAATTGTATATTTGAGGTTTTTCAGGAACAGTTTGTGCTGTCTGAGCAACTTTTTGCTACAGCAGGTGTTTCTCAACTCTTCATTATCACCCCTGCCCTTGAATATTAAATGAAACTTTATATGAGGGACACCTGGGTGGCTCAGTTGGTTAAGTGTCCAGCTCTTTATTTCAGCTCAGGTCTTGATCTTAGGGTAGTGAGTTCAAGCCCTGTGTTGGGCTGCACACTGGGTGTGGAGCCAAATGCTTAAAATAAATAAAATTTATATGGATTAATTTCCTAGCTCCCTAAGCAGAGAAATGCTAAAGAATAAGAGCATCTAAATACTAAGAAATAAAATGTTGAGCTTTGGAGGGCCATAAACAATTGCAATGTCTGAGATACTATTGCTTCCTCCTTTCCCTGGCCCCATTTCAGTCTCTTTAAGAGCAGTATCCTCAGTGTGCCTGGGTGGCTCAGTGGGTTAAAGCCTCTGCCTTTGGCTCAGGTCATGATCCCAGGGTCCTGGGATCGAGCCCCTGTATCGGGCTTTCTGCTCAGCAGGGAGCCTGCTTCCTCCTCTCTCTCTGTGCCTGTCTCTCTGCCTACTTGTGATCTCTATCAAATAAATAAATAAAATTATAAAAAAAAAAAAGCAGTATCCTCTCCCTGTCAGTTGAGAAGCCATGAGTTGTGCTCACTTTAAGTTAATCAATTTCAGATGTTGTATTTTCTTCTAAAATATCCTGAAAACTTTTTGATCAATCTTAATAAAATATGTTGTATCATTATATGTTATATATGATGATTATTTAAACATGTTAGTAAAATAAGTGACATGCTTCTCACTGTCCAACTAGGAATTTCTAATTTTTTTCCTAATACTGTTTACCTAATACTAGTTTTTACACTGAGTATGGAGAAAATAGATTATAATTTAGAACTTTAACACCAGGGGGCCTGGGTGTCTCAGTTGGTTTAGCGGCCGACTCTTTATGGCTCAGGTCATGATCTCAGGGTCCTGGGATTGAGTGCCAGGTTGGGCTCCACACTCGGCCTGGAATCTGCTTGAGGATTTTTCTCCGTCTCCCCCTTATCCTTCTCTCTCTCTTTCTCTCAAATAAGTAAATATTTAAAAAAATAAATAAAATTTTAACATAGATGTTGGTATTATTCTTGATTTTGATTAAATGAAATCTTAGACCTATTCCTATATTATGTGATAGCATTTCTTTCTTTCTTTTTTTTTAAAGATTATTTATTTATTTATTTGAGGGAGAATGAGTGAGAGAGAGCATGAGAGAGGAGAAGGTCAGAGGGAGAAGCAGACTCCCCAAAGAGCTGGGAGCCCGATGTAGGACTCTATCCTGGAAGTCCGGGATCATGACGATCCTGGAAGTCCGGGATCATGACCTGAGCCGAAGGCAGTTGCTTAACCAACTGAGCCACCCTGGCGCCCTGTGACAGCATTTCTAATTTCTGTTAGCTTCACAAGTTTGGAAATTACATTTACCTTTTGTTTCAGTTACAAACCAGTGGACCATAAGCTTATTTGGCTGCCCTTACGGGAGTCATTTGAAGAACTCTTTGCCCAGACGTTTTCCAAGAAGCAAAACTTTACATTCTTGGGGCATATTCAGACCTGCTACAGGCAGAAACGGTGGCATGATCTCCTCAGACTAATGCAGCATGTGCACAAGTCGGCTGTCAACAAGGATGGAAAAGAAAGTGAAACTGGTAAGAATAGGACCTGTACTTAAAAAAAAAATAGGACCTGTACTGGTGGTGGGAGGCCATGAGGCTGGGGCTTAATTATCGGAATTGAAACCAGTGACCAAAGGGTCAGTCGGATTAATAAGCACACCTGCGGACTAATAAACAAGTCTGCAGTGTTTTCCTTTAAACATCTCTGGCTCTGCTCCCCTGTAAGGCAGCTTTGAGGCTTGTCCCATCTCCTTGTTTTTGTTTGGGTGCCTTTTTGTTTTGTTTTTGTTAGATTTCATTTTTAAGTAATCTCCACCCAAAGTGGGGCTTAGACCTGTAAGCCCGAGATCACGAGTTGCATACTCCATGGGTAGCCAGCCAGGTGCCCCTTGGCTGCCTCTTGAGTAAACACATTTCCTTGCTACATACTCAGTTGGCTTTGCTCTGTGTCAGGCACATGAACTTGGGTTTAGTTATGAAATCGGTGAACCAGCCAGGAGCTTTTTGCCAGTGGTTCATGAGCTGCCAGCTGACGAGAATTTGGTGACAAGTTTAAGCATTTACTTAGGCTCTTCGTCCTAGGAATTGTCCCTGAGCCCCACCCTGACTGGGTGTTGCCAGCACTCAGAACTTCATTTAACTTTTGAGGCAAAGAAATAGTTTTTGGTCTGGGCAGATGTGTCTTGGTGAGCTTATTTCTTCCTCCCATTTGGCTTGACTCTCTTAGTCCCCTTGACTAAAGAAGCCATTCGTTTCAGTTGGTGAAGCCCCAACTTTTAGGGAGCATCCAGTGCTCACAGAAGTATTCTGGGCATCATTTGGTTTGCTGCTACAGTTTTTGTTCACATCTTTGGATAAAATCAGCCACATTCTAATTGGAAATGGGAAATGACAATTTGATTCCTGAATGCAGCAGTGTTTAGTTTCAAACTTAGGAGAGAAAAAAAGATTTTTTTTGTAATACTGCTTGACCATAATATTCATTAGACTCTGGATAACAATGACCAGTTAATGAATCCATAAATTATAATACCGTCTTTCAATTGGATTTGTTCTGTAAGATTTTGTTTGCATCTTATTTGTGTATTTGTATATATGTTCATCTATATTGTAAATATGAGATATTTTCTCCACTTCTGGATAGTAGTAATAAAATTAGTTTGTAAAGGAGCACTATTTAAGTTGGCCTGAAGGCAAGTGCTTATGAGAATTGGGCATTCTAAAACTCAGAAACTAATCCAAGTTTTTCAAGTTCACATGATCTGAAAAAGATTTGGTATTAAAATTGATTTAAAGTTGTTGGTATAATAAAAATAGACATGTCAGTAGAACTATCAGCATTACTTTTATTCTGCCTGGATTTAAGTCATTTAAGTTGATATAAATTTTTAAAAAAATGTAGCTTGGGCAAATGACTTTGTTTTTTGAAGTCTTTATGGGTAATCTGAATAATACTGTTCAGAACAAATAGATGTAAATAAGATGAAAAGGTTTACAGGTAAACTTTTCAGTAGCTTTTGAGATTTTTGGTAACCTAAAACTTTAAAGTTTTTCTAAGTTAAATGATGAGTTAAGTAAATTCACTAGACATCTAGATCGTTTCTAAATTAAGATAACACATTAATTACTAAACATAGGTTTATCTGATTTTGGTCCCCTGTTACAGAGAAACTAAAGATATTTGGGTTTGCTAGTAAATGTGTTTTGTGCCATGCTGAGATCAGGCATATATTTCTAAAAATTCTTAAATGTCATAAATTCACCAATCTAAGGAATGCCGGTACAACAAATAGTTCATAATTAGTTACTACTTAGTTTTTTACTAGAAATGTAAAGTTTTTAAGAGTTAAAAGTTCTAATACATAGAATTACTGGAAATGATAAGGGAGGTAGCTCTATGCAAGGAAAGTGAGACTGGTTATTTAAGAGGGAAATTGAAGACAAAAATGTGAATGTAAAAAGGAAAGTTGTAGAAGGTTTATGAGAGGGGAGTCTTTGGAAAGGAACTGTGTGCATGGTAGGCACTAAGATCATGGATATTAGTATATGAAGTTAATTAGGGAGTGATCAACACCCGGGAAAGAGATGAGAGTAAGAGAATAAGATTAGGCAGAAATTGAGCAGTGATAGATACAGTATCAAAAGAAGCCTTAGCTGACTCTCTGAGGAGTTCCAAATTTGGATTATCCTTCAGAACCATCCTAAATTGGGGCAAAATTGGGGCTGGACTTTTATAATAGTCATTGGATATGACCACCTAGGAAGAGGGCATGCCCTTGGCAAGGCAGCTGTCTTCAGTCAGGGCAGTCCCTGATGGTGTCTCAGGGTTTAGGACTGTTGACAATGCCCCTATAGCTGAGAGTCCTTTTCTGATGGAGATTCTCGTCAGCACATCACTGCACCCACCACAAGAAATCAGACCCATGCTGTGCCCTGGTTGTCTGCGTCCTGATAAGTGTATGTTAACATGGGAGATGACAAGGAGGAAAAAGGAAGGGACTTTATAAATTTTTAAAGAATTTATCTTGTTGGAATGAGTAAGTTTTAATATCAGAAGTGCACTGGAATAAAATTGGAATTAGGTTTTCATGTTAAATGGCAGTTTCCTTAGATTATTGGTCTGGGTTTTTCTTTATCTTTAATGTAATCTGTTTGGAAAAACAAAATTTCTATGTTTTGTCTCTGTTAAGTCCTTTATTGCTTCAGAAAGTTGAATCTTTTCAATGTTAAAAGTCCCAAGCTAACAACTTTGTAACCGTCTGTATTTGCCTTTACAATCTCTTAGTGTTGCATTGACTAACTAGGTAATTAAGTTTTGTAATGACCTCTAATCCTATTTTGGCATATGCTTCAAAACTTCCTGATATTTCTGACAAAACTTTCCAAAATTCAACTTCTGAATGAAGTCTTTTTTACTAATTAGGCTTCTTTGTTTGGCATGTCATTACATGGGAAGCATTGTCAAATAAATGATGAAAAACCTTCTTAGGTTTTTAGTCTGTCTTGGTAAAGTGTCATCACTTGTAATTCTAATAAATAAAATGTTGTGTGCCCCAGTAATCACCAAATTTCCCTGTCAGCTGCATTATAATGAACTCTGATCCGGTATTTAACCATGGCCAATTTTGAGCCTTTTGTCATTTATAGTTGTCGTTTTGTTTTACTCTAACGGTCTTGCAAATATGTTACAGCTTCAGGCAGTTCATGGGAAGGACTTTTGACAAATACAGTTTTTGATACCTTTAAGATCATAAAACTGAACTAGGTAAAAATTTGTGAAACTCATGAAAAACAGCGTTAGGTATACAACTCTTTCCCAAATTGTAAAACTCCTTCTTTTTTTTTTTTTTTTTTTTAAAGATTTTATTTATTTATTTGACAGACAGAGATTACAAGTAGACAGAGAGGCAGGCAGAGAGAGAGAGAGAGGAGGAAGCAGACTCCCTGCTGAGCAGAGAGCCCGATGTGGGACTCGATCCCAGGACCCTGAGATCATGACCTGAGCTGAAGGCAGCGGCTTAACCCACTGAGCCACCCAGGCGCCCTAAAACTCCTTCTTTTTTAAAAGATTTATTTATTTATTTATTTGACAGACAGAGATCACAAGTAGGCAGAGAGGCAGGCAGAGGGGGGGGGGGTGGGGGCGGGAAGCAGGCTTCCTGCTGAGTAGAGAGTGATGGGGGTGGGGGGGGGATACAGGGCCCTGGGATCATGACCTGAGCCAGAGGCAGAGGCTTTAACCCACTGAGCCACCCAGTGGCTCCCAGGCACCTAAGCTCCTTCTTCTTGATGAAATTTATTTTCTGCATGGAGATAAAGGACTTCAGCACTTCTAGTAGCTTGTCTAGTTGCGGGGTATGTCAGCTTTCCAGTGTTGCTCCAAAACAACCAAAGAAGAAACTGCTATTTTGGTCAAGCAGAATATACATGTTAAGCCAAGTACAAGGGAATATTTCCAAGAAGGCAGGAAGTTGTTTGATTCTTCAAACCCCCAAACTGCATCCTGTTTCAGCACGAAGTAGCTAGAGCTCTTGTCATCCCAGTTCCCTCAAGAATGAATCATGATCAAAAGACAGTTGGGGGCAGGCTCCTGGGTGGCTTAGTCAGGTAAGCACCTACCTTTGCTTCAGGTTGTGATCCTACAGTTCTGGGATAGGGTCCTGGGACTGAACCCTGTGTTGGGCTCCCTGTTCAGTGAGGAGTCTGCTTCTCCCTTGGCTACTCCCCTTGCTTATATTCTCTTACTCTTTCTCAAATAAATAAATAAACCAAATCCTAGGGGGAAAAAAAAAAAAAAAGACAGTGGGGATTGAAACTGGTAACCAGGGAGCTAAGGGGACGAGTAATAGGTGCAGCTGCAGACAAAAATTGCAGATGCAGCATTTACCCAGACTTGTTTTCACTTGCCTGTAAGTATCCCTGACTCTCTTTCTTTGGAAAGGGCGGATTTGAGGCTTGCTTGTCCTGAGTCTCCTCATTCTGCTGCCTCTTGAGTAAATTCTTGCTGCACACTAGGTATCTCTGTGATTGACTTCGCTGTGCATCGGGCAGACAAACTCAGATTCCCTTACAGAGTTAGCAGAGGAGTGTGGGGAAGAATGAAGCCCTACAGATTGGAGCTTTTTAGGACGTAGGGCAAAGACCACCGATTCATAAGAGTTTCTCCTTTTGTGATTCTGGGCATGATTTCCATAGAAGCATAGTTGGTAATGTTGATGAACAAGTACAACTTATTGGTCAATAAGTCATATTTCCTTAGAAAATAAGTTATTTCCAAAAAGCTGTATTCTACAGCCAAAGGGCTTTTGGTAGCTTAGTTATCTTCTCTGTCCTTCCTCACCCATGGAATGGGGCTAAGGGTACTTACATCAAAGGGCTGTGATGAGGGGTGAAAGAATTAACTAATGTACACATGCACAGAGATGAACTGATTACTGTAGTGGCTGGCGTATAACATTATATAAGTACTTGGATTTATTTTTTTCTATATCTAAGATCTTTGATTTTTATGTGAGTTTTGTTATTTTTTTTGTTTGTGTTTAAGTTCTATGTATTACAACCTAAAATATATGTTAAGTTCTCATCTTTATTCTTTTCTAGGGTTACTCCTAAAAGAGAAGTGGGAAGCATTTGGTCTTAGACTCAACCATGCTCAACAACAGATGAAAATGACTGAAAATGCTCTATTGTTTGCATTCGTGGAGGTATTTTAGTTCATTTATTTAGGTTAAGACAATGTTGATTTGATACAAAATACAAGTTTAGGCTGGCTACTATTTTGTATTCTCTTCATGTTGATATTTTTAGTGCTTGGTTTTAAAGACTTAAACACTAATGAAATAGTGCTTCAGGGGAATGATTTCTGAAAAATGTCCTTTACAGAAATTATAAGGCCTTGATGAGCACCATTATTTTTAAAGTTGCAGATGAGGACAACTAGTGAAGTCTGTTGCATGACGAGGGTTTTGAGGGCGGGGTATAGATTTGGATCTATTCACTTGAGGTCTGGAAAGAACGGGCTCAATTAAATTTTCATGACTTAAGCTTTTTAATTCTTATTTTAAAAACATTGTTTTTGTGGCATACTTTACACCATAAAAGGAGGTAGGACTCTTGTTTGATCTTGTTTTGATTGGGTAGATCGTTGTGGGAAATTGGTTATCAGTGCTTAACGTTAATAGGATTATTTTTTAAATAACCAATTAGGATGTCAAGTGCTCTCAAAATAGGGTTTATACCTATTTCATGAGTTGGCATTACACTGGAGTTCAATATATTTGTTCTGTTTTATTGTTTTCAATTAAATTTTTAGAAGCTTCTGGTAGGATCATCACGAAAGCACAAGTATAAAGACATTAATAATAAAACAATTTAGGTTTTGATATGTCAGTGAGTGGATTATAAGATTTATTTTTCAGTGCTCTCGGAAATAGAATTTGAAGAGCTAAATCAGTGAAGAGGAGGAAAGATTTATTTTGATATTCTCCAGCAAATGTGAAAGAGCATGTATTACAACAACTGCAGTCTCCTGATTTAGTCTTTTATCTCCCCTTTGTATCCTCCTCACCTGACCCTGTATTTATTTTGGGTCCTTTTAATAACCATTCGGGTACTGATAAATGTTGGACTACATTGTAAGTTGTTAGTTACCTGACCATCTAGCTACTGAGATGATTTTAGTTTGTTGCACCCTTCTGTTAGGCTCAAAGATACTTCCTTGCCCCTCTGGACGTTTAAAAATGGTTGACTTGGCCTTAGCTCTTACAACAAGCTGGTGGCCACTTGCATTTAGGGTGAGTAACTGCTCTTGTTGAGTGTATCCTTATTTGCAATGGATTTTTAATAGTTTACTTTCTCTTCTTTTAGGGTACGCTAGCTCAAGCCATAAAGAAAGGAGAGTGGATCTTGTTAGATGAGATTAATCTGGCTGCTCCAGAAACATTAGAATGTCTCAGTGGTTTACTTGAAGGCTCCTATGGCTCCCTGGTATTGCTGGATCGAGGAGACACAGGTACCACTTGATCTCATTAAGGTTGACTTGGTCCCAGGCCTTTTGGCCTTTTTAGAGTAAGATTCTTTTGGTTAGGTAGATTATGTAGTCCTCCCAGTGTTCATTCCATAGTACTAATTTTCTGCTAAGTTAGGTGGCATGGGGAATGCAAAGAATAAGAATTTAAATTATTTGGTAGTAAGTAATAGACATGCACACTGAGTGACAAAATACATGCTGGTGAATAGGTAATAAAACATAAATAATAATGAACAACCATACCTTCAAAGATAGTGGAAGGGGAGTGTAAGATTAAGTTGGTACATAGGTCTGGAAATTGGTTTCAGTGGGGTTTCAGGAAAAGTAAGGATGGTTTGAGCAGCCAGCACCAGCGCTGCTGAGTCTGAGGCAGGGTTTCCTGGCCTGAAGTTCTGTAGCGTTAGATACTCTTCCCCGGGCACCTGTGACTGATCACTTGCTATTAGCAGTTGAGAATTTATAATTTTCTCCTAACAGAACCACTGGTTCGGCATCCTGATTTCCGTTTATTTGCATGCATGAACCCAGCAACAGATGTGGGCAAAAGAAATCTCCCACCAGGAATAAGAAACAGGTGAGGGGACAAGGCCTGATTCCTGGGGATTGATTGATTGATTGATTTCTTTCTTTCTTTTTTTTTTTAAAGTTCTCTTTATTGATTGATTGGTAATATTAACCTAATTAAACATCGTAACAATGCTTGAAATTTCTTGATCTCTGGTAAGAGGAATCCTTCCTTATTTGTCATATTCCTCTACTTTTTCTAGGTGATAGGACTACAGGGGACTCCAGAACAGGAGAGTTTCTTCCTTTGGGGTGTTTGTATGACACTTAATGGCTCACAGATATTATAGAAAATTAATTTTTTTCCTCCTTCGAGTAACCTTATAGCTACCAGAAAAATTTTCACATACTGATAAAACAGTATAACATTTAACAGTATAAGTGCATTTTCAGAACTGAGTCCTCTTGGATGAGGCCAGTGGTTTATAAAAGGCTCTTTAATTTTCAGTGTTGATTAAACACTGACTGACACCAACAAGGTATTTTGTTGGTATTTTATGTTTGTAGCATTTGGAAAAAGATAATGATCTTATTTTTGTTAGTGACCTTTTGTTGAATATTGAGTTTTAAAATAGTGCTAAAATATTTTAAGATTCCTACCCCCACATTACAAGAGTAATAAAACCTTTTTAGGAAAATTTTATAAATTAGAGGCATTGTATTTTCTTTGCTCCAGTGATTTTGTTTTTGATGATGAGGATGCTTTTTGTTGCGTATTTTTTTTTGTCACATGCTGTTAAAATAACACCTCTGAAAGTAAGGATAAATGTCTTCTTTTATTTCATTATGGTCAGTTTTTATCTAGATGAAAGGCTTTCATATTTTATAAGCAATTAAAATGAGTTTATATAATTTCTTGTGCTTTGTATTTATTTTAAAGATTTTATTTGAGCACACACTTGTGAGAGAGAGGGAGAGGAAAAGAGAGAAAGAGAAAACAAGCCAGGGCAGAGAGGCAGAGGGAGAGGGGAAAAGCCAGCTCCCCACTGAGCAGGGAACTTGGTGAGGGGATGAGGGGTTTGATCTCAAGACCCTGGGATCATGACCTGAGCCAAAGGCAGATGTTTAACTGGCTGAGCCACCCAGATGCACCTTGTGTGTGGGGGAGGTTCTTTTTAAAGATTTTATTTATTTATTTGACAGAGAGAGATCACAAGCAGAGAGGCAGGCAGAGGAGGGGGTGAAGCAGGCTCCCCACCTAGCAGAGAGCCCAATGAATGCAGGGCTCTATCCCAGGACCCCAAGATCATGACCTGAACCACAGGCAGAGGCTCAACCCACTGAGCCACCCAGGCACCCCTGTGTTTTGTATTTTTTAATTGTCAGAATAGCTATATTAACTTTCTAAAAAGTTATTATTTAATAATCATTGTCTTACAGGTTCACAGAACTTTATGTAGAAGAATTGGAAAGTAAAGAAGATTTACAAATTCTTATTGTGGATTATCTGAAAGGACTGAGTGTGAATAAGACCACAGTGCAAGGAATCATCAAGTAGGTTCTCTTTGATTTCTCTTCATAAACTTTTCACCTGAACATGTGTGCCTAATGCACATGTATTATTCCTTTTTGCTTCTGGCTGGAGAAGGATTATCATTAAGGTTTCTATTTTAAAGTATGAACTCCCATGGATTTTCCTAATGAAGCTACATTGAAAGCTTAAGATTTTTCACCGATGAGAATATGTAAACAATTAGATAATGCTCTCCTAATTACTTCTGTATTCATAGCTAGGAGTTTACATCCCCAGAATGTAAATGACTTGTATTTTCATTTTTTATTTTTTCAGTTTCATTTTATTTTTTTAGTGTGCCAAGCTTCATTGTTTATACACCTCACCCAGTGCTCCATGCAATAAATGTTCTCCTTAATACCCACCACCAGACTCACCCTATTTTGCTCTGTCTTGATGAAATCTTACTTTTTGCAATTTGCATGTTGTTTATGTGGGATGCAGGGAGGAAGAGGTTGATACAGTGAGTGACTGGGGTTTAGAATTAATTGAGGCTTAGCTGAATAAAGTACAAATTGGCCATGTGGCTTGCTGCTTTCTTGAGCCTTGCCTTTTCTTTCTTTTTTTTCCCTCCCTCCCTCCCTTCCTCCCTTCCATCCTTCCTTCCTTATAAGAATGCATTTTCTTTTTTTCTTTTTTCTTTTTTTATTTTTTAAAGATTTTATTTATTTATTTGACAGAGAGAAATTACAAGTACACTGAGAGGCAGGCAGAGAGAGAGAGAGAGAAGGAAGCAGGCTCCCTGCTGAGCAGAGAGCCCGATGTGGGACTCGATCCCAGGACCCTGAGATCATGACCTGAGCCGAAGGCAGCGGCTTAACCCACTGAGCCACCCAGGCGCCCCAAGAATGCATTTTCTAAACTGCAAAGCATTTTATTATTTTTTTTAAAAAGATTTTATTTATTTGTCAGAGAGTGTTCCCCCACAAGCAGGGGAGAGGCAGGCTCCCTTTGAGCAAGGAGCCTGATGCAGGACTTGATCCCAGGACCCTGGGATCATGACCTGAGCGAAAGGCAGATGCTTAACTGACTGAGCCACCCAGGCATCCTTCTTCTTCTTCTTCTTCTTTTTTTTTTTGTTATTAGTATCTGCCTTTTATTTATTTATCTAGTTTAATTTTTTTTTATTAACATATAATGTATTATTAGCCCCAGGGGTATAGGTCTGTGAATTGTCAGGCTTACACACTTCACAGCACTCACCATAGCACATACCCTCCCCAGTGTCCATAACCCCACCACCCTCTCCCCCTCTCCCCCCACTGCAGCAACCCTCAGTTTGTTTTGTGAGATTAAGAGTCTCCTGTGGTTTGTCTCCCTCCCGATACCATCTTGTTTCATTTTTTCCTTTCCTACCCCCCAAACCTCCAATGTTGCCTTTCAAATTCCTCATATCAGGGAGGTCATATGATAATTGTCTTTCTCTGATCGACTTATTTCACTCAGCATAATACCCTCTAGTTCCATCCACATCATTGCAAATGGCAAGATTTTATTTCTTTTAATGTCTGCATAGTATTCCATTGTAGATATATATTACTTCTTCTTTATCCATTCATCTGTTGATGGACATCTAAGTTCTTTCCATAGTTTGGCTGTTTTGGACATTACTGCTATAAACATTCGGGTGCACATGCCCCTTTGGATCACTACATTTGTATCTTTAGGGTAAATACCCAGCAGTGCAATTGCTGGGTCATAGTAGCTCTATTTTCAGCTTTTTGAGGAACCTCCATGCTGTTTTCCAGAGCGGCTGCACCAGCTTGCATTCCCACCAACAGTGTACGAGGCTTCCCCTTTCTCCGCATCCTTGCCAATATCTGTTATTTCCTGACTTGTTGATTTTAGCCATTCCGACTGGTGTGAGATGGTATCTCATTGTGGTGGTTTTGATTTGTAGTTTCCTGAGGCCTAGTGATGTGGAACACTTTTTCATGTGTTTGTTGGTCATCTGGATGTCTTCTTTGCAGAAATGTCTGCTCATGTCCTCTGCCAGGCATCCTTCTTGAGCCTCTGTTTCCGTTTCTGTTTTTGTTTCTTATACCATGTGGAAAGGGCACAGTCTTATATCAGACAACCTGAATTCTAGCACGGGCTCTGTCAAAAACAAATTTTGTCATTCTGGGCACGTCACTTAGTCAGTTTTGTCTGTGTTGTATAGAAAGAACTATACAAGCTTCTGAAATAGGATCATATTAATCTTTTACTTTGCATTTTGTGGTTTGTTACCCTTTTTTTGTTCAAATAATTATTGAGTTGCCGAGGTGCTAGGGATACAGCTATAAATAAGATAAATATAAATAATCTCCTCATGGAGCTTTTAAAAATTCAAGAGGTGAAGATAACTAATAAATAAGGAGATACACACTATAATTTTTTTGAAGTGACTATAACCTCAAGATTTTATTGTCTTCATAAAACAACAAAATATGGGCATGCCGGGGTGGCTCAGTTGCTTGGGCTGCTGCCTTCGGCTCAGGTCATGATCCCAGCATTCTGGGATCAAGTCCCACATCTGGCTCCTTGCTCAGCCCTCTGCCTCTGCCTGCCATTCTGTCTGCCTGTGCTCTCTCTCTCTCTCTCTCTCTCTCTGACAAATAAATAAATAAATAAACTTAAAAAAAAAAAAAAAAAAAAGGAAGCTTGGCTCTTGGATCACTTGGCCCTTTCCCTTTTTATCTCCAGTTCAAAATGCTTACATCCTTTAATAGCCAGCATTCTCTTAGATCTGCAGTTCGGCTCAACACATTCAAGCCTCAGCACAATCTTCTTTGTAGTTTTAGCCTTTTTTCAGAAAATCGACATAGCCACTCTGCTATGTGCTGCTTTCCCTGTGCATAAGGAGAATCTTTGCCTTTCTTGTGCACTGTCACTTTGTGGGGTTAGTGCTTGTCATACTTCTTAGAAAAATTCTGGTGGGTTTTAGGAATGTTCACCATGTTTGCAAGAGCGCTATTAGCACAGAAAGCAGGAGAAACATATTTTTCGGTTATGGTAAGCATAGGAAAATAACACATAAAGCAAAATGGGGATTAGAAAATACAGGCTTGAAGCCTTTTTTTTAAAAAAAGATTTTATTTATTTGAGAGAGGGAACAAGGAGGGAGAGAGCACAGGCAGGGGGAGAGGAAGGGGAGAAGCAGACTCCCCACTGAGCAGGGAGGCTGATGCAGGACTCGATCCCAGGACGCTGGGATCACGAGCTGAAGTCAGGCACTTAACTGAGCCACTCAGGAGCCGCAGTTGGAGCCTATTTTAAATAGGATAGTTAAGGAGGCATTTGTAAAAATGCTTTGGAATGGTTTACCAATACCACATCCTAAAATTAGAACACTTTTGTTAACCAAGAATGTTTGGACAGAAGTATAAATATGTGTGGTTAAAATTTAAAAGCAGAATTTAAAACAGACTAGATAAAGCAGAGATTCTTAAAAAATGCCATAGTATAAGTAGTAAGTGTTCATTTGTAATAACCCATTCCTAGAATGTAGATTCTTTCTACAAAAGAAAGAACATGGGGGCACTTGGGGTGGCTCAATTGGTTAAGCCACTGCCTTCGGCTCAGGTGATGATCCTAGAGTCCCGGGATCGAGTCCCACATGAGGCTCCAGCTCCACGGGGAGTCTGCTTCTCCCTCTGATCTTCACCCCTCTCATGCTTGCTCTCTCTAGCTCTCTCTCAAATAAATAAATAAAATCCTTAAAAAGAAAGAAAGAAAGAAAGAAAGTGTAGCAGGATTGCAAAGAGGCAAGCCAAATCTTATTATTTGGACAAGAACTTGGATTTCATCTTTGACACATATTTGGTTACTCTTTTTTTTTTTTTTTTTTAAGATTTTATTTATTTATTTGACAGACAGAAATCACAAATAGGCAGAGAGGCAGGCAGAGAGGGAGAGAAGAGGAAGCAGGCTTCCTGCGGGACTCGATCCCAGGACCTGAGATCATGACCTGAGCTGAAGGCAGAGGCTTTAACCCACTGAGCCACCCAGGTGCCCCTCACATTTGGTTACTTTTGATCTTGTATAGCTGATCATGAATTTAAGGAAGTTTTAAATTCCTTGCATTTCATGTTTAAGTCTGAAGCTTATTTTGTCTTGCCATCTTCTAGATTACTAAAGTGTGGTAATGGTAACAGTAACAGTCACCGTATTTTCATACCATGTAACATTTTGTCATTGTTGATTAAGGACATACCTATGACCTTTCAAATACCATGATTTTCTGTGTGCTTCTCCGTCACTATTAGATTACACTAGGACTTTATTTCCCTCTTGTATTGAAGCAGATTTTGGAACACTGTGTTTAGACTCTGTTTGTGTGTGTGTGTTTTGTTTTTTTGGTTTTTTTTTTAAGATTTATTTTAGAGTGTGTGGGGTTGGGGCTTGGAGAGGTAGAGGAGGAGGAAGAGAGAATTTCAAGGAGTCTCCCCTCTGAGCACAGACTGTGATATGGGACTTGATTCCACCATGCTGAGATCAGGACCTGAGCCAAAATCAACAGTTGGATGCTTAACCAACTGAGCCACCCCTGGACTCTGTATATTATTACCAAGGGCTTCTCCTATCTTACTGTCTTTTGTTAAGAATCTGATATTTTGGGGCACCTAGGTGGCTTGGTGTGTTAAGACCTCTGCCTTCAGCTCTCATCATGGTCCTGGGGTCCCGAGATCAAGCCCCAAGTCACGCTCTCTGCTCAGCAGGGAGCCTGCTTCCCCCGCCCCCCCACCCCCTCACCTGCCTCTCTGCCTACTTGTGATCTCTGTCAAATAGATAAATAAATCTTTAAAAAAAAAAAAAAAAAAGAATCTGATGTTTTTCACCTCTCTGCTCTTTTCGTCCTAAAGGAAATTGATAGATCCTTCTTTTAAAAGAGCCTGAGTGTATGAAAACTAAATTCTTTTAAAAAAGATTTTATTTATTTGAGAGCGAGAGACAGAGAAAGGAGGGGCAGAGGGAGGAGCAGACTCCCCGATAAGCAGGAAGCCCTGAAAAATAGATTCAAAAGAGAATGTCTGAGAGGTTTTGATGAATGCTCTAGGAAATCATATGTCAGCTTAACTATCTAATTCTATAAAAATGATGGGGCGCCTGGGTTACTCAGTTGTTAAGTGTCTGCCTTCAGCTCAGCTCATGATCCTGGGGTCCTGGGGTCCCGCCTCATATTGGGCTCCCTGCTCGGTGGAAGGCTGCTTCTTCCTCTCCCACTCCCCCTCTGCTTGTGTTCTGTCTCTCACTGTGTCTCTATCCAATAAATAAATAAAATCTTTTTTTAAAAAATGGCTTTTGGACCTTGCATAAAAAATAGGAATAATGGCAAAATAGTGAATGCTTATTAGTTAACAAAGTCATTTGAACTCTGTCCTTTTTGTAGCTTGTATACAGCTCTACGGAAAGACTCTGGGACAAAATTGGTGGATGGAACTGGCCATAGACCTCACTACAGCCTTCGGACTCTTTGCAGAGCTTTGCGATTTGCAGCTTCCAATCCGTGTAGCAACATCCAGCGCTCACTCTATGAGGTCTTTCTAAAATCTGTTCTTGAAGGGGAGCTTGGTGGATGGGCTCACTATTGGATGGGATGAAGTGGTGATGCAAATGCTAGGTTTGCCTTTGTGTTCCATTTAGTCAGCTCAGCCTAGAACATACCAGAGTGACCCTGCCCTTTTTCTACCATCATAACACATTTAAAAGTTGTTCTGGGAGCCAGCACCACCCAAGAGGTTCAATTTTGTTCCCGAAATAAGTTGAACTGTTATTGCAGAAGGGTAATTAGTTTTATGCGTATTTGGTTTTTTCCTAGGGATTTTGTTTGGGTTTCTTAACACAGCTTGACAGAGCATCACACCCAATAGTTCAGAAGCTCATTTGTCAACACGTTGTCTCTGGCAATGTAAAAAGTCTGCTGAAGCAGGTATGTTGTTTGATTTCTTGACTTAACATAAGTGAAAGGCTGAATTATCAAATTTTTTTTTTAACAAAACTTGTTTCTAATTATAAAAGTAATCCATTTGTTCCAAAACATTAGGTGGTGTCTTGGATGGTGAAAATTCCCAATAATCCTACCCCGACTCTTTAGAGATTTAAACCTTATGCCCTGGGCGCCTGGGTGGCTCAGTGGGTTAAGCCGCTGCCTTCGGCTCAGGTCATGATCTCAGGGTCCTGGGATCGAGTCCCGCATCGGGCTCTCTGCTCAGCAGGGAGTCCGCTTCCTCCTCTCTCTCTCTCTGCCTGCCTCTCTGCCTACTTGTGATCTCTGTCTGTCAAATAAATAAAATCTTTAAATAAATAAATAAATAAACCTTATGCCCTTCCACCTACATTATATATGTATTTTGTTATATATTCAAATTATGACAGTGTGTGTATAGATTTATCAAAGCAAATTCTTTCTTATTTATTTTAATTCCAGTATATTTAATATACATTGTTACATTAGTTTCACATATGCAACAATATAGTGATTCAACAAATTTGTATGTTACTAGTTGCTGAAGTTTAGTGTACTCTTAATCCCCATCGCTTGTTTGACAGTCTCCTCACCCACCTTCCCTCTGGTAACCATCGGTTTATTCTCTATTGTGAAAAGTCTATTTTTTTGGTTTGTCTTTTTTTTTTTCTTTGTTCATTTTTGTTTCTTAAATTCCACATATGTGTGAAATCATATGGTATTTGTCTTTTCCTGACTAACTTATTTCACTTAGCAAGGGCAAATTCTAATACATATATCTAATATAAATAACTTAAATGGAACCGTCTTGTAATACTGTTCTGTAGCTTCCTTTCTTAGGCTCACTATATCCTATATTTTTGTACTGTACCAGAGATCACTGTGACATTGTTTCTAATGGTTACATAGTATTTTGTCGCTTACACCGTAGTTTGTGTACACACTTCCCATTCTGATTGATGGTTGGGCATTTTTTTTCTTACTAAACACAGCCATCATTTCAGTTTGACAGAGGAAATTCTAGAATAACACGGGAGTGAAAGATGCTGAGAAAGTGGTTTACCAACTAACAGGCTTGTTTATATGTTAATTCCTTAACTCTTTTTTTTTTTTTTTTTTCCTTAACTCTTAAGGAAGAAAGTACCTATTAGGGACTTAGGATTACTTTGGATTCACCTCTCTGAAAGAGTGTCATAGTTATCATGGGACTGTTGGTTATTTCTCTGACATTTTTGTCTTTCAGCCTATTCCAGAACCAAAAGGAGGCCGGCTTATCCAGGTCGAAGGATACTGGATTTCAGTGGGAGACAAGGAGCCTACAATAGATGAGACCTATGTTCTTACATCTTCTGTTAAGCTAAACCTAAGAGACATAGTCCGAGTGGTTTCTGCAGGGTATATGGACCTTTTCTCTTACTTCTCTGAAGCTTCACCAGCATAAGCATTGATGGCATTCTAGTCTTACTTCTTTAATTTTTAAAGAAATTAAAGAAGTAATTTTATTACTTCTTTACAATTTTATTATTGTTCGTTGGCTGAGGGAATAATACCTTCTTGAGCCAGCACTTTTCTCCTGGCACAAAGCATTGTTTCTAGTTGCACCTTTTGGTGGAAGCAACACAGATGCAGATTATTTGTTTTCTAGTATTTTGCTGATGAATACTCATCATCCGTTATTTAAGTAATAGCTAGTCCCATTTATTGTTTTCTCACAAATACTATAAGAAAGGTTGAGATTGCTTTCCTCAGTATTTTCTGAGGAACCCCTTTTACACAGAAACTTCCCAGGGCTTTAGAAACATTCCATTAGTGGTATATAGGCATATAAACATATTTTGTTACGGTGATAAGTGATACGTTCTTTTTAACACTACTTGAATTCTGGTTCCTTTTTTCCTTAAATTGCTTTATTGGCTGATCTTTTCAAGAACCTATCCAGTGTTGATTCAGGGAGAGACATCAGTTGGTAAAACAAGCCTTATCCGGTGGCTGGCTGCAGCTTCTGGTAATCATTGTGTGCGTATTAACAATCACGAACACACGGATATTCAGGAGTACATTGGTTGTTACACATCTGACTCTTCAGGGAAGCTTGTGTTTAAAGAAGGTAGGATTATTATTTCATTCCATGAGTATTGCTGTTCATTCTTTTTTTTTTTTTTTTTTTAAGATTTTATTTATTTATTTGACAGAGAGATCACAAGTAGGCAGAGAGATAGGCCCAGAGAGAGGGGGAAGCAGGCTCCCCGCTGATCAGGGAGCCGATGTGGGACTCGATTCCAGGACCCTAGGATCATGACCTGAGCTGAGGGTAGAGGCTTTAACCCACTGAACCACCCCGGCGCCCCAGGTGTTCATTCTTTTAAACTCATTTCCCCAGGTAAACGTCATCCTTTCCAATTGAGGCACACGAACCTTTGCCATAATAGCTGGTTTGTCTTTCTCCCTGATCTCCCTGGTTAAGGGAAGATGGTTAGTGATCCAGCATTGTTTGGTCCCCGCTGATCTTGTCAGCTGTACAGAGGACTATGACCAAGTTTTGTAGAGGGTAATTGAACTGCTACTTCATTTTCTAGAGACTCAGAAAAATGTGGTGAGCACTGAACAGAGGGAAGCTAAGAATAGATATGAGAATGTGGTGATTTAAATGAAATTAGACTGCAGGGGGAAAAATAATTTGGAAATGTGATATTTGTCAGCCTTGGCTTTCCTTCTGTGTGAAATGATTACTTTCGTTGAAAATTGTCCTTTTTTGATCTTTGACATCACAAATTATTTGGGGGGCATGACTAGCTGCAGGGAGTAATTTGTTTTGAAATGCAATGGTTTAGATTTGGTTGAGTTGCATATAACATTTTTTAAAACTTTGAACTAATTTAGGCACTAATCCTTAGTGTTATTTTTTCTAAGGTGTTCTAATTGATGCTATGAGAAAGGGCTACTGGATTATTTTAGATGAATTAAATTTGGCCCCTACTGATGTGTTAGAAGCACTGAACAGATTACTGGATGATAACCGTGAATTGCTCATCACAGAAACACAAGAAGTTGTTAAAGCTCACCCTCGGTTTATGCTTTTTGCTACCCAGAATCCACCAGGCCTTTATGGAGGCAGAAAGGTGTGTAGCGTTTGCCCCTTACTCCCATTTATTGCCCTGTAAAGTAATAATTTTTTCTTGGTAAGACTGAGATGTTTTTACTTCTTTTGAAGCGTTTTTCTTTTTATGGTGAATAGCAGAGCCTCCATTTTGGAAACTGGGTGAGAGGCTCTTTTTATTGTGGTTTTTTTTTTCCTGTGTTTCCTAGGTGCTTTCTAGAGCCTTCAGGAATCGGTTTGTGGAATTGCATTTTGATGAATTGCCTAGTTCTGAGTTGGAAACAATCTTGCATAAGCGCTGTAGTTTGCCACCCTCCTACTGTAGCAAGTTGGTTAAAGTCATGCTGGACCTTCAGGTATTTCATCTCTCTCACTTAGTTCCAGATGGAACATACTGATTAGATTTGTGATCAAAGTTTAAAATTTGATTGCCTTCTCAGTTAGATAGAGCGGTCCATCCATTTTTTTTTTTAATATCTTCAGAGTAAGGATATCAAAATGCACTTCATTAATACATTTTTTGGTTTTATAAATGAACAATTTGATATCATGTTATAGTTTTTCTCATAGTCATATATGGTAACAGTCCTGGACTTGTGGATAATTTTGGAACATTTTGTTCAGATTTGAATTTGGCTTTCACAAACTGCAAATTTCGTTTTTTAAATGGATCTAGTCCTTGAATGGACACAACTGAAGATACCTTTTTATGTCTCTCCCTTGTCAATTCTGTGAAGCTACAGTTTGTTTTTTTGAGTATTTCATTTTATGGTATTAAAAGTGTCCTTTATCAGAATTAATGTACTTTTAGTTTCTAGAAAGCTAATAATAATTAGCAGTCTTAGTGCTATGTTCCTATATTATGGGATTGATGTTTCTGCCTGTTTGCCATCATTTGTATTCATAAATTTTACATATATGGTATAGGAAATGGAATTCCTTTTTTTTCTTGGTGTTGTGTTTTGGAATTTATATTACATTTGGAATTTATATTACATTATAAAACACATGAGTTTGAATATTTATCTTCAAAGGATTATAGTCCATTTACTTTTTTTGAAAATTAATCTTAGTGGAATGAATCATTTTTATAGGAGCATAAATTTGTTAAAAATCTTATATAGGTTGTATAGTGTGTTTGCCATTGCACTTTTTCATTTGTTTTGATATTTTAATAGTCCTATCGCAGAAGTTCTTCAGTGTTTGCCGGAAAACAGGGCTTCATCACCCTTCGTGATCTGTTTCGATGGGCTGAAAGATACAGATTGGCTGAACAGACTGAGAAAGAATATGACTGGCTGCAGCATTTAGCCAATGACGGTATGCTTTCAGTTGGATGCTCTCACACCGTGAAGTTATGTCAAACATCCAGTCTTCTTATTAAAATAAATATTTCCCGAATTGTGGTCAATATATACATTTTACTGGGTATTTCAAAAATAGTCTTTCTCCCTCAAGTACCAGATGCTTTAGAAAATAGTTCTTTCCTGCAAGCGTCTGTGCTAGTATGTTTGGGTTTTTATAGTTTTCTTTTTGCTTCAGGTGGCTCCATGTAGGAATCAGACAGGGGCACAATGCCTGTGTAAGAGTTTTGGCCAGGGGTTGATGATGTCTCTGTGGACTGTTTATCTGCAATTCACCAATCAGAGATAGTCATGCTTGTGCCTTATACAGACAACTGTCAGGTTGAGCTACCTGAGTATCTCAGTTGGTAAGCATCTGTTTCTGGCTCAGGTCATGATCCCAGGATCCTGGGTTCAAGCCCCATGTCTTTTCTTTCTTCCTCTACCTCTCCCCCTAGTGCTCGCTCCCGCGCGGGGACTGTCTCTCTCTGTGTCAAATAGATTAAAAAAATCTTAAAAAAAATAGTAAAAGAAAACTGACAGGTTGGTCAGGTACTATCATAGTTCTGAGGAAAGGCAGTTATGTCATCTGAGACTCATGATTGCTCATTATGTTACTCCATAGGAAAGAATGCATTTCAGAGTCTTCTGATTTGAAAGGTACTAATGACTCATTAATGGAGTGGTTAATAAGGAGAGTAAATAAAACTAACCCATGAGAGTATATATTTTTTTTTACTGGTAAAGAGTAGATAGATGGAGTAACAGGTGTTTTTTTTTTTTTTTTTTATAAAACAAAAAACAGTCTTGGGCGCCTGGGTTGCTCAGTGGGTTAAGCCGCTGCCTTCGGCTCAGGTCACGATCTCAGCATCCTGGGATCGAGTCCCATATCGGGCTCTCTGCTCATCAGGGAGCCTGCTTCCCTCTCTCTCTCTCTGCCTGCCTCTCTCTCCATCTACTTGTGATCTCTCTCTGTCAAATAAATAAATAAAATCTTTAAAAAAAAAAAACAACAAAAAAAACCCACAAAAAACAGTCTTTAATCAGGGTATAACATAGTAAAGTGAATATAGTGCTCTATTTTTTCATGTGTAAGCTAGATATCTTTTATTTTTTTTCTTAACATATGTGTATACCATGTGAATCATTACGTAGGCCAAAATGTATAGAATATTTTCCAGTACCTCAAAAGATTCTTTCATGGTTTCTGCCAGTCTTAACCTCCCGTGGAGGTAACCACTGCTCTGACCTCTGTGAACACTGATTTTTGCCTTTGCTTGAGCTTCAGCTAGTCCTATGTACTCCTTGGGTTTGACTTTTTTTCATCCAGTCTAATGTGAGGTTCAGCTGTGTTGTTATGTTTAATTATTATTGTGTTGTAACCCATTGTATGGAGATACCATAAATGTTTAATCTCTCTCTTGTTGGTGGACATTTGGGTTATTTCCACTTTCTAGCTCTTATGAAAAGAACTGCTCTGAACATTCCTACATATGTCTTTTGGTGCACATGTGTTCATTTGTGTTTGGGTAAGAACATGGAGGTCATGTTGCTGGGTGCAGGGCAGACATATGGTTAGTTGCAGTAGGTTCTCCCAATTTTCTGAAGTAGTTCTTTAGATACTTTCTCCATAGCACCTAATAAGAGTTTCTGTTGCGGGGTGCCTGGGTGGCTCAGTGGGTTAAAGCCTTTGCCTTCGGCTCAGGTCATGATCCCAGGGTCCTGGGATCGAGCCCCGCATCAGGCTCTCTGCTCAGTGGAGAGCCTGCTTCCTCCTCTCTCTCTGCCTGCCTCTCTGCCTACTTGTGATCTGTTTGTCAAATAAATAAATCTTTAAAAAAAAAAAAAGTTGCTGTTGCTCCATGTTCTCAATATCCCTTGGTATTATAACTTAACACTTATTGATTCCTTTTTTTTTTTTTTTTAAGGATTTATGCTTCTCGCAGGCCGAGTCAGGAAGCAGGAGGAGATTGATGTGATTCAAGAAGTCCTTGAAAAACATTTCAAGAAAAAATTGTGTCCTCAGTCCCTCTTCTCCAAGGAAAATGTCCTAAAATTACTGAGTGAGTAGGTCAAAATACCCAGAGGAAATGAATTGAGCTGTACTCCTGTTAGAAGCTAAATCTTTATTCTGTGTTTTATAGGTAAATTGTCTACTCAGGTATCCATGTTGGAGTCTACATTCAGTCACATTGTGTGGACTGAGAGTATGCGGAGACTGGCGATCCTGGTGGGAAGGGCGCTAGAATTTGGTGAACCAGTGCTGCTGGTTGGAGACACTGGGTAAAGTCCTGTGCTTCTGTGACAGTAACTTGTGATGATTCAGTTCAGTTCCATAGGAGTACTTGAGTTATCTGTGAAGGATTAGCAGGGATGCAATCTTTTTTTTCTTTTATCTCCCCGTCCCCCACTACCTTTTTGTAAGGCTCATGTAATAGACCTATTACTGTTTGCTTTCTTCTTCCTTCAGACCTTTGTGATATAGAAGAGAATGATTTCTTGCATTATTATCACTGGAGTGTTTTTTTTTTTTTCTTTGTAATTCTTTTAAATAGTGCCATTCATTCTTTTTTTTTCTTTTCTTTTTAAAGATTTTATTTATTTATTTGACAGAGATCACAAGTGGGCAGAGAGAAGGAGGGGAAAGCAGTCTCCCTGCTGAGCAGAGAGCCTGATTCGGGGCTCAATCCCAGGACTCTGGGATCATGACCTGAGCTGAAGGCAGAGACTTTAACCCACTGAGCGATCCAGGCACCCCTAATAGTGCCATTCATTCTATAAATCTGTAGAGAACAACAGCTGAGCTCCAGTCTCTTAAAAGTCTGTAAGGATTAGGTTTCTTTCCCATCCCTTGGTGGTGATGGTTGGTAGAAATAGAAAAGGATGGAATTCAGGCAGCGTGTGCTTTTTTGGTTAAGAAACACTCTTGGTTGGGGCGCCTGGGTGGCTCAGTGGGTTACAGCCTCTGCCTTCGGCTCAGGTCATGATCCCAGGGTCCTGGGATTGAGCCCTGCATCGGGCTCTCTGCTCAGCGGGGAGCCTGCTTCCTCCTCTCTCTCTGCCCGCCTCTCTGCCGACTTGTGCTGTCTGTCAAATAAATAAATAAAATATTTAAAAAAAGAAAAAAAAAAGAAACACTCTAGGTTGCTGGTGTTTGGGGGAAGGGTGCCCTGAGCTCAGAAAGTTGATGTCCTGTGTTGGCCGGCAGTCTCTGTTCCTGCAGTGAGCCTCTCACCAGAGCTCCCCTCTTATGCTGATTGGAGTGGCTAGCATGTATATTTGGAATTTATGGTCCTTATTAATCTGGTATGTATCCCTTTAACAGGTGTGGGAAAACAACAATCTGTCAGGTGTTTGCAGGATTGGCAAATCAGAAACTATACTCTGTCAACTGCCACTTACACATGGAGACTTCGGACTTTCTGGGAGGGCTGCGGCCGGTGAGACAGAAGCCAAAGGACAAGGTTCGTTCAGTAGCAAATAATGATGTATTCCTTCATTTGAAGAATTGCAGTTGGCTTTGTGTAGGTGTCAGCTGTGGAATTTATTCATGGTGAAGTTTTGATCCCAGATTTGATATATATCTTTAGATTTTCACTTGTCTACAGAGACTTTCCTGAGCATCCTGTTGTACAGGCTTTATTCCTTGTTCTTAGACCCTTACTTTCTGCGGAATGACCACTTACTCTACTACATGTGTAATGTCTTGCGAAGCCACCTGTTCTTTAATTTCACACCTTCTTTTCCGAATTGTAGGAAGAAGTTGATACATCAAAACTTTTTGAGTGGCATGATGGTCCTCTAGTTCTGGCCATGAAAGAAGATGGCTTTTTTCTCCTGGATGAGATCTCACTGGCTGATGACTCTGTCCTGGAAAGACTCAATAGGTATATGTGTAAGAGGTTTGCCCTTTGTGTGATGTTTCCATTGGTCTGGTTATTTTTTAATTAATTAAAAAATTAAAAAAAATTTTTTTTAAAGATTTTATTTATTTATTTGACAGAAGTAGGCAGAGAGGCAGGCAGAGAGAGAGAGAGAGAGGAGGAAGCAGGCTTCCCACTGAGCAGAGAGCCTGATGTGGGGTTCGATCCCAGGACCCTGGGATCATGACCCGAGCCAAAGGCAGAGGCTTTAACCCACTGAGCCACCCAGGCACCCCAACAATTAAAAAATTTTTTAATTAAAAGATTAAAAATTCCCATGTAGTTAACATGTAGTTAACATATAGCATGATGCTAGTTTCAGATGTATAATACAGTGATGCTACAGTTCTGTACATTACAGAATGCTCTTCGTGATATGGCTGCTCTTAATCCCATTCACCTATTTCACCCATCCCCCCTACCTATCTCCCCTCTGGTAACCATCAAGTTTTTTCCCTATGGTTAAGAATCTATACCTTGGTGGTTCTATTTTTTTTGTTTTGTTTTGTTTCCTAAATTCCACATATAAGGGAAATCATGTGGTATTTTTCTTTGATTTATTTTACTTAGCATTGTACCCTCTAGCTCATTCATATTGTTGCAAATGACAAGATTTCATTCCTTTTTATGGTTAAATAATATTCCACAGAATATGGAATACTGGTTTGGTTTTTATAGCTATTCTTTTGCACAGAAATGTTCTTCATAGCTGCATGGTAAATGTTTGAAAATGATAATGAGTTACTGTTTTTTGTGTTTGTTTATTTTGTTTTAGCACTCAGAGTAGTTTAACAGGGCTAGTTTTTCCTGTCAGTAATCAGAAAGATGGGACTGTAGAATGGCCATGCTAAAGCAAATGAACAGAAGTTAAAACTCTTTTTTGGGGCAATTTATGTGACCATTACCTAAATTCTTCAAAGAACTAGAATCAGAATTCTAGATGTTATATGGCTGTATGACCTCAAAATCTCGGACTAATACGAATTTTGATGTATACCTATTTTTTTCTTTTCTTTTTTTTTTTTTTTAAAGATTCTATTTATTTATTTGACAGATAGGGAGAGAGGGATCACAAGCAGGGGGAGTGGGAGAGGGAGAAGTAGGTTTTCCTCTGAGCAGGGAGCCCAACAGAGGGCTTAATCCCAGGACCCTGGGACCATGAACTCAGCCAAAGGCAGAAGCTTAACTAATGAGCCACCCAGGCACCCCTGTTTTTCTTTTTTGAAGTTTAATTTACATACCATAAGTTTATCCATTTTAAATGCATAATTCAACAAGTTTTGGTAAATTTACTGAGTTTTGCACCATAATCTAGTTTTACCTTTCCACTATACCAGTAGGAACCTTTCTGCCACTCTACAGTATATTTCTGATGCCATCTCCTGCTCCAGGTCACTACTAAATTACTTTCTGTTTAAAAAAAAAAAAATTGTCTTTTTATCACATTGCATATAAATGGTTTCTCTGCATTTGCAATGTGCATCGTTTTGAGGGTCATCCATGTGGTAGCCTGTTAGTAGTTTGTTCCTTTTTATTCCTAAGAGTTTTCCATTGTATAGATATACCATATTTTTTATCCATTTACCTCTTGATGTTATTTGGGTTATTTCTACCAAGTTTGGTGTTTTTAATTTAATTTTTATTTTTATTTTTTTTTATTTTTATTTTATTTATTTTTTTTAATATTTTTTTCTTTAAGATTTTATTTATTTGTCAGAGAGAGCGAGCGAGAGCGAGCACAAGCAGACAGAGTGGAAGGCAGAGTCAGAGGGAGAAGCAGGCTCCCTGCAGAGCAAGGAGCCCGATGTGGGACTCGATCCCAGGACGCTGGGATCACGACCTGAGCCGAAGGCAGCTGCTTAACCAACTGAGCCACCCAGGCGTCCCTAATTTTTATTTTTTTTAAAGTTTTTATTTATTTGAGAGGCAGTGAGAGAGAGCATGAGAGGGGAGAAGGTCAGAGGGAGAAGCAGACTCCCCATGGAGCTGGGAGCCGATGTGGGACTCGATTCAGGGACTCTGGGATCATGACCTGAGCCAAAGGCAGTTGCTTAACCAACTGAGCCACTCAGGTGCCTGGTATTTGGGTTATTTCTACTTTTGTGAATAATGCTACCATGAATATTCGTATATAAGACACTCGTTTGTAAAGCAAGTGCCATAATGGGGCATAAATGGCTAAAGGGATTTTTTTTTTCTTTTGATCAGAAATATTGTTCCCTTACACAGGAATTGGGATAATGAGTTATTTTAAAATTTGTGCTAGGAAAGTGTTAAGTAAAAGCTTAGCAGAGGAGATAACTTTCTTCCTTTTTAAAAGAACTTGAAGACCACAAAATACAAAGGATACATAAGTCTTTTCTAATCATATATTCTCCAATTTTTTGTCTTTTAGTGTCCTTGAAATGGAAAAGTGCCTGGTATTAGCTGAAAAAGGCAGTGTAAAGGACAAGGATAATGAGGTAGAGCTGTTGACTGCTGGGAAAAAATTCCGTATCTTAGCAACCATGAACCCTGGGGGCGACTTTGGGAAAAAAGAGGTAAAATTGTGTTCCTGAAGCATAATTTTTTTCCAGTTTTGACCTAAGCTCACTGGCAGCTAGAAATATAATATGTAAAAATGCATTTGGAACTTTATATTGGGTAAAAACTAAAAACTAGAAAGATATTTTAGAATTATTACAAAGTTGAGAGATTCTGACATTATTTCCTTATGTTAATATCTCACTGTGTGTGCCTGAAATTTCATTGTTTCATTGTTTGCCCAGCTCTTCATGTATGTTACCATAACAAATTCTCACAAGAACTCTTTGTGAAAGTTATTTTCCTACTTTCATGGGTGAGAAAGTTGAAACTGAAATTTAATCCTAAACTCTGTTTCTGGAGTCTCTTAAACATGACTATGGCTTTGACTGTTTTAAAGTGACAAAAATGTTGCAGCCAGGAGCCTCTTCTGGTTTTGCAGGTGGGCCATCTCTGTTCTTTCCAGGGGTTATGTGGGTTACCCTCAGACTATTAGTAAAGGAAAAGGTGGAGAGCAGCCTTCTGTTCAGAGGGTGGTTTTGGGATCCAACCAGGATCCAATACTCTGAACACCATGGCTTTCAGGCTTGCGAAGCTTCTCAGTAGAGAAGTCTATGTTGTGTGTGGGATCCTGGCCTGTTAGGAAAATGGTGATGTGGTGATAGGTCAAGGATGATGAGAAGAAACAGAGGTTGTGAATGAAAGTAATTCAAATTCTTGGTAACTTGGTGGATCCCTGAAATGCGACATGGTGCATGGTGTTTTGGGCTTGATTTTCCTCTGTAGCATAAAAAGAAAGATTATAACTATACTTCTTGAAATGTTTTGAAAAGAAGAAATAAATACATCATAGCTTCTAACATAATGTGAAAACTGATTCTTTGGCAAGTGAGAATAACATAGAAAGATCTAATTTCAAGGTTGTGTATGTTAAGGTTAGCTTAAGTTGTTAAGATAGTTTAAGTTTTTCTTAGAAAAAGATTGCCAACTTTTATAAAACTAAGGGAAGGTTCTTTTTTGTTTTTGCCTGCCTAGCAGGCAGAGTGAAGTAGGATGCCAAAGACGAGTGGCACTGTTTATCTAGGATGGCAGCAAGGATCCCTCACACATTTGCTGGGTCTTAACTGAGCTGCTCCTGAGTATAGGCATTACTGCTAGTCCTGCTGCCATAGGCCAAGGAAAGCAATAATAAGCTAATAGTTACGTGCATGTTTGGCATTGTATATGCTTGTTAATAGGGGTTTATTGACCTGGGGTAGAATAAAAAGGATAAGAGGAATCCATTTGCAGGGCAAAGGCCATAAAGACTGGAAGGACTAACAGTTCTTTGTTATATAAGAGGTAAAATATATGCCTCCTTAATAATTTCACTGTCCCCTTTTGAGCCATATAAAAGATGTTTTCCTTTCTACTTCAGACAGTTCTCCCCTGTGGGACAATAGCTTTTACTTTCTTTAAAGCACTGGTTATATAACTGAAGGTAAAGGAAAGGCCTTTGCTTAGGGGAAGTATTCAGTTTGGGGGGTTACCCACTGGGGCCGGATTTCAACTTATACCACCTATTCTATGAGACCTTGAAGTTCTGTACTCTGCCTATAAAGAAAGTGATAGGAATACTGTCTGGGAGGCGGTGGTGGAGATTAATGAGATGGCCTGTGGAAGGAGCCAGGATAAAGTAGGTATTCAGTTAAATTGTAGTAAAGGTAATAAAGGAAGCATCTAGTGTTTGTTAGATTCACCAGCTAATACTCTTTCAAGGGATTTGTTTTCTAGTTTTCCTCCTAGGTATTACATTCAAATGGAAATTTTTTTTCTTATAGCTGTCTCCTGCCTTAAGAAACCGGTTTACGGAAATATGGTGCCCACAAAGCACAAATCATGAAGATTTAATTCAGATTATCAGACATAATCTTCGTCCAGGATTATCTCTTGGCAGAGTAGATCATAAAGGTAAGAGCTTTCATGTGGTAAATGTAATACCCAAACTTCTGAAGCTAATCGAAAATAGAAATCATGTCTTAGAAAATAGGAATAGGTCTAAGATTTCATTTAATCAAAATCAGAAATAATACTGAAATACTTTAAAAATCTATATTAAAGTTTTTTTTTTTTTAAGATTTTATTTATTTATTTGACAGATAGAGATCACAAGTAGGTAGAGAGGCAGGCAGAGAGGAGGAAGGAGGCTCCCCGCTGAGCAGAGAGCCCAATGAAGGGCTCGATCCCAGAACCCCGGGATCATGACCTGAGCCGAAGGCAGAGGCTTTAACCCACTGAGCCACCCAGGTGCCCCTATATTAAAGTTTTATTTATTAATTTAAAAAATTTATCTTTGGGGCGCCTGGGTGGCTCAGTGGGTTAAAGCCTCTGCCTTCGGCTCGGGTCATGATCCCAGGGTCCTGGGATCGAGCCCCACATCAGGCTCTCTGCTCGGCAGGGGGCCTGCTTCCTCCTCTCTGCCTGCCTCTCTGCCTACTTGTGATCTTTGTCTGTCAAATAAATAAAATCTAAAAAAAAAAAAAAAAAATTTATCTTTGAGAGAATGCAAGTGCAGTGGGGGTAGGGTCAGAGGGAGATAGGGAGAGAAAATCCTGAAGCATACTCCCTGCTGAGTGCAGAGCCTGACAAAGGGCTTGATCTCATGACCCTGGGATCATGACCCCACCCAAAATCAAGAGTCCCATACTCAACAGACTGAGTCACACAGGCTTCTCTGTCATCAATTAATTCATTATTAACTTTATTTAAAAATATTCTGGGTGGCTATCCCCTCCCCCCCGCTTGCTCTCTATGAAAAGAATTTTTTATTTTTTTAATTTTTTTTTTATTTTTTAAAGATTTATTTATTTATTTGACAGAGAGAGATCACAAGTAGGCAGAGAGGCAGGCAGAGAGAGAGAGGAGGAAGCAGGCTCCCCGCTGAGCAGAGAGCCCGATGCGGGACTCGATCCCAGGACCCTGAGATCATGACCTGAGCCGAAGGCAGCGGCTTAACCCACTGAGCCACCCAGGCGCCCTGAAAAGAATTTTTTAAATGTTCTTTTCATTATAAGCGTTTTCAAACTTAAGGAAATAGAAGAATAGTATTAAGAAACTTCTGTATACCTAAAACCTAAATTTAGCAATTTTTAAGGTATCTAGTAAGGGTCAAAACATTGTATGGTTCTTTTATTGAGCTAGATTGCTTTGATGTATACATGCATCTTTTTTTTTTTTTTTGGTTGAGGTATAATCAACATCATATTAGTTTCAGATGTATAACATGATTCAGTATTTGTATCTATTGTGAAATGATCACAGTAAGTCTAGTTAACATTCATCGTGCTGGATGTATATATATATGTATGTACATATATATATATATTTTAAAGATTTTATTCATTTATTTGACAGAGATCACAAGTAGGCAGAGAGGCAGACGGTGCGGGGGGGCGGGAAGTAGGCTCCCTGCTGAGCAGAGAGCCTAATGCGGGGCTCGACCCTGGGATCGAGCAGCCTGAGCCGAGGGCAGAGCCGAGGGCAGAGGATTTAACCCACTGAGCCACCCAGGCGCCCCATGATGTATATATATTTATCTTACACGTTGAAGAGCTAAATTTAGAACCCAGCTTTGGTTTCAAGTTCTGAATCATTTTCTCTCTTTTTAAATCTCTCTTTCTTAAAGAACATATAAAAGGATATTTGCTTCTTTCAGTTCCAAACTCACCTGAAGGACTTACAGAAATAAAGTTTGCTGGGCTTCCTACCTAGAGTTTCAGATTCAGTCAGTCTGGGATGGGGCTTGGGAATTTATCTTTCTAATAAGTTCTTGGGTGATGCCAGTAAGGTTAATCCAAGGCCCACACTCAGAACTTCTTACTTACTTGGTTGTGTGCTGTTTGCAGTGCTGCACGTGGTATGAGTATTCCAGGTAAAGGAGAAGAGGGCAGGTCACTAAGAACGCATGGTTTGTCTTTTGGCTCTGCATTGGGACTGAATTCCCCTGGGATGTAGCCTCTGTATCTCCTTTTGGCTGCATACTTTTAGAAGTTGTTTGGATTGTAAAAGAATGGTAGAGATTGCAGCTGCCATTACATTGCCACGTTGGCTCCATCAGCAGTGGTCTTCAGGCTTAATGGTTTCTCTGCAGGGCAGTTGGCACTGCGGCCCCTAGGACTTAACTCTGAGCCTCCCTGCTTGTCCTTAGGGAGCCTGTTTACTGTAAGCTTTGTAAAGCTTACATGGCAGCAACCTCTTTGGGGAAGCAATAGATAGTGAGGGAGAAGTGGCTTAATTTTTATCATCTGGAAATGGATCAGGTTGGCAGAGCATAAAAATGTTCTTAAAAATAGGAAACTAGATAAAGCTTTTATTTCCGAATTTTCTTTATAAAGATACGTAAGATTTAATGAATCTAATATTTCAACTAATTATGAATTCTAAATTGAATTCTGATCCTATTCAGAATACTTAAGGTATAATCACTGTATTGTCTTAATCAAAATATAAACACCTTTGAGTTCTACCTTACTCTAAGAATTTTTGTTCACAAACCTCTATAGTAGTTTTATCCATATATCTATAGTATGAACAAAAAGAAAGGATTCCAGGAAATCGATGTTTTTTGTTTTTTGTTTTTGTTTTAGGTAATGACCTCTGAAGGACATGTAGGCTTTTTTTTTTTTTTAAGATTTTTTTTAAAAAAGATTTTATTAATTTATTTGACAGAGAGAGAGATCACAAGTAGGCAGAGAGGCAGGCAGAGAGAGAGGGGAAGCAGGCTCCCTGCCGAGCAGAGAGCCTGATGTGGGACTGGCATCCCTGTAATTTACTTTTTAATAAATACTATTCATTTGGGGCACCTGGGTGGCTCAGTCCGTTAAGCAGCTGCCTTCAGCTCAGGTCATGATCCCAGGGTCCTGGGATCTAGTTCCCGCATTGGGCTCCTTGCTCTGCGGGAAGCCTGCTTCTCCCTCTCCCACTTCCCCTGCTTGTGTTCGCTCTCTCACTGTCTCTCTCTAAGAAATAAAAATCTTGGGGCACCTGGGGGGCCCAGTGGGTTAAAGCCTGTGCCTTCGGCTCAGGTCATGATCCCAGCGTCCTGGGATCGAGCCCTGCATCAGGCTCTCTGCTCAGCGGGGAGCCTGCCTCCTTTCCTCTCTCTGCCTGCCTCTCTGCCTACTTGTGATCTCTGTCTGTCAAATAAATAAATAGAATCATAAAAAAAAAAAAGAAAGAAAGAAAAATCTTAAGAATAAGTAAATAAATAAATACAAACAATTTTATCTTTATTTATTTATTTTTAAGTATTCTCTATACCCTACATGGAGCTCAAACTCAAAACTCTGAGATCGAGAGTCACATGCTCTACCAACTGAGCCAGCCAGGCACCTCAGTCATTTTACGTATTAGTATTTATTATTACATTTATAACATGGATTCCTGTTTTCTGTTACCTTTTAATATTTGTTATAAACAATGTATGAACCCATCCACTTTACCTCATTATTTTCTAATAATCAAGATTTAATTATCCTCTAACAGTAGAAAAGTTGTCCTTTAAGTCCTTGTTTTACTTCAAAATTATTCCACCCTGAAATGTCCATCCAAGTACTCATGTTTAATGTTTAGTTGCTGAAACAGCATTTAATTGCTTTCCTCATTGTCACTGGATTTTTCCCCTTGAGTTACCATTTTAAGTTCTTTCTAAAGATTTGTGGGTTTTTTCATAATTAGTTTATTTCTTCTGACTAGATAGTTTCTTCTAAGTAATTTGCAGTAGAGCCTTGAAGGCTCTTGCTGAATGGTCCACTTTATATTATAGCAGTGCTGATTTCTCCCTGTCGTATTTAAAAAACAAAACAAAAACAATGTTCTTTCATACTCATACTTCTTAGATAAGTGTTTATTGTTGATTTTAGGAGTTATATAAAGTGTTTTATTAAACTTAAATTGACATTAATCTCTATTACTTAAGAAGTATTTTGTTTCCAAATATTTTACAATATGAAATTGTGATAGTTAGACTGGTCCTTTAACTTAAATCATGAAACAAAATTTATGAATCCTCTGATTTGTTGAATTCTGATGGATGGATGCATTGATTTAATAAAACAAAAAACCTGAACTAAGTGCCACTGAAACAGCACCTGGATGTCTCAGTCGGTTAAGCATCTGCGTTCAGCTCAGATCATGATCCTAGTGACCTGGTCATGATCCCAGTGTCCTGGGATCAAGTTCTATGTTGGGCTTCCTGCTCCATGGGGAGTCTGCTTCTCCCTCTCCTTCTGCCCCTCTCCCTGCTCATGCTCTCTCCCTCTCTCCTTTTTTTGCTCTCTTCCTCTCTCAAATAAAGAAAGAAAGAAAATCTTTTTTAAAATGCCACTGAAAATATGGCATCCTTATTCCTGTGAATCAGTTTAAAAAATGATAAAATTTATATATTTTCTAAAATCATTGTGTCTTGACTTCACAATTCTATCCGAAGATGAAACAAATGAATATTCTTTTGAGCAGTTTTCAGGATTGCTTCTTAGGCTGTAATTCTCAAAGTGGTTTTTCTTTTTTGGTAAGTGTGGAATGCTATTCATGAATCTCTTGGGAATGTAATAAAAGCAATGGAACCCTCTCTTTAGAAAAAGCGGTAATGGACTTTCACAAAAATTTGCATATAATCTTATGGAGCACAGAACTCTCTTAGGGCATCTCTGGGTCCCATGTTACAAAACCCTCTTGGGAGTGTTCAATACAGCTACTTCTAAGCAACTGCCTTTGTGTCCTTATGTCTTAGGGGCTGACATAGCGGAGGTGATGTTGGATTTCATTGATTGGCTTACCCACCAGGAATTTGGCCGAAGATGTGTGGTCAGTGTCAGAGATATCCTGTCCTGGGTTAACTTCATGAACACAATGGGGGAGGAAGCTGCTTTGAAAAGGCCAGAGACCATCTCCACTGTGACATCATTTGTCCATGCTGCATGCCTGGTGTACATAGATGGAATAGGTTCAGGTATGTTGTCTGTTAGCTGGTGTGGGGACAAGGGGGTTAGGGTAGAGGGGAGTATGAAATGGAGCAAACCCAGACCTCCAACCTCTGACCCAGATACTTTAAAAAAATCACTTACTGGGGCGCCTGGGTGGCTCAGTGGGTTAAAGCCTCTGCCTTCGGCTCAGGTCATGATCCCAGAGTCCTGGGATCGAGCCCCACATCGGGCTCTCTGCTCAGCAGGGAGCCTGCTTCCTCCTCTCTCTGCCTGCCTCTCTGCCTACTTGTGATCTCTATCTGTCAAGTAAATAAATAAACAAAATCTTAAAAAAAAAATCACTTACTGTAACATTTCTGAGACCAAGAATGGATTTTATTTTCTTTCTACTCTTTTTGAGAGATGACTGTTATAAAAGATAGGCTGCAACTTCTCATTGCTTATAGGCTAGGGACTTGGTAAACATGAAGTGGTTATTACGAGTAAAAAGAAGACTGTTGGAAATGCCCTTGCTCCTGAAGGAGTGGATAATTCTTTTTTTTTAAATTATTGTTATTAACATACAGTGTATTATTTGCTCCAGGGGTAGACTCACAGGTCTGTGAATTGTCCTTTCACAGCACTCTCCATAGCACATACCGTCCCCAGTGTCCACAACCCAACCCTTGGACTGGATAATTGTTACCATGAATGGTCATTTATAGTTATTGCCTGAATCCTTTAGTTTGTTTGTTTTTTAAGTTACTGTAAGCTCATAATATTCAGTATTTAAGTTCTGTTTTTTTTTTAGCAGTGAAGATTAGAGATATAAACCAATATAATCAGCAGTACCACATTAATTCATCCTACGTCCAGGCTGATTCATCCTGGAGTGCGTGGGTGCTTTACTGAATTAGCTGCTGCCAATCTGTCAATTGTGGGGATCCAGACTTTTGCCTTCGGACTATCTACAGTAGCGATTGCATTTTGGGTTAACTTCAGCAAGAACCTCATTTCCCCTGGAAACCACCCAAGCGCTCCTGATGAGCAGTTGGGAAGCTTGGTGTCATGTCGTGCTGTTGTTTGATGTACCGATTCTCTGTCTTTTAGGGGCAACTTCCTCAGGGTTTGGTACGGCTCTCTTGGCTCGCAAAGAATGTCTGAAATTCCTACTCAAGAAACTTTGCAAGATAGTGCGACTTACTGAGTGTCAAAAAAACGAATTGAAGATTTATGACCGACTCAAGGCCAAAGAATTTACTGGAATAGATAACCTTTGGGGAATTCATCCATTTTTTATACCAAGGGGTAAGAATGATTTTTAAATAAATGAAGATTCTACTCTTGTAGATCATAGGTACTTGACTTTTACTGTGACTTTTAATGTATCCTATGCATGATTATTTTTAAACTATCTGAATTAGAATTTGACTTGGTATAACCAACTATAATTTCATAAATAATTAAAAACAGATAACCGACATAAAAATAGGGGAAAGTACAGTCTTTAATCTGTGAATAAATTGTCTTTAAAAAATGCATTTATTTTTAATTTGGTGCTCAGAACAAGAGCTTTCCTATAGTGGTAATTCAACCCATAATGTATCAACTATAGATCCTCATCACTGCTTACCAAAATAGTTTTGTGAGCCCTTGTGGGCAGGAATTGTGTCCCTATCTTCCTGTTCCTGACACCTGAGATGTTTCCTAGCAGCCAAAGGCATTCAGAAAATGTCTGATGATTGAGTGAATGGATGAATGAGTGAATGATTAAATGGAAAACTCACGTGGGTTTCAGTTGGAATCCTTGCTCTCTTTCTTACTAGATTGCTCTTACCAAATATTTAAATGAGGTAGATTAGAGATCTTAGAAGGCACTAGTAATTTTTCAGATTATTGCTTCTGGAGCAGGGTCGTCTTTTTCTTTTCCTTTCCTCCCACCCTACATTAATAATTGTCGAATGCCTGAAACGCTTAGAGGAACAGTGGCAGTGACTGAGGGTTCAGTGGTGAACAAAACCAGCCTAGATTCCTGGCCAAACGGAGTATCACCCTTTTCCCTCTCTCTCTTCAGTAGTACTCTTCATCCCCGATGGTACATTCAATGATCTAATTTCCCTAAGTCATCATCATAATATTCAGGACTCTCGTGTAGGAGCTATATGTTAGTGACCTGGGACAGAGGTGATCCTTGCTTCTGCTTCCACAGCTGAGGTAATTGATGTTAATCCTAGCCCTCCAAACTGGTATACGAAAAGTTTCTTCCAGGAGACGCAGTGACACAAATGTTAAGCCCTATAAAACTATTATTAGTCTGCAGTTCAGCTAGATTATGGGTTAAAGATGCATCCTGAATTTTCTTGGAGGCCTAAAAACCTTGGATGAAATTACTTCTGTGGAAACACACACTGTGGCCTACACACTGAACTTACACTTGACTCTTAAACAGATAGGGCACGTGGGTGGCTTAGTGGGTTAAGTCTCTTCCTTTGGCTCAGGCCATGATCTCAGGGTTCTGGAATCGAGTTCAGCATCGGGCTCTCTGCTCAGCAGTGAGCCTGCTTCCCCCCGCCCGCCCACCTGTCTCTCTGCCTTCTTGTGCTCTCTCTCTCTCTGTCAAATAAATAAATAAAATCTTAAAAAGAATACACTTACTTGTAAAGGTAAATTGTGCAAGTACATGTAGTAATTCCAGGTGTAGGTTGTAAAAGGAGGAACATGTGCTTGCAGTTAGACCTATGTAAGTGAGTATATACTTAGGTATAAGCGCTGGAGAGACCTGAGTAGTAGGCACAGTTGAATAACGTATGCTGCTGGCTATTCCTTCAAAGGATTTTATAACCTGAAAGTGGGGAAATGTTGAAACAGGGCTGAGCATTTTCACTATACATGGTGGTTCGCTCACTGAAAGTCTGTTTGTTAGATTCTTAAAATCTTGGCATTGACATGTAAGTGTGATTTGGTTGACGTCCAGCTAATATGTGGCTTTTCTTTTCTCTGCTTAAGGACCTGTCCTTCACAGGAATAATGTTGCCGACTATGCACTCAGTGCAGGCACCACAGCTATGAATGCCCAGAGGCTCTTAAGAGCTACGAAACTGAACAAACCCATTCTTCTGGAGGGCTCCCCTGGTGTGGGCAAGACAAGTTTGGTGGGAGCATTAGCAAAGGCTTCAGGCAACATCCTTGTTCGAATCAACTTGTCAGAGCAGACGGTAAGCTTAGTCATCCTGCAGCTGATGAGGATGAGTATAGGGAGTAATGTTTGTATCTGTTTATAGAGTTTCTTAATCAGAAATAATTAGGACATTTTCAGAATCCCAAACATTTCATGGTGATAAAGACTACAGCAACATGACCTTCCAAACTAAGTCTCCTTTTAGATTTATTTATAACTGATGTCTGTAATATTATTCTCTCGATGCTTTAATTTCATTGTCTTTTGAGAGATAATTGCCCAATTCAGTATTTATTATAACAGAGCCTTCTTTATTTTTGTCCTTTCTAAAAATGTAATAGAAATAAGATCTCCTTTAAATACTCTCACAGGACAAGAGGTGACAAATAAGACTCTCCAGTAGTGGGGTCTGGGAGCAGGGCCTGGGCATTGCTACTGGTCTTTGTTTTATTTTTATTTGTGTTTTTTTTTTTTTTTTTTAAAGATTTTATTTATTTGACAGAGAGAGATCACAAGTAGGCAGAGAGGCAGGCAGAGAGAGAGAGAGGAGGAAGCAGGCTCCCTGCTGAGCAGAGAGCCCGATGTGGGACTCGATCCCAGGACCCTGAGATCATGACCTGAGCCGAAGGCAGCGGCTTAGCCCACTGAGCCACCCAGGCACCCCTATTTGTTTTGTTTTGTGTAAAGCTCACTAATTAATTTCCAAGCATAGCGACAGTTAAGAACTGATCTAGAGCTCCAGCTCCAATCAACTAGACGCCATTGCCCATAACTTGCAGTGTTGTGGTGAGAAGGTCCTTGGAGGCATGTCTGGGCTCCTGGTAAAGAGCGCTAGGATTGATTAGTTCTGTCTTGGAATAAAAAGGAAAAGCGGCATAAGGCCCAAGAATTTATCATGTTAGATTTAGGGTCTTGGGATCTAGTTAATTCTTTTATATAATATTGACTTTTCCTCCTTTCTGCCTCCTCTCAAAGGACATCACAGACCTGTTTGGAGCAGATCTACCTGTTGAAGGAGGCAAGGGAGGAGAGTTTGCCTGGCGAGATGGTCCGTTGCTGGCGGCTCTGAAGGCAGGCCATTGGGTTGTGTTGGATGAGGTGAGAGAACTATCTGTCATGCCAAGCATAGGGTCACAATGGGAAAAGCAGTCATACTTTTATATTGCTAGGGCATACCTTACTTTTCATATAATTAGGTCATGCTGTTTTGCTAGTACAGACAAATTTCTAACGAAGAAAAGTCCTCCACGGTTCCTTTGAAGAATAAGAAAAGTCACTTGTCAGAAAGCATATCTAGAAACCCTTGTATATACAAGCCACTAACACCTGCTGTTATAAGCCAGCATCCAGAGAAAAACTGTCCTCTTCACTGGTTTATTCTTTGGTGTCTGGCTGGCTTTGTATTTTGTATTTATTTCATGGGTTTTTTACAGTGTCAACCACATGTTTTTTTTTTTGTTTTTTTTTTTTTTTTTTAAGATTTTTATTTATTTTATTTGACAGAGAGAGAGATCACAAGTAGGCAGAGAGGCAGGCAGAGACAGAGGGGGAAGCAGGCTCCCTGCTGAGCAGAGAGCCCGATGCGGGGCTCGATCCCAGGACTCTGAGATCATGACCTGAGCCGAAGGCAGCGGCTTAATCCACTGAGCCACCCAGGCGCCCCTCAACCACATGTTTTATAAGAGCAACAGAGAGACTGCAGGAAGTTATCTTAAGAGACATTAAAAAAAAAATGGTGAGAAAATGGTCAGTGTTACATGTGCCTTATGGGTAAGTTATTGGCTGGAAGAACAGAGCCGCTCATGATACCTGGGATAAATGCTGAAACTTAGTGACCAGCAGGCAGCTGGAGATATGGAAAGGTGATGTACAGAAATAAAAAATTTAGGGGCGCCTGGGTGGCTCAGTGGGTTAAGCCGCTGCCTTCGGCTCAGGTCATGATCTCAGAGTCCTGGGATCGAGTCCCGCATCGGGCTCTCTGCTCGGCGGAGAGCCTGCTTCCCTCTCTCTCTCTCTGGCTGCCTCTCTGTCTACTTGTGATTTCTCTCTGTCAAATTAATAAATAAAATCTTTAAAAAAAAAAAAAAAATTTAAAGCTATGGGCAATGGCGTCTAGTCATATGCCTTATTAATCCAGGAAAAGGCTGGGAAGTAGTGGTGAAGTTTAAATGATTGGTGTGACCAGAATGTTGTGGATAGAACTTTTAAGACTGGCCCCAGCGGCTCTCCAAGATTCAGATGTCTTTGGGTCTGAAGTTGGAGGCCAGGCTATGGGGTTACTTTTCAGCTGAGCTTCTTCCTACTTCTCATAGTAGGAGAGTGGTGAGTCCCATCTCCCTGATTTTTGGAAAAAGATGCCTGGTAGTATTATATTCTTTAGCCAGGGGGAAAAATGCTCAGTTTTAAAGCTTAAGGCCTCAGACCATAGTCCTGTTGGGTGGAAATGCATCCAGGTGACCCAAGACATTCTTTTTTTTTTTTTTTTAATTATTTATTTGACAGACAGAGATCACAAGTAGGCAGAGAGGCAGGCAGAGAGAGAGAGGAGGAAGCAGGCTCACCGCTGAGCAGAGAGCCCGATGCGGGGCTCAATCCCAGGACCCTGGGATCATGACCTGAGCCGAAGGCAGAGGCTTTAACCCACTGAGCCACCCAGGTGCCCCGACCCAAGACATTCTTAACTAAGTCACATTAAGAGTAGCTTTTAGAGTTTTACATGTTTGGGAATATTCCGTGGATTTTGTGCTTTGTAGTGTTCATGTAAACATGACACTGGAAATTCTGATAGAATCTGGGGTTTTTTTTTGTCCCTTTGCATTTTATTGATTTCTCATTTTCCTAATTGAATTTCCTATGTTACCTTAAAACTACCATACTTTGCATCCCTGAGCTGTAAACTCTGCATCTGAAGACCTCCATTCAGCTCTTTTCATTTTTGGCACAGAAACTCCTTGTATTTGTTCTTGTTCACAAAAATGTTGGTGAACGTTAGCCATGTCTATCTACTTTATGTAGTTTATATCATGACTTTGAAACCCATTCAGAGATTTCATTCAGTATTTTAACTGGAGAAGATAATTTAAGTATATAAAGAGCAGTCTTCATCTTTAAAGATCTCACAGTGCAAAAATGAGATCTGTGTACTGGCAAGTTTTTTTTGGTAAGCTGGGATGTACAAGTCTGTATAGGTGAATACAATGGATGTCCAACTCTTGATTTTGGCTCAGGTCATGATCTTGCAGTTGTGGGATGGAGCCCCATGGCAGGCTCTGTGTGCAGCAGGGTGTCTGCTGGAGATTCTCTTTCCCCTGCCTTTCCCTCCCCCCACTTTGTCTCTCTTTCTCTCAAAAAATGAATAAATCTTAAAAAATGGAATGTTATCAGTACTGTTTGAGCTTCTTCCTCCTGAAGACAATACTATTCTGGTTTTATACATTTTTTTTTATAGTTATATAGCATATGTAATAAATATATATACTTTGTTCAAATAGCTCAACCTGGCTTCTCAGTCTGTATTGGAAGGACTCAATGCTTGTTTTGACCACAGAGGAGAAATCTATGTTCCTGAGTTGGGAATGAGTTTTCAAGTACAGCATGAAAAGACGAAGATTTTTGGGTGTCAAAATCCTTTTAGACAAGGAGGTGGGAGGAAAGGCTTGCCAAGGTCTTTCCTTAACAGATTCACTCAGGTAAGATTTGCTGTTGCCATGGAGACCGAAGGTGGAGTGTTGGGGCTGATAGGGCTGAGGCACATACCTATGAAGATGCTCACTGTGAGAATGAGAGAGCATCGATTTAATGATCTGTTTCTCAATTCCATGTCTCTGTATGGTGAATATTAATGTGACTGATTCCCATCATCACTTCTCTTCAGGTATGTGTCCCTTTGTCTCCAGTCCTGGAAAACCGGTGTGTTATCAGTTAGTGGAGGGTAAGATAACCACCCCTCCAGGAATTCCATTACCATCCTCAGGAGCAAGGCCAGTTTTTTACCTTTCCAGGTGTCTACGTGATCTATTAAAATACTGAAAATTTTTTTATGATGAAAATAATGCATTTTAGTTAAAGTAAGAAGGAAAAGAAAACTACCAGAAGAATAAAAAATCAAGTATTCTCCATACCAGAGTCAATCATTATTAACATTTGATGTCTTTCTTACTGTCTTTATTCTCGTTTGCAGAGGTTGGAGAGTGTGTATGTGTATCTATACACATATGCTTACTTGTTTTAATATTTATTTGTCAAAATTTGACTAGGATTTGGAAATGGCTCTGGATGTTGGCTTTCTTTGATGTCCCTTTTCATAATTCACTGAGTATCTTTTCAGAATAATTTATTATGAGGAATTTCAAACATACTGAAAAGTTGAAAGTTGAGATTTTGAAGTAACTGCTCCTATGCCTTACCATCTAGTTTTGAGCACATAATATACATAGGAAATTTAAAAAGACAGAAATGCTTAAAAATAAAAACAAATACACTTAAGTTGTATGTTATCTTTTTTTCTTTAATTCATTAGAGTGGAGCTAACAACAAAACCTCTGTTGCCCTGTATTTCAAATATTTTACAGGATTCTGTATCCTAAAAATGTAAGAAAAGAGATTTCTCTAACAATTTTTATGTATATCTAAACTGAGGTACTGTTACTTTGGTGTTAAATAACAATTTTACTTTGTAATTGGTAGTTCTTCCTGGTATTCAGTAAAGAAAAGCAATAGTATTTCTTCATGTTCTTTATGGATTCTGTAGGTCTTTGTGGATCCCCTTACAGTAATTGACATGGAGTTCATTGCTAGTACTCTGTTTCCAGCCATTGACAAAAATATTGTTAAGAAGATGGTTGCTTTCAACAACCGAGTAAGTACCTACTTGTATTAATTGTTTTTTATTTTCTTTTTTTCTTTTTTTTTTTTTTTAAGATTTTATTTATTTATTTGACAGAGAGAAATCACAAGTAGGCAGAGAGGCAGGCAGAGAGAGAGAGAGGAGGAAGCAGGCTCCCTGCTGAGCAGAGAGCCCGATGCGGGACTCGATCCCAGGACCCTGAGATCATGACCTGAGCCGAAGGCAGCGGCTTAACCCACTGAGCCACCCAGGCGCCCTATTGTTTTTTATTTTCATGCTGTAATAGAACCATCATTTTTTCATTGTGGGACACTATCAAATTTATCAGTCTCTCTAAAATAAATCACATTGAATTGTAGATGTTTCTGCTGGAAAAAAAATACTCATTTGAGGATTATGGTTATTAAGATCTTATCAGTGTTAATGCCTACAAGAGTATTCCTGGTTTAGATGTCTGGGTTGGTAAAAAGAGACTTGGTATCAAACCTAATTTCTGTTTCAGATTATGTATGCATTTGTAGTACATTGATAGTACTTAATGCAGTGTGCTTAGCAATGGGACATGTTTCCCAATAATGGTGTTTTCTTTTTAGATTGATCATGAAGTGACTATTGAGAAGAAATGGGGGCAAAAAGGAGGACCCTGGGAATTCAACCTTCGGGACCTTTTCCGCTGGTGTCAGTTGATGCTAGTTGACCAGTCCCCTGGGTGTTATGATCCTGGTCAGCATGTGTTTTTGGTCTATGGTGAGAGAATGAGAACTAAGGAAGACAAAGAAAAGGTGAGTTTCATACTTGTTCTTTGTGTTTCTTTCCATCTGTAAGTTGATTTCTTCCTAAGGGAGAGAAAGGGCATACTCACTAATTAACACTAAACTCACTAAAGCTGCTTAGAAATTAGAAGTTAAGGAAAGAGCTCTTTCCGTCAGTCTTTTCCCAGCGGCGGCAGCAATGGATTATGCAGACAGGGCCAAGATGAAACCTTGAGACCTTCGTGGCAAGAAGGAGGAGCTGCTTAAACTGCTGGAAGAGCTGAGGTGAAGCCATCCCAGCTGCACATTGCCAGAGGGACCTGTGGCATGGCTTCCAAGCTCTCCAAGGTCCAAGTTGTTGGCGGATCCATTGCCAGTGTTCTCACAGTCATCAACCAGAAAGAGAACTAAGGCAGGAAATTCTACAAAGGTAAGAAGTGCAAGCCCCTGGGTCTGCGGCCCAAGAAGACATGCGTCACGTGCTGCTGGCTGAACTAGCACGAGGAAGAGCTGAAGACCGAGAAGCAGCTGCAGAAGGAGCAGCTCTACCCACTGAGGAAGTACATGGTCGAAGCTTGAGCACTGGTGTCAATAAAACACAAACTGGGGGAAAAATGTTAAGGAAGGAAACTGAAGGTTCACCTACCTCAGTGTCTCAAAGTGCAGAGTAATTTGCTTCAGAGTACATACTTCATTTATCCATCTGAATCCCTTTACTGCAAACCTCCTTTAAACAGTATTGCCCCCCAGTAATAAAGAACTAGGTCTTTAGCCTCTTTCAAGGTGCAAAGGGGAGAAACAGGAGGAGACAAGTGATACTCAGTAGAGGGGGTCAGTTTTCCATTTTTTAAAGAAACTTTGAGTTACAAAGTCTTTAATCTACAAAGTGTAAGTAGGTACACAAAAGAATATTCTGTATCTGAATGGAAATAAAAATACCTCTTTGTAAACAGAAAATAACACTAGAATTCCTAGCTTAATAAACTAATAATGTGTTCGTTTTGTTTTGTGGTATTTAAAGTCCAGTCTCAGAATATTCACAGTAGCTACAGGCAGGAGGCACTGTCCTGACCTCTTAACCAATGAGGACTCAATCACCTATAGTGAGTGGTAGAGCCAGCACTCCAGCCTAGAACTTTGCTTTCATATCCCAGTTGCAGCCAAATGTTGACTCATTCATTACGTACAAGTGCCTTTAGTCATTGTATTAGGACAAAATATTCATCTAGGTTTTTTTCTTATTTTTTAATTTTATTCATTTATTTTTAAAGGTTTTATTTATTTATTTGACAGACAGAGATCACAAGCAGGCAGAGAGGCAGGCAGAGAGAGAGGAGGGAGCAGGCTCCCCGCTAAGTTGAGAGCCTGATGCGGGGCTCTATCCCAGGACCCTGGGATCATGACCTGAGACAAAGGCAGAGGCTTTAATCCACCGAGCCACCCAGGCGCCCCTCACCTAGTTTTTTAAAATATAATTTCATTATATATAATTCATATACCATCAACTAGTAATTTTATTTTCTTCATCTGCTTACTACTTATACTGTATTCATTGTGGCCAGATGCTGGCTAATTATTGGGTATTTGATGTTAGTCAGATGGAATGTCAGTGTAAGGTATGGAAGGTTTTCTTCGTTTCTCTATGTTAATTATTGAATTCACACAGACACACATACAAAGTGAGGGAAAATAGTAATAGGAGAAGTGCCTATCAAGGCTGGAAGAGTTTGAGTAAATTGAATCTGTCTTTATAAAACTAAACCAACTACACTGTGAAAGTATTTATAATTTTAGTTCTGGTAGACTGTCAGGGAGTGGAGAGTATAATATGCTTTGGAGTACAAATGTAAGATCATCAAACGCCTGGTCACAAAAGTATGTGACAGGAACACTTTTCTCCTGTGCTGCTTTTTGACTCCTCATCAAGGTTTGGTACTGATAATGATTTTATCTTTATTACTTTTTTCCTGATATTTCTCAAACTCATTAATTTTTTTAGTTGAGGTATAATTGGCATTCAACATATTATTTTCAGGTGAACACAATGATTCATATTTGTATACATTGTGAAATGACCACTGCAGTAAGTCTAACACACATTACCTTACATAGTACCAAAGACTTTTTTTTAAAAGATTTTATTTATTTATTTGACAGACAGAAATCACAAGTAGGCAGAGAGGCAGGCAGAGAGTGAAGAGGGAAGCAGGCTTGCTACTGAGCAGAGAGCCCAATGCGGGGCTCGATCCGAGGACCCTGGGATCATGACCTGAGCCGAAGGCAGAGGCTTTAATCCACTGAGCCACCCAGGGGCCCCGAGACTTTTTCTTTTGATGGCAACTTTAAAATCTGTTTTCATAGCAATTTTGAAATAATGCAATACAGTATTATTGACTATAGTCACCATGCCATACATTCTATTCCTAGAACTTAAAAATAATAATATTTTTATCTTCTGACTAAAGTCCATTGTACAGTGATTAATATGAGTATTACTGCTTTGTTAGAAACATGCAACTTGGTATACATATTCTGGGTGGCTGGAATTTTTTGTGCTGCTCTGGGCTAAATTAGTGTATTTTATACATCCTTAGCTTTTCTCCCTGCCCCAACTCCTCTTAAAAAGTAATCCAGAAAAGAAGTAGGGCTAATGGCAAGTTTTCTAATTGTGTTTCTAATAAGGAAGGGATAACTGAATATAAATAATCAGATAACTGGCATTGGTCGTCATTCTAGTTATTTATATATATAGTTATTTATATAACTTAGGCTAAAATGGTGTTTTCGAGTGAGACTGGCTTGGATTTATTTATTCATTTATTTATTTATTTATTTGAAGATTTTTTAATTTATTTATTTGACAGATCACAAGTAGGCAGAGAGGCAGGCAGAGAGAGAGAGGAGGAAGCAGGCTCTCCGCGGAGCAGAGAGCCCGATATGGGGCTCGATCCCAGGACCCTGGGATCATAACCTGAGCCGAAGGCAGAGGCTTTAACCCACTGAGCCACCCAGGTGCCCCAAGACTGGCTTGGATTTAAAAATCACTTACTAACCATTAGTAAATCCTTATAACTCTCCTGAATTCTATTTTCCATATCTATAAAGTGGAAATGATACCTATTTTGCAAGGCTGTAAGAATCAGAATAATCTGTTAAAGCATGTCTACAATGTTTGGCACATAGTAGATGCTCACGAAATTGTCAGTGTTCTTTATAATCTTCAGGCTACTAGTCTCTTCTGCCTTTTTAGGTGATATCTTGGATGATGAAAGCAGATTGATTTTTTCATCTGTAGATTTGCCATAATATCCGTGACTTTAATTTATGATACATTCTCAACTGGAATCTCAAATAGTTTATTAGATGACTGTTCTTTGCTTGGGTTCCAGTTTGCTTTCATCCTCAAGATTTAGTTTAATATAATCTGTAAGAGGAAGTTTATAAGAGAAAATTCAAAAGGATAAGGAAATTGTGACTAGTGTTCACTCAGAGTGTTCTGACTCTTGTTATTGTGTATGTTATCTAGAAGGTTTGGCTAGAATTTGGTGGAATGGTTTGCACTTTAATTGTATTGTCTTCACTTAGGTCATTGCTGTATTCAAGGATGTGTTTAATTCAAGTACCAACCCATACATGGGAACCAGACTATTTCATATTACTCCCTATGATGTTCAGGTGAGGCATGTAGGAATATTTTCTATTTTACATTTTCCTTTGATTTCCTCTGTTCCCACAACTAGACACACTTGTGAAATCTCACTGGCATGTCTTTTTCAGCTGGGCTACTCAGTCCTTTCCCGTGGCAGTTACGTTCCTCTCCTGTCCCGCCGTCCCCTATCACTTCTGCACCAGTCGTTACGGTCTCTGGAATCTATTATGAAGTGTGTGCAGATGAGCTGGATGGTCATCCTTGTGGGGCCAGCCTCTGTGGGCAAGAGTAGCCTGGTCCAGCTTCTGGCACACCTTACTGGTCACACATTAAAGATCATGGCTATGAACAGTGCAATGGACACTACAGAGCTTCTGGGTGGATTTGAGCAGGTAAACGGTCTGTCTTCACTTTTTTTTTTTTTTTTTTTTTTAAAGATTTTATTTATTTATTTGTCAGAGAGAGAGCGAGAGCGAGCATAGGCAGACAGAGTGGAAGGCAGAGTCAGAGGGAGAGGGAGAAGCAGGCTCCCCGCGGAGCAAGGAGCCCGATGTGGGACTCGATCCCAGGACGCTGGGATCATGGCCTGAGCCGAAGGCAGCTGCTTAACCAACTGAGCCACCCAGGCGTCCCTGTCTTCACTTTTTTGGGCAAAACACATATAATGCTGTGGTCTGACTGATGGTCTTTTGTGTTGGTGACTACAAGTAGTTTTTTGTTTTTTGTTTTTTGCTTCTTAATTTAAAAGAGTATTCTTTTGACTCTGGCCAGTGGCTATAATGAGTTTGTGCTCTGGAAATTTCAGGTTGATCTTACGCGGCCGTGGAGGCAGCTGCTAGAAAAGGTGGAGGGCACTGTAAGGGCACTGTTAAGAGACAGCCTCCTTATCAGTGCTGATGATGCAGAAGTAGTGCTACGAGCCTGGAGTCACTTCGTTCTGACCTATAAGCCCAAGTGTCTTGGAGATGGTGGTAAAGGTATCACAATGGAGATTGTCAACAAGCTGGAAGCAGTATTATTGCTCATGCAGCGACTCAACAATAAAATCAACTCCTACTCTAAGGCAGGTGTGTGTGTTTGGATGTGTGTATCAGATATGTAGGTAGCATTGTCCATATATAGGTAGTAATATATTTGTAAGGTAATATCTGTAATTTTTTTTACCAATGTGTAATATATATATAACTCCTATATCTCAATGGAAAAATTACAAGCAAACCCATTAAAAACTGGGCAGAGGGTCTAAACAGACATTTTTCTGAAGACCTATAGATAGTCAACAGGTACGTGAAAAGATGCTCATAATAATTGAGGGAAATAGAAATCAAAACTGGAGAAAGAGATCACCTCACACCTATTAGAATGGCTATTATCAAATAAGAAATAACAAGTGTTCACTGGGCAGAGGGTCTAAACAGACATTTTTCTGAAGACCTATAGATAGCCAACAGGTACGTGAAAAGATGCTCATAATAATTGAGGGAAATAGAAATCAAAACTGGAGAAAGAGATCACCTCACACCTATTAGAATGGCTATTATCAAATAAGAAATAACAAGTGTTCACAAGCATGTGGAGAAAAGGGAACCCTTGTGCACTACTTGTGAAAAAGTAAATTTGTATAGCCACAATGGAAAACAGTACAGAAGTTCCTCAAAAAACTAAAAATGGGGGCACCTGGATGGCTCAGTGGGTTAAGGCCTCTGCCTTTGGCCCAGGTCATGATCTCAGGGTCCTGGGATCAAGCCCCGCGTTGGGCTCTCTGCTCAGTGCAGAGCCTTCTTCCTTTTCTCTCTCGCTGCCTGCCTCTCTGCCTATCTGTGATCTTTGTCTGTCAAATAAATAAATAAAATCTTAAAAAAAAAAACAAAACTAAAAATGGAACTACATATGATCCAGCAATTCCACTTCAGGGTATTTAGCCTAAGAAAATGAAAACACTAACTTGAAAAGATATATATATATATATATATTTTGGATATTAGCCCCTTATCGGATATATGACTTGCAAATATTTTCTTCCATTCAGTAGATTACCCTTTCATTTTGTTGATGGTTCCCTTGTTGTTCCAAAACATTTTAGTTTGATATAGTCCTACTTGTTTATTTTTGTTTTTGGTGTCATATTTAAAAAGATCATCACCAAGGCCTGTGTCAAGGAACTCACCACTTACATTTTCTTCTAGGAGTTTTATGGTCTCAGGTCTTTATTCAAGTGTTTAATCAATTTTGAATTTTTGTATGTAGTATAGGACAAATGGTACAGTTTTATTCTCTTGTATGTGGCTACCTAATTCCCCCAGAACTGTTTTAATTGAAGAGATTTTCCTTTCCTCATTGTGTATTCTTGGTTCCCTTGTAAATTAATTGACCATATATGTGTGGGTTTATTTCTGGGCTCTCTTTTCCGTTTCACTGATGGATGTGTCTGTTCTGATGCCAGTATCATGCTGTCTTAATTACCTTAGCTTTGAAATATGGTTTGAAATAAGGGAACCCAATGCCTCCAGCTTTGTTCTTTGTTTTAAGATTGCCCTGGCTATTTGGGTCTTCTGTGGTTCCATACAAATTTTAGCCTTATTTGTTCTATTTTGGTGAAAAATACACTGGAATTTTGATAGGGATTATATTTAATCTGTATATTGCTTTGGATAGTATGGACATTTTAACAATATTCGTCCAGCCCATGAACAGGGGATATCTATCCATTTATTTATGTCTTCATCAGTTTCTTAATGGCTTAGAGTTTCCAACATGATCTTTCACCTCCTTGGTTAAATTTATTCCTAGGTACTTTTTTTTATGTGAGTGTAAATGTGATTGTTTCAGTTGCACTTTCTGATAGTTTATTATTAGTGTATAGAAACACAATGGTTTTTTGTATATTGGTGTTGTATCCTGCAACTTCACTCAATGTATTTATTCTGTCTGTGTGTGTGTGTGTGTGTGTGTGTGTGTGTGTGTGTGTGTAGGGTTTTCTGTAGGTAGTATTATGTCATTTGCAGATAGTGACAATTTTCCTTTCCAGTTCGGTTGCCTCTTATTTTTCTCTCCTAATTACTCTGGCCTGGAGTTCCATTATTGTCTTGAATAAAATGGTGAGAGTAGACATTCTTGTCCTGTTCCTGATCTCAGAGAAAATGCTTTCAGGTTTTCATTGTTAAGTAATGATGTTATCTGTAAGCTTGCCATATATAGCTTTTATTATGTTGATGCATATTCCGTCTATACCCACTTTTATATTAAGAGATTTTTTAAATCATGAATGGATGTTGAATTTTGTCAAGTGCTTTTTCTGCATCTACTGAAATAATCATATGATTTTTATCTTTCATTTTGTTAATGTGTGGTATCACATTGATTTGCAGATAGAGAACCATTCTTACATCCCTAGAATTAATCCCACTTGATCATAGTGTATGTTCTTTTTGCTTTGTTGTTGAATTTAGTTTGCTGATTGTTTTGTTGAGAATTTTTGGATCTATATTTATCAGTATTTATTAATGCCCAATTTATCAGCATTTATTAATGCCTCATGCCCAATATGAGGCTTGAACTCATGACCCTCAGATCAAGAATTGCATACTCTAGGGACACCTAGGTGGCTCAGTGGGTTAAGCCTCTGTCTTCGGCTCAGGTCATGATCTCAGGGTCCTGGGATCAAGCCCTGCATTGGGCTATCTGCACAGCAGGGAGCCTGCTCCCCCCACCCCCCACCTGACTCTCTGCCTGCTTGTGATCTCTCTCTGTCAAATAAATAAATAAAATCTTAAAAAAAAAAAAAAAGAATTGCATACTCTACCAACTGAGCCAGCCAGGCTGAAATTTTCTTGCGGCATCCTTGTCTAGTTTTGGTATCAGGGTAATGCTGACTTTATAAAGTGAGTTTGGAAAAGTTCCCTTTTCTTCTTCTTCTTCTTTTTTTTTTTTTTAAATTGGTGGAAGTGTTTTGAGAGGGGTGCCTGGGTGGCTGGATGGCTCAGTTGGTTAAACGTCTGCCTTTGGCTTAGTTCATGATCTCAGGGTCTGGGATCAAGCCCTGCATCAGGCTCCCTGCTCAGCAGAGAGTCTGCTTTTCCCTCTCTCTCTGACCCTTTTCTCTGCTCATGCTCTCTGCCTCAAAAAAAAAAAAAAAAAAAAAAAAAAAAGAGAGAAAGAAAGAAAAGAAAAGAGAAAAAAGGAGTTGTTAAAGAAAGATGGATAATTATTCTTTTTGAATGTTTGGTAGAATTTATCAACTTTATCTCCTTTCTGGGTGACACTGATTTATTTATTTATTTTCATTTTTAATTTTTTTAAACATAAAATGTAAATGTATTTTTCTTTCAGGGGTACAGTCTATGATTCTAGTCCCATGGGATCGGAACTCAAGCTCCGAGGCATCTCTGGGTAGTAACTATAAAAATTAGGGCCCGATGGGGCGCCTGGGTGGCTCAGTGGGTTAAACCCTCTGCCTTCAGCTCAGGTCGTGATTCCAGGGTCCTGGGATCGAGCTTTGCGTTGGGCTCTGCTCAGCGGGGAGCCTGCTTCCTCCTCTCTCTCTGCCTGCTTCTCTGCCTACTTGTGATCTCTGTCAAATAAACAAATAAAATCTTTAAAAAAAAAAATTAGGGCCCGAGATTTATGTAAAAGACTTTCTGGGATGTACTGGTGCTTCTGAGATCCACAGAGGAAGAGCACAAAGATGACACCTGCCAATCTTCTTCCCTGGAGAGTGTTCCAGCAGGCTCTAGGATGTATATGTTATATTAGATGCCTGCTCTTGAGGGTGTGTCTTTAATGCAAGTGCAATTGGTTGCCTCTGAGCTGGGCCCTGGGGTGGAGTCTTGAGTGTGTGAGCCCTTTCTCTGATTAGTCTTGTGCTCCTGGATGCAAGCCCTGTTGTTTTTAGAAGATAGATGTTTTGAAGGCTTGCCTTTCAGGCACGTGTTTTAAAAGTTGGGATTCCTGGGGCACCTGGGTGGCTCAGTTGTTAGGTCTGCCTTTGGCTCGGGTTATAATCCCAGGGTCCTGGGATCAAGCCCCACATCGGCTCCTTGCTTAGTGGGAAGTGTGCTTCTCCCTCTCCCCCTGCTTGTGTTCCCTCTCTCACTATGTCTCTCTTTGTCCGATGTCTCGCTGTGTCTCTCTCTGTCAAATAAGTAAGTAAAAATCTTAAAAAAAAAAAAAAAAAAAAAGTTGGGATTTCTATTGTGTGGTTCAAACCATTTGCTCCATAGTGAAAAGTTCCAGGTTTTCAGGTCCTTCCCAGTTGTGGGTCACAGCATGCTGGTGGGGGTTTATGGTGAGATTATTTCTCAGCCTTTCCTACCTGCTTCAGTGTAGCAGGTAGTTTTTTGTTTTGTTTTGTTTTGTTTTTCCCCCTCCATTTGCCTGGTATGTAGTTGTTACTCAACCAGACCTCAGGGTTTTCTTAGAGGAAGTTGTCCCATATGTAGCTGTCGATTCAGTGTGTGCATGGGGGTAGGGTGAGTTCAGGATCTTTCTACACTGCCGTGTTGAACCAGATCATTTTGATCTTTTCAAGCTTAATTTCAAGCTTTTTAAGGTCACTTCAGAGTAACCTTTACTTTAGGGCTAGGTTAACCCCACTTTTTTTTTTTTTTTTTTTAATTTTATTTATTTATTTGACAGAGAGAGATCACAGGTAGGTAGAGAGGCTGGCAGAGAGAGAGAGGGAAGCAGGCTCCCTGCTGAGCAGAGAGCCCGACGTGGGACTCAATCCAAGGACTCTGAGATCATGACCTGAGCCGAAAGCAGCGGCTTAACCCACTGAGCCACCCAGGCGCCCCCCCCCACTTTTTTTTTTTTTTAAATAAAGATTTTATTTATATATTTGACAGTGCACAAGCAGGGAAAGTAGCAGACAGAGGGAGAGGGAGAAGCAGGCTCCCCACGAGCAGGGAGCCTGATATAGGGCTCCATCCCAGGACTCTGGGATCATGACCCAAACTGAAGGCAGATGCTTAACTGACTGAGCCACCCAGGCACCCTGAGATTAACCTCACTATTTAGGCATCTCTGCCGAATGGCCTGTGTATTCAGTGGCATCTTTTCAGTGTGGCTGGTGGGAACTGGAGTGATACTCAGTCTTGTATGAACTCTGGGAATTTTCCCATCATAACTCCCAGCAGTTGTCCTTTCCTTGCGAGTTTTCCCATCCTTGTGGAGCCTCACCTTTTACCTGCACATGCAGACTGTTACTTAGCCCAAGACTTCAGAGGCCCTTATTTAGGTTTCTGGAACTCTGTGAGTAGCTCCTTCATCTCGAGTGCTCTGCCCTTCACTCTAGTTGTCTTGGCCTCCCTGAGTTCCAGTCTGTCCACTCAAATCAGTGAGACCTCTGTGGTATGTTTGAAAGTTCCCTCTCCTGCTTTCCCTCTCCTAGAAATTGCTTCTAGGCAAAAACTGAGGACAATTACAGGGCTTGCTTTCTTCAGGTACCACAGCCCTGTGCTGTGCTGGAAGCAGCTGTTTCAAATATTTTGTATAGTTTTTTAGTTGTTAGCCATAGAGATAAAGTCGAACCCTTATTCCTCATGGGGTCCAGTGCATTATGCTCTGTGATAAGAATAAGAGTCATAAGGCAGTTTCCAATAAAAAAGAACAGTTGAAAATTTTCTAGGGATGGGCTGTATAAACTATAAAGCACTAAGCAAATAAATAGCAGTTGTTACTATAATCTTATGATATGGTCTTTAGGAAGAAAGCCTGGTTTAATGACATTGATTTTCATTGTGCCAACTTTTACTGCCCTTTCATTTGATAAAAATGCAGTCATAGGTGGGAGACATTATTCTCCTTGTGCCATTTGAGAAACTGTAACCAAGAGTATTTACCTTTTCTGTCACCTTTGAGTCACCTCTACCTATCCATTAATTCAGAAAGCCATTAAAAAGTATTTTCTGCTACCAGACCTAATTTTTTTTAACTTGTTTTGTTAAAACAAAAACAGAAACCTTTATCTATAGTTCATTACAAAACTTTTAGAACTTGGCCCTAAGTTTCCAATTTTCTTTTAAAAAACTCTTAGGGGTTTTTGTTTGTTTTTCTTTCTTTCTTTCTTTCTTTCTTTTTTTTTTTTTTTATTGCCATGGTTTGAAATTAAGTGCTGTGGCTGACATTTCAGAGTTCGCCAAACTTGTGGAAGAGTTCCGAAATTTTGGCGTGAAGCTTCTGCAGTCCACCAGTGGCCGCAGCCGTGGCACATTTGAATGGGTTGACAGCATGTTGGTTCAGGCTCTGAAGTCTGGAGATTGGCTTTTGATGGACAATGTTAACTTTTGCAAGTAAGGACCTTCTGCTTCATCACAAGATTGAAATTTGGGATATGCTTGTCAAAGTAGAACCCCAGCTGGACGTTCTGGCATTTTGAACCCATTGTTAGCTAGAAACATATCCTCAACCATATTCTGTAGACTGATGCCTGTTGAGAACGAAGGTAGTTGTCATTAGCTGCAAGGTTTTAGTTCTGTCTGACTGTTTTGAGCTAAATTGAAGGCTAACAGAATTGGATTACTTTTCCAACCATTTTTGAGGTAGACCTTTTTATTTAACATCAAAAATACTCTTTTTGTTAGGGGCATTCTTGAGGGCAGATTTTTGAAATGGAGGATCTTTTACAGGGCAGACATTTAGTAAATGTGCATCAGTGTGTCTTGCTTTGATTCTAAAGTAAGGACAGAGATATCATAAAATTGCCATTACACACGGCATAATAGAAACTACTCCAGGTCCAGTGATGGGTTTCTCTACCTGGAGCGTTTTTCAAAAGGTTTGAATTGAAATCCACTTGCCTTCACATTGATTTGATAATGTTGGGAAGTTGGGGAGATGGAAGGGGAAAGAGAAAAGAAAGAGCTATATCATGGGACAATTTTCCTTAATTTATTTAATCATGGAACAAATATTTTGCATATTTACTGTGTATGAATCTCTGGGCAACATGCCTTGGGGAGTGAAAAGGGGGATGGACGGGGAGAGAGCGAGCACAGTTCTATATGGGGAAGAGGTCCTTGCTGAAGGAGGACATGGGTCGGGAACAGAGGGAGGCCTGCACAAGGAAAAGTAGAACCAGTGTAGCGCGTCAGTCTGTCACCATTGTATTTGAATTCTTTGTGCAGCCCATCAGTGCTGGATCGTTTGAATGCTTTGCTTGAACCTGGAGGTGTTCTCACTCTTAGTGAGAGAGGAATGATAGATGGATCCACTCCCACCATAACACCAAATCCCAATTTCAGGTATTTGTGCCTCTTAAGTTTCTTCTAAGAATCTGACTCCCTTAGTGGGGGAGGTGGACATTCAGTAGGACCTTCTTACATGTTATATTTATGCATCCAGTCATAAGTATCTTCACCTACTTATTGATTCAGTTAATACATATTTATGGTGGCTTTGCTATCTATTTTCCAGACTCTGGGAGTTCATCAGTAAGCAAGAGGGGCCTCCTGGCTGTCTCAGTAGGTAGAGCATGTGACTCTTGATCTCAGGGTTGTGAGTTCAGGCTCCATGTCGGGCGCAAAGCTTACTTTAAAAAATGAAATAATAAAAAATAAACAGAGGCAAGATCCTTGCAGTGGGTTGGGGCTAAAGGGTAGAAGCGGGAAACTGAACATGAGTCTTTTCCAGTCGTTCAGGTAAGATATGTGATAGCTTTGACTAGGATGGCCATATGAATGGGATTTGCTGTTGGATGTGTGGGTTGAAAAAAAGAAGCAGCAAGGATTTTACCTGAATTTTTGGCTTGAGTAATTGGGTAAATATGGGAACCATAGAGAAAGGGAAGACTGGCAAAGGAGCAGGTTTGACATGGGGAAGGTCAGCAGGGAATCCGCTGTGTAGCGTTGGAGGTGTCAGGCGACTAGGCGGAGGTGTTGCTGGACATTGAATATATGACGGTAATTGTTTCAGGAGAATACATTGCTCTCTTTTCTGATCCCTGTAGGTACGTTAGAATGATGAATTAGCACTATCTGATTTGGGGAATATCTGAAAATAAGAATTTTAACATTCTCAGATAGCTTTAAAGGTGCGCTGGATAAATAATAGTTCCTAAAGAGAGTAGGTCTAGAGAAATTGATGTTGCTATAGTGATGCGTTTCGGCACTAGAAGGTGGAACACGGGTGAAAATAGCAGACTTTGAGTTAGTGGTATCTCCCTTGATAAGCTCCCTGAAGAGGAGCCACCTAGGATTTGCCCTCACTAATTGTTGCTGAACTACATCATTGGTTGCAACTGGGAGTTTAATTTATTTTTCTTTGAATTACTCTATTACTAGACTTTTTCTCTCAATGGATCCTGTTCATGGAGAAATATCCCGAGCTATGAGGAACCGTGGACTTGAAATCTACATTTCAGGAGAAGGGGATGGGAACATCCCAGATGACCTGGATATGAAAGTTCTGCTGCACAGCCTTGGGTTGGCGGGGGATAGTGTGTGCAACAGCCTTTTGGCTCTACACACAGAAATCCAAAGCACTGTAGTAGGTAAGGTGCTTGACTTCTAGGCCTCTGCAGAGTTTTATTCCCCTAGAAATTCTTACGTTATTCCATTTGACTGCTAACCTAGGAGTTCTTAAATTTAGTATACATGCAAATAGAAATTACCAGAAAAGTGTGTTAAAAATGTAAATGCGCTGATGTCCTTCTTTCCCCTAAGAGATTGGGTTCAGCAAGTCTGGGTGAGGCACAGAAATTAATATTTTAAAGAAGCTTCCCAAGTAGTTCTGATGGATTTATTTGACACCCTTATTTTAAGGAATACTGCTTTAAGCACTAAAATTTGTAAAGTTTGTTCCTCTTATCTGTAGGGTGGTCATTGAGTCTTTTGAAGGTAGAATAAAGAGAGAACTTTGAGCTGCTTAAAACAAGTTTTACTTCTTATAAATGTCCAAATATACAGGAATAGGCAAGAGTAATAGCAAAGGTAATGATAAAAAAATGACATGCTATCTACTAAGTAACTGCTGTGTGTTAGGTACGATGTCAGTTGCTTTTTTAGTCTTCACATTAGTTCTTCAGAGCAGGTTTTCATTTTATAGATAGGGCTCAGGGAGGTTGAGTAATTCATCAAAGCCAGTGAAGTTTCATTGTAGTTCTGTTGGATTTTAAAACACATCGTCCATTATGAGGCCATGCTCATTTTGCTACTTCACTGTGTATCAACTTTCGATTAAGGATATATTTTATCAGGCTTTGTCATACTTGTAATTGTCACTTTCCAGCAATATACTTTTGATAGCCAAAAAGGGATGGGGGAGGCAGAATAGGGAAGGAATATGAATGTTCCCACAAGTCTATAATGTGCTACTGAGACCCTAGATTCCACTTAGAAGGTTTTCTAAGGGTAAGTATTGGGTGGATTTGAGTGGAACGAAGTTTGATGTGAAGATGAATTTATCTGTTTTCATTGGACATTTTATAGAATCTGTTGCTCATAAATGGCAATATTTTTTTTTATAGGTTCTCCAACATCCTCTATTTCAACTCTAATTCAGACAGCCTTACTCATTGTGCAGTACCTACAGCGAGGGCTGAGTTTAGACAGAGCCTTTTCTGAAGTGTGCTGGGAGGCATATGTCCGCTCCCAGCATTCACCAGCAAACCAGAAGGTACTAAGAACTGTTTGGAAGAGCTTTCTCAGTTATAATACTCTACATTATTTAGGTGGAGGAAATTCTTCCTATTGATGGTAACTTTAGTGAGCTGAGAGTAGAGCACTTCAGTTACTCTCTAGTAGAGATCTGCTATCTAAGTATTTTCCTGGAAAATAGGTTAAATGTAAGTATTACTTCTTCGAAACTTAGTTGTCATCAAAGTGGAATATAGCTTGTAATGTTGAAAATTGAAGGCTGTGATGAGAGTTGTCATGAGATGATCACAAAGAGCCTGGGAAACTATTAATACTCTGCTAGTTTCTGGAGATAGCACTTGTATGTTGCCTGTACACCCACGTGTTTTTATCTTTTAACCAGCTTGTGCAGGCTTTACTGGAGAAACATGTTTTTTCTCTGCGAGCACATGAAACCTGGGGTAACTCCATTCTTGCCATGGGCCTGTGGCCAGATTCTCTGCCTTCAGCTCTCTTTGCTACGGAAGATTCTCACTTGTCTGTAGTCCGAAGTGATGGACAGATCTTAGTGTATTGCCTCAACAGGATGAGCATGAAAACCAGCAGCTGGGCCAGGTCAGTGAGACCTTCGGTTTGAGTCTCTTTGGCATCTTGACTTTTTTTTTTTTTTTGATGGTAGTGGTCTTGACCCAAAGTATTTGACCAGAATGTTAATGTGGTCATTTATTAACTAGCTATCATAGTTTCCTTGTTCATCGTAACATTGCTCCTTACTATTATTATTCACTCGATGTGTTTTTTTTTTTTTTTTTTTTTTTTTTTTTTTTTTTTTTAAAGATTTTATTTATTTATTTGACACAGAGAGAACACAAGTAGGCAGAGAGGCAGGCAGAGAGAGAGAGAGGAGGAAGCAGGCTCCCTGCTGAGCAGAGAGCCCGATGCGGGACTCGATCCCAGGACCCTGAGATCATGACCCGAGCCGAAGGCAGCGGCTTAACCACTGAGCCACCCAGGCGCCCCTCACTCGATGTGTTTTAATTGTCCTTCTTCGAAGGGGACTAATCTTTACCCTTCACCTCTTGGATCCAATATTTGTAAAGTTATATTCCTGGTTCTTTGACACACAAAATGAAAGTTGATTCTGTTACTGACTTTGCCTTATTTTTCAAATGAATTTTAGGATTCAGCCTCTTACCTTGCCAGACTTAGAGAAAATTATGCAGTCCTCTAACCCTGAGAGCTTAAAATTCAGTTCAGTTGAAGTGGATACTCACTGGATCGATGAACCAGATGTTCTGGCCATGGCTGTTAAATTGCTTATAGAAAAAGCAACCAATCAAGATTGGATGCTCAGAGTTAAATGGCTTTATCATTTAGCCAAGAATATACCACAGGGGCTGGGTGAGTCAAAAAGCTTAATTTGTATAATAGGCAAATGTATTTACACTTGCGCTATTTTAGTGCCTTGGTAGCTTTGTTATTCTGTGAGTACACTGTTAAAATTGTCACCAGGAGATCTCCTAGCAAGAAATTTGTGACTTGGCATTATTGTTTGTAGAGCTGTTAAAAAAAAAAAAATTAAGGCACATATATATCTGCCCTTAGATATGTTCTAAGAGAAACTTTTTCCCCCATGCAATCCTTAGCATTTTGGGATTTTGTGCCTTCCTATCAAATCCAAAAGGAGAATGTGCAGTGTTATGTTACTGTTTATTTTTTGAACATGCTGCTGTACTACTGTAGAACGTTCTGGGGAAGGTTGCTTTTGATAACTTCATTTCCCCTTAAAAGTGCATAAGAGACTTATTTTAGTTCTAGTGCTCTAAGTTTCATGCTTAATTTCTTTGTACTTTTTTCATTTTAAGAGGAAAACCCAACAATAACAACATTGCATGCGTTGCAAAGTATAGGACTTGGAGTTTGTTGGTAGAACTTGTTGCCTAAAGTAATTGAGTTTACATGAATCTTTCTATGCGTGAGAACTTAGCCAGGGAATGTGTATATTGTGTGGTGCATGTGATCTGTCTAAAATTGTATAGAGGGAATTTATATATTATCTGCATTGTCCTATATGAGCACTACCAGCCACAGGTAGCCACTGAAATGTAAATATACATTAATTAAAATGAAATAAAATCTAAAATCCAGTCCTTAGTTGCACTGGCCACATTTCACGTGCTTACTAACACATGATTAGTGGCTGACAGTGCAACTATAGATGTTTCCATCACTGCAAAAAGTTTGCTTGGACAACTCTACTTTTAATATTAACATTTTCTTCTCCTTCCTCCACAGAATCAATACAGATTCATTTGGAAGCCAGTGCTGCATCTCTTAGGAATTTTTACTCAAATTCTCTCTCAGCTGGAGTCAGTAATGTCATCAAAATATTACAACCAAATATAACAGGTACTGCACCTGATTTGATTTTGAGTTCTCAGTACAGTTTAGGAAACTGGTCCATCAAGTCTATGGAAAAAGACCTGTCAAAACTGCCACTGTAATAAACACTGTATTTTGGAAGACTCACAGTATCCAGATGCAAATTCTACTTCTTTATTTGAAACCATCCCTTTTTCCTTTAGTCTTTGAAAAATGATGATGATGCACAGCATAATGGGGAGAGCACAGGAGTTGGAAGACTGGTCTCTGGTCCCAACTCAGCCACAAACTAGCTTTTCATTTGAGCTTTTTCATTTGAAAAATATGGGAATTAAATTCGTATCTCTCAGATCCCTTCAACTCAGAGCATTCTGAGTTGTTAAGAAAAAAGGTTTTAAATTACGAGCTCTTTGACTTGAAGGGTAAACAAAACAGTGTGAATTACTTCAGAAAATATAAAAGTTAATAAAAGTTATAAAGCCTTAAATATAAAGTTTTAAAACCATAATGTTAAAAGAAATAGCCATTCAGAATTTATTTTTGGGGGGCATCTGGGTGGCTCAGTGGGTTAAAGCCTCTGTCTTCAGCTCAGGTCATGATCTCAGGGTCCTGGGATTGAGCCCCACATTGGGCTCTCTGCTCAGCAAGGAGCCTGCTTCCTCCTCTCTCTCTGCCTGCCTCTCTGCCTACCTGTGATCTCTGTCTAATAAATAAATAAAATCTTTAAAAACAAAACAAAACAAAAAAAAAACCCAGAATTTATTTATTTATTTATTTTTAGTTTTAAAATTTTTTTTTCCTTTTTTTATTTATTTGTTTGACACAGACACAGCAAGAGAGGGAACACAAGCAGAGGGAGTAGGAGAAGCAGGTTTCCTGCCGAGCAGGGAGACCGATCCAGGGCTTGATCCCAGCACCCTGGGATCATAACTGGAGTCGAAGGCAAATGCTGAATGACTGAGCCACCCAGGCACCCCTATTTTTATTTTTATTTATTTTTATTTATTTATTTATTTATTTATTTATTTATTTGAGAGAGAGACAGTGAGAGAGAACATGAGCGAGGAGAAGGTCAGAGGGAGAAGCAGACTCCCCATGGAGCTGGGAGCCCTTGTGGGACTCGATCCCGGGACTCCAGGATCATGACCTGAGCCGAAGGCAGTCATCCAACCAACTGAACCACCCAGGCGCCCTATTTTTATTTTCTTAAAAAAAGATTTTATTTGAGAAAGAGGATGAGTTGGGGGGAGGGGCAGAGGGAGAGGGAGAAGCACACTCCCCACTGCGCAGGAAGCCCAACATAGGGCTAAGTCTCATGACCCCGAGATCATGACCTGAGCAGAAGGCAAATTCTTAAGTGACTGAGCTACCTAGGCGCCTCCAGAATTTATTTTTAATTAAGGAGTAAGATTGCACACTTTCTTGAAGAAAATAATATAAAGTTGATTAAACATAGGCATTAATGAGGAAATTATGGATATTTTCATAGAATCAGATTTTTAATTTCCCACCCCTGTCTTCATTTGATATTGATCAAAACATACCATTGCCATTTGGTTTAGAAGAAAATATGTATGATGATTTTGTGCTAACCAATGACCTTATGTACACTAAAGATAACAAGGAAAATGTTTGGGAAGAAATCAAATAATGGGGAAAACTACTGTAGTAATCAAGTTGTGGCTTAACTTTTGGCTTCCCAAGTATGAAAGAATTTTGGTCTTTGGAAACCGTGTTAGGGTAGAGCAGCAGGTTCCCTTTTTAGTAGGTATCCTTTGCCCACTGTTGGGACATACTAGGTATGCCTTCATCTTCCTTTTCTAGTGTATAGCTCTGGATCATGTAGTCTTGTTGGACTTTGGAATATGGGTTCCCTCCTTCATGTACTTTGCTGTTGACAGTAGGCATTTGTTAGTCTAGTGTATGGTAGATACTTGATGAGCTCCACTGACCTACCCAGCCACCTTAATGTTAATGTTACCATTGTTTTGTCCTAACCTCATTCCTTGGGTTCTCATGGGTTCTCCACAGAAGGGTCAGATCTGATCACTGCTGCTTTATAGAAGAGGTGCCAAATTTAAGCCAAAGAAGCAGCACAATACTATATTCTCTGATTACAAAGAAAGGGCTTTTATTTTTTATTTTTGTTAAGATTTTCTTTATTTATTTGAGAGAGAGCGAGCACAGCAGGGGGATCAGCAGAGGAAGAGGGAGAAGCAATCTCCCCGCTGAGTGGGACGCCTGATGCAGGGCTCCATCCCAGTACCCTGGGATCATGACCTGAGCCAAAGGTGGATGCTTAACTGATTGAGCCACCAACTTGCCCCAAGAAAGGGCTTTTAAAAGCAAAATCTTGAGTTGTTTTTGTTTTTTTTGTGTTTTAAAGATTTATTTATTTTCTTGAAAGAGTGCACTTGTGCATGGGAGTGCCGGGGGACTGGCAGAGGGAGAAGGAGAATCTCAAGCAGACTGTGCGCACAGTCAGGGCCTGACACACACTGATGCTGTGTCAGGCCCTCAGGCTAGATCCTGTGACTCTGAGATCAGGACCTGAGCTAAAAACAGGAGTCAGACACTTAACTGACTTTGCTACCTGGGTGCCTCCTGAGTGGTTTTTCTTACTGAAAGCAAATGAAACATATTTATTCATTTGCCACTATGTGAGTTAGGTTTTTCTTGAGCTTAATGACAACAGATTGGGTGATGAAGCTCATAGATTGTTTTCTGACCAGCAGTGGAACCTGGGCAAGTGAATGTATTGGTCGGAATGCTTATGTTCTAGAGGGATTACCTTATATCCTGCAGTGGAGTGAATTTTCAGGACTAGTCGAAATTTAGTATTTAGAAAGGAAATAGTGTAAAAGCAATTGATCTATGTTTTTCTAGTGTTGTGGGCTGAAACCAGCAATTTTCCTATTCTCTTTCTTTCTGAACATCAGGACTGAATGTGATCAAATTAAGACAGTACAAATCTTCCACTGAAATTTTCTAGGCAGGGAGTTTAACTGCCAAGTTCTATTTTTTGTTCTGTTTCTTTAAACCAGATGAATTTGTGATCCCTTTGGACCCCCGATGGAATATGCAGGCTTTGGACATCATTAGAAACTCTGTGGACTTTGACCCACAAACAGACCAGCCTGAGCAGCTCTTTGCCCTTTTAGAGTCTGTTGCAAACAAGTAGGTGAAGCCTGCTGTTTTGGGCATGTTGGCCTTCTTATACAATCTAGCTTTATCATTATACCTTTTCTAAACTGTCTCCTTACATGTATTTAATCTTACATGTGTTTAATTTCCTGAACCTAAGAAGTGGTGGGATGTTAGATGGGATTCCCTTCATCACCACCTCGCCTTCATGCTCCATGCTCAGTGAAGTAACCCTGAATGCAAAATGCCTGTAAATTCTGCAAGTTCTTAATAATTTAATAGGATGCTTTTAAGAGATAAATTAGCTTAATGTTAATATTGTGTTTTATTTTGCAGTTAATCCTTTATCATATGACCTAGAGTCATATTTCTATTGTTTTCTATTCATGAGTCTCAGCAGTTCCTCTCATTTTTACCTGCTCATTCTCTCACAGCCTTATGTCCACGTCATTTCCCTTAAATGTTGAGGAGACATGTGGAGCCTGCATCCCTATGTGCATACCCAACATATAAATTCACCTAATTGTTATATAAGCTGGTCTTTCCTCACATTTAATGTAATAGCCAGCAGTATTTTTTTAATTGGCAAACAGTGTAATGGAATACATTTTTACAAATAATTTTTTTAAATTTTTTATTTTTTTATAAACATATATTTTTATCCCCAGGGGTACAGGTCTGTGAATCACCAGGTTTACATACTTCACAGCACTCACCAAAGCACATACCCTCCCCAATGTCCATAATTTTACAAATAATTTTATAATTGAGGTATAATGTACATTATAGAAAAGTACACTTAATAATGAGTATATTTGGTTTTGGGGAATTTTCAGAAGGTGAACTCATGCATATGGTATGAACCAGCACTTCAAAGGCCCTCTTGTCTCCCCTCCTAGTAACTCCCCCTGCTGCCTCCCCAGGTAACTTATAACACTGGAGGTTAATTTTATGAGGACCACTTTCAAGAGTTCACACTGTATTTAGTGGGATCACAGCAAAACCTGACAGTCTACCAAATGCAGCTTTTCCCAGCCTTCTGTCTCCCCGCCCCCCCGTCCAACACACAGTCGTCATCACTTTTACCTCCCATCTCTTTAGTCCAGAATTTGGAAGGGAGGCAAAGGAATGGCAGGTTCAAAGAGATTGATCTTCCAAGGATTCTCAAAATTTCAGCAGGTAGAGGATGTGATTGCAAAATAGAATACACCAGTAACCAGTAATATTTGTTATGTTATTGATTTCATTTCAGGACAATCCTGTATCTTGACCGGGAAAAACGTATTTTTACTGAAGCAAATCTGGTTTCTGTTGGTGGCAAAAAGTTAAGAAATAGTGTTTTGAGAATGTCCTTTGAGTTCCATAAAGGTGAGAAGTTTACCTTTTATATTCTTGAGTTATGTATCTGATCATAGAATGTTGCTTAAGAGACCTTTAGCAGCTGCTGCCATTTTACTGATTTCTTTTGATTTGCTGGCCTGATTGTTCAATAGTAATGAGTAACTGCTTTGTACATGTCCTCAATTTTATTTACTTTTTATAGTAACCTTATGTAGTGTAGATCTTATTTTGTGATAAGAGGAGAGGGATGTGCAGAGATCCTAATGGTCACATCTCTAGCAAGTAACAGAGCTAAAATTTGAAATCTAGATCTGTTGACTCAAAAAGTTCATGCTTCTAAGTATTTGGTAATAGGTTCTTTCTTCATCCTTCCTTTATTTTTTTAAATTGAAAAGATATCTGCACTTGCTGGAAAAAATTTGGACTGTATGGAAGCATAAAAAGTGAAGTCTGCCTTTGAAGCAGTTCTTGTTAACAGTACCTTCATTTGTATTCTCTCCTCTGTGCTGTTTATTCATTCAAACATTTATACACTTTGTTTTTGTTTTGTATTTAAACACGTATTTGTTTAAAATATCCATTATTGCTCAGTAATTTTAATTTTTCACTAAGATGTTAAGAACTTCTATAGATATGCATACCTGATCTTTTAAATTTAATATGGTAATAGTAGGCTATGAGTTTGCTTTCAGTTTTGACCTTTCAAAACTGACCTTCATACTGGAGTTGCAATTAAGTTCCATATTGCAGTTGACTTTGAAAATGTCCAGAGATTAATTTAAATCTGATCGAATGTTCTTATTTATGTCAACTCTAAGATCCAGAGAGCTATCACAGTCTGCCCCCTGAAATTGTGGTCAATCTTGCTGCTTTTTTTGAACTTTGCGATGCACTAATCCTGCTCTGGGTCCAGTCATCTCAGGAGATCGTATCCAATGCCAATGTCATTGAGGTGAGGAAATGTACCTCATGTTTTTATTTTGTTTCAAGACAAATGTTTAAGATTTTTAGTGGTGAGATGAACTATAATGTTGTTATTATATATCCAATATTACTTGAGAAATTTAATTGTTTTTAACAGATATATATTTTTTTATATATATACAAAATATATATAAAATCTTAGAGCTTTGTGGGTATATAATTGACATAATAAATAGCATATATTTGAAGTGTAGAATTTTATGTTTGGCATGTATACACCTGTGAAGCCGTTACCACAATAGTGAACATATCCAGTACATACCCTCAAGCCTTTCCTCATGTTCTTTTGTAGTTCCTTTCTCTCCCTTGCCCCCACCCTAAACCAGGTATATTAATATGCTTTTGGTCAGTTGCATTTTTCTAGCATTTTAACCCACTGAGCCATCTAGGCGCCCCTAGCATTTTATATAATGGAATTATGCAGTATACTTTTTTGTCTGGCTTTTTTTTTTAACTCAAAACAGTTATTTTGAGATGTATCCAAATTGTTTAGTGTATCAAGAGTTCATCCCTTTTTATTGCCAGGTAATATTCCATCAAATGTATATGGTACAATCTCTCTACCTCTTGGAGAACACTGGAATTTTAATTTGTATTTTAATCCACTTAAGCCTTCTTAGACATCATTATTGTGTATGGATTTTCTTGAGTTTTAAATCCAGATTATTCTAGTAGTTTCAATAAACTAGAACAGTAGGTCTTAACTTTTAAGACCATAAATGAGTCTTGAGTCCAAAAAGTTTACCAAAGACTCTAAAGAACTTTTGTTTATATCGTCACATCTGTCCGTATTTACTATATTAGGAAATAAATATGAGAAATACAAAATATATTTATTAGTTTGCTTAAAAAACACTGCAAATCCATTTTTTTGTACAGCAAATCCATTTAATGTTAATAGGAATAGAATTAATGAGAGCTGTTTTTCAAAACAAATTAATGGAAAGTACAACTGTTTTTACATTTCTTCAAGTCTTCTTAATATCTGGATTAACAGAAGAAAATGGACTCTGTTTTTGCATTCATTCTCTTACGTTGTGTTGTTTCAGCCTCTATTCATATAATTATACTCCTCCCTTTTCCAACCTCATATCTTCATTGCCATTTCATATAATTGTGAATAATTGTCTTTGGTCCTGAACCACAGCTTGACAAGTGATGGTTTTCTAAAGTTTACTTGTAATGTGGAATCTGAAAAAAATACACCAAATTTGTCATGCATCAAAATCCATTCGTCTGGCTTGCACTTTGGATGGACTCTTACTCTTGTAGAAATTGAGCTCGTGCTTTGGTAATTTGGAAAATATTGTTCACAGAGTTACCAGATCTTCCAAATGTTGACAAATCATTCTTCAGTGTCAGCAGAGTCATGCTTATGTACAACTATCACAAACCTCATCAGAATTTTGAAATATTGGGAATTTGTCAGGGTCTTGGTTTTTCAAAGTTCTGGGTTTTGCTTTGAAAGCTTGACTTTTATCACTGGCAACAAATACTCTCAGTTGCTTTTCTTGAGTTGACAGATTCCCTTCATTTTCAATATATAGTGTTTGCCAGATGCCCAGTCACAGTTTGTCCATCCCACCCATGGGATGGACTGTCAGTACAAATGTCAGTACAAATGTCAACATAGTGGAAAAAAAGGTAAATAATTTGATATTATGAAAGTAGCTTTTACCTCATGGAATCTAGGAGAGAAAACACTCAAGAAATCTTGAGACAACTTTGCTGTAAAAAATAGCTTTTAGGGGACGCCAGCGCTCCTGCCTCTGTCTCAGGTCATGATTCCAGGATCCTGGGATGGAGCTCCTCATCAGTCTCACTGCTGGGGTGGGGTGAAGCTTGCTTTCCTTGTTCCACTACCCCGCTCGTGTTCCTGTTCCCGCCATCTCTCTCTTTCAAATAAATAAATAAAATCTTAAAAAAAAAAAATTTAGAAGAGCAATGATAGAGACACACCTGATTTGCATTACAAACCTACCTTAGTGAAAACAGTAGTTATTAACACAAGGATAGACATGTAGACCAGTGAAACCAAAAGGAATTCAGAAATAGATCTTAGAGTTAATTGATTTTTTTTCTTCTAAAAGTGTAAAGATATTTTAATGGGGAAAAACAGTGTATTCAACAAATTGTGAGGGAACAAGTATAATAAAGTTCATATAATAAAGTTAAAAATGAGCCTTTTTACCCCTGTCTTACATTATATAGAAAAATTACCTCAAAAATGGGTCATAAATCTAAATATAAAAGCTAAAACTCTGTACTGTCTAAAAGAAAACATGGGAGAAAATCTTCGTAACCTGAGGATAGGCAAAGATTTCAGAGGATTCTTCATAAAAGAAAAAATCTGATAAGATTTGTCAAAATCAAAAACTTGGTTTTTTTTTAAAGATTGTATTTATTTATTCATGAGAGATGGGGGGGTGGCAGAGGGAGAAGCAGGCATCCCGCAGAGGAGGGAGCTCAATGTGGACTCACTCTGGATCATGACCCTAGCTGAAGGCAAATGCTGAACCCACTGGGCCACCCAGGTGCCCAAAAACTTCTGTTCTTAATTGACAATGTTAAGAAAATGAAAACACTGGGAGAAACTGTTAAAAAACGGGCTGTATACATGAAATTATAATTGTATTATATAGAAACTATATGTAAATTATATAAACTAGAGCAGCCCAAATTTTTAAATGGACAAGATACTTTGAATAGATGCTTTTCAGAAGATATATGAATGCTTAGTAAGAACTTCAAAAGTTGCAACATCACTAGTTATCAAAGAAGTGTAATTGAAACCACAGTGAAGTACCACCCACGAAATGGCTAAAATTAAAATCACTAACAGTAGTAAGTATTGGTAAGGAAACAGAACAACTGAAATACGCATGTGCTGCTGGTTGGAATATAAAATAGTGCAGCTGCTTTGTAAGAGAAGTTGGCAGTGTCTAATAAAATTGCATGTATACATACCATATGACCCAATAATTCCATTTTCTCTAAGGAAATAGCTCTGAACTTTAAGTGGTTGGAGGAAAAAAGCTGTGCCTTCTCTGGCTGCTTTAATGTCCCTAAAAATATTTCATTCGAATGCTAGACCATTTATGTGGGTATGTTAAGTATTGATTAACAATTGAAATCTGTGTCTTGTGTCTTTTCCTGAGAAATGTTTTTGAGTAGTTTGGTTTACTTTGTTTTTAGATCTTGGATTCTCTGCGGTGGCGGGATCGGTTTTGGACTGTGGCTGACACAGTAAAAGTGGATGCCCCAGGCCTCGCCCTGCTTGCCCTTCACTGGCACTGGGTTTTAAAACATTTGGTCCGTCAGATTCCCCAACTCCTAATGAACCACGAGGACAAGTAAGACTCCTATTTGGAGTAATAATGTCAACATCTATAGTACTGATGATGATAAAGAAAAAAGGGTTTGGAATTGAAGCTTCTTGCTTTACTTTGGTTGATTCCCGTAGTCTATTGGTGAATATAAAGCAAATATAAAATGTAAATCATGTCTCTACTGTGTCTCTACACTATCCAGCATTTCCCTCTTTCCTTACTTCCCTCTGCCCTTTTCTCCTTCTTTAAAGATACTACAAAGAGATTCAGACGGTCTCAGAACATATTCAGAATTGCTTGGGGAGCCTGACAGGTGGCTTCACTGGTATAAAGAAGTTGCAAAAGTTCCTGGGACGACCATTTCCTTTTAAGGTACAACTTAGAAACATGTCGTAAACACTAAGATTTGACCTTTTCTGAAGTTCTGGAGCCTGGGGACTGCCATTCAACTAGACTCATCCTTTCCAATAACACTTAACTTTCAGATGTTCACAGTACTATTAACTGATTAGTTAAGTGTTAACATTTTGCTTATTCTTGGAGAGTGTTACATCTGAGTAGAGTTTTAACTTTATTACTATAAAACCTCCTGAGAGTAACAGGAGTAATCAAACCTTACGTTTTTCTAGAAGCGTTGTGGAAACGTTTCATATTTTTTTTTAGACGTAACAGGCTGGTAAAAAGAACCTCATTTCTCCTCTATAGTAGGTTCTCCTGGGTTTTATTGTTTCAGAACAAGCTGGTGGTGGAGTGTTTGTCTCAATTGAAAGTCCTTCACAAAGCACTTGCCATCAGAGAGCGGATGTCTGCCCTTGGGGAAAGTGGATGGTGGGAAGACATTAATCGTCTCCAAGTGGTTGCTTCTGAATGGACTTTAAAGAAAAGTCTCTTGCAGGCCTGGGGATTAGTCCTCAAAGCTAATATTCTGGAAGATGCCAACCCAGGTAATATACTCTAGAGTTTAGCCTGCTGACAGAGGCTCCAGAACTATTTGCCGCTCTACAGCCAATAAGTTTTTAAGTTTTTCCCTTAGATTTTCTTTTTTTCTGTTTCTTTTTTCCTTTTCTCTTTCCCTTTTCTGGGTATGCTATAACTACCATTAAGTGAGTGTGTCAGGCAGAGAGATGGACTTTACAGGTACTGTTTAATTCTGTCATCAGAATCGTGCAGGTATTAGTGACGTCATCTCACAGGTACAAAACTCACAGTCACATAACTAGTTCTTGGGAATCTGAGCCTGTTCTATTGACCGCTCTGCTATTAATATTGCATGTGTCTTCTTGTCCAGATGAGTTGAAGAATATTGTGAATGCCCATTGTTCAGAACTAAAAGCCAAAGGAATTTCACTTGGTTTTCTCGAAAAAAAGCACAATGAAGCTTCCTCCCTATTCCAACCAGACTTTACCTCCTTAATCCAACTCACCAGGAATGTTCAGTTGTGGCCTCCAATGGAGTACCTAGCTGTGCTTTGGCAGTACAAAGTGACAGCTGATTTTATGACACAGGCTTGTCTACGAAGGTGAGCCATTTTCCTTGGGGGAACTTTTTTTTTGTTAGGTTATTCGATGGATCCTACATGTGAAACATAGCACAGACTTGTCTTAAAGGGGACTGGCTACTAAAACCAAGGGAAGTCTGTTGCCACTGATTCTTTGCCTGTTTTGACTCCACCTTTTCAAGTTACTAGGTGTCTTTCCAGTAAAATTGCTTGTTTTTATTTTAATAAATGCATTCTGTGTGTTCCATCTTCCCATACGTAACAGATTTCTAGCAGTTTATTGACAGTCCACAACCCAGCCTTTCTTCCTCTTTATTTGTGGAACAGGTCCAGCAAAAATCAGCAACCGCAGATAGAGGAGGAGATCCGTCATCACATCACATTTTGTCTTAAGCACACACCAATTGCTCCACAAGAGCTTCGAGATCTTTGGTTCCTATTGCACCATCAGAAGGTAAAAACTAAGATCAAAAAGGGAGATAAAGCTGCTTAATGCTATGGCCCAGTTAACCTTTCTGTGGCAGACTGGTTGCAGAATGTTCTGTTTATGTCCAAAACTCAGTTTTACTTGAATTAACTTTGAAAGGGGAGAATTTCGAGTGTTTTTTTGCATTAATTACCTGGGTATTCCTCAACTCTTATCACAGAATCATTCTGTTTGGTTTCCAGTTAAATAACACTAAATTATTTGCTTATTTTTATTGTTTGTGCAAAAATACATACATGTGAGTGTTTTAACTCTTTCCCCTAGAGTAACTGTCGAATGTCAATAATGGTAAACAATAGTTATTATAACTTCATTAGTGCAACATTAATTTTTTTATAATGCTTTTGTTTACTTAACTGTTTTGCTGATATTATAATTGTGTGATTCACTTATATTTCCTCATGAGCCTTATAAAAAACAGATCTCAGTTTTCTAAAATTATAAACAAGATAAGTGGCTTAACCAAGATGACCAGGGTGGTAGGGAATCAGGGACTTTAGAATTAATATATTTAAACCCATGTTAATTTTAGATGAGTCTTACAAGAGGGAGACCTCATAACTTGATTAATAGAATTTTTCTCAAATATTCTTTTATCTGTTTATCTTTAGGTGTCTACTGAAGAAATTATTTCCTTGTGGTCTGACTTGTTTAATTCCACATTTATGTCTTTTTGGAGTAGTACTGTGACTACAAATCCAGAGTACTGGCTAATGTGGAGCCCTCTGCCTGGTGTAGAGCAGAGGGAGATGCCCAAGTCCCTTTTGGACTCCACATTGAAGGTTTGTTGGCATAAAATCATAAAAGTGTCTGATAACAATTCTTGATCTAGTAATAAACATTTTTAAAAAGGATTTTATTTATTTATTTGACACAGAGAGAGATCACAAGTAGGCAGAGAGACAGGCAGAGAGAGGGGGGAAACAGGCTCCCCACTGAGCAGAGAGCCCAATGCGGGGCTCGATCCCAGGACCCTGAGATCATGACCTGAGCCGAAGGCAGAGGCTTAACCCACTGAGCCACCCAGGTTCCCATCTAGCAATAAACATTTATTCCTAGGACAGAGCAGTAACTAAGTAAGCGATTGCAATATTTTATTTTCTGCAGGATGTTAGTAAGAATATCTTCAAAAAAGATACTCTGTCTTGGGACGCCTGGGTGGCTCAGTTGGTTGAGCGGCTGTCTTCGGCTTGGGTCATGATTCCAGCATCCTGGGATCGAGTCCCGCATCGGGCTCCTTGCTCAGCAGGGAGCCTGCTTCTCCCTCTGCCTCTGCCTGCCATCCTGTCTGCCTTTGCTCGCTCTCTCCCCCTCTCTCTCTCTGATAAATAAATAAAATCTTTTTTTTTTTTTTTAGATTTTATTTATTTATTTGATAGAGATCACAAGTAGGCAGAGAGGCAGGCAGAGAGAGAGGGGGGAAGCAGGCTCCCTGCTGAGCAGAGAGCCCGATGTGGGGCTCGATCCCAGGATCCTGAGATCATGACCTAAGCTGAAGGCAGAGGCTTAAACCACTGAGCCACCCAGGCGCCCCAATAAATAAAATCTTTAAAAAAAAAAAAAAAGATACTCTGTCTTAAACCATTTGGGTTAAACATCTTCACTTGAGCTGTCTGGTTGGCTCAGTCGTTGAACATCTGACTCTTGGTTTTAGCTCAGGTCATGCTCTCAGAATGGTAAGATTGAGCCCCAGGTCAGGCTCCACACTCAGTGCAGGGCCTGCTTGGGGATTCTTTCCCCCTCTGCTCCACCCTCTCTGCTCATGCTCTCTCTCTCTAAAATAATAATAAAAAAGTCTTCACTTTCTTCTCTAATTATAAAATACATTTTTTCTAGTTATTAAATATTTTAACAGTATAGTAATGTATATGTACATATGTATATGTGTGTGTATATAGAGTTGACCCTTGAACAAGACAGGGTTTGAACTGCACAGGGTCACTTACACATGGATTTTTCTCAGTAAATATGTATTTTATGTTGTGATGGAAAAGTCAGGTGGAACCAAACGCCTAGAAGCAAAGGGAGGGTAAAGGAAAGATGCAAGGAAGGCTGGAACGACAGGGCTCTCCCCTGATTCTGGCACTCTTCCTTATTCCCACTACCTGGGCAAAGCTCTGTTCATTGAGCTATTGAACTGAGAAAGGTACGAAGGGATGGTGGGTGTTGGCGGGTGTCTCACTGAAGTGACAGGGCCTGTCACTGCTAGAGTTGACAAAGGACCACAGAATGATGACTCCCTGAGGTAAGGAGTCTAGGAAAACAACAGGGGACAGGATAAGGGCTTAGTAGGATTTTTGGTGGCAGAGGGTACAGTAGGGAGGGGTGTTGTCTGTGGTGCTGAAAGTCCAAGGCAGGGAGTTAATATCACAGGAATAGTGGCAGCTGGCTCTCTGCTTGCCAGAATTTCCTATAAGCAGAAACTGTGTTAGAACCATGCAGCAGGAGTCAGGTGGAGCAAGTAACCTGGAAAAGGTGAGTAAAGGTAGTCTGCCTTCCCTGGTTCTTTGCCTTTCTCTGCATTCTATTTGGAAGGAAATTGTGAATTCTTGGGTAGAAGAACAAGTAGCAGATATTCCTCCTTGGTCCAACTTTGCTAACTTTGGGGATGAGAAGACCTCTGGTGTCTTGTTCTACTGTACTGTACATAGTTACATTTTGGGGTAGTTAGCCATTAAATACATGGATTTTTTTTTATTGCACAGGAGGGTTGCCACCCCTAACCCCTGTGTTCAGGTATCAACTTTACATAGGTAGATACTTACTAGAATTCTCTAGAAATAACTACTCTTTGTTCTTTATCTCTTTTACATATATTTTATATTAAATGTATACGTAAACAAAAATAAGGTCGCTTTCTTTGTTCACATAATATGTCATGGAAGCATGTCATTCCAGCTTATTCTTTTTAAGGTATCCCATTGTTCTAATGTGTTGGAATTTATTTTTTTAACTTTTCTTATGATTTTATTTATTTATTTGACAGAAAGAGATCACAAGTAGGCAGAGAGGCAGGCAGAGAGAGAGGGGGAAGCAGGCTCCCCACTGAGCAGAGAGCCCAATGCGGGCCCGATCCCAGGACCCTGAGATCATGACCTGAGCCAAAGGCAGAGGATTTAACCCACTGAGCCACCCAGGCGCCCCTGTGTTGGAATTTATTTAATTACTTGCTTATTCATAAATGTGGAGATTTCTTGCTTTATTTCCCCCCTTTCTATAACAATCATACCTGCATCAACTGCTATTACATTAACCTTTGTCTGTTTATTCTAGTATTTCTGTGGACATATTATAAGAATTGGAATTTAATCCTTGGTCAGAATGTCTGCACAGTTAAAGAAATTCATGGCCATTCTCAGAATGTCTGAGCAGGTGGTTTTTGATTTTTACCTCCCCACTCCCGATTTTTAAATTCCAATTAGTTAATATACAGAGTAATGTTAGTTTCAGGTGTAGAATTTAGTGATTCATCACTTACACACAATACCTGGTGTTTATCACAAGTGCCCTCCTTAAATACCCGTTGCCTGTTTAAACCATTCCCCCCAACTTTCCCTCTAGTAACCGTAAGTTTATTTCCTATAGTTGACTCTGTTTCTTTTTTGCCTCTTTTCTCCCCCATGTTCATTTGTTTCTAAAATTCTACATAAAAGTGAAATTATATGGTATTTGTTGTTCTCTGACTTAATTCACTTAGCATATAATACTCTAGCTCCATCCATGCATTGCAAATAGCAAGATTTCATTCTTTTTTATGGCTGAGTAATATTCCTCTGTGTGTGTGTGTGTGTGTGTGTGTGTGTGTGTGTGTGTGTGACACAAACCTCACATCTATTTTATTCATTTATTAGCCAATGGACATTTGGGCTGTTTCCATAATTTGTCTGTTTGATAATGCTGCTATAAGCACCAGGGTATGTTTACTTTTATAAACATGCTAGGAGCTAGTAGGGGGGAGGTCACAAAGTCCTGGATGATTACAGGAAGATGTAGGACTAGAGCACAGTTTAACTTATTGTATCTGTGAGAACCTGTTTCTTCATATCCTTGACACACTAGATGCTATCGACATTTTTAATTATTGCCAATTACTCAATTTTTAAAATCTCATTTGAATTTGTACTCCTGATTATTTTGTTGAGATTAGACATCTTTACACATATGTATAAAGTTTCATTTTCTGAATTATTCAGTTGTGTTTATTGCTCATTTTGTAAAAAAAAAAAAACTTGAATTCATGATCATTTTCTTATTGAAGATCTCTTTATATATTATGGATATTAAACCTTTACCCATCATGCGGTCGGAAATATATTTCTAATGTTCTCTTGTCTCTCAAGTTTTATAATGTTCTCTTTTAAAATACTTGGGTGACTTTCTATTTTCTGGCTTTGGTGTCATGCTTTAAAAAAAAAAAGTTTTCACTATCCCTAGAGCTAACCATTTGCCAGTATTTTCTTATATATGTTTGTTCTGTTTTATATTTAAATAATCAGTTACATTTGGAGATCTTGTTTTGTAAGATAGGTATACAAATATTTTATACTAACAGTACATCCAAAGGCAAAGTAACACCATCGTGTTTGACTAATCTATCCTTTCCCCTTTCATTTGAAATGCCACCTTTATCATACCTTAGTCCCACAGATGTTCATGTCTTTGTTTGGGACTCTTCTGTTCTTTTGCTCTATCAAATAGGATACCTTTAATTTTAAAAACAATTTTTTCTTAACCTCTATACCCAACATGGGGCTCCAACTCATGACTCTGAGATCAAGAGTCACATACTCTTCTGACTAAGCCCAGCCAGATGCCCCTCAAAATTGATTTCTTTATTATAACACACTTCTCAAAGCCTTTAGTGATAGATCTCATGGATCCCCAAGAGTTTCAGAGTATACAGTGTTTCCCATTTTATGTATTTAACCACCTAATCCTTTGCTGTGGGCAGCTGTTAGTGTGTCCCAGATGCACAGTCTAAGGAGCACAGGTTCGACAAACTGTGTCCCTGACTGTCTTTTTTTTTTTTTTTTTTTTTTTAAGAGCTTTTATTTATTTGAGAAAGAGAGCATGAGCAAGAGAGCACAAGCAGGGGGAGAAACAGACTCCGCATGGATCAGGGAGCCCGATGTGGGGCTTGATCCCAGGGCCCTGGGATCAGGACCTGAGCTAAACTTAACCAGCTGTGCTACCAAGGCGCTCCTTTGTCCCTGACTCTTAACGTCTATCTTCTCACTCTTTTCCCGGCTTCCCAAGTCACCTTCCTGCAGTGGGCCCCAAGCTCTACTGCAGTAATGGTCTTCCTTTTGCCCAGTGGGGAGGGATTTTCTTGCTGTAGTGAAGCACCAGTTGTTCCTCATTCTTTGAGAATGGAGTCTGTTTCTTTAAAGCCTGTTAACACCAGACCCCAGTCCGTACTCTGGTTGAGGTTTACCTGGTCTTAGCAACCTGGGCCTCCTTTTCTTTTTCTTTCTTACTTCTGAAGTGCTCAGTTCTGCTTGTTGAAATCCTTTTAGTTAATTTTTAAAAGATGCATGATCTCTCTTCATCCATCAGGGCCCCGGCTGTCTCAGTAGAGCTGTGTTCTCCAAGTGCTGCTTTGAAGTCTTGACCAGCAGCTGCAGAGCAAGTCCCTGGGATGTGAGCGGCTTCCCCATCCTGTCCTCCTCACATGTCACCCTGGGGGAGTGGGTTGAGAGAGCTGTGCAGCTCCAGGACATCAGCCTGGCGCTTTGGACGAACATGGCCGTGCCTTCGGTTGCAGAGTTCAGGTATTCTTACCATGGGTCCCCGCGTCTACCCGCTTCCAGGTCTCCCGCCACAAACTGTAATGGTCTGTCTTTCCTACAGAGCATATAGCAGAAAACTCAGAACTTTTTTCTGTAGAGGCTAGTTTTGGTTGCTGAAGGCAAGTATGTTTTCCAGGTGGATCAGTAGGTTTTTAGCCCACGACAGGCTATTATGAGCTGGCCCGTGCCTCTGTCAATTTGAAGCCTATTGTGATAAAGAGAGGGGACTTGGAAAAGCATGTAGGATTAATTGAGAAAAGAAATTCATCTTTAACTATTGGCAGTGCAGTCTGCTGTGTCATTTTCTGAGGGGATGAGAGTGTGAGAAAGGAACGCTGTTGGATGTAGTGCAAGCCTGTAAGTGCTTCCTTATCTCTGCAGACGCACGGATTCGCAGCTCCAGGGGCTTGTGCTGTGCCGACACCTGGCAGGTTTGGCAGAGCTGCTCCCTGAGTCCCGGCGGCAGGAGTACATGCAGAACTGTGAACAGCTGCTGCTTGGGGACAGCCAGGCCTTCCAAATTGTGGGCCAGACCCTTGGGGACATGGCTGGGCAGGAGGCCCTGCCCAAAGAACTGCTATGCCTCTTGCTCACCTCCCTGCGCCACTTGTTTGGGGAAGGGGACAGTAAACAGGACCTTCCCGAGCCAGCCCGCCGTGGGAGCCTCTGGGTGAGCCTTGGCTTGCTGCAGATTCAGACATGGCTTCCGCAGGCACGCTTTGACCCTGCAGTGAAGAAGGAATACAAGCTCAAGTATGCTAAGGAAGAGGTATGGAGGGGTGAGAGTCTGGAGCATGGGTTCCTTCCGTGACTGGGTGGGTGTGCTTAGTATATTACTCCTTGTATTGCCCTTTGGATGCTTACAGCACTAGAGGGATGATTTTGTACAGGCTACCCTGTGACATCCCAGGGGTGTGTTCTAAAGACTGCATTTTCTTCCTTGAGAGTTCCTCTGAGTAAGCTTCGGTACTTGGAGGGGCCCTTCCTAATTTGCCAATAGGCTGCAATAGACAGAGGTCTTAACGGTAGAACACCTGAGGCATTGCCAGAGAACTAGTGTATCTCCTATCCATACTCCCTGTATTTGAACTAAGTTTCGAATATTTGGACTTGAATAATTTCTTTAGATATGATTTATCTAAACGTTTTAACGTTTTAACGTTTGGGTGTTTATCTAAAATTCAGGAATCAAGTAGATTTAGATTAAGTGGTATCCCTTGATAGTTGAACTTCTAACCCGAACATAAAGATAGTGGTATAATTTTCCTTCTTCAAAATATGGAACTAGTATATGAGTTGGTAAAGACTAAGCTGCTATAGCAGAGTCAAGTCCGGTAGTGTGACTAAGATAGTTTCTTTTACCTAGAAGCTCCAAGGTGAGTGGAGGTTCATGGAGCAAAAGCCCCTGCTCTTGGGTCATTCAAGAGCCCAGGTTCCTTCCATCCAGTTGCTCTGCCCTTCCCCAGGGCATTGTCGTCTTGGACATGGTCATAGCTGGGCACAGCAGACCAACTTCTCCCTTTCTGTTAGTTACACCAGCTACAGTGTGAGTGGAAGACCCGAAACCTCTCATCCCAGCTACTGACTGGAACAGACCTGGAAGATGAAGTCATTTTCCGTCACTCTCATCCTCACATCAGGTAACAGCAGAGTAATTGTGTTGTTCTGTTTTTTTTTTGTTTGTTTGTTTCTGTTATTTTAAAGACATTTTTAGGTTGATCTTTACAATGTAATTGTAGTGTTAGAGGTGATAATACATGTCTCTACATTAGCAGTAAGATCCTAAAGCCATGGTTATAGTCAGGAAAAATTAATACTCTGAAAGGAAGGGCAGGATTCACATGGGGCTAGGTGGATTGAAACCACTGAACTGATTTTCAGCATGACAGAAGTTGGGTGTAATGGTGTGCACTGTGTGGGTTTGCTGTCTTGGTAAATACTGTGCAGTGTCGTAGGTCTGAGTTCCAGTCCTGTTCCTATCCTTTGGCTTTAGACTTTGAATAGGTCACTTAATGCCTTTGAGCCTTAGAGTCCATGTCTGTGAAAGGAGGATCATAGCAACTCCTTGAGTGAATTGTGATTAGACTTGGATGAAATACACATCTGTGTTACTTAACACCATGTGTGGCGTGTGATAAATGACCTATTACTCGTTTACATTATAATTGTCAATATTTTCTTCATATTATTCCTCAGCAGCTGATATGCCTTCATTTTGTTTTCCTAGTTAAGGGCTCAGTCTAGATTTGCTGTTTTCCTCCTGACAGAATTTGCATATTATGTTGATTTGCCTCTAGACTACTTCGCCAAAGAATTGATCATCTGGAGAACTTAATCTGCAGCCTGTCAAAGAAGCAGGCCTTCAGACCCCAGGTGCCTGCCTACGAGTCACTGGTGCAGGAGATCCACCACTACGTCACCAGCATTGCCAAGGCCCCTGCTGTTCAGGATCTGCTCACACGGCTCCTGCAGGCCCTTCGCATGGATGGGCCTCGGTCTGCCCAGGTGGCCCAGAATCTTCTGAAGGAGGAGGCTTCCTGGCAGCAGTCCCACCACCAGTTCAGGAAGCGGCTGGCTGAAGATTATGCCCTGTATCCAGACTCTGTGGCCCCGCTGCAGGCATCCATCCTGCAGTTGCAGCATGGCATGAGGCTGGTTGCATCTGAGGTCTACGCTTCACTCCACAGCAGTGTGGTCTGTGCAGACAGGCTGGCTACCCTGGCCTCATCCCTGCTGGCTTTTCCATCGGTGGGCCCCGCCTTCCCCACTTACTATGCCCATGCAGACACTTTATGCTCAGTGAAGTCGGAGGAGGTTCTTCGAGGCCTTGGGAAGTTGATCCTCAAGCGTTCAGGAGGAAAGGAGCTGGAAGGCAAAGGCCAGAGACCTTTCCCCACCCGAGAGCAGCTGCTGATGAATGCCCTCCTTTACCTGCGCTCCCATGTGCTATGCAAGGGCGAGCTGGACCAAAGGGCCCTGCAGCTCTTCAGACATGTGTGCCAGGTAAGTCCATTTCTGGGGGGCAGCCCCAGCCTACTTCTGAAGGGAGCTGGGAGCACAAGCAGAACATCAGCAATACTCTGTGTAGAAAGAGACCAGTTGGTTCGGCATGGGGTCTAGTGTCTTCCTTTCTGTCTCCTATTCAGCTGTCAGTTTTGGGGGTGTTTGTCCCTCAATTTTTAAGAGATTAGAAAAAATTAGTGATGTTAGCTCTTTATCTGTGATACTGCAAATATTTTCTCCTAGTTTTTTGTTTATCTTTTGACTTTATGGTGGTTTTGGCTAGGTACTAGTTCAACTGTTATTAAGAAAATCTGTTTTCCTCTTATCAATGAAAACAATTTGTTCTCAATTTATGTAATTAAAAGAATAGATATAAACAAGACTTATACCAATTAAAGCTGTGTAACTGGTAACATACTTGTGTGTTCCATTCTAGGTTTATATGTATACATGAACCTGTACATGTATGTCTATGACATAAATTTAAGTCATTTGTCCAGTGGTTTATAAATTTTTGTTTTTTAGCAGAACTCTTTTTAAAATGAAAGTCTTAGACTATTTTCCTGATATGTAATAGATAAAAGACATGCTTTAATTGAGGACAGTTCTGTCTCCTCTTTGATCTCTGAGACTAGTCTTTAAGTTGCTAGAGTTCTACAAACTACTACTAAAGTCCATTCTGTTTTATACTTTGCTTTAAAAACTTAATAGCAGTTAGTGATTATTTTCCTCTATAATTATGGTGTTCTTTACCTGCATCATACTGAATGGCTTCCTAGGTTTTTTTTTGTATGGATATGCTCTAAGACATGTAATTAATTTCTTATCATAGGACATTTATGTTTGTAGTCTTTTTACTACTTTGGAAAATGTCACCACCACCATCACCACAGATAGTCTTATACCTAGGTCTTTGGGTATAAATTCTAGAAAGCAGAACTGCTGGGATGAAGATTAACCACTTAAGATTTTAATACAGATTATCTTTCTGAATGGTGGATATTCATTTCCTCAGTTCTCATGAGTATTGTTTGATTTATAATTTTTGCCGACTTACGGACTTAAAATCTTAGAGTTACTGGGGATTTAAGAGGTGTCTGCTAAGGTATAGCCCAGTTTTATCTGATTGGTGCCCTGCAGCCACCTGCCCCCACCCCTCATTTCCCTTTCCTGAACTCCTGAGCCAGCTGCTTGAATTGCTGGCCATGTGCAGTCTGAATCACAACCCCCACAGTGCCTATCCAGAGCCTGTCCTAAGTACAAAACATCATTAACTCCTGATAGGAAGTTCCAGTGGCATTACTGTAGCAAGTTTTTACACCTGTGAAAAAGTGGCAGTACAGCAAGGGGGAATTTAGAAAATGGGTTGCTGCAGAAACCGTTTGAAAACAGTTTACTTTCTCTCGATGACCTGGGATTTCATTTCTTGGATGTTGGCTTTTACTTGGATGTACTTTTGTTATCATGAGAAATTAAGAGCTGACAAGTTTTGCTTTGTTCATTGAAGCACCTCAGCGAAGACAAGTAAGTTTCCTTCCAAATGTGTAACTTTTCAGGAAATTATCAATGAGTGGGATGAACAGGAACGCATAGCCCAAGAGAAGGCCGAGCAGGAAAACAGCCTTTACAGATACAGGAGCAGGAACTCCAGGACAGCCCTGAGCGAGGAGGAGGAAGAAGAACGGGAGTTCAGAAGGCAGTTCCCACTTCATGAAAAGGTTGGGTGCTGGTAACAGGGTTTGTTTGGGAATAATTTCCCTTGCTACCCCCTGTGTTACCTTTGAATGGTTTTATAATCTAATTGTTTTTACTATATCTTTATATAAGTCACTACTTCATTTTTTTGATTGTTCATGCTCCATCTTTGCACCTTTCTTTTGGCTTAAAACTGCATTTTGGTTTTGTTCAATTACTCTAATGTTATTGACAGGATTTTGCAGATATTCTGGTAGAACCAACGCTGGAGGAGAAGAAGGGAACTTCAGATGGACAAGAGGAGGGAGCAGCCACAGACCCCACCCTCTTCTCCCAGAGCTCAATGCAGGCTGTGATGCTGATTCACCAGCAGCTGTGCCTCAACTTTGCCCGGTCCCTCTGGTACCAACAGACTCTGCCGCCACACGAGACAAAGCATTACCTTGGCCTGTTTCTGTCCTGCTATCAAACTGGAGCATCTCTTGTGACACACTTCTACCCTCTGATGGGTACGACAGTTTACTTTTGTTATACTCTTGGGAAATGAAAATGAAAAAATGTGATTGCTACTTCTGGAACAATTAAAATCATTACCTCCCTGTTTTTTGCTAAATTCCTTTTTGAGGGAGTTTCCTTAGCTTAAGAGACTCAAGCTACTTCAAAAAAACTTCTTTTAAAATTCTGCAATAGTAGATTTTTATCATTTGAATACTTTGGGGTAAAGGGATTAAAAAAATAAGGATGGGGCACCCGGGTGGCTCAGTGAGTTAAAGCCTCTGCCTTCGGCTCGGGTTGTGATCCCAGGATCATGGGATCCAGCCCCACATCAGGCTCTCTGCTCAGCAGGGAGCCTGCTTCCCCCTCTCTCTCTGTCTGCCTCTCTGCCTACTTGTGATCTCTCTCTCTCTCTCTCTGTCAAAGAGATAAATAAAATCTTAAAAAAAAAAATAAAAAAAAAATAAGGATATAGACTTAGTTTAAATGGTTTTGTTCCTCAGTATTATTTCTGATTTGCCTCTGATAGCTTCAGTGCTTTTCATATCTTGTATTCCTGGGAGCAACCTGGGAACTCAGAAATTAATCTTAGAGAATTTCATTTGATTCACTTTCCTGTATGATCTCATGAGTTCTTCCTTGCTATTAGGAAGGAAGCTTTAAATTTCTTTTCTGCCTACCAAGACAGCGACAAAACCCAAGAAATTGAATCCATCAAACCAAGCTCTGTAGCTTCTTGATAACAGCTAAGTATCTGAGTTCCTCTGTATATCCAAGAAGCTTGGCAGACTTGGTGATACTCTTTTGATATTACGGTCCTAGTCCTCTAGGTCCATGTTGCTTTGGGCATGAGTGGCATTGAAATATCTTCATTTGTTCCAGTAGTTCATTATTTTTGAGCATGTTTTTGTCATCTTTGTAACTTGATAGCTCAGCCTGCTGAGTTCACTGACGTTACTATGATGTTGTTAACTTCGCAGGAGCTGAACTGAATGATCAACTCTTGGGCAGCCAACTTTTGGCCTGCACCCTCTCCAATAACACTCTCTTTGGTGAGGCAGTATCAGATCTGATGGTGAAGCCCGATGGGCCCTATGATTTCTACCAGCATCCCAATGTCCCAGAAGCAAGGCATTGTCAACCTGTGCTTCAAGGTTTCTCAGAGGCCATTAGTCATCTGCTGCAGGAATGGCCAGAACACCCGGCTCTTGAGCAGGTAGGGCATCCAGTGAGGAGGGAGTCTTGAAGATACGGTCTCTGCCATCTCTGGGGATGTTCATGTGCATATTTCAATACATTAACAAAGATTCACAAAACCCCACTTTAGTGGGATACTATTCCCTGCAGGATGGACATACCAGTTTGTACTGTATAAATGATGTTTGGGATTCTATTAATTTTGTTAGTCATAGTTTGCTGTTCACATGTTAAAGTGCTGCTGTGTTGCTCTGTTTATTCATATACCTATGTATGTTAGCAAAGGCCTGGTTTTTTCAAGATTGGTGGGTTTTTTTTTTTTTTTTTTTTAAAGATTTTATTTATTTATTTGTAAGAGAGAGAGAGAGTGAGAGCGAGCACAGGCAGACAGAGTGGAAGGCAGAGTCAGAGGGAGAAGCAGGCTCCCCGCGGAGCAAGTAGCCCGATGTGGGACTCGATCCCAGGACGCTGGGATCATGACCTGAGCCGAAGGCAGCTGCTTAACCAACTGAGCCACCCAGGCGTCCCTCAAGATTGGTGGTTTTAACTCAGACCTGACTTACAGTTTTCAGCCAATTTTGTAATAATTCTTAAAATGGAGAGTGGTTAAGAGAGATTATCCTGGGGCACCTGGCTGGCTCAGTCAGAAGAATATGTGACTCTCAGACTCCGGGTTGTGAGTTCAAACCCCACATTGGCTGTAGAGATTACTAAAAAAAATCATCATAATAATTATTATCTTCTCAAACTCCATGTTTTTTCAAGAGCAATGCAGGTTAAGTGTTTATCTGAGATCCACATGAGTTTGGATAAGTTTCTTCCATGGTTTTCGTAGGTGGTTGTAAAGCAAGGACTTTGCATAAAACTTTCATCAGTTCTCTAGTCAGTAACCTGTGACTGGGTGATATTCCCACAGAAATGCCTAGATCTTTTATCTATCTGTCTATCTGTTTACTGCAGCTGCTGGTTGTAATGGATAGAATTCGTAGTTTTCCACTTTCCAGTCCCATCTCAAAGTTCCTGAATGGCTTAGAGATCCTCCTGGCAAAGGCACAGGTAAGATAATTCTCTCTCTCCTCTCATTTTAGTTTGTAGTCAATTGAAAAAAGATTTATCTTTTGGCAGAGTTATTGTTAAAGGGACAGAAAGTTATAGTTTGGATTGGAGAGAGGAATCAGCTTCTTCAGTTTTTCTGGCATGGGGTCCGATCATTACAAGTGAAGCTTTTGCCTTGTTGGGCATGTGAAACATGCCTCCCCTGTTCTCAAGTGTGGGATGCAGTGTCCACTGGTACTGAGGTCTCCTTTGGCCCTGGCTTCCTGGAGGACTTCCAGACTAGCCCTGTGCCTGCATATATCACCCCCCTTGGTCCTCTCAGCATCCTCTGAAGTATCTGGTGATTCTCTGATTATCACATTTGGGCTCTGCACTTTGGAGGGGGTCACATGTCTAACAATAGCAATTCAGACTCAGCTCACTAAATCCTTTGCTTTTTGCCTAAACTTGGCTTTGCTGAAGTTCTGTCAAGTGACCAGAAACAACTTGAAGCTTGGTACACTGGATGTAAACTCATTGGTAAATTGGCATAAAAGTTATTTAGAGGCCCTGTGGTCTTCAAAGACTAAAGGTCCAAGATATTCCTGAGAGCTGGCGGTGATTAAGAAATTAAATAATGGCCATAGTAAATTTTATCTTTGCTTTTTAGGATTGGGAGGAGAATGCCAGTAGAGCTCTCTCTCTGCGGAAGCATCTCGATTTAGTCAGTCAGATGATCATTCGTTGGCGTAAACTGGAACTGAAGTAAGTGATAATCTGTCACTTTCCTTCCCCTCCTGAATTTATGCTGTAGGGACATTTGATAGTTTGTGTCTGCATAGACTGAGAATGTGCTTTTCAGTTATTAATCACAGAATTAAAAGCAGGGCATTAAAGTGATCTCGGTAGAGACCAGACAACGGCATACCTTCCCAAGACAGCAAACTAGGTGTCTTCTCCATCTCCACCTGGGAGGAGAGAAGAGTGAATGTTTAGCTTCTGCTTGAGTAGTTTCAAATCTTCCCAGTGGGTTTTCTTAGATGACTGCTCGGCCTCTTCTCTCGCATTCCAGCTGCTGGTCTATGAGTTTGGATAATACCATGAAGCGCCATACCGAGAAGTCCACCAAGCACTGGTTCTCCATCTATCAGATGCTTGAGAAACACATGCAGGAGCAAACGGAAGAGCAGGAAGGTAACTCCCGTCCATCAATTCCTGCATCATTAGAAGTTGCAGGCTAATTGTAGAGTGCTACAGAGTGTGGGGTTTAACCTGTTCCCACGTCTGCTGGTACTGCTGCTTTTACATAGGATACGTCATTTGACTTGATGGAATTCCTCAGAGTTTTAAGTGACTTTTTCAAATTCTAGAAAGCTGGTCATAAGATAAAGTTTCTTTATTCTGTATATCCAAGAGATGTGTCATAATGAAGATTTCTTAGATACTAGCTGGCATGCTTGAGTTAAAAGTGTTTTCATTTCATGCTTGAAACAAACATCTTATAATTCAGTCTCATAATTTGCTCTGAGTGCATTTAACACATCTCTTGACTGCATCTGTGTTTATATCAGCTTGGAATTTACCTGTGGTCCTTCTTGCTTCAGAGTTTGACTTTGCGGTCTCTACTTGCCTGCTATCCCTCAATGTGTCCTATAGTAGATTACGTGCATGTTATGAATATGGGGTGATGGTTGCAGGTACATATGGTTTCCTCTTTGAATCTCTAAAGATGATAAACAGATGACCCTGATGTTGCTGGTCAGCACATTACAAGCATTTATTGAAGGATCCTCACTGGGAGAATTCCACGTACGACTTCAGATGTTACTGGTTTTCCATTGTCATGTCTTGTTGATGCCTCAAGTTGAAGGAAAGGGTAAGGAGGGAGGGGTGTGTGTGTGTTTGTGTGTGTATTTTTTTTTTGTATATACTTTAAAAAAAAAATTTTGTGGCAATATTTATTCACATAATTTTGCTTAATACATGTCTTTCTATGCAAGACTGAATTTAAAAGTCTCTATAACATTTTTAGTTATAGTAATAACATGTTAATAAATTATAAATTAACAGAATATTCATATTTGCTTTTAAAAATCATTTATCAAATACTAACCTGTAGATTATCTGGAAAATCAAAGATGCAAATTGCTATAAATCTGGCATCCCAATTAAGTTCTGATTTTTAAAAGTATATAAAGTGTCCCTTAAATTATTCCAAGTTACACTCAAGAAAATTTTATTTTACCCTTTTCATAAGTTACTAAGTTTACAACCTCTTAAACATTCTATCCAAATGTGGGAAAACTGTCTGGAGATGCAAAGCACATTAAAATAATTATATTAAAAAAACAAAAATACCTGTTAAAACAAAGTTAGTATAGCTGACAGCACTTAAAATTGGTAATTTGTATTTTTTTAAAAAGTTTTATTTATTTATTTGACAGAGATCATAGCTAGGCAGAGAGGCAGGGGTTGGAGGATGTGGGCAGGGCTCTATCCCAGGACCCTGAGATCATGACCTGAGCCGAAGGCAGAGGCTTAACCCACTGAGCCACCCAAATGCCCCAATTATTTGTATTTTTTTAAAAAGTTGCATAGCTCCAAGATGATTCATTACTGATTAACTCTTGAGCAGTTTTACTTAAGAGGAAATAATATATTGAATAGATTGTAATTCAATTGACATTCTTAGATTTAGTTCATTAAAATGTAATTATGTAACTTGATTTACTCTTTGGACTGCATTCTGGTACTGTTATACCTTTAATTTCAAATATTAATGTATTTTAGCTCTCCTATGGAGAAGTCTATTTTCCACTCTTGGGGGAAAAAATAGAAGAACTTGAGATCATGGTCTGCATTCAGACAGTGTTTTACTGCTTGATTACATTTCTTGGTTTCATATATATACTTTTACAGTGCACTGTTTAAATGGATTAGGCTTTGAATTCTCCATGAGTAGGTATCTTGTTGCATACCAGGTTTTATTTATTATTTAGAAAGATTTTATTTGTTTATTTGAGAGAGTGAGTGAGAGCATGTGGGGGGTGGGGGCAGAGACAGAGACCCTCAAGCAGACTCCACACTGAGTGTGGAGTGTCATGGGAGCTCAATCCCACAAGCAATGAGATCATGACCTGAACTGAAACCAAGAGTCAGATGCTTAACTTACTGAGCCACCCAGGCGCCCCTGCTTACCAGGTTTTAAATGAGACACTTTTAATCATCTTTTAAAGTGATACACATTAGACCCAGAGAACAATATTAAAGTACAAACTGGTTATAAATGAAGCCCTGGCTAGTGGACTCTGCCAGAGGTCAGTTGCCAAATGCAGATCTTGGATATTGGTGTGTTGAGGCTGCAAATCTTTCTGTCCAGACAGTGTTAGGTGTCCTGCTAAGCTTTTGCTTGGACCAGGCCATAATTAGATTCTTGGATCTAGTGAGAGCTGTGTTCCATGTGAAGTAACTGCACCTAAAATTCTATTAATTAATGTCCCTGACCACATCTATTTGGATGAAATGAAACTAGGATTCTAGATTGTGAATGAGCAGTCAGGGTGAGCCTTTTATGCCATCTTTTAAAACAGGCTCAGTTTCTGCTTACTTTACAATAAGATTCCGAGAAAGGGTTTGAAATTGTGTTTAGTGAAACATCTGAGTACACAGTCTTTAAGAACAAAAGTGCAACAAAATTCAGTACAATCTAAAATGGAAAAATGGGGTAGTGTTGACAGCCTGCCTGCATCTCTGGGAACTGCTAGACTTAGGCTCCCCATTGAGCTGTTAAATAATCAGCCTGTGAAATGTTGTGCTGTCATCTCAGGGCTGTAATCTCAGGGCCTCAAGGCAATGAGGAAGTGGTGTCACTAAAATGTGGAGCCCATGGGTGCTACAAGTAGCACATGTGGCAAGTGTGGAGTTTTTTGTTTCTTTTCATTTCTTCCAGATTCACTTTGCAGTGTTCTGTGGAATCTGTACCATTATTACAAGCAATTCTTTGACCGAGTCCAGGCCAAAATTGTGGAACTTCGTTCCCCCATTGAAAAAGAACTTAAAGTAAGATGAACAACTGTCATGATCACTCTTGGGAGAACAAAATGAGCAAATCGTTTTTAGTTCTGTTCTTTCATACATTTAACTATGAGGCAGGGGGCTCTGGGAAATGGAGACATGCACTGCAACTGCCAAATAGGATGGCGAGATTCATGTTTTGCAGCACTGCCTCCCTGACTGACCTACCTGTCCAAGTGTGTGAGGGGTTAGTGGAGTGGCCCCTGTCGAAGGGTCCTCAGAAGGATTGCCACATATGTCTGTTAGTGCTCCCTTCCCTGCTCTTCCCCAGACTGATTTTCCACCTCAGGGGGTGCCATTTAGTGTTGAGTGTTACTGAGGTGCCCTGGGGGAAAGGAGGACCCTGTCTTTTGATAGCTCTCAGTAGTTGTGGAACCAACAAATGGAGTATGTATCAGCTGACCTGTTGATAGTGACAGCACTCTTTTTGCATTGCTTTGTGATAAATACGTGGTTCCTTTTTTAAACTTTTACTTGTTTACTGGCACACAGTCTGGTATTTGGGATGGAGTGGGCTCTGGTCTTTATTTTATTTTATTTTTATTTTATTTTATAAGGGCTCTGGTCTTTAGCATAGAGATGATTTCAAAAGAAACATAGTGACGCCAGCTTTATAAAGCTATTTCTTGATCTTTGTGTATCTTACAGGAATTTGTTAAAATATCCAAATGGAATGATGTCAGTTTCTGGTCCATTAAACAATCTGTGGAAAAGACACACAGGTAATTCGTTTTTTAAAAACCGGGGGTGACAGGTACCTTGGTGGCTCAGTTGGTTAAGTGTTCAACTCTTGATCTCAGCTCAGGTCCTGATCTCAGGTTCATGAGTTCCAGCCCTGTGTTGGTTCAAGGTCATGAGTTCAAGCCCTACTTAAAAGAAAAAATTGGGGGTGACCAAAGCTCAGAATTTTTGTATGGTAAATAGCAAGACGACATTGTTAATGTGACCTGACTTAACGTTGCCTTGAACTTACTATGAAGCATTAGATTGTTTTGGTGTGGCTTTTCCACATCACCCCTACCACCCAAAGCAAAGTCTACATGCAAGAGGAATTGGTGTGCTTTGAGACAAAGCAGGCTAAGCACTATAGAAGGGTTGAGTCTTCTGTCACCTACTAGCTGTTGCACCATGAGTGAAGTGATTCCACCATTCCTGGCTTCATTTTTTTCTTCTAGAAAAGGGAGATGACAGTATCTGCTTTATTTTCCCTTAAAAACAAACAGGATGGTTATGAGTATCTAAGGAGTTCATGTATATAGAAGGTATAGGTTATTATGTGTGTATGCGTTGTACCATTTTTACATTTCCTCACTTTCCACCCATTTTTCCCTCCTCATCTGTCATTCTGTGGGGCCAGGACCCTCTTTAAATTCATGAAGAAATTTGAAGCTGTCCTGAGTGAACCTTGCCGGTCATCCTTGGTGGAGAGTGACAAGGAGGAACAGCCTGATTTTTTGTCGCAGCCAACAGCCATTAGTGAGGCATCCCCCATTCAGAGTCTGAACAAGACACTGAGGGAGACCCTGTTAGCCCGGCCGGCAGCTGCACAGGTATACCTTGGGAGATAGTGTTTGCTTACTCCTGGGCCGGTAGGGGAAATCTGTGCTTTCTCTATAAGGAGTGATCCTAGAACTAAGCAAGGGAATGCCTTGAAATCTTGGTCTTTGGATAAAATGTAGTATTTGTATATCTGCCTGCCACTGCTGCATAATAAGGCAAAAAAGCTTTGATCCTGGTGCTGAAAGTTTAATGTCACCTATGGGAAATAAGTATTGTGCATGCCTGTGGACATTGGATCTACCTATAACAGAAGACTTGAAGCATCAGTTGAGGAAGGTGCCACTGAAGCTGTCTTTGGGCTACCACATGCTGCACAGGGAGCGAATGTGTGTAGTGATTTGTTGATTGTAGTGGTTGCTGATGACTGGGCTATTATTTCTCTCACCATGGCCAATTTCAAGCATCAATAGTTAAGCATTGGCTTGCAAAATTCCAGAAAATGTGATAATCGTGGAGACCTTGGGTAAGCAGGTCTGTTACAGGACTTCTGTTCCCGCATCAAATCCTTAGATACAAGGTGCTCTGGGATCACTGGGGAGCTACTCATGCTAACCACAGGGAGGAATCCCTGAAACTTCCAAGTTATCACCAATAGCAAATCAGAATTTTTGATCAGTGTGAGCTGATGATTATAATGAAAAGAAAATAAACTTGGCACCCATATCTTATTTGTGCTCTGTCTCACAGGCTGTGATTCCAGAACAGAGTCAGAGTGCTCCTTTCCCCTCAGAGGGAGAGCTGCTGCGTCGCTTGCCAAAGCTCATGAAACGAATGAGGAAGATGTGCCTGACATTCATGAAGGAAAGCCGCCTGCCCCACCTGGTGGAGGGCCTCGATCACTTCACTGGTGGGTGCCAACAGCCAGGAGCAAAGGGTGGGGTCTGCTCCCTCTCTTTTCCCCAGTGCCCCAGGAGGGTGGGAATTTGTTACATAAGCCCTTTTTTGATCTCTTGAATAGTGTTGAACAGTTAATTGAATAAACAAATGGGCTAAAACTAACAGAGCCAAGATGCAGGAGCCAGCTAAGACCACACAGGCTGTCTTAATTTTCATCTTGTCTTCCTTTCGTGTAAACTAATGCTGTGTTTCGCCATTTTCTGTGTTAGTGCTTGTCTATATCCTCTTTTGATGGCTGGAGAGATGAATTTCCCAGAATCTTTAAACTGTCACTACATCTCAGAATGTCTCCCTTGAGTTAAAGGAGAAGATTCATCCACAGTTTTCTTCTTGCTCTCTTCACCGTGGAGACAGAGCAATTTCATCTCCCTGGCCGTCCTCACACAGGGAAGCTGAGGCTCTGTAGTCTAACAGCAATGGCTGGGGAAGGAGTTCCAGAACTTATTGGATTGAGGTCTTGGTGGCCTTTCACCACTGTCCCCACCCCTATTCACCCCCAGTGAGTGTGGTGTCAGAGTGAGACTGACTGTCTTCATTGAGGCTACAGTCTAATCTCAGGGAGCTCTTTATTTTTTAAAACTTGTTAGAATAAGAGCCTAATATCCATTCTCATGATGACCTTGCCCACCTGAGCCTGATGATCAGGGTAAGCAGAAGTTGCCACATGCATCTTCTGGAAAAGGCACTCACTCACCTTGTGATGCAAAGAATTCTCTAACCTCCTGCGGTGTCCGTGTAATGGTATGTCGTCCACTTGCTCGCTTCTAAAAGGCTAGACTGCCTGTGTTAGTTTGCTAGGGCTCATTTAGCAAGTATCACATATTGGGTGGCTTAAACAAGAGAAATTAATTTCCACGCAGTTCTGAGGCTAAACATACAAAATCAAAGTATTCACAGGTTTCACAGATTCACGGTATTCTCTCCTTGCCTGGTAGATGTCTTTTTTCCTTCTTTGTCTTCACATGGTCTCTCGTGTCCTACTCTTTGTTAAGGAATTGGATTAGGGCCCACGCACATGGCCTCATCTTTCTTTAATTACCTCTTTAAAGGCCTGGTCTCCAAATACAGTCACATTCTGAGGCGCTCGGGATTGGGACTATTATAACATGAATCTGGGGGGACACAGCCCATAATGCTCCCTGTGGCAGGCGGCAGCAGCCTCATGGTACAGGTACCTGTGAGTCCTCAGCAGGGCCGTGTGGTGCTGGAGGAAGAACCTGGGCTTCAGAGTTGTTTTGGTCAGGGTTCATATCTTGTCTTCTAGTCCACTCGAGCTGAATATGAATAGACTTTAGAAAATGACTATACCTCTTTGAGCCTCTCCAAGGAGCTAGAAATTGGCCCTTCTGGAGTTGTACAGAGTAAAGGAACATCTACTAACTAGTAGAGGATAGGACCTCAGTATGTATCATATTTATGGGAAATTTATCTCAGATGATTTAAATTCTTAGTATAAATTGCTGTGCATAACAACTGCTTTTTGCCTGATTGATTATAAAGCTCTAAAGAAAAAGAATAAATACTTTTTTTTTTTTTTTTAAAGATTTTATTTATTTGACAGAGAGAAATCACAAGTAGGTAGAGAGGCAGGCAGAGAGAGAGAGGAGGAAGCAGGCTCCCTGCCGAGCAGAGAGCCCGATGCGGGACTCGATCCCAGGACCCTGAGATCATGACCTGAGCCGAAGGCAGCGGCTTAACCACTGAGCCACCCAGGCGCCCCAAGAATAAATACTTTTATTTGGGTTGTTTACTATTGAAAGAGAGGTAACCCATGAGTTTTTATTTCCATGCATCTCGATTCCTTAAGTTTAAAATTTACAAAATGCTAGGGACTGTGCTAGTTATCAGAGCCTTAAAGATGAATGTCACCTAGTTCTCGTTTCCCACGAAGTCCTGGGTCTTGAGTATTAGGTTTGTTTGTTTATTTTTTATTAAAGATTTTATTTATTTATTTGACAGACAGAGATCACAAGTAGGCAGAGAGGCAGGCAGAGAGAGAGGAGGAAGCAGGCTTCCTGCTGAGCAGAGAGCCCGATGCGGCTCCATCCCAGGACCCTGAGATCATGACCTGAGCCGAAGGCAGAGGCTTAACCCACTGAGCCACCCAGGAGCCCCTTGAGTATTAGTTTCAACACGTGAATAAGCCCTTGAGATTTCAGTACTGCCCCATTTTCTCCTCAGGTGAAGTCATTTCCTGTGTGAGTGAGCTGCAGAGCCTAAAGGTGGATCCCTGGGCAGAGAAGGAAAAGCAGCGGTCAGAAGCCAAGCACATTCTCCTGCGGAAGCAGCGAGCTTTAGCAGACCTCTTTCAATACCTTGCAAAAACTGGTAAGGTTCTCGCTTGAAACCTGATGCAGAATGATGACCAACTATTAGGGAGGAAAACAACGTGGGTGATTTTGGAGAAATTTCTAGAGATAGTCGAGATGGTGGGGAACAGAAGGTGGTAGGCCAGGTTTTAAAATGCCATTCTGAGAGTTAAGTCACATATGAAATTCCTCTAATGAACCATTTGTGATTCCCAAATATTGTCACAGTTTTGTAATAAGGTTTCTCAGAAACTGTGATTCATTTTCATCACCATATGTTGTACAGCACCCACCCTTCCAGCATAGCTTGGCGAGCAACATGTCTCAAACCCTAGTGTGTGTACAGATAACTCGGGGAATCTCGTTGAGCGCAGTAGTTCTGTTTCAGTAGGTGCAGGGCGGGGCCTCATAGCCTGCTTTCTAACAAGCTTCCAGTGCTGTTCCAAGGACTTCATTTTGTGTAGCAGTGGTGGTGGGACTGGCACACGGGGGAGGGGCCCGATGGCACAGTCATTCTCTACTGAGTTTCTAAAACACGTGCTTTTTATTTCCTAGGTTTGTCATATCGCAAAGGTGTTTCCTGGGCCCGTTCAAAAAACCCTCAAGAGATGCTTCATCTTCACCCATTAGATATCCAGAGTGCATTTTCTATAGTCAGCAGCACTCAGGAGGCTGATTCTAGGTCTGTTTTTGAATTATAACTAGAACAAGTCATTTAAGCCTCCATGTCCTTATTTGCCAAAATGGGGATAGAATCCCTCTTTCCTAGTGTTGCTATACAGGTTACATGTAAAATAGTGCCTGGCTTGGGCTCTGGCATGTGGTGAGCATTCGGTAAAAGAGAATTTTTTTGCTTTTCGTCTTCCTCCCGCCCTCCTTCCCTCCCTCCCTTCCTCAGGCCCCACACCCAACATGGGGCTTGAACTCATGACTCTGAGATCAAGAGTTGCATTCTCTACCAACTGAGCCAGCCAGCACCCCCCACTTTGTTTTTGTTTGTTTGTTTAAAAAGATTATTTATTTATTTATTTACGCAAGAGAGAGGGAGAAGGAGAGTGAGAGCAGAGAGGAAGAGAGGGTTAAGCAGACTCTCTGCTGAGCAGGAAGCCCAATGTGGGACCCAGTCCCTGGACTCTGAGATCATGACCAGAGCCGAAGGCAAAAGCTTAAAAGACTGAGCCATCCAGGCACACACCTCCCCCCTTTTTTAAAGTGTCTTTTCCTTTTCTCCTGTGTTCACCTCTCCCATTATTTTTTTGTTCCTTTCATTTGATTTTCTTTTCTTTTTTAAGATGTTATTTATTTAAGAGAGGAAGAGAGAGATCCCAAGCAGAGGGGAAGGGTAGAGGGGGAAGCATGTTCCCCACTGAGCAGGGAGCCAAATGCAGGACTCCATCCCAGGACCCTCGTATCACGACCTGAATTTAAACTTGGAGGCAGAGCCGTTTCTGTGTTCTGTGTTTCCGTGTTCATTAACTGTGGCAGAGCTGGTTGTAAGCGATGACCGGCATGAGCTGGCCATGCGGACTTTGTATTTCGTTTGCTCAGTGGTCCTCTCAGTGCTTTACATTTTAATTCAACACAACACTGTAAAAAGGAGAATTTTCTTAAAGTTTTATTTATTTAAGTAATCTCTATACCCAATATGGAGCTTAGACTCGCAACCTTGAGATCAAGTGTTGCATGCTCTTTTGAGCCAGCCAGGCACCCCAAAAGTAGAAATTTTACCTAAATATTTTGGATTTCAGTTTTTCAGGAAGGTTCAGCCAACCAAGTGGGTTTACTCTCCCATGTAGTCAAAAGTTAAACTGTAGTTCCCTTCTTTCTTTTTTTTTTTTTTTTTAAGATTTTATTTATTTACTTGACAGACAGAGATCACAAGTAGGCAGAGAGGCAGAGAGAGAGAGGAGGAAGCAGGCTTCTCGCGGAACAGAGAGCCCGACGCGGGGCTCGATTCCAGGACCCTGAGATCATGACCTGAGCCGAAGGCAGAGGCTTAATCCACTGAGCCACCCAGGCGCCCCAAGCTCCCTTCTTTTGACAGGACACATGCTTGCCAGATCCCTGTGGTCTTCCTTTTCTTCTTTCACGTTGAGGTCCGCTGTCACTGGCATTTACCATTTTGTGCTTGGCTGTCCTTAATCATACTATCTTCCTAGCCCCTGTAAGCATCAGGATTTATGACCCTTAGCTTCCATTCCTAAGACAGTTATGAAGTTTTCATTAAGGAAACTATATTGACATCACAGTTTATTTCCCCACTGTGCTTCAGTGCTAAGTGTGTAATACAGCCTTTGCAGAGAGGACTGATGAGTGCCTGACTGCGACCGCACAGAAATAAATCTGTTCACACTCTTAACTTTTGGTTGTGACTAGATAATAATGGTCTCTGAGTCTTTAGGATCTGGGGTAGGAAATAGCGGTTTTAATTAAATAAATCATGCAGAGTTATTTTCCAGGCTGCTTACAGAAATCTCATCATCATGGGACGGATGCCAGAAATACTTCTTCCGCTCTCTTGCACGGCACGCCAGGCTTAGTGCAGCCTTAGCAGCTCCTGCCAAGGTAGGTGATGGAACCTCTGAGTTGCAGGGCCTGAGAAAGCTCCTATCTTGTTCCTCCAGAGCAACATTCTCCGGTCTTGGCAGTTGATCAGAGCCCATTACTGAAAGTGACTGAGCTTTCTGCAGAATATCATTAAGCTTATAGTGTAAATCAGTGTAATTTTCTGTTTAATCAGAGCATTTTGTCATAAATTCTGTTACTTATATTTGCCAATAAGACCAAATGCAGAAGAAAATTTATGTAGGAAAAGCTTCAACTTGAGAGTGTCCTCTTTAGGTCCTTTTCCCTTTGTGAATTGAGAAAAGGCCACTAATTTTGAGTGTGTTAACCCTAGTTCCTAGGTTTAACAGATCAGTGATCTGTGGAAACATAATTTGAGAAGCACTGCTCAAAAAGATGAATGTGTTGCTTTTAGACTGCAGTATATACCCAAAGCTTGTCTAAGCAAGGGGCACTTGCCCCAGGGAGTTTTGGATTAACCGGCTTTCTAGTGACACCTGCATGAGTGGTGGTGTTTGCTAGCAACACCCTTGGCATGCTTCCTTCTTCCCCTGCCAGGAGATGGGCATGAGCAATGTTGAGCGGTGCAAAGGCTTCTCGGCACATCTGATGAAGATGCTTATCCGACAGCGGCGCTCCCTGACCACACTGACGGAGCAGTGGGTCCTCCTCAGGTATCCGCTAACTAGTTAGTTGGGTCTGTGGTATGAGTTAGGAAGAATCGTGTAAGTGAGCTCTCAACTGTGAAATAATATTTGAGGCCCAGAGATGCAGGTGGAGTTTCTCTTGTCTCCTTGCCCTGCTTTTGGTGATACGCTTCTGCTCCGTGGTTCTGGCAGCGCTTGTTGGGAGAAGGGCCCCAGGGAATGAATCCGGAGCCGAATTAGACAGAAGCAGTTGCCATGGCTGAAGTGTACCTGGGTTGGGATAGAAGGGGGTTTGAGGATGACAGTCCCCCAGGCTGTGTGACAGGATTGTGTTTATGATACCGCAGCATCGGTCTCTGGGCACAGATTGTATCTGAGACTGTTTTTGTTCATTAGGCTTTTTGGGTCACAGAGCTGCAGGTTGCCGAGTGTCATATAGGGATGCTCCTCAGTGGAAATAGGTATTTTAAAGATGAGGACAGTAAGGAAAGCTGTCATGGTTTGTTGAATGGACTGTTAGCCCAAAGGTAGTATTTCTAGACTTTTTAATCATTTTGGCTACAGCTATTTTCTGCTCTACTCATAAGAGTTTATCTAACAAAGTATACTACAGTTAAAGACTTTTTTTCTTAATAATGGTTGAAATCATTGCAGTGGTGTGACTTTGTTGGGTGTGAAAAAGCTGTAAGGGTGTAGGTGATAAGCAGTGAGTTTTGACACTTGTGAAAGACTGAAGACACTTCTTTCAGTCTTCAGAAAGATGTGTTGAAGTATTTTAAAAGGGATTTTAACAGATTTCTTAACCTGGGGGATCCTTTTTTTGATTATGTGAAAAAGCTCCTTCTTTGTTCAGAAATAACTGACGTTAACTGTTTAAAAAAACCTGGTGATGCAGTTTAAGGTGCCATGTGTTTCCCCCATGGATTTCTCGGTACAGGAACCTCCTTGGCTGCATGCAGGAGATTCATGGCAGGCTGACTGGCCCACTGGTCTACCCCGTGCCCTTCCCTCCTCAGGACAGCGTGCAGCAGTGGACAGAAAGGCTGCAGCACCTGGCCATGCAGAGCCAGATCCTGCTTGAGCAGCTCTCCTGGTTCCTCCAGTGCTGCCCCAATGCAGGGCCAACTCCTGGCCAACGTGAGGCCCAAGCACAGGGTCAGCCTTCTGGAGCAGTACAGGACCTCATCCCATCAGAATTGAGTTACCCATCCCCTGTACCTCGAAATCAGCTGCCCTGTGGTTGCCGGATGCGGAAGCAGGACCAGCTTTGGCAACAGTCAACTGCGAGATTAACAGAAATGCTGAAAACCATTAAAACAGTGAAAGCTGATGTTGACAGAATCAGGCAGCAGTCTTGTGAGACTCTCTTTCATTCTTGGTGAGTGTGTTTATGTCTTTACTGTCCCTCTGTTTGCTTGGGTGCTTGCTTGGAGTTTAGTAATGGGATAAAGTGATAAAAGGGATTTTGCTTCAGTTCTCTGTTTTTCCATGGACCTTCATGATTCTTTGTGGCAAATGTGTAGCTATAAATGTTGAGATACAGTGAATTTTCCCCTGCTTACATTTTAGTGGTTGGAGGGAGGGTGTAGCCCCTTCCTCTCAACATTGTGGCATTTCTGTTGTTGCAGGAAGGATTTTGAAGTTTGCTCTTCTGGGCTGAGTTGCCTGTCCCAGATGTCAGTTCATTTGCAAGGCCTGGAGTCCTTGTTCATTATTCCAGGGATGGAGGTTGAGCAAACAGACCAAAAAATGGCATTAGTTGAGAGCCTGGAATATTTAAGAGGAGAAATCAATAAAGCCACGGATGACTTTACCACCTGGAAGACACATCTACTTGCTTTAGGCAGCCAAAGCGGTAAGGACTGTCATTAGACAAGGGAGCCAGAGCCCAGTGTAGGAGTGATGTCTTGTAGATTACATCTAGAGTATCCTAAAAATACTTTGTGTTTTTTCCAGACACATCTGTGCAGGGTTCTAAGGCAGACAGGTGTGGCTGGAACCCACAGCTCCCAGCTCTTGCTGCCCCATTTCTTTGAGGACCTTGCCTCTCCTTTGATCGTGTCACTTTATAGCACTGATATTTGGACCAAGTTGGTGTTTGTACACACTATCCTAACTAGTTTCATATTTTTTGATTCTTCCAGTAAAACCTTCAGTGAAAGATGATAAACTCTTGTAGGTTTATCTAGACGAGGAATAGGTCTTCTTCATCTTTGTGTTCAGCAGTTTGACCTGGTGGCTCACCCACAGTTGGTGCTTGACAGATGGCCGTTGGTAAAAGTAACAAATGAGGATTGTTAATGATTTCCAGAAGCACTGAAGCAAATGATTGGAGTTTTTGTTTGTTTCTCACCATGTTACTTACTAGGAAACCAGATGTTGGAGGAAGGGTTTGTGGAAGATTTTTCAGAGCAAGTGGAAACTGCCATCCGGGCCATTCTTTGTGCCATCCAGAACTTAGCAGAAAGAAACAGTAAAAAGACAGAGGAGAACACTGACCAAACAAGACCACCAGAAGAGGATGGTATGTCTGAAATCAGGCAAAAAATGTTTTTATACTTGATTTACTTTTTAAAAAATTTTTTTAATTTTTTTAAGATTTTATTTATTTATTTGACAGACAGAGATCACAGGTAGGCATAGAGGCAGAAGAGAGAAAGTAGAGGAAGCAGGCTCCCCACTGAACAGAGAGCCCTATGCGGGGCTCAATCCAGTACCCTGGGATCATGACCTGAGCTGAAGGCAGAGGCTTTAACCCACTGAGCCACCCAGGCGCCCCTTGATTTACTTTTTAAATTTATTTTTGTGGCTAGATATTTTAGGACCAGTGTTAGGAATGACTGGATGAATGGAGATGAAAGGGTTTATTTTGTGTTACTCATCATGTCTTTCTTTTCTGTGAATGAAAGAGGCACCAGGCTTTGAGAGACTGCAGTCGGGACATCTAACAAAACTCTTAGAGGATGACCTGTGGGCCGACGTGAGTGCTCTGCATGTGCAGAAGATAATTTCTGCTGTCTCTGAGCTGTTGGAGAGGCTGAAATCATATGGTGAGGATGGCACAGCAGCGAAGCACACGGTAACCAATGGTTCTTTATAAGCTTCTTGCTGTCTAGAGCGGTCCGACCAAAGGCAGGGTGGGTTTCGCTTTGCTCCATGTGGGTGGTCCCAGAGCAGACCTTTGTGGCAAAAATCACTAAGAATTTGACTTTTTTATGCATGTAAACATCACTGACAAGCTGAAAAGCTTAGGACTTGCTAGCTAAGGGCTATAGTAGGAAGATGCATAGATATAAAAAATGCCAGCCGTCCAGAGTATCTGTTGTCTTAGAATTCTTTCATACCCAAACGCACAGTTCTGGGTACTTGATGTTAATGTGGGTGCTGCTACTTCAACTAAGGCTGAATGGCCACACCCTGCAAATACCATTCCCTTCACAACAGGCCAGCAGAGGGCAGTTGCTGTGTCCATAATAGTCCAGAGGAACAACTTACTTTGTAGGACATTGTAAGTTTGTAGCATTGCCTCCTGTGCTAGCTTTGATTCCGAATAGAATTCATTTATAAACATTTTTAAAAACAAAAACAAAAAACCTTGTTAACTAAATTAAGCTTAAGTGACAGAATTTAAAGTGTACTTTTGTGAGGTTTTGTGTGAACAAGGAAGAAATACCAGAGAGCAGAGGGGTGTGTGTGTGTGTGTGTGTGTGTGTGTGTGTGTAAGATAAGATATACATAAATCTTACCTTTAGGGGTATTTAGTACATTCATGGTGTTGTGCAACGATTGTTGCTGTCCGGTTGCAGAACATCTGTATTACCCCAGAGAGAACCCAGTACCCATTACGTGGTGTGAGCAGGCCTTGTGATCTTTCGCCCGCAGTTCTTCAGCCAGTCCTGCTGCTTGTTGGTGCGTCTAGTGCCCATGCTGTCTAGATACTCAGACCTCGTCCTCTTCTTCCTGACCATGTCTTTGGCGACTCACCGTAGCACTGCAAAACTGCTCTCTGTGCTTGCCCAGGTCTTCACAGAGCTCGCCCAGGAGGTAAGGACTGTTCATTGTGGAGCATGCTCAGGCAGCCAGTACCAAATACTCCAGCCCATTAGTGCGGGGTTTCCCAGGCTTTTTAAATTTTTTAAATTTTTTTACTAACATAAGATGTATTATTAGCCCCAGGTGTACAGGTTTATGAATCGCCAGGTTTACACACTTCACAGCACTCACCATAGCACATACCTTCTACTAGTTTTTCTGTTCATTTTTGTCCCACATGCTAGTAGCTGGTTTTCCTTTGCAAACTATTCTCCAACATAAAACACTGCTTTCTTAACCTTCACATGTTTCTTTGTCTCATCTTGTTCTTGACTCTTGACCCCACGCCATTCCACGTGCCTTGGCAGAAAATGCTAGATGTGGCACATATACCAAGAGTGACAGTTTTACCTCAAGAGTTGAGAGGGAGGCATTTTTTTTATATTAAAAATAACATTTTACTTGTGCATCACACCAAATTTTCTTCGATTTTTCAAGTAAAAATGAAATCTCCCACTGTGTCATCTGCTTCTAGTTACTGTACCTCCAGGATTATAAGTCTTCTATCCCTCCTCTCTTTCTTCTCAGGCTTACTAATTTGAGAAGTAAATAAAGAAGGATGAAATCCCTTTGGGATTTAGATACTGAGAGGTTCTACCCTTGCTCAGTGACTTGTTCCTAAATATTATTCTAGTATATAATTCATTCAGATTTTTGTCTTGCTAAATGAAATTACTACACACCAGAGAGCCTCTATGAACTCAAAACCTTACATGTTAAATCTGATGTCAAGCTTTGAACCTGCATAATAACTGTTACCAGCAAGAAAGAAAAGAATATCAAAGGTCTACTGGATGTATTTCCATCAGATTGAAAATGCTGAGCTAGAGAAAAGCTAAAACAATTTTTTTTTCTGTCTTTTATTGCTTTTATACCTAGTTGTTCACTCTTATTTTCAAGGGATTTTGCCTGCCCAAAGAATTCATGGAAGATTCAGCAGGAGAGGGAGCAACTGAGTTCCATGACTATGAAGGAGGTGGAATTGGGGAAGGCGAGGGCATGAAAGATGTGAGTGACCAGATAGAAAATGAAGAACAGGTACGTTTTCACATGCCTGAAGCATGGATACAGTTTACAGAAACTCACTCCCTTCTTCCTTTCTTTTCAAAATTTTCAAATTTTTTTTTCTTGCTAGTTTAATGGTTTTCAAACTGTGATTCATGGAGCCCTAAGAATACAAAAGCTTAATACAAATAAAAAGCCAAAGACTACAGAAAGGAACATTGCAGCTCAGTCATTAGTTATGGCTATAATTCAAGAGGGAAATGACTTAAAAGTTTTTATTTTAAATGGGGAGATCTTTGCTGATGATTTTTCTAAAGTAATTTTGGTAGTGGCTCATTTAAGGGTAAACAAATTGACTATTTTAGGTAACAGGTGCATTAAATAATAATGCCAGTGTTTACTACTAACATGTTTTATTATATGTCTTTAAGACCTGTTGAAAAATTTTAATCTATATCCTCTTTTGGTTGGAATCAAAAATGTTTTTGAAACAGATGCTTTGGGCTAAGATTGTTGTGTTCCTTTTTTAAATGCCTGTCTCATTTATGAATGTTGTTTTTTGTTTGTTTGTTTTTTACATACTATTATTAGTCATTTAGATTTATCAACTGTGACTTGAAGAAATAAGAGATAATGGAGTTTCTTTTTAGCCCCTATATTCTAAGTGTCTAAAGCAGACCATAAGTTTTTATTTAAGGTATGGTTATAGCTATTACAAATAAAGGGACCAACCACTTTCAATTTTTCATCCTTTGAAGGGAAAACTGGAAAGAATAACCAAGAGAGTTATGCTAGTGTTGATGTGGTAGAGCTCTGTTTAATACACATGCATATTTTTGGTTAAATTTCTCAAATTTAACTTCGTCAACAGTACTTTCCTCATGGAAAAAAATTAAAGCAAAAAAATTATAAACTTAATAGAAAAGTGCAATCCAAATCACAAAACATTAAATGGAATAAAAGCTATCAGAACAATTTGCAGTATCTAATCAATTTTAATTGTGTGTATTCTTTAACCTAAGAATTCCATATTTTCTGATAGAAATGCAAATAAGGGTCAAAGATAAATGGGTGTAGGAAAGGGTGTTTTTTTTGTACAAGGATTTTCCCTGTAGCGTTATTTGTAACTGTGAAAAGATCCAAATATTTATCAGGAAGAAATTGTATAAATTATGATACCATCTATGCAGAACAGTGCTGTAAGTTAATTAGACAGAATGAGATAGGTTTCCATGTTGATACATTTAAATTTATCTGGGACATTTTTTAATTTTAAAAAAGAAAAGCGGGGGTGCCTGGCTGGCTTAGTCAGTAGAGCATACAACCCTTGACCTTGGGGTCATGAGTTTGAGCTCCACATTGGGTGTAGAAATTAATTGGAAAGTCTTAAAAAAAAAAGAAAGAAAGAAAGAAAAGAAAAGCAGATTGTAAAAACCCTTTTTTAAACAAAAAAGGATCATTGTTTCATAAAATGTTGGGAGACAGCTATTGCTACAGATCATCTAGGTGTATTCATGGATAAACATATGGACCAGAAAGTCACTGAGGCTAATTTCTTTGGGAGTTTTGGAGCATGGTGGTGCTGGGGAAACTTACTTTTTCTCTTTTGCTTAGATTCTTGTAATAGGATTTTATTATGTTTTTATTTTTAAAATCCAGCCGTAATAAGACAGTCATGAATCTTCTGCCCCAAATATCACCTAGAGTATATAGGAATATATAGTTTAAGGAAAGGTGAACAAAATTACATTCAGTTACTATGTATGAGAGACCAAAGTGATAAAAATATTAAAGATGTGGACAATATAATAAGATTGAATTTTTTTGTCCTCCTTCTTAAGAATTCATTCCTTTTTTTAAAGAATGAATATTCTTTTAAATATGTGGGTTTTTTGTTTTTAAACAATTCACATGGAGAAACCTTTAACAAAATCCTATATTCTCTAATTCCAGTACAGTAAAACTGGAAATTACAGACATATTAAAGCAAACCAGAAATTATTGTGTGTGTGGTTATCCCTGTTGCTTCTCCTTTTTTCTCTCCCCAGAGATAACTTTATGCTGTTAATGTTGGCATTTAAATATTTATATTCTATTTAGAGTCGAATAAACATGAGCGAAGTGACAGTGTTTTTTTTCTATAATGCTTTTTGATATAGGCAGAAGATACATTTCAGAAAGGTCAAGAAAAGGATAAAGAGGATCCTGACTCAAAATCAGACATTAAGGGCGAGGATAATGCCATTGAGATGTCAGAAGACTTTGAAGGGAAAATGCATGATGGGGAGCTTGAAGAACAAGGTTTGCGATTACCTGTCCTTTCATTCTCGTTTGTAAGAAATATTTTATATAGGAAATTCCATGTTCCCAATAAGGAGCCTGTTATAATCTTCTGGAACAAGTTTATTACTCTCATAACTGCAGATGAAAACAGCAGCATATGCACTTTTCACCCCTGTGTCCACTGAGGCAGAAGTCTATGGTCAGTTTTGGAGATTCTTCTGAGTGAACTGAGACATTGACTGGTATTTTGGCTGCCTCATGTGCTCAATGCAGTTAGTCCCCTTCAGGGAAGCCTGAAAGAGCAAGGAGAGATATCCCTAGTAGAGCTTGGCTCTCAGCTCAAAAGTAAATTGGTCAGGGTAGTATCTTAAAAAAAACTTACCAAAATAGTAGACATTTGTTATAGGTGATTTGGAACAAGAGTACAGGTGTGAAATAGATAGCCCTTAGGCTTACCACCCAAACCACTTAATAAATTTTAGTTTATTTTTTTCCATATCTTGCATACACACACACACACACGCACGCACGCACCTATGAACATTCCCCTCTCATTACAAATTGTTTGAGAATGTGATTTCTTACGTGACATCATCACCTGTCATGTTTGTTCCATAATTGTTATTGCCCTAAATTTCTGTCTAGAGCTTAATTTGAGATATTCTCTGTTACTGTAAGCAAAGATCTTACAGAAATGAAAGTTGACTGTAGAGTAGAAAAGTACACATTTCCTAAGCGGAATAAGAATCTAATCTTTGACACAGCAGACACTGAGCAAAAACAATGGCAAGAAAATTCTGATTGAGTTAGCCACATGATGTTAAATGTTGGATAAAAGAGAATTGTATAGTGTGTTGGAGATGGGGAGGAACCTTGGAAATCCTATAGTTTAACTTTTTCATTTCACAGATAAGAAACCAAAACCCAGTGAAGTTACTGAGTCCCATAACGAATATTCCCCGCAGCACCAGAAGTAGATACCCTGACAGCTATCCCCCCACCCTTCTGTTTGCTAATATCACACATTACAGACTTCTTTTTTCCTTCAAATCATTTGTAAAACACAGTAGGACTACTTCAGCAGATCTAAAGACATCTGCCTGAACAGTGTAGAAACACAATCTCAGGTGGAGTATTTGCTGGGTAGTGGGTCCATGCCTCTTCGGCATACACAGACCTCTCAGTTTGGGGATTTGCTTCACTAAGCTCAGTGCCTTCCCTTTCAGAAGATGATGGGAAATCAGACAGTGAGGGCGGAGACCTGGATAAACAGATGGGTGATCTGAATGGCGAGGAAGCTGACAAACTAGATGAGCGGCTTTGGGGTGATGATGATGAGGAGGAAGACGAGGAGGAAGAAGACAGTAAAACTGAAGAAACAGGACCAGGAATGGATGAGGTAATTAAAAGACTCCCCCCCGTCCTCTAGTCCCCAGGTTGAGACGAGGCATCCTTCCCACCAGCTACCACTCCCTGTAACTTACTGCTCTTCCTTTTCTGTGTTTGTTTTGCTTCTTTCTTTCATCCCTTTTTTCTCGTTTTTTCCTCTTCCATCTTTCGTACTTGATTGTATTCAGAGCCGGAAGAACGGTCTAATGTGGGCCTTCCCATGTGTTACAGAAAGGAAGTTAAGAAGACTCAGTGCAAATGCGCTGATTCTACTGTTGACCACTGAACTTCTCCCAACTGTTTGCTTAGGAGACATCCGGGGCTGGGTGGGACTCTACAGCAGCACAGGGTGGCCCACCACACTGTTTACACACTGGCCGTCAGTGCTGCCATCTGGGCCAAGTCAGACTGCTCTCGACTCATGAAGGGTGTTGGCCCATGAAGGACACTCTGTCAGCTAGATACTACCATGGGATTGGCCCAACAGGCAGAAATTTTACATGCCTAAGAGTTACTTTAGGTAGAATCAACCTATGTGAAAGCAGTTTCTTTTTTTTTTTTTAAAGATTTTATTTATTTATTTGACAAAGAGAGATCACAAGTAGATGGAGAGGCAGGCAGAGAGAGAGAGAGAGAGAGGAGAAAGCAGGCTCCCTGCTGAGCAGAGAGCCGATGTGGGACTCAATCCCAGGACCCTGAGATCATGACCTGAGCCGAAGGCAGCGAGCGGCTTAACCCACTGAGCCACCCAGAAGCCCCATGAAAGCAGTTTCTTGATTGAGAATAATGATTCTGTGTTTTTTCTTCCTTTGACATTTAGGAAGATTGTGGACTTGTTGCCAAAGATGACAACTTGGATTCTGGGAAGTCAAACAGAGATAAAAACCAAGATAAGAAGGAAGAAAGGGAAGAATCAGAAGTTGCTGATGATGGACAAGGCCAGGACAAAATTAATGAACAAGTAGATGAGGTGATGAGGATTTGAAACCCATCTTCCCCTGATTCTGGGCCAGGGCTGTTAATACCACACAGCTCCTGGGGAGAGTCAAGACATTTTTTCCTCTTCATCAGCTGTTTTCCCATTGCTTCATAAAAGAACATGTAACAAAGTCAGCAGGACATAAACTATCTAACTAGTTTGTTTGCGAGTGAGGTGGTTTTCATGCTGTTTGGGCTTATGCTGGAGTTTGGCTAAACTCTGTGATTCTTTTCCATATATCTCCTCATTACCTTTAGTTTCCTTTATGAAATTAAGTAACACAGTATCTCTTATTGGTGGAGATCCTGCACAGAAAGTGGAGTTTGAAATTCCAGCATGAAAATTCTGGAAGCATTAGTAAAATTCTAAAGTGGGGGGGAAATTTTAGAGAAGAGCCTTTGTATTCTTTTAGCATAACTGCTTAGAGCTAATTATATGCAAATGCTCCTTTTTAAAAATGGGTTTGTTTGTTTGTTTGTTTGTTTGTTTCGTGTTCTCTTCATTGTCCACAGAGGGAATATGATGAGAATGAGGTAGACCCTTACCATGGCAATCAGGAGAAACTGCCAGAACCTGAAGCCTTGGACCTTCCAGATGACATGAACCTAGACAGTGAAGATAAGAATGGCAGTGAGGACACAGATCATGAAGAAGGAGGTGTGTCTTTCAAAACCTAAGAGACCAGTTGGAATTCACTGAAAATGAGCAGTAATCAATTTCTTCATGCCATATCATGGCCAGGTTATAAATCATGTCTGGTCAACTCAATTCCAGTTTGAGAAAATTGTTTACTTTGTCTCTGTAGTGTTTCTCACCTGAGTTAGGCTTAAAGGGTAAGCTGAGTAGAATTAACATAAACCAACAGGTTTTTGCCAGTAATGGCCTCTCCTGTCCTCTATTTTAGCAGTACGGTACCTGGGTGGTGCTTCCTCCCACAAAGCTTCGTTTCCCCACAGCCATCTCGATGCCCCGTCTCGTGGGTTGATGTGAACACTGCAGTCTGGGTATACGTAGGCCTCTTACGGAGTCTAGTTTTAGCTTTCTTAGGGAAATGATTGTTTCAGTATTGATTGCTATGCTTGTGTTGTGTATTTAGTTTGAAATATGAAGCCATTGTTAAGATGAATGAAATTGAATAATCAAGAGAAATCACATGGCGCTTGATAGTAATCTGTCACCCACTGTTCCGTTTGGGTGACTTCCCTAGGGAGAGCTCCCTGGTATTGGAAACATTGTAGAGAAAACACCCACTTGGGCGGGGTGCCCAACATGAGGCTCGATCCCAGGATCCTGGGATCATGACCCGAGCCATAGGCAGACACTTAACGAACCGAGCCACTCAGGTGCCCCTAGGAGTGTTCTTTTAATAAATAAAACTTTTCCAGATAGGATTTTTCCATTAAATATATGTCGTATTTTCTGTGTATGATAAAGAAGGATGTCTATCAATGTTTCCCAAGGATAATATAATTTCCTGTCTTTGGTCTAAAATATTCCTATATTGTTGTGCTGGCTTTTAGGATTTTTTAGGGGATTACTTGGAATTTTTTAGTAATATGCACCATCCAGATAGTTGCATATACATTACAGTTTAGAGCAGGGGTGGGCATACTTTTTCTGTAAAGGTCAGATAAATACATCATAATTTATAGGCCATAAGCTACGACAGGGATTGCAAAAACTCCATTCTGCTTTTGTAGTAGTGTGAAAGCAGCCTAGGCAATACAGGGTGGGTGGGCTAAACATATATATAGGTAAGCAAATAGATGTGACTGTATTCCAGTAAAACTTTATTTACAGAGGCATGTCAGCCAGATTTGGCCCTGGGGGCCATAGTGTCCCAATTCCTGGTTCAAGACTAATAACAAAACTTGTATAACTCGATCCCATGTTAAATCCCGTTGAATTCTGTGTTTCTACTTTTTATTGTATCTATCTAGAAGAAAATCCTTTGGAAATTGAAGAAAAGCCAATGGATACCGAAGAAATAGGTCATGAAGCTGAGGAAGTAAAGGAAGAGATCGAGGCTGACCACAGTGAAGGTCAGGGTCAACATGAGCCTGAGGAAGACCCCAGTGAAGAGGAGAAGCAAGAGGGGGAGGAAGAGATGGACACAGGAGCTGAAGACCAAGACAAAGATACTGCTGAACACCCTGAAGAAAACTCGGAGGATGGGCGGCAGTCTCTGGAGGACGAGGACAAGGAAGCCAATGAGGGCAGCGCAGAGGATGGCATTCCTGTGGATCAAGGTCTCCAGCCCCAGGTATTGTGGAGTGTCTGGTTTGTCTGACGTTAACATAGGGGGAGGAGGAGAGGTTAGTTACTTCGTTCCCATCAGACTCTTTTAGGATACTTCTCTAGCACCAGGTGGCGCTGCTGAGCAGCACTAAGTTTCTGTTCATCCCCTTTCTGCCTGACACCCTCCCTGCAAGCCGGGCACCTGCTTATTACAGGACCCTCCCCGCCACCTCCGCCCATCCCGCTGCCTTATATTCCTCCCTCAGAGCATTTTAATGTGGTGTTTGCTTACCCTGCAGGAAGAAGAAGAAGGCGGGGAGAACTCTGACCCAGACGAGCAGTTGCCAGAGGCCACGGAGAGGAAGGAGCATGACTCCTGCGGGCAGACTGGGTTGGAGAGTGTGCAGAGCGCACAGGCTGTCGAGCTGGCTGGGGCCGCGCCTGAGAAGGAGCAGGGAAAGGAGGTGATAGTCCCTCGCTGCCTCCGCCAGCTGTCTCTGGGAGGGTCTCTTTTCCCTGGGTGAAATCTCCATCTAGTTAGCAGTCGACATCTAAAAAGATCTTTCATTCCCTGGGAAAATGATCAGATACCTACTTTTATTTGCCTCTCAGAACAAACCCTGGAATGTTGGCTCTACGCTGTACTTAAGTATTGTGCTTAAAGAGAAGAAGCTGTTAGACTGGTAGTTCTTCATGGGAGAATCAGGTTCATGTTAATTTTCAGAAAGCTCCCAAGTAAAGATAGGTTGAATTTAGACTTGTAGAGCCAGTACTATGCTTCTGTTAGTAGTTCCCTTTTCCTTGCTGCCCACCAGGTTCTAAAGGTTTTTTTCGCTGTTGTTTTTAAAGAGAGGGCCAGAGAGTGAGAGAATGAGCATGGGGGAGGGGTAGAGGGGGAGAGAATCTTTTTTTTTTTTTTTGTATTTTATTTATTTATTTATTTATTTGTCAGAGCACAAGCAGGGGAAGTGGCAAACAGAGGGAGAAGCAGGCTCCCCGCTGAGCAGGGGCCTCATGGAGGACTCAATCTCAGGATGCTGGGATCATGACTTGAGCCAAAGGCAGATGCTCAACTGACTAATCCAGTGCAGTAACCAGGTGCTCATACCGCATCTTCCACCCTCATTCTCTTGTGGCTTGCATTTCCTAGGAACATGGGAGTGGAGCTGCGGACGCAAACCAGGCAGAAGGCCATGAATCCAACTTCATTGCCCGGCTGGCTTCCCAGAAACAGACCAAGAAAAACACACAGGTCTCTCTCCCTCTTCAAGCTGTGTGGTTTTAAAAAAGCCAGGCTCCGAAGCTTTGCTGTCTCCCCCAATGTGATGGTGGCCACAGCAAGCAGATCAGGACCCTGGGCTTCTTCCCTGTGGGGGAGTGTACACACACACACACACACACACACACGCACACACACCCCTCTCCTCCCTATTCCTGCTATGCAGCCTAAGAGCCACGTGTTGGCTGCTGTTGCCCAGTACTAGCCAGTCTTTTTTCCATTGTCCTTACTCTCTTGTGTTTTAAAAATAAGGTTTTTAAATTATTTATTTATTTATTTATTTATTGCAAGCACAATTGTGAGTAGGGGGAGCAGCAGAGGGAGAGAAAATCCCTAGTGGACTCTATGCCCAGCACAGAGCATGACACAGAGGCTCTATCTCATGACCCATGAGATCATGACCTGAACCAAAAATCAAGAGTCAGATGCTCAACCAACTGAGCCACCCAGGTGCCCCTAAAAATTAGGGCTTTTTTGAGTGAGGTATAATTCATGAACATGAAATGAAGTTCCTATATAAAAAGCAGTCCCCTAAAAAGCTTCCATCTTATTCCTGTCCTCAAGCCACTTAAGAGAAGGTTGGTGCTACTAGTTTTGTCCTGTTTTACATGTATTTTTGCATATGTAGTTTATGTATGGATGTGTGTTTCTTCCTTGCCTTTCAGAAATAAAGTATATCATACTTTATTTGTGTATTTGTGTATAGAGATCTGCCCATTCTTTTTTTAATAGCTGCACTGAATTCTGTTTCTCTGTGGTTGTACCTCATTTAGTAAACCTGCCCCCTGTGGGTGGATGTTAGTCATTTTGCCATTATAGACAAAGCTCTAATGAATTTCCACCTATTTCCCACAGAGTTTCAAGAGGAAACCTGGACAGGCCGACAACGAGCGCTCTGTAGGTGATCACAGTGAGCATGTCCATAAGCGACTTAGGACTGTGGATATGGAGAGCCACAGTGAGCAGGGGCCAGCCCAGCCCCAGGCCCAGCTGGAGGACGCAGATGCATTTGAGCACATTAAAGACGGCAGTGACCCTTACGATGCACAGACGTACGGTATGGTTCAGGGAAGGCTTCTGCTTGCTCACTCAGCTCTCTGTGAGAGTTTCAGCTATTATGACCATATGCCCAGCAGATAAAGAAACTCATCTTAGGAATGGATAATGGCTTTTTTGGAACTATTTTCTCTCTAAGAAGAATTATGCAGGAATGCAATTTGGTTTTGGTATAAAAAGGTATCTGTGGCCAAGTAAAAGTGTTCAGGGTTTTGGGGTCTGGTGTAAGTCTTACATATCCTTGCTAACAATTTGCCACATCCAAACCTAGTGCTAATCTCGGGGTTTCTGAGTATTGGGCATTCCTTCATAGTCACTGTGAGGTCACTCCCTGCAATAGCAAGAGCTGTGAACTAGAAATGTTTGTGTTCTCTTAAGTGAAAAGAGAAAAACTTCACGTACAAAGAGGAGTGGTCAGTCATTACCCAGTCTCTCTTTCTGTTCTCTTGGTGACTTTTTAATATTTTATTCCTAACATGTAAACTGGTGTCAATATATCTATGTTATATCTATGAGCATTGTTTCATATATATATATATATTGATATATTGGTGTTAATATATCTTGTTATATCTATGAGCATTGTTTCAGAGATGATTGTTCTATCATGAATTATTTTCTCCCTGTCTTCACTTTTTAGAAAAACAAAACAGTAATAATAATTGCTACCATGAATTGAGCTCTTGCTTTGTACCAAATACAATTCCAACTATTTGCTAAATGATCATGAAATTTTTCCAATAATCTTATGAGTTACAATATTTCCATCTTATAGATGAGCATACTGAGGCCAAACAAGTTTAAGAACTTGTCCAGGATCACAGAGCTCATCCTCAACATTGGTTTTTCTGTATCCTCTGTTACACTCTTAATCATTATAGGATCTTCACTCATAACTTGGTAATGTAGGATAATTCTGTTAGCTGCTCTGAGTCAGGTGTCCAGCCTGTTTCTTCTGCTTCAGTTTCTTGTAAGAGCAGTAAAAACCTAGCTAAGCGTCTTCTTTTTGTGGTAGAGAATAGGCAGTTACATCAGTAGGTCAGGAGGGCATCCAAGGCACAGAGAAGCCAACCACTGTGTTCATGCCTCATAGCTGGTCAGCGGAGAACCAGCAGGAATAAGGTCTTGGGAGCTTAAAATGACAAACTATACCCACTCTTGATTACTTTGTTCTGCAAAGACCTAGGCTTTCTATGTGTTTGTGTGTGTTACTGGCAGATGTGGCCAGCAAGGAGCAGCAACAGTCTGCAAAAGATTCCAGGGGGGACCAGGAAGAGGAGATAGAGGATACCTTCGTGGACACGGAGGAGGAGGAGCTCCGCACAGCAGATGTGGAGCAGCTGAAGCCAGAGGAGGTTAAGTCAGGGACCACGGCGAGCCCTGGTGAGTACTACAGTGAAGAAATCCCTCCTAAGCTGACTTAGAAAAGTCACTTCTTATGTAGTGTGGCCTGATCTGGTTTGTTCTTTTGCCATCCAAACCCATGGCATAGGTGTTCATTTGCCTATGATAATTCCACTGTAGTTCACTTGGGAGTCAAAAGGTGGAGGAGTGGCGTTGGAGACACTGTCCTTCAAGGAGACCTCAGAAGCCTGAGATTCCGGCAAAAGGCCATCAGTCTTCTTTGAATATGCAGAAAACAAAATAGTACACTTACTTCTTTATAACCAGAAGATACACTCTTGATTATTAGAGAAGGGTTTTCAATTATGTGAAAATATGGAATATATTAGCATAAAATGCAATAAAAATATTTAAAGAAGAAGAAGGGGGAAAATGCATGAGAAAAAATAATGAAACGTCTTACATACAGTTCCATTTCACCATTGACCAAGTGCTATTACTAGGCAATTTATTTAAAAATAAATAAATAAAGGACATGCTTTTAACACCTTAAAAAAACAACTTTACCAGCAGTGGAATAAAAGCAAATTCAAAAGAACTTGCCCAATTCAAAAGCCCTTTTTCCTGCTTTATTCTTCTTCTCTTAGGTTTTAGAATTGTCGACTGCCCAGCCATTATATGGCGGTGGGAATGGCATAGCTCTGATGAAAATTAAGAATCCAGACTTTGCCTCTTCCTCTCGTTATAGGTTGAGGCAAATTATTCATATTTTCCTTGCCTCAGTGTTCTCATTTATAGAATGGAACTATGACTTTATTTTAGTTTTTGTTTTTATCAAAGTTCTATATGCATGTACTTTAAAGAATCACATGGTCCTACAAGGCTTATCGGGGTAAATGGGAATCTCCCTATTTCCCTTTATTGCAGAACAGCTGCCTTCAACGTTGCGGTGGGGAGGAGGGGAGGTTAGGGGAGTCAGAATTGGAAGTGACTGACCCAAAGAGAAGCAACATGTGGAACCCGTATGTAGAAATTTGGAGCATAGTGAAGGAGTAAGGTTTGAGTAATTGTTAGGATAGGCAGGCAATTGTGAAGGCTCACCTCCGTGTAGTTTTATGGTAAGTACAACTCTGCCCTTGTGTACAAATAGGTTTTGATGAGATGGAGGTGGAGACCCAAGCTGTTAAAACGGAAGACCAAGATCCCAGGACCGACCTATCCCATGAGGAGACGGAGAAGGAGAAAGCAGAGAGAAGCCGAGATTCGACCATTCACACAGCCCATCAGTTCCTCATGGACACAGTTTTTCAGGTATGAAAATTTTCACAAATTACTGCTTTAACAAGTTAATAAAATGTAGTTATAAACTGCTTTTAAATTTTTGTTTTTAGAACTTCATGATATATCTGATTGTTTAGAGGTATCTTCCCTTATCAAAGTCTTTAGGAAAACTGTCAGTATGACCTGTTTTCTCTAAACAGGTAACACTGTTCCAGCAGTTCATCCCAGGGTCGTAGTGGGTGGTCTGTCCTGACCTGACCGTGATGGTGGTCTTGTCCTCCAGCCTCAGGCTCTCAGATTTACTCTTCTCATGTCCAGCATCCTTGTGTGAGAAGCCTGTAGGGACAGTTCACAGTTTATGCTGATGGAAGGAGCAAGGATCTTTGGCTTAATGCCTACATTTTAAGAACAGACTTAATGGCGCTTTCCCTAATCGTTTGACTTAATAGAGTCTGGTTAATCAAAGAACATTTTGATATTAATACCTTTGTGGGGTTTTTATTTTGATTTTGCTGGATGGATTTCTTCTAAATGGTAAATTTCCTTTATCTTATGTCTACAAAATGGGAAGCAGTTGTCTGGCATCTTCTGATTGTGCCATTAAATTGCTTAAGCTTTGTGTCTCAGGGGTATGTATTTGTAATTCATACTGCTCAGAAGAAGGCAGCCAGTGGTAATGAGTTGGTGATTTCAACCTAGTCTGCCTCTTATCTGTGGCTTTTTCTCCTTAGCCCTTTTTAAAAGACATCAGTGAGCTAAGACAGGAGCTGGAGAGACAGCTGGAAATGTGGCAGCCGCAAGAATCTGAAAACCCAGAAGAAGTAAGTCACTGGTTTTTTCACAAGATAATCTTGTTTATTTCTGTTTGTTTTGTTTATTTGTTTTGTTTAAAGATATAGCAAGCTTAACAGGTTCTTAGCACCAGTTACCTTTGTACAAGGGACTGAGTGTATGGAGCCTACATCCATCCACTGCTTTCTGCTTACTTTCCCACTCAGCATGTAGCTTAATTAAAACAGAAAAGCTGATGTATTTATTTCCTTGAGTTCCTGTTGCTCACTCTATAATGGATAGAACAGATAGGACAGTGATTGAAAAATGGCACAGGGCGCCTGGGTGGCTCAGTGGGTTAAGCCGCTGCCTTCGGCTCAGGTCATGATCTCAGGGTCCTGGGATCGAGTCCCGCATTGGGCTCTCTGCTCAGCAGAGAGCCTGCTTCCTCCTCTCTCTCTCTCTGCCTGCCTCTCTGCCTACTTGTGATTTCTCTCTGTCAAATAAATAAATAAAATCTTTAAAAAAAAAAAAGAAAAAAAAAAAAAAGAAAAATGGCACAAAATAGGTCTTCCTCAGAGTAGGCCACCTGAACTATTGCTGGCTGACCTAATATGCCAGCACAGATTAACCAGAAGCTTCATTTTTAATTAGAACTCCATTAAGGACTTTGCATCCTCAATTTACTGTCTATATACATGCTAGTCCCTGCTGTCATCATTCCTACTGCAGACCTGTATGCGGGCTCTGCCATAGTTGGAGCGTCGTGTCTAGGGTAGAAGCACACTGTTGAGAGATTTGCACTCATCACTCTTGCTTTTGAAACATAACCCTGAGAGCCACGGTTCCGAGGCTGGATCTGCTGCCACCATCATTACCCGTCCACAGTGCCCCACTCACACGAAGTGCCTTTGTAGATGGTGAGAGTAAACTGTTGAGATGGCTGTAAATTCCATTATTTGCCTTTTTCATCCTTTCTCATTTGGAACCAAGGGTTGTGGTTTCAGTGGAAGAGGGGACGTTTTTAAGGACGGGAACTAGCTGGCGGCTTGCTAAGAGCAGCTCCCAAGTTAGCTTCTGTTGATGAGGTTCATGCAGGTCATTTTCTGCCGCTCTGCCTCAAGCCTCGTCTTGCCCTCATGACTTTGGCTGGCTCCGATGTTCTCTGGATAACTTACTCGTTGTTGTCACAGGAGAAGGCTGCCGCTGAGATGTGGCAGAGTTACTCGGTCTTAACTGCGCCGCTTTCGCAACAGTTGTGTGAGCAGCTTCGTCTCATATTAGAGCCGACCCAGGCAGCCAAGCTCAAGTAAGTCTTCAACCCTGGCCTCACTCACAGTGCCCTGAAAAGATGGCAGTGTCAACCTTTCTATTGAGCTCAACCCCTAGTCACTTAAAGTGCTGGCTTACGATGGCTGTTTGTGCTGCCCAGGCACCGGTATGTCATTGTGTACCCTGTTTCATATTATCGCTAAACACTGAAGTGTCTTTGAAGTTCGGTTGGAATGCAGTTCCTTTGATCCATTAACATCTGATGGGAAAATTGGCTGAGCCTTTGGGTGGCTATATGGGCTCACTGCATGTGTCACTCACCTGGATCTTTTCAAAGATTTTTCCAAACTCAGTTTCTGAACAGAAAAGAGTCCAAGACTTAATAAGTACAAACATATTTTTCTAATTTTTAAAATGTGTCTTAGCTTTCCTGAAAGAACCTAATTACTATTAACCTACATACCCAGTTTTCCTGGCTGCCCTCAGCTCTCAATGGACAAGGTTATGGTTATTTGGTATTATTGGTTATAAAGTATTACAGTGTAATTGTATTTTTTTAAAAAAAGTTATCAGAGGATGAGCAGCTGCTAACCAATCTTGGTCCCATTTGGGTAAATTTAATAGAGGAGACTATCGAACCGGGAAGCGGCTGAACATGCGGAAGGTCATTCCATACATCGCTAGTCAGTTTCGGAAAGACAAGATTTGGCTTCGAAGGACCAAACCCAGTAAACGCCAGTATCAGATTTGTTTGGCCATTGATGACTCTTCTAGCATGGTAGACAACCATACCAAACAGGTAAGGAACCCCAGAGCTGGTTTAATGAGTAATTGACAGCAAGCCATGCTCCCTGGCCACCCAGAAGTTTTAAATATGTCTGGCCGAAAGCACTTTGAAAATACCAATTACCTATCTGAGAATTTGGTACCGTGCTTGAGAAGACCTAAAATTTTTAAAAGAAGTCAAAAGGGCGGTTTCAGAATGTCTCAAATAATTTGGTCCCTTACTGTTGGAGGCCTCTTAAGTTGTGTTGTTTTTAACCTTGCTGTGTTCCTGTCTAGCTCCAGAAGAATAATTCTGACCATGTTTATTTTCCACAAAATGCAGTGTACTATTAAACTATTTTTTATGACCTTGCACAACATAATATCTGAATATCATTTTTAAAGAGTTCAGCGTACATCTCTTTAAGTCTGAAATTATCTGGAGTTAGTGCTCTGTTAGTATTCATAAGATTTAAGACCCTGAATGGAATTACTTAGGCTACCACCGTATGGCCACTGAAAAGGGGTGTTTTTTGCAGTGATGCTATTACCTATTGTGAACCAGTGAGCAACCTACATCTCTAGCAACCTACGCTCTGTAGAGAAAGAGTGTGACCTGTGAACCCAGGTTAGGTCCAAGTTCCTCACTTTTTACCTCATGACATTTGATTAGTTTATTTCCTTCTTATGTGTCAGTTTCATCTTATGAAAAATGAGAATTGTAACAGAACCTCATACAGAGTTGTGAAAAATAAATGAAATATGTACTTAGCACTTGATATGTTTGACTAAGTGTTAGTTGCTACAAGTATCAATAGAGATTACTTCTTATGTAGTGCCCCCACCCTGGGGAAATTGCTAAAAATTTTATGGACCTAACCTCTTAGGACCACATTTATTAGATGATGTCTAGAGCAGACCTTCACTACTAGCGTAATGGATTCTGGGTTTAGGATTTGTGCTATTAGCCCCAGTCTGTGGCCACTTGGCCTTAACAGTGGCCTCTGGGTTGATCGTGAATAGCCATGTTGATGTTCCCTGTGGGCCAGACAAAAATACTATTTTCTGTGGGACTCTTGGGATAAAAAAGGTTGAGAGGCACCAGAAGATATTCTGATTCTGTCAACCTAAGCTTAACTCTCTATTTCATAGCTGGCATTTGAATCTTTGGCTGTGATTGGAAACGCTCTAACCCTCCTAGAAGTGGGTCAGATTGCCGTGTGCAGGTAAGTGTGCCTTCTAATCCCAGTGGGAAAATCAACCTCCTTTTGTTATGTTGGTCATTCCAAAAGATAATTCCCATTGTATTTGGCTTTTCTCTCTGTAGTTTTGGAGAGTCTGTAAAGCTGTTACATCCATTCCATGAACAGTTCAGTGATTCTTCAGGGTCCCAGATTCTGCGACTCTGCAAATTCCAACAAAAGAAAACCAAGATTGCTCAGGTATGCTGACGACATCAGTGTCCTCTGCACAGGCATTCTTAAGTGTGGGAAGAGACGTAATTTTTATTTTTTAGTTAAAAAAATTTTTTTTAAGGTTTTATTCATTCCTGTGAGAATGATAGCACAAGTTGGGGGAATGGGGAGAGGGAGAGGGAGAAGCAGATTTCCCGCTGAGCAGAGAGCCTAATTCAGGACTCGGTCGGAGGACCTGGAGATCATGACTTAAGCCGAAGACATATGCTTAACTGACTGACTGAGCCACCCAGGTGCCTTAGAGACATAATTTTTAGCACTCTCTCCTCCCCAGTATGATTTTAGAACAGGTAAAATCTCCAGTGGAGAACAGTTCTAAACGTCAGCCTAAGCACCACTGGAATAGAAACTTCCTTGGCAACCTATTAGCAAACAGGTGTGACTTCTTTTTCTCAGTTACTCAAAGATTGACATTGTGTCACTAATTTTTTTGGCTCCCTAGTTTTTGAGAGGTTTAGAACTTTGGCAAAAATAAACCATCTTCCCATGCCCTTAATTGGGCCAATTTCTCTCTCCTATTTAATTTAGCCTAAAGAAAAAAAGATATAAAAAATAGCCAATGACTTACTCAGTTCAAAACACAGCATAGGATGATAATTCTGTCCTCTCCATGTCTGCCCTGATTTAGCCTACTTTCTTTATGTTGCACTAGACATTAGTTATTTTCTTCTGAAAGGAGACAGCTGTTTCAGTAGTGATGACTTATCTTTACCCCTCAGGGGAAGTATCTTTTCCTCAGGGGTGTGTTATAGAACACTAGTGGTGTGTATGCCAGAGATGCAGGTCTGTGCTGAGAGCTCCGGAACCCAAGGATAGATGCCAGCAGTGCAAGGATCGTCTGTTCCTAGTACAGGTGGCTGGAAGGGGCCTTGTCATTGCCTCTAGATCTGAAAGGTTACTTGATCATAACTTAAGAGTTAGGAGGAATTTCAGTCTCGGTGACAATGGGAAGAGAGTTTCAGTGGTTTAATAACAGCCCATCTCTGGTTCTGCTTTAGTTTCTCGAGGCCGTAGCCAGCATGTTTGCAGCTGCTCAGCAGCCCTCACAGAACGCCGGTCCAGGTGAGCTGCGATTCTTCGTCTTTACCAACACAGTGCCTTTCTTTTGCGTGTATTCACAAGCTGCTTGCTCCCTCGCCCTGTACCCATGACCATCTCTTAAAGTGTATGCTCTCAAGGAGAAGGTAAGCAGGAGCTGGAGAGGTGTGAGGCATTCATGTAATTTTGTACTCAACCATTTATCCATCCAGAAATTTTTATTGAACCCCCTACCCAAGAGGCTTATAACCAATGGAGGAATAGATATGAATTAATTATAGTTGACCCTTGAACAATGTGGGAGGCGCCAGTTAGGAGCACCAACCCCCTGCACAGTGGAAAACCCATATGTAACTTTTGACCCCTCAAAAACTTAGCTACTAAGAGCCTACTGTTGACCAGAAGCCTTTATTGATAACATACAAAGTTAATTAGCAATTGTGCATATTATATGTATTTTATACTGTAGTTTTTGTAAAGATTTTATTTATCCATTTGAGAGAGAGTGAGCGAAGAGTGGGGAGGAGCAGAGGGAGAGAGAGAAGCAGACTTTCTGCTGAGCAGGAAGCCCAGTGCGGGGCTCGATCCCAGGACTGGGAAATCATGACCTGAGCTAAAGGCAGGTGCTTAGCCGACTGAGCCACCCAGCCGCCCTAATACTGTATTCTTACGATAAAGTAAGCTAGAGAAAAATGTTAAGGAAATCATAGGGAAGAGAAAATATATATGTAGTACCTACCGTAAGATACCTGCATGTAAGTGGGCCTATCCTCACAGTACAGACCTGTGGTGTTCAAGGGTTAACTGTTCTTCGTTGTGAACTGGTATATATATATATATATACACTTAGTAGAGTTCAGAGTTTTGAAGGTGGAGCAAGGCGTATGGAATTTAGTATAAAGAACATTCTGTAATATTTTACTGACAGAAGCAGAGGAGGACATAATGCAGAAACCAGCTAATCCAGCAGTGATTGTCTTAGGGCTTGGAATACCCCAATTCTTCTTCAGCTTGTTCTGAAATCTCTCAGTCGTGATTATATCGTGGAGAACCTTCTCGTGTAAAGCAAGTCTCTAACACCTCTCGACACCTTCTGAACGTCCTTGACAGAGAAAGACTGCCTGCTCTCAAGCATTATTGTCTTTCATTGGAAACAGCTTTTTCTTTCTTTTTTTTTTTTTAAAGATTTTATTTATTTGAGAGAGAACACAAGCAGGGGAAGGAGCAGAGGGAGGGGCGGGGAAGCAGACTTCATTCTGAGTAGGGAGCCTGATTCGGGGCTTGATCACAGGACTCCAGGGTCATGACTTGAGCCGAAGGCAGATGCTTAATTGACTGAGTCACCCAGGCTCCCCAAAGAGTTAAAATTTTTTTAAGCGCTTTTATTCGTGATTTATTTTAATGGCCCCCTCCATTTAAGTTTTCATTTAAATGGGTCAAGAAGAGAAAAATATACAAATTAGTTACAAGAAATTTGAAAGACCATTTCCAGGTTCCTGATTTGGGCACTTTCATCTACTGGCCTACTCAGTACTTTTGAGGTGTTGCAAGAGGCAGAGGGAGAGAGCGTCTTAAGCAGGCTCCACATCAAGCACAGAGCCAAACATGGGGCTCAGTCTCACGAACCCCAGATGATAATCTTAGCTGAAGAGTTGGATGCCTCATCGACTGAGCCTCTCAGGCACCCCTACTTTATAACCATAAATATGTTTTAATTCTCCTATGTTGCTATACAATGAAATTGACATAATGTGACAGAGACATTGTTTTATTGGCTGAAGCTGCATAGGTCTTTTGCAGCCTTATGTCTGACTGGGGCATCTGAAGTAATGTCCCTTTTGCCTATGTCCAGGATTCATCAGTTTCAGACATCTGTTTGGTTAATAGTACAGAGAAAGCCTACACTAGCATGTCTTCAAGTCTGTTTGGGTTGTTAAAAGTACGATTTTTGTTTTGTTCCCTTTTTCCTTTCCTGCTATGTTCTACTCTAGAAACTGCACAGCTCCTCCTGGTGGTCTCTGATGGACGTGGCCTTTTCCTCGAAGGCAAGGACAGAGTCTTAGCGGCAGTCCAGGCTGCCCGGAATGCTAACATCTTTGTCATTTTTGTTGTACTGGACAATCCCAGTTCCCGGGTGAGTGACCACTAAAAGTTGCTTTATCTGGGGACAAAGTGGGGATTCCCTTCAATCTGTTCTATCTGAAATCTGTCATAGCTCCTACTGATGTTCTGTCATATGATATTAGTTTTTTGTGAATAACCCAGTGAGGGCGGGGGTCATTATTCCCACTTCCAGTGAAGGCCAGAAACACAGACTATAGGTAACGAGTAGGAAAACCAGAATTCAGACAGATTCCAGAGACCACCCTCCTAACCACTTGCTATGCCAACTCCTGCTCTTGTGTCATCTTTGCCCTCCGCAGAGTGTCCTTGCAGGCAGCCTTGCAGCCTTGATAACGTTCTTGCCCACTTGAAACTGTAGACCGGCCCATTCCTGTTCCTTGGATCCCAGCAGTGCCCTTCTCAGAGCAGGATGCAGCGGGGCTCAGTGAAAGATGATCACAGGGCAGTTCTGTTCCAGGGACAGCACTGTCTCTGCAAGCCACATTAGGGCCAGGATAACAAGTGGGAAGACTTACCGTGAATCACTCCAAATAGTAAATGAGATAATACCCTTATAGGAAAATGGGATTTTCTTTTCTGCCCTTTACCCTCCCTTTCAGTGTTACGTCTCCTGGAAAAGGTGCGCAGAAAGGGATCTGCCTCCTCAATAGTTCTAAAAGTTGTTTCTTAATAATCAAACTTAATTTTTTTTTAAAAAGTAAAAAATAAAAATAAAAAGCTAGGCAATAAAAGCTTTAGCAGACTTGATATAGGAGACCTAAAGATCGTTAGTGAAAGAGATCAGGGAAGAACTAGTTAAGGTTACCGTTTTATTAATTTCAAAATGTTTTCTGTTGACAGGATTCTATCTTGGACATTAAAGTGCCAATATTTAAAGGACCCGGAGAGATGCCCGAAATCCGATCCTACATGGAAGAGTTCCCATTCCCCTTCTATATCATTCTTCGTGATGTGAATGCGCTCCCTGAGACGCTCAGCGATGCTCTGAGGCAGTGGTTTGAGTTGGTGGCAGCCTCCGACCACCCATAGAGAAGGAACACAGTCTCAAATGAGACTAAACCATGGTCAGACTGCGGCGCCTTTGGCCAGGTGCTCCCTCTTTTGGACAAGTGCTTCTGAACTCGCAGCTCTAAAATACGCTTTTTATCTTAAATCTGTCTGATTTATAAAAATTCACCTAATAATGACAAAGTTTGAGTACAATCTACATTTTGTTTTACACTGTGCTTTCTGAGCTAGAGAGAGCCTGGGCCATCTGCATTGCCTGGGCTCCAGCTGTCACAGTGAAGGAACTTCAGTGGTTGTGTCTGGTCTTGGAAGGCCCAGCCTAAGAGGAGGCCTGGGCCCAGCTACTTTTGCTCCTCACAGGACCCCTGAACACCTACCTGGAGAAGCTGCTAGGAGAATGGGACGATTCCAGTCCTTCGGACAAAGGACTAAAGGCAGCTGCCCTTTTGACCCTGCTCTAAGGTTCCACCTTCAAGCCCACAGTGTGTATTGTTGTGCTGCCAAAAGACACTGAGCGGCCCCTTTCTAGAGTCCTGAGGGTGTGTGTTTTCTCACTGCGTTTCATGTGACAGGAACTGCCTTCTCTTTGAGGGTAGGAACGTTGGGGTATATGTGTTCTTCCTGGATGGTATAAAAATGAAGTGGCTTTTCTGTTGTCCTTCACGTTTGCTGCTTCGGGAGACTATGCAATGATGGAAAGCTGATTGTCCCTTAGGTATCTCATTCTCTCTGTGCCACAGTCCCTGTTATTGTATTTATTTCTTTATTTTATTTTTTCCGTAGCAATTAAGGGGAAGAATCATTCCTCCACTGCTTTTAAACTGGACTGAGCCAGCCCCATTCTGGAAAAGAAATGCTGTATTTAGAAAAACTAAGCAGCTACATTTCTTTTCCCCAGTCATAATACATCAATGTTTTTTAGACGGTTTTTACTTGGTCAGAAAGCACTGCTTGAATACTTGAAATTATGTGCTGTGTTCTATTTAAGTTGTTGGAATGTTCTTTTGTAGACAACATGCCCTGATATAATTGTCTATCTCCACATTTGTTTTCAAGTTACACTGTGAAGTTTACCACACTTTGAGGTGGTCATCAAAGACAAATTGCTTGTTGTTTAACCAAGTGTCCTAAAGCATGTACCTGAGGTTATATCATTTTTTATTCTAAAAAGCTATGCAGCTTATATTCTGAAGATTATTAAATATATACCACTGTTGATATAACTTGTGACCCTTCTGAATGGGAACATGACAGGTGTGTAAAAGGTACGCTAGGGGACGATCTTGCCTGCTCCATCAGTCGGCTGTCCCTGGCTTACACTGGGCTGCCCTGGCCCGCACAAGGTCCATGGCTTACTGCCACAAGGGTCTCTCATTTGTGTCTCATGTCCACAGTGGCTGAGCTGCCACGTGCTGGCCTCGTGGCAGAGGAAAAGGTAAGTTGGTGAAAAACACACTGGCTTGCGAAGATGTTGCTCCAGATGACATGTTTGTTCCACTCACATTTCATTGGCCGTAGCCCTCTGTGATGGGTCAGGTAGGGAAAGATACCACCATTCTGACCAGGATGTGGTCTACCACATCTACCTTGTGGTAGGTAAGCTGGAGCTTCCCAGCAGGTACCCAAGAGTATTCTTTTCAGCTTGTGCTGTGATGGGAAAGGGGAGGGAAAGGATACAAAAGATTCTCAAGAAACTACTGGGTGTTGGTCCTGCCAAATAATAAAATATTCTAGGGTTACATGACATAACCCCAAACAATTTGTTCAGACCCTAAAAAAACTACCTTAATGGGCAAAGCCCAAGAAGAAAGATTTAATAAATGTTGTCAAAATTAGTGTAGCAATTGGAAAAAAGTTAGACATCCACATCAAGCCATAAAGCAAACTAGGTGGAGTAAATATTTTAAAAGTTAACAATGAAGACAATAATGTAGGATTGCAAAGCTCTTTAGGGGAGAAACTGAAATTGAAAGCCTCAAAAGAAAAATACATTACTTATATAGAAACTTTGTAAAGCTAATATAAAAACTTTTCTTAAAGAACAGGCAAACAAGACATACAAAATTAGAATACAAACCTTGATTACCGTAACTGGACCAGTCATGAGAATTCACAAAGTGGGTGGCAAGGGCTATTTCATGTATTTTTATAAGAATTGTTATTGCCAACTAGACAAAACTTCAAAAAGTAGGCATAGTTAGCATCACCCATACAGTACCTGGTAATGTTCAAGAAAGGTAAGCATTGGGAGTGTATGTGGCAGGTCCTGTTCTCAGTGCATTATGCCCAATGCAACTGTGAGGTAGATTGCATTTCACTTTGCAGATGAGGAAGGAGGCCAGGAGAGGGTGAGGTTGCTGAAACGACACAACTAGGAAGAAGGAACACCAAAGGATTCCAGCAAGTGGGCAATCAAGTAAATGCTCAGTAAATGGGTAACCAAATGAACATTTTTGGCTGCAATTCAGAAAATTCTACTTGACAAACTATAGCAAAGATTCACCAACCCTACGTACTTACATAAATTAAGGGCATGTGTGTGTTGGGAGGATAAAACAATTATGAGGAAATAAAAGCTTAAGTTGTGGGGACATTCAGTTCCTCATTACTAGTGATACAAAATTGTTATAACTACAATGGAGCAGCTATTTAAAACCTCAGAATTAATGAGAAAATTAATAAAGGGAAACTTCATTGAAGTAGAGTTGGGAGACTAGAAAGGAAAGCTGGACCAACCACTCAGTGTCCTTTCCAGGAAGAGTGATGAATGACACAGACGTGCCAGTTATAGGTCCCAGCAGGTCAACAGTTAAGAAACAATTACAGGCCCCAAGAGGGAAAAAGATGAGAGGTGCAGTGTGCAAGAAATCAGCTACCCTTGCAACTAACTCCATGAAAAATCATCTTGCTTTTTCCCAGTGGACTTTTCAAAACAACCGCTTCTCAACTGCCATTTCTGTAAAATAAGTTCCTCTCCTTTATCAGACTGGCCTGTAGTTTTTCCATAGCTTGCATGTCCCCAACTGCAATTCTCTATTCCCAAGTAAACCCGCTTTTGTTGGTAAAATAACCAACAAATGTTAAGTTCTGTTAAGAACATAACTAATGGCAACCACGAAGATGCCACCATGAGGGAAATGGTTGCAAACAAATGACCAGGATGAAAGCAAGGAAAAAAAGACAAAAGAACAGGACACAAACATTAAACATTAAAAATTTTATTTCGAACTATGCAAATGTAAAAAGTTCAATGGGAATACACGGTTTCACCCCTCACTAACTTAACCAGTGCCAGGAACTGGGCCAGTTGCCTTACCCTTCCTATTATCACAACTTTGTGACGCAAGAACTGCTATCCCCCTCGCAACCCCCAGAAAGTGTATTCTAGGACAAAACTGCCCAAAGCTTTATAGCTTCAGTTCAAACAGACTAAGTGATTCTGCGGCCAACTGTAACCAGCCGCCGGTCTCCGGGGAAACCAGGCTAGCCCCGCCCCTGGTTACGCGCCCACTTCCGCTCCTGCGCACTGGAGTTCTACGGAGACCGGTGCTACCTGGAGGAAATGGCTCCTTCCCGCTTACCCCCGGCGACACTAACGTTAAAGCAGGTAGCGCCCGTTTTTGTCAGCCTTGTAGGGCAGCTTTCCTTGATCTGATCTCCGTTATCCACCCCACTTTGCGGAGTGGGTCGCGGGGGCGGGACTTCCCGGTGCGGAAGCCCGCTGTGGGGGTGCGGAGGAGGGAGCTGCCCTCTGGCCCTGGCTGGGTTCGTGAGGAGGGCGGGCTGTGGAGATCTTGGAACTTGGATGCCTCGGCCACGGTGAAGCCTGAGAGCTATGGTAAAGAGTGAGATCGCCAAAGAATTTTAACTGCGTTGGTTTAAAAAAAAAAAAAAAGTGCTTTACTGTCGTTACAGCCTCTAGTAACTGGTAGTCTCTTCTCTGCTCAGTGGTCATCTCTTGATGTTAAGGGTTCTGAGGTTTGACAAAAGTAAGCAAAAAGCCCAAATACACTCTCGGCCTTTTTCTTAAAAGGGAAGTTTTTCGTTGTCCTTTTCAAAACTGAGGACCGAAGAGAAGTCATCTCTTTTGTTTGGTTTCCCAAAGTACAGCCCTCTGGGCTGTAGAGTTTGCGGTTGTCATTGGCATTTCTCCTCCTCCTCTCTACAGTTCATGAGAAGGCAACAAGTTCTCCTTCTCTACAGAAGGATTTTGCAAGCAATTCGGGAAGTTCCAAATGACTCTGACCGCAAATACCTGAAGGACTGGGCAAGGGAAGAATTCAAAAGAAATAAAAGTGCCACTGAAGAGGTGAGAACAAGATCATGGTGAGGTCAAGCCCTGACCGTTTTGTGTTAGTTGAATTTTTTTTTTTTAAGTTTAATAGACATTTTGGAATATAAGGATCATGGAGATGTATCTACATCTTCATCATTCCTTTTAATGTTACCAATTTTCCACTCAAATGATATTTGAAATTTTATGATCTTTACAGTATCATCACCTAACTTTTCTGTTAAATCAGATCTACATACACACACGTGAAAAGATTGTAGATAAGACAGCATGATGGTTTGGGAAGTATGATGACTGGGGTTTATGAAAGCATGCCAAGCACTGTGCAGTTTGGGGTTTTCCTAATACACAGTGGCTCCAGTTCTCTGTGTTGGTCCCTAACAAATGAAATGATAGAGCTGTACCTAGTGTAACCAAGTAAAATAGTGACCAGCTTTCACTTTCTTCTACAGGACACAATCCGGATGATGATTACTCAAGGCAATATGCAGCTCAAAGAGTTAGAAAAAACCCTTGCTTTGGCAAAATCTTAACTGTAGCATTATTCTGAAAGACTGAATTTCAGAGTTTCCATGTGTATCGTTGAGCTGACTAGACTCAATGATGGGCAACCTAAAAGCAAGTCAAACTGTTCAGTACCTGGGAGAATATCAGAATACAGAGCACGGCATGTCAGAGCAAACAAAAGCACATCAGAACAATCGCCTTAACATTGAAAAACATACCCTTGAACATGTTTTTGCAAATGTTTTTGGATATGTCAGCAATTCAAGTAGCAATTCAAGTGGTCAGCACTTAAAATCCTCAACATCATTAACCCTCTGGGAAATGCAAATTAAAAACCACACTGAAACAGTAACTACCTCCACTGGAATAACTATAACTAAAACAGTTAGTAGCAAATATTGATAAAGATGTAGGGAAATTGGACCCCTCATATGTGCTGTGGGAAGATCAAATGGCACAGCCACTCTGGAAAACAGACTGTCAGTTGCTTCAAAGATTAAGTTACCACACAAGTCAGCAGTTTCTTCCTAGGTTTATAACCAAGAGAACTGAAAATCTTTCTATAAAAAACTTGTACGGGAATATTCATGGCAGCATTATTCATAATAGCCAAGAAGTAGAAGCAATCCAGAGGCCCATCAACTAAGAAACGATTAAATACGATGTCTGTAGAATATTATTTAGCAATAAAAAGGAATGAAGTACTGATAACATGTCTGCTACACATGGATGAACCTGAGACCAGTCACAAGTGATCACATGTTGTACGATTCCATTTATATGAAGTATCTAAAATAGGAAGAAATAGTTGGTTGCCCTAGGCTGTGTGGATAGCATGGCAAGTAATTGCTAATGGATATGGGGTTTCTTTTCTGAGTGATGAAAACATTCTAAAGTTACAGTGGGGCTCCTGGTTGCATAACTCTGATTATACTAAAGTCCATTGAATCGTATATTTTGCATGTATGATATATGAGTTATACTTCAGTAAAGGTTTTACGGATTTTTTGGCTGATGTAGAATTGACATAGAATACTGTGTAAGTCAATATTTTAAGAAACATACTGTATGAGATGTATGGAAGTATACTGACCTCAGGAGATGCCCTGGACCTTTCTTGAAAAAATCCTGCATTACTGAGGGTTGTTGAGGTAGGTTCCTCAGATGGGTCATGATCCGGTCATCCAAGGATTCTCTGAAAACATCATCACTGGGAATATATATCTTTTTTGGAAAGAAGAGAGACAGAAGCTTTAATGAACACATTGAGGCACTTACTAAAAAGAAGAGGCAACAACATCGGGATGAAACTAATGGCAATTACCTCAGCATCCGCATAGAAGTGAGACTGTAAGGGAAGATCCTTGGTGCATTAGGTTATTCTCCAGTGACAGGAAAAGAAAGTTTGCAGAATACATTGGAGATGAGAAGTTGACCTGAGGATACTCTGACCAAATAATGTGCAACAGTTAATTTAGTGAAAGTGAGAGCTTATGGAAGAGGCGGGATTGGCAGTCCCTACAGACCGATGTCCTCTGTTCTTTTACAGAACAGATTTAAAAAGGTAATCCCAGAATCTGACCAGCACCTGAAAAATGTAGGAGAAATTCTGCAGAATGATAAATGGTTACCTAGTACTGGACTGCACACCAGAGGGAGAGAGAGGCAGAAGGAGGCGTTCATCCATGACCTGCCTGCATTGCCAGGCTCCACCCACCCAGCCCACAGGCTCAGCTCACAAGATAAAATAATTCTGAATGTTCTTCAGCCAGGTTATCTAATTCAAAATGCATGAGCTAATTATCAGATTTGTACATAGCCTTGCATCAGTCAAGCTATTGCCAAGCCATCTGATGGGCAGAAGCCTTTGTGAACAGTCTGTGAACAGAAAGCACTTTCCTTCTTGCAGCATGATATACCTGATCAAGTATAGGCAATTTCTAGTAAGTCTAAAATCTTGACACTACAAATCACCTTTTCATGAGGTGTAGAAGTCAGTGACTTGGTGACATTCTTCCTAGCAGTGGTATATGTCAAAGATATAAGAGCATTTGTGGTTTAAGTTTGTAAGATGCAATTAACAGATGCCAAGAAAACAGAACTTGGGATTTGTTTTGTTTTTTTAAATTGGGTGAAACACTACAAAATTGAATTTTCATTTTCCAGAGGCTAAGATTATTATAACCTTTAATAATGGACAGCGTTTGAGCACTAAATAAATCTTAGGCTAAACAACAGTTTCTCCTCCCCTATGAAACCATGCTCATTAAGATGGCCAGGTTCTAACTCCTGGTAGAACACATTCTATTTAGCATCTTTGTCAGTGTTCTGGCTTAGACAACAAATTACCCTTCTGGGTTTTCCCTCTGAACTGTACTTGTACGGGAGCACCTGGGTGGCTGAGTCGGTTAAGCATCTCAGTTTTGGCTCAGGTCATGATCTCAGCATCATGAGATTGAGCCCTGCCTCAGGCCCTGTGTTGGGCCTGGAGCCTGTTTAAGAGTCTCCCTCCCTCATTCCCTACCCACCCTCTAAAACAAAACAACCCCACAACTATACTCTTATCTGATTGTTGGAAGTCTTGTTCCTGAAATTTAAGGTACTTGTTCAGTTTATGTATTTGAACTACAATAAGTCAAATCTTTATATTAAGATTTTTTTTTAAGATTTTATTTATTTATTTGACAGAGCTCACAAGTAGGCAGAGAGGGAGGCAGAGAGAGGGGGAAGCAGGCTCCCCGCTGAGCAGAGAACCCCATGCGGGGCTCGATCCCAGGACCCTGGGATCATGACCTGGGCCGAAGGTAGAGGCTTAACCCACTAAGCTATCCAGGTGCCCCTATATTAAGATTTTTTAAATATCAAAGCTTTCGAGCATAAGGGTAATAAGTAGCTAGGGCTATCATCTAGCATCCTGAGTATCCCTGCGTCATTACCTCCTTTGAAGTGTACCATCAGGTTGAAAATTTCTAAACTCAGCACAGGCCTTGCTATGGGTGGGCCTATAGAGGCCGTTCTCCTATTTGAGAAAAGCAGCATATTCTCTGGTGTTTATATTATGGGAGTCACACAAGCAGACACTCAGGAGAGGCTGAGGCCCACACTTACCTAAATGTTCTTGTACAGAAGAAAAATGCTAGTCAAACAACAGAGGGAAACAGCTTACATCTACTGTGGAAAAAAACTGGGATTATGTAGAGTAATTCTGTCCAAGCAGAATCAAAAACAAACTGTCACTTTGTGCCAAACTCGAAATCACCACAGCCTATTTCCTTCCTTCAGGCAGGCATTTGAGCAATTCTGTCAGGATTAAATTGCTATTTTTGTTTACAAGGAAGAGGAAATTGCTTTTTATCTATTCTGGGTTGCATTAGGAAAATTTCTGTGTTGTTTCCCGACTATGTGTCTCATGGATTTAATATATTCATACTTACCATATTTTGGCAACATTACAGAAGAATATTTCCCTTTAAAATAAACAAAACAATTTGAAAATTTTTTTTTATAAGTATTCTAAAAGGTCACTGGTTTTGTCTTCTAAATCTTAATCGACTTGGCTTTTCTATCACAGGAAGAAATGTATTTAGCTTTTACGAATAATTTGTTAGAAAATGTTATTTTGCCTGCATACAGTTTTAAGTGAGGTTTTGTTCTCTTGGTTCAGTATTTTCTAAAGGTCAGCAATTTAAACAAAACCTTAAAGCTTGCACTGAGAAGTATTTATGTAATTTCCAATATTTATTTTTCATGCAGTACACCTGATTTCTACTTTAAACCAGATGTATTTACCAGAAATTACCCTTCTCTCAAAACAAGGCAAAGTGTGTCTGCATGAAGGCACGCTTTCTGGGAATCATAAATTTGGTCCACCACACAATCAAAAATATCCACTATATATTCACACTTTCATTTTTTAAATAAGAATTTTAATATCTATAGTGTTGAGAACCATGTTTAATGCTTAGAGGAGACAAATTCAAGGTAATAAAAATATTAAACAGAAGACAACATATCTCTCAAGTATCAGTGCTTGACTGGGAAAAAAAAAAAAAGATTTAAGCATGAAGACAATTTATTTTGGGCTCCTAAAGTCAGAAGTAAGATTGGACTTATATTCAACCTAACCACAGATTTTAGTTTACTCAGTGCAGTAGTTTTCTAACAAAAACCCCACTGCAGTATTATACTACTTTTCTGTGTTCTACATCATTTCCCCCCGTAGCTATTGAAAGTTCCAATCTCTGTTTCAAACACAACCCACATGACAGACTCTCAGTTAATGGCTTTGCTTCTTTGGAAGAGTACTAGGGTGGCATTCACTCATTGTAGCAGATAGCAGAAGGGAAAAGTAAGACCCCTATCAGACCCAAAGTTGAAATTTTGACAATACTAAAGAACAAAGACAATACTAAAGAACAAAGACCCAGTTTTTGAAAATAAGCCATTGGTCTAGAGATGCTGCCACCATTTTGGGTTGGGAGGCTGACTGATGGTGTTCGGTTTCCTTGCCTCTACTGGGTTTCCCTTCTGTTAGACAAGGAGCTGTGTCATCTGCCAGACCAGGTGCCTTTGACTCCTCATTCCTCTCTAGTCAGTTCCCTGTGACCTGGACAAAAATACCCAGTTCGCAGTGATAAACCACCTGTTTCTGATGGGTGGAGGTTACACAAGCAAAATACTTCCTTCCAAAGCACTCTATGGTTGAGATAAAATTTCATTTGTTTTCAGCATTTCTCAACAAGCATACTTCTTGGGGTAATAGGATGTATTTAATGAGTAAAAAGAACTGCTTAGACTACAACTTACTATCTCAGGATTTCATGTGAGTATCGGGCAGTTCTCAAGAAACTGACGTGAACGGAGGAAGGATTTTAAAGCTGTCCGTGACGCCTGACTGGGGGACCCGAGAAAGTGAAGGTACCATCCCACTCTGGTTCTGCCTCAGGAGCGCAGAGGGGAATGAGGAGAAGAAGGCGGCTCTCCACGGAGCGGTGCAACAGGAGTCCCTACAGGAGAACCACACAGCCTTGATGGTAGCTGAGGAACAGGACAAGCTTACAGACATGAACATGAGCTGGAGAGGACATTGACTCCCTGTTCGGGTTGTATAATGGTGACCTACACCTAGATCTAGATTTGTTAGGAAGATCTCTGTCCATAGATTGTCACTATTAAAAAAAACAAAAACAACTGCAAGCCTGATTAGGCAGAAACAAAGGAACTATAAACATACTGTGTTTTCCTGGGTGTGCCCATATCAGGAAAACATTTTCTCTTTGGCTCAATGAGCAGCATTTTACTCAAAGTTAGGGACAATAGTACTCAGTTCCTGTGCTGTTAGGATGGGGATTTCTGTGCATACATGGAATCTGAAAGAGAGAAATATAATCCCACATACCAAGGGACAAGAAGTATAGAAGAGAAATCCAAAATTCAACCTACCTAAGCCACTTCTACAACTTTGTATATTCCATAGAGCAGAGCAAAATCCTCGGGGCTCCACAAAGCTGGGAAACAAGTGGGGTCTAGCTCAAGTTACTGAATTATTTTACCTTGAAAGAATCACTGCAAAGCACTGGGAAACTTTTGAGGGTCTTTAATGACAGGACACAATTAGAAGTGAAATACTTTCAAAAGAAATAGCCTTACTTCTTTATAAAATGTAGACCGATAAGCTCAAATTTAGAAAGGTACTCTTGGATAATCGGGTGTGATTAAGGATAGAAGTTTCAGATAGTTTTTTGATGAATGTTTTTCCATTAATCTTTAAAATCAGTAGGATTAATCAATCATAATGTTACAGTATTTTGGCTGAAAATACAGAAACAATGACCATTGATTTGAATGTTTCTCATTTGAGTTTATTAACAAATGTTCCCAGTGCTATTAGCCAATTCCTCATTATTTTAAGTACACACCAACTCTGCAAAATCTTTTAAGATATACTGGATATCAAGTGACATCATGAAAATCTTTTTCTCCTCCCAATCTATTTGATAAGTTTTCATCTAGTTAAAAGGTCAGCATTTTGAGAAGTAGGAATTTGAGAGGGGATGTGTGCATCTCAGCCACAGTTCTTACAGAAAGATACTCTTTTCTGGGCCCAGCCAGTGTGCACCACATGAACGGCCACTGGCGTTCACAAGGGATTTGCTTTTCTTCTTCCTTTTGACTTATATTATTTCATACATCTTGAATTTTAGGGTTTAGGCTCGACGCATCATATAGTTGCTTAGCGTGGCTCACCTAATCTGAGCTTTTGAACCTCAGATGACCCTGGTCTGAGGTTATGAATTTGTAATGAAACCTACAACTAAGCAAGTGTCCCCTGGTTTCAGTCTCACTGCTGAAGTCATCATAACTTCAGAGCACGGGAAGCACGGGTCTGGCACATTTCAGAAATTCAACTGTTTTTTGAAAGGCAAGTCCGTCATGTGCACGATAACGGATATGTTGGCCGTAGCTCTTCTAGAGCTGCAAAGCCAGGAATCCCTTCTTGTGCTGCTCCCCAGGTCCTAATTTTCCTTCTGCACCTTCGTCCTTAGTTTAGCAAGTTCTTCTTCTAAACTTTTAATGTGTTCCTTCAGGGTGGCCTTGTCTTGCTGGGCCTTCTGACTGGCTTGGCTTCGTGCTTCCTCAATCTTCCTTTCATACCACTTTTCCATCTGGGTAGAAACGGCCTCAAAAAAATACTGGGTGATCTCCAGAGCTTGGGAGGTATCTCGAATGTGAGGGGCAGTCTGCTCGCTGCCTGCTGCTGGTGGCGGCAGCCCACAGGGGTTGCTGGGTGCTGGGTGCTGGGTCCGATGCCTTGTCTGCCCACTTCTCCCAGACTTCTTGGTTTGGGTGCCTCTGTCAACACAGGGCCCAGCCTGCTGATCATATCTGGCTGCCTCTTTCAAGGGTAGCAAGGCTGTCTGGACCTTGACATTCCGCAGTCGAGAGCCTGTACAGTCTGAGGAAGACAGCTCCTGCTGTAGTCGGTGGGTAGCAGTGGAGTTGAAGGCCTTTTCCTTGGGCCTCACCACCTGAGGAGAACTGTCAGAAGCTGCTACTGGACCTGCAGTGACCACTGACTGATCCACACCTAGTTTTGGAAGGAAAACAAAAACACATTCACACAGTCCCGTAGCTCTGGGTTGGCATTTCAGAGTCCTGATAATCCTGTAAACCGTCAGCCTTCCCAATGGCCCACCACCATGTGCAGTTTTTCCTCTGCCTTCCCCGCTTTCACTTCCCCTTGATGATCATTTTGGCTTGGTAGGGCTTAACTACACCGGTGGCATCTAAGACAAAAAAGTTCTGGCCTTTCCTTTAGCCAGTTAGAAAGCTTAGAAGGTTCTGGGTATCATTTTGTGATTGCTAAGGATGTTCAAGGATCTCCAAAACAGAACTGGGTATGGACTGATGAGACTGAATCTGTCCATTCCCTAATTTCTGGGCCTTTTCTGCACCCCCAATTATTAGCTCCTTGACTCAAGCCCCAGTCTGGTGAGGTGGTCATATTCTCTATACCCAGAGCTCCAGCCAAGTTCCATAAAGAGACCTGGCATGATAAATTTGCCCAGGTTTCCCCCAATGTTATGGGCACAAAGAAGATAAAAACTACAGTTCCAGAAATGGTCTATTATCTTAATATGCTTGACATATCAGAATTCCTCACAGAGGCCTAATTACAAAGGCTCTAAGTGTCCTCAAAATTATCACTGAGTAAAAGCACTGTGGCTAACGAGAAGATACCTTGCTTGAAAGATGTCTCCATCTAGCACCTTGGGGCAGCCTCAATATAGGAACTACTGCTCACAGAGGCTTTACATAGTTGAACAAAGGTCAAAGGCTGGTCAGGGAGAAGAAAGAAAGTAGCCCAAGGGCCAGGGCAAGAGCCCTGCCGAGGAGACATGTTCATTTCTTACTCTTCATCTTTGGGACCTACTCGGACACCATCAACACTGTACCTGAAACACTGTCATCACCAGTCAACAATTCTTTTACTCCTTCATTCATATATGTCTGATACTTAAATAGGAGTACTTTCCTACTGTATAGCAACTAGATGTACAGCGATAAGCAATACATGTCCTTAGCTCTATAGAATTTATAATCTGGTGTTTTCCACAGCCCTATCCTAGGGGCTGCCTTTGGATACAGCAAAGAACAATCTCTGGGGGTTTCACCACCTTTGGGTGGAATGGCGCTCTCTGCACACGCGTTACCTGTAGAGGACTCGCAAGTAGATGGTGTGGATTTGGTCCTAGAGGTCCTAGAATCTCCAGAAAGCTTCAGCTCCAGATTCTGAATCTTTAGCATGCACCAGGTTTTTAATTCATCCACCAGTGATGTCTAAGAAAAAAAAACACACACACAAACCCACACAAATGATCAGGTGAGTTGCACATGTGGTTTATGAAGGAAAGCATCAAGAGTGGACTCTTCAGTTATGATAGTTCAGTGCATCATCTTGACCTGCCTAAAAGCTGTGGATTACCTCCATCCCCGCCCACAAGCCACACAGCCTTCTCTGCTGCCCTCTGCAGACCAAGCTTCACCCAGCACCAAACCTGACAGTTTTTATAATCTGAATGGTTTAGGGCAAGAGACACCTTTAACACCCAAAGCTTCCCAAATCCTAATCAAGAGTATCTGGCTGCTTAGGAGCATGAACTCACACACACTCAACAAGGACTCGGTTTATGTCGTCTTAGGGAGACGAACTCCCCAAGGGCAGGAACCAAGCCTCGCTCAGCAACAGAGCAATGCCCAGCAGACGCACGGTACACAGAAGTGATTCAAAGCAGAGACCACAGCTTCCCCAGCATATTCTGTGAACCGTTTAGTTTCCACCTATTGCCAGAATATTTGGCAACAAAAGGACTGAACTACATGTTCTTTTCTATTCATTATATAAATGAATAAAAGGACATTGTAAAGAGGACATGTTACACATTACAAATGCTTTTATGGGCTCCAGGCCTCTGGGTTTTCAGTGATGGTCTTAGCTCAGTGGAGAGGAGTGGTAAATGCCCAGCTAAGGACAGATCCTGGTTTTCACCTGTCGTTTCTCTCCCTCATGCTTCTCGGCGTCGGAGTGCTGCTGCAGGCGGTTCAGGCACTCGGTTCTCTCGGCTGAGAGCCGCTCCACCATCAGCTTGTCCAAAACACGCATCTAGGATTCAATGGGCAGACAGCATAGGACTGAGAAGATCTAAGGATGGGTCCCGGTCTCTTGACTCCTGAGACGGGGCTCTGGGGGACCGAGCAGGAGCCAGAGAGAATAGAAGCAAACCTCAACTTCTCTTTTACCCTAGTTTCATCTAGTCTCCATCAGACTCCAGGTTTTCACCATCCCTGAGCCTGTTTCTGTATAGTCAAGGCTTCTTTTTCTCATTTGTTAAAGTCCTAAGGGACTGAAGAGACTGAACACACAGTAAATTTAAACTTAATTCAACAGACCTTGAATTTTTATAGGTTTCAGAACATTATTTCCAAGACTATTATTGAAAGGAAAAACTATTTCTAAATAGTCTGCAGCTGTACCCTTCCAATTAGTTCTTAACACCCCACCCGAAGCGTCAGTGGCTGCCTATGAGGTGGCGAAAGAAGCTGAACGCTCAGCGCTTTTACCCAGTGTCCAATGAACAAACGCCCTGGGGCTTCTCTGAGAGGAACCAAAGCAAGTGTGAAGAAGGATGGGGAAGGAGCTTAAAGGGCTTGCGTCAGAGAACAAATGATTGTCCCCTTTCAGTCGTACCGTCCTGGTCCCCCCAACATCATGACATTTCCCTGCAGGGCCCTAACACCCAGGGGAGCCAAACTTCCACTGCCCAGACAAGGCCCGAACAAGGGAGAGGAAACTTGGCAGGGGCCAGCCCACAGGGGCTCGCTGCTGGGCTCGTCTCCTGTCAGGGACACACAGGAAGCTCAAAAAACTAAAAGAGCAGCAGGTCTGGAGATGTGGTGAGCACCTTCCGTTTGGTTCCTTCAGCCCTCCTGTCTTCCTGTGAGCCACTCTCTGGTCTCCTCAGATTGACCGACTCGCCTCCCTCCTTATCCCGGTCACCGAGTTGCTCTAACTTAGCCCCAGGGCACGGCTGACTGATGCCTGCGTGAGCTACGGACTCAGGCCACTGCAGAGTCCTTTACCTGTGATCAGGAATTAGGACAAAGAGTCTACACCCCCGTCTATCACCCTCCTTGAAATAAAGTGAGGTCCTTGAGAAGATCCAGCATTTATCGAATACACTCCTCTCCAGGCTTAGGCTGGCTGAAGGGGGTTTTATTTATAAGACAATCTTAACTAATATATTATGGCACTAGGAGAAGACTTCTTGAAGGGGATTTCCATGAAGTACAAATAGCAGATGAACCTAAAATGCTCTACCTCACCAACAAACAAGGAAACCAGAATTAAACAATATTCTTAATTAGTTCAGCAAAAGCTTCAAATATGGTAATATTAATGATTGCAAAAGTTCAAGACGGAGACTCAATTTATATACTTACCTGGCCTGTTGGATATAAATTCACACAACTTTTCTGTTAAGTAGATTACTAATATTTGTCAAGAGCCTTAAACATATTCTTTTTTTTTTTTTTTAAGATTTTATTTATTTGACAGACAGAGATACAGCAAGAGAGGGAACACAAGTAGAGGAGTGGGAGAGGAATAAGCAGGCTTCCCACCGAGCAAGGAGCCTGATGTTGGGCTCAATCCTAGGACCCCAGGATCATGACCTGAGCCAAAGGCAGACGCTTAACGACTGAGCCGCCCAGGCACCTCAAACATATTCTTAACTCTGGACCCAATTATCCTAAATCTGAGCAAATAACTTGAAAAGCAAACATTTACCCACATAAATGTTCATCACAGCATTATTTATAACAGTGAAAAACTATAAGCAATTTCAAAATCTAATAAAAAATATGCTGGAATATTATGAAGCAAAGGACATGGTAAACTGCTCAGGATATCAAATCAGGTGAAAAAAGCTGGTAGTAAGTCCACAACTTGAGCCAATGCAGACCTAGTATTAAGGTAACCTAAGGTGTAACTTAGGGAGGTGTGTGGTGTTTGGGTGAAAGTGGTGATGGGGATTAAGGAATGAACTTCCTGGGACGAGCCCTGGATGATGTAAGGAATTACTGAATCACCACACTGCACACCTGAAACAGAGCACTATTAACTATACTGGATGTGGGAAACAAACATGTAATAGACAAAACCAAATTACATGTTCTGCTCCATACACGGAAGTGTACATTGCCATTAATTAGCACACCAAAACCCAACACAACTAGGACATTACCAAATTTAAACATAAGCTTAAAGATGGCCCAAGATGGTGAGGCAGTAAGACCCTGTCGTCTCCTCCACAGACACACCAAATCTACACCTATTTATAGAGCAATTCCTCCCGAAGACCTGGGGGATGACAGAGCAGTTTCTGCACCACAGGAGATAGACCATACAGAGAACAGCAAAGGAGACAGAGACACGGTAACAGAGGGAACCCCCTGCCCCAACACTGAACTGTAGTGGAGACAGTACTGAGGGAAGGTGAGAAGATCTGTCTGCCCTGGTGCACAGAAAAAAAGCCAGGATTTAAAAGGGCAGCGAGAATACAAAGGAACCAGAACCTGCCAAACATCAGGGCAGCCACTGGAAGACTCGCCGGGTCAGAGGGCTGGCAAGCACCAGAGTCTGTGTTCCTCCTCCACCTTGATATCACAGAAGGGAGCAGGGCCTGGGAACCGACGCCATCCTGCCACCTCGATGAGCCCTGCCCTAACCCTCAGCAGCCCGATCTGTCCCACCACGGCAGCCGCCAGCATGGTGCAGTGCTCACGACAGCTCCAGCCAAGGTGACACAGGTGGCCAAGGTGACACAGGCTCCAAGTACCTTGAACACTCCACCTCCAACTGACTTGCCAGGGCACACTAAACACAGTGTGTCCTGAGTCTCCCGGCCTGAGTCCCCCTTGGCTCCAGAGGCTTAAAGGCACACACAGATGATGTGGTAGGGTGCATCCGTGAAGAGCACCCTGGAACACATCACCTCGTACCCGCTTTGGCTTCCGCTCACCTGCCGTGGGGTCTCTGGCACAGAGGGCCCCGGGACTGCCCCAATCTGCACTCACATTAGTTTATGCCATTCCACTAAGACAGCCCCAATGCAAAGATCCTGGGGACCCCCCACCCGCCCACACCAGCCACAGTTGTGCCAGCCAGCCGAAGTCCCCAAGCACACACACTCTATCTACATAGGGAATGACCACACATAAGAGCATTCCTTCAAGTTTAAGAGAAGTAGCTGTTCTGCCTCATTCATAGAAACAAAAGCAGAAAGTCAAGCAAATGGGGAGACAGAGGAATAGGCTTCAAACAAAAGAACGAGACAAAAAAGCAAGGAAAAGAACTAAACAAAAGAGAGGTAACTAATCCTAGTGATAAGGTTCAATGTAATGGTCTTAAAGACCATTAAAGACGTTCACCAGTTGCACAGAAGGGGATGAACTCAGAACTCCAATAAAGAGCCAAAAAACATAAAAAGAAGTAATCAGAGATAAAGAATATAGTAACTAGAAGGAAAAATATAATAGAAGGAACCAACAGACCAGGGGATGAAGAAGAATGGATCTGGAATCTGGGAGAGGAGGCAATGGAAAGCACCCAGACTGAACAAGAAGAAAAACGAATTTCGAGATAGCTAGAAACTTCCCTGAGCTGGGGAAGGGAAACTCCAGGTTCAAGAAGCACAGAGAGTTCTAAACAAAAGTAAGCCAAAGGAGATACACACCATGACACATAATTAAAATATCAAAGAATAAAAATAAAGAGAATTTCAAATCAGCCAAAAAAAGTAGTAACATTCAAGGAAATGCCCATAAGGCTATCGGCGGATTTTTCAGAAACTCTGAGGCCATAGGAAGTGACAGGATATATTCAAAGTCCTGAAACAAAAAAACCTACAACTGACAATATTCGGCCCAGCAGAATATTTATTCTTCAGAATCCAAAGAGAGATAAAGACTTTCCCAAACAAAAGTTAAAAGACTTCATCACCATTAAAACAGCCTTACAAGAAAATGTTTTAAAGATTTCATTTATTTGAGAGAGTGAGTGAGCAAAAAAGCACATGTGAGCAGGAGCCGAGGGAAGGGCGGAGGGAGAGGGAGAAGCAGACTCCCCACTGAGCAGGGAGCCAGACATGGGGCTCCATCCCAGGACTCGGGGATCATGACTGGAGTTGAAGACAGACGCTTAACTAGGTGCCCCAATCTTACAAGACCTTCTAAAGAGATTTTTTTTTAAGTAGTAAAAAGGCAATAATTAGAAAATTATGACAAAAAATTGGTAAGTAAAAGTAGTAAAGTAGTAAAGCAATCACTTATAAAACTAGTATGAAGGTTAAGGGACAAAAGAAGTGAAAGTGTATCTTTAAAGTTAGTTAGGGAAACTCAAAAGAAAAATAAACAAAATAACATATAAAACCCATGGGGGGTGGTCAGTAAAAATGAAGTTCTTTTTGAATGTATTCAAACAAGTGACTTTTTTTTTTTTTTTTTTTTTTGAAAGAGAGCAGGCATGTGCACATGAGCAGAGGGTGGCAGTGGGGAGAGGCGGGGCGGAAGGAGAGGGAGAGAGAGAAGCTCAACTATGCTCCGTGCCTGGCGCAGAGCCTAATGTGGGACTTGATCTCATAACTCTGAGATCATGACCCGAGCCAAAAATCAAGAGAGTTGGTCGCTTAACCGACTGAGCCACCCAGGCTCCCAAAGTGACCATCAATTTAACATAGACTTCTATATACCTAGGATATTATATAGGAATCTCATGGTAAACACAAACCCCAAACCTAGGATACACACACACACACACACACACACACAAGAAAGTGAAGCAGAATATTTTTTTTTAAGATTGTATTTATTTATTTGATAGAGAGAGATCAGGCAGAGAGGCAGGCAGAGAGAGAGAGAGGAGGAAACAGGCTCCCTGCTGAGCAGAGAGCCCGATGCGGGTCTCGATCCCAGGACCCTGAGTTCATGACCTGAGCCGAAGGCAGCGGCTTAACCCACTGAGCCACCCAGGCGCCCAGAGAAGCAGAATATTAAAGAAATTCACCAATCAAGGAAAAAGAGCAAGAGAGGAACAGAGAAGAACTATGAAACAACAAGAAAACAGTAAAATGGCAATAGGTACATACCTGTCAATAATTAAATGTAAATGGTCTAAATGATCCAGTTCAAAGATAAGGGGTGACTGAATGGATTAAAAAAATAAGACCCATCTATTTGCTGCCAAAAGATACTTACTTCAGACTTAAAGGCACACACAGACTAAGAGTGAAGGGATAGAAGATACTCCGTGCAAACAGAAGGGGAGTGGGGAGAAGGCAGCCAGGGTAGCAATGCTCATATCATAAGAAACAGACTTTAAAACAAAGACTGGGGCACCTGGGTGGCTCAGTTGGTTAAGCAACTGCCTTTGGCTCAGGTCATGATTCTGGAGTCTCAGGATCAGGTCCCACATCAGACTCCAAGCTCCAAGGGGAGTCTGCTTCTCCCTCTGACCTTCTCCCCTTTCATGCTCTCTCTCACTGTCTCTCTCTCAAATAAATACATAAAATCTTAGAACAAAAATCAAAAAGCAAAGATTGAACAAGAGAAAAAGAAAGGCTTTACATAATGTTAAAGAGATCAATCCAACAAGAGAATTCTAATGATTATAAATACATACGCACCCAACATCAAAGCACCTAAATACATAAAGCAAATATTAGGAGACAAATATTAGGAGACATAAAGGGAGAAATTGATAGTAATACACAAAAAACCAACAATAAAGGAGACTTTAACTTCCCACTTACATCAGTGGATAAGTCATTCAGATAGAAAATAAAGAAGCTATCTTTTTTCTTTTTTTAAAGATTCTATTTATTTGATAGAGAGTGTGCAAGAGAGAGCACACACATGCGCACAAGCAGGGGGAGTGGCAGGCAGAGAGAGAAGCAGGCTCCCAGCTGAGGAGGGAGCCTGATTCAGGACTTGATCCCAGGACCCTGGGATCATGACGTCGGCTGAAGGCAGAGGCTCAACAAACTGAGCCACCCAGGTGCCCAGGAAATTGTCTTTGAACCACACATTAGACCATTTGGACTGAACAGATATTTATAGAACATTTTATCCAAAAACAACAAAATACACATTCAAGTGCACATGGAACATTCTTCAGGATAGATCATGTGTTAAAATAAATCTCAATAAATGTAAAATGACTAAAATCATATGAAGCACCTTTTCTGACCATAAAGTATGAAACTACAAATCAACTGCAAGAAAAATATGGAAAAGCCAAAAGCACATGGTTTAAACAACATGCTACTAAATAACCAATGGGTCAACAAAGAAATCAAACTAAAAAAACTAAAAAAAAACTAAACAACAACAAAAAATTTATATATATATATATATATGGAGACAAATGAAAATAAAAACGATCAAAATCTTTGGGACACAGCAAAAGGAGTTCTCAGAGGGAAATTTAGGTAATATGGGCCTACCTCAAACAAACAAAATATCAAACAAAAAAAACGAATCTTACATCTAATGGAACTATAAGATGAAAAAGCCCAAAGTTGGGAAAAAAGAATAATCGCCAGAGAGAAATAAATGAATCAGAAACTAAATAAAAACAACAGAAAAGATCGATGAAATCAAGAGCTGCTTCTTTGAAAAGAAAATTAATAAACTTTAGTCAGAATCCTCAGGAAAATCGTGCCATTGCAGTGACATGGATGAACTCGAGGGTATTATGAGGAGTTAAATTAGTCAATCAGAGAAAGACAGTTATCATATGATCTCACTCGTATGTGGAATTTAAGGGACGAAACAGAGGACTGTGGGGGACAAGAAAGAAGAATAAAAGAAGATGAAACCAGAGAAGGAGACAAACCATAAGAGACTCAACCACAGGAAACAAACTGTGACTGGAGGGGAGCGGGGGTGGGGACTGGGGTAACTGGCTGAGGGACATTAAGGAGGGCACGTGAAGCAGTGAGCACTGGGTATTATGTAAGACTGATGAATCACAGACCAGTACCTCTGAAACCAAAAATATATGTTAATTAACTGAACATAAATTTTTAAAAAAGATTTTTAAAAATCTGAATAAATGGGCTTGAAAGAAACCAGAACTCTTCCTGACAGTCCAGCTGAAATGCTCAGGGCTGAGGCTGCGGAACAGAAGGATGCTGGAGGGCTCTTTCTGATTTCCATTTCCTGTCCGGGCAGCGGGACATGAAGAGTTCTGGCAACTCACTGACCTGGTGCTGGGTCTTGCCCTCCATGTGTCCCAGCTTTGTGTTCATTTTATCCTGCACCGACCCCAGCTCGGCTCTGATCTCCTCCACAGCTGCCTCCAGCTGGTTCTCCAGCTTGTTGATTAGGGGTTCACATCGACAACCATTGATCGGTGCCTGACAGGGGAACAGCAAAGAAATCAATCTGTTCATTCGTTCCTTCCACAAATTGGTTTTGAGTCCCCTTCCAGTGCCAGTCAGTATGCCAGGGGGAATACGGATTTTGGAGGAGGCAGATGGAGTCCTGGCATAACTCTGGGATGTCCAGTGGGCCAAGCCTTGAGACCAACAGGCATTAGGAATTTTCATAGAGTACCAATCTTTGCTGCTTTTATCTACTCTGGGGCCTCAAAATGATCAAGTCCCCTAAGGATGGTGCAGAAAGCCATGTGACTGCCCTTGTGTGCCTGGGGCTCAAGGAGGGGGCGCACCTGCAGTTTGGGTCAGGAGGACCACCTGGTTTATCTTCAGAGCTCATGCCTTAAGTCAACACTGAAAATGGGTATTCGTCCCCAAGAATAGCAATAAACGCACAGCCTTGCTTAAGGCCGAGGGTCCCAGGTCTGGACAGGGCTCGTCGTGTACCTGCATCACTTTCCCATCCTTGCCCCGGTACAGCGTGTAGAGCTGGTAGGCTCTGAACTCATGGGGAGGGGGCGGGGGGGAGCATCGGTGCCGGGGCCTCTTTCTAGGAGGATTATGAGCATGCGCACTCTTCTGGTGTCCAGGCTGCTGGTCTGCTGGTGGGGTGGGGTCAGAAAACGCAGACACCTGTGGGAGAGGAAGAGCCAATACCCCTGAGCACTGGGACATCTGCAGGACTGATGCCCAGTGCACCACGCCCATCTCACCCACCTCTGACAGAGAACCTGGCTTGCTTGGTCTCATGGCATTCCTCTCTAAGCACCCCATGTCAAAAGAAATCGACCAGCCCACTAACCTTGTGTTTGAAGTTGGCCAGATTTCATTTTTGTGCTCTGGCTCCCAACCAGCAAGCCAAGCAAAGCGGCGTTTTTAGCTACTGGGCATGACGCTATCCCAGGGCCCTCTGCCAACCCATCTCCCAGCCCTCCCCTGGCTGTTTTCACGGGCCTCCAGACCTTGGGCCTTGACTTTCTCTGCCGATTGTCCTTTGCTCTGGGCTCTGGGGAGGCAGACAGGAAATCTTCTCTGGCCTCTTCTTTTCTGGGTACAGCATGTTCGCTGCTGGGGGTGTCTCCTGCTGAGACACTTCCCTACAGAGGAAAGAAAAAAAGCCCAGAAACCAGTTCTAATTGCCCCCCTCTGCCTTTTTCTGTAATGGTGTAAAATTCTGGTTGCAAGACGGCATCCACTCAGGGACCCAGGGAACTCTGAGCCGATGACAAATCGGGAACACTGCCTGCTGGCCGACCCGGACCGTGTTCCATTTTCCCAGTCACTCGAGTATTTGACTTTGCCTTTATTAGGGGCCAAATCAGTCTTGGGTCTAATTCTATATTCTAGAGCTTCAGGAACCTACCACAAACACCTCAGCATTAGAGATTTTTTATTTATTATTATTTTTTTGCATTTCAACAACCACAGCAACAACAAAAATACCATTCATTCTCTGAACTTGGACCTCACAATTCATAACAGAGTATGAGAAACCTCTAAAACAACAACAACAAATCACATTTCCAGTCCTTATGGAACTCTTACCAATTAATATATACAATATACCTACAAGAACTTAATCAGAGTTACACCGCCTTAAACCTGGAAATGGATAAGATTTTAAAATAGAATAATGAGGACTTAGTATAAAATTTTATGGGCCAAAAGTTGTCTTTATATCCTAGCCTTTCTCGTTCTGGGAGATCGGCAAGGCACGGTGCATTCCATGGCTATGGTGTCTCGTCGTGCCGGCTGTCCCCGTACGAGGGCACCTGGCAGAGGGACCTGAAATCCAGCTCGGGCACTCTTTACCATATGTGCCCCGAGTGGGGCTGGGGTGCCCAGGGGGCGTCTTCTTCTCAAGTCTCACAGAGGAATGACATGGGCGACCATAGCCTCAGTCCACTCCCTAAGCAGAAAGGAAGGAAGCAACCTAGGCCAGCGGGTGTCAAACTGGAGTCCGCATCAGAATCACCCGCAGGGCTTGTTCCAACCCAGCTTGCCGGGCCCCTCCCAGAGCATCTGATCCAGGGCTTCTGCATTTTTAACAAGGTCCCAGATGATACAGTGGACACCACGCTTTGCCAGCCACTGCCCTATACGATTAAGGGCACAGTGTCCCAGGCGGAGCGGTCCACATGGTGGTGACAGAACCACAGATAGAGGGGGCTAGAAAGGACCAACAGGCAGGCGCACGATCTGAACCCTTGGAGGAGTGGAGGACAGGGAGTCGAAGAGAAAGCACGGACAGCGTTTGAAGAAGCAGTGGAAAGGAGAGACAGAGGGCGTGGCCGCTGCCCCAGGAGCCCAGAAGCCACGTGAGTCTCCCACCCTCTGGGAGGGAGTGAAGTTGGGGAGGCGCAGGAGGGCTACCCCCCACCTTGCTTTGTGCCACCTCATCTCTTGGCACAGACTGAGCTCTCCTCTCTTCCTTGAGCCTCTCTCTCTTTTTCCTCAGGCTTCGCCCACGACTGAAGCGCAAGACCTGAAGGAGGCAAGAGGCATCGTTACAAACCGCCGGTGCGCAGCATCAGCACGATGGACTCGTCCTTGGACCCGGTGCTCTGATCTAATGCAGCTTCCCGCCTGGTGAGAGACACCCGGCGTTCACGTCCACAAGTGCTTCCAGACTGTCTGCTAGGCTCCCGAGGTCCCGTGCCAGGCTCTCTAAGGACCCAGAGAGGAGGAGCCCCGATCCCTGATTTCCAGGAGCTTCAGGTCTAGGACAAGAACAATGGCCCCATATAGGCATATGCAGGCTGTGCACGGCTGAACTCCAGGGACCACCGCTCAGAGAGACTAGGACAGGCATGGCATCCCCCAGAGTGGTAGAACATGGCAGCCCCGGGCCAGGCACAGGCTCAATATCTTGGTACATGGGACCTGAACTAGCCCATCAGATTTTCTCTCTATCTAACTGTATTCAAGGCATGGGGAGTTTGAGTCAAACACTGAGGTGCGTCTGTGAACCACAGTACCCACCATGGGACAGGAATCTCCTCCTCAGAAGGAAGCATTTGGTCTGCCCCTTCGAGTATGGGAGTGGAATGGACACAGGCAGGTAGACATGGGGTCTGAGACCTTGATTTTGGAACCCAGCAGCAGCTGGTTGTAAAATCTTTGGGCAAGTTCTTTGCCCTCTCTGCATTCCCCAGTGTAAATATGGGGAGTTAATAGAATTAACCAAGACAAGCAGCTGGCTGGGATACGCTGGACCATCAGTCACTGTTAGGTGCCTTCTTCCTGCCCCCGTCCCTAGAGTACCTTGATTGACAGAGGAAGTTTAACAAGGGTACAGATCTTTGAGCTGGCAGAAACCTTCAGTCTCTGGCTCAGCTCCATACCCTTCCCCCAGCCCCTTGCTCCCAGTTCAAGAAGCACCCACCCCACTTTGACTAAGGGGTCTAGGAAGTCCAAACACTTTTTCAAGGTCCCAAAATTTTTCGGCAAAGAAACAGTTGGTCTTCATATGTAAATAGTTCAGCATAGTTTTCAGCTCAATGTTCAACTTCGTGTTCATTAAATTCAAGTGACACTATTACGAGACAAAAAGAACCTCTACGGGCAGCAGGAGACCCCTAAATGAAGAATTCTGGACATCTGCTTGTGGCTGAACCAGATTTTTAAATTGTATTTTCATCCCTGAAGTCAACAGCTCTGAAAGTGACCTGGAATCCTGGGTCCACGAGGTTAAAATTACCTTCATGATATTACCACAATGTCGGCCGCCTTCTCTCTCACACTGAGTGTACAGCGGTGTTTACCAGAAGCTGCACACGATACGCCAATGGATCACAAGTGGAAGTAAAGGAGGGCCCTCCCATCTTTTTAGGAAAACAGTATGGAGATTTGCAGAAATGAAAAATACTGCTATACTGCTACTTACTCTTCTCACACAACTTGTTTTGATAAAGTTATTTTTCAGAAAATCAACTTCCTTTTGTGGTAACAGAGTTAAAAATGTTTATTATTTAAAAACACGTTGCAAGTTGAATTTCAATTACGGTAACTATTAACAGATATAAACACAGCTCTTTATGGGCCTCTAGAACGTTATGTGTCCCTAGACCAAAAAGGTCTGAGAGCCACTGTCCTAAGCCCTTTCTTAGCTAAATTCAGACTCACTAGGCAGTCTAGTCTGATGCGAAGTGACTAGCGCCCAACACTCATTCAGCTTATGGTCTGCCAGAACAGAATACAGCCCAGCATTCACCCAAAATTCACTTTCAGAAGCATTTGTGAACCGTTATCAATCTAAACTGAGAAGGGATACTCACAGGTCACCCAAATCACCAGAATAATTCCCTCCATACAGCATGTTATTAGCCAGTGAAAATAACTTTGCATGGCTTACAGCCTTTCTCAGCGAGCCATATCGTCTACCAAATGGAATGTCATCAATCTTTTCCAGTTCAAAAAAATCAGGGTATACGGATCCTTACAGAGTAACCTCGAAGGACTGCCATTGAAATCCATGGTCAACTAAGGTACCAAGGCAAGGAATTTCCTGTTTCACACAGAGGAAGGCTAGTTCTATCACCTCAGAACAGAAGAACAGCCTGTGTATAATTTTGTGCATATGTGAAAGTTCCTTCTTCGTATTGAGAATAGAGTTTAGCATATATAATCACATAAAAAACTTCCATAAAATGTCATCCTGTTTGCTATTCAAGTGGGTGTGGAAAAACCGAAGATTTTTTTGTTTGCTTTTAAGGGAAACACTAAAGGAAAATTACATAGGAAAAAGGCCCACGGTAAAGTTTTTTCTCTGTGAACTCAGATCCCTGAGATCTGGAAGACAAAAGGCAGGTAGAGTTAGAGGCATGTAAGTCTGTGTGCCTTGGGGATACTCCACACCACAAAGTTTGATGATCATCATACAGCTAAGAACAGAGGTGTCCGAACTGTCAAATGCTGAGATGCCATGTAACAGAGATGGATTCTGACCATCCCTTACTTTCTGATCTGTAAGAGACCAATATTTCTCGATCAGGATTCATGGATGTGATTCCATTGATGATTCATTTGCAATAGTTGGAAAGAGGTGGAAACTTTTTCCAAAGCACCACCTGACTTGTTCCTGTCAGGGGCTCCAGAGACTTCCAGACACCACTGAGGACCCACTCCATGGGCGACAGGCTGACCAGTTTTCAAAAGGCAAAAATCTTCACCTCTTCCAGATACTGCTAATTATATCAGGTAGGTTTTAAAAAAACATAAATGAGGGGCGCCTGGGTGGCTCAGTCGTTAAACATCTGCTTTGGGCTCGGGTCATGATCCCATGGTCCTGGGATCATGACCGGAATCAGGCTCCCTGCCTGGCGGGAAGCCTGCTTATTCCTTCCCCACTTCCCCTGCTTGGGTTCCCTCTCTGTCAAATAAATAAATTAAAGTCTTAAAATTTAAAAAAAAAAAAAAAAAAAGATATAAAGGCCATACAGACCTCTGGGCTGATGAGAGTCAGGTATGTCAGGGTCCTATCTAGAATCTTCCTCTGGCTCTCTGAGACTTTACCTACTTACAGCATCAGGCATATTAAGATTGAAAATGAATCTATTTTTGCTGTAATGTAACAGAGTACCTCTAATCAGGAAGTAAACCATTTCCTTAATATTGGACATTTAGATCCAAATTATTATAACAAAATATTGGACAGCAACAAAAAAGCAAACTAGCTTCCACATGATGAATAATTATGTGAACTGCAGAACATTTTCCTATTATAATTAAGATAAAGGGCAGGATACAAAAGGGTAGTATATTGTAGGCACAATTATGAAAATTAGGTGTCTGAAAGGTAATATGAAGAAACAAAAAACCGTTATTTCAGGATGCTAAAATGAGGAACAGCTTATACATTATTAAGTATTAGATAGTTTCAATCTCAACTCAAATGATATTAATTTTAAGTTAAATGATGCCACAAATACCATTACATTCAAAAGAAGGAAAGAACACCATTATATTTGACTGCCTCTATTGGACATTAACTGCTTTGTTTGCCTACAATGGATCCCTTTCTCCCACCGTTCTCTAGGAAAGGCCCCTTCCAACCACACAATCAAATGGATACAACTGTCTTCCTAACGTGCCTGTCCTACTTGTTCAGGGCGTTTGCCCCAAGCTCATCAATCACAATCTTCTTCTGTATCATTTAAACCAGAACCTTTTCCCCAAGCACTTGGGGAGTTAAAGTCCACAAAGCCAGTAAGGACCATGAACCAGCCACAGAGAAGAAAGGATGCCCACGTATGAAGACGAACTCCTGAAACTTAAGTCTCTGGTTCTAGTTATCCTGGGGGCCTACACGGATTCCTACATTTTCCACTGCCTGATTGTGAACCCATCAATTTCCTACTTAAGGTAGTTTGAATTGGCTCTAATAGATGGTCACCAGAGAATCCCAACAACTTTGCAGCCCCACATCAGCCATATAATGGAAAATCCAATAAATCCTACCTGGGGAGCTTTAGTGAGGAGAAGAGCAACTTCTGGATTATTGTGGTAGCGCGCAGTCTCCAGTGGAGTCTGGCCTGCCTAAGGAAAGGCACAGGGGAGGACAAGTGAGTAAAAGACACCAGCCCTGCCCACACCTAGCCCCCAGTGGGGACACTCAGCCACACCGCAAGCTCAACAGATACAGTCACACGTAAGACCTGGCCCTGCTCTTGAGGCCCACCGCGGTCAGCGGGGGAGCCAAGTCACACCCAAGGGCAAGGTGACTAGCAGCACACAGCAGCGGTGGGTCAGTGCGGACCCTTGCGGAAGCAAAGCCCTGGAATGCTTGCCCACCAAGGAATCCTTCCTAGAAGAGAGAGGAGGGAATGTGAAAAGCAAGGTCACGGTGGAAGCTTTCAGCTGGAGAAACACAAAGGACCATCACATGCAGCGGAGCAAGGAGTCTTCCCTGGAGGACACTTGGAAGGACAGATGAAGCCCTAGCCAGTCTCAGGACCTGGATTGTAAAGAACAATTAGGAAGCTATGGCCATATGGCAGACTCGAGGGAGATCAAGCCGAAAGGTAGGAGTTGATAACTGAGGGATTCAAAGGAAGGGAAAGACCTCAGGGGACAGGTACGGTGACACACCACCCGATCAGGTGGGAGCTGTGAGGAGGAGGAGAGTGGGGACTTTTGTCAGCTCCAACACTCCCCAACTCTCCACACAACTGTCCGGCCCCCAGACCGTCTGAGTCTGTGCTGCTTCAGGAGGGCAGAGACCCCAGCTCAGCCTCAAGGAAGAAAGGGCGCCTGAGCCAGCACCTGCCACAGGGCCCAGGAGAGAGACAGAAGCGGGGAGGTGGGATACTGAGAGAGAGAGAGAAGGGGATTATGGAGAAGAAAATTTTGAGGATGATTAATCTGACGGTCATGTGGCCACTTTCCTGAGAAACCAATCCATGTATTGGGCAGGAACTCCCTTTCCATAACATTCACTTGTCAGTTTACTCCAACACCCATGACTTTCCCTTGCCTGGCAGGATGTGCTCACTTGAGCTAGGAGTCTAAAGATAAATGCTCGGGGCTCAACAGTTCATGAGCAAGGCTTCCCTCAAGTCCACCTCTGGGGTCCTCAGCTTTAGTAGAAACCCAGCTCTTACAGAGTAAGGCTGGGGAGCTTTGTGCTTTTTGCAGAGTAAGACTGGGTGAGGCTAGGTGCCCTGCAGGAGTGAGGTAGTAACAACACCCTCCATTCTGGAAAGGGGTGGAAATGATTTTCAGAAACATCGTTGCAACTTCACTTACATTATTAACAATGGTCCCATCTGCTCCAGCTTCCAGTAAGATTTTAACCACCTTCTTGTGATTTAGGGCAGCAGCAACATGAAGTGCTGTGTCTCCAGCCTGAAATTAATAAGAAAGGCTGCTAAACTCCATCTGATAATGGTTTCCAGCCCTCCAGTTTTTCATCCCATGGCCTGGTGGTAGCTTTTCAAATTAGGATTGGCCTTTGATAGGGAATGCTTAGTTCAAGGGTTATGTGGTTCTCTTTTGAGAGGTCTCTTTAAAATGACCTACATACAAAGATCACATTCCTCTCCGAGGAAGGATAGTAGAAATCACAGAATTGAGTACAGAGGGCAAAGTAAATGCTGGGCTGGGGTTGTTGAGAACGGCGAGACCTGAAGCCTTCACCAAGATAGGATAACGGGCACCCAGCCAGGGGCCAGCAGGCTAGCCATCACAGGGCTCTGGACCACGTCCATCTGCCCAGGCACAGGACCCCTTGGTTTCGGAGTACTAAAATGAGCAGAAGCTGGGAGAAAGTGGCTACTTCTACAAGTGCTGGGGGGGGGCGGGGGTGGAACCCCAGCACCTGTGGGAATGTAAAGAGCCCACTGGGAATCCCTTCGCAGGCTCAGGGGGTTCTTCATTTGGGTGGAGTCACTGAAAGAAAAATCAGTGTTCACCTAAGACCAGCAGTTTTTAACCTCTTACCAAGTAGCCTATAATAAAGTTCATATTTTCTTCCTACAAAAGATGGTCAGTCAACTCCGGAAGGAGGCTATGGACAACGGCCGCTTCATGGGCCAGTCCCCAAGCAAAGGATATAAACAAATGAGGCAAATACAGATGTGAAGTAATCTGTTCTCTCCCACTGGGCGAGCAGGTCAAGTTCTGGATGATGGGTTTTCTTGGACAGCATGGAAATCCACCTGCCCCGTGGCCCTCGGCCCCCAGGATTAGCCAGGGCAGTTGTGGTTCACTGCTGAGTCACTTAGTTGTGGGTGCTGGGGGATGCTCTCCAGCAGGGGTTTCCAACCTTGGCTGCAAACTGGAGTCAGCTGGGAGCTTTGAGAACTGTTGCCACCCCAGTCACAGCCCCCAGACCCTGACTGAATTGTTCTGAAGTGTGCATTGGGCATGGGTATTTCTCAAAGCTCTCAGGGGACTGAAACATCCTGCCAAGGTTGAGAAACACAGGTTCGTGGGAGCTGGCTAAGTGTCACCTGTCTGATGAGCTAGAAGCTGCTGGAAGCCTGGCGAATGACAGGAGTAGGTATCTAGCTGGGCCAGTGGTTCTCAATCCTGTCTGCACACTCCGGTCAAGGGCTCTTTAAAAATCCCACTACTTGGATTCTGGTCTTTTAAAACTGCTGTAGGATTCAGTAGTGGTATTTATAATTTCCCTGTTGATTCTTAATATGCAGTGGGAGTCAGAAACCACTGTTAATGGCACACAGTTAATCTGAATAATGATCTGTTTTTAAAATTTCAGATATATGTACCCATACTCAGAAAAGACAATGTTATCACTAAATATCAAGTAAATATCAAGACATTTAACAAATTGAAGCTACTGTAAGTCACACACATTACCATAGGACACTGTAATAATCACAGCTTTATGGCAAACCCCCAGGATATAGCACAGATGCTGATCACATATCCGAATTTTCAGAGATCAGAGACTCCATTAGCTCCAAATGGCAGTGCAAGGAGCAGAACTCACGGAGTCAGGAGACACCGAATTCCCTTGCTTATTGAGCCACATTCCTCTTTGTGGGTTTCCTTTGTAAAACCATTATAAGCAAAACCTGCCCCAGGATCTTCAGAAAGTCTTTGATATGCAAATATGGAGATATGCACAGGAACGCGAAGAGCAGGCTCCCTCCAGGAAGCCAGATAAACCAGGACCACAGATCTCCGTGCAACAGTCACGCCTCATCCCAGACTAGAGGCTCCCAGCAGCCTCTAACCCGGCTTGTGCTAACACACCTGCCAGCCTTGTGGGAAGGGGGCCTGGTAGCTGTGGGGAGGACACATGCACTGACCTGGTTCTTTTCATGGACAGAACAGAAAGCACTGAGGAGGAGCTTAATGATGGACAAGTGATTATAGCGTGCAGCAACGTGCAAACAGGTGTCGCCTGCCTGCGGACAGAAATCAAACTCTGAGCACAATCTGAGCAGTTACTGGGGAAAGGAAAGAAAAAAATGATTAAAAAACTGGCAGACTAGCATATGTTCAAGGTTATCAGCCTGAACAGGAAGCCTTCACTTTCCCATGGACGCTCCACCATGAGACCCACAGCTTTGGCTGCTGTCTGCGGCTCCGTGGGTGTTCTTCTGCGCAGACTCTGGGCTTTCAGGTTTCAGATGCTGGATGCCCGCTCCCCACGAGGCCTTCACCAGAGCCAAGGCAGGCTCTCTCTGCTTACCCAGCGCTTGACAGGAACCCATTCACCACAGCCTCTCCTACAGCCCCATGCTCTGGAGCACATGGAATGAAGACCAACAGCACTGCTTTAGAAACAAGCCCTTTTCCATCATGGATTCCTCATGGCTCAAAGGACAGCGTGGCAGGGAGAGCACTCAGATCTTAAGATCACACGTGTTCTTAAAAAAGTTCGAGCTGCGTCTCATTTGAGTAGGACCCCAATATCTCATATGGGGCAGAGCAGTCTGGGGGAGCAGAGGAGGAGGCAATCACTGGCGTAAAACAGGGCATTCAGAGAAAAACCTCACGATCAATATCTTCCTGAGTGGTCACCAGCTAAACCGCTCACAGAGAAACAAAACTGGAGACAAAGTCAGGACGTTCTGCGGTGTTTTCTTGATATTTTCATTCAAACTTTGTCTAGAGACAACGGCCACTCAGCATAACCTTCTCCCCTGGATTAAGAAGCGTCCAAGCTCAGAGCCCTGGTCCAGGGCACTCTAAGACCCACTCTAGAGGAGTCTGCCTTCAAAGACCATTTTTTGAGAGGAACCCCAGTCGGAGTCTCCAGTCGAGGAATGAGGCCGGGGACTTTTAAAGGAAAGACACTGCTTGTGGAGGGAGGGGGCATGCCCACGTGACCTCAACGGTCAGGAATCCTCTAAGAACTAGACTCATCAGCTCTTCCCAAGGACACGTCCCTAACTGATTTGTAGACGCAGGCCCTGGAGCATCAGAAGACCTTCCCTGGATGGTACCATCTGACATTCGCTGACTGTATAGCAGTATGCAGGCAGAGATTTTCTGGACTCATTTGCAAGCGCATGCTAGGAGAAGCATTGCAACAAACCCAGGCTGAGGAGCAGAGGGGAAAAGGATGGGAGAAAAGCAGTGTTTGAGTCTTGATTCCCCTTCTCCTGCCCCTGGCCGACCACTCAGGACGTAGCCAAAATAAACGAACACTTTTTAGACAGTCCCCAAACACGTTTCACATTTTCATTTTCTAGGTGTTAATACTCAAGTATGCTTTTAGGGTTACTTTCCAAGGGGACACAAGAGAGCGCGAGAGAAGCCGGATTTGTTCACCCACATTATTTTTGAGGTCGGCACGGGACCCGCCCAGCAGGAGGACGCGTGTGCTCTGGGAGTGGCTGTTCTGGCAGGCCAGGTGCAGAGCGGTGTTTCCCGCCTTGGAGAGAGGCAAGAGAAGGGAGGACACGTTAGCAACTCGCTTCTTGGCAGACCTGCACCAGGCAGGCTTCGCAGAAGGTTGACGGATACTTGCAAGAAAAAAAAAAAAAAAAAAAAAAAGGTCAATGCTCACATTCTCTGCTTCCTGATTGGTGACCCCGGCAGAGGGGTTTCAGCCGCAAGAACAGTTAATAGGGAATCCAGAAAGCCACAAGAGTCCCATTGGTCATAAAACCTTGGCTCTGCAACTTACTAGTTGAAAGTCACTGGTCAAGGCTCTTCATATGCTGTCCTGAATTCCTTACCTGTAAAATGGAGTGTGACCCCTACATCCTGAGGCTGTGAGGATTAATCAGGAGTACCCAGGAGAGTGTTTACTTAATGGCAAAATGCTGTGCCCGCATGCTGCCTTGTACTCATTTTGGAGAGGACCACAGCCTTCACACCCAACACGGGTAACAGCTGTGGCTACCATACTCCACCAATGGAGTAAAAGCAACAGAGGCCAGGTCCTGTGGGGGCAACGAATGGAGATTAACTTGTATGCCTTCTACAAACTGTCCGTTCTTGCATTTTCCTTGAAACGTCAAAATTGGAACCAGGGTCAAGGTACCCACCCAGCAGGCAACACGATTACATCCACCGCTTATCATACAGATGGAGACCCTCGTGCTTTGGGGGCTCCACCAGCAATATGCCATTTCACAGAGACAACCAAGCGTCAGAATAATGTCTAGAGCAATCTTTCAGAAAGAATCCATGACACAAACAGAACTTTAAAACCGTGCAAAGAGCGCCTGCAAGGCTGCTGATAAAAGTGACAAGAAATGCGGACAGCGTAAGGAGATTCGGTGTTTGTCTGAGCGAGCCTGGGAGCATGCGGGGGGTGGAGTCTACAGGCTCAGTGACTGCTGGGCTGAGCTACAAAGTGGGCTACCATGACTGTGTGGGCTCAGAGCTGTTCACTGCTTACAGCCCTTCCTCACCCCGGAGCTGCGACCCACCGCACTGTCTGCCCAGACTCCAACAACGATTTATTCCTCAACTTCTTAAAAATGATGAGTTTTATTTTTAAAAGCAAAACGAAACACAACACACAGAGAAAAACCCTATGTTGCTGGATCACTTACCTCCCCTCTCATACCCTTTGCTCTAAGTAGCCTGGGTAGAATCTTTCTTGCTCACTGCTCCCTCCAAGGAGCCTGAAGGTTACAAGCCTGAGGGCTTAGTGAGCTCCCTCGTTATCAACCTTCTACTGCATCAGAGTCACCTGGTGGAGCTGTTAAGACTAAGGGTGCTCAGCTGCAACCCTTCCAGGGACTCTGATTTACTTGGCCTGGGGGTGGAGTCTAGGCGGGTCAGGTGTCAGCCCCAGAAGTCCTCAACTCCGGAAAGCCCTGGACCCAGGGAAAAGTGGGACAGCCTGTCACTCCAGGCCTGGTTACCAGGTAAGTTTACTCCCTCCCCCCATGGTTTTTATTTAAATTTTTCCAGGAGATTTTAAAGCACAGACAGGTAGGGAGCCACTGCTAGCTTCGCTCTCAAAAACAAAGGATCGGCCCACATTTTAAACACTCCATTCCCGGTGCAAGGGTTTGGCCCCTGGCTTGGTGTAATTCTTACAGCACTGGCAGTAGGTTGTCTCAAAGGTGTTGGCTTCGTGGCAGTTACTTAACATGTTGAAATAAAAGGAATCTGATGGTTCTAGAACCATACACCAAGCTTTGCTTTGTTAATAAGAAAATATCAATTACCCTGAAAAATACTTGGATCGAGAAAATTAAAAACCATGGGTTAGAACACACAAATGATGGTATATTCAGACACTGGACTATTACTGGGCGAGAAATGGAACGAACTAGTCTCACATGTAACATGGAGGACGCTCAAAAACGTGAGAAGAAGATGTCAGGCATGAAATGCTGCTGCATACTCTACGACTGCTTTACATGATGTTCTGGGAAAGGCCAAGCAGGTCGGCAGTTGCCAGGAGCTGGGGTCCAGGAGGTGGGTGGGTGGAAGATCGCCACCCAGGGACATAAAGGAAGTCTTTGGGGCGATGGAAACATTCTATATCTTGATTGTGGAGGTGATTACACAACTGTGTACATTTGCCAAAACTCACACAATATACCTAAGAGGCTGAACTTTATTGTGTATGGATTGTATTTTGGGAGCTGACATTTAGAAAATGTGACCTAAGTGGGAATATATAGGCAGCGGGCGTTTTTCTGTCCCGAGTAACGCGTACTTATTCCCCAGACTGGGGCTGATACACTCCCTGAGTAAGTTCTTACACAACAGAATGTTCTTACACAACAGAGGCTCGTTCAGCCTTAAAAAAAGAAAGAAATTCTATCATTTGGGACATGTATGAACCCAGAGCACATTATGCGAAATGAAGTAAGCCAGATAGAGAAGCAAATACGGGAAGTATCACTTACATGTAGAGGGTGGGAGAAAACAGGGAAGCGCTGGGAGAGGGGATAGAGTTTCAGTTGTAAGACGGTGTCCTCTAACATACAGCATGGTGACTGTGGTTGATAAACTGTCTGAATAATAGAACTGAAACGTTTACATCAAAAACTTTTTAGAACCGTAAACATGAGACGATGGGTGTGTTCGTTAGCCTGATGGGGGTAATCCTTGTACAACATACACATATCTCCAGTCATCACTTTGCACGTTCTCAATGCCTTACAATTTTATTTGTCCGTCATTTATACCTCAGTAAAGCAGAGGAAAGGGCCTTTTCAGAGGCTTTGCCGGAGGACGTGGCTGGTGCAGAACGTGGAAGTCCTGTTCTGGGACAGCACCTACCTTTGTTTGTGACAGTCTCTCTTGTGGTTTTCTGCAATGCCTTTGGGGCCCCATACAGGACAGGAGGCAGTGTGGTGGCTCAGAGGGACTCAGGCTAGTTTATGGACCTGACTGTGTCATGAACAAGTCATGTGTCTTCGCTGACACTACTGGCTCCCAGCTCAGGCTTCCCTATCCATGAACTGGGAACCACTGGCTTTTCAGAGTTCCAGGATCTACGATACAACATGGGTCTGCCTACAACTCCTGTTCCAGACAATATACCACTCTGAAGAAATGAAGCAGCCACCAGTCTCCCAGGCAGTGGCTCAGGCATGATCGGAGATCTTACGATGCATGGACTGCTTCTTTTCCTCATGCTTTTGTCCCATGAGGGAACCATGAGAAACATTAAACCAGTAGACGACAGCGCAAAGCTGTGTGGAGTGCCACGGGAGCTCTGCAGGAAATAGCCTGATGGGCCTTCAGGGAGGGAGAGGCCACTGTCCTGGGAGCCCAGGTTGCAGGTTTATAGGTGGCCATGAGGAGCAGGCTTTCCCCCAAGGAAGCGGGGTGGGGGTGGGGACACGGTGAGCCCTAACGCAAGAGGCACATACTGGGAAAGGCTCAGGGAAGAGGCTGCCCACAGGCTGAGGCCCCTTCAGGGAGGCCCAAGGAGACAGCATCAGGTGGGGGAGCTTTACTGGAAGTATCCTGAGCGGATGAGGAGCAGGATGAAGAAAGGACTAGGCAAAGTGGCCAGTCTGCGGTGAGGCTTCTGCAGAGATGCCTTCATTACTAATGAGCACAGAAGGAGGGGGATGAGACATGATAAGAGACCGGAGGGAGACAGGAGATGCAGGAGATGCAGGAGAAGAGGTGCTGCTGGCCCCTCCCTGTCTCCAGGAGGAGGGGCTGCTTGCCCAACCCGGGTAAACCAACGGGAAAGCGGCAAGATCCTGGAGAATTCGGAGGAAGACTTTTTGCTCACCATGGAGATTAGGTTTCATTTCCCTTGCTCCCCCAAGCTCCTGCTTCACTACGAGGAGGCTCACCCAGGGACGACAGCCCCCACCGTCCTCACCTGTGAACGGAGCCTTCTAGCATCTGCGGGGCCTCACCTTGTTCTTGGCAAGCACATTGGCTCCTGCTTTAACGAGCAGTTTGGCTGACTGGCTAAAACCGTGCCAGGATGCTTCGTGTAGGGCCGTATTCCCGTCCTGAGGAACACAGATGGAGACAGAAAGCACATTACCCGAGACCTAATTCATCTCATTAGAATCGATACATCATAGTGTATTTCCGGGGCACACCACAGCTCCTTTCTCAAATGGGGCTTCTCATCGGAATCACAGAGCCCAGAAAATGATTTCACCAGCTAGTTTCTCCACTATCCCAGAAATGGTACATAACAAGAAACATTTTATATTTTTAATTTTAAATAAAAAAATGAGGGAGGGGGAGAGAATTTTAAGCAAGCTCCACCCCCAGCACGGAGCCCAACTCGGGGCTCGATCCCATGACCCTGAGATCATGACCTGAGCTGAATCATGCCGGATCCTTAAACGGCTGAGCCGCCCAGGCGCCCCAGCAAGTACCATTTTGTATGATGTACAATAGATGCCTTAAGGCATCAGGGCTTCAATCTCTCCGGGAACCCCGGTTGAGAAAGGCTCATCCATAGGACACATTTATCAGGAACATGACGTTCATTCCTTCCCACCTCCATTACCCCTTGCTCCTGGTCCCAGAGAGGACTCTGTAAAGATCAGGCAAGTGAGGAGTCCAATGTCATAAGCTGCTGGGCCCAGGAACTGGATAGGCAGATTCTTCTCTTTTTCTTCCCCCAAATTTAATCTCACCCAGTTTAATCCAAAGTCTCAGGGACCAAAACAAATAAGCAGACCCTGAGACAATGGTGACTTGTAAAGAAGATAAACAAGTGTTCCCCATATGTGGCTTTTTAAATAAAAGTCGGTATTTGCTTCACTTCCTCTAATAGAAATATTAAGTGCAGTGAAGTAGTGGGGTTGGGCTGAGAGGGCTGGGGTTACAGGGAGGGAGGAGCATGCAGAGGAGAGGTGGAGCTGGGCTGGGGGCAGGCGGGTGCACTGTTGGTCACATCTGGCCGCTGGCTTTGGCTTCTCTTTGTCCACACCACGAGACTGGCTGAATGGCATGGATACCCTCAAGGAGAAGGCTAGGTAGGGTCTCAAAGGCCTGGGAGCGGCGTGGTGCTAGGGATGGTAGTGGCCATGTGTGGGCTGGCCCGGGGGACCAACTGAACACCGCAGGAAGCAGAAGGAAAAGTGACTGGATGGGGACACTGGTGAGGGGGCTTCTGGTGTGCTGATAATGATCTGGTTGCTCACCAAGGGAGGCTCAGTCAGTGAAAACTCATTGAACTTAAAATTTGCATATTTTTCTGTATATGTAGGACATTTCGTTAAACAGTTGTCTAAAAAAGTAAACATGGGCTGAACTGCACTTAATGACAAAGTTCCCTGTTTTAAGATTAACAATTTAAAAGCAATGATTAGTATAAAATATATCATTGGGATTTCTTAAAGAAATGATTTTGCTCATTTTTTTCCTTCCAATATATTTCCAATTAATTCTAATATATATATATATTTTTAAAGGAGGGTGAGCAAGTTAATTTGAGTCCAGGGCAATGCCTTCCCCCAGCCAGGCCTCCACAGGCCTCATTATGTCTAGACTTTTTTCTTTACCATTTACATATGTGGTTGCCCACTGCTGCCACAGAACAGGGGGAGGAATAAAAGAATATGATTTGTTGGGATATGAGATACTCTTTCAAAAGAAAGTTGGGCTGGTTTATCATGTTAAAGCATGAGTGAGAAGACTTAGGAAGGATAACATCTCAAACGGTCACAAGATCCCAAAGCAGGGTCCTCAGGCAGCCATGTCCCCCATCACCTTGTCTTGGCGGTCCAGAGCACAGCCTTCCTGGATGAGCGCCGCGATGACGTCCGTGTTCCCCACCACTGTGGCCCGGTGCAAGGCAGTCTGATCCCCCTGCAGAGGGACGTGGAGGCAGGAACAGCAGTCAGCTCTCCCAGCCCTGCCCTGCAGCACTCCCTGCACTGCTCTGACACAAGGACATCTCCTGTCCTCCACTGGAGCAGACCAGCCATCATGCCAGGCAGAGCTCTTCTGTTCGCAAACTCAGTGGGGAACTTCAAACCAACCACAGAACAGCTTCAGAGCTGACCTCAGAATGAGGGTCAGGCACTCATCTGCCGCCCCAAGGAATGGCAGTGTTCAGAGATATGACTGTCAGGTCTGTGAAAAGTGGGTCTGAGAGCTAGACCGCGTGTACCATGCAATTAAGCCAGCAATCTTTACTCCCTGCTGAGTCCTCTATTTGCCTGCTCTCGTTCAGACGCATCACGACCCGGCTGAGTCAGCTAGCAACACTCATGATTTGATGAAGGGCGCATATCTGCTGATCGACTTATATGGGCTGAGGGCAATGCAGCGGTTTATACCACGTCGTCTGACAATTCCAGGGGCTATAAGCTATCACTGCATACGTCTGTGCGGCCTCTTCTGATATGTCATCACAGCATCCTTGCTGATTCATGCTGCCTTTTCTTTAGGATCAGATGCCGGGGATTGCTGACCTTCTCTTTCTGCATCAGGGTGGCAAAGGGAACTTGACCCTTTCCCCTAAGTGCATTTGAGAGAAAGTAAGATGGTCCAGATAAGAGAAAGTTCCGAAGTCTGTGAGAGCACATCTCATCTCTGACATGTACTCAGGAAATCAAGTCGAGACAAATTAAGTCTGGCCTGGGGTCCAAACTGGAATGGGGAGGTAAGTGAACAGTGTGGAAAACTTCTGGTAGGGAGGAAGGGGTGCAGGCAAGGGGGACGGGAGATGTGAATCTTGCACACTCTTGGGAGATACCTGGCACTTCACTGGGGCTCAGTTTCTTAACCTGCACCTGTAAAAGGAGGGTAGGTGCTCCCCCAGGTCTGTCCCTTCCCTTCTTGGGTTCTAGGATTTGGCTGGTAAGAGTTCTGCACAAAACGTTTTAGTGGAGCACCAGAGGGGCAAAGGACATGCCCCAGGGCATCCCTCATCTTCAGCCCAAGAGAGGAAAGAGACTATTATAAGACAAAAAATATGGAGCTTTTTAAAAGAGGGTTGCAGTGATACCTATGAACTTCCTTAATGAAGTACTGCTTCTACTTACTGAACACCTTGAAATCTAGAACAAACAGCAATGCGCATTAAAGTCACTTGACCCAAATAGAAATTCTGGAGGTGGATGGTTGTAATGGCTGTACAACAGTGCAAACGTGCTTAACGCCACTGAACTGTACAGTTAAAAATAGTTAAAATGGTAAATTTTATATTACATGCGTTTTATCACAATAAAAAGCACTTAATGCTATTTAAAACACACGTTTACTTTCTTAAAATTAAAAAAAAACTCCCTTTAAAAATCCATGAGGGGAAGTGATTTTTATTTTTCTCCTTTATAGTTTTAAATAGTTTCCTACTTTTTATACTTAACAAATACAGTTTTAGCCACAGGAAAAACTGCTATTTATTGAAAGTCTACGTTGTAACAATACACCGATAATGGGACTGTCCGTGTCTCAGACTCTTTTCTCACTATTCATGTGTAGAACGTAAGGGATTTCCAAAGTGATGGGAGCACATCCAGCTCCAGTATTATGATTTGTCCACTGCCCGCAGCACGACTATTATGAGCCCTCCCCCTCAGCATCCTAAACCATTATTCCCATTACACATTAGGTTTAGACTGGGTTTTCTTCTTGACCACCTTCCCAGAGACCCCTTACTCAAAGAGAACCCTTTCTGCACGCCTGCAGTCACAAGAACGTGGCCCTGGTGGGTGGGTGCAGGAGGCACATCAAACCATTACACACTCACTTCGAACATTCTAGGAACTATTTCCAGAGGCCACGCACTATGTCCAAACAAGTCATCCTATGAGAAACTGCCCAAGTTTAATTTTAAAAAATCTATGGGAGAATTTCCAAGACTGCCATTTCCCCATCAGAACGGTGACAGGTCTTCCCCAAACGGGCCTCAAGTGCAACTTACAACCTGAGGAGAAAGATGGTGCTCTGGACTCGGCAAGAAGGGGAGACTGCAGCCCACCCTCCAGGGGTAAACACTGATGGGGCCATTTAAAATTCCCACAGACTGCGGGCACTCGAATCTACACTCTGCACTGATGAGAACAACCCTGTCATAGAACAGAACTTAACCATTTGATCTGTGTTGTGCACAAAGCCCAGAACTCATGGGTTGTGTCAGCCATTCTTCGGTCCGAGCCAGAGCACGAGGGGCCTCGGCCGGTTGGGGCACAGTCTAACCTAAGCCTTGCTGCAGGTCAAGTGCTTTATCCTGTTTCACAAGCTGCCCCTCAATCACGAGTTTATGCAGCTTTGGAGCCAGAACATCACTATTATTTATGACTTGCTCTCAGCAGGAATCTTCCATTTTTGCTTCCCTGGAGAGGTCTTTCCTTTGTGAAACTCTAGCTCAACGAAAGAAGCTAAATCTAACTTTTGGTTTAGCCTTCAAAAGTAAATTTCCAGACGGATTATCAAGACTCAAGGAGATCTAAGGACTTGGGTGAGGCTTCCGTGAGAACACTAACTGTCCTAAGCCACTGGCACAGGTGTCTCTCCCAGAGACCCTTGAGGGCACTGCCTGTCTCCAGACCACCGCTTCCCCTCCGTCTTCACTGCCTCAGAGACCTCACTCTGAGCCCGGGGCCTGGCCTCATCAGTTGGATAGAGACTGCGGAGAGTGCCAACGTCAGCCTTTCCCCACCGAACGTGGCTGTCCTTCAGTCCTGGGACGGTTCTGGAGGACTGAGGAAGGGACTTTCTCGGCTTATAAACACCAGCTACTCGAAAGTTATGAGGATAAGAGCTGAAGGCCACTCAGAGAGATAGGAAACCTATAAGCAAAGGGCCATCCTGGGCTATCTAGCTCAGGGCTACTCTTCCCCAGAACACACAACCCAGTCGAGCGCCTGAGACTCTTGACTGAAACAGGGCCTCCTGTTTTCCTCCTATAAAATTTACTGTGGAAGTATTTCCTCTTTGAAACAGGAAACAGAAAACCACCAAGCATGTCCTTAATATACACTTATTAGCAGACTCAGGCAGCAACTTTGACACAATCCTTATGCCTATATTATCTAAATACACCATGAAATTCTGAAACTTTGAAAAAAAATGCTGGAAAAAGTATGACATGCTTAACAGCACTCAATAGTTATTTGTTCAGTAAATATTTATTGACCTTCCACTACACTCCAAGGGTATCTAATTCTCATTTTATTAATAAAAAAAAAATTTAAAAAGCGAAAAAACTAAGGCTCAGTGCTGTTCAGTGCCTACCCAAGGATAATCAGCTAATTCGGGATAGCATGGTTGGGCCGGAATTCAAATTGTCAAGGCTCTTTGCACTCAACTCCAAGCTATTTCCTCCCCATGAGTCAATGAACCTCAGTGCAGGCCTTAAAAAAGATCAGCTGCCTCTTGATGGCATCCCCTGGCTGAGTGCTTAGCACAAGGCCACGGCCACTCCAGGCGCCCAAGAAGGATCTATTGAATGATTAACTACAAGGAAGCAGAAGGAAAAACACTGCAGCTGGAAACATTGAGAGCCAGCCACCTTGCAGTTTGGCACTTCAGGCTGGAACATGCTGACCTGTTTGCAAAGTGTGTGAACTGCCCGCCCTCAATGTTTCTGACTTCAGTGTTGCTCACTTATGGAACTGAAAGGATTTGGAACCTCTGAGGTCTACATCTTTCTTGTGAAATACTTTTAGTGTTCTCTCTCTTACGTGGTGTAAGAGAACGGGCTCAACGCACACAGATGCCGAAGCTAAGCTCATGGAAGAAACCTGAGTCCCACTAAGACGGAACACATCCCTCTTCAGGATGGATCTCCCCAGGTGGCACAGATGGACATGTCGCCAGGAAGCCCAGAACGGTGCAGGTGTGCAAAGCAAGTTGCTGACCTCTTTTTCTCTCTCTGATCTTCTAGGGTTCTTCCTAGCCTTTCTTCTCTGGTTTTTCTTATTTTTTTCTTCCTTCGTGGCTTTTATCTTGGCCACAGGGTCCTGGACTATTTCTGAGGCGGGGGCCGTGTGGTTGCTCATTGACCAATCAGAGATGGCATTAGAGCTCCAGTGTGAGTTGACAGGATTGGCCGGAAGCAAGAGGGAATTTTCTCCTGGAGTTGCATATTCTAAAGAACTGGTTTCCACAGGTGGAAATTCATAATAATCCCATTCCAGGCCACTGGAGGTCATTCTTCAACTAATTCTCTGTCCTTACCATGACATTAGGAATGTATCTGTAGAATATGAAGTTAGGAGTAAATTCCTCACAACATTAACATTCTCTATTTCTATCCATCATCAAGGCAGGTAACTTCTGAACTGATTTTTTTTTCCAAAAATGAATGTCCCACCTTCTTTAAAAAAAAAAAAACACCCATAGTTTTGGTCTGCAAATTCTTGCATGAATGTTAAAGCTGATCACCCAACAGGCACAGTAAATATGAAGAGAGCCATGAACAATATCCCGGCAAGTTGCTTCAGAACTAGTGAAGATCAACGCTACCTTCTCCTTTCCCAACCATTTTTACACTGTTTTGTTTTGTCTTGATTTAAGTTATCAGGGAGAAGCAATGTTCACATTGTCTGATTAGGGCAAGAAGATGCAAGAAAAGGCATTATTCCAATAAAGGAAATGAAGGCGCTCCTGTCTAAAGGTAGCGCTGCATTACCTTTGGTTGCCATGTCTCCCCTCCTTGGCTATCTTGTGAAAACTCCTACTTTACTTCCTACCTTGCCCGATATAAACACCCCAGCCTGAGAGAAACTTCTAGGAAGTTAGCATGGCTTCGCTGCATAAGAACACAGTGATTCTCGGAGCACAAGACCTGAATGAAGCAGGACTTGGTTAGGAATGGGTTAGCACCCTGGTGTGGGAGCCTAGCCAGCATGGCCAGTGACGACTTTAATTATGCAAAGAGAAGATGTGATGCATCAAACAGGTCTATACCAGCAACCACATGTTCTGCCTTTTCTGTGGTCAGAATCTCTTCTCTCTCCTTGTATGTTCATTCCTGTCATCTAAGGAGATGATATATAATCAGAAATGTTATGATGGTTACAGTGTGGGGGAAAAATATATTATGACTCAAGATAGAAATCAATAGCCAAAAGCTAAATCAGCATCTTTTGAAAGTAACATTTTTGGTGACCCAATAGGTTCCAAATATAACCAGAGATTTATGAATAATACCAGACAGCCTTCTGACTGTACATAAAATAATGACATTTAGTTATTTCTTTACAAATGCTGTCTGTCACATTTCTGTGTCTGCCAAGTTTTAGAACATTACACAGACAACTAAAGAAAATTAGAAGCACTTTAGTAACCTATACCCTAGCACACCTGAAGGCCTGAAATTTGATTAACACTCTGTAACCACAGTTATTAAAGGTGAATCAGGAAGAGATTATGATAAGTGATAATTCTGTACAATTTTGTGTTCCTCACAAAACTTATTTCTTAGAGTCTTACCACACAAATTAGAGTTGAAATTAGAAAGAGTTTCTGAAAACAGCTTCCAGTCACATTATCACAGCATTTTTTCCTAATAGCTCATAGGAGGACAATTTATATAATCTTATCTATATCCTCCTCTTAGAGAACTTACTTCCTCAAAAGACAGAAGGCAACCCTGTGCACTACATGACATCACCCCAAGTATCCATTTCTGAGTCCATCTTGACTCTAAGAGAGTCAGTCAGAGTCTTTCTCTAGATAATCTGAAAGAAGAGACTCCGAGACTGAGTCTTAATAAAGGCATAGCACTAGGGGGAACTCTTTCAGGAGGCTTGCTTTTTCTTGGATTCAATGATATCAGTTATTTTTTCTTTTAAACAGGTCCTCTTTACACTAAGAGAAATCAAGGTGAGAAGAGGAAAATATTAAGTTTTTAGGGCCTACTTTTTTTCTAATGGTAAGCTTGGTCAATGACCTATTTCCAGTAGGCCTTGCCCACACTCACTCAGGTGTGTGTGTGTGTGTGTGTGGTATGTATGCTCCTTCATAATGCCCTCTGAGGTTCTACACTTGGATGGTACTAGATAGGACACGAACCATGATGGGAAAACCACCCCACCCTTACAAACTCTAGCTTGCTACCTAGAATGGATCCCAGGCTTCAAGGGGAAGTTCTTCCCACCAAGGGGACCAAGAAGTGCATCTTCTATCCTCCTGCCTTATCGCAGGTTATACTCACATCATCCTGGACATCGAGGTCACAGCCAGCCTTCAGCAAGATCTGGACCACAGAAAGATGGCCCTTATTGGCAGCAAGATGAAGGGGGGTCCGGCCATGCTGTTAATGCAAAGCAAACACTGATTTCAGAATAGGCCATCAACACCACTGTCCTGGGGGCATCTGGGTGGCTGTTGGTTGAGCTCCTCTGACTCTTGTGTCAGCTCAGATCATGATCTCGGGGTTGTGGGATTGGGCCCTGCGTCAGGCTCTGTGCTCAGCATGGAGTCTGCTTGAGATTCTCTCTTTCTCTCTGCCCCTCCCCCTGCCGACACAGATGTGCACTCTCTCAAAGCAAATAAATAAATCTTTTTAAAAAATGACCAGTGCTCCGGAGGGGATGGGGGCCTAGAGCAAGGTTTACATAGTGGTAGTCCCCACCCCCTTCAGTCTGATAGGCAATCCTTATAAATTTACCAAAAACTCAAATTTTTAAAAGTTTTTTAAGAATCTTATTTATTTGTCAGACAGAAAGAGAGAGAGAGTGCATAAGCAGGGGGAGCAGCAGAGGCAGCAGCAGAGGCAGCAGCAGAGGCAGAGGGAGAAGCAGGCTCCCCACTGAGCAGGGAGCCTAATGCAGGACTCAATCCCAGGACCCTGCGATCATGACCAGAGCCCAAGGCAGACGGTTAACCGACGGAGCCACCGAGGTATCCCTTCACCCAAAATTCAAGTTTGTCTCAGTTAACCTTTGTTACTGGCATTGTGATAAATGAATAAAATTTGAGGACTGACTACTGACGGGCATCAAGGTTCTTTTCAGTGGTTTGCAGAACACTTTCATGTGCACATGTCTCTGTGCCTCTGAGGAGGCTTCTTAGCCCTGTTGCTGGGTCACAGAGGTGACCATCCTGCAACAGCCCTAACATGCAGGCTCCTGAGGTATGACACAGGGTGACACCTAGAAAAACTCTCTTCAGTGTAAATCAACTATGCAGAGAACTGACCTTGCCAAACTCCAAAGTCCTCAAATTCTTCTTCTTTTTTTTTTTTTTAAAGATTTTATTTATTAATTTGACAGAGAGAAATCACAAGTAGATGGAGAGGCAGCCAGAGAGAGAGATAGGGAAGCAGGCTCCCTGTTGAGCAGAGAGCCTGATGCGGGACTGGATCCCAGGACCCTGAGATCATGACCTGAGCCGAAGGCAGCGGCTTAACCCACTGAGCCACCCAGGTGCCCCCAAAGTCCTTAAATTCTTAAGGAAACATTATGTTCCCTTTGCTTTCTCCCTCACATTCTCTGTGAAGGAATGTTTTCCCTGCTGCTTCAAAAATCATTTAGTCACGGCCCCCACGCATGTTGAAACACACCCTGTGCATCTCATATGGGTCTCTTAATACTGGGATAGTAGTCTCTTACCACCTTCCAGCACCTCGATAAAACTTTCCAAAGAACTTTATTGATATTCTAGCAGGATAAACCCATTAATGATCTCCATAAAGTGTCAGTTTGCCGTAGGCAACTAGGTGTGGAGGAAAACAGAGATAGCAGACCATAAAGAATCTTAATTTCTACCCATGAAATGCAATCAAAGCACTAGAATGATTCTGTAAAGAAAGAGGTCAGAGCTCACTTTAAAATTAGAATTCTTAATTAAGAAAAAAGTTGCTCCCAAGAAAGTGGGCTATAAAAAGCCTTCATCAAAAGGCAGTGTCTGAGAGGAGTTGGAGTGACCTTCCCTGGCTAGCAATTGTCTCAGTGCACACTGCTTCACCTTGATTCTTTCAGGGGAAGGTCCACAGCCGATCAGACGGAGCAAAGCAAGCGAGTTCCATTCACTGGGCCTAGTCCCAGGCTCCATCTGTCATCACAAGTCCTTGTTGAGGACATCAGATAATGACCTTCAGCAAGTTCCTAAGGCATTATGAATCACAGGGAAGTTTGTCACGTTTGTGAGGAGACAGATGCTTGTGCTGTGAGGAAGGCCGACAGGATGGTCGGACACAAGGGCTTCTGGGCAACCAGAAAAATCTAAACTCTGATGGGGAGAAGTCTTTGCAGAGATCCTGGAAAAGAGGACAAAGGACAAGGAGTCGAGGGGTGTCAGGTCAAGGAAGCCCAAGGAATATCCTCGCCAACAACCAGATATGACTGGTTGGAAGTTGAGGGCCAAGGAGGCAAAAGGGTTTGTCCAAGTGAACATAATCAGAAGGCAGAAGGAGATGCTGCTGTGGTTCAAACCAGGTCCCATTGAGGAGGGCACTTTAGAGACTATGAATCGCTGACAAGATGGGCTTGGACAAGAGGCACCTTCCTGATCCAGAGTCAGCAGAGACTCCCCTCTGTGGTGAAAGGACAGGCTGGAGGCAGTGGAGCCTCCTGACAACAAGCCCAGCTCAAATCCCAGCTCTGACTAATAGCACCTGTGTGACTTTGTGCACGACGCTCTCCTAAGCCTATTTTCTCACCTATAAAATAGGAATAGCCTCCACTATCCATCCCATAAAAGCTAGAAATAGGATACATGGGGTAATAGTCACTATCTAAGGTGGATTTTCCTTCCCTCCAGCTGTCCTCAGCCCTAACCCCTAAAGACACCCTAACTGTTCCCTCTCCCCCTTGTCAGCTCTGCCCATCTGCCTTAGCAAAGACCGGTGGGATATTTTCAATGGCAAACAGATCTGCGTGAAGGGTTGGAAATGAGATCACTTACACAGTTAGATGAGCTCCCTTTTATATTTTTTAAGGGGGGAGGGGCTGAGGGAGAAGGAGAAAGAGAATCTTTTTACATTTTTTTTTAAAAGACTATTTATTTATTTGACAGACAGATTACAAGTAGGCAGAGAGGCAGGCAGAGAGAGAGAGGAGGAAGCAGGCTCCCTGCTGAGCAGAGAGCCCAATTCGGGGCTCGATCCCATGACCTTGGGATCATGACCTGAGCCGAAGGCAGAGGCTTTAACCTGCTGAGCCACCCAGGCACCCCGAGAAAGAGAATCTTAAGCAGGCTCCAGACTCAGCACAGAGCCTGACATAGCGCTCAATCTCAGGACCCTGAAATCATGACCTGAGCTGAAGTCAAGAGTTGGATGCTTAACGGACTGGGTCACCCGGGTGCCCCTCCTGCCAGCCAGTCTTGATCCACTTGTCCACTTCCATTTTGAAACACAGCCCGTGGTTTCCAGTTTTTGCATCTCTGCTCTGCTGTACAGGCATTCTTCCTGGGAATGCCCCTCTCCAAACTATGCCTTCTCTGATTCCCCAAGAAGCATCTCAGACTGTCTTCTCTGTTCCCACAGCAACTCAGCTTCCTCTTTTTTGTTTTGAGTGTCACCCTGGGCCCTGGTTTTTCCTTCCAACTAGGCCAGGATCTGCCTGAGGGCAAGATAGTGCCTTCCATGAATGATGAAGCAAGTTGACTCTGAGGTGGGATGTGGCCATGTCAAAGAGGAGTCCATGTTCCTCAACCACAGGGACACAGGAGCGAATTCCAGTTCCCCAGGCTTGACCTCAAAGAAATGGAGAGCATGGGGGTGGCTGTAGACTCCAAGTTTTGGGATGTCCCAGCCCCTCAGGAAGTTTAGATACCTAGGGGCTTCATAAGTGTTGAAGCAGGTGCAACAAGGACATGGGGACTTCTCTGAGGAGGGTCAGTGTCCCCCTTGCATGTCTGGCTCCTTTCATGGCATCAGGTGAAAGTACAGTAGCACAAAGGCTTCCCGCTGAGTCTGATGCTGTCCCACTCCTGTCCCACTCCTGTGCCCCCGAGTTTCCTAGTTTCCTATGCAAGACCAACTCCCTTAACACACACACATTCACACTCACACATCATCCACTAAAGGTGGAGAGGAAGAAAGAAGCAGAAATATATTTGGTTTTCCAGAACATCATATTATGAAAAGCAATACAAGTCAAGCCAATCAGAAAAGTCGCTGCTTGACCCAGCACACAAAGACACCCCAAGGTCATGCCTAACAAATGGAGAGGGCTGCCATCTCCCTAAGTGTGAGGGGACAAATAATAACTGACCCTTAGAGGGAGTCTCTAAATGACTCAGACCCAGGATGCATCTGTTCTCATCTTCATGCCCTCAGGACTGGCCAATGGAAGAAATGGGAAAAGGAGAAAAGACTGTGAACTGTGAATGATACGAGGAAGATGTTCTTGAAGCACCCATTTTTCCTGGGACCTTCCCTAGTCCAATGACCCGTTCAATTCAGCGTAACTCAACCCAGGTTCTGGAGGGCTCCGGGAAACTGCTAATAATATGGACAAGAGGAAGAAACAGTAGCAGCTAACACTTATGGGGTACTTACTATGTGGTATCTTAAGAATTTTACATGTGGGGCACCTGGGTGGCTCAGTGGGTTAAGCCGCTGCCTTCGGCTCAGGTCATGATCTCAGGGTCCTGGGATCGAGTCCCGCATCAGGCTCTCTGATCAGCAGGGAGCCTGCTTCTCTCTCTCTCTGCCTGCCTCTCCATCTACTTGTGATTTCTCTCTGTCAAATAAATAAATAAATCTTTGGAAAAAAAAAAAAAAGAATTTTACATGTGTTAGCTCATTCAGTCCTCCCCGCAACACTATGAGGTAGGCACTATCACTAAGATGAGGAACTTCCATTTTACAGATGACAAAACTAAGGCATGGAGGGACCCTGTCCATTTTTCTGTGTCAGAAAGCAAGTAATTTGAGCCTGGATTCACTCCTAAGCCATCTGACTCTGACCCCCACCCTGACCTGCTCTACCTGCTGCCCACTTTCTGGCCGTGGGGGGCCTCTCTCCTGGCAGAAGGGTTCATCTCTCACTGTTAGGAAGCTCCCAAGGCTCCCAGATGATGACCTCTGGAAATAACCTGGTTTCCTTAGACTCTCAAGGACAAAGAGAGAGTTTTTCTATTCTCACCCTGCATCGAATCACTTGAGTAGGTTGGCCTGTATATCTGCCCGCCTATACTGATGCCCGAACCCCAGCACCAGAGTTTCTGACACCACTCTCTGTGGTAGGGCCCCGGCATCCGTTGTCATACACCCTCCCCAGGTGATTCTAATGAGTGACCCAGGCTGAGAACCACAGGACCAGTTGAAGAGGGGCCAGGATAATCCTCTTCAAGGCAGCTATAGGCCCTCAGGCGAAACCTGCCACATCGGGCCTGCCCAAGCAAGAGTCATTCCTCTAGCTACATTCTTCCTGAGGCTCTCAACCCCACCTGTCAAGACAAAACACTAAAATACTGCACAGCACGACCCAGAGTTCCTGTTTCTTGAGAGAATGTGAGCAATATAATGACATTACTAAAAATTTGGAAAATCAAAAATCTGTAATTCTCCCACCCAATACAACTATCATTTTTTCCAATTATTAACTTTTATTTATTTATTTATTTATTTAAGAGAGAGACAGAGAGTGCTCAAGAGCACGGAGTGGGGGGGGGTGTAGGGGAGGGAAAGGAAAAGGGAAAGAATCCCAGGCACACTCTGCCCTGAGCGGGGACTCCAAAAAAGGGCTCAATCTCCTAACCCTGAGATCATGACCTGAGCCAAAACCAAGAGTTGGATGCTTGACTGAGCCAACTTTGCTCATTTTTATTCAAACGTTTTCAGTGCATCTTTTCTACTGATGCTTTTGCATTGTTATATCAATAGTCACATATAACTCATATAACATCCATCAATAGTCACATAACTATCTTGCTTTTTATATTAATTCTATACCTTCTATAACCAATGGTTCTCAAACTTTATTGGGCAGCAGAATCTCCTGGAGGGCTTGTTAAAAGACAGATATCTGGGCCCCCTTCCAGAGTTTCTGACTCCATAGATGTGGGTGGAGACTAAGAATTTGCATTTTTTTTTAAGATTTTATTTATTTATTTGATAGAGACAGAGATCACAACTAGGCAGAGAGGCAGGTGGGAGGGGGTGGAAGCAGGCTCCCCGCTGAGCAGAGAGCCCAATGCAGGGCTTGATGCCAGGACCCTGAGATCATGACCTGAGCCGAAGGCCGAAGCTTAACCCACTGAGCCACCCAGGCAGCACAGAATTTGCATTTCTAACAAGTTCCCAGGAGAGGGAAATGTTGCTAGTAGGGGATGACATTTTGAGAGCCACTGGTGTAAATCACTAGTTTTCAAGCTGTTTGCACATCAAATTCACTTGAAATCTTAAAATAAGAACAAACCCAAAATTTACCCCAAAGGACTGTATTATATCAGCCTGGGCTTGGGTGATATGAATATGAGTGTTTTGTTTTTAAGTTCCAGGTGATTCTAATGTGCAGCCAGAAGTTATAAACCCCTGTCTTGGACCCTTTAACGGTGCCAGTTGCTCCAGCCTGCCTGGTATCAGGAGAGGCCAGCTGAGACCAGCAGTCGTGAAAGGACCCAGGACCCTGCAGGGGATGCAAATTTCCCTTGATCTAACCAGGGCGAGACAGAGACTCAGCACCTGCCCACCTCCAGGGAACTAAACGGCAAAGGGCCTTGACATGTTGCCAGGCAATAACCACAAAAAAGTGGCCCCAGTGTCAATGAGTCTAGGGCTCTGGTCTAGGGTGCTACTTTGTTCTGGCAGGTCAGCCCAGTGGGTCCCAACTTCCAGAACTACTGCATGGGAACAGCAGAGAGAGTCCTGTTCCAGCAGGCGACCTGTAAATTACACTCACCAGTGACCATACAGGGTGTGCAGAATGAAGGGATCCCTGCTGCTCATTCATAAGAGGCCAACCCCAGCTGGAGGGGCTAGGCTCTGTCAGGGAGCATTCCAGGAGGAGGATTCCTGTTCAGATAAAGATCTCCTACCAGTGGGGATGACAAGGGAGACCAGCCAAAGGTAATGAGCTTAAAATATACCTTGAAAGGAAGCAGAGGTGTTCTGTTCCCAGCAGGTGTTCAGAAACGGTGCTTAACCCTTCTCACCCAACAACCCTAGGCAAGGCATCTACTGGGGAGGCCTCCTAAGGAAGGGCTGAGTCCCAGGGAGGGCGACCAGGGACCATGTGAGAACCACAACAGACAGAAGCCTGACAGACTCCTTTTCTATAGACTCCATGGGGCCATGACCCTGGTCACTTATTACTCTAGCCAAGATCCAGATGTTGAGTCCCGGCTCCTGTCTCGTGCTGAGGTGTCCCAGGTCTTAGTAGAGAGCAGGCCCTTCAGACCGATAATACCTGTGCCGTGAATGATAAGCCCTGACCCTCCAGCAGCTGCCGGGTCTAACAGAGCAGGCCTGAAAAGTGAGAAGACGATATATACAAATGTCGAATCATTATGTTGTTTGCCTGTAACTAACATAATGCTATATGTCAATTACATCTCAGTAAAACAGTGAGAAGAAAGGGTGCTGTGCTTACCCATTCTTGGAACACCATCTTTAGCTAATGATATGCTTATGACTAAAGTCACATAGAGACCTGGGCAGAACCCAAAGGAATAAAAAGGCCAGAAACTCTGAAGAGAGGAGAGGCAAGGGTGAAGGAACCGGAACACCGTAGCTCAAAGAAATAAAACAATTAAACCATCTTAATTGGAGGCTGTTACAAGGTTTGCAGTTGCACAGACGTTACCCACGTGAAGGTAAACTGTTCAGGGGGGAAATGCAGGTTAGATACCGTAATAACTTCAAAATGACAATGCTTCCTTTCTTCAGGAGATCATGAAATCGATCAGGGACATGCAATCTTTACTGAGGCAAGAAAGAGCTGTCTATATTATCTGTGGCATTAAAGAAAGAAGCAAGGAAAGAGAAAGGTAGGAGGCAGGAAAGATGCAAGGCTGGGAAAATAAGAGTGACGTGTTTTAGAAACAATATATCGATCAGATTGATAACGGGCCTGAGAGTTTAATTTGGAGGAGTATAGTAAGGCTAACAGAGGTTCTAGAACTTTGCAAGATCACAAATCCAGTTTCTGGCAGAGCTACATAGAGCTAGAATTCTGGCCCTTGGACCATCATTTAGATTTTAAGTTGTAGAAAACCCCCACCAGGGGCACCTGGGTGGCTCACTCAGTTAAGCATCTGCCTTCAACTAAGGTCATGATTTCGGGTTCCTGGGATCAAGCCCCTTCAGGCTTCCTGCTCAGCTGGGAGCCTGCTTCTGCCTCTGCCTCTTGTTCTCTTGTTCACTCTTTTGCAAATGAATAAGTAAAATCTTAAAAAAAGAAAGAAAGAAAACCCCCACCATCTTTCTTAGGTGTTCCGAGACAGTCCTCTTCTCAGACACAGTATTCTCCAAATCTCAACTGCAGGGAATGGTGTAGCTTTGGGATGAAAAATTCAGTCCTTCTCAGGCTTATGATTCAATGAAAATAAAGTTATGAAGGCATTCAGAAGAAAATGGGCAAAGAAAAAGTGCCACGGATCAAAGGAGACTGAGACAATAGAACTTTTTATTTTTTAAAAAAAGTTGATAGTTTCAAAAGCCTTCAGAGGAGCTCCTGGATAGCTCAGTCAGTTAACCATCTGTCTCCTGAGTTTGGCTCAGATTATCATCTCAGGGTAGTGAGAAGGAGCCCTGCACTGGGCTCCTCACTGGACATGGAGTCTACTTAAGATTCTCTCTCCTGGGCACCTGGGTGGCTCAGTGAGTTAAAGCCTCTGCCTTCGGCTCAGGTCATGATTCAAGGGTCCTGGGATTAAGCCCTGTATCATATCGGGCTCTCTGCTCAGTGGGGAGCCTGCTTCCCCCCCACCCCTGCCTGCCTCTCTGCCTATTTGTGATCTCTGTCAAATAAATATAAAATCTTTAAAAAAATTCTCTTCCTCAGTCCCTCCCCCCTAAAATAAACAAACAAACATAAATAAATAAATAGCTTCAGAGCTTTGCTCCTTAGAAAAGTATTTTGTCTACCTATCTACTTGGATGAGTAACATCATATCGTAATGAGACTATAGGTGATAAAAAAAAAATAGTGAGACATTAAATACCTTGGATGAAAAAAATTAGGATCCAAGAAAATCTAATTGAAAGAACAGGCTAGTTTTCATAAGACAAAGTGAAATAGGGGTAGATGTAAAATTCCTATGCTAAGGATTAAGAGCCCAATCACCCAAGGGCAGGGGTACAGGAACTGTCCCATAAAATAATCCTCCTTTTTCCATGATCAGTATCCTACGCCAAAAGCTTCATAATGTTTCTCTAAGTCTTACTTTGGGGATGGCCTGGTAATCATAAATAATTTAGAAAGATGATTTGAAATGTATATTGTTAGGAATCAAGTATTCAAATATAATGACTTAATAATAAATAGTTCCTTTTGAGGCGATCCAGTAACTACTAGGGTTGGGCTTGCTTCTAGAAAAATCCACCAGCAAGAAGAACCAAAATATTTCAGGCAACTTAATTGGCTATTAAGGATTCCATCAGCTTCTGTAGTACATCTATACCTAAGTGATACAGTTTCACTTAATGGCCTCCGTTTTCCTCCACAGGTAGCCACTTAGACAACACTTTCAACTGGTTGATGCACTGACAGAGCAAAACATGGTAGTTCAATGCATGATGAGCTATGGTCGAGATAAGAACTGTCCTCTCCTATTTTCTGGTTTTTTACTACAAACCACTGTCTTTTCAGCAACTATTAATAAAATCATGTAGTTTCTCCTTTAATTTTAGTATACTGAATTATGGAACAATCCATGAATTCCTAGACCAAATTCCATGTGATCACACTGTATTCTTCTTTTGATAAATGCTGTATCCTTCTAGTAATGTTATTAAGAATTTTTGTATCTATATTTGTAAGTGAGACTGATCTATACTTCTTGTACTGTATCTTTCTTTCTCTCTCATTCATATTTACTTAGTTTCTGTATTCAGGTTGTGCTGGTGTCACAGACTAAATCTAGCTTTCCATTTTGTTCTAGGATTTACAATAGTTTAAATAACAATGGAGCTAATTTTTTGTTGTTGTTAAAAGACAGAACAGGGCTAACCATTTGGCCCTAGTACTTTTTAAAGTTACATCTTTAGGGTGTCTGGGTGGTGTGGTTGATTAAGCGACTGCTTTCGGCTCAGGTCATGATCCTGGTGTCATGGGATCGAGTCCCACATCAGGCTCCCTGCTCAGCACGGATTCTGCTTCTCCCGAAGACCTCTCTCCTTTCATGCTCTCTCTCTCTCTCATCTTCTCTCTCTCTCTTTCCCTCAAACAAATAAATAAAAATCTTTTTTAAAAAAAATAAAGTTACATCTTTAATTATGTTTCTAATCTTTTCTATGGTAATTAGACTAAGTTTTTTGCTTCTTTTTGGGTCAATTTGTTACTGTTTTTTTAATTGTGGTAAAGTATACATAACATAAAATTCACTATTTTAACCATTTAGGTGTACAATTCATTACATATAGTCACAATGTTGTTGTACAATCACCACTATCAAATTCCAAGTTTTGGGGGTATCTGGGTGGCCCAGTCAGTTAAGCATCTAACTCTTGATCTCAGCTCAGGTCTTGATCTCAGGATCGTGAGTTCAAGCCCCACACTAGGCTCTACACTGGGCATGGAGCCTACTTAAACATTTTTTTTATAAATTAACAAATTAAAATACAGAAATACAAAAAAAATACAGAAATACATAAATTCCAAATGTTTTCATTATTCCAACAAACTATATCCATTAAACAATAATTCTCCATCCCCACAGCTCCTCTCAGCCCCTGCTAACCTCTATTCGATTTTCTGTCTCTATGAATTTGTCTATTCTAAGTACTTCAGGTGGAATCATACAAAAGCTGTCCTTTTCTATCAGTCTTATTTCACTTAGTATGTCTTCAAGGTTCATCCATGCTGTAGCATGTGTCAGAATTTCATTCCTTTTTCAAGCTGAATAATATTCCATTTCATGAGTACAGAACATCTTGTTTGTCCTTTACTCTGTTGATGGACATAGGGGTTGCTTCCACTTTTGCTATTGCGAATAATGCCGTAGGAACATGGGTGTACAAACATCTCTTCTAATCCCTGCTCTCACTTCTTTTGCATGTATACCTAGAAGTGGAATTGACAAATTATATGCTAATCCTATGTTTAACTTTTTGGGAACCACCATACCATTTTCCAGAGTAGCCATACAATTTTACATTTCTGCCAGCAATGTGCAAGTGTTCTAATTTCTTCATGTTCTTAAAACACTTCTTTCCTGTTTGCTTTGTTTGATAATAGCAATTCTAATGAGTGTGAGGCATCACATTATGATTTTTATGGATATTTCCCTAATGACATTTCCCTATTAAACATCTTATCAAGTTCTTATTGACCATTTATAGATCTTTGGAGAAACAGCCATTCAAGTGCTTTGCTTATTTTAAAAATTGACCTGTATTCACAAATCAATCAATGAGATACACGATATCAACAAGAGAAAGAATAAGAACTATACGGTCATTTCAATAGTGAAGAAAAAGCACTTGACAAAGTACAACATCCATTCATGATAAAAACTCTGAACAAAGTAGGTTTAGAGGAAACAAACCACAACATAATAAAGGCCATACATGACAAACCCACTCATAACATCATACTCAATGGTGAAAAACCGAGAACTTCTCCCCTAAGCTCAGGAACAAGACAAGGATGTCCATTCTCATCACTTTTATTCAGTATAATACTGGAACTCCTAGCCACAGCAATCAGACAAGGAAGTAGTTAACGTGTTTTCATTTGCTTATTTGTCAGCTGTATATTCTCTTCAGTGAAATGTCTCTTCGGGTCTTTTGTCCATTTTCTAACAGGATTGTTCATTATTTTACTATTAATACTATTAATAGTTTTTTTATACATTCGGATCTTGTCAAATATGTGGTTTGCAAATGTTTTCTCCCAGACTGCTGGTTGCCTTTTCGTCTTCTTAATGGAGTTCTTCACACAGGAGAAGTTTTTAAATTTAATGAGATCCACTTTATCAAGTTTTCCTTTCATGTATCATGTTTTAGGGGTAAAGTCTAAGAACTCTTTCCCTGGCCCTAGATCCTGAAGATTTTATGATTTTTTCCTAAAATCTTTATTATTTTACATTTAAGGTCTTGATCCATTTCGGGTTAATTTCTGCATACAGCATTCAGTTCATTTTCTAAAACTACGGATGTCCACTCGCTCCAACATCATTTATGGAGAGTTCCTCTACTGAATTCCTTTTGCTCCTTTGTGAAAAATCAGTTGAACATATTTGTGTGGGTCTATTTCTGGGTTCTTAATTGTGTTCTATTGATCTCTGTGTCCATCCTTCCATCAACACCACATTCTCTCAATAACTATACCTACATTTTCAGCCCTAATATCAAATAGAGTAATTCCTCTCAATATACTTTTTTTAAAGCTATTCTACGGTCTATGCCTCTCCACATACATTTTAGAATCTGCCTGTCTATACGTGCAAAAATCACTTTGCTGGAATTTTAAAAGAAACTACATTTAACCTACAGATAAAATTAGAGAGGACTGTTATCTTCACTATGTTGAGTCTTCTAACTGTGAAGCTTGTATGCATCTCTATTTAGGTTTCCTTTGATTCATTTCACCAGCCTTTTATAACTTTTCAGATCCTGAATGTGTTTTGTTAAATATATACCTAAGGATTTAATTCCCTTTAATGGGACTATAAAGGGTATTGTGTTTTTAACTTCCATTTCCACATGTTCACGGTTAGTATATAGCCATGCAATTGATTTTTGTGTGTTGATCTTCCATCCTGCAAGTTTACTAAATTCTCTTACCAATTTTAGATTTTTTTAAAAGATTTTATTTATTTATTTGACAGAGAGAAATCACAAGTAGACAGAGAGGCAGGCAGAGAGAGAGAGAGGGAAGCAGGCTCCCTGCTGAGCAGAGGAGCAAGGTATAAGGACCCTGAGATCATGACCTGAGTCAAAGGCAGCGGCTTAGCCCACTGAGCCACCCAGGAGCCCAACCAATTTTAGATTTTTGTTGATTCTTTGGTATTTTTCATGTAGACAATCATGCCATCTGCATACAAAGATAGTGTCATTTCTTCTTTTCCAGTCTATATGCCTTTTCTTTCTTCCTGCATTATTGCAGTGGTTAGAATTAGCACACGGTACTGAATACGTAACAGCAGACATCCTTCCCTTGTTCCTTAAAGGGGAGTTCAGTGCCCCACTATTAAGTATGATGTTAGCTGTAGTTTTTTTTTTTTTAAGATTTTATTTGATAGCACAGATCACAAGTAGGCAGAGAGAAAGGAAGAAGCAGGCCCCCCGCTGAGCAGAGAGCCCAATGTGGGGCTTGATCCCAGGACCCTGGGATCATGACCTGAGCCGAAGGCAGAGGCTTTAACCCACTGAGCCACCCAGGCACACTCTAGCTGTAGGTTTTATAGAGGTGCTCTTTATCGTGTTGAAAAAGTTCTCCTCAATTCCCATTTTGCTGAGTGTTTTGTTTTTGTTTTTACCATGAATGGGAGTCGGATTTTGTCAAATGCCTTTTCTGCATCTGTTAAAATGATTACATAATTTTTTTGTTTAGCTTATTGTTATGGACTAAATGTTTGTGTCCCCCAAAATTTATATGTTGAAATTCTAACTCTTAGTGTGATAGCATTTGGAGACATGGCCTCTGGGAAATAAAGAGGCTGAGATAAGAGGATGAGAATGGCAACCTCAAGATAGTAATGGGGCGCTTGGGGGGCTCAGTGGGTTAAGCCTCTGCTTTCGGCTCAGGTCATGGTCTCAGTCAGGGTCTTGAGATCGAGCCCTGCATTAGGGTCTGCTCTGGGTGTGGAGACTGTTTAAGATTCTCTCTTTCCCTCTCTCTCTGCCCCTCCCCCTGACCCCTCGCCCCTCCCAGCCCTACTTACGTGCACTCTCTTAAAAAAATAACAAAAAGATGAGGATGAAAGACCAGAGCTCTCTCTCTGTCATGTGGGAACGCAGTGAGAAGGTGACAGTCTACAAGCCAGGAAGAAGATTCTGACCTGGAACTGAATCTGCCAGTATCTTGATCTTGGACTTGCCAGTTTCCAGAATTTGCAAGAAATGTTGTCTGTTGTTTAAGCTGCCCAGTCCATACTGTGATGGTATAGTAGCCTAAGCAGACTAAGACATCTGTTCACAGGAAGATTGTGTTGAACCAGCCTTGCATAATTAAAATTAATTTCATCATCTCATGGCATATAATTCCTTATACCTTGCTTGAATCGATGGAAACACAGGCTAAAAGAGGCCCAGGCACTGTTGCTACTCACTCACCCATCTACCCCAGATCCTGGTTTACAACGACCCAAACAACAGCCAATTCTCAAGGAAAACACACTTGAGAGGACTGACCAAAAAATGTCAGTTTCTGAACAAGTTTCTAGACTACTTGATTTTCTGAAACCTGAGTCATTATAGCTTAAGAGAAAGAAAAAAACTGGTAGGAGGGACTCACGGGGTTTACCAATGCACCACCTGCACCACATGTGAGCAGCTTCTAAAGCTCCTTCCCCTGTGGTTTCCTCATGATATTCCTCAACTGACGATGAGCTGATGACACTGCAGAAGCCTGGCAACAGGCCTATTACTGGCCTGGAAACCGCTAATCCTCCAGTGCATTTCATTCAGAAAAGATACAGACATTTAGGGAGGGTTTAAAATACTGACAACCAGGTGTGCCAGGACATTTGAAACGTCTCCTCTAGAGTGGTTAGGAGCTATTAAATATATGACTTCAGGGTTTGTTTGTTAGGTTTTTTTTAACTAAAAGGTGTTTTAGGGCACATTAATCTGGGTTATAAAATACTCAGCTGTCTAGTTAGAGGCCTCAATTTTCAGTGCCGACTGCTGACGCAACAGTGCAATCCGCACGGGCAGACCGCGGCCATGAGGAACCGCAGACAGCTTGCTGCCTGACTGCCTGGGTCAGGGGGGCAGGGGGATAAGGGGGCAGGGGGGCAGGGGCCTCCGGGCCAATGCACTGGCCTGGCCTGCCTCCACCCCACTGAACACCACTGTAAACATGGGCATGAGGGAAAGAGAAGAAGCTCTGAGCCATTCCAGAGATTTCTGTGGAGGCAGCGGAGGGGGAGGAGAGCAGGTAAGAGACTCAGGGCCAAACTCTGGCGCTCCTGCTCCAATGGCAGCCTCAGCAGGCCCTCTCGGACACTCAGGTCAGGTTTGAGTGTCCATCCATAAAGTTCTAAGGCTTGTTCTCCTTAGTTGCTGCCTATCTCCCCACAGGCTCCTGCAGGGACTCCCGTCTGACCTGCTACACCAGTCTTTACACGGTCTCTGTCAGAGAGGTCCACTTTTCCTTCCTGCAGGAGCATCTCCAGAGGCTGCCTCCCTACCGCTGCTAGAACTCCCTGCCTAACTAACCCCTCGTCATAAGTTAATACCGAGACTTTCTAAGAATTGACCCAATGCATTGCCATGCACTGTCTCCTAGGCAAGCCACATAATTTATTTCCCATGTCAAGACATTTATTTTCTGCTCGTAAATGTGTTTCTAGTTTGAATTATGGCGTTCAGATGATTGATATTTCATAGTGTTCTGCAAAGAGCACCAGGACTTCCAGGTGTCTAACCACTCACTGCCTTGGCCCAGTGCTCAACAGAGAGTGTCATTCTACCCCACATGCAAGGCTCTGGGACCTCAGGGAGAAACACCTGGAGCAGTGAGCGGTTCTCCACCTGGCTGTTCATTAGAGCTTTGAAAACCTGCCAAGCCCAACCCACAGCCACACCAGTTAAATCAGAACCTCTGAGCGTGGGACCTGGGCATCAGTATTTCCAAAGGCTCTCCGGGTGATCACATGTGCAGTCAATAACTGAGAGACTGGAAGGAACCTCTGTGCTTGGGAGGACCATGGGCCCAAGTGAGAAAACACCATGATGACAATAGCTACCATTCACTATCTTCTATCCCCTCCTTACACCAAGCACTCTGCAAGGACTACCTCATTTAATCCTCACAACATACCCCTGAGGGAGGTGTGGTTATGCTGGTTTTGCAGAAAGGAAACCAAGGCTCAAGGTGGCTGATAACTTGGCCAAAGTCATAGAGATGGTAAATGTGAGTCACTGCCTCCACTCCTGGTAAAGAAAAATGGGGTAAGATTTTTAAGTGGGTGACAAATTAATAGAGACAGAAAGTGGACCGGTGGTTGCCAGGGACCAGGGGTGGGGGGATGGGGAGATACGTTTAATGGGCACGGAGGTTCAGTTTGGGAAGAAGAAAGAGATTTTGGAGATGGGTGGTGCTTATGGTTGCACAAAACTCAATGTATTTAATGCCACTGAACTGTACACTCAGATGCTAAATGTCAGGTCATGCATCTTTTGTCCTAATTAAGAAAAAAAATAAAAACAAGAGAAACTTAAAAATAAAATAGCAGTGGGTGGGGGGAGAGGGGGACTCCGTGGCCTGTCTCATGCACAGCACAATTCCAGGTTATCTCCCCATTATCTTGTCTTTTTTTACCGCTCTCAGTTGTAGTATGCAGAGTGCGATGCCAATAAATTGTGTCTAGCAGAGATCCCGTAGATATTAGCCAGTTCTACATATAATAAGCAAATTTATTTCCACTTTCCTGATTGCCTACACAATGGTGGTTCTTTGAATTCTCCTTTGAACCAGCTGCAACATCGCACTGGTTCCCTAATGACCTGATTACGTAAAATCTTTATATATGTTTGTTTTATAACTGTTGCTCAGAATTACCACTGTATGTCAAGTTTCCCTGACAATTTCTGATGATAAACTACGAAGACCTAAGTTCTCCCGGTTGAGGTTTGCTTCTCGTAAGATGATGCTTCTAGCTACCACAGAACACAAAGCAGACTTTCCATCTGACCCGGCATGTAACTGTACGCCCTTGCTGCCCGCCATGGAGTGTTTTAGATTTAAGCGCCCAGAGCAAGATTAGGGGCTGCCTCAGCCCTGCGCACACTCTAGCCCTCTTTGGGGAGGTGAGAACACACTGGGCTACTGGGTGTGAGGTGACAAGTCCCAGGCAGCCTTCGGAGGGAACCCTGTTTCCCAGCTGAGTGGATGGTAAGGGGTGTGGAGACCCCCACTGCGCCCCTCCCATCAGCCACTTGCATGCTTTTCTCCCTGACTCCCAGTAATGGGCCCTCGACACAGCCTAGAGCAGGTGAAAAAGAAAATTCTATGAAACCCATGCTGAAGCAGAGAGGAACAAAGGCCAAAAGAGAAACTAAATAACCCACAGCAGAGAGAGCTCTTGAGGGCATCTAGAAAGGTAGGATAAATTCAGAAGACGAAGGGCTAGGAAAAGAGGGAAGACAGAGCCATCAAGAAGGAAGAGGTCAGTGAACCACTGGTAGTGGGGCAGGTCAAGGTCAGACCTCCCAGCCTCTCCATGCTGGTGGAGAGTCCACTGGCACAATCTCAATGCACAGCAATCCCACTCAAGCTGTCACAATTCCTTGGGCACACGCCCCCTGACCCAGCAGTGCCAGTTAGAGAAATCCGTTCCACAGATATAACCACACTGTCGAATAAGACCTTAGGACAAGGTTAGTCACTGCAGCATAGTTTATAAGAGAAGATTAATAGAATCTAAATGCCCATCAATAGGGGATAGGTTAAGCCAATCATGGTCCACGGAATAAAGCATAGTGAAGAAGGCTATGTATAGTATCCTACAATTTGTATAAAAGGAGGGAAACACACAGAGATACATCTATTTGCACATATAAGCATTAAATATAATAGGAAAACACAAGGAACAGGTAACACAGGCTGTCTACCTGGGGGGAAACACGGAGTGGTTGGGAGGCAGCACAAGAGGGAGACTTGCCAACTTCTGTATCTTCTACATCAGAACTATGTGAACGGATCACGTACTCAAAAATTGAACAACTTTTATCTTCTTAAGTAAGTATATGGAATCTTCTGGAAGAAGCGTGCTACACACAACACTTTCTCTCTCAAATGAACCGTTTCATGTGAGCAAAAGCGTTGTAAGCATGTATTTCTCCCATCACCCACCTCTGGGGACTGATAGCTACAAATCCTCAGGCTGGCAAACACAAGTTCAGACCCACACCATTCCAATAAGTCTGAATATTAAACACACACCCAGACAAATCACAAGAGACTCTTAATCATAGGCTGAGGGTTGCTGGAGGGGCGGGGGTGGGGGGATGGGGTAACTGGGCAATGGACATTAAGGAGGGCACGGGATGTAATGAGCCCTGGGTGTTGTAGAAGACTGATGAATCACTGACCTCTACCTCTGAAACGAACAGTACACTGTATATTAATAAACTGAACTTAAATTAAATTAAAGATAAAGTAAAATAAACCATCCAAAAATAGATCCATACTTAAAAAACAACAACAAGGAAGCACACCTGCGGAATCAAACACAAGGCAACAAAATAGATCCCCCATTTTTACAGCTTCCCCCTGCCCAGGAAAGCCAGCCTCACAGACCCTTCCTGGGGGTTTTGCCCAACAGGAAACAGGTTCAAGAGCATGAAGTCAGGCAGTAGCAGCAGGAGCGATAATGCTTGCAGAGTCCACAGCTGCCCTCTTTCTAGCTCATGAATGCACATCACTGACCTCCAGCCTTCTCTTTGGAATGGCTGCCAGAAAATATCTACCAACCCCACACGTGCGCTCTTCCTTTCTACAGAAACTACCAAGTGTCCTGCTTGGGAAGGTTACTTTACTACAATCAACCCCTTTGCATTTCTCTTTTACAAGTTTATAGAGTTTATATTAATTGGAGCACAGTCACTGACTAGTATGGGGCACAAGATAGGAAAGCACCCAGGACCCACACTTTTAAGTGATGCAATAAAGTTATTGAACCCCCTTAAGTCTGCTTCCTTATCTGTTAGCAATTATGATATTTAGAACAGCTATTTTAAAAAATCAAGTTTCTGGGGACTTGCTTGTGGTTTTGCCAGAGCTTGCATGTCCTGAATTGTAATTATCTGCTATTCCTGAATAAACCTATTTTTGCTAGTAGGAAAAAAAAAATCAAGTTTCTGGAGGGATAATTTGCATTCAGTAAAACTCACCTTTTCAAATTATTTAGTCAGATGTATTTAGGTAAATGTACATAATATCATATGACCACCACAACACACAAGATATAGAAGATTTTCATTGTTCCCACCCCCTCAATTCCTTCCAACTTCTTTTCAGTCAGTCCCTTCCAGCATCCTGGACCCCTGTTTTCCATTCTAATAGTTTTGTGGGTTTTTTTTTTTTTTTAAAGATTTTATTTATTTATTTGACAGAGAGAAATCACAAGTAGATGGAGAGGCAGGCAGAGAGAGAGAGAGGGAAGCAGGCTCCCTGCTGAGCAGAGAGCCTGATGCAGGACTCGATCCCAGGACCCTGAGATCATGACCCGAGCTGAAGGCAGCGGCTTAACCCACTGAGCCACCCAGGCGCCCCTCCATTCTAATAGTTTTGACTCTTCTAGAATATCACAGGAATGGAATCATATAGGGTGTGGCCTTTGTGGTTTCAAATTCATATGCTTTTGACACTTGTTTATATTGTTTCCTCTATCCCTTTTTATTGCTGAATAGCATTCCTCAATGTGTCTGTCAGTTCAAGGGTAGCAGTGAGGTTTACTTGAAGGAGCTTTAACTCCTGCCAATGATGGAAGCTTGGCAAATCCAAACTCTGCAGGGTAAACTAGCAGGCTGCAGACCTCAGCAAGAATTGCTGCCTCACCTCAAGTCCCAAGGCAGTCTGGAGGCAGAACTCTCTCTTCCTCACAGGAACCTTTTTCTTTTTGTCTTCAGACCGCTAACTGATTGGATAAGGCCCACCCACATTTTGGAGGATAATCTGCCCAACTCAAAGTCTACTGATTTAAGTGTTAACCTCAGCTAAGAAGTATCTTTACAGAAACATCTGGAATAATGTCTAACCAAATATCTGGATATATCATGGCTTAGCCAAATTACAACATAAAATTAACTATCACACAAGATCACAAAGATTTTATCCTGTTTTCTTCTATAATTGTCATAGTTTGTAGTTCCTGCATTTAAATCTATGATCCATTTTAAGTTCACATTTCCATGTGCTACAATACATTCCCTTTTTTTGGTGTACAGATGCCCAGTTGTTCCAACACCATTTGTTGAAAAGACTGTTCTTTCCCTGCTGAACTGCCTTGGCATGTTTGTCAAAAATCAATTGACCACATGTGCGTAGGTCTATTTGAGGACACCCTATTCCGTTCTCTTCATCTTGTCTGCCTTGATTATTGTAGTTGTACAGCAAACCTGGAACTCAAGTAGTAAAAGCCCTCCAACTTTGTTCGTCAAAACTGCTTTGGCTAGTCTAGGGCCTTTGCATTTTCATATAAATTTTGGACTCAGCTTCTCAACTTCTACCGAGAAAGCCTATAATGGTCATTTATTTAATGCCAGAAGTTGTGCTCCACAGTTGTCATATCATTTAGTCTTCACAGCAACCCCACAAGGTTGGGATTGTCCTCATTTTTCAGACGAGGACAAAAGTGACCTTGTGTCCTCTGCTCAGGACTCGCTGCCTGCTACTCAGACCCCAATCTTCAGAGCAGGAGGTGGCTACTGTGGCACCGGCTGTGTCTCCTCCTGATGGCTACCACATCCAACACTAAGCACGGTTCTAAGTACTTCACATATTTAGTTGCCTAAACAATCTAATGAAGTAGCTACTGTTATTTCTTACTCATTTCAGAGGTAACCTCCCCAGGATCACAGAGGTGGTAAGTGTGCTGGCATCTGAACCCAAGGCTGTCCGGTTCCCACATCCACGCTCACACCTTCCCTCTACACTACACAGCCTTGGTAGGGAATTTCAAAGTGGATACAAAACTCTGGGAATGGTGTACATGTGGCAGGGAGAAGGGATTGGGGGAGAGAGTTGGTGGTGGAAAAGCCCCTTTGGCCTAACCCCTTCCACAAGGCAGCCTTGTTCTCTCTGTGCACGGATGGGGAGGAAAAACCTGGAAGGAATGGCTGGGGCTCATGCTGGAAGGAGTAGGGACAGTTTAGGCACTGGGAAAAGGGGCAGGCCTTGCCCTAGGTATGGGCCTCAGGCTCCCTCCCAGGTCTGCTTAACTGGCCTTGACCCTGTTACTTCATGTTCAGCAAGTCCCTTTCCTTAATAGCATGACAGAGACAACAGCAAAGGCTTCTCAGAGCCACTGGGAAATTTTCATTGAGATAGTGTATGCAGAGTAGCAGTCCAGTGCTTCTACGAGTACTTGAACACAACTTCAATCAACTTGATTTTATGTTTGACGAATTACTAAGGTGGCATACGCTTATTTTAATAAGTGGAACAAGGAGCACCTGGGTGGCTCAGTTGGTTAAGCATCCGACTCTTGATCTCAGCTAGGGTCTTGATCTCAAGGTTGTGGGTTCCTGTCCCGTGTTAAAAATATAAAAATAAATAAATAAGACAATAAATAAATAAATAAATAAATAAGGACCGACACAATGGAAAAATCTGTAAAACAAAACTAATCATCTTCCACACCAAGTAACCCACATTAGCAGCCCCCTGGGTTCCACACATTACTCCCTGCTCAGCAAACACAAGCATGTTTGCAAAGAGAACTGGATTTGTTTTTTAACCAAATGACATCATACTGTACCCATCACTTGTTACCTGGCTTCTTCATTTATCAGTGGATATAACCGGTCAATATAAGTTCTAACTCTCTCAATTTCTTTGTGCATAGTATATATGCAAATATGCAAATTTACATAGACATTTCCATAAGACCTTAAGTTCTCTCTTTTTCCTTCCTTCCGGCCCCTCCTTCCATACCTCCATAAAGCACTGCCACGTGGCCACCTCCTCCCTCAGTTTTCAGATGTTCCCTCTGCAGTAAACCCTGGGGGCACGCTCTCTGAACAAACTCCTTGAGGCCATGGTCTGTACTCCTAAGTGCTCAATCCCTGTGTCACCACTCAGGGTAGTGGCGGGTGTCAAGTGGATATGTGGCAAATATTACTTCTATGAATAGAACCATTTTTCTTCCTAACTACATTTGTATCAAGTAACCTCTGTCCTTTGCTTTGGGAGGAAACAAAAGCTACAGTGAAATATCCCAGGACCAGCTTCCTGGAAGCTCTGCAGAAAGATCCTTCACGTGAGGATTGCTAGAGGCTCACCACCCTTGCTACATGATCGGTGCTTGGTGATGAGATACACAGTGTTTATCCAACAGCAAAATAACTACTGGTATTGAAATAATGAAACTAAGTTGTATGGAAAGATTTTTAACCAAAATGTGAGATGACTGTGGAGAGAATATGTTCACGTAAAACCAAGGCTTTCTTGAAAATAAAAAAAAAAAAAATCCCACTTTCTGTTTTAGTGCCAAATATCTCAGGCATTATCCAACGGTGGAACAACTTGAAAGGACAGAGGAGCGAGAAAATCAGGAGGCAGAAGGGGCTGTGCTGGGCCACCAGGAACTTGTAAAAGGGAAGGTATGTGAAGGAGTCAAAAGAAGGGAGAATGGCTTGGGCTTCTGCTTGAGGACTGAGTCAGGTGCCCTCCATCAACAAAGGTACCATGGGAAAAGGACTGGGTTTGGGGAAGGGCACAGGGTCATTGCTGTGTATTCAAATCTGAAGTAGTTGTGAAGAACCCACGCATCATTCAGATAAAGATGCCCATGAGGGCAGCCCAATGGGTGGATCAGGAGATAGAGAGGAACAGGTGCCTGGCCAGAGCTGGGGAGTTAAGGTGTGTGTGCAGAGTGACAGCAGATGAGGACTGAGAGCCCCAGGGAAAGCCAGCTTTGGAGGTAGAAACAGCAAAAGGAGTTGGAGGAGGCAGTGTCAGAGAAGAAACCAAGAGGCAGAGCATCAGGGAGCCAGGGGAGCTGCATTGAGGTGGGGGGGGGCGACATCTCGCAAATTCTAGCTGGGTTCCCCAAAACAGATCTTTTCCCCCCATCTTGTTCACTGGTATAAAGTAGGCACTCAATACTTGCTGGATGGGTGAGATAACAGATAACCCTAGATAAACCTAGGGTTAGGGTTAGGGTTGGGATTGGGGTTAGGTGAGAGCAGTGCCACAGAAGCGAGGGGTCAAGAGCCAAATTACTGGGAGATCCTGAGCTTCCACGTCTAACAGCCAATTTACTCCAGGGATGTTTGTGACTCAGGATAATCACTGTCCTTGTCAGATTTCCTGTTCTAACTGAAAATGTGCTGGTCAATACAACACAGAAAATAATGGGTCTTAATATGAAAATTGTGCAAACAGCTAATCAGAGTTTTCAATGAGCCTCTTAAAACATGACTTACAAATTTTTACATGTAGTTTCTACCCAATTCCCAACTCCCAATTCCATGAACTCTGAGGACTTGTCCTGTGCACAACTCCACCCCTACTTGGTGGATAAGGTATTACAACCACACACTATTAGCTATCAAGCAAAATCACCATGAGAACAGAAGATACTGCCCTTGTCAGAGCCCTGGTGTAACAGAAAGGACATTTACCTGGGAGCCAGGAGATCCTGGTTCTGGTCTCAGCTCTGGCACTTTCTAGCTTGTACCAGTCCCTCCCCTTTGGGATCCTCCCCTTTCCTCACAACTCTAAAAGAAAAATCTGTCTATGTATATGTCACGGGGTACTAGGGCTGAGCAACACAAATGTGAAAATCATTTGCAAGGTGTAACAGGTTGCACCCATGTGCAAACCATTACTGGGATACTGCTTTGTTAAAATACCTGGGCAGCTGAGGTTCCAGGCAGGAAAACATTGGCAGATTATATCCACCATGTGCAAGGTGACAAAGAAGATATACTAACAAGAAGTAGCCCACAGGAAGTCCACAATCCAAAGTTATAAGCCACATGGTTGAAACATGCTGGCTTAGAGCAAGGACCCTGGAACCAGATGGCCAGGGTTTGAATCCCAGTCCTGACACTTTCTAAGTGAAATTTTGGATGGGTTGGTTACCTACCCTCGTCTTACCTCAGTGTCCTCATCTGTGTGATGAGGATAATGAAGGTGTGGTGAGGTTCCCACCAGTTAATCACTGAAGAGTTCCTGTAAGAGGAGTTTTGCAGGAGTAGTTTGCACTATCTAAGTGCGAGCAGTTTACACTCAACAACACTATTCCCTTCCTTCAACGTGGGCCTTACTGTGTGAATCCTGTGCTGGGCGCTGCATATGTTGCGCCCACTTAGATTGCATAAGGGTGGCGACTCACATTCTCACACTTAGCCCTTGTGTAAAGCCTTGAAGTTTGGGGAGGAGTCTGAGGCGCCTGCCTGGCTCAGCTGGTAGAGCACGTGACTCTTGATCTCGGGATTGTATGTTTGCACCCCACGTGGGATGTAGAGATTATATAAAAATAAAATGTTAAGGGGTGTCTGGGTAGCTCAGAGTCGATTTAAGTTTCTCTCTCTTACCCATGAGCACGTTCTCTCTCTCTCTCTCTCTCTCTCTCTCTAAAACAAATAAATCTTTAAACAAATAAAATCTATCTATTTATTTGACAGAGAAAGAGAGAGAGAAAAAGAGATCACAAGTAGGCAGAGAGGCAGGCAGAGGGGGAGGGGGAAGCAGGCTCCCTGCTGAGCAGAGAGGCCAATGCGGGGCACCATCCCAGGACCCTGAGACCATGACCTGAGCCGAAGGCAGAGGCTTAACCCACTGAGCCGCCCCAGAATAAAATGTTTTAAAAAAAAGTTTGGTTAACAATTTGAAAGTCATGAAGTGAAGAAATCTACCTGCATCACTGACTCTCAGCCAGTGGTGATTTTGCCTCCCAGGAGACACTTGGCAATTTCTGGAGACATTCCTGGTTGTCACAACTAGGGAGAAGGGGGTCCTACTGGCATCTAAGAGGTAGATGCCAGAGATGCTGCTCAACATTCTACCACGCATAGGACCAATTCCCACAAGAAGAACTGGGTGACCCAAAATGTCAATGATGTGGAAGTCAAGAAACCCTGGCCACATTAACAAGTAGGTAATAAGCAGTGGAGCAGGTACCCGTACCAAACTCTTTGGATTCCAAATCCATTGCTCTTCTGGGCCAAGCACAAAGAGATGTGGGAGATTAACTCAGACCCAAGTCAGAATGTTAGTCTGGGGGTTGTTCTGAGTACCCAATAAAGCAGTATCCAGTTATTAGAGAAACCAAATGAATGGGCAGCATTTCACCAGCTGAGAGGAGAGAGAGTTCCATGCAGGCTACCTCTTTGAGAGGAACTGACTGATCTAGGTTCCAAATGAGCAGGCCTTATAGGAGCAGAGTGGGCACATAATGCTTTTCGGGAGGTCTTGCAGGGAAGAATCTCCCAACAGCAACTACTGTAAGCTCAAGACAATAAAATACTGCCTTCAAATTTCTGAGGCAAAATCATTCTCAGGTTTCATACCAAGTTGTCACTTAAGTGACAGGTTAGAATACCAAGTTGTCACTTGGGTGACACATTAGAATAAAGATAATTTTTTCAGACATGCAGACTCTCAAAACATTTATCTTCATGTTCCCTTTCTTTGGAAGTTACTAGTCACAAGCACCACCAAGGTAAGGGTGACATGGTTCCAGCAAATGGAATCTAGCACAGGGGTGAGGTGAAAGGAATTCTCAGGATGACTCTGTTCAGGCAGAACTAGAGAGCAACATAGATCAAACTGAAATGGAAAGATGGATGGTTCCAGAAGGGATATCTCAAGGAAAAAAAAACTGACAAATACATGATAGGATTAATTATGGAAAATTGTACTAAGAACTGCTTTACAGAGTTGTTGGATGGTAGCATATTCAAACTTAATTATAAGTTTGAATACAACTAAACAAATAAAAAAATCAAGGCAATTATGAAGTCCAGGAAAAACAGCAAGTTATATAAAAATGGAATTGTAATTAATTATAGTATAATTCTTGGCTCACCAATTAACAGCAATTACATAATCACAGTAATTATGCATCTGATCAAGACTGTGATATAACTAGATTGAGAAAGTATGGAAGAGAAAGGGGCAATAGTTTATGTCTAAAGTTGATCAATCTCTCCCATGCACTCATTCTCAGGAAGACATCACAGCTGTGCTATTCAATACAGTAGCCAACAGCCACATGTAGCATTTTAATTTTAGTTAATTAAAATTAAATTTGAAATTCATCCACAAGCCACATTCTAGGTACTCAATAACCATGTGTTGCTACTCTAATAGACAGCACATATACAGAACATTTCACCATCACAGAAAGTTCTGTTGGATAGTGCTATACTAGAAGGTATATCACATCAAACCAAGGAAGTAAACCAAGAAAGAAAAAACATGAGGAGATCCACATAGATGAAAGTGGTAAGTGAAATCCCTAGGATAATAGTGAAGAGTGACACTTGTCAGAAGGCCCTAAGGACCACCAGTCTGGACTGAAATAGGGGAGAGGGCTCCAGAGAACATCTCTCCAAAGAGACTCAGTGGAAAGACTACCTAACATATCAGAACATCCAGAGAGCAGATCAGCAACTGAGTTTTAGGACAATTTGGGATATGTACACACAAAATCAAGGAAACAAATACAGGACAATTAATAACATTAGAAAAAAAGGAATTATTACAAAGAAAAAGAAAGGAAACATAATGATAGTACATTCTACATGGTTCAACTATAAATAAACTGGTTAAGGGGCGCCTGGGTTGCTTAGTCAGTTGAACATCTGATTCTTTTTTTTTTTTTTTAAGATTTTATTTATTTATTGACAGAGAGAACACAAGCAGGCAGTGGATCACAAGAGAGAGACAGGCTCTCTGCTGAGCAGGTAGCCCGATGCAGGACTCAATCCAGGACCCTGGGTTCATGCCTGAGCCGAAGCAAGATGCTTAACCGACTGAGCCACCCAGATGCCCCATGAATGTCCGATTCTTGATTTAACTCAGGTCATGATCTCAGGGATCCAGCCCCACTTCAGGCTCTGTGCTCAGCAGGGAGTCTGAGATTCTCTCCCTCTCTCTCTCTTCTTCTGACCCTCCCCCTGCTCTCTCTCAAATAAAAAATAAATCATTAGTATAAGCAAATAAATAAACTGGTTAACTTAATGTAAATATCAAATGCTGATGCCACCTAAGTAATGACAAAACTATACTTGAGAAGGCAGACAGGCACATGTGAGAGCAGGGAAGAGAAAGAAAGTTAAATCTTAGATCATTGGTTTTCATATCATTACAGGAACAGATAATGCTTAAAATGGAAAAAATCAAGATTGGGCAATATCAGGATATTATTTAGGAATGTAAACATTAAAAGAAAATACCCAAAAGACTTGAAAGTAGTTGGCTATGGAGACTCAGAAATGGAATAGAAACATAGTAAAAGTATTTGACACTTCAATCTAGATGTAGGTACAACATAAAAATTAAAGTAATACCTACTGTTTTTTAAAGTTCTCATTTTATTTATTTATTTATTTTTTTTTTAAAGATTTTATTTATTTATTTGACAGAGAGAAATTACAAGTACACTGAGAGGCAGACAGAGAGAGAAGGAAGCAGGCTCCCTGCTGAGCAGAGAGCCCGATGCGGGACTCGATCCCAGGACCCTGAGATCATGACCTGAGCCGAAGGCAGCGGCTTAACCCACTGAGCCACCCAGGCGCCCTAAAGTTCTCATTTTAATTCACTAGTTAGTATGCAGTGTTCCATTAATTTCAGATGTATGATATAGTGATTCGGCACTTCCATACCTCAACCGGCAAATGCACTCCCTAATTCCCGTCCACCTATTTCTCCCTTTCCCCTTCCCACCTCCCCTCTGGTAATCTATTTATGTATCTACCTACCTATGTATCCATCCATCCATCCATCCACACACAAATATATGTAATCTTCTAAGGCTGAATAATATTCTGTTTTATATATGTGTGTGTGTGTGTGTGTGAGTGTGTGTGTGTACATCTTCATTACCCATTCATTTATCATTGGATACTTGATCTGCTTCCATATCTTGGCTACTATAAATAATGCTACTATAAATATAGGGGTGCATGTATCCTTTTGAATTAGTGTCTCTTGTATTCTTTGGGTAAATACCCGATAGTGCAATTGCTGGACCATAAGGTAGTTCTATTTTTAACTTTTTGAGGAATCTCCATTCTGTCTCCCACAGGGACTGCACCAGTGTGCCTTCCTCCCAATAGTACAAGAGGGTTCCTTTTTCTCCACAATCTCACCAACACTTACTGTTTCTTGTGTTGTTGATTTTAGCCATTCCAACAGGTGTGAGGTGCTATCACATTGTGGTTTTGATTTGCATTTCTCTCATGATAAGTGATGATGAGCATCTTTTCATGTGTTTGTTGGCCAACTGTATGTCTTCTTTGGAGAAATATCTATTCAAGTTTTCTAACCATTTTTAAATTTGATTATTTGTTTTTTGCCTGTGGAGTTTTGTAAGTTCTTTATATATTTTGGATACTAACCCTTTATTAAATATGTCACTGGCAAATATCTTCTCCCATTCCATTGGTTGTATTTTAGGTCTGTTGATTGCTTCCTTTGCTGAGCAGAGCTTTTTATTTTGATATAGTCCCAACAGTTTATTTTTGCTTTTGTTTTCCTTGCCTCAGTTGATATATCTAGAAAGAAGTTGCTAAAGCCTAATGTCAAAGAAGTTACTGTCCGTACATTTTTAGGATTTTTATGGTTTCAGGTCTCACATTTAGGCCTTTAATCCATTCTGAATTTATCTTTGTATGTGGCGTAAGAAAGTGGTCCAGTTTCACTCTTGTGAATGTAGCTGCCCAGTTTTCCCAACACCATTTGTTGAAGAGATTGTCTTTTTCCCACTGTACATTCTTGCCTCCTTCATTGATGACTAATTGAGCATATAATTATGGATTTATTTCTGGATTTCTTTTCTGGTCCATTGATCTTGATGTCCATTTTTTTTAAGACTTACATATTTATTTACTTCAGAGCAGTGGGGGGGGCAGTGTAGGGGGATGGGGAGAAGCAGAGGGCAAGGGAGAGAGCAAATCTCAAGCAGACTCCCTGCTGAGCGTGGAGCCTGATGCAGTGCTCGATCTCATGACCCTGAGATCATGACCAGAGCTGAAACCAAGAGTCTGATGCTTAACTAAATACGTCACCTAGGCACCCCATGTGTCTACTTTTGTGCCCGTACCATACTATTTTGATTACTGCAGCTTCGTAATATAACTTGAAGCCCAGAATTCTCATTGCCTCCAGCTTTGCTTTTCCTTTCCAAGATTGCTTTTGCTATTTGGGATCTTTTGTGAATCCATACAAATTTTAAATGGTCTGTTCTGGTTCTATGAAAGATGTTGTTGGTATATTGATAAGGATTATATTGAATGTGTACATTGCTTTGGATAGTATGGACATTTTAGCAGTATTTTTTCTTTCAATCCATGAGCATAGAATATCTTTATAATAAATATATATGTGGTTTTAGTATATTCCTGGCTCACAGCTCCCCCAAATCCTTGGAATTTCCTAAGTGATAAAAGCAATGGGAGCATCTTTTGTTACAGTAGTTTGTCATTTGTCCTCAGTTCCTGAAATAGCTCCAGAGCCAAAAAAATGAAAGAAGAGTGTTCTTCATAATAAGCACCTTTCAACCACACCTGAGTTTTTGTTAATGAGTAACTTTTGGAAAGCCCCTAAGGATGGGGGCTGGTTGCCTGGGGAACCAACCTTGATTAGAGGGCTAAACTCTGTCCCATTCCCTGACCTCCAGGGAGAGGGGTGAGGCTGGAGGTTGAATGTCAATCAGCAATCACCAATGAAGCCTCAGTGAAAATCCAAGAGAATTCAGCAATCTTCTGGGTTGGTGAAGACATGGAAGTGCTGGGAGGGCGGTGCACTCGGAGAGCATGGAAGCTCCGTGCTCCTTTCCTCATACCTTGCCCTACGTCTCTCTTCTAGCTGGCTTATCCTCAGTTATATCCTTTCATACTGAACTGCTACTCTAGTAAGCAAAATGTCTTCCTGAGTTCTGCGACCAGCTCTAGCAAATTAATTCAACCCAAGGAGAGGGTGGTAGGAACCTTTGTTTTATAACCAGTTGGTTAGAAGCAAAGGTGACAACCCTTACTTGGCGACTGCATCTGAAGGGGCGCTGGGGTGGGGGAGGCACTCTTGTGGACTGAGACCTTAAACTGTGAGACCTGTGGCCATCTCCAGGGAGAGAGTGTCAGGGTTGAGATAACTGCTTGGTGGTGTCAAAATAGCACACATCAGAATCATGAAATATAGAGACTGCAGAGGAGTAACTGAAACTGTATGCCAGCCAACCTTTGCCACCAGTGGTCAGCCACTCTCATTTGAAAACGAAACTTTGCTTCTCACCGCAGCTCCATCTTAGGGAGCCTGGAAAGTCGGTTTGAAGCCAGACTCTGCAGGTACAAGTAGCAATTCTGCAATTCAATAGCTGAAGGACCCTGAGTAAGTAACTTTTATGATTCTGTGCCTCAGTTTCCTCATCTCTATAGTGGGGATGAAAAAAAGAACCTTGTCTAGAGGACTGTAAAGTCCTTAGAGCAATACCAAGTGCTCAATAGGCATTTTTCACCAGCATTATCTTCTCTTTGTATTCTAACTTGTCACTTAACTCTGCAGCCTGACCTTCCTCTGTTTTGCTACAAAACCGCCCCTTGGCCAGTATGTCCTCTCATTTCCCACATATTATCTGTTGGTGAGGGGTAAGCAATGTCCTCTAAAGCTTACCGGACATTTTTACTGACCCATATGAAATGAAAGCCCAAAGAGATGGTGGCCATCATCTGGTCCAAGCCCGTTACCGTACAGACGGGGCCAGTGAGGCTTTGAACAGCAGATGGGCTGCCCTGTCCATAAGCTGGTCTAATGTGATTATTGTACAAACATTCTCCCCAATAAGTTTTTGTGCCCCAATTTCTCCAGTGAGATCTCTTGTCCATTTAACCGAAGAAGTAGATGAGAAAAAGCCACCCTGTGATTTTAAAGACTGTTAAATGCTAATTACAAGCCACTCCATTTGAACGATAGCATTGAAAGCATCTTAATCCCCCTTCCTTCTCTCCAAACTGCCATCACTAGAGAAAACAAAAAGCCAGTTCTATGAAAGCTTCAAACCAAACTGAATGGTTGTACAGACAATGGTTATTAAGAGGTAAGCTTTTTCCCAGGGAATGGTTAAAGCGTTTCCCCCCTTCTTGTTACCTTGGTAACTGCTACCTTGGCGCCCTTGTTGATGAGCTGAACCACATTCTCTGCTTGGCCTTTGTACGCAGCTATGAGAAGGCGTTCTGAAAGCGCAGCGACCGCATCCTGCTGGCTCATGAATTAGGAGAGAAAGGTTTTCAGGAACGCAGTAGACAAGTTCCTTCGGCTCAACACGATGCCACTGGCCCAGGCAGGCACCCACGGGTAAAGATGCTCCTGAGCGTCAGAAGGTGCCTTTATTACTAGGCCATTTTGGGGACCTAGGGATCACAAAACAAAGTTGTCATTAGCACCACTCAGCATACAGCACGGGCCACACCTCGTCTCTCTGATTTCAGGGCATTTGCTGGGGGCTCATGGCAGGGGACAGAAGCTGGGCAAAGACGGGACAAGCACGAAGCGCATTCTGCACACCAAAGCTCCTGAACCTGGAAACAGAAGACAGCAGAATGTGCCAATCTCCCGCCCTTCTTCCTGCTTCAGGAACATTCTCCAGAGGATTATAACCAAAACTGTGAGGTCTGTTCTGCACTTCCATCCTAGGTAACAGGGACCTGATATAATCCCATCAACATTGCGGGGTTTCCAGGCCTGCCTTTGGCAGGTGACTGTACTGTGTATGATCACAAAGGGCCTTGGGACCAAGTTTTGTGGGTCCGCCACGGCTAACATGCTGCTTCTGCTGGCAGGTGAAGGTGTGTGGACCACACCTCACAGAGACCCTGAGGACTGGGTTAAATCCTTGGCATTCTGTCCCAGCATTTACTACAGTTCTTTTGCTTCATCCTTGTCTCAATGTAAACAGTGCAGTTTCCCGAGTTCTGGGATAGATGGAGAACTGTGCGCAGGCCCTGGCCATCTCCCAGTCCCAATTACTATAGGAAAAACCCACTCTGGGAACAACAAAGGTGCTACGAACACTGACAGTGTGCACTGCCAGCTGCACCAGGAGGGGCTGGTGGTGGTGGTTCCGAGCTTAACAGGAAATAAAAGGGCCTACCAAAACCACCTAGGGGGCTTGAAGCCACACTCAGAGTAGTGATCGGGAGGTAGTGACTAGTAGTCAACCTCTTCTTTCCACCAAATGGCAAATGAACAGACTTCTAAAGACTGACTCCTCCAGTAGCCCTGGACCACCATTAGAGCAAACCAAAGCCACTGGTAAGTGTGTCAAAAGTAAAGGACTCAGGGCTCCTGGGTGGCCCAGTCAGTAAAGCACCTGACTCTTGATTTCGGCTCAGGTCAAGATTTTAGAGTCCTGGGATGGAGCTCTATGTTGGGCTCTACACTCAGCAGGGAGACTGCCTGAGGTTCTCTTTCCCTTCTCTCTCTCTGCCTCAACCCCACTCAAACGAATTAAAAAAAAAAAAAGCCAAACTCATGCACCCTGGTCTGCTCATTGGAAGTGCAACAAACCTGGAGAAGGAATGTTCCAAAGCAGAAGACTCCTGTTAGTCACGGTTAAAGGTCCCTGGACACACCAGAAATCTTGACTGAATGAACGAGCCAATGAAAGAATAACATTGAGACTCAAAACAGAGAAACAGAGCTAGAAATGCCACTGGAAATTCCCAGGGTCCCCCTGAAAGACAAGTTTGGGCTCTATGTTTTCCAGACTGTTCCACTGTTTAGAGTGGTTTGTTTTTATAAACATTGGATACACTGTTCCTCTGTTCAGATAACATGTGGTACCTTCAAACCAGTAATACTGAGCTTCTGCTCCGTTTGTCCCAATACTGCAATATGAGCCACATATGAGCTGTGGCTTCCTAAATACTCTCCCTCCACAACCACATTCTTCCACTTAAACTCATTTGTTATCTTCGCGCACTCAACGGCCACCTTCCCGTACCCAAACTTTTCTTGCAATGGGTATCTGAATGTCTCAACTACAATAGCCCAGTTCATACAAATACTATGATCATGACTAAAATTTCACACATTTTACTTCATAGCTTAGCTCCTGGGGCTAGAGATGTCCTTTGTGCAAACTCAGTGCAGCCCATCAGCCGAGGTCATGGCCTGCAGACCAGCAGCGCTGTCCAGTCTCCCCAGCAACAGACGCTGGGTCAGCAGGCCCACAGTACACGGACAGCCACTCCCCTCCTAACCCAGACAATAAATTCGGCTCTCAGACACTTATTGCCATGGTTGCAGGCTTCTGAGATAGCCTTGTTTACATAATTACCTTTGGTAAAGAGCCCTTTACAAATCCAGTGCACATTACTATTCCTTTTTTTTTAAATAGAAAAATATTACAATTGAAAAATGTTGGCCAAACAGAATTTTTAAAAATTTACTATTTTTATTTATTTATTTATTTATTTAGCTTTGCCGTTCCAACTATTTAAGAATGACATGTTCCCCACTCTCCACTCAACCCTACCCCCTTCACCATGGCCAATGCACAGCCTGCCTGAGGCACGAGGCAACTCCGGGACACGTTGCTTATAGGGGTATGGATACTCCCAACTGGAATTGCACAGAAAACTCCTGCAAAATCAGGAACAGAATCCCAGGGTTTCAGTTACCAGTCTGCAGATAGCACCATCCCTTTGTGCTTGGGCATCTCAAGTTCATTCTCGATTTAGATCCAGCAAGAGGCTCACTGGTAGGGCCTCCAGCATTCACCTACAGTTGTATTCACACACAGGGTGGTGGGAAAGGATCAAAGTGAGCCTTCTTTTTGGCTTCCTTTCTATACCTCCATCCTTCTGGAGTAAGGGCATATTCAGCTTCTGTCTGACACCTCTAAACTGACAAATCAGACCAGGCAGAGGCGGGCTGAGGGAGAGCTATGAGGAGGATGGAGGACCCCAAAAAAGGAGTGGGGGATGGGAGGAATAGAGAGGTGACAATCAGTCTGCAATCGATGACTTAAACTCCACTGCCCACCTGTTGGGTGCCCGGGCTGCAGCAACCCCATGCCCTCATTAAATCTGAGCCGCCTCTTCCAAGTAGATCAGCTATCATTCAAGACACTTCCCACTGCCGGCGGTGAGGAATTTCTTCTGCCCCACATTTACCAATCACATCCCTCTTTGTCACAATGCTCACTTTCACAGGGCTCCAGAGAAAAATATTAAATGCAAACATGCTTCCAGCTCTTTAAGCAGAAATGAAATAAATCCATGATCATAAATATTCAATGAGCATCCTGAATCCAGAAAGGTATTTAGGTTCCTAAGAAAGATCTCCCTCCCTTCTCCCAGCCCACTGCCCCGTTTTCACTGCATTCCAATTTGCCAATGCTTTTTTTCTCTCATCACGAATGCCAGAAGGCCATACAGCTGCTTGGTCTGTGATGCAATCTGTTTTCTTTTTATAGCAAAAGGTCTGGGAGGTTTGCTTTTGCTGTTTTCTTGAGGATTTACCACAAAGTCTCCTGGAACCAATATCCCCAAACCACTACAGTTTCCTAACAGACAAAATATTCTAGAAGAGACCTGCGAACAGCCAGAACCTTATGCACAGCCCACCCAGAGACAGTCCACAAACACCCAGAAGCAGTGGTTAGGGAGCACTATCAATTACAATAACTCGCTTTGCACCTACTCCTCAAAACCCTGTAGCGAAGAGAGATTGTACTCACATCCAGGGGTCTGTCCTCCCCATTCTACATGGTGTCCTGCTGCTGGGTAACTGTTGTCAATTCTTCCCTGGAGAGATCATTAGCTTCCTAGGGTTGTCATGCTCAGTGGGTATGCAATGATTTACTTGCCTTTTTCCCTTGAGCTTCCTCTGCCAACTCTGGCCAAATCACATCTAAAAGCTTATTAAGACATCCACTCAGCTCACAATGTCTTGCTGCTTCCTAGTCTGCTCATCACAGCTTCTGAAAGTCTTGGGTCTTCGGGTCTTGTCGGACTGCTCCCTTCCGCCGGCAGAGGACCTGTAACACTGCCCTATTGAAGAGTCAGGGAATAATTCACAAATGGGCGGAATGATTTTCAGTGATGCTCAGATGACAGAGAAACGAAGTTTGCATCTGCCAGCAGTCATGCCAGGAGAAGAGATGAATGTGCATGTCGTAAGGGAGGGAGAAGGCAGGCAGAGTCAAAACCTGTAATGAACTGCCTTTATGGTAAGAGGGAACAGCAGAGATCCAGATACTCCTCCCTCCTAGGCAGAGAGTTCCAGCACTGTGACTGCAGCAGCACAGGAGTCAAGGCGCTGGGAGAGCAGCTGTTTCAGTGTTTTGTAAGCCCAGAGTTTGTCTCACAAACGCTCCTCTAAACAGAGTCTCTGCGGAGAGGGGGAAGGGAGGAGACAGGGAGCAAAGCTGTTGAGTTTTGACCGAGTGTCGTCAATGGCCCTAAACATCACAGGGGTGTCCTCCAGACCACTTGATGAAGCAGCAGGAAACTAACTCCCAACTTGAACAGTCATAGAAAGGAAGAAGGTTTTCACTTTGACTTGAGCCATCTTATCATTTTTCCCTTATTTTGAAAGCCAGAATTGTTGGTCCTAAAGGTGGGAATATTACTCAGCCTGTGTAAACCCTCTAAGCACCTTCCCTGCTCAAGGCCTTGCCCCTACTTCCTTGAGGGTATCAGTTCTTATGGGCAACAGGCTGGGATTCTGCTTTGGCAATTATTTGGCTTATACCAAGGGAAGAACAGCCAGACTCAGGGCAGTGCATTACAGAGAGACTGAATTCCACTGGGGAGACAAGGTGCCAGTAGAATGATAAGCTTCTTTTTAATACACAGCAATTGTACTGGTTTATCCTAAAGTGATCATTGCTGGGATACTGCCATCACGGCCTCACAAGTGAGGTCAGAACACGGAGCAATGTGACTCACTCCCTGCTCTAAAGAAACTGGCCCTGATAGGTCTTACAGAAGCCCCAAAGACCAGATGCCAAATGAGAAAAGCAAACTGAATGTGACTGAGGTACAAAGAAACAAGTGGTTACTTTTGTGGGACATTTCCTTCTACTGAGAGTACGTACCCCACAGGTAGGGACCCTCAACATAATATTATCAGTGAGGACAGTACGACTATGGCTGTTCACAGAGACTGGGGTCCCCAAATGCTATCTGCAAAAGACAGGGACAAACAGGGGCAGAACACCTCTTGAGCGAGCCCATGACTCATTTTACACACCTCACTGTTGCAAAGGAACAGTGTGCTTATTTCTGGTGCCACATGAAGTTCAGGACTTCCGAATGTGACAGTTAATGAGTTGTTGAAATAATCACCTTCAAAGGAGGTTTCCAGAGGCTGTTGCAGTAAAGGCTGAAGAGTGACATCTGGAAACCTATGACATGCTCTACCATCAAGGAAAGCAGCTAACACACATAAAATTAGTATCAGAGCCCTAAGGATATCACTGAATAAAGTTATGATTGACAGAAAGCTTGTGGTATAGAGACCTCTTCTTTTTACATGGGACAATCATTGCACGTTGACTGCCCCGTGCTGCTAGATCACCCCAAGCTGGGGCTACCAAAATCACATATACTGACACCCACGTGCTCAAAAGCCACACCAGGTCATCACTGAGCCTTCTTTCCCTAGACAAGTTGATCATGCCCCCATCTGTGCTCTTACAGTCTTCTGTAAGCTCCTGTTATAGGCTGAGTTGTGTGTCCCCCACCCCCTGCAAATTCCTATGTTGAGGCCCTGACTCTCAATGTAACTGTACTTGAAAATGGTACCCTTCCGAGGTAAATAAGATACAGTGAAGTCATAAGGACGAGGCTCTGATCTGTTAGGATTGGTGTCTTTATGAGAGAGACGTTAGAGACTCGATCTAATCACGATCCTATCTGCCCTCCCACACCCATTCTCAGAGGAAAGGCCATATGAAGACAGAGCAATAAAGTGACTACCTGCAAGGCAGAAGGAAAGTCCTTACCAAAAACCAAACCCTGCTGGACCCTGATCTTGGACTTCAGCCTTGAGAACTGTGAGAAAATAAATTTCTATTATTTAAGCCACTCAGTCTACGGTATCTTGTTCTGGCAGCTTGAACTAAGACAACTCCCCTTACAGTATAGTTGCTCACATGGGCTCACCGTTGATCTTCTAAACTCCTTGAGGACAGGAACCCTGTTTTGGTTATCTTGTATTCCAGTGCCTGGTGTACTTCCTGGAATATAGTTAGCCTTTGAAGTCTGTTAAGTGGATGACAGGAAAACTAAGAACTAATTGCTTTTTCTAGTCATTAACTCGTCTGTAGGAGCCTGTGGATCTCATGAGAAAAACAGGAAGTGTCTGCCAATTCAGCAAACCATTTTCTCCTTCCCCCACAGATGAGGCAGGCTATGGCTCCTGAAACTCCAAGAGATAATAAATGGACGTAGTCATTCTCCTCTCTCCCTCCCTCCCCCAAATAGAGGCTCTTCTGCGGAAAAGAATTACCGATCTGGAGAATTACCAGTCTGGCCACAGACCCTGCAGGTCCGTCAGCACCACAAGCCTTGGGCCACACCACAGCCACTCAAGAATTTTCTTTTTGCCATCCTCAATGCCTGTTGGGTAAAACCACAAAGGCTAAAGACAAACCAAAACAAACAATGACAAATTATAATAAAACCAATCCCCATGCAATAGTCTACCTTCCATGCATATGTTTCTCCCATCTACTTTTTTTTTTTTTTTAAGATTTTGTTTATTTATTGGACAGAGAGAGAGATGGCTAGAGAGGGAACACAAGCAGGGGGACTGGAAGAGGGAGAAAGCAGGCTTCCAGTCAAGCAGGGAGCCTGATGTGGGGCTCCAACCCAGGACCCTGGAATCATGACCCCAGCCAAAGGCAGATGCTTAATGACTGAGCCATCCAGGTGCCCCTTCCACCCACTTCTTAAATCTGCTTTGATCAGGCTTCTTTCTGCCCCCAGTTTTCCCACTAAACTGTTTGTTGTTGATGTTGTACTGTACTATGTATTTATTGAAGAGAGAGGCACAAACAAAGAAACTGGGAGGGAGAGCTTTCTTGCTTAGTGTGCTAGAGGCGAAAGGAGTCAGCAAAGTTCTCACAGAGAAGGGCAGGTGTGCGATGAGTGGTGGATGTGTAGGATTTTGTTAGCTAGTGAAGAGGAGAGGAAATGGGCAGAAGAAACAGCAAGAGCAAAAAGGCAGAATAGTCTGGAAGTGCACATCATGAGTGGGAAAGAGAAGTGAAGAGACTGTTGCAGGTGAAGCTTGTAGTATGTGGGTGATGACCCACAGATCACGTAGCAAAATATGGGCTATGAAAAAATTTTCATATCATGCTAAAGATTGGTTTCTATCTTGCATTTGTGATGGGGAGCTCTAGAAATTGGTAAGCAGAAGAGAAACTAGTCATATTTTTACTCAGAATTCAAGATTTCCAAGAATTGCATTAATTATAATTATGGGTTCATGCTACACTTTGAAGATTATATGCACATGGCTTTCTTTCTCGTTCTTCCTTTGTATATTTCTTCTTTTATTCCCTTCCTCTTTCCTCTTTTCTTTTTATTTTAATCAAAAGATCTTATTTTTTAGATCGGGTTCAGGTTTACAGAAAACCAAGCAGAAAGTACGGAGGATTTCCATATACCCCACCAACCCAACTGCCAGTTCCCCCTATCATTAACATTTTGCATTGGTGTGGAAAATTTGTTACAATTGATGAGTCAATGTTGATACATTACTATTAACAAAAGTCCATGGTTTATATTAGGGTTCCTTCTTTGTGTTACAAGTTCCATGGGTTTGGACAAATGTATAACTGAGGGGTATGTATGATTACAGTAGTATACAGAATAGTTTCATGCTGACATAAGTGTTCCCCACCTATTTCTCTCTCCCCTCCTCAACTCCTGGCAACCACTGAACTTAATACTATCTCTATAGTTTTGCCTTCCCCAGAATGTCATGTAGTTGGAATTATATAGTATATAACCTTTACAGTTCGCTTCTTTCACTTAGTAATATGCATTTAAGGCTCCTCCATACCTTCTCGTGGCTTCATAGCTGATTTTTGTTATCACTAAATAATATTCCATTCTACAGATGTACCATAGTTTGCTTACCCATTCACCTATTAAAGGGTATCTACATTGCTTCCAAGTTTTAGAAATTACAAATAAAGCTGCTCTAAACATTCACGTGCAGGATTTTGTGTGTCATACTTTTTTTTTTTTTTTTTTTAATCTCATCTGGGTAAATACTAAGGAATAGCACTGCTAAATCATATGTTAAGAAAATGTTTAGCTTTATAAGAAACTGCTATGCTGTCTTCCAAAATGGCTATAACATTTTGCATTCCCACCGGTTGATTTTACATTGACCTGATTGCCAAATGCAATGGTAGGTAACTTTCAGTTCTTACCTTATGTGATTTCTCTGTTGCATTAGGCACTGCTACCATTTCTTCATCACACTTCCTTCTCCTCTGGTTTCTGTGACCCAATGTCTCCTCATTCTCCTACCATCCCTTGAACTATTTTTTTTTCTCCCATTCAAGGGCTCTTCATTTACTGGTCCTTTAAATGTTGCAGGTCCCTGAGATTCTATCCCTGATTGCCTTCTCCGCTCATCTTCTCTAGAAAATCTCTGTTACCCACCTCCCCACCCCCCGCTGCTGCTGCCCACATGCTCCTCTGCTGCCTAGATACGGACTTCTTTAGCCTCAATCACTTTCTCTGAAGCTCCATATTTTAAGCACCCAACCATTTAAAGACATCTTACTTGGATGTCCCCTATCAACATGTCCACACCCAAATCATCACCTTTCTTTCAAACCCAGTCCTTTTCCTTTACCCCTATTTTGGTGAGTGGCTCCACCTTTCATCTATCTGCTTATTTCCCTAATCTGGAACACTCCTCCCATTCCTCTGATTCTCCTTCCCCCGCCCCCACATTCCATAAATTACCAAATCCTCCTGATTTGAGACAGTAATACGCTGAGATTAAAAATGAGAATCTTGAGGGGTGCCTGGGTGGTACAGTCAGTTAAGTGACTTGGTTTCAGTTCAAGATGTGATCTCAGGGTTGTGAGATCGAGCCCTGCCTCTGGCTCCACGCCCAGTGTGGAGTCTGCGTGGGATTCTGTCTCCCTCTCCTTCTGCCCCTCCTGCTTGTGCTCATGCTCTCTCTCACATACAAATAAAGTAAATAAACTTTTTTAAAAATGAGTCCCAAGGTCACATTCCTGGGGCTCAAATTCTGCTCTGCCATTTTCTTTGGGCAAGTTTCTAATGACTCTAAGCCTGTTTTCTCATGTGTAAAACAGAGTAACAGTTCTTAACTTATTGGGTTGTTGCAAAGACTAAACGAGATAATACATACCCTATACAATGTCTGACACAGAGAAAGTGCTTAGTAAATATAAGCAAGGCTGTATGGTTGATGTTTAAATGTTCCTTGTTCTGTTCTCTCTCCTTTAGCTGCACTGCCACTGCTTTGATTCAGGATGTCATCGTTTCTTACCTCAACCATCGCAGTGGTCTCCAACTGGATGCTAATGATGTTTCTTGAAATTCTGCTTGTGATTATCTAAACTTGGAAATTGGGATAAGAAAGGTGAAATAAGTTTTCAGCTTGTGTAATGGAATCTGCTGCTGCAGATGAGTTTTTACAGAGGTAAAAGTAGGCCAGACTAATGTTCAAGATTCTGACAGTGAGTGTGCTTTGGCCCAAAATGCATCTTCAATAAAAGATAACTGTAGAAGTCAATGTAACCTGCCCAGATAGTTGTTAGGATTTATTAAACTTGACCTTTGGGAAAGATGGAGCCATTGAGCCATCAGTGTTAAATTCTCTCTCCTCTGACGGGTCCTGAGAAGATCACTTGAGCCAATAAGAGAGAAATCCCCCCTACTGATGTGTCAGTGTTAGAAGAACAAGATAATGAGAAACTTCTCTTCCAGTTTGTTTCAAGATGACAAAGATGGAACTCAGACAGATGAGCCGCAATGCAGGAGTCCCTGCATCTGCCTATAGCCAGGCAATAGTCAGCCAGGTTGTGGCATGTCTTTGGTGCCAATCGTTTTGTCGTTGTCTATGGCCTCTCATCCTCTGTGCTTCTAGTCGAGAGTCTTTCATGACGAGATCTTATGGGGGCTGTGAGACTGCTGATCACAGGACAGAAGTCAGCATGCGGAAGCTGCCTCCCATGGCAGTCCCCCTGTTGCAAGTCCTGTCCACTCCCTCGTCACCTCGATATATGTTATCACTCTCAGAATGCTCTTTGCACAACAAATGTGATCGTGCTTCGCCTTTGCTTATAACCCTCAACGACTCACATTCCCCCAGAACAAAGTCCAGAGAGACACAAATCCACACACGGCCTGGTCTTCCCTCTGTTTCTAACCACCTGCTCTGCTGACACCCCACCCACCCATCCTGCTTCCTGGCTTCACCACACTGGTACTCGGAATCTTAAAACCACCAGCCTGCCACGTTTGCTTACAATGGTCTTTAGATCTTTTCCAAACTCCTCCTTACCCTTCCAACCTGATTCAAATTGTCTTTCTCTCAGATGATTCCTCCAATGCTACTCCATCCTCCAGGTTCCCAAGGCTCAAATCCCAGGTACCCTGAGCTCAAATCCTGCCTTATCTACTTATGTTGGGCAATGTATTTAATAAATCTAGGTTCATTTCCTCATGTGTAAAATAGAAAGAATAACAGTTTTTACTCATTGAGTGATGGCAAACATCAAATGAGGCTAATACAAAACAATGTAACTTGTAAATCTCCCTGTAGGTATTTACCAAACGGGACTGCAATTGCATGATGTCAGTATTGTTGGTGCCTCCTCCTACCTTCTGATTAAAAAGGATTCTCCACTCAGCTGCTCTTCTAAGGACACCGTCCCAGCCAGAGAGGCTCCTGGGCTTCAGGATGGAGAATTAGAGGATGGTCAGTAGAGAAGCGAAAGGAGAAGGCAGACTTGTGAAGGGAGGCCAAGCGAATCTGTATAACAAAGAGCTGGGCCAGCAAGAACGGCCATGCAGGCTGGAGGATGGAACAAGAGCTTCTTGGGGGCAGTAAACACCAGGCTTCTTCTTCTTCTTCTTTTTTTTAAAGATTTTATTTATTTATTTGACACAGAGAAAGATCACAACTAGGCAGAGAGGCAGGCAGAGGGGGAGGGGGAAGCAGGCTCCCCGCTGAGCAGAGAGCCCGATGTGGGGCTCCATCCCAGGACCCTGAGATCATGACCTGAGCCAAAGGCAGAGGCTTAACCCACGGAGCCACCCAGGCGACCCCAAGAGGCTTCTAAACATTGTGGAATGTGAAAGAGAATGTGAGGGCGAGGAAATGGGATATGAAAATTGTTACTAAGAGTTTATGAATCAAGTTTCCTTTAATTTTTTAAGAGCAACAAGTAAATGATTACCCTGTTTTAAAAAATTAATTTTGAATTATGATTATTTGAAGATGTCCATACAAATACTAGACGATAAGAGAATGAAATTCTTTAGAGTTTCCCTTGTTTCCAATGTCTTTGCTCTCAGACTTAGTTCTCTAGTACAGGGGCTGTGTCTTGTTCCTTTCTGTAAATCCAGTGCAAGCACACAGCCTGGTGTGTGGTTTATGAACAATAAACACTTGCTGAACAAAGAAACATGTCTACGCTTATACAACTGGATCATCAGCTCCTATGAACAAGTCAATCCTCTTATTTTTCCATGTGCCCAAATAAATCATTGAAAGCTGTAGTGAGTTGAATGGTGCCCCCCACCCAAAGGATACGTTCATGTCCTAATCCCTAGAGCCCGACTGTTAAATTGTATGACGGAAGATATAGGATGTTAAGGATCCTCAGAACAGCTGGTTACCCTGGATTATCTGGGTGGGTCCCAAATGCAATCATGTGTATCCTAAGAAGAGAAGCAGAGGGAGTTTTAAGACATAAGAGGAGGCCGTGTGACCCCAGAGGCAGAGATTAGAGTGAGGAGGTCACAAGCCACCTGGAACCATCAGAGGACAGAGGAGAAAAGGAAGAACTGCTCCCTAGAGCCTCCATAGGGAGTAGAGCCCAGCTGACCCCTTGACTTCAGACTTTTGGCCTCCAGAATGTGAGAGAATAACTTCCTATTATTTTAAGCCATTGAGTTTATGGTGATTTGTTATAGCAGCCAGAGGAAAGTAACACAAATGCCCTTATACATAATGGATGTTCAATAATTCTTTGTCATTTACCTGTCGGGAGTCACTTACAATCATAAGATGTGCTTCTTTTTCAAAGTCACTCACCCACACCTGCATGGCCAAGAGCCAGGACTCCACTAAGTCAACACTTGTGATGGTGTTGTACCAAGGGATCCTTCACTGCTGTCTCAGGGACAGTCAGGTTCCAGGGACTGTCTACTGACTACACATTCCAACAGAATGTTCTTCACTCCTTCCTCCAGGAAGGAGATAGTACGGTAGGGAAGCACTTGATAATGAATTAGAGGGTACAGAGCCACCCTCATGGGGTCTCACCAGCTGGCAGCCACTCAGCCTGAGTACTCAGGGGTCGACCTGCAGGAAACACTGCTGAATTGAAAGAGAGCCATGGTAGACTCTCAGCTCCTAATCTGAACCACAGTGCGCACACACACACGCACGTGCACACACATCCCCAATCATGAAGTTGCTCTGCCAGCCAAGAATTAAGTGAATGCAACCCTGCAGACATAGTCTCAAATATGAGACTTCTCTCAAAGGCCTTCTCTCAAAGCTTCGCTCAAAGCTGGAGAAGGTCTCCCAGTTGGCAAGCCCATGACCCTTGCAGGAGACCACTCACACACACTCAGAGAGACTGCTTCTACTTATCAAAGTCTGCTGTGTGATCTTCTAGAAATTATTGTTTTTAAGTCTGCTGGACCCAGTTTTCATAAGAGTGATCCCATTTTGACCAATTGCTCTGTCAACGAAGTAACATAATATCCATCTGATACTACAATAGAGACTATGATGCATGTCACCCCTCCTTCCCAACTCCCATTTCCTCTAATCCACATGACTTTCTGCAATAGCTCTTTCAAAATCTGCAACTTTCAGCAAGCATGACTGGGTTAGATGTGATTTGATAGAAATACTGTCTATCACCTACAAAAGGAGACATCCAGTGTTCTGGAAATGCTGGTACTCCATCACTTGTTTCCAAGCCACTGTTTGCAAAAAGACAATACACACATGGTTTTCCCATATCAATTCCCCCTTTTTTTTTTTTAAGATTTTATTTATTTATTTGACAGATCACAAGTAGGCAGAGAGGCAGGCAGAGAGAGAAAGGGAAGCAGGCTCCCTGCTGAGCAGAGAGCCCGATCCAGGGCTCGATCCCAGGACCCCAGGATAATGACCTAAGCCGAAGGCAGAGGCTTTAACCTACTGAGCCACCCAGGCACCCCTCAATTCCCTTTTAAGAGTGGTTGAGGTAGAAGTAGGTAGAAGCAAGGGGAGAAGAAGGTTATTTAAACACTCTACCCACAGAGTGTGCTTCGTGACTTTGGGAAAGTTATGTAACTTTCTTGGGCCTTAATGTTCTCATCTGTAAAATGGGGAGAATAATGGTAGCTACTGGCTTCATCAGGCAGCTGAAAGAATTACCTGTTGGGTATAGATGACAAGCACTTCACATAGCACCTGGCACAGAGTAAGGACTCAGGAAATACTAATTGTGCATGTGTGCATGTATAAAGTCAACCAGAGGCTAAATTCTTCAATTAGATTACCAAATCCTTCCTATCACTTAATCCTTCTTCCATCTTTTCTGTGTAGTTCCCAAGAGCTCCCCCAGGGAGAGCTTGGTCCTTTGGCCTTACTCAGTACACAACATGACACAGCGTTTGGCTTCAGCACAGACCTTTGCTGGGATCAAGTGTCCCTGGAGGAGAGGAATTAGGACTTCAAGTACAGCTGGCCGTCAGGGAGGCTCTGCAGCCTCTCCCCATACTTGAGCCATCAAATAACGACAATCAGACATGTGCATGCTTGGAAAGATGGACTCTGGTCTGGTAGACTCTGCATCCCAGGGCAGTGAGGACCTGTTTACTGGGTGGAGGGCCATCTTCAGGGGAATGCTCTGTTTGAAGTCAGCTCTCCTTGTGTTCAACCTCTGTCTCTACCCCTGGTTATTTCCCAGCTCAGACTTTCTCTAAAACTGGTTATTGTTCATATTTTAAGTTTCAGTCATAGATTAACCATGAGCAAATTTGGTTTGAATTATTTTGCTAAATTACATCACGTGGCAAACACACCTAGTTGTCATCAGCATCAGTTATGGTGCATTATTTGAAATTAAAATTCTGCCACATCTTTACAAGGAAAAGAGGTTTCTATAGTGAAGGCAGCAGGTACAAAAATGACACCGACCTTGAATTGCCTATTATATGCCCAAATTAGCCCCAGAGATATTTATCCCCAAGAGTTTTAAACGATCTTAAAATAGGTAGGTCTCTCAGGAATTTCTCATTATTATCACAGTCACATTATTTTCACAATGAAAATAAATTTAATTAGTTGAGCTTTAGCATTCTTCAGGAGACAGGGTCAACCTGAGAAATTACAAACGAGACCCTCTGTGTAAAGTCCCAGGTGAAGCCCATGCCCAAGCCCATACTCTTCTGATAGTTTTCTCAGGGAATGAGGCTGTGTTTCTCTTCAGCAAGGGGTGTGTCTGGCTTCGCTGTGGTAAGCGAAGCTTTCACTCTCTGGCTTCCATCCATCTTCTTTGGGACTCTGTCCTTGGGAAGGATCCAGACCTCCTCCAGCCCTTCTCTGTGGGAGAGGGGGTTCCTCCCCAAACCCAAGGACAGTTCCAGGTGTTCTCTGCCTTTGGGCAGATTGTCTTTTTGATGGTCATTTATATCTAGCCCAATGTCCAACCAAAGAGCATGGCAGGAAGAGGACAACAGAGAAAAAAGAAGGAGAAAAGGGAGGAGAGAGGGAGGAATGAGGGAGGAAAGACGACGTGAAAAGACAATGGGCACACCAGAGGGAGGGCGCAGCTAACTGACAAGAAGGTGGGGGTGGCACTCAAGTGCAATCCCGTCCATTCCCCGCCCCTCCCCAAACTGGAAATGTTCCACCCAGCTGAATCTCTGATCACTGGGGACTTTTTAAAGGTTTTATTTATTCATTTGACAGAGAGAGAGAGAGAGAGAGCGAGCACAAGCAGGGGGAGCAGCAGAGGGAGAGGGAGAAGCAGGCTCCCCACTGCGCAGGGAGCCTGATGTGGAGCTTGATCCCAGGACCCTGAGATCATGACCTGAGCGGAAGGCAGACACCTAACCAACTGAGCCACTCAGGCGCCTGGGGATATGTTAAATTAATGCAGGGATTTCTTCTGATAGAATATATGTATTTCAGGGATGCCTGGGTGGCTCAGTAGGTTATGCACCTGCTTTCTGTTCTGGTCATGATCACAGGGTCCTGGGATCAAGTCCCGCATTGGGCTCCTTGCTCAGCAGGGAGCCTGCTTCTCCCTCTGTGTGCTGCTCTCCCTGCTTGTGCACTTTCTCTCTCTGACAAATAAATAAATTAAATCTTTAAAAAAGAATTAAAAGAATATAATACAATTTCACAATCTCTATCACGTTTAGCAACATTTTAGTTTAGAATTAAAACCCAGAGGTGGGGAAAACCTGAAAAAAAATTATGTATATGTATATATTATGTGTATGTGTATACAGCCATGCTTTCTTTTTAAAATTTATAAAATACAGAGAAGTGTACAAATAAGTATACAAGGGGTGCCTCAGTGGCTCACTCGGTTAAGCATCTGCCTTCAGTTCTGTTCATGACACCATGATCCTGGGATTGAGTTCTACATCAGGCTCCCTTCTCGGTAGGGAGTCTGCTTCTGCCTCTACTCTTCCCCCCTGCTCATGATCTCTGTCTCACTCTGTCTCTCTCTAATAAATAAAATCTTTAAAAAAACAAGTAAGTGTACAGTGTGTTGAACTTTCAGAAACATACAGACCCGTGTAACTAGCACTTTAGTCAACAAAATAGATCACCAGTATCCCAGAAGCCTCCCTCATGCATGTCTAATTCTACCTTCACACCCAAGAGTAAACACTCTCCTGATTTTTAACAGTATGGATTAGTTTTGCCTATTTTTGAACTTTATATGAATGGAATCAAATAGGATGTGTCCTTTTCTTCCTGGCTTCTTTCACTGCACATTTTATTTGTGAAATTCATCCATACTGTTGGTTAGAGTTCTACTCCATTCATTCTCACAGCCATGCAGAGTTCCATTGTATAAATATTCCACAATTCATTTATCCATTCTTCTACTGATGGGCTTTTGGGTACCAAAAACAGTGTGGCTATGAACATTCTTATATGCATATCTCTTCCTGAGGATACATATGCCATGTCTACCTAGGAGTGGAATTATTGGGTCATAGGCATGCATATGCATATTCAAATTCAGTTGATTTGTCTATGCAAATTTCCCACAATCACATGTATCCTATGGATCTTTGTGAGTCATAAGGCATATGAGAGTCCCAAAGGCAGGAAAGCTGGGCCCTGAGTTTCTGTCTATTCCTTATGACTCTGAGAGGCAGTCTATGCTTTCAAAAAGTTACATAAGAAGAACAAATCTTTGGGGTGCCCAGGTGGCTCATTCAGTTAAGCATCTGCCTTCAGCTCAGGTCATGATTTCAGGACCCTGGGATCAAGTCCCACATCAAGGTCCCTGATCAGCGCTCCCCTTGCATCTCTCTCTGACAAATAAAATCTTAAAAAAAAAAAAAAAGAACAAATCTTTAACTCTAGTTTGCTTTTGTTATTTTTTTTTTTTTATAAGTATGTTACAGAACAAAAGAACTACCACTGCCTGGATATCATGAACTGAAAAATTGCTGGCAGACAAGTCTGATCCTGGACAGCACAACCCTCTGCTCTCAGTCAACAGCAGGCTTGCCCCCTTCCACCAAAGAAGCACCTCACTCCACCCACTGGGCCCACATCAAAGGCCCCATGGATGGAAAGAAAAGGACACCAAGAACAGTATTTCATTAGTTCACAACTAGTTTTTATCAAATTAGTTTTAAAAAGCAGTTGGACGTATTCCAATGATGAGAGATGAAAATGGAAATGGAAGCATAATTATTACTTTGTAAATCAGAGGCCTGCCAGCCCCCACACTGAGACCCGGGATCATACTGCTTTACAAAGCACTGCACGCCACTGGACAATTTCATGGAAACAATAACAAAGCCCCAAAGGATGACAGGGTCTAGCACAGCGACCACACACTGAAACTGCCCCATAAACTATTACTGACATTAAGGTTCACAGAAATAGTAGAAACTGGCTCCGAGCAAATGCACCTTTTCACATCCCCGGGACACACTCAATTATTTCTATCAGACCCACTAAAGGACATAACTTCTATAAAATATATAGAAGTTATATAACATCTATATATTGTAGAAGTTATCATTATATATATTATATAATATTCTATAATTTATATTCTATATATTATAGAATATTATATATTCTATATAATTATATATTCTATAATATATAGAAGTTATACAACTCCTTTTATATAATATATAGAAGGAGTTACACAGGCAAGGTTTGCTGTTCAGTCAAAAGGGGGAAATCCTACCATAAAAGAAGACATATCAACAAGCAGAAACACAGGGATGGCAAGAGTTCTCTCCGGAGTTCTTGAGGATAAGCTGTTCGGCACCTGCTGCCAGGGAGTCCTTGCTGGCTGAGAATTAGCTGAGCAGGATGCCCCCTCTGATCCCCCCAGGGCCTGGGAACAAGACCCCATGCTTGATGGCTTCCCACCTTACCCCTTCCTCCTCGAGTGTGGGCAAACACATTAACACTGAAGCTACATGCCGGAGAGGCAGGTCCCATCACCGTGCTTCTGAAACTGCTCAGCATGTAGCTCCCCAGGGCTGGCAGGACGAAGGTGGGACAATGCTGGTTTCCCATCTCCAAGATCCCCCTCTTGCCAGAACAACCATTGCCCCCTCCACCCGCCTCAGTTTGCTGCTAGAACACATCAATCCCCCAAATAAAAAGTTGTAACAGGATCTTACTAGCTATCGGTTCTGGCAAAGCCAACAGTACTCCATAAATCAGAAATTTTCTTGAGAGTAGTATTTTAGGGGTGACAGTTAAAATTCATCCTATAATTACCAAGGACTGAAGAAAGACTGACTGCCGGGGTTATCCCATTAATGGTCATTGGGACTGTTCCTCTTGGTGAACGTCAATCACAGTGAGAAGATCCTACATAATAAGGGTTTCCTTCCGTTGTTTCTTTTTTCTTTTTTTCTTTCTTTTTTTTTGCTTTTACTTTTTCCTAATTGTAGTTTGATGCAATGTAAAAAAAATTATCACATTGCTTTCAGCTTTTTAAAAATGGTGTTTTAAGAACAGCATTGGCTTGCTATACTGTTCCTTTCTCAGAAATTATGTATGTATAAATTATTTGCATATGTATAAAATTCTGACTAGTATATACATTACTTCCCTTAAATTTTCATGGCTTTGTTGAATATCAACATAGCTGCTAAAAATTAGTTGGTTAACATTAGAGTTAGATAAATTTAGGATCTACTCCTTACTTAACCAGTAAAAGCTACTTAACTTTTCTGAGTTAAGTTTTTCTGAGTTTTCTGAGTTCCTTCGTAAAATGGACATATTATCTGTGATAGAATGATAATGAACGTTAAATAAGATAGTGTGAAATAAGATAACAAAAACATTATGCTATAGAAAAAAGATAATGAATCTAGATTGTATAGATTCCAGCTTTTAGTAAGGATTATTATCAGTGCTATTGCAGGATAGCACTATACACAGGACAACCATGGACAAACATGGACAACCATGGTTGACTCTGGTTCAATACTGCCTTTTTTTTTTTTTTAAGATTTTGTTTATTTATTTGACAGAGAGAGAGACAGCGAGAGAGGGAACACAAGCAGGAGGGTTTGGGAGAGGGAGTGCCAAGCAGGGAGCCCAATGCGGGGCTCAATCCCAGGACCCTGAGACCATGACCTGAGCTGAGGGCAGACACTGAACGACTGAGCCACCCAGGCACCCCTCAATATTGCTTTCCTTAAGAGTTAGTCCATCTTTTGGGGTTTGAGACACTTGGAAGAACCTGGCCTCCATGAACCCTGTGAATGTATCTGTCACACAGGAAGTTCTGGGTTTAAATGATATATTTTTCTAACCTCATTTTGTAAATAAAGTCTCATGGAAACCCCTGTTTCGGACACCTGTATGTACCCCTTCGTCATTCTCTGGACTTCACCTTGTCAGCCCCTCCTGCTCCAACCAGAACTACCAACCGTAGTTGGTACCTACACAGCACCTCACCTGGGATGCAGTGTCTTTGACACCACTGAACAGGACTCCCTCAGGACACCACCTGTCACAGCCCAGAGGTGTGGAAAGTTTATACAGATGGAGCCACATTGTCACTTGCCACAGGGACATATTGTGGACAAGTTCCAGAATCCTGAACTCCCAAACTCCCCCTGAACTTTCTGAACGCCCAAAGCAACTTTTACTTGCCAGAAGAGAGCCGCCTCTTCTTGCCTAGAGACCAAAGACCTCAAGTGAGGCAACTGCCTCATAAGGTGATACTCCCCTTCCTCAAAAGCCTTCCACTCCAGCCGAAAATTAGGGCCAGGTCTCAGCACCACGTGAGGAAACTGAGTCCTGTTCTTGTAGGAACTAGCTTCATAGTGATGGACTTTCAGTTTCCACTGTTCTCTACTGATGGAACCAAGGGAACACATGGGCGAGGGAGGGTCAACGGGAGGAATGTCAGGCTAGACTGATGAGAATGTGTCAGTACAAAAGCACTCTCTTGGGGCGCCTGGGTGGCTCAGTGGGTTAAGCCGCTGCCTTCGGCTCAGGTCATGATCCCAGGGTCCTGGGATCGAGTCCCACATCGGGCTTTCTGCTCAGCGGGGAGCCTGCTTCTTCCTCTCTCTCTTTCAGCCTGCCTCTCTGCCTACTTGTGATCTCTGTCTGTCAAATAAATAAATAAAATCTTTAAAAAAAAAAAAGCACTCTCTTGAAAGTTGTGGCTTAGTATCCGGCACAGACACCTGAAGCTGGGATGGCTCCTGAAGCCTGGGTTCAATAATGGCCTACAGAAACCGATAGAGATGCTGGGACAGCCCTGGCAGAATATTCAGGGAGGAGTCAAAAGGCAAAATGGTGGGTGTGCTAGACTGGATTTATTACAAGAGAACCAAAGAGCTCCCTATCTGAACATGACCCCAGAAAGGCCAAGAGTTTACTCCCTTCACTGAAGAGATAAGGGCACTAGTGAGGGGGCTGGCATCAGGGAGAAGCCCAGGGTTCTGTTCTCTGTTGACTGGAGTGGACCACGGGAGATGCTGCCACAATATAAGGCTCTTTCAAGTTAATGGGAGATGACAGGATTCCAAAATAGCAGAGGCCAGGCTGTGACAACTAACCATCAGAGGCTAGGAAGATGTAAACACCCTAACTGCCAGCAAGGCCACAGTGACAAACAAGGGCCTCTGGCCATCAGGAAGGAATCTGGCAATGCTGACTGGCCATGGGCAAGACAGGAGGACAACTGACTACAATATTACTTGACTTGTATTTAAAAAAAAAAAAAAAGAAAGAAAGAAAAGAGTGCTCTGAGATCAGAAGGTTGATATCAGTTGCTGTAATTCCAAGGTTTAAAGGCCACTGGCTGAGAAGAGGTGAGGTCTTCTTGGGGAAGACCCTGCAAAACCACCACACGGTTCATATGATAAAGATTCCATTGATCCTTCTACAAAAGGACCTGGATCCACTTGTTGGGATTTTTGGCACTGGGGAAAGTAGAATGCCAGATTTTTTCATGTTGGCTATAGGTCTAAGCTGACTCTGATCCCACAGAACCAAAATGGTAGTTCTTCAACTGAAGCAGAGGCTTATAGAATCCAGGTGATAAAGTTGACCCCATGTCTGCTTCATAGTGGGTCTAGTAGGTTCACAGAAGCATCTTGTGGTTATTTATGTAGATATATCTAGACACTGGCAGAACCCTCATAATGGTTCCCTGTGGAAGAGTCAGGATAATCTCTCTGTACAGTAGGAAAACCTATAGATGTTATTTTTCTTACATCTGTAAGGCAAAACATAATATTTTGTTCCTGGAATAATAGTTGGCAGACTGGAAAAATGAAGTCAAAGGCAATGTATTTTCCTTTACAAAACTGTATGAAGGAGCGTTCATATTACATTTGTTTTTGTCATGTCTGATATTCCTTACATGTCCATGATATTTAGTGACCTAAATTTTGTCCAGTATCAAGCAAGCTGAAAGTAAGATACCATAAAAAGTCCGCAAAAACTAGATGTTTGGTAATTTAAGATTCAACACTTAAACAACACTCATCTGAGCAAATGAAATTCTCACTTCCTTACAAAGTTACCATTTTTTAATGAGAAGAAATACAAATTTTTTAGACAAATAGGAAGACAAAAATGATACCAGCTTCTGAAATTAAAATTTAAAGCTATAATTAGGAACGCCTGCAGTTCATTTTTAACTTTATACGCGAAATTTGTGGAGTGAAGTGATTTAACACTGAATTACTTACATTGATCACCTTAAATAATTTTAGGTGTCAAAGCTGAACCAAACAATGACACCCAAAAAGTTCTTAAGGTTAAAGAACCATATCCTACTCGTATTTATTCCTTTTTGCCTCCATAGTGCTTTGCACAGAGTAGATACTCATTAAATACTTGATAAGACAAAGAATCCTAAATTTTACACAGAATCACAAAAGATGGAGAATAGTCAAAGCCATCTTGAAAAAGAAAAGCAAAGCTGAAGGCTTCAGAATTCCAGATGTCGAGTTATATTTTAAAGCAGCAGTAATCAAACAGTATGGTACTGGCACAAAAAGATACACAGATCAAGAGAACAGAATAGAAAATCCGGAAATAAACCCACAATTATGTGGTCAATTAGTCTTCAACAAAGCAGGCAAGAATATGCAATAGGAAAAAGACAATCGCTACAACAAATGGTGTTGGGAAAACTGGACAGCAACGTACAAAAGAGTGAAATTGGATCACTTCCTTACATCATACACAAAAATGAACTCAAAATGGATTAAAGACCTAAATGTGAGACTTGAAACTATAAAAATCCTAAAAGAGCACAGGCAGTAACTTCTTTGACGTTAGGCATAGCGACTTCTTTCTAGCAGGTCTCCTGAGGCAAGGAAAACAAAAGCAAAAATGAACTACCGGGACTCTATCAAAATAAAAAGCTTTTTTGCAGAAGGAAACAACCAACAAAACTAAGACACAGCCTACTGACTGGGAGAAGATATATGCAAATGACTATCTGATAAAGGGTAGAATTCAAAATATATAAAGAACTTATAGAACTCAACACTCACAAAAAAATGAACGATCCATTTAAACATGGACAGAAAGGGGCGCCTGGGTGGCTCAATGGGTTAAAGCCTCTGCTTTCGGCTCAGGTCATGATCCCAGGGTCCTGGGATCGAGCCCCGCATCGGGCTCTCTGCTCAGCAGGGAGCCTGCTTCCTCCTCTCTCTCTGCCTGCCTCTCTGCCTACTTGTGATCTCTGTCTGTCAAATAAATAAATAAAATCTTAAAAAAAAAAAAAAACATGGACAGAAGACTTGAACAAACATTTTGCAAAGAAGTCATCCAGTAGACCGACAGACATGTGAAAAGATGCTCATCATCACTTATCATCAGGGAAATGCAAATCAAAACTACAGTGAGATATCGTTTTGTGCCTCTCAGAACGGCTAAAATCAACAACACAAGAAACAACAGGTGTCAGCAAGGATGTGGAGAAAAAGGAACATTCATGCTCTGTTGATGAGAATGCAAACTGGTGCAGCCACTGTAGAAAAGAGTATGGAGGCTCCTCAAAAAGTTAGAAATAGAACTACCTTATGATCCGGCATTCGCACCACTGGATATTTATCCAAAGAACACAAAAACACTAATTCAAAGGGACACATGCACCCCAATGTTTATAGCAGCATTAGCTACTGTAGCCAAATTATGAAAACAGCCAAGTGTCCATGGATTGATGAATGGATAAAGAATGGTAAATATTTTTTAAAGAAATGATAAATATATACAACAGAATACTATTCAGCCATAAAAAGAATGAAATCTTCCCATTTGCAACAACGCAGGTTGAGCTAGAAAGTATAATGCTAAGCAGAACGAGTCAGAGAAAGACAATTACCATATGATTTCTTTAACTCATGTGGGATTTAAGAAACAAACAAGCAACGGGAAAAAAGTTAAGAAAGAGAGACAGGGCGCCTGGGTGGCTCAGTGGGTTAAGCCGCTGCCTTTGGCTCAGGTCATGATCTCAGGGTCCTGGGATCAAGTCCCGCATCGGGCTCCCTGCTCGGCAGGGAGCCTGCTTCCCTCTCTCTCTCTCTCTGCCTGCCTCTCCATCTACTTGTGATTTCTCTCTGTCAAGTAAATAAATAAAAAAAAAAACCTTTAAAAAAAAAAAAAAAAGAAAGAGAGACAAACGGAGAAATGGACTCTTAATGATAGAGAACAAACTGATGGTTATCTTAGGGGAGGTGGGCAGAGGGATGGGTTCAATAGGTGATGGGGATTAAGGAGTGCATTTGCTGGGATGAGCACCAGGTGATGTACGGAAGTGCTGAATCACTCTATCGTATGCCTGGAGCTGTTGTAACATGGCATGTGGAATAACTGGAATTAAAATAAAAACTTAAGAGAAAAAAGATGGTGAGAGAGAAGTATTTTTCTATGACAAGAGACCACTAAAGAAGCAGCACCAGGTACAAGGACTTTTGAGAATGTCAAAAGGGTTTTGTGTCCTATACTATTAATGCCTACTATGCCTCAGGATGATCCAACAGTTGAGATGAAGTTTCTCTTTGTAAAAGTATCTCATAGTACAGAAGCACAGTGTTAAACGAAGAAGGAATGACAGAACATGACCACTACACATTGCCTAATGAATCAATGGGTCTCTGCAATCAACAGGTAATAACATCATAGAGAGAGACAGCAGCACCTAGACCAGTGTACACCTCCCCACAGAAGTACACAACACCAATTGTTCCTCCCACCCCCAAAAAGAACCTGACTCTGAACAAGCTTCTAGGAGGTCTAACTACCAATTAACAGGAAATACAAGGTATAGAGGGACATCTTAAAGGATGCCAGGGGGAAGATTTTTTCTAACTTGACTTTTAATTTCTAATCTTAGTTTTTAAAATTATATTTGTAAATATAATAAAAACGCATTACCAGAAAAAATTTAATACACAAAATACAAGCCCCAATTTTTTATTTATAGATTTAAAAAATATAAAATAAGAAGAAAACAATTAGGAAACTATGCACTTTATTCTGTAAAAATGTGCATATAGGCAATTAATAGAAAATTGTTATTACACTCCCAAATTCCTGTCATTCTGCAGTTACACCTAAATAAGGCTCTGAGCAAAGTAGCAATTCTTCATATTAAATGCTCACCAACAGACTTTGAGCACTATATATCACTATCTAAAGTTTTTGATGTTTAAAATCAGCTTGCTTCAAAGTCTCACAAAGGTGCTTACAGGAATGGAAGAACAGATTTTAAAGTAACTTTAGCAAACTCAAGATATTTACTTTTTAATTTTTATCAAAATAAAACAACAGAAGTTGCATCTTAAAAATTTATCTTCAATCTCTAGTAGCCAATTCTAGTAATATATTGTACAAGGTTAAATTTAAATTATCTTTCAATGAAAGAAATGGACTTCCAAATTCATGAATCTCCTCTATATGGATTTTCTTTCAATGGACAATTAAATTCAAAATGGTTGATCAAATTCAAAAGATGTCTGGTGATCACTTGTTATATATGTAGAATGTCACACATGGATATTCTTCATTGAAAGTAGTTATAGTTATGGAATATGTCATAACAATCAATTGAAACTGTTCTTCCAATCTTTAATTTTCCTTTTGGTCTTAACGTGCCACTGAAAAACATATTGCTTTTCTTCTCTGCACACAAATATTAAGATGATAAAATACCAAAGATATCAGAGAAATTCATGTTTTTTTTTTTTTAAAGATTTTATTTATTTATTTGACAGAGAGAAATCACAAGTAGACAGAGAGGCAGGCAGAGAGAGAGAGAGAGGGAAGCAGGCTCCCTGCTGAGCAGAGAGCCCGATGCGGGACTCGATCCCAAGACCCTGAGATCATGACCTGAGCCGAAGGCAGCGGCTTAATCCACTGAGCCACCCAGGCGCCCCGAGAAATTCATGTTTTAAAGAGTTATAACCAGAATGGTTGAGTTAAGGAACACAAAAAGCTCTTATATTTCACAGAACTTTTACCCTCAAAAACTGTCACCGTTCTGTATGCCATAACTATCGTTTATGATCAGCTTCCACTGATAAAAATCCCAAATTTAATAGATTCGCCTTTATATAAATTCATCAACTTTCACATATTGCTAAGCCTACTGTTTAATTCTGCTGATATGACTTTTTGAAGATTTTTATTTATTTATTTGAGAGAGAGCATGAGGTAGGGAAGGAGCAGAGGGAGAGGGAGAAGCCGACTCCTCACTGAGCAGGAAGCCCGATGTGGGACTCGATCCCTGGACTCTGAGATCATGACCTGAGCCAAAGGCAGATGCTTAACTGACTGAGCCATGCAGGCACCCCTTGGCTGACATGTTTTCATAGCCAAGACATTTCTGATAAAGGAAGCAGCAGGCTTATTTACTTTCTGACACAAGCTTTTCTTCACCTTTTAATTATTCTAGAATGTTCTCTCATCACTCTAGCTTCAGCATTAGAATGGCCTCATACACAAAGTCTAAGTCCAAACCACATTTGCTGATAATACTCCTGTACCTGGATGTTACAGCAATGTCTAACTGCCATAATAATTTCTAAACATTTACTCTCTACTTGTCACAAACCAGCACCAGACCACACTGAAAAACACTGCTCTGTAAGACCAATGCCCTGATTTCTTCAACATCAACAAAAAACTGCAGAAAATAAAAAGAAAGATGGAGGAGAAACCTAGATATTAAGGAAGACTTAAAAGACAGCCAGTAGTTATATACAGCCTCTTTGGGATTCCAGTGAAAAAAAAAAAAAACTTAAAATTTTATGGGACAGAAAAACGTGAATAATTACTGACTAGTTTATGCTATCAAGAAGTGACTCATTTTTGAATGTGTGATAAAGAAGCTGCAGTTATTTACTTCAGAAAAGGTCTTTTAGGGGCACCTGGGTGGCTCAGTGGGTTAAAGCCTCTGCTTTCAGCTCAGGTCATAATCCCAGGGTCTCTCCGCTCAGCGGGGACCCTGCTTCCTCCTCTCTCTCTGTCTACCTCTCCGCCTGCTTGCGATCTCTGTCAAGTAAATGAATAAAATCTTTTTTAAAAAAAAATAAAGGTCTTTTAGATACACAAAATGAAATACTCACAGATGAAATAACATGCTGGATTTGCCCAAAGTAACCCAGTTTTGGAGGAGAGTAGTGGAGATGAAGTATGATTGGCTATACTCTGAAAATTGGGAAACTGAGGGGATTTGTAGAGGTCTATTGTGCATTTCATTCTACTTTCATATGCATTAAAATGTTTTATAATACAACTTTTTTTAAGCGGTCAAGAAAATGCCCAATGACCAAAGCTACTATGAAAAACTTGTATTTTATTCTTAATTTATAGGCATTAAAAAAAATAGTAGGACGGGGCGCCTGGGTGGCTCAGTGGTTTGGGCTGCTGCCTTCGGCTCGAGTCATGATCTCAGGGTCCTGGGATCGAGCCCTGCATCGGGCTCCCTGCTCCGCAGGAAGCCTGCTTCCCTCTCTCTCTCTCTCTCTCTCTGCCTGCCTCTCTACCTACTTGTGATCTCTGTCTGTCAAATAAATAAATAAAATCTTTAAAAAAAAAATAGTAGGACATTTGTACATGTTATCGAGGCCATGGATAATGGTTAGGGCAGTGGTGGATTCATAGGAGACCCATAGCTCTGAGAGACCCAGCATCCTTAGCTTTAAGCTTGTTTGTGGGTAACTCTTAATCTTTTAAAACTCAGGTCTTTTATGGTGTTTTCTGTGTATTACAACCAGTCTAGAAGATTTTGTTGAAGTTCTTCTTTTATTCCTTTGTATTACAAACATAGATATCTAGAATATGCTTTCTAAAACCCTTCAGCGGGTGTGTACATGGCTTGATCAGTTCAGCGTCTGACTCTTGATTTCGGCTCATGAAAGGTCATGATCTCAGGATTGTTAAGATTGAGCCCCATGTGGGGCTCTGCACTCAGTAGGGAGTCTGCTGGAGAGTCTCTCCGTCTCTCTCTGCCTCTCCACCTCCCACTCTCTCTCTAAAACAAAGTCTTTAAAAAAAAATAAAAGTCTTCAGTCTGCCCTCACCCTGTCTCTCTCTTCAAATACATCCTCTTCTTTATTGAAAATCACTATTCCAGGGGCACCCAGTGTCGGAGGGGGGCGGTGAATTGAGCCCCGCATCGGACTCTCTGCTCAGCAGGGAGCCAGCTTCCTCCTCTCCCTCTGCCTGCCTCTCTGCCTATGTGTGATCTCTCTCTGTCAAATAAATAAGTAAAATTAAAAGAAAGAAAGAAAATCACTATTCCAGGAGACTCAGGTTCAAACTGCCCACACTTCAAACCACCTTCAGAAACATCCTCTAAGCTTGAACTGAGGGAGTGTAGTTTACTTCCACTTAGTTCTACCTAACAACTAGCAACACCAGCTGCTTCCTTTCCCTCCCTCCTCACTGCCTCTCCCTCTTCCCACCTTCCTCATTGCTTCTCCTATACCCCTCCCTCCTAGTTGCCCAAGAAGTTGTTTTCCCCCTTCCATGCCCAAACCTAACAGTCATTCCTTTAAAAGCACAACCTTTTTTTTTTTTTAAAAAGATTTTATTTATTTATTAGAGAGAGAGAGGAGAATGCACATGAGCAGAGGAGAGAGGCAGAGGGAAAGCAGGCTCCCTGCTGAGCAGGAAGCCCATTGCAGAACTTGATCCCAAGACCCTGGGATCATGACCTGAGCCGAAGGCCTATGCTTAGTGGACTAAACCACCCAGGTGGCCAAAACACAACTTTGGATTTGAAGCCAAATAAATTCAGCTTTCACAGATCATGTGCCCTCATGTCTGAATCTCCTGGATGTTTCTATTACCTTTTCAGTCACACACCTGTTCATTAATCCAGATTTAAGTTATTTGATAAAGATATCCAGTTTATTTGGCCTAGTCAGGCCCTCAAAGCAGATTAAACTCCTTTGCAGACCACAGTCTAACTGCTAGTACACTGTTCATTTTATTTAGTCATCTAAACATTTAGAATCTGAATTGAAAATGGATTTTAGCTGAAGAAGAATCATTGGCTACTGTACCTGAAAAATACCAGTGTCCAAACTCTCAAACCTTGGGTGGAGGGGGAGGTGTTGGTATGGAGACAGGTTTCTAGAGTGAGAATGTAATGTGTTATCGTCACAAATATGCAGCCTTATGCTCTGCATTGGGGATTTCCAAAAACCCTATAGGTTAATGATACAAAATAAATGATACAGAATAAATAAAAATTCTTATACTGAAATCCTAATCCCCAAGGTAATGGTATTAGGAAGCAGGGCCTTTGGAAGGTACTTAGTTTTGGACAAGGTTGTGAGGGTGGGGCCCCCATGATAGGATTAGTACCTTTATAAGAAGAGGAAGCGACCAGAGCCCTGCCTGCCCAGTGAGGACACAGCAAGAAGGCGGCTGTCCATGTCCACAAGCCAGGAAGAGAGTTCTCATCTCATCAAAAACCAAATCACAGCCACCTTGTCTTGGACTTCAGAATTGTAAGAAGTAAATATTTCTTATTTCTTGGTTGTCACAGAAGCCCAAACTAAGATAGTTCAGCCTCATGACTATTTCAGAAATTATTTTATTATTTTTTATAATTTTTTATTTTTTATAAACATATAATATCTTTTTATTACCCCGGGGTACAGGTATGTGAATCACCAGGTTTACACACTTCACAGCACTCACCATAGCACATACCCTCCCCAATGTCCATAACCCCACCCCCCTCAGAAATTATTTTAAATTTAATCACACAAGTAATACATCCATTAATTCTCATGGTAAAATAAAATTCAAATATAATAAAGCAAAATTCCCTTTGACCACCACCTCCTCTCCATCCAACTCCCTTCCTGTAGGAAACCACATTCCCAGTTATGTGTCTTCCCTTCCAGATTATTTCTAGGTGCACACACACGTAGAAGCATAAATATACATACTCTCTCAATGGTATATATTTGTGTGTGTGCATTTTAGTATAATTACCATATATATTATCTGCAATGTGCTTTTTTCAAAAACTGCTTTATAGTATTCTACGGAATACTATAGTTTATTTAGGCAATTCCCTTATTGATAATTACTTAGGTTTATTCCAACTTTTACTTTTGGGGGGGTCACAAATAACATTCCAATGAATAAGTGTCTCTTTGTATCCATCATATTCATTGTCAGACGGGTAAATGAAAGGAAAAGAAGGTAAGTGTCTTGCCCAGGGTTGTAGCATTGTGCACAGCAGAAGAGAGAAGACCCACCGGGCTATTGGAAGCTTCCCAAGGATCTCCCTACATAATATAAGAATAGTCATTTTGCTAAATCAGACTCAGGTGCTGGAATATATTTTTAAATGTATTTTTTAAATGTATAAACATAATACTATATACAATATATGTATTATATATCTACATATTATATATAACATATATACACACATATTCAAGTTAGCCTGACAGAGAAGCCTTTGGATACAACTCCTACTGGATCAGCCACATTCCTGAAAAAATTCCCAGACATGCCTTTTTCTGCACACCAGGGCCACAGAGAGGACAGTCACAGCAGCATTCCACCAAGAGCACATTCCACCATTCTGAGATGGAGAGCAGTGCCGTGTCAGGAATTAAGTTCACGGCAGCACGTGCTTTGCTCCCAGCAGCACTACCATTTCTGGGGATGTAAATTTTGTGCATCTTTATGGAGAAAAGTCAGCTGGGAAAACACAAAGGGGCCAAAGGAACCCCATGTGGGCACCAGGTGGGCCCCACCAGGATGATGGCAGGAGGGACAAGAGAGCTACTATTTTCTGAACTTCTAACCCTCACCATATCGAGGTGAGGTCTCCACTTAATCCTTCTGCCAGCACAAAGGGTTGGGCCTATGATGATGCACATTTCATGGATGAGGAAAATAACCAGATGGAGGTCAGGCCATCTCATCAGGACTGACTGCACCACGGGTAAGTGGTCAGGTTGGAATGTGCACCCATGCAATTGGGGCCAATACTCTGACACTTGTGTGATGCTAGTTTCAAGAAGGCATCAACTTTCCATGTTTGGCCAAGTATAGGCCATGGTCTGAGGTATTCTTTCAGAATAAATGCATTTGACTTAAATTAGCTCTCCACTCTGTCTGTGGAGCAAAGCCCTGAATTACCAGTCACTGCTGTCAAGAGATCTCTGCAGAGCATCCCGCTGAACAGAGAAGGGTTGCATGCTCTTTATGGCCGGGCACAGGGCAGGAGTTCAACCAAACAACAAAAGCACAAACTCCTGTCTTTGCACTGGTCTTTCCCCACATGGTGTGTATATGTATGCATATGAGTGTGTGTGTGTGTTAAACTCCTGTTTGGTTTAGTCTATTCTCTGCTGTCAAAATACAGTGGGCAAGGCAACATGCAAACAGTCTATAGGAGTCGTTTTTCAAACCTGGTGTTCTTCTCTCCCCAGAGTGGCTAATTCTTGGAAATTATACTGCAGGGGCGCCTGGGTAGCTCAGTCGGTTAAGTGTCCAGCTCTTGGTTTCAGCTCAGGTCCTGATCTCAGGATTGTGGGATCGAGCCCCCCATCAAGCTCTACGCTCAGGAGGGAGTCTGCTTGAGATTCTCTCCCTCATCCTCCCTCTCTCTACCTCTAAAATAAAATAATCCTTAAAAAAAATTATACTGCAGGCATTTTGGGTTTACTACTTACAAACACTTAAAAGTGAAAGATTTACATTAGGGGTACACTTCTCTGCATCTCCTAAATTGAGATACCTTTAGACATCATGGAGGAATTCAAATACTTTTACTTACATTAAAATAAAGTTAATCATAAGGAAGCTTTAAATATACATTTGGTTTTAATGAATTTGATTAAAGCGGCGATTGGGGAACCTTACTCTTGTTTAAGACTTTTAATGCCTTCTCCACTTTTCCCTAAAGAAGCCATGTGCTCTACTTAGCTAAACTGGGAGTCCAAAGAGAGTCTGTTAATGGCTTGCCAGGTTTTTGTAAAATCTTCCATTTCTACCTGCCATGTGGGCAGCATCACCTTGCAAAGCCAGGTGGGAGAGGGGCAGGAATAGCGAACTTTCCCTGGCACTAGCTCCCCAAGTCTGTAATGTTTTAGGTGGGTCTGCATGGACGAGCTGCTTTTCTTCCCTAAATCCACACACTTTATCACATTACCAAATGCCCAAAGTCAACACCATTTCAAATTATCTTGTTCATTAATTTATTTACTTGTAAATTGTTTGCCTCCAGTCCTCTACAGGCCATGGGGGATTCCAAGAGAGCAGGAGGAGCCTTTCTTATCTTCACCACTTCATCTGGAAGCCTGTAGCATTCCCTGGGCACAGCAGCACTTATAAATATTTGTTGAATGGATGAATGAATGAATGAATGAATGAATCAGCTGGATGTGAAATGGCTAGTCAAGAATGTAAACATAGGATTTAAAGACTGTTCTAAGTAATTGTCCTACTCACCAAATAGTACTTTATAAGCTCACTGGTTGGGAGAAAGAATAGGCCAGAAATCTTTGCTCTTCCCCACTCCCCACTCTGGAGTTTCTGGTGTGTTTTTTTTTAACCTAGCTCTCTTTCAAGTTCATGAAAGAACTTTCCCATAAAACGGGTTTTCAACTTATTTTTGGCAAAGGCAACAACCCCAGAGTCATTACAGGCTTTACACCTAACAGAATCATAAATTAATTGAAAAGCTTTGTACTTCCCACATCTTATCTCTCCTTTGACTGTCAGCAAGACTCTGTTAGGGAAGCAACATGATATCAACTCAGTGGTTAGAGACAAATGCTTCAAGTCAGTCATAAAATTGTCTAATTGCCTTTGGAAATTAAACTCTTTTATAGCAGAGCCACATTTGACTGCATTATTAACACTGCAACTTGGTATTGAAGGAGAAAAAGACCTGCTCCCTCATCTGGGGAATTCGTGCTTCTAGGGTACCTGTTTGTAATTTAACACCATGAAACAGACATTTAGCTACCATATCCCCAAATTCTGGGCGGGCAGATGTATGTTTAAGTCTTCCAGGAAAGAAACTTAGCCTCAAAACATGCAAGTATATACTGGATTTCATAAAACCAAATCTTAGTATTTATTGGCACTAGGTACTATTTGACACCATGCCCCCTCCATCTTCCCCAGGTCACTGAGACGTCACTTCAGAGAATACGGCTTATTCCACACACACCCCTGGCTAGGCTGATCTAAGGGGAAGACAGAGGTGGCTACTTTGTGAAGAGTACAAGGACTGTGAAGAGAAGCATTTCTCCAGAAACGCTTACTCGTGGTGGCTGGAGGCCAGGGCGTTCGGATACAGACCAGGGGAACTCCAACAAGGGGAAAACAGCATTCTCTTCCTCAACTGGGTATCTGCTTGCTAACTTGTCGTTGTCCCTATTTCCTAGGACAGAGCAAAAGAGAACTAGAGATGGTCCAGAAAGACCACAGGGTAAAGAGGGGACCAAGCTCCCCATGAATTCCAGATTCCGGTTCCTGAGACATCCAGAAGTGGACCCTCCAGAGTGAATAGCAGGAGGCAGAGAATGAATGCTACAGGGCTACCTACCTCATTAGGTTGGTGCGAGTTCTCAAATGTACAGAATAGTGCCTACCACTTATTAAGAGCTGTGTTAGTGCTTGCGTTTATTAGTCTTTTATTTGAAGCCCAGACCCTACCTAAATATTCCCTATCCTCTGTGGGCTACAATCTGTAAAAGTGAAGATAATAAAGTTTACCTCACAGGGTTGTATCTATGTAAGAGCCTTGTAAGCTTTTAATGTAGTGTAAACTTTCAATTCATTCATTCATTCATTGGATGATTTGTGAATAGCTAGGAAACGCCAGGCATATACTAGCAAAACAGATATGCTTCCTGCCCTCATGGAGCTTAAAGTCTAGTGAGGAAGACTGGCATTAAACAAGTGACTCTCAATGTGATATTAAAGCGAAGTTCTGGTAATATGTATCTGAGGTAATATGTATCTGAACCTCGCCTGGGAGGATCCGCGAAGTTCCTTTTCAGGAGATGGAATTTCAGCTGACCCATGACAGGTTAAGTAAGAATGGGCCAGATGGAAGAACACTCTGGGAGGGATAGGCAACATGTGCAAAGGCCCCGAGTCAGAGTTCGTGTAGCGCATTAGAAAAGCTGGAAGCAATCCAGTGTGGACAGATGACAAAATGCAAACAGGGAATAAGATAGTTAATGTCGCGTGTCAACTTGGTTAGGCCACAGGTGCCCAGATATTTATCAACATAGTCAAACATTATTCTGGATGTTTCTGTGAGATTGTTTTTGGATTAGATTAGGGACTCACCTAATCAGCTAAAGGCCTGAATGGAACAACAACAACAAAAACCCAGCCTCCCCCAAGCAAGAGAGAATTCTCTAGCAGACTGCCTTCAGACTTCATCTGCAACATTGGCTCTTTCTGGTTCTCCAGCAGGTTGCCTGCAGACTGGAATTAAAACATCAGCTCTCTTGGGTCTCCAGCCTGCTGGCCCACCCTGCAGATTTTGGACTTGCCAGCCTCCATAATCACGTGAGTCTACTCCTTATAAGAAATTTGTGTCTGTATATGTACATGCAGCACTGGTCTGCATCTCTGAAGAATCCTGATTAGTACAGGGAGTAAGGAGAGACGAGGTGGTGGTATGGATTGGAGCTACTCAAGCCCCAGTGGTCCCAGTGGGTAAGTGGTGGGGTGTGAGGGCCAGGAGGAGTATGGGGCAATGCTAAGCCCTGGATATCATGACTCAATCTGTGATTTTTCAATGCTGAGCTGCAGGGTGGGGCAGGCTGTCGATATGGGCTATTGCTGCAGCAGCACAAGCAGATGTCAGGGGTTTGGATTGGGGCAAAGATGGGAAAAAGCTGACTAGAAGGATCTATGAAATACTGAGAAGTTTTGATCCATAAGGTTGGATATTAATGTCTTTTCTCTTAGAAAAGGGAGATAAAACCTTCTATAATTCTCCTTCAAGGTGAGTGCTTGCTAGTACAATGGATTCATTCATTCTCCCAATTTAAACATATTTATTTGCCCATACCTTCGATTCTATTGATTTTTCTATCCCCTTTCCTTAGCCTAACAGTGATATAACTGTAAAATCAGGAGCCAAGAGAAAAAAACGGAGCAGAACCTTGGCTGAATTCCCAGACAGGAACACACCTTCCCACCCACTGGGGAGGTGGATACGCGGTCACAGGCATACACAGTCAGCTCTCATTCCCACAGACACAGCTCTCTGGGACTCCCGGCAGCAAGGATTGATCAGGGATCCTTCACTTACAGCTCCTAAAGCAAATTGAGGATAATATGACCTCCCATGGGTTCCCATGATTGCATTCTGTATGTGTGTGGTACAAACAAAGCCAACTATCTTTTTAACTCTTGACATTCAAATGCAGAAGTTTAATAAACAGATTTGCTTCCCTAAGCAACCTCTGTGATTTTTAACCAGCCTGTCGCTATGCGGCATAAAGACTGGAGGGGCAGGGTAAGGGGGAGTCAGGAGAGCTCTCCAGGCCCCCACAAGGTAAGACTTTCAGAACCAAGTTATACACTTAAGTCTGGAAACATTTTCAAAACAAGCCCTTCTGGATGGGTGTTCCATATTCTTGATTTATTCCCACAGGAGTCCTTCCCTGTCGGGCCCCAAGTGGCAGCCACTACCTATCACTGCCTGAAGCGAAGACCATGGATCACCTGAGTCCCTGAAAACAACCTAGGGTACTGAACTCCCCGCTGCCACGGAGAGAGTGTTATTACTCACTTAAGGTCACCAGAGAACCAGGCCAAACAAAAAGGGACTCCAAGCAGGCCTTTTTTGATTCCTCTTCCCACATGATATCAAGCTGGTTTAGGAGGCCTCATCCATGCCCACTTTGGAGATGGTGATCGGGGCATGAATTTCCCTGCAGAGAGCGGTCGCTCTCTCGGGGGTTCACAGATGAAAAGGCAAGGCTGAAAGGAGGCATGGGAGGTGTGAATTCCTACCTCTTGGGGTCAATGAAGGCTCAACTATCTTTGACTCTCTGGATGTTAGCACTGGGGCGGGCAGACCACTCAAGACCATCTCCAATCGTTGGTAACCAGAACGCATGCTTGCACTCACACACACACACACACACACACACACACGTACCTCAGGACCAAACCAACAGCTCATGGCAGCAAAAGGCTGCTGCAAGAAATATTACAAGCATGCAAGTGACAGGATGGTAACGCTGATTTCCCAGGGAGGGGACAGGAGGAAGCACACCAAGGCAGTTGAGAGTCCTCAAGGCTAGGGTGCAAGTCTCCAGGAATGGAGACCTGGGCACAGACATTCATTTTAAAACTTTCCTTTCTTTTCTTTAAGTAGGCTCCACACCCAGTGTGGATGGAACCCAATGCAGGGCTTGAACTTGCGACCCTGAAATCCAGACCTGAGCCGAGATCAAGAGTTGAACACTTAACCAACTGAGCCACTCAGGTGCCCCAATTTTTAATTTTCTTAAAACAGACCAAAAAGGTTCCTGGGGTGCAAAAATTGAGCTGAGGGCATTTTCCTTTTTGATGAAGGTTATGATTCTATTCTTGCTATTTGGGCTCCTCTAAAATAGGGTGAAAAGCACACAAACTGACATTATGGACCTTTGTCCAATTATATGTGAACTAATCTCATTATAGAAACATGCTTCAGAGCTGAGCAGATGGCACCATTATTAGACACCAGAAGTGACCGAATTTAGCATTAGGATTATTCTTGGATAGTAGATTACCAGCTCAGCCAAGATTCCCTCATGCTCTAAACTCCTTGAGGGTAGTGACTTCAATATACTTAACTTTGGCATGCTCAGCACCCAACACAGTCATATCCTAAGTGGTTGTTGAGTGAATAAATGAAACCACACTCTCCAGCTGCTAAGAAAACAGTACCGAAGAGTCTGAGGCTGATGGCCTTGGCATACCACAAATCCTGCGACAGCAAACCTTTCACATCACCACTTATGGCAAAGATGGAGAACTCCAGAACCAGAAGGTACCTAAAATTCCTCTCTGGGCAGGATGAGAATGAGTCACCAAGATGATAAACATAAAAAGAACTGTCCCCTTGTGGCATAAAGCAGTACTTCTGAGCTCTTGCTTTACAAAGCAGTGCTTGGTTTGGTCACTTTTTGTGATGTGCCTGAGTATCCATACCCTGCTGGAGGAGCCCAGGGGTCTTCCAACCACAACTGGTCCAGTAACAGGAAAAGGGTTAGTGTCTTTAGATCTTCTGTGTAACAGTCTTCAAAGGCAAATCCCCTCTTTATACTTACCCAAAGCCAGCCTCTCTCTTGCCTCGCCCACAAAGACAGCTGCCCCCCAATGCAAAGAAGCAAACAGCTTCTCAGAGAGAAAAGAGAAGATGCAAATCTTGTTCAATGCAAAACAGATAGCCTGATGGGGCCACCGTCCTTTAAAGATGCCCTTCTGGCAGAGGAGCCCTTACAGAGCCTAACATCCTTAATGAAAAGACTAAAACAATGGACTGAAGTGCCTGCCTCAGCTATCATTGGGAAACCTCCTGCCTCTCTCTGACCTCGGCAGGCTGAGGGCACAAGGGGTCATCTCTGCATCACTGTTCAGGGATGTTTGTGACCTGCAGCAGTCCCAAGTCCCTGCACTTTTGACTCCCTGACAAGCTGAAGGCTGAATCTCAGGAGGTTTGGGACAGGGCTTTGGGCCACTAGAAGTATCCCTCCTTCCCCTTATGCAGTGCCAGTTGTGGCCAGATACTAAAGACCAGCAAGGGGGCACGTCTGAACAGTGGAGCTCACCTCCTAATCTCCTCTGGACTCTCCCTCCTAATCTCTTCTAGAAGGAAAGGGGGGAAAAATTCTACGAGAAATCTCTCTAGAATCAAGAGATACTATTCCTTAAACCTTCTGTGGCTGCTCTAGAAAAACTTCCCAAACTACTGGTGTGTGCTGCTGACTCAGGAAGCTAGAATCCCCTCCACGGATTTTGCAAAGCATAAGTAAGCATTGTTGAAATGAGAGAGACAAACCAAACAGGGCTGACAATTTCCAACTTAGAAGGGTTATTGGTTTATTTTATGGCCTGTCAAGAAGGGTCATCACACTGATTCAAGATCAACATCCCCAGTATTATTTCATTTTTTAATTGAAATAATACTGTCATATAACATTATCTCATTTTCAGTATTTCACTTCTTAGTTTCCCCTTCAGTAGGTTTTGAGGGAGCATGCCTGCTTCAGTCCACTCTGCAGGAAGCTACTTAGCAATTCATTCTCTATTCAGAGATGAGACAGAGCTCCTTATGCATCTCACCAGCCCAGACAATTGTCTCAAGAAGCCCATCCCGGCAGTTGCCTGCCCTTTGGCAGAGCTCTGGAAACGAGCTTCTATGAGCATCTCCCAGGGACCCTTCTCCCATGGCTTAGATGCCAACATACAGTACAGACACTGCTGCAGGCCGGAAGATCAGGCTCTGAAAACAACCCCCAGATTTATCTCTATATACTGATAGGGGATTCTTCCGGGGGACACGAACAAATGGAAACCAAGGCATTTAATTTCCCAACACAAGATAAAGAACTTACATTGGGGGCTAGGAAGGATATTATTTAAAATATAGGTGGGGTACCCGGGGGCTCAGTTAGTTAAGCATCTGCCTTTGGTCCTGGGATCAAGCCCTGCATCAGCTCTCTGCTAGCAGGGAGCCTCCTTCTCCCTCTCCCTGTGCCTGCTGCTCCCCCTGCTTGTGCTCTCTATATTCCCCATCAAATAAATAAATAAAAGGTAATATATATATTACCTTTTATTTATTTATGTTATATGTTATTAAACAATAACATATATGTTATTAAACAATATATACATAATATATAAATTTTGTCTTTAAAAGTAAATATGTAAAAAAAAAAAAAGTAAATATGTATTATAAATGCACCAAGAAAGACAGGAAGTGTTTATTTCAAATAAATAATGCTACTCACTCAGAGCTGGGATTGAACAACTTATTTTCTTTTTTGAGCTAACATACTTTCTGGGGATTTTTTATAAGAAAAATATTATGAGGAGCACCTGGGTAGCTCAATGAGTTAAGCCTTTGGTTTAGGTCATGATCTCAGGATCCTGGGATCAAGCCCCACAGTGGGCTCTCTGCTCAGCAGGGAGCCTGCTTCCCCCCCACGCTCTGCCTGCCTCTCTGCCTACTTGTGATCTCTCTCTCTCCCTGTTAAAAATAGATAGATAGATAGATAGAAAAATATTAAGAGAAAAAAGAATGCTATTTTTCACAAAGGAAATAGATCTGGTCTGTCCAATTCTCTGCAGCCCCACCGCAGCCACCCTCATGCAAGCTCCCATCATCTGCACTCTGAACTAAAACTCCACCTCTAGCCTGTCATAACCAGACTCGTTTCACTTTCTCTGGTTCCTCCCCATTGAGGCAAAAATTCTCTTTTAAAAACATAAATCTGATTCTCTCATTTCCAATCTTAAAGCCTTCCACAGCATACTGGGTGCCCTTAGGATAAAATTCACCGTTCTTAACATGGCTCCAGCCTACTGGCCCCTTCACTCCAGCCACACCTCCCGGGGCTTGCTGTGCTAGTTCTGGCTTGTCGACATGCTGCTTCCCCCATCTGGGCCTCTCCCTCTTTCACTTTGTTTAATTCTTACTCATTTCTGAAAACTGAGTCTAGATACTGCTTCCACAAAGCCCTTCCCTGACGTACCAGTCCAGGGAAATCCACTTAGTACCTTGAAGATTTCTTTCATGACTCTGATTAGACTAATACTTATTTGTTTAATGTCTGTTTCCTGGGATGGACCGTGAGCCCTCGGAGGACATGGACCACAAGGGCCCCACCTTGGCACAAAGTACGAGTTCAATGACTATGGAATGTGAATGCTTTACTTCTTTAAAAATGAAGTTCTGAAAACCAGGACAACATTAAAGAAAATCTCGGTATTTCTCAGCATGTTATCTCCTGTGATATTTTAAGAAATTCATTTTAAAAGAAGAGCATGTGGGAGGATCAACACTTATTGTGCCAAGTTTTCCTGTATCTACTGTTCTCTAAGACAAAACAAACAGCAAGTACTATCATAACGAAAGCTCCTATCACTGCTGCCTTTTTAAAGCATGGACCATTCCTAATCACATAAACAGAAAGGGCTGGACCCACTGACCCCTTCCACTCAGCAGCCCAGATTTCAAAGTTTCAGGGGATACTACTTAGCTCATCTGGCCATCTGGCATGCCAGGTCCATGGTGGCTCAACAAAAGCCATTAATAATCCAGGCATATGGAATAATCCAGGAAAGACGTGACCTGTTGACAGAAGACCATTGTGCTAGGACCTTGGGCCCCTCTTTCTCATCCTTTGTGGCGTAGCTGTGGTAACTGCTGTGATATTTTTCGACTCTTTGCCATTTGTTTTGCTGCTGACAGATCTGCAGCCGAGCATATGCAGCACACTTCTGTTCATGCACCTGTTAACTGCTGATGGGCCCGCGGCTCACGCAACAGATGAGACACGTGTAAGCTGCAGGACTCTCGGGAAAATGGCAAGTACCAAATGTCCCCTCACGCTCATAGCTTGAGTTCATTTTCCAACCTCTTTTCGAAATTCTTATTGGAAAAGGCAAATGCCCAGACAAAATGCCATGTGATCCATGGTATCATCTGTTTGACTGGAGATGCGTTCTACTGTTTTTTTTCTTCAATTCATTGCCTTCCTAAGGAGATGCTTATGCACTATCCTTATAATCTGCTCCATAATGTATGAAACATTTTAGACCATAATTTATGTTTTACTCAAAAACATTTATCAAAAATTTAAAACATGTCAGATAGTGCACTAAGTACTATTACCATCTATTGGCCCAAGACTCTCACATTCGTATCTCAGTTACAAATCTCTCCTCCAGACTCCAGATCCACATGTCCAGCTACTCATCATGTCCACTGGGATGTCTCAAGAGACAAATCTACAAATCTAAGACAGGACTTGCCTTTCTCCAACCTAGTCTCTTCCAGTGTTCCTATTACAACTCTGCATATAAAAAATTTGGGTTCAGTCTTGAAATCTCCCTTTCCCTATTCCCCTTATCGAATACTTCCACCCACCATCATAGCATCCTGTCAATTTCACTTCCAAAATCTCTCTCACATACATCTCTACTACCAAAAATTTAATTTTCTTACAGTTCTGGAGGCTAGAAGTTCAAGATAAGGTTCGGGGTAATTCAGATGCCCCAATAATTTCTCTTTTTTAAAAAGTGTTGCTTTGTTTAGAATAAGAATAAACATAGCTACCATTTTTCCTTGTAGCAAATTATAAGAATGATTATGTTGCTTAAACAACCCATCTGGACTATAAATTCAAATTGCTTCATCTATAATGATTCCACTATAAGTTGTTTTTACCTACATGATGCTTTTAATCAGTGTCAACAAAATTTTTAACACTATACTATATTAGGGAAAACTAATAATGCACATCAGATTTTCATCCTATCTGAATTTCATCAAATGAGTGGCTTGAGTCTACTGATAAAAGAGACCAGCTCTGTATTAACAATAGAAATCACAGTACTTCTTTTTACAATGTATTAAAAATTACATATTTGTCATCACTATAATGAAAGAAAGAACTGCATTCTACTAATTTAATCTGAAATAGTAATTATAATCTAGAAACTAACTATAATAAAGTTGTTAAGCTACTACTCATGAAAAGAAGTTATGGACAAACTACTTCTGTCAGACCAACTGTATCTGTTCCCCATGGCTGCTGTAACAAATTCCCACCTAAGGCTCACCATTGAGGGCCCACCCATTGAGGATTATTCTCCTGAGATAATCCAGGAGAAGCTCCTCCTCTCAAGGTCCTTAATCACATTTTTTAAATTTTTGCCATATAAGGTAGTATCCACTCTTTCATCATATAAGGTAATAGTCATAGCATCTGGTGATTAAGAAGTGAATATATCTTTGGAGGGCCATTTTGTCTACCAACCATACCAGCCCTACAGATAACAACACTGAAAACAACTAGAAAAGCCCAACAAAACAATAAAAAATCTGTCTGAAGGCATCAGAGAGCTGCCACGGCAGCAGGGACTTGGTAGCCAAGATTATGAAGGAAAGGTTAGTATAGAGGGTCACATTTTCCTTTCTGGCATTCGCTGATTTGCAAGCAGTTGTCAAGGGAGTTCAGGAAACACTAAGGTGGAAGAACTGAATAAATACTTCACACTTCAGCTGGGAGATGTTGAAAACGGTCAACTGCCCTAGGAATAAGGATAAACTGGAAAGAAAATAGCCCTCACAGAGACTGAAACCTAGCCTAGGAATCCATTTCAGTGAAAGCAAAACCAAGGAGCGGAGAAGAAATGCCCAGGTTATATTATCCAGCTAAGGTCTGATATCCAGAATACATAAAGAATGCTTCCAAAATCAGTAAGAAAATGAGACAATAAAGCAGGAGAATGGTCCAGAGTCTTTTTACATATAACTTCACAAAGAGGCTATCAGATAGTCAATGAACAAATGGAAAGGTGCTCAACTTTGAAAGTCATCAAGGAAAAAGAAAATAAAACCCCTACACTCTCATAAGAATAGCTAAAGTTTTAAAAGACTGAAAATACCAAGTGTGGACATAGATCTGGAGCAATGGGAACGCCCCTACACCTCTGGTTGGGGATGAGGGTGTAAGTTGGTATAACCACCTTAGAAAACTCTTTGATAGTACCAAACACACACATATCCTATGCCCAAACAATTCCCATTCTACAAATATAATCAACAGAAATGCAAACAGCTGTGCATCAAAGGATATATGGGGAATGTTCATTAAAGCACCACTCTTAATAGCAAAACACTGGAAAAACATTATTGGTAGCCTGTCTAAAGAGAGGGATGATGTGAATTGTCTGTTTCCACAAAACATATTATGACAGGTTACTGAGGATGTATTACGTACATTGTAATTCCATTTATGATTTGAATACTTAAGCAACTAAAATGTGACAGAGTTTGGTAATTCTTGTCACAAATTAGAACATTAAATTTTCCTTTGTTATGATTTTAACAATTTATCTCTAGAACAACAAATGCATCCTGAATCCCTTAACTATGGCATAAATAGGGAAACATTTAATTATTTTATAATGAAGTAAAATTTCTCTATCTCTTCCATAAAGCTGGTTGCCACCTAAAATGAACATTAATGCTTTTCTCTAGAATGAAATTAACCAAGATATTTGGGTTATGTTCTGAAGTAGTTGCTTAGTAATTGCTTAGTGTTTCAGTAGCACAAAAAGTTGGAAATAAAATTTAAAATACAGTATAGACTATTTTAAAAAGCCATAAAGCAACTTAAATGTCTATTAATAGCAGAAGAGACAAGTAAATTACAATATATTCAGACTGTATAACAATGCAAATCAATAAGCTATTACTGCCCATAACCATGTGAATAAATCTCACAAACATTCTGCTTCACAGAAGAAACCAGATACAAAAAAGACACACTGTATGATTCTTATATAAAATTCAGAAACAAGCAAAACTTATCTATTGTGTTGGAAGTCAGGACAATGATTTGGAAAGGAGGGCAGGTAGTGACCAGGAGGGATGAGAGGGAGACTCTGGACCATTGCCAGCATTCAGTTTCCTAATCCAGATGGTAGTTTCATTGACTTTTTAAAAATTCATCGATCTGCATATGATCTCCCTGATATGAGGAAGTGGTGATGCAACATGGAGGCTTAAGTGGGTAGAAGAAGAATAAATGAAACAAGATGGGATTGGGAGGGAGACAAACCATAAGTGACTCTTAATCTCACAAAACAAACTGAGGGTTGCCGAGGGGAGGGGGTTTGGGAGAAGGGGTTGGGATTATGGACATTGGGGAGGGCATGTGATTTGGTGAGTGCTGTGAAGTGTGTAAACCTGGTGATTCACAGACCTGTACCCCTGGGGATAAAAATATATGTTTATAAAAAATAAAAAATAAATAAAAAATAAAAAATAATTCATCGATCTGTAGGTCCATGATTTATATCCTTTTCAGTTGGCATATTTTAATTGAAAAAAAAAATTTGTAAAGCTCTAAAACTCTCATTGTCAATTTTCTGAAAGGAAACCACTCACTTTCCTAAGAAAAGAAAGGCAACAAGAATTATTACTCTGCTTTACAGGTTTGCTGAGAAATCTCCCCCAGTCCATGTTTTTGATGAAAATTGGTATTGATGTTCAAAGTCCTGCAGTCGCCAGTTGCTAAGCTTAGTGGCATTTCTGACACTGCCAACAAATTAGTTTCCAAGCCTCATGATTACTGGTAAAGTGCTGCAAATATCTTCTCGTAGTCAAAAGCCAAGTGCACACACCAGCAGAAAACTATAGAAGCTGCTGCTGTGCAGACTCTGGCCTATAGCCCCACACTCCGGATGGAACAGCCAGCTCCAGCCAGCTCCAGCCACTCAGGAATTCTGCATCCCATGACTGCATCTCACACCCCAAAGTTAGATGGAGACACTTGCTGTTGTGTTAGAGATTTTATTTATTTATTTATTTATTTATATTGGGGGAGAGAGAGCAAGGGGGGGGGGCAAAGGGAGAGAGAGAATCCCAAGCAGACTCCGAGTTGAGTGTAGAACCTGGCATGGGGCTACATCCCAGGACCCTGAGATCATGACCTGAGCGGATATCAAGAGTCAGATGCTTGGGGCACCTGGGTGGCTCAGTGGGTTAAGCCTCTGCCTTCGGGTCAGGTCATGGTCTCAGGGTCCTAGGATTGAGCCCCGCATCAGGCTCTCTGCTCAGTGGGGAGCCTGCTTCCCCCCTCTCTCACTGCCTGCCTCTCTACCTACTTGTGATCTCAAAAAAAAAAGTCGGATGCTTAACCAGCTGAGCCACCCAGGTGCCCCAGCACTCACAGTTGTTTTAAAAGCCACAGATGGCTTAGCTTTGCCTCATGGCAGCTCATGAGGGAGGGGAGAGAGGGTATGACAACTGACTTATCCAAAAGAGAAATTTTTTTAACATCGCCCCTTTGTTTGTTGATCCTAAGACCCAGCCTCTCTACCAGATATGTTTGGAGTTTTGGAAGTATAGGATTTATTGATATTTTTTAAAAAATAACTGCTGTAGGGGTGCCTGGGTGGCTCAGTTGGATAAGTGTCTGCCTCGGTCCTGGGATGGAGACTGAAATTGGGCCCCCTGCTCAGCAGAGAGCCTGCTTCTCACTCTGCCTCTCCCTGCTGCTCTCCCTGCCTGTGCTGTCTCTTTCTCTCTCTCTCTCAAATAAATAAAATATTAAAAAAAAAAAAAAGTGATGCCTTGTGAAGGCCAACTCTATAAAAAAAAAATAATTGCTGTAAGTTTCATTTGGTAGTAATGATCATCAAAGTGGAAGGTAACTGTTACCCTCTACAACACCTTGAGGTTTAAATGGCTCACACAAGCTAATAATGTGGCCCTGCGGCTACTTTCCACGTGGCTTCTTTGGGACGAACAGACAGGGTAAGCCTAGGATAGCACCACCCTGAAGCTCAAACAGGGAGGCACTGTGGTCTTTGCTGCCATGGCCATCCATGGCCTTTCTATTCTTTCCTTCAACTCCTTTTCAGGAGATGACAGGCACATGGAAATTCAGTTACTTGCCACAAATCATCCAGGAATTTTTAGGGCAATTTAGAAAAGATCAATTTAAATTTGGTTCTTTTACTCCCCAGGGAATAGTGACATCAGCAATGCTATAACCACATTATTGATAATATGAAAAGCAGCAGCAAACAATTTACTGGGCCAGGCACTACACTAAGAACTTTATGTGCATCCTTCCAGATAACCACCATGAGTCTATTCATATTATTATACTACTTGCCCCATTTTACAGATAGGACTTAAAGGCTTAAAAAGGATATATTTCCACAGTACTAGGGTGCCTTCTATATACAAGGAAGAAAATGAATATTATCCAGTGAGGCTAAAAAATAAAATTATCTGGAAAGATCTTTAAGTGTTCCATTTATTTACTAATATACCCCTTAAAATATTAGCACACCAGAGATGACATCAGTCAGGGTAAGCCAGGTAACAAACAAGCCCAAAGTCTTAGTGGCTAAACAACACAAGTTCATTTCACCTTCAAGCAATGTCCACCTAGGACTGGTGGGGACTTGCCCAGGCTGACAGAGAAACCATCATTTGGAACATCACCAGTCTCCACAGCACAGGGAAAGAGAGATCTTATGATCACATGATCTAGCCCAGAAGTGACACAATATGCTTTTCATAACTCACTGGCCGGAAGTTGTCACATGGTCCCACAAACACAAAGAGGCCAGGAAGTGCAAGCCCATCACATGCCTAGAAAATAAAAAGCTCTGAATATTCAGTAAGTAGCAGTAATGTTTGCTCAAGGAATTAGGGCTCATTGTGGTTAAGAGCACAGACTGTGAAACGGCGGGCTTGGCTTTGAACCCCAATGCAACCACGTACTAGCTGGACACCACACCACAACTTAGAGAAGATAACTCGATCTATTCATGCTTCAGTTTCCCCATCCATAAAATGGGATAGTAATAGCATTGACCTTATAGGCTTGTTAGAAGATGAGTGTTTCTACCTGTAAGAAATGAGTGTTTCTACCAGTAAGAAACTTAGAACAGTACCTGACAGATTCTAATACCATAAATACTATATGTATTATATTATCTTGAAAACAATTTTGAAAGGAAATGCTTTTTATTTTTGTAAGATAGTTAATGGAAGGGCACTGTGTAAGGTATCAGTACAGAAGCCAACACACACAAAGTAGGTCCGCCATAAACGCCAGAGAACCAGGATGCCCAGGCCTTACTTGGCCTAGTCACCAGCTGCCCGGACCTTGGCTTCTAGGTTTCTTTCTTATTTTTAAAAAGAGGGGCCCTATAAAGGTGGTTTCCAAGGTTCTCCAGCACTAAAAGCTTGGAATTCTTTGGTTCATGGATCACTGACTTGACCTAACAAGGTATTTTTCATTGTTTACCCTTTATTCTTATACCTTAAAGGATAATCCTCCCATTCCTTGGCTGGATCAGAAAGGTGAGCCTCACCTGGATTCTCCCCTCTCGACAGACCTAGCCTAACACTACTGATCTGGAGAAGTGCCCACCTGCTACTACCCAATGCCAGGAAGCTGCCAATGCCAGAGAGGCAGGTCTCCATACACTTCAAAGGAGGTGCTCTCCTCCCAACCAGAGTGGTTAGAGCTGTAAACAGTCACCCTGAGGGGAGCTGGCCTCCACCCAGAGGGTGGTGAGCTCACCTCCTCCTGCAGCAGAGTGAGGACTTCAAAACACTCCGCACAGGATGCCACCCACCACTCAGAAGCACTAGCCCTACCCTCACCTTCCCTCCAGGGTCCTGGGTGGGCCCTGAACCTGTGTGTTAGAGGGGACAGGAGCTGTCATCCCCGTGGTTTAAGGGGAGCCAAACAGTCCCAGGGACCTCTCTGTTCTCCAGTCTGGCCCTATTCTGCAGTCAGGAACAGAAGTACAAATTTAAAAATCAAGAAAAGATGCTAAGAGGAAAAAAAGAAAAAAAAGCTATCAGTAAACAAAGCTGACTCGTGGGAAGTCAGCCACGATAGCGCAGCCTTAGCTGAACATGCAGAATGTGTGAATAAAAATGTGCATGTGCTAGGAAAAGACACTTCTCAGTGCTGCTGTGTTCTAAACGTTAACAACTACGTCACGATTTTAGTCTCCGTAGCTGAGGCCCCTCCCTTTCATAGGATCTATGAAAGCCCCATTCACGAACATCATGTATCACCTTGAGCCTGTTCTGCCTCTTCGGAGGGGTCTCAAGCATACATTCTGTATAATACCTCTCTCTGCACCTTGTGTTAATATCTCTCCTGGCTGGAGTGCCATGCCCATGGGTACAGGCTCCAGGCAAGGGCCACCTGCAAGGTAAAGCTTCCCCTGATTTCCCCCACTATTTCTGGGTCACTTATTATCAACAGCACCCATTTCACACCACCTTGTGCCATTGTTCAAAGTTCAAGCCGCCATGTGAGTGAGCCCTCTTGGAAGTAGACTGTCCAGCCCCAGTCAAATTGCAGATGACTGCGGCCTCTCGAGGGACTCCAAGCCAGAACTCCTCAGGGAGGCCACTCCCAGATTCCGGACTCAGAGAAACGATGTGACATAACAGAAGCTTGTTTCTCTAAATAAACTGCTAAGTGTGGGGTAATTTGTGATGCAGCAATAATGAACTGACTTTGTAACTCACAAAGCACCTGTAAGTACTTGATAAAACAATTTTAACAAATGTTGATGGAACATAGGTGGTGGTTATACAGTGTTGACTGTGCAATTCTTTCACTGTTGCTGTATGTAGAAAAATGTTCATAATTAAATGCTGGGGGAAAAACAACATAAAACATAACATAAAACTGGCAGCTATTATTAGTCCATGACACAGCTTCAATAACGTTTTCTGAGCAACAGAAGAGAATGGTTTAAAAGGGCGACCAAGGAATACAGTCTATTTTTAAAGCAGGTATCTTTAGAACATTATATACTATACATGTTTTCAGAGTGCATATTTGTGGGCACCTGGGTGGCTCAGTCATTAAGCGACTGCCCAGGTCACAATCCTGGGGTCCTGGGATCCAGCCCCGCATTGGGCTGACTGCTCAGCGGGAAGACTGCTTCTCTGTTTCCCACTCCGCCTGCTTGTGTTCCCTCTCTGGCTGTCTCTCTCACTGTCAAATAAAAAAAATAAAATCTTTTAAAAAATAAATGAAGTGCATATCTGTGTATATCAAGTAGTATTAAATGTATGTGTGCTATGTTACTCATTTTTTATCCCAACTTCCAATTTTCAAAAAGATTTCGATCTGCCAGTTTCAGTTTTATCAGTCAGGGTGTTTGTTTTTCAGGAGCCCCATGACAGACAAGAAATTACTGTTAGATCAACAGTAACCTATTTCTTCAGATAAGGGCACCTACGCTGTGTTGCACACTCATTCTGATTTAGTTCCCAAGCTTATTAGGCTAGCTCAATTCCCTGCTGCCTTACCAGGTAATGGTCAGAGAAATTTGATTAACTTTTACAAAACATACTCAACACAAAGCTGCAAGAAATGGATACTTCTGCACTCCAGAGAAGGTGGACTGGTCAGACTGGTGTCGATGCCAGTTCATGTTTTCCTTTATCGTTACCTGGATCTGACACCCACTAGTTCATATTTTTATAGTGAAATCAGTCTGCTATAATTGCAGTTCATACCAAACATCAATAATGAATTTTTAGAGAAATAGTACAACAAACCTAGCTTTTCTTTCTTTCTTTTTTTTTTTTTTTAAGATTTTATTTATTTATTTGACGGACAGAGATCACAAGCAGGCAGAGAGGCAGGCGGGGGCAGGGGGAGCAGGCTCCCTGCTGAGCAGAGAGCCTGATGCAGGGCTCAATCCCAGGACCCTGAAATCATGACCTGAGCCGAAGGCAGAGGCTTTAACCCACTGAGCCACCCAGGCACCCCAAACCTAGCTTTTCTTAAATCAAAGATTTTTTTTTTTTTTTTTTTTTTTTTTGAGAGGGAGAGACCATGCACACAAGCATGGTGAGAGGGACAGAAGGAGAGAGAGAATCTCAAACAAACTCCACGCTGAGCACCAAGCCCAACGCAGGGCTCAATCTCACAGCTCTGAGATCATGACCTGAGCAGAAATCAATAATGTAATGATATGAGCCATAAAACATTTTGGGATAAACAGCAATTCAGGCTCATTATTTTCTCCAAATAAAAATAAACTGAAATCTGCCTGTCAATGATGGGCGTCCACTTCGTTTATCTTACAGACATCAGAGGGGTCACCACAATGTAACTGATTATAAGAGATACTCCATTACAAAGCACACAGTACTGTACTTTTAAAGATAAACTTGGAAAATATTGACATTTAGGTTCAGTGTTTAATATAGAGTTGGGCGTGGTACCTTCTCAACACAATCCAACACCAACATAATTGGAAGGAGAGGCCCCCAACAGTATTCACTGCAGACAAGCAACATGTCATGGTGACTAGGGATTAGCTTGTTTAACCTCACCATTTCCACCTCCTAGCTGGGGACAACACTTTGTTGGGATGTGGGATGTGATCCAACTAAAGGCACCTCTGCAAAATGAGGAAGCTGGAAGCGAAGTGGAAACCTTCTCTGTGCAGCTTTTGGCTTGTAAGCAAGGTGTGGAAATGGGAGGTTTTCTGTAGCACCTCATAAGACCATTCTCCAGGGTGCTGAAAGGCATCATGCTGGCAACCCTCTCTCAATTCAGGCTTCCTGATCCCTGGCATCCAGGCAGGGAATAGGTTCTTGAACCCACGGCCCTAATTACTGTCTCTGAGTTGGAAGCCCCCTGGTAGCCCAGTTCCTCACTGTCCTGGGAATCACCAGGGCCCAGCCTAGAGCTGGGCAAACCAGTGAGCACTCAATGCCGGTCTCTCCCTCTTAAATTACCTGGAGCGGTTTCTGTTTCCTGCACCCAGCCCTTACGTATTGACAACAAAAACCCTGCATCTTTTGAAAATATTACGAAATGCACATGCAGCTATCCTGCGTTTCCCTTCTAACCCCCCAAGCTCTGACCACTTCGGATGGGTGCAGGTGCTGGAAGTGCACAAGCCCCTGGAGGAAACAGAAACACGGGGAGCTGGTGGGGAAACGGAGAACTAGCCGAGCGCCAGGTGAGGGCCGGTCCAACTCTGCATCGAAGGGACAAACGGAAGAGGGAAAGAGGCACAGGAAAACCGGAAGGATAAGGCTAAATTTAAATGTATTTTATATTCAATTAACCAATTTATGAAATTGACTTATTAAGTTGACTTAAATAAATGAATGAATTGATTAAGCAGCCAGCCACAAACCTGCCTGAGGACACACATGACTTGTGGAAACCAGGCTTGCTGTCCTGGAGTCAAAGCTCACCCTGCATAAGGCAAGGCTAAAATAAGGTGAGCCGGCCGCCTCGCTTCTCCGTGTGGCTGTTTAACAGAACAGTTCCAGCCTGTGCTTTCACAGGGGTTTAGATTTCCAATTAAAGGGAAAGGCAGGAAGCACACTTTTGGTTCACACTTTGGTTCAACGCCAGCAACTCTGAGCTGCACTGCCAACGCTGTTACTGCTGAACAGACAGACAAATCCCCGACCTGTTTCCTGTCTGAATGTCATGACGCCCTATAAGACAGCAAGGTCCTCCGCGGGAGCAGCAGCCAGCACTCTCTATGCATCTTATTTAAGCTTACAGCCATGCAACCAGGTGGATATCATTAAATAAGCCCAGAATCCCATCCCTTCTGCTCATTCCACCACTCTCATCGTGGTCAGAAACCACCAGAAACCATCAGAAACCACCAGCTCTGCTGCATCCTGTCTCACCTGGTCACGGCACAGCCTCCTGCTGTTCTTTCTGCTCCTGCCTTTCCCCTCCCACTACCAACTATTCCTCATCCCAACTGCCAATGTGGTCTCATTAATCCTTTAGTCAGATCACAACCCTTTTCTACTCAAACCTCCTTTCCCCGAACATGGCTTCTCACACTACCCAGAATAGAAGTCCAGATCTGCAGAATGGTCTATAAAGTCCTCCAGGATCTGCTCCCTCTTTCCTCTCTGATCACACCTCCTACTAGTCCCCTAGCTCATCCTACTCCAGCAACACTGGCCTCCTTGCTACTCTTCCCACACACAAGGTACACTTCTGCCTCAGGGCCTTTGCACTGCTGTCTCTCTACATAAATTGTTCTTCACCTAGATAATTTAAATGCCCTCTCCTTGAGCCCCCACAGATGATTGCACAAATGGTACCTTATCAATGATGCCTTCTCTGACCACCTTATTTAAAATTGTAGTCTTAGCATTTATCACTACCTATATATTTATTTTATTTACTGTTTTTTCACCTTTTTCTAGCCCCATGAGGGTAGGAATTGTTTTGCTCAAGGCTGTATCAGCCACATAGTAGGTACTAATACTTGTTGAATTTAATGAATGGATGAAGAATCTAAGGGATAGGGAGCTTGTCCATGTGTGCAAAGATGTAAGAAGAAGTGCTAGGGGCCAAATTCAGGTTCTGACGCCTGCATTCTATCCAGGGCTCCTGAAACCTTGCTACCACATCTCAGGGTCTGGCAGAGATGCAGCAGGCATAGTTTTAACTGATGTGAGTCTAAATGGTCTGCTGTCCTCTTCTCTACCCAGCAGAGGTGCTCGCCTTAGATGCACTGGGCCCAAACAACACTGCTTCTTAACTGGGCAGAGAAGCAATAGAAGCCCACTCTCTCAGGATTATTCCTGTCCTTTTTTATTTTTTTTTAAAGATTTTATTTATTTATCAGAGAGAGAGAGAGCACAAGCAGGGGAGCAGCAGCAGAGGAAGAGGCAGGCTCCCCACTGAGGAAGCAGCCCCATGCAGGACTCGATCCTAGGACCCCAGGATCCCAGGACCCCAGGATCCCAGGATCATGACCTAAGCTGAAGGCAAACGCTTAACTGATTGAGCCACTCAAGAATCCCGTTTCTTGTCCTTCTAAACCTCCCTTGGGAGCCCCAGCAGTCAAAAAGCATCAGATCCACCCACTAGTCTAACGCAAAAAGATGGGCACAGCCCAATGAGCTCTGTACTTTTAACCTAATCTTTAACTGTGGCAAGGTGGCTTCTAAAATTACCTTATATTTAGGCACAAATATTGGGTCCAAGCCAAGTGTTCTACAGCCTGTGGGATGAAAAAGAGGGTGGACAGGCTCTGCAGAGCTAGGATGAGGCTGGGGAGGGAGCAACGGATGGGTTACAGCACAGGTGTATACAGAAATAGGAGCAGCAGCAGCAGCAGCAAAGGATGGGTGAAAGCCTGTGAGAATCACCTTACCCACACCCCTCCCTCTGTTGAATGAGCTAGGTCTTTGAGGAGGTGGACCATTAGCTAGAGATTGGCAGTCTTTCTTGTTATACTCTATGTTGAGAACTCTGTGTTTCTTTTAATTAAGTGAATTAATATAAATAACAGACTTAGAATAGTACCTGCCACGCTGTAAGTCCCACATTTCCATAGCTATTATCATAATGGGATTTAATCTCTGTATTTTCTCAGCAACAGCCAAAAGCTCAAAAAGGGTCCTGTCAGGTAAGGAATACAGGGTCGGGTCGAGTCTGTATATACCTTAAGAGGTGACTTTAAAAAATATTTATTCATCGGCCCAGACTGTTCTAAAAAATAAATAAGTAAGTAAGTAAGTAAGTAAGTCTGGTTAGAAAGGGATCTAGTCCTATTTCTTTTCCTGTCTCTACTGAGATGCTGAAATGGTTATTCTGCATGAGATAATTAGTCAGGTTGGTTTTATTGTGCTTATATTAATTATGGTAATGTTACTTAAAATAACATATTGTTATATATGTTGTATATTATAAAATAACATATATATATGAAACCAAAAGCCATTTTAAAAACAAACAGGCAGTATAAATCCCAGATCTGACTACTATCATAATGATCACCATTGTTACTGTGAAATGTGGCAGACCTCAGAACAATCACAAACTTTATTTTTTTTCCAAGATTTCATTTACTTATTTGAGAAAGAAAGAGAGAGAGATCAGGAGTGAGGGGGGGGGCAGAGGGGGAGAGAAAGAGGGATAAGCAGATCTCCCGCCTGAGTAGGGATGCCCAGGTGGGACTTGATCCGAGGACCCTGAGATCATGACCTGAGCCAAAGGCAGAGGCTTAACCGAATAAGCCACTCAGGCACCCCAAGAATTACAAACTTTTAATAACCAGTGGGAGAAGTGGCAAAATAGAAGTTTTAGGGCAAGGGTAATTTAATGTCAACAAGAATGCAGGGGCTAGAGCACTGTGCTGTGTACCACAGCTGCCAACCGGACCAAGTGGAGGTGAGCACGGAGAAACGAGACCACATGAAAGAAGAGAAATTCTGTGGGCCAGTGCTGGGATGCAGCACGATGTTATCTGCACCACTCAAGTCACTGCTTCACTTGTTTTTGGCAGATAACTTTCTCATATTAAAAACCTAGCACCATTAAGTGGGTAGGAGAAGAATAAATGAAACAAGATGGGATTGGGAGGGAGACAAACCATAAGTAACTCTTAATCTCACAAAACAAACTGAGGGTTGCTGGGGGGGAGGGGGGTTGGGAGAAGGCAGGTGGGGTTATGGACATTGGGGAGGGTATGTGCTTTGGTGAGTGCTGTGAAGTGTGTAAACCTGGTGATTCACAGACCTGTACCCCTGGGGATAAAAATATATGTTTATAAAAAATAAAAAATTATTAACAATGAAAAAAAAAAACACAGGATGAGAGAAAATACTTGCAAATCAAATTTCTGATAAGGGATTTCTATCCAGAATATATGAAGAACTCTCACAACTCAAGAATAAAAAGACATATAACTCAATTAAAAAAAAAAAAAAAAAAAACCTAGCACCACAATGTCTTTTCTCTTTTTTTAATTACTATTTTTTCATTTAAATTCAAGTAGCCAACATACAGTCGTCCATAATCAGCACATCTTTCCAATGAGAAAGGAATGAAAAAGAAGAATCTTACAGCACCAAATATCATACAAACCACAAATGCCCACTCACTGCAGTGTGCGAAAGAGATTATTTTCAAGCATCTCCAAATGGTTATCAGCCAGAAAGCCTCCCCCCACTCAGGGCAAAGCTACTACAGGATACATAGTGGACAGGAATTTTGTTGTGTTTTGTTTCCTTCCAGAGAGGTGCCTGGCTGGTTAGGGACAGAAACTAAATGCCCTGAATAAGCTGAGCCCTCTCCAGATCGGGAGTCATGCCCAGCTCTTTGGAGGAATGTGTTACTGAGGAATGTTTAAGTAAGCTTAAGGAGTTCCAAGGAACCCAAGACTGATGGTGGTGTCCTATATTTGCCAAGAACTCATTCCCCTTTTGAATGCAAATGTAGATCTAACCCCATTCATTTGAGAATAAGCTGGGGAGAGGAGACACAAGAGACTTTTTGCTGAAACTATTTGTCTGTTTTGATAAGCACGTGGCTCCTTGAAGGGCAAAACACTGGAAATACTTAGAAACAAGCCTGGTGCTTCCAGAAGAGAAAATAGTTAGAGAAGACTAAGTCTTGATTTTGTGGGTAGGATTTCTGTCCCATGTGAAGGGAAGTCAACCTAAATAAGAAGCACTCCGACATGTGTTGTGCAAATGCAATGCAAAAAAAAAAAGCTCCTAAGGAAAGGCCTCAACTGTAAGCCCTATCTCAAACATTCTTTCAGACACTGTGAAAGCTGTGCTCTTCTGTGCTAGAAAGAAGTATGACTTGGGTGGGCACAATCCTCTTCTGACTTTGCTAAATGCGTCCTTATTATCTTTATTGCTTCCTTAACCTACTGCCATGCCCTGATATAAATTTGGTTGGTAGTAATAAATCAAAATACAACAAGAACCAACATTAACTTCAGCTGTGACCCACCATCCTATTACACAACCTTTGAGTATTATTAATGCCCAAAGCCACTAAAAGCATCACTGCTCTCATAAGAACTGTAATTAACTCTGATAGAGCCATTTACCAATTCCAAAGTGCTTTCCCATCTCACATCCCCTGTTAATCTCCCTCCACTCAGGAGCTGAGAGATGACGCTATTGCCCCTATTATCTGTGAGGACGCTCAGAAATTCTGTGGCTTACTGAAGAAGACACACCAGGACTTTTTTGATTCCAGTTACTCTCCACTTTCAATGCATTTTTTGATTGGAATTTTTTTTTATCCTCTGATACTGTTAATAGTTAGACTGCCTGGTGAAAATTTCGCAGCTCGATGTCCTTTTCTTCTTCTTCTTTTTTTTTTTTTTAAAGATTTTATTTATTTATTTGACAGAGACCACAAGTAGGTGCAGAGAGAGAGAGAGAGAGAGAGAGGAGGAAGCAGGCTCCCTACCTAGCAGAGAGCCTGATGTGGGACTTGATCCCAGAATCCTGAGATCACAACCTGAGCCGAAGGCAGAGGCTTAACCCACTGAGCCACCCAGGTGCCCTGGATGTCTTTTTCTAACCACAGCATATCTCACTTCTACCTTCTGGTGTAGGAACTTCAAGGTAGCATTTCTATCCTGGATACTGCAGGGCAAGCAGCCTCTGGCCTCTTTCCCTGGAATCTCAGCTCAGGGTAAGAGGAACAAAGAAAGAGAGTGGCACCTGACTACCTCCTCGGATGCCAGACTAGAAGCTCCAGAGCTCAGCCCTGGGCTGCTCCTCAAGGGACCAAAAGCTGTCCAAGTGACTAGAGTCTCTGTCTCTTGCCTCTGCCAGCATCAAGGCCATCGGCTGGAGCAAGACAAAGCTACTGGGGGCAGAAAAGGTGACCCACAACCTCTTTCACCGTCATAGTCATCAATGTCACCCCAAGCCCAGACCTCATAAGACTGGGGATGGACTATCTAGAGACAGTGAACAAAAAAACACTAAGCCCAGAGGCCTCAGAGACACTTTGGAAGTGTGGCTTTGCAGAGGCTTTTGGGGTCTCGATGGGCACTTCATGCTTTCGCTCCTCCCTCCCTAATCTGCAGGGCATCTGCCTTCCACTCGGAACACAACCCTGAAGCTGCAGGCTTGAGGGATCACAGAGGGAGCCAGAACAGAGGGAAGGGAAACCAGGCTAAACCAAGGAGAGGCATGGGGAAGGGACTTGGGGCGTTCTCTCTAGATTGTCCAAACTAGTGCAGCAGGGTTTCCAGAACCCTGCGTGGTTTACTCCCTGTCTAGGATCAGATTAGGGAAGTAGACTACATCAGTGTTTCTAAACCATTCTCTACCAGCATTTTGAACAGCAACACTTATGCTGTGGGACTGTCCCCCAGAGTAAGGTCTCTCAGCTCCCTTGGCTTCCAACTGCTGAATAACAGTAGCACCTTGCAGACAGGGACTTCTGCCTCCAGGTTGACAACCACTGCTTAGCACTGCTTAGGGTTAGGGTAGGTCATTGCTAGGATTTCCCATGCTTAAAAGTTCCCGATTCCATGATTAGAATACCAGAATAGCATCAGGTGTGAAAGTGCTCTGAGGTGGGAAAAAGCTACAAACACACAATATCAGCAAAGAAGAAGGCACTCAGCTGCAAACAACAACAGACTAGACTACGCAGGCTTCACTAGATAGGGCTTACTTCTCTCCCATATGAAGAAGCCCTGAGGAAAGCACGGTACGGTGAGAAACAGTTCAACAACCCTGCCCCTCCGGGAACCCAGACTCCTGTAATTTCTGTGCTTGCCATCCTTCGTGTGATGGCTGTTATCCTCATGTCAGCTCATGACTTCAAAATGGCTGCACCCCCTCCAGATGTCACACTCAGGTTCCAGGCAGGAAGAAGCCAAAAGAGCCAAAGACTTTTTCCACCTTCGATATGCTTTCTTATTCATGAAGGGAAGCCCTCCTCTGCAGGCTTGAGAATTGACTGCACTGGCCAAACTGCATTACATGGGCCACCCTGACTAGGATAGTTAGGACAATTGAACATTCACATTTCCAGCCTCTGCAGTAGGAGGAAGGCAAGACGGAAGAAGGCAGCTGAGAACAGGCCTGGAGAGAGCCCACCTCGGGTGCCCGCCACAGGCATCTTTGTTCAACAGTGCTCGTGTTCCACAAAGAAGCTGGTTTATGTTTTATATTCAGTAATTCTGAAAACATCAACAAGTGGTCTGCAAAGCTAAGCAGGAGTTTATTTCTCTTTGCCGATTTTAATTCAAATATGAATCCGTCAGTCGGCAGTGAACTGGGTTCCCAAATCAACAGAAACAATGACCACAGTATTCTCATCTAAATCACAATTTCAGATTAGCAAATTTGAAATTATCTGCTTTTATTTCCCCGTAACAGTTTTCAACAGAAGATGTCCTATCATTCTCCATAATTCATCTCTCTTCTTTTTTTTCTTTTAAAGATTTTATTTCTCTTTTTTTAAATTTTTTATTTTTTATAAACATATATTTTTATCCCCAGGAGTACAGGTCTGTGAATCGCCAGGTTTACACACTTCACAGCACTCACCAAAGCACATACCCTCCCCAATGTCCATAATCCCACCCTCTTCTCCCAAACCCCCTCCCCCCAGCAACCCTCAGTTTGTTTTGTGAGATTAAGAGTCACTTATGGTTTGTCTCCCTCCCAATTCCATCTTGTTTCATTGATTCTTCTTCTACCCACTTAAGCCCCCATGTTGCATCACCACTTCCTCATATCAGGGAGATCATATGATAGTTGTCTTTCTCCGCTTGACTTATTTCGCTAAGCATGATACGCTCTAGTTCCATCCACGTCGTCGCAAATGGCAAGATTTCATTTCTTTTGATGGCTGCATAGTATTCCATTGTGTATATATACCACATCTTCTTGATCCATTCATCTGTTGATGGACATCTAGGTTCTTTCCATAGTTTGGCTATTGTGGACATTGCTGCTATAAACATTCGGGTGCACGTGCCCCTTTGGATCAGATTTTATTTCTTTATTTGAGAAAGACAAGAGATCACAAGCAGGAAGGAGGAGCAGGCTCCCCGCTGATCAGGGAGACCGACCTGGGGCTCAATCCCAGGACCCCAGGATCATGACCTGAGCTGAAGGCAGCTGCTTAACTGACTGAGCCACCCAGGGGACCCTGCATCTCTCTTCTTCTTTTTTTTTTTTAAAGATTTATTTATATATTTGATAGAGAGTGAGAGAGAGAATTACAGGGGAGAAGGTCAGAGGGAGAAGCAGACTCCTCCCGGAGCTGGGAGCCTGATGCGGGACTCGATCCTGGGATTCTGGGATTATGACCTGAACCGAAGACAGTTGCTTAACCAACTGAGCCACCCAGGCGTCCCTGCATCTTTCTTCTTAAAACAAAACTTGAGGGGCGCCTGGGTGGCTTAGCAGGTTAAGCCTCTGCATTCGGCTCAGGTCATGATCCCAGGGTCCTGGAATCGAGCCCCGCATCAGGCTCTCTGCTCAGCAGGGAGCCTGCTTCCCCCTGCTTCTCTGCCTACTTGTGATCTCTATCATCAAATAAATAAATAAAATCTTTTTTAAAAACAAAACAAAAAACAAAAAAACAAAACTTGATTCTTAAAATAAAAGCAAAAATACATACGGTTTAAAAAAAACACACAGAAGGGAAAATCTATTATCAATACAGAGTGATGTTTGAATCAAGTATTGTTATTTTATACTGCAGACCTAGTAGACATATAAGATGCATGTATCATTGTATCCTAGATTGCCACATGTACTACCTTGAACACAACAGGAGTGTTATGTCTTAGTTATTTTAATATTTAGCCCCTTATTTTCCCCTTTAACCCAAGTACCCACATTTTCCAAAATATATTTAGCTCCTTAGCTATAGAAAAGTAGAAGATAAATACAAATGCATATACAAAACTATTTACAAATTAAGTGATACTGCATCTGGGATTGGCTTCAAAATAATCCTAAAATAAGGGAGTGGGGAGAGAAAAGCAGAGTGGGCAGTAGATGAAACAAGACTGATTGTGAGTTTATAGTTATTGAATCTCAGAGTGAGGTGCATGTGGGTGATTTATACTAGTCTACTCTTGAAATGTGCCATGATAGAAAGGCTTTTTTTTTTTAACAGCTCTGGAATTAATACTGATATATACTTCAAAGATGAACCTCAAAAACATGCTGAAGGGAACAGAAGAAACTTATATACTGTATGATTCTATTTATATGAAGTGTTTAGAAAAGGCGTATTTACAGAGGCAGAAAGATGACCAATGGTTGCTTAGAGCTAGGAGTGGGAGTGGGAACTGACTGCAAATGGGCACAAGCAAACTTTCCGGAGTGATGAAAATGTCCTAAAACTGGTTGGGATGATGGCTGCAGTTTATACAGTTTATACGAATTTATAAATTTATAAATAAATACAGTTTATACAAATTTATACAGTTGTATAAATTTGTTTTTTAAAAAATCAGTGAACTGCATGCTTCTAATGGTTAAATGTTATGGTATATAAATTATAGCTCAATAAAGCTATTTTTAGAAGACCTCAGGGGAGGGGTCCCAGGGTGGCTTGATGGGTTAAGTGGCCAACTCTAGATTTCAGCCCAGATCAGGATCTGAGGGTGTGAGATCTCCACACTGAGGGTGGAGGCCGCCTGCCATGCTCTTTCTCCCTCTGCTTTTGCCCCTCCTTCCATCTGAATACGTGCACCTTGCTCCTTGTTAGTACTATGCTTGGGAAAACAAGACTTTCAAGAGTGTTAAAAATTTAAAAAGACAATTTTGACAAAAGGACACTTTCAAAGGATTTCAAAGGTTCTGAACGAACATCATAGAAAAGCCGTGTTTCATCACAAGAAATAAACCATTTCTTGTAATGTTTCCAGAAATCTGAGAATGGGAAAAAGAAAAACAGCAACTAGGTCTGTGCTTGATGCAGCTGAGGCAGCTCAAGTGCTTGGTGCTGAGCAAGAACCCAGCAGGTGCCAAGAAAAGGTAATAGATCCTTTTGTTTACAAAAGTTACAAAGTAAAAGAGAAAAACATAGTATGCCAAATAAATAAACAAAAAATCAATAAATATAGTTTGAAGTTTCTAATTCAAGTTTTTCTTTCTTTTTTTCTTTCTTTCTTTTTTAAGATTTTTAAGTAACAGGGCTCAAACCTACATGGGGCTCAAACTAACAACCCTGAGATCAAGAGTCATATGCTTCACAGACTGAGCCAGCCAGGGGCCCCTAATTCAATTTTAAATATCCCAAATCATCAGGTTGCACTAAGCCACAGAGTAACTTTTTTCTAATTTTATTTTTTAAACTTTCAGGAGAATCGAAACCATTCAAAATCACCTCTGATTAAATCTACCTTGTAAGGAAAATTAATTTGAAACTTCAAATATAATCAGTAATATTGTAATAACTTTGTATGGTGACCCATGGTAACCAGACTTGCCATGGGGATCATTTTGTAATATTGCCCCCAAAATATCAGGGCACCTGGGTGGCTCAGTGGGTTAAAGCTTCTGCCTTCAGCTCAGGTCATGATCTCAGGGTCCTGGGATTGAGCCCCGCATCAGGCTCTCTGCTCAGCAGGGAGCCTGCTTCCCCCCCACCCCTGCCTGCCTCTCTGCCTCCTTGTGATCTCTGTCTGTCAAATAAATAAATAAAATCTAAAAAAAAAAATATATATATATATATATATCAAATCACTATGATGTATACCTGAAACCAACAGGATAGTGCACATCAATTATTCTTCAATTAAAAAAAAAGAAAATGTGCAAAATGAAAACGAGAAACTTCATTTTCTCTTGTAAAAGGAAGCATCTCTCACAAGTTAGAATTTATACCAAAACAGAATAAAGGAGGCTACAAAACTATCCAGAGGAGAAGGTATTATGTTTGGGGAAGAAGTTTTGTCTGCTGCAAAGTAAGAAGTAAAACAACTTTAAATTTTTATCCATATTGTCTGTCAAACAATAACTCGTAGAGTTTCCACTTAGATGTTGTAACAAACCTCTTACTATAAACCTCTTTTCTCAAATTCTGACACTTAATAAAAGTTTGTTCCTTGTCACTTGAAAGACAGACAGGAGTATTTTTTCTTTTTTTTAAGATTTTATTTATTCATTTGACAGAGATCACAAGTAGGCAGAGAGGCAGGCAGAGAGAGAGAGAGAGAGAGAGAGAGAGGAAGAAGCAGGCTCCCTGCCAAGCAGAGAGCCCGATGTGGGGCTCGATCCCAGGATCCTGGGGTCATGACCTGAGCTGAAAGCAGAGGCTTGAACCCACTGAGCCACCCAGGCACCCCAGGAGTATTTTTTTTTTTTAAGATTTTATTTATTTATTTGACATAGAGAGAGAGAACAAGCAAGGGGAACAGCAGAGGGAGAGGGGAGAAGCAGTCTCCCCACGCAGCAGGGAGCCCGATTCAGGACTCGAACCCAGGACCTTGGATCATGACCGGAGCCAAAGGCAGACTCTTAACCAACTGAGCCGCCCGGTGCCCCAGACAGTAGGATTTAAATTTTAAACTTCCCAGTGCACATACTTGAAAGGTGAAGTGGGAAGAAGGCCGATTTCCTGGTCCTGGAGGGCACCGTGCTTCATACTTCCCACATTTCTGAGTTTACACATGAACTTCAGTTAATGTCCTGCAGGTTTGTCATAAACAGGATCATGGCTGGTGATTTATCCTGCCCTCTGACAGCCTTAATTACTCCAACAGAATCTCACCTTCTATGTACCCAGATGCCCCACACCTCTTCATACAGAGAATTCTGTTCTGTTATCCATTCAAATACTGTGTTTCCAAATGAAACGCCTAAGTACTTCCCAAAAAAAAAAAAAAAAAAAAAAAAAGACAACATGCTCATTCCTGAGACCTGGAGAAGTACAATTCCAAAGTTTCCAAATTTTTCATTTTTCAGCAGGCTTATTAGTAAGATGTCCTAAAGACCTGAAGGTGGCCCTCAGTTAGCTCCAGTGCTCTTTCCCTTCCTTACTGGAGCTGCAACCAAGCACACACTGGTCCACAGCCAACAGCCCCAGAGTCCAATCCTGACCCACAGTCACCAGATGGGAGGACCTGGGCAAGTCAGGTTGGACCTCAGTTTCCTCACTTTAAAAAATGGAGATAATATTGGTAACTCAAGGGGTCAATGAGATAAAGAAAAAGTGTCCTAGACAGCACATAGCACAGGACTGCTGTTCCATAAATGTGAGTTAAATGTAATAGAATTAGAGTACTGAATTGTGCTAAGCTTGATGAAAGAGTTTCAGTTTGACAAATAAGAAGTACTACTGTCTTATCCTGGAGTAGAAAAATGAGCTTATACAAGAGTACCATAAAACACTTACAAAAGCAGGGCCTCTCATTCCCTGAAGCACCAGTGAGAGCTACCTGCAGAATAGTCAAGTGGATTTCATTTATTTACTACCTGTCAGAGTCCGAGGAATGATACAGGCCAGCATTGACCTGCTCAGAGATGAGTCCAGTAAAACGCCTGAGGGATTAGGTCACCTTGGGATTTGAAGGCAGATCCTTCCTCCCCTGCTGTGGAAGAGGTTCCCCCCATCCCCTCCTCCCCCAGAGGCCCAGTCTTGTAATTGGACCAGCTCTGCCCCCACTCCTAAAGCCACAGAGTTCATGCTAATCAGGTCCTTAGAATGGCCATGGGGTTTATCGGTCACCAAATGTTCCCAGTCTAGGCCCAAAACCAACAATCCATTTCCTCTTCCCACATTATGATTTATCTAACACTCTCTCTGATGTTGCAAGGAGTTTCCTAACACCAGCCCTCATGGGTGTTTTATTTTTCCTGTAGTTTGAAAGCAAACAATAATATCCAGAACAGAGAGACAGGAGCTGCTTTATAACTCAGGGGTTGGGGAGCAGACCGCCCCGTCAGCTGGCCCTCCTGGTGAAGGCGGCATGTCCACACCGCGAGGGCAGGTCTGCAGAGGCTGGAGGAAGTGACTGCAGACCAGGCAATCCTGCATGGAGCCACTTCTCCAATTAGGCAGCGGCTACACAAGACTGCAGAAATTTTCCACCAACACAAGCTCAGTTGCTGATCATCAGGGTTTCAAAAACCCAGCCTTTCTGGGTTTTCTCTTTTCTGAGTCTGGAAAACAGTTTAAAGGATTGCAACAAAGACTCTTTCCCCGACTCAACTTACTTAGCCCCCATCCCTGCCAGGTGTGCACAGCCCAGTTTTATCAAGGATCCTGCTAAGTCAGTCGAGACAGAATCCCCCCACCCTTAATTTCAGACTGCCCTCTTTATCTGATCAAATTCCTCACCCCACACCATCCTTTAGGTAATACCTCATCACCCTGGCCTGCCTTCAGCAAGAATCCCGTTAGCTTGGTAAGAAGTCCCCCTACCTAGATGTCTCCTCTTAGTAACTTTCCAGCCACCCTCCACCCTGATCCTATCCTATGAATCCCCAGTTGTTCTTGCTATATTCGGGCTTGAGCCCGATCTCTCCCCCACGCTGCAACATGCAACAGCCTTGACAACCATCACAACAATTGTGACACCTATCACAACAATGCTGAAAAAAGTCTTCTCTATCATTTTAACATGTCAGAATGACTTTTTTTTTTTTTTAAAGATTTTATTTATTTATTTGACAGAGAGAGAGATCACAAATAGGCAGAGAGACAGACAGAGAGAGAGATGAGGAGAAGCAGGCTCCCTGCTGAGCAGAGAGCCCAATGTGGGACTAGATCCCAGGCCCCTGGGATCATGACCTGAGCCGAAGGCAGAGGCCCAACCCACTGAGCCACCCAGGCGCCCCAGAATGACTTTTTTTAAACAATGGTTAGTGGGGGTGCCTGGGTGCTCAGCGGGTTAAAGCCTCTGCCTTCGGCTCAGGTCATGATCTCAGGGTCCTGGGATCGAGCCCCACATCGGGCTCTCTGTTCCGCAGGGAGCCTGCTTTCTCTTCTCTCTCTGCCTGCCTCTCTGCCTACTTGTGATCTCTGTCAAATAAATAAATAAAATATTTTTTTAAAAAATGGTTAGTGGGTTAAATGGTGGTCCCCCCAAAGTTACATTACAACCTATTGCCCAGAACCTGTGAATATTAACTTAAAACAGCAAATGAGTGAATATTGCCTTTTTGGGTCCTATATGCAATAACATGTATCCTTATAAGAGAAAGGCAGAGAGAGTGTGGGGACATAGACACACAGAAGAGGAAACAATGATGTGAGACAGAAGCAAAGATTGGAGTGGTGTGGCCTCAAGACAGGGGATATCTGTGCCAACAGCAGCTGGAAGGGTCAAGGAACAGAATCTCCCCTAGAACCTCTGGAGGGAGCTTGCCATGCCAACAGCTTGATGTTGGACTTCCAGCTTCCAGAACTGTGGGAGAATAAATTTCTGTTGTTTCACGCTACCCAGTTTGTGTTCATTTGTTATAACAGCCACAGGAAACTAATGCAGGATCAGAAGTATGTCTCAGTCCATTCAAGCTGCCCTAAGAAAATACCACGGATCGTGTGGCTTATCAACAGCAGGAATTTATTTCTCACAGTTCTGGAGGCAGGCAAGTCCAGGATCAAGGTGCCAGCTGATTCAGTGCCAGATGAGAGCTTGCTTTCGGTTTCATAGTCAGCGCCTTTCCACTATGTCCTTACATGGCGGAAGGAGGAAGGGAGATCTCTGGGATATTTCACTGGGGCATTTGTCCCCTTCGTGAGGGCTCCACCCTCAGGAGACAATAACTTCCCGAACCCAGACCTCCAAACACCATCACACCAGGGATTAGGTTTCAACATATGAATTTGGGGAGGGACAAACATTCAGACCATAGCAAGGTGAGAGGTGGGTTTTACACCCAGCTCTGTATTAAGGAGCAATATATTCAAACCTACCATTTGAAATTTTTATAATAAGCTTGAATTATCTTTGTAATAAAAACTAATAATTATAAGCCATAAAACATGAGTATATGTGAAATTGGGGGCACGGAGGAGAACAAAGATAGAAGAAGATAACATGCAGGTCACAAAGACAGATGAGAAGATACAAGACCTTTACTGCGATTTCTCAACCCAAAGAAATAAAATTTAATTTGATCCCAAAAGGTACTCACTACTAAATTCTATCCCATTAAAGACAATTATAAGGTATCAAAAGGCCCAGTTCTTCTCCAAGAAAGAGCATAATGTGGGGAGAATCTATTCTAGAATCTGAATTCCCAAATCTCTGAAGGAATAGGCTAGTTTTCTGTGGAGAAACATGATTTTTTTCATCAGGTTTAAAGATGCTCATTATACATCACAGGAATGATTATACATTAATTGATAACATCAAGGAAATAAAATGTCACAAAAACAGGGGCACCTGGGTAGGTCAGTCGGTTAAATATCGGACTCTTGGTTTTGGCTCAGGTCATGATCTCAGGATTGTGGGATCAGGGCTAGAGTCCCATTCCATACTGAGTGTGGAGCCTGCTTGGGATTCTCTCTCCCTCTTTGTCCCTCTCCCTCAAGCATGAGCATGTATGTGTGTGCGGGCACATGCACATGTACTCTCCCTCTCGCCCTCTCTCTCCTCCTCTCTCAAAAAATAAATAAACTGATCTTAAAAAAGGAAAAGGAAATGGGGCACACCTGGCTGCCTCAGTAGGTAGAGCATGCGACGCTTGACCTCAGGGTCATGAGTTCGAGCCCCATGTTGGGTGTACAGCTTACAAAAAAATAAATAGATAAATAAGTATTTTTAAGATGCCATTAAAATATATCTTTTTAGGAAAATTCCATGAGAACTTCAAGTTCAAGAAGACCTGGTGAGTGACTAAAGCGACCCTCCAGGGGGTGTGTAGGGCTCTCTTCAGGGGGCAGTAGTCAGGGAACCTTTATGCTCTCCACATATCCACACAGGAGTGTAGCCACCTCACCTGTATTTTTGGCCTTGTCACCCATTGTTAACAGCCATTACCTAAGAGGCAGTACAATGAATTATCACCTTTTAAAAAGAAGCTGTTACTCAAACCACCACAAAGGCAAGGGGTCAGTTACAAACTATCCACCCCTGTCCCCTGTTACTCCCTCTCACAAAAATCTGTGCTCCAGCAAGACAGCTTACTTGCCTCTTTCCAAACAGGGCTTTGCCTCCTCCTCTGTACTCTCTCCAGAAACAAACCCTCCTTCAGTAGGTCCTGTCTATGGAAATCCAGGCTATGCTATTTCTTTCCAGGAAAAGAAAAATGTGTTTACATATAGTATTACATATACTATTATTATAGCATATACTATTATTATAGTACATGCGTTTTGCATATTTCAGTGAGTTTATGGACTTCCCCATAGCACATCTGTGAATCCTATAAGGATCCTTATACTACATGTTAAAATCCTGCCCTACTACCCTTCTATATTAAAATTATTTTCAGAAAAATATGTGCCCATGTGGGAGTCCCCAAACTAGACAACCAAAAAAAAAAAAAAAAAAAGGCTCCCAGGGCTGCCATAACAAATAACCATAAACCTGGAGGCTTAACCCAACATAAGTTTATTTTCTCACAGTTCTGGAAGCCACGACTCCAAAATCAAGGTGGGCTGGCCTGCACTCCGTCTAGAAGCTCTTAAGGAGAATCACTCCTCGTCTCTGCCAGCTTCTGGAGGCTGCCGCATTTGGCATTCTTTGGGAGGCCAATGCCTTATCCGTTAGGCACACTTGGCATTCTTTGACCTGTGGCCGCATCACCCCAATCTCTGCCACCCTAGTCACATGGCCTCCTCTTCTGTCTGGGTCAGATCTCCCCCTGCCTCATACTTAAAAGCATACTCACCATTGGATTTAGGGCTCGCCCAGATAATCCAGGATGATCTCATCTTAGAATCTTTTACTTAATCACATCTGTATAAACCATTTTTCCAAATAGTGGAATATTCCTCGGTTCCAGGGTTTAGGGCACAGATTAAATTTTCCACCCATGGCACAGGACACGCTGAGCTATCACCTCTCACCCGGAAGTCCTCCCAGGTCTTGCTTTCTGACTGCAGAGGATGGTTTTCTGTCCTCTCACGGCGTCTCCACAATGGAGCCTCAGCAGGCTGAGGAGGAGGTAACTGCGTGTCTTCCTCACATCATCCCAATAACCTCTGTGCCTGTCTCCCCCACTATCCCCTGAGCATCTCCAGAGCAGGCCCCACGGCTTACTCACCTCCGTATCCCTGCCCCTCACTACGGCACCTATAAACCATAGATGCTTAATTGGCAGCTGATATTTGTCAAATAAAAAATGACTACGTCCGTGCCACATGAAATGCGTTGTTGTCCATGTGCTTACTCATCAGAAGGTGCTGCATATCTGGGACACACAGCGCTTGCCAGGGAAAGTAAACATGTATGGGGTTCTCACCCATTCCACCACCAACAGTGTCTGTCAGTAACATGCACGAAGCCGATTTAATGACCCAGTCATGGGTAGATAACAACAGCTTGAAAAAACACTGACCTTGATGATCACTCGGGTCTTTTTCAGCTCTGAATTCTGTGATAACCAACAAGTGGAAAAACAAACTGATGTGCAATTGAACTGTGCTGATCTGAGCAATCAGAAAGCTAAGACTCAGGGGAAATGCCTAAGTATGTGCAAGGTACTGAGAAGGCACTGGGCAGAATAAGCCATGAGCCGTGGGTAGCATACTTCAGTCATATCATCTACAGAGAATAAATGTGCTAGCAAAACACAAACCACTGGACAATACTGGTCACCAAATCCCTAATAGCAAGTGGCTGTAAGAGTTCTGGCCACATTTGGTGGGCATCTGTACCCTCAACCCTAAGGCCGACTCAAGTCCACCCCAAGCCACTAGTGCTCCACAACATTCTCATAAAAACATTTAAGGAGCTTCACAACCTCAAATACCTTTCAAACGACAATCAGACACAAATACCTCCACAGGCCTGAGCATCCCCTGTTCCTGTGGACAGGCCTCTGAGCTCTCCATATCACCTCCTGCACCTCCACCCCTGGCTCTCAGAGCTTTTCAAATCCCCATTAAATGTTATCTGATACAATCTCAAGGTACTCTCTTTCCTAAGGACATTTTCATATTGATCTGGAATTCTGAGAGACCAAAAAGCTTATAAAAATTTAAAAGAATGAACACTTAATCATAAAATTTTAGGCACCCAGGGATCAGGAGGCATTTTAAGAAAAATCTTTTCTGGCCCCCTTCCGAATACACTGACTGGGGAACCACCTATCTACCTACTTGAATGTGAGCCAGGCCTGGCTACAGAGAGATCAATCCGGGGGCAGCTGGCATCCTTAATAATGAACAACTTCCTTCTGTTCTGTCAAGAGCAGAGACAAAGACATGATTCAGGGACACTCAAATTGAATTATTGTCTTTGTTTAAACCTTCCCTCTCAAGCAGAGCTGTCAGCTGCTGCAGCCAGTCCAGGGAAGGATGGAAGTTCTCAAATGCAAAGCTGTTTAAGTGCCCAGACAGCTGACATGGGGTGCTCGGCCTTCACCTCCTGCCAGGACCCCATGGCACTAAGACCATGCCCGAGGTCAGGCCCCAGGCATGGAAAGCCTGCCCTAGACCCAGCACCAAGAGGAAGGCAACGGGCTTCTACCATGAAAGGGCTGTAAGAACCCACCAAGCTTACAGTCAGTTCATACTCAACAGCAAGCCACCTCTGGAACACAATATCCAAAGTCTAGGTCATGGCCCATTTGTGGGTCATGAGACAAGCAACATGCTAAAGAATGAAATAGAATAGAAACTATCAAAGTTTCTATATATCTTGGGAAACAAATTTTTCACTTGGGGGTGTATTTATATGTTTACATACTAGGTTATTTTTAAAATGCATTTCTTATAGTGGGTCACAAACCAAAGTTTGAAGGCCACCATTCTTGAACAAAAATGAATCAAGTATTCAATCCAAAAAATAATAAAATCATAACCCATGTTTCTTTTTAGAATGCCAATAATTATCAAAAGTACTTTGGCCAGTATCTGCAACGGAGTCAGCATTTCCTATGCATAGTTCTGGGGTCCTAAGATGTATTTTCAGAAATCTGAGAATTCTGAGTGAGAATATTTACATTTTGCATTCTTTTTTTTTTTTTTAAAGATTTTATTTATTTATTTGTCAGAGAGAGAGAGGAGCTGGAGCGAGCACAGGCAGGCAGAGTGGCAGGCAGAGGCAGAGGGAGAAGCAGGCTCCCTGCCAAGCAAGGAGCCTGATGTGGGACTCGATCCCAGAACACTGGGATCATGACCTGAGCTGAAGGCAGCTGCTTAACCAACTGAGCCACCCAGGCGTCCCTACATTTTGCATTCTTAATGAGAATCTAAACTGAACATATTTGGAATCATCTGGATGTCTCCCTCAGAGTTATGTTAGGTCATGTGGTTTAAATTGTTCATATTTGCATTTGTGTTTATAATCAAAAGCAAGTGGGTGAATTACTGAGAACAAAACAGAAGCAGGTTTCATCTAGCAACACTGTAGAGTAACACACAGGAAGGCCAGACTGGACCATAACATGCTGTACAGGGTGAGGTGGGGGAGGGCTTCATCATGCAAGTACAGAGGATGGGTGGGGGGACTGAGTCATCACCCAGCAATGGGAAGCACAAGGAACCTGGACCAGAGTACTCACCACAGAGTCAAGTACACAGGGGACACTATGCATCCCATCTTTGCGTAAACCAACTTCCAACAATGTTTTCATGGTAAAAGCAAAAACTGCACAATGAAGTAAGTAATGTTTACATATCACAGAATGAAGGGATTGAAGTGTTTTATAAATTACATCATTAATTTCATGTACATTTTCTATTATGTTCCTGAAAGAAGGGTTTGTTTCTTCTTCCAGTATATCTAGAAATTAAATTGGGTTGGGGAAAGGAGCACCTGGTGGTTCAGTGGATTATTCTGCTCAGGTCATGATCCCAGTGTCCTGGGATGAGTCCCTGGGCTTCCTGCTCAGTGGGGAGCCTGCTTCTCCCTCTCACTCTGCCTGCCACTCCTTCAGCTTGTGCTCACTCGTGCTCTCCGCCAACATAAATAAATAAATCTTAAATAGATAGATAGATAGATAGATAGATAGGGTTGGGGGAAGACAGCATAACGACCATGCTCATGGCTTACACACTCACATCCTCTCACACATAAACAATTCTTGATCAATGAAGAAGTTATAGTGCAGAAAATATCAAGTGGCAGGTGATATACCTTATTTTTCTATTTGACTATGGAATGTTTTATTTACTTTGTCTTGTGGCTAAGTCATTTCCTTAATTATGCTTGCCCCAGAGCAATATTTAATTAATGTAAATTCCCAATTATTGGAAGGGGTGGGGTCTCAAAGCATGAAGAATATTAGAACTTTTTTAATTCAGCTAAGAAAAGATGGTAGGAGTAAATACTGAGACAATTTTCCTGGAAGACAATTCAGCAATATGTATCCAAAGACTCAAATTGTTAGCTCTTTGGCCTAGTAATTGATAATTACTATATCAACTTTTAAGAAGTGATATGAAAGTAATAATGTCAAAGATGCCATTGGATGTCAAAGATGCAAGAATGTCTGCTATCAGGGCATTGGTTAGCAGAGACGGTATACTCCTATAACAATGCTGACGGTATCTCACAGATATTGAGTGCTTACTTTATTCGATGCACTCAACATCTAGTGTCCCATTTAGGGGCATCTGGGTGGCTCAGTGGGTTAAAGCCTCTGCCTTCAGCTCAGGTTGTGATCCCAGGGTCCTGGGATCGAGCCCCGCATCAGGCTCTCTGCTCAGTGAGGAGCCTGCTTCCTCCTCTCTCTCTGTCTGCCTCTCTGCCTACTTGTGATCTCTGCCAGTCAAATAAATAAATAAATAATCTTTTAAAAAATAAAAATAAAAATTAGTGTCCCATTTAATTCTCAAAACATTCCAATGTAGTGGGTATTATTATTCTCCCCATTTTATGGAAGAGTAAACCAAGGCACAAAGAAGTGACCTGCCCAGCTAATAAGAAGCAGAGCTGAGGTATGAAGTCTGAGTCTGACTCTACTGTCTGTGCTCTTTGACCATTCTCTCAATGGATCACTAGAAGTCATGTAAAATTACATAATATCTATGTTACTGAAACATGCTCATGAGATAGTGTGACATGCTCATGAGATAGCAGGTTATAAAATATCACATACTAGAACCTCATTTTTGTAAGATTTTTAAGACTGGCAGGATATATATACTGGATACTATATATATAATTACTATATCATACAGGATACTATTATATTGTATATATAGCATATTATATATATTCAAATATATACATATTTGAACTTTTTAGTTAAATAAATTATCTATGTAACTACAAGCAACATGTTAATAAAAAAATATGTTCCAGGGGCTCCTGGGTGGCTCAGTCGTTAAGCATCTGCCTTCGGCTCAGGTCATGATCCCAGGGCCCTGGGTTCAAACCCTGCATCAGGCTCCCTGTTCAGCCAGAAGCCTGCTTCTTCTTCTCCCATTCCCTCTTCTTGTGTTCCCTCTCTGGCTGTGTTTCTCTCTGTCAAATAAACAAAATCTTTAAAAATATATATATATTTTCCAGGTAACTTCACAACTTAGTTAATGAGAGTTGGATATATATTCAAAATCATAGCAAATTTCTTTTTTTTTTTTTAAGATTTTTATTTATTTATTTGACAGACAGAGATCACAAGTAGGCAGAGAGGCAGGCAGAGAGAGAGAAGAAGCAGGCTCCCCACTGAGCAGAGAGCCCGATGCGGGGCTCGATCCCAGGACCCTGAGATCATGACCCAAGCCGAAGGTAGCGGCTCCAACCCACTGAGCCACCCAGGCGCCCCTCATAGCAAATTTCTGATGAAAATTTATAATTCATCTCTCTATTACTTTTTTTTTTTTTCAGATTTTATTTATTTATTTGAGAAAGAGGGAGAGAGAACATGAGAGGGGAGAGGTCAGAGGGAGAAGGAGACTCCCTGCCAAGCAGGGAGCCTGATGTGGGATAGGATACGGAACTCGATCCTGGGACTCCAGGATCATGACCCAAGTCAAAGGCAGCCGCTTAACCAACTGAGCCACCCAGGTGCCCTCTCTATTACTTTTTACAAAAAAAGACAATCCTAAGAGAAGTTTTCATGTGACACTTTGAATTAATAGCTCTTCACTGTCAAATAATCAGTAATTTAATCACTTTCAACAACCTAACAATTCAGACTCCCCAGGAGTCTTTCTTCTAGTTCAAATCCCCTTCTGCCTCATCAAGGCCTCTGGTCTGGCCTCTGACAACTGGCCAGCAGATTTTTCACGGCACCACCTGCCTCCACAATGACTCCCTGCAGAGAGACAGCTGCCTTCCTCTAAGTGGACAGGTCCAAGGCCTAGAAGCCAGGCCTGTGGCCACAATAAACCCCCTCCATTCCTCTGAGGAAGGAAGGACATGAAGGAAAATTCAAAGCCAACCAAAAAACCCAGACCTGGTTCGGCACCTGCTTTTGAACAGTATCAGTGTTTCTCTGTGCTTAGAGTAGGGAACTGACCCAGCAACAGAGCTCAGAATCCCTGCGGCCGAGCCATGAAGGTCCTGCCCCAGCATTCCTGGGTCTGACTTCACTTCCAACAACATGGCGTCTAATGCTAAATGTGAGATACAGACACTAAATGTAAGAGTTCAGTATCACTTCAGATGTCTTCAGTGCTCTGCTTATGAACTTGGGAGAAATAAAGCTGAAAGGATCTTAGAGATATCCAGTCAAGTGTTTCCCAGGTGGGGTGCCACTGGCATTCAGAGCAGGTCCATTCATCACTGGGCTGAGTGGCATTTCAACATTTCTAATTTCTGGGGTTCTCAACCATTAGTGCCCCATACACTGTGATAATTAAAAATGTTCCCCCTCAACATTTCCAAGTACCCCTTGAGGGACATTGCCACCCCTAGTTGAGAACCACTGATTTAGTGTATCATGGGGGTCCAGAGAAGTTAGTCATGCGCCCAAGGCCACTCAGGTAGCAAGACACAGATTCCCATACCTCACAGCACTTAGTTTTATGTTCTTTCCACTGTGCTCACTGGAGCGTGAGATACTTAAAATAGACTTCATATTTAATGACAGAATTTATGGATCTAAGACTGAATGAGGTTTTTTTTTTTTTTCAATTTCATTATGGGTATTTTAATATAAAAGCATAATTCTATTACTATAATTACTTTAAAAGAGCAAAAAATATCTGAACTAACAACCACCAATCAAGGCTTCAGAATGCATCGTGTATTGAATGAAATCATACTATGAAGAAAAGTATCTATGAGTCACACACAGAGAGACAAAGACAGAGACAAAGAGACAGAGAGAAGGGGTAGAGGGGTAGAGGGGTAGAGGGGTGAATCTGGAAATATTTGCATTAACAAAATATTTTCTTAAAAGCACCATCTCTGGGCGCCTGGGTGGCTCAGTGGATTAAGCTGCTGCCTTCGGCTCAGGTCATGATCTCAGGGTCCTGGGATCGAGTCCCGCATCGGGCTCTCTGCTCGGCAGGGAGCCTGCTTCTCTCTCTCTCTGCCTGCCTCTCTACTTGTGATTTCTCTCTGTCAAATAAATAAATAAAATCTTAAAAAAAAAAAAAAAAAAAAAAAAGCACCATCTCTGCAAGCAGTCAGGAAAGTGAGTCCTATGGGAGATATTTTACCAAATTACACCCTTTATTTCAAGTTTTTAAAATTTTTATTTATATGAGGGGGGAGGAACAAAGGGAGAAGAAGAAAGAAAATCTTAAGCAGCAGATTGCCTCCTCCCCCTGAACACAGAGCCCACCACCCCAGGGCTTGAACTCCCAATCCCAAGATCATGACTTGAGCTGAAATCGAGAGTCAGAGGCTTAACAGACTGAGCCCCCCAGGCACCCCCTATTTCAAGATTTTTTTAAAAAATTCTCTTCTAACTCAATCTAGCACTCAATTCTGAATGTAAAATCTAAACTTACATTTTAAACAATTTCTTGCTAGTTCTTAAAGGACTTCTAACAAAATCAATCCTTCCATCACATGATAAGAGCACCATAAATTTTATAATTCACATTGTTACATTTAGGACACAAGCACTACAAAAACTCTTCCACTAAAGTTTCCGAGGTGGGGAATATCAGCATATCCCCGTTTTTTACCAGGGGTTTATTCAGGTGCTTCTTCTAATCATGTGTAACTTTTTGTTTGTCTAACTCGTAAAGCACATAGCAATATCTCCTTTATGAATTACACAATTTACCACCCCTACAAGGAAAGGGAGGGAGGAGGAAAAGTAAATAAGTTTAAAGACAGAGAACGGAGAAAGAGGGAGAGAGATGGACTCCAGAAAACACAGTAAGAAAAATAAAATTATCCTATAGAAATTTCAGGTAAAATTCAAAAAGTTCTTATATATGTACATGCATATAGGCAAATGTGATTGTTTCTTTTTAGTATTCTTTTTCATTTCAAAATCCCCTATAGGGCCTATGTCTGCATCCAGGACAGAGTGAGGTCCAAAGAGAACTCATTGCATGTATGTGGCTGGGGGAATTTTCCAGCCCACAATCACTGCCCCAAATGGACCAGTTTTACAACACAGCTGATAGGGGACTTACCTCTGTCGCCAGGAAGCCCAGGGGCCTCGAGGAGGCGAAGCCTGCAGCCCTTCCAGGCCAGGGCTTTGTGTGGTTGGAGGGCTGGTGGGAGGGTCTGCTGGGGATCCGCCTGGGGCCCCGTGACCCTTTACATGTCAATGGTCAAACCAAAATTGCTCCGATTCCGGTGGCCAGGGCCCCTTTGGGCAGCAAGACCCTGGGTTTTCTCCTTGTCCCTCCTCCACAGAGCCTTGAAAATGCTGGCTGCCAGCGGGCATTTGGCAAACTCATTAGGAGGGATTTGTCACCCTCTTCAAGCCTTGAGCCTAGGTAAATACATCAGCAATCTGCAGGCAGGCTTTTCAAATGATCCGAGGACACCACGCTGGGAGAGATGAATGCTTTAGATAAGATGACAGAATCTGGGCGCCTGGGTGGCTCAGTGGGTTAAGCCGCTGCCTTCAGCTCGGGTCATGATCTCAGGGTCCTGGGATCGAGTCCCGCATCGGGCTCTCTGCTCAGCAGGGAGCCTGCTTCCCTCTCTCTCTCTGCCTGCCTCTCTGTCTACTTGTGATCTCTCTCTGTCAAATAAATAAATAAAATCTTTAAAAAAAAAAAAAAAAAAAAAAAAGATGACAGAATCAGAATTCCAAAAGCAGTCTGGGTCGGAAAGAATGAGCCAAAAGGAAAAAAAAAAAAAAAAAGAAAAGAAAAAGATTTCAGAGAAATAGATGTTACATCTTTCATCGAAGTTCAAAAGCAACTGCTCTGGGGTTTTAGTTTATTTACAAGTCAATATGAGATGAGGGTGTGATGTGGATGCCAAAAACAAACGAACAAACTTATTTTTAGGATTCATTATCAGAAAGGCACGATTACGACTATGGAAGGGATGAAGGAGAATAGACGGTCTGCGTACTATTTTCTACAGAGAAGACTGGGTAAACAAGAGGGCAAAAATTCTAGGATGAGAAAGAAATGATTTGGACAGGGAGGGGGTGGGGAATGGCCATCCTCCACACACGCTCGGTACAAAGAGGAGATTTATTCTGGGGGCTCCAGACAGCAGAACAAAGGATTGATGGTTGGAGGGAGATAGCATCTGCATAAGCACAGAAGAGTTTTCTAACAGTGAAAATCTCTGGTCCCTCAGCAGTCAGCAGGCAAGGAAGTTTCCTGCAGGGCCCTCCCTGTCCGGGGACTTGCACGAAAAGGTTTAGGCAGAGGTCCTCTGCATTCTAGCCCAGAGCCCAACTGGGCTTCCATGGCTTCTATAGCTTCTGATGTGAGATTCTCGGGATTTTTAGAGCTGGAAACAAAAGGACTATGAAATTTAAAAATAGATTTAAAAGGGGGAACACAGTCTGTGTAATGTAGAAAGACTGATTTATATTGGGATGGGCCACTCAGATAATGATCAAAACAGTCCCCAGCATTAGTCATTTCTGAAACCACACAACGCAGATCCATCACCCACTTATTATGATTTGAAAACGCCAAGGTTGGCTCCCTGGAACCCATTCCCTTACATTCCTTCTCCTTTCTCTCTCCATTTCTCAAAAAAGCTGATAATATAATTTGGGTCACTTACAGCACTTACATTTAGAAAATATTTTACAGTCAATTGAATTTTAAGAATATTTCATAGGGCAGAATCTCACTGCTGGTTTCGACCGTAGAAGCAGAGAAATGCAGGGGAGTTCCTAGGAAATGTCTTCTGAACGTGTCTGCCAGGACCTCTGTGGGCCCCTGATGGTTTTCCAACTTAGGAAGGGAATGGCCAAAGTCCTTGTCCCCTGGGAAGCTGACCTTTCTGCCTATGTTGAGAAAGAATCATGAGAATTGCTTTGACCCGCATTGCCTCATGGCACTGCTCTGGGTACCAAGTTGACTGGGAGGGACTTCACACAGCCTCCTCATAGAGTAAAGACACCAGCACCACTATCACCACCAAAATACCAAAGAATATTGTTATAAAATTTACCGACTTTCTTATTTTTCTAAAGTCAGCAGAAGAAATGCGCAAGATCTGTATATATAAAAATTTAGGCAATTAAAAAAAACCATTCTGGCAATTATTGACAAATTACCCTCCAAGTAGATGATTCCCATTTCCTCCCTGTTTTACCTCTGAGAACTTGATAGGGCAGGGGGGGTCGGGAATCTGATTCTTGGTCACTCTGTATTTCATTTATTGTTAGTGAGGTTAAGTATCATTACATTTTTTAAATGCTTGGGGAAAAATGTGGAGAAACATATCCTAAATCACAGACCATGGTTGCTTATCTTTGTGGGGCAGAAATACAGAAGACTTACACTTTTCACATTGTAAACTTCTATAATGTTTAAAATATGCATAAAAGGGAACTGCTTTTTTTCTCATTTCAGGAATGAAGTTTTAAAAAAGTAATTAGTGAGTGGGGCATTTAAAAAATTACATTGATTATGACTTCACATCAATTAATTAATCTTTCGAGGCAGGTCACCAAGTATAAAATACAAAACTGATTAGGGTATAGTCCTCGTTCATTGATGCTTGTTATCTGGTATTCACAGGCACTTTTATTTTTTTTAAGACTTAATTTTATTTATTCATTTTTTAAAAGGGCCTATTGTGGATGTTTTAATTTTTTTTTTAAGATTTTATTTATTCATTTGCCAGAGACTGAGAGAGAGAGAGTACAAGCAGGGGGACCAGCAGGCAGAGAGGGAGAACCAGGTTCCTGCCCAGGGAGCCCGATGTGGAACTTGATTCCAGGACCTGGGATCATGACCTGAGCCTCAGGCAGACACTTAATGAACTGAGCCATGCAGGTGTCCCAAGATTTTATTTTTAAGTAATCTATCCACCCAGCATGGGGCTTGAACTCACAACCCTAAGATCAAGAGTTGCATGTTCCACTGACAGAGCCAGACAGGCACCTCTGGTACTTGTGAGGTCCCCATTAATGGGTCCGTGATCAAAGGAGCGAGACTGATACAAAGCGAAGGTCAAGCAAACCTTTATTTCACGCCAAGCATTGAGAAACAAACCAACCGGCCAGGGCCGTCTCTTACAAAGAGGCGCCCCTTCCCTGCCTTACAGACTAACTTTTATAGAGCAAAAGCCATGTGGTTGGTTTGGGCCTGGCCACACACAGGTGGCCAATGAGATTGCAACACACAGAGAAAGCTGCACAGTCATGCTAGGTCACACACGAGTGACCAATTGAATTACAATTTACCCTAGTAGATATTTGAACTAGTCTATCACTTTGGTCAGAATTGGCACCCAAAAGGTGGGACCCACACTCCTTGGTGGCTAGGGAGACAGTATGCTTGCTCCACTGACTGGATGTCTCCACCTGGCCTGACCCACCCTTGTATTTGGGCTTTGTCACCTGGGACTGGTCTCCCTGACTTGCTTTTAAGTAAGTTCCCGGAGGGGGGTGGGGGGGTGTCAGTTTAAGTTTTACTGTATAAACAACAAAATCACTGTTTAACCAGATGGAGCTGCTCTGGCTAAATAGGCCCTTACAGTACTCACACTCACTTTCATTTATTTTTTTAGGATTTTATTTTTTAAGTAATCTCTACGCCCAGCATAAACTTAGAACCAAGAGATCAAGAATTACACACTCTATCAACTAAGAAAGTCAGGCATCCCTCACGCTTACTTTAAAATGAAGGAAACAAGGCAGTATTTACTAACAAACTCTTCTCTCGATGAGACAGAATGCCATCACTCCTGACTCAACTCCTTCAGATGCCCATATCCCCAGCATGTCACGACTGTGGTTCTTTTTGTTATTACAGTAGCTATGCTGCCAACATAAGTGGGACTGGGAGTCTAGCAGACTGGAGAGTACAGGAGTCAGGGTAAAAGAAGCTCAGGAGAAAAATGAAACAGCTAACTCTGAAGGCTGATCTACGATAGTTACATTTGAGATAGATGTGGAGTTAAGAGAATATAAACAGAGGCCAACGCATACATCTGCTGGTTAGAAACCAGCGTGCAAGTTGTATAGGCAAGTCTGTGATGGGACAATGGCCTCCTTCAAGCAGGTTATTTCAGACGAAGAAAGGAACCCAAGAAACAGGGGTTCTTTCAACCCAAGTGATACAAATGACACTTCATTTCCTAGTTGTAAGGGCCTACTTAGCCAGAGCGAGCCATTTTGTTGTTTATGCAATAAACTTAGATTGAACCTGCCCCTTCCCCCCAAGAGAAAAGCGTTTAGAAACAGAACTGGTGAAATATGACTGACCAGCCCCTGATAACGGAGCCCACATACAAGGACGTGTCCGGCCAGGTGGAAACGTCCAATCAGTGAAAGTGCACATATTACCTCCCTACCCGCCAAGGATGAGCCAGGCCAGGTGGAAATGTCCAATCAAGGGAAAGCGCACGTATTACCCGCCAAGGAGTGTGAGCCCCGCCTTTTGAGCACCAGGCAAAGGCGCCCATTCCAGCCAAGGTCATAGGCTGAATTAAATGACTGTCATGGGGTGAATTGTAATTCAATTGGCCACTTATGTTTAGCCAGGCTCAACTACATGGCCTTTACTCTATAAAAATTAGTCTGTGAAACTGGGAGGGGTCTCCTCTTTGCAAGAGACGGCCCTGGTTGGTCAGTTTGATTCTCGATGCTTGGTGCGAAATCAAGCTTTGCTTGACCTTCGCTTTGTATCAGTCTCGTCCTTTTATCCATGGACCCTTTCACTAGTAAGGGTTCAGTCTTCAACCAGGGAAACGCTGAATTCTATTTTCCCAGACCCCAAATTATATGACTATAATAAATCAAATTGATGTAATAGATTTCATACTTGATTCATAATGGGAATGTACATCAGCATTTCTGAAAAACAATCTGACCTTTTTGATAATGTAATTCTATTTCTAGAACTCTATCATCAAGGAAATAATTCTAATTATCAAAAAAGCACCCCGCAAAAAAAAAAAAAAAAAGATGTACACTACATGGTTATTTATAACAGCAAAACACTGGAAATAGAACACTGGGGAAACTTCTACCAGTAAAAGAGTAGGATTCAATAAACCAGGAAACTTCCATCTATCTGGTAGGGTATTACATTGCCCTAAAAATGATGTCTCAAAGTTCACATCCTTTTATTAGTAACACATTATTAGGAATCTACCCTAAAGAAAGAATCCAAACACACAGGAAATTGAGTACATCCTAATGTTCAATAACAACAGAACAGTTAAATAGGCTCCTATTGGTTCTTCAAAACTCAGCTCACGTGGTACTTCTCGAGGGGAAGTCTGCCCTCACCCTGGCCCAGCTCTGGACTCCTAGGATGCTCTACACATTGCCCATCACAGTATGATCCCAGCGTTCTGTACATTATGTGCCAATCTAGCACCTTAAAAACAGGGAACTTGACTTCACTGGCTTAATACTCCCAACATCTGGCACAGTGCCTGGCACAAAGTATTTGTCTAAATGTCTATACACTGTAAGATGATAAAATCAGTGTACTGGTTTCCTAGGGCTGCCCTAACCAACTTCCGCAAACTGGGGGACTTCAACAACAGAAATGTACTGTCTCACAGTGCTGAGGCTAGAAGTCTGAACTCAAGGTGCCAGAGTATCAGTTCCCGCTGAGAGCAGTATGGGAAGAGCCCCTGCAGATTTCTCTCCGTGGCTTGTAGATAGCCTTTATCTCCATCTATGCACAGCATGTTCCCTGTGTGTATGTCTGTCTCCAAATTTCCTCTTTTTATAAAGATGCCTGTGGTATGAATTAGGACCCAGCCTAATGACCTCACTTTAACTTGATTACCTCTCTAGAGACTTTATTTCCAAATAAGGTCACACTATAGGGTAAGGAGAGTTAGGACTTCCACATACAAATTTTTGGGGGGACACAATTCAACCCATAACAATCAGCAAATTTAGAGATTTATGAGTTCACAACGATAAGGAAATACTTATTTTATAACGGTTAGTAGAAAAAAAGAGTTACGTATCTTTATGTATACAAGAAGAGTTCTCAATTTGGATTCTCAAAGATTTTTAAAATGGCTCGTGATCACCCCAAATTAAGAACCACTGATGCTATAATATCTCATTTTTTAAAAAAAATTTATTTATTTATTTGAGAGAGGGAGGGAGAGCATGAGAGGGGAGGTCAAAGGGAGAAGCAGTCTCCCCATGGAGCTGGGAGCCCGATGCGGGACTTGATCCTAGGACTCCAGGATCGTGACCTGAGCCGTAGGCAGTCGCTTAACTAACTGAGCGACCCAGGCACCCTCAAATATTTTTTTTTAACATGAAGGTAATAAGTGAAAATGTTAAAGGTGTTTGCCACTGGGTATTAGGATTATGGATATTTGGGATTATCTCCCAATTTCCTACAACAGTTTCAAACTACTTTTATAGTCAAGAAAATAAACACCTTTCACTTTTCTTAAAAAAAAAATAAATAAATAAAGGGATGCCTGGGTGGCTCAGTTGTTAAATGTCTGCCTTCAGCACAGGTCATGATCCCAGGATCCTGGTATCAAGTCCTGCAGCAGGCTCCCTGCTAAGCAGGGAGTCCGCTTTTCCCTCTCCCTCTGCTACTCCCGCTGCTTGAGTTCTCTCTCTCTCTCTTTCTCTCTCAGACAAATAAATAAATAAAATCTTAGAAAATATATATAAAGGAAAAAATTTATGTGTATTTATTTATTTTAATTAACTAATTAATAATTGAATTTATTAATTCAAATCCCCTTAAAAGGATTTAGAAACATGGGAAATGAATATGTTTTATATAAACACTATAGTTATAAACTGTACATAAATAAAATATTAAGAAAAGGCAGGAAGGAAATCTATCATAATGTTCACAGAGTTGATTAACAGGTTATAGGAAGAGTTCTGTGTGTGTCTTCCTATTTTTTTGTGTGTTCCAAAATTTTTAAAAAGATTTTACTTATTTATTTGAGATAGAATACATGCACAAGAGAGCACGAAGGGGGCCACAGAGGGAGAGGGAGAAGCAGGATTCCTGCAGAGCCCGATGCGGGACTCAATACCAGGACCCAAGATCACGACCTGAGCCGAAGGCAGACACTTAACCAACTGAGCCACCCATGTGTCCCCTCTAATTTTTTTTGCAATGAGCTATATTACTCTTAAAGCCTGAACAAACCAATCATTCTTACTAGTTAAAAACACACAGTTAAAGAATTTGGTTGTATATTAAACTTTCAACACTGAGGACAAATTACTGATACAGTAACATAATTCAGTACTGTGCGGCTTTTACAGGACCATAATGAAAGATATATAGAAACAGAAAACAACTTATGAGACACTTCTGTGAAAAAACTAAAATATGAAAACACATATACACTGATTATGACATGTAAAATAAATACATGTAGATGGTAATTTGCTAAAATGAAAATCTTTTAAGAGTAGGATTATGCATTATTTTGAAAGATTCTTTAATAAAATTATATTTCCATTTTAAAATTTATGAAAATGTTCTTTTCTAAGAATATTTTTATCTCATTTAACACTGACTGCAACATCTTCTAACCATTCCAAGAATCAACTTCTAGACTAGAAAATCGCTGGCAAAACCTCAGGCTTGTCTATCTCCCCTCCCCACCAACAGCCCCACTATAGTTCAGTTCAAGTGACTAGTCTCGCTTTCATTTGTACATGCATACCACCTTTGTAGAGAACAACTTGGCAATATCTGTTAAACCTGTAAATATTTACTCCCGGGAAGCCTGTGTGGCTCAGTCAGTTAGGAAACTGCCTTTAGCTCAGGTCCTGATTGCAGGGTCCTGGGATTGAGCCCCCAAGTCTAGCTCCCTGCTCAGTGGGGTGCCTGCTTCTCCTTCTTCCTCTCCCTCTGCTCTACCCCCCTGCTTGTGTTCTCTTGCACTCTCTTTCTCTCTCAAATAATAAACAGACTCTAAAAATAAAAAGGAGAGACAGAAAAAATTTTTAAAAAATGTTCACTCCCTTTGAGCATTTCCACATGTGGGAATCTGTCCTACAAAAAACAATTCTACACATGTACAAATGTAAAGGTAACAAGAGTGAACAACTAGTCTATTGGGGGGGGAGGTCTTTGCAGAGGGGACTGACTTCCTTAGAGAAGTTGCAAAGAGACCTAGAATAACTACTAAGTGAAAAACCCATGTAGCTTTGATTTGGTGCCCAGTTTATCTATTTCCTTTGATGTCTTTATTTCTGGCAACTGACCAGAAACAAGGGTGCTGACTCAACTCTCCATGTTTCAATCATATGCATGCCAGTACAGATACGAACACATGGCTTCATCTAAAATAAGTGTGTTTTAGATCGCTTTCTTAGCTACAGCTTCACAAACAGAATTTAGAGTATAGTAGCTCTTACTATGAAAATAGTCACGGGGCGCCTGGGTGGCTCAGTGGGATAGGCCGCTGCCTTCGGCTCAAGTCATGGTCTCAGGGTCCTGGGATGGAGTCCGGTGTCGGGCTCTCTGCTCGGCGGGGAGCCTGCTTCTCTCTCACTCTCTCTGCCTGCCTCTCTGCCTACTTGTGATCTCTGTCAAGTGAATAAATAAAATCTTTAAAAAAAAAAAGAAAAGAAAAGAAAATAGTCACGGAATGAGAGCCATTATGTGCTCTCATCTTTTCCTGTTTTTGTTTAAATAGGAAATGTCTAGATCCTAAGCTTGGGCTCCTAGGATTTGTTTCCTAAATAAGTGGTATTTCCATGTATCCACTCGCATTTTACATAAAGAGTGTTAGGACTGTTGCTTTCTGATAATTTATTAATGAGATAAATTTCTCACTATGGTTGCCTCAAAGTACAAAAATTCTGAACAGGTCAAGAATCAGATCTCCTCAGTGTAGGCTGCCGGGAGGCCAATAAAAATGGCATTAACACTATGTTTCTAGACTATATTTATTATAACAATGTAGTGGACAATTTTTCAGATTAACAAAGAAGAGGAGAAAAATTCTAAAAATTATTGATATTTGAGTACCTCCAGATGAAAATATCTTCATGAACTCTGATGGTATCTATTTGTGGACCACCATACATTCTGTACTTCAAGCTGAGGACAGCTTTAGCGATGTGAAGAAAAAAGAGAAAAGGAAGTCAGGTGAGCTGTGCAGAGGCACAATGTGGGCCAGCTGGCAAGGTCTGACATGTCAGCAGTGCCTCCTGCAGCCCCCTACCCACCCCTCACCCCCCGCAGCTTTCTAAGTCATTTTAGCCTTGAGTCTCCCATTAAAAGGACTGACAGTCAGTTGGAACACAAAGTTTTTACAAACCATTTGTATTGGTAACATCAGATGTTACTTTCAAAATAACCTTAGTACACTTGATTAATATACACTATACCTTTGGTACAGAGAAATTTTCTGGTGAGACTTAAAGTTAGTCAATCCATAGAAGGATAAGAATTAAGATGAGACGGGGGTGCCTGGCTGGCTCCGTTGGTGGAGCACATGACTCTTGATCTCAGGGTTATGAGTTCGAGACCCACATTGGGTATAGAGATTATGTAAAAAACAAACAAAAACAAAACTTTCGTTTTTGTTAAACTTTCGTTTGTTAAAACAAACGAAAGAATAAGGAGATTTAAAAAGGAAAGAAAAACCAAGATACAACACCTTTAAAGCAAAATGTTTTAAATGATGTAAGAAACATATGCTTTTTAATAAATTCTCTAGCCTTACAGCAGTACTTTAAGGTAAAAGGCATAATCAAGGGAGGAAAAACTTATAATATGCCTCAACTTGAAATTTAGGATGCCAGGTTAGGAAAAAATCTAATAATGTCTGATTTAAAGAAACTCTATTAAATACAAAAAAGTATGAGCAATGCACGATGACCACACAGAGCAAGCTCAGTGGCTACCAGTTAGATGGAGGAGAGATCAGGGAGAAGCCAGTGGCCTTTCTTCCCCTGGGGCTTTTCCTCACCCTCCGTGAGCCCAGGCACCTGGGGGCGCAGAACCTTCTCACAGGGCCAAGACATAACACAGCAAGTTGGCCTGAGCAATCTACCGACCTGCCTTTCAGAGGGAGATGATGGGGCAGATAGCCTGAAACAACATGATTCGCTTTGGCCAGCAGAGAAAGCCACAGATAGCCAGAGATGCTAGGTAGTGACAATAGGACCCCCCTCTTCATAACCTGGAGCCAGATGCACATCAGCACCCACACTCTGAGGTTTTCTGGAAGAATCCACAGGCAGTGCATTCATACTCCTGGCAGAGCAGTCCCATGAGGAGCTAAGAGTGAAGGCGCCAGCAAGTTTTTGACAGGTGCACAATGAAGCAGAATTACTACCAAAGACAAGGGAAGTCCTGGGATGCACAATGACCTCAGTGACTGCCCGCTGCCACTTCTCTGCAGGCTCCTCTACCTTCAGACACTTCTGATGAATCTACTAGCTCTGGGCAGAATCACAGTTACCTATACTTTGATGTATGGGGCTGTTCTGGAACTCTAGGTGATAAGTCTGTGCATACCCATAGATGCATCTATACTTATGTGTGTGGAGATGAAAGGGAAGAAGGAAGAGCTGGGGGAAGGAAGGCTCTTCCTCATTTAGAAGAAACAGGAGGTGGAACTACTTAACCCCCAATGTGGGGCTTGAACTCACAACCCTGAGCCACCCAAACACCCCAGAACTACCTGTCTTAACTAATCCATCATCTATAGGACCTTGTGCAAAAATCTCAACACATTTACTTGAAAGAAAGCTATTCAAAGAAGGTATTCCAGGGGCACCTGGGTGACTCTGTCACTTAAGCATCGGCTTTCAGCTCAGCTTATGATCCCAGGGTCCTGGGATTGAGTCCCCCACTGGGGCTCCCTGCTCAGCAGTAAGTCTGCTTCTCCCCCTCCCTCTGCTCCTTTTCCTGCTTGTGTGCTCTCTCTCTCTCTCTCTCTCTCTCGCTCTCTCTCAAATAAATAAATAAATAAATTTTTTTAAAAGAAGGTATTCCAAAAGGCACTATGCTCTGTGCAACAGACTCTCTTGGATCAGCTTCACGCTAAGAAAGTTCCTATAAAAACGAATTGATAAGAGGCGCCAAGGTGACTGTTGGTTAAACCTCCAACTCTTGATTTCAGCTCAGATCATGATCTCAGGGTTGTAAGATCAAGCACTGCATTAGGCTCTGCTCTAGGCATGGAACTGGCTTAAGATTCTCTCTTTCTCTGCCTCTGCCCCTCCCCCATCTAAAAAATATTTTTAAACCTAACTGATAAAAGAATTAATTAAGTTTATCCTTCCTGTCTTATTACAAACTGCACCACTAGTAACCAAATATTAAATGCGATAAAGTTGTTCTTTACTCTTCAGTTAATAAATAAAGAAGGAATGATGCAGTCAGAATATCCATTTAGCAACACTCAATAGATTAATGGAGACGTAAAGCATCAATGGCTGCTAAAAACGAGAAAAAAACAGACAGTACATGCCTTCTCATAAAAAACACACCACACTTGTCAGAGTAAATTGAACGTGCCTGTGACCAACCTTCAAGACCCAACTGCCAATTTACAAGTACCAGGGACAGGAAAAATATGTTAGATGACACCACAAGGACACAACCAGCAAAATCCAAACGGTATAAAGCTCTATAGGACAAAAAGCCTGGTTTCATCAAAACATAGTTCAAAAAGAAAAAGAGACAGAGAGAAAATGAACAGGTAAGTAACACTAAGAAAGAGTTAAGAATCACATTGACCAGGGCGCCTGGGTGGCTCAGTGGGTTAAGCCTCTAATGTCAGCTCAGGTCATGATCCCAGGGTCCTGGGATGGAGCCCTGCATCAGGCTCTCTGCTCAGCGGGGAGCCTGCTTCCCTTCCTCTCTCTCTGCCTACCTCTCTGCCTACTTGTGATTTCTGTCAAATAAATAAATAAAATCTTTTTAAAAAAAATTTGGATCCTTATTTTAAAAAATAATAATAATCAAAAATCTTACATTTTAGACAATTTGTAATCTGAACACTGATAATATTTGATGTATTAAAGAACTATTAATTTTTAGATATGACAATGGTAGTGTGGTTATTTTTAAATAAGTCCTTATCTTTTAGACTACATACTGAATTATTTACAGATGAAATAATTCAATGCCCAGGATTTATATCAAAATATTATGGTGGTAGGCTGCCTGGCTGGTTTAGTTGGTAGAGCATGTAACTCTTAATTTTGGGGTTGTAAGTTCAAACCCATGTGGGTATAGAGATACTTAAAATCTTTTAAAAAAACAACAGCAGCAGAAAATATAGTAACGTATGCTGCTATTCACAATAACAACTTTTTTAAAAAAGATTTTATTTATATGAGAAAGAAAGAGCTAGAGGGAAAAGGAGTCTTAAGTAGACTCTGCAATGTCTGCAAAGACTCTGAGATCATGTCCTAAGCTGAAACCAAGAGTCTGACACTTAACCGACTGCGCCATCCAGACATTCCTATTCACAATAACAACTTTATAAAAAGTACAATTCAAATAAAGATACATGCACCATTATGTTTATTGCAGCATTATTTACAATAGCCAAGATATGGAAACAACCCAAGTGTCCACTGATAGATGAAGAGATAAAAAATTCTGGCAGATAGATATATACACACACAATGAAATATTACTCAGCCATAAATAGTGATCGCTTTGGCAGCACATATATTCAGGTATAAATAAAATGAGATCTTGCCATATGCAACAACATGGATAAATGTAGAGCATATTACACTAAGTGAAATATGTCAGACAGAGAAAGACAAGTACTTATATATGGAATCTAAAACACAAAACAAATGAACAAAGAAACAAATACAGAGAACAAACTGATGGTTGCCAGAGGGGAGGGCGGTGTGGGGACAGGTGAAAAAGATAAAGGGGATTAAGAGATACAAATTTGCAGTTATAAAATAAGTCACAGAGACAAAAAGTACAGCATAGGGAATATGGTCAATAATACTGTAACAATGTTGCTACTGAGAGATGGTGACTACACTTACCATGGTGAGCACTGTATAACGTATAGAATTGCTGAATCATATGTTCTACACTTGAATGTTGCTACTGAGAGATGGTGACTACACTTATCATGGTAAGCACTGTATAACGTATAGAATTGCTGAATCATATGTTCTACACTTGAAAGTATATAACACTGCATGTTAATTAAACTTCAATAATTTTTAAGAAATAAAATACACCTAAGGAATACATTTCATAAGGAACGGACAGTCCCTATATGAAGACAGCTAAAAACTGCTGAGGAACGTATGTGAAAGATGACTTAAACGGGAATACAAATCTTATTCTTAGAGAGGAAAACCACTAAAAGGAATGGTCTATGCCTATGGCTCAGATTTTTCTCCTCCCCCTTGAGTCCACTCCAATCAGGCTTCCACTCCATCACTCCACTACAATTCTTAACAAGGTTACTGGTGATCTGCACATTGCTAGACTCCAACATCACTTCTTAGTTCTCCACCAACTTGACCCCTAGTATCATCTGAGGAAGTGGATCCTTGCTGCTTGACATGGCTTGGCTTCCAGGAAAACATCCACTCACACACAAATTTTCTTTCTCTCTCATCTAGATCTCTTCTTGTCTTTCTGGCCATTCCTTTCCATGCTCTTTAGCTTGCTCCTCCTCCTCATCTCCCCATCTGTAACATGAGGCAGTCCCCGGACTCTGTCCTTGGACCTGCAGTCTATCAGTACTCATTCTTCAGCTGTCTTATGCAGTCATGTGGTTTCAATTACTTTCAAGTGCTGATAACTCCAGCACTGGACTTTTCAGCCTAGATCTCTCTAAACTCTAGACCTCTCTGACCTTGTCTCCTATTCTTCTCTGTCTATTCTAACCACAATGGCCTCTTTTCTCCTGTTCTTTGAAAATGCCAGTGTGTGCTCACCTCAGGACCTTCATACTTGCTGTTTCCTCTACCTGAAATGCTCTTTCCCCAGGCATTTATATGGCTTGCTTCCTCCAGCCTTCCTTCAGAACCTCATCCAAGATTCCTCAATGAGATCATCCTTACCATCTTATACAAAGTACACACGAATACTCATATTCCCCTCTTCCTCTTTAACCTTTTCTCTTTATCACTTTCAGCCACCTAATATCTTATATTACATATTTACCTTATACATATTCAGCTTCTCCTCTAATACACTTCTCCTGAAAGATACTCTAGGTCAGAGCTATCAAATAGAAATATAATTGAGCCACATGTATAACATAAAATTGTCTAGTAGCCATGTTTAACACATAAAAAGCAACAAGTAAAATTAATTTTAATTACATATTTCATTTTACCCAATATATCACTTCAACATGCAGCACTCACAACATTTAAATGCTTATCAGTGATGACATGTGGCTAGTGGTTACCATATTGGATGGTGCAGCTCTGGAATACAAGCTTCATCAATGACAGGGCTTTGTTGGGATTTTGTAACTAGAAAATGCTTGAGGGGTGCCTGGGTGGCTCAGTGGGTTAAAGCCTCTGCCTTCAGCTTGGATTATGATCCCAGGGTCCTGGGATCGAGCCCTGCATCGGGCTCTCTGCTCATTGGGGAGCCTGCTTTCCCGCCTGCCTCTCTGCCTACTTGTGATCTCTGTCTGTCAAATAAATAAACAAAATCTAAAAAAAAAAAAAAAATGCTTGGGGGGCACCTGGGTGGCTCAGTGGGTTAAAGCCTCTGCTTTCGGCTTGGGTCATGGTCCTGGGGTCCTGGGATCAAGCCCCGCGTCGGGCTCTCTGCTCAGCAGGGAGCCTGCTTCCCTTCCTCTCTCTGCCTGCCTCTCTGCCTACTTGTGATCTATCTGTCAAATAAATAAATAAAATCTTTAAAAAAAAAATGCTTGATACACAGCAGGCACTTCATAAATTTCTTTGAAGGAATGAATGATTCAGTATTACATTGACTCTCCACCCAATAATCCATACAATATATAATAATAATATACATAATCAATAGAATCCCAAATAAAAGATATTTTTAAAATTTATTTTTGTTTTAAGAGGAGGTGGGTAGAGAGAGAGAAAGAATCTCAAGCAGGCTCCACACCTAGCACAAAGCCCAGTGTGAGGCCAGATCTCACAACCCTGAGATCATGACCTCAGCTAAAATCAAGAGTCATTTGAGGGGCGCTTGCACGGCTCAATCATTAAGCGTCTGCCTTCGGCTCAGGTCATGGTCCCGGGGTCCTGGGATTGAGTACTGCATCAGGCTCCCTGCTCAGCAGGAAGCCTGCTTCTCCCTCTCCCACTCCCCCACTTGTGTTCCCTCTCTCGCTGTCTCTCTCTCTGTCAAATAAATAAAATTTAAAAAAAAAAAAAAAAGAGTCACTTGAGGAGCCCCTCGAATACTCCATTTTATAAACAGGTGTTTTCTCTTCCCTTTCTGTAACTCACTGAGCTGGGTATAAGAAAGTAATGCAGTAATAATTAACAGTTATCCTAAAGGAAACCCAAAACATAAGAGACAGCTTCAGTGCCTCATTTAGAAAGAGCTGAATTTATAAGGGAAGTCTCAGGCAATATTCATTACTCATGAAGTGAAAAATAAACAGCTCCAGAACTGAAGGGTGGAGGAGTTAAGGGATGCAAGCTCAGGGAAGGGGAATCAGGAAGAAACAAGTTTGTAATAAAATTTTTATAAAATGATATGCTTTGAAAATTTCTCAAAATACTAAAAATTCTAAATTCAGATTAAGCAGCCAGAAAAATATTATAAAACAACTTAAGTTAACAAGGAAAAGTCATCACCACTCAGAAAAATTAAAACTGAAAATTTAATTCTAATCAAACCTGCAAAGGGTGCCTGGGTAGCTCAGTTGTTGAGCATCTGCCTTGGACTCAGGTCATGATCCCAGGATCCTGAGATGGAGCCCCACATTGGGGCTCTGCCTCTGCCCCTGCTTGAGTTCCCTCTCTATCTGTCTCTCTTCCTCTGTCAAATAAATAAATAAAATCTTTTTAAAAAAAACAACAAGGGGCGCCTGGGTGGCTCAGTGGGTTAAGCCTCTGCCTTCGGCTCAGGTCATGATCTCAGGGTCCTGGGATCGAGTCCCGCATCGGGCTCTCTGCTCAGCAGGGAGCCTGCTTCCCTTCCTCTCTCTCTGCCTGCCTCTCTGCCTACTTGTGATCTCGCTCTGTCAAATAAATAAATAAAATCTTTAAAAAAAAAAACAAAAAACCTGCATGTTCAACCATCAAAAAAGAACATATTTATCATGCCTAAATAAATAACATCTAAATATTTATAAATAATATTGGTAAGGGCTTGAGTTTTGTTCAGCTGATGTATGCAGATTTTATATATTTCCCCATTATCTATTCTCATTTTTGAATAAAAGGGTATAGGTAATCCAGAATATTTCATTAAACTTAGAGCAAAAAAATCCAGACAGGTAAGATAAGCACCCTCATTATCACCTACTAGGAAAAATGTGAATATTTAGACTCCTGACCAGAATTTCAGAATTTAGAGAGAAGATAAACTATTAAGAAAAAGTCATCTATGAGACCCAAAGCCAGAGATGTGGTGTGAGTTACCTTATGGTTTTGTTTTTGGTTTTGTTTTTTTTTTAAGGATTTTATTTATTCATTTGGGAGAGAGAGAATGAGAGAGAGAGTATGAGAGGAGAGAGGTCAGCGGGAGAAGCAGACTGCCTTCCTTCGGAGCAGGGAGTCTGATGTGGGAGTTGATCCCAGGACTCCAGGATCATGATCTGAGCCAAAGGCAGTCACTTAACCAACTGAGCCACCCAGGTGCCCATCTTATGGTTTTTAGAGGGCCTTTCTTCTCAGTAGCAATGCCTGCTTAGACATTTGGGGGGATTTACAGGAGGGGAGGCGGAGGGGGGAGTTTGAGAAGTAAAGAATTTGGAACAACATACACACTGCCACAGGAATTCTGAACTCTGTCAGTGTAACAGGAATTTTTGCAGTTGTTTTAAATTGCAAAATGTGTTTATAAGTATAAATAAAGTTTCAAGCTGCACTAAAGGAAAGAACTTCAGCTCCAGGTTTCACAAAAATATATGCTTCCTGCTCAAGCCTCAAAATGCTACACGGATGAATGAGTCCCCCAACATGAGATGCTTTCGGGAGTTATGTGTGCAGGAGGCCTGAGCAACAATGATCTCCCTTACACAGGGTGAGCTCTTGTGATACTCTTCAAAGAGAATCAGTGAAGTGTAAATCTTTTGCAAGGGTTCCAATCTTTCTAAAAATCCCATCTTTCAAGTCATTTGGAGACCAAACATTATGACCTCAGTTCTAGCGTCACTAAAATCTGTGCGCCTTCCATCTTGACTTTTGACCTCTCTTCACGGTGAGTCCTTGACAAATATAGGGCATAAACACCATGGCTGACCATGAGTTTAAGTACTAAGACAGTGTCCAGTAAATAGATGAAGAATCTACCAAGATATCACAAGTGTAGCACAAAATGGTATTCATAATATCTAATCAAAAGGAATGAAGTATATTTTATATTCCACCCAAAGCAAACTCTAAACCATAAATCAGCTTACCAGGGTATCTCTTGTATTCAGAAGGGGGAAAAAAGAAAGACTTCCCTGTTGTATCAATAAATAATATGCCATGTATTATAAATACCAACTCATTTGTAGTTTTTCTCTTAGAGAATTCATGGATGAAGCTTAATTAACCAACCTCAGAGTATTAGATTCATTAGTAAAGTTGCTGAAACCTTACTTTGTGGGGAAAAAATTTTAACAAAGCCAATCATATAGAGAGCTCCTATGAACTGATATAGTTTACAAGGAAGTGAATACTTTTTAAAAAGTACACAAGAAATTCACAGGCATTTCTCACACAGAGAAGAGAATGAAATTCAAGAGCTAAGAACATATATAAATGTTTGGCTTTCTTAATGATCAAACGAAAATAAAACAATAAAATACAACTTTTTTACCTTAAAATGGAATGTAAAAAAATTAGAATAATCAATACTGACAAGAGGGCAAAGAAAACAAACATGTATTGCGAGTGATACTCTACTCTACTGGAAGGCAATTTGGCAATATGTGTCAAAAGCTTTAAAAACAGGGGCATCTGGGGGCACCTCAGTGGCTCAGTGGGTTAAGCCTCTGTCTTCAAATCAGGTCATGATCCCAGGTTCCTGGGATCCAGCCCCACATAGGGTTCTCTGCTCAGCAGGGAGCCTGCTTCCCTCTCTTCCTCTGCCTACTTGTGATCTCTCTCTCTCTCTGTCAAATAAATAAATAAAATCTTTTTTAAAAGGGAGGGGGGCACCTACGTGGCTCAATTGGTTAAGCGTCTGCCTTTGGCTTAGGTCATGAGCAGGAACCCTGATGGAACGCTCCATTACAGTTCACGTAGAACTTCAGTTCTGATACTGGAATTCTGGTGGAGCCTTCCATCAGGGTTTCTGCTCAGCAAGGAGTCTGCTTCTCCCTCTCCCTCTGCTCCTCCCTGGGCTCCTGCTCTCTCTCTCTCTCTCTTTCTCACTCTCTCTCAAATAAATAAATAAAATCTTAAAAAAAAAAAAAAAAGCTTTAAAAATACAAAAAAATACCTTTTCCTTCAGCAATTCCATTTCTCTCTAAGGAAAGTAACCTCAAGAGTGAGATTGACTACGAAAAATATTTATTGCAGTATCACATGTAAAAGTAAAAAATTGGAACCCACCTAAAGCTTCAATAATATGGGAACAGTTTAATAAACTGAAATATATTCAGGATATTTCACTCAATGTAGTTCTATCTTTTAAACAGAATGATGTTGGAAACTGAGGAGTATAGGAAAAGACTTACAATATAATTATGTAGGCGGAAAATTACAAAATATCATGAAGAATATGATCTCAATGTTGTGTACAAAATATATATATAAGGATATATACCAATATAGTAACCGTGGTTAACTATTGGTGGAAGGACTGGAGATGTTAATCTTCTTTCTGCTAAATTTCTATATTATCTACTTTCCTACAATGAATATGTATTAATTTGGTGACTAAGTACCTTACCCAGAACAAACCAAAAAGGTAGATACTATCAGTAACTCCACGTTAAATAAGATGAGGCAAATAACTTGTCCAAGATCACACGGCTAGTATGTCATGGAGCCAGGATTTGTCCTAGTTGACCTAGTTCCAGAGTCTAATCTCTTAACCACTTTGCATGATTCATGCTATTTTTTTAATAATTTAAAGCAAAATGCCAAATAACCTTTAATTACATGCACTGCATATTCTTAAAGAGGATCCTTGTGGACCAGAATTTTCAGGGCATATTGGGAAGCAAGTGGTAAAGCTGGAAGTTCTCTCTCTCTCTTTTTTTTTTTTTTTTTTTTTTAAGCCAGAAGTTCTCTCCTGTCCCCAAGCTGTCCCTTTTTTTTTTTTAGGTTTTTCAGTCAGATTATCTCAAAAGTCATGTATTTACTCTTCTATCACCATTCTTGCTCTCCTCAACACACACAAACACAAATCATCAAAATCTCAAGTGATAACTGGCAACACTCTCCTGCTCCCTTTCCAGCCCACAATTCCCTGAGAATTTCTTTCCCGTTCTTAAAAGCCAAGGTGGGTCCCACACAAGTAACTTCTCAGAAGTCTATTCAGACGTATAATCCGGTATAGAACAAAGTAATTTCCATTTTCCTTACAAGTAGAAATGTATACTATTTCCCCTAAGGATGTTACAGGGCAGTTTAGATGAAAGCAATGTGAGTTCTTGCTATTAAAACACAAAACATTCCTGACAAACTACGGTGTGTCACAGAAGAATAGGATCTTTTCCTGTGTATCATGTGTCGTTCCCGCTCTGGCCTTGGAACAAAAGCCTGACAGATGTAAGTGCTTGTAGATAACGCTCTGAGCCAGGGTGCACTGCACTGGCTGTAAGGATGCCACTGATCAAGTTGCACGAGACTAAAAAAATGTCTTATGTAACTTAGAGGAAAAATATTACTGATCAGTATAAAGCAAGCTTCAGACATCTGTTGTTCTAAAATTGGACACTTGATCAGGTTAAAAAGAAGAGAAATTCCTGTTGGTGGAAGCAGGAATTAGGCTACTAGATAAAATATCACCACTAGTGATGAAATTATCTTATAACAGAACAATGGCAGCTTTTTAACTTCAGGGACCAATAATAGTTCTCCTCAGTTACAGTTCCTAAAAAAGTATTTTATACTGTTATCCCAAAGCTCCTTCAAGACAGGCTCCCATTACTGAAGGGCTGTGGTTTTACACCTAACTGATAAATTAGATTGATCCATACCTCCAGGACAAAGATACTCATTATCATATCTTTGTTTTGCACAAGTGAACATAACAAAAGCTGCCTTACCAAAGAATGAGACTAGTTCCTATGAGCTCCTTTGATGATAATTGTATTGAAAAACCTTAAAATTCATAGGAAACCCCAAAAGACCTCAAATAGACAAAGTAAACTTGAGCAAAAAGAACAAGGCTGAAAGCATCATACTACGTGATTTCAAAATGTACTACAAAGCGTGGTATTGGCATAAAAACAAATATATAGCACAATGAAACAAAATAGAGAGCCCAGAAGCAAATTGATGGATTTACAGTCAACTGATCTTTGAGAAAGGGGCCAAGAATACACAATGGGGAGGACAGTCTCTTCGATAAATGGTGCTGGGAAAACTGACCATGCACATGCAAAAGAATCAGATGGGACCCTTAATCTCACTCCTTCTGTAAAAGTCAACTCAAAAGGGATAAAAGACTTAAATGTAAGAACTGAAACTGTGAGACCACTAGAAGAAAACATAGGCAACAATCTTCTCGACATTGGTGTAAGCAATGATAGAAGAAAATTTCCCAGAAGTGAAAAGCAAGTCTCCATATTGAATGAGCCAAGCACAATGAATGAGGGAGAAAAAAAAAAAATCAACCACACCATGTGGTTGGCATTTCAGAGTTACGAAATTCTCTAGATGAAGAAAGAAAGATGATTTTTAGTTTTTTTATCATTTTAAAAAAGAGGACAGAAACCATTCCACTTTCTCTTCCTCCTCATTACTCTGGGGTGAATGTTATCATCTGAAGATGTACCCAAAAAAAAGGCATCCAATCAATTACACTAAAAACCCCAGACCATCCAAATGTGAAGTGGTAGGACGGGTGAGTTTACAAAGCGCTGTAATGAAATTAGAAGGTACAGCTATAAATAAAAGCTAGCCTTGGAAGGGATCAATGATCTTCACTCTGCTGGTCCTGTTCCCCACAACTTGAAAGACTTTATGGTGAGCATAATATTCTGTGAAGCAGGAAATCAAGTTCCCATCACGAATATGTTAAAAACTAGAACTCATCTTGGTGACCGATTCATAGGGGTACCTGTGTACCTTTCTGCTTTTCAAAATGTCCCTAAAAATAAAAGGCCCCAAATAACAAGGGATCCGTGAAAACAGAGAGTCTGTTATAGGAAGTAATTGCCCAGTGACGATCTTTCATCGTCTTACCCAACAGACTTATTCTCCCTGAAACGAAATGCTGTATGTAAAATATGAAAGAACATGGAGTCGTGAACCCCAATCCAATCAGGAGTTAGGAGTGTTGCTATTTCTGAAGCAATTCAGTAACCACACTAAGCGCCTGGGATTCTCTGCCCTGGAGGTGGTCTTTAGCCTTTACCAGGAGGTGTCTTCATTCCAGGTCTCTATCCTGCAACACAGAGACAACTTCATTCCTCAGGAGATAGACAGAAGCCAAGGGCAAGCCTGTAGTACAAGTCTGGAAAGAACTGTTTATTGTTCACCCATCTCTACCACAAATAAATTTCAAAAATTTATTTTGTTTCTGCAAAACTGTCAGATCCCAAACAAACACAGATACTACTAACTTCCTTCCCTACATTTTTGAGACTAGCAAACCAGTCATGTCTGAATGAGCCTGGGAAGTGGGGCAGAATAAAACTAAATTAATTCTTAGTTATATCTGAAAGTATTTCAGATAGAAATTGTATGAAACTCAGTGTGATGACTACTCAGTTTATTAGACAAACTTCCAGGGGCATAAAGGTTCAAGAACATCTTTTCTATACTTCTATTCACAAGAGTCTGGATTGAATCCTGCATGCATTTCTCCAGCCATGTGAAGTCCAGTCAAACTATAATATGTTAGGGGGCTGTTTAAATAACGTTCCTCATTTTCCTTTATGAATAAGCCCCAAATATATTTACTTAACAAATGATACTGAGTTGTTGCATGAATGTGCACTGCTAAAAATAATTAGATCCTAGAGTATTGATGTCAGCTTTGCAATGGACATAGGTTGATTTAACACAAAGCCAGAATCTCACACTTCTTCAAGCTGTGAGCTTACTGAGGTAACTGCAGATCTTCCCACATGTAGCAAATAATACTTGAGCACAATCTGTCATCAGAAATCTCACTTCACACAAATTCTATTATCTCCCCTCAACTCATAGACTGTCCCTACTACTACTACTCACCTTCACCTCTGTTCAACTTGCTTCCCCCTCCTTTTTCTATTCTTCCTGTTCCTTAGCACATGATCTTCTGTCATTTCTAGTACAGTCTCCTACTCACACAAAGGCATGATAGTTTCAGGTATCCCAATTTCAAGGAACTCAGTAACTCCTGAGGTGTGTATGAATCCTCTGGAACTAACATTCCACTTTGTGAATTCCCCTACACTGGTATGGCTTTAGTACAATCCAGTGAGAATGGATAATGTGACACTGAGATAATGATTTTATTCCTTTCTCTACCCCTCCATTGTCTCTCATTCTGAAATGCTCCCAATAGCAAATGTAATGGAAAACTTGAGAGAAAAATAATTCTTAAAAATGTACACTTCCTGGGGTGCCTGGGTGGCTCAGTGGGTTAAAGCCTTTGCCTTCAGCTCAGGTCATGATCCCAGGACCCTCAGATGGAGCCCTGCATTGGGCTCTCTGCTTGCCAGGGAGCCTGCTTCCTCCTCTCTCTGCCTGCCTCTCTGCCTACTTGTGATCTCTGTCAAATAAATAAATAAAATCTTGAAAAAAATGTACACTTTCTAAATCTTGTTAATCTAAGGCATTTTTGAAGCTCCTCTAATTTTAATAGTTGCTGATCTAAGTTGGTTTGGCTCATAAATATGACCCATACTCTCTCTTTAGAAAAAAAAAGAAAAAAATTAATTGGTTATTCATTAATGACAACCTCATTATTATCCAAATGGATCAATGTCAGGCAAGTTTTCTGTCTCCCTGATCATGACCCTTGTGATACCATCAGTCTCCTATCTGGTATGCTCTTGGAAAAGGCTGTCTGGATCCTCAATTTCAGAAACTGAGGAAGTGCTTCAGGAGGATAATTCTAAAAAAATGCCACAGGGGAAAGTTAATTATTCAAATTAAAAATAAAATGTTTTCTTTCCAAAAATGTATGCTCCCTAGGGCCAAGGATAATATTGAATCAGTATTATAAAGGAGCAGCATAGTTCTGGAAACATAGAAATACTTATATATTATCTGCTTTCCTCAACCATATAATTAAGCAGATACATATATTTTTTAAAGATTTTATTTATTTATTCATGAGAGATACAGAGAGGCAGAGAGAGCAGCAGACTCCTCACTGAGCATAGACCCTGATACAGGACTCAATCCCTGGATCCCAGGATCATGACCCGAGCTGATGGCAGACGCCTAACCATCTGAGCCACCCAGGCCCCCAACACATATTTTTTTAAAGATTTTATTTATTTATTTGACAAAGAGTGAAAGAAAGAACACAAACAGGGAGTGGCAGGTGGAGGGAGAGGAAGAAGCAGGCTCCCCACCAAGCAAGGGGCCTGATGTGGAGCTCGATCCTAGGACCCTGGGATCATGGCCCAAGCCAAAGGCAGACACTCAACAACTGAGCCACCCAGGTACCCCTAAGCAGATACATATTTATAGAAAGAAAAAAAGGGACCTGATACATCTGCTCGTAACTCTCATCATGTTTAAGTAAAAGCCCTCTTAGATGGCTGCTTGGATAAATAAACGAACTTGAAATGGCAGTGGAAATAGAGGCTGGAGGACTAGATCAGGAAGAGGTGCAGAGTTCAGTTCTTGGGAACAGAAGTTTTTAATTCATTTGAATTATTGCTGGATTTATGGAAATTGAAGAGATGAACTTAAAGACATGGTAATCTGGAAGAACAAATGAAATCTGGGAACCAACAGGATAGGAGGCACCTACATCTGCAGGAGTGCACACACATCCCCAACCCCAGAGATTGCCCTTGGCTGCTCTGCCGCCACTCTGCAAATCAAAGAGTGGATCCAAGGTAGACAGCAGGAGGAGCTCCCCACGGTGCTGAACCCCAGGCCCAACATAGGCCAAAGCCTAAGTAGGACCATTGTCCCTCAGTGGAACATCATATACATTCTACTCCTTCATAATGTTAGAGCCCAAAATCATCACCAGTTTCCCCTATAATTTCCATTTATTAGTTGTATCATTCAAATAGAAATTAGAAATCCTCTTTTCATATAACACACTAAAAACCAAGGAAAAAATAGTTCAATTCATTTATTAGGGTTCAGGCGCCTGGGTGGCTCAGACAGTTAAGCATCTGCCTACAGCTCCGGTCATGATCCCAGGGTCCCGCTCCCTGAGCAGGGAGCCTGCTTCTCTCTCTCTCTCCCTCTGCCTCTACTCCCTGCTCCTGCTCTCTCTCTCTCTTTCTCTCAAATAAAGAATAGAATCTTTAAAAAATTTTTATTAGGGTTCACTCAAAAAATTTCAGACTTACAACTCTAGCCTGTGAGTCAAATTGTTCCTTAGTAACACATGCCAAAATTCCTACTGCCACACTTTAGCGTTCAGAATCCACCAATTGATCTAAGATTAGTATCTCAGATGAATGATAAAGCTAAGGAGAAATCTACTAATATATAAATGTATGTATTTGGATTAGTATAATGCTTTTAGTCAGGGACAGAAACAGAACATACAAAGTTATCTTGAGGGGTGCCTGCCTGGCTCAGTCGGTAGAGCGTGCAACTCTTGATTTCAGGGTCATGAGTTTGAGCCCCACACTGGGTGCAGTTTACTTTTTTTAAAAAAGTTACCTTGAGAACGATTAAAAACATTAACTCGTTAAGTGTGTGATGTAGAAAGCTTAGCACTTAATAAGTTTAAATTTTTTATTATTATTAAATAAACTCTACATCCAATGTGGGGTTAAACTTACAACCTTGAAATCAAGAGTCTGCAGGTTCTACTAAGCTAGTCAGGCACCCCTGGTAATGCTTAATTTTGATGACATCACTGTAAGGTAAGCAAGCATTTGAAGGTAAAGACTTGCAAACAGGTTTCCCAGAAGTAAGATACTTTTTAACCACCCCATTTATGGCAGCCAGTCTCCAAGATAGCTCCCAGTAACCCATACTTCCTAGTATTCCCACCTTTATGGAGTTCCTTTCTCTAGGGAATCAAGACTGAATCTATGTGACCAATAAAACATGGTGAAAATGACAATGCATTCCAGCCTCTGTCCTGGCCTCTTGGATTACGCAACAGAAATCAGCTGCCATGCCATTAGGACATTCAAGCAGCCATGTAGAATGGAACTGAGGCCTCCTACCAGCAGCCATTACCAAAATGCCAACCATGTGAATGAGCCATCTTAAGAGGCAGATCCTCCAGCCCCAATCGAGCTTTCAGACAAGTATAGCCCCAGCTAGCATTTGACAACAATCATATTGAGAGATGAGAATCAGAACCTCTCAACAGGGTCACTCCAATTCCTGACTGAAAGACTGTGGGAGATAATAAATAATTATTGCGTTTTAAGTTGCCAAGTTTTAGGGTGATTAGCTAGACAGTCTTAAAACTGGAACATAATTTTGCCCAATATAATCTGGGCCTAGTCTTCAACAGTCTCCTTCATGAATGATCCCAATTCCACAATGAAAAGTATATGTAACTATAATTCAGCTTTTATGTGACTAGTGGTCAAACAGCCTAACTACCTTAGTAGATAATCAGTAAAGAAAAGAATGGGATAGAAGGTGTTATGGGCTGAATTATGTTCTCCCAAAATTCATATGTTGAAACTCTTAACTCCTCGTACTAGGAATGGGATGGTCGTTGGAGACAGGGCCTGTAAAGGAGAAATTAAGTTAAAATGAAGCCATTAAGGTGAGCCCTAATCCAGTAAGATTGGTGTTGTCACAAGAGAAAGAGACACCAGGAGTACACGTGCACGCACCACACACACACACACACACACACACACACACACACACAGAAGAGAGACCATGTTTAGGTACAGTGAGAAGGTGGCCATCTGCAAGCCAAGGAGAAAGGCCTCAACAGAAACCAAATCTGCTAACATACTGGTCTGGAACTTCCAGCCTCCAGAACTATTAGAGAATAAATTTCTGATAAGCCACCAAATCTGTGGTACTTTGTTATGACAGAGCTGGCAAACTAATACAGAGGAGAAACTCACAGATTACAAAAAGAGAGCTGGAGGAGACATAACAAAAACAATTTAAGGAACAACATTAAACCATAGTTTCTAAAGATGTGCACTTGGGTAACCAAAAGATAAATTAATTAATTAAATAAAATGGTTACTGGGGCGCCTGGGTGGCTCAGTGGGTTGAAGCCTCTGCCTTCAGCTCAGGTCATGGTCTCAGGGTCCTGGGATGGGGCCACACATCCAGCTCTCTGCTCAGCGGGGAGCTTGGTCCCTCCTCTCTCTGCCTGCCTCTCTGCCTACTTGTGATCTCTGTCAAAATAAATAAATAAAATTTTTAAAAATAAAATAAATAAATAAATAAAATGGTTACTCTAACAGGCAGCCTTCACTTCACATGGTGTTAGTATGCACGATTTCAGTTCCTAGAGTTTAGTTAGATTACACCAATTCTCCAACAATTCAAATCTCACCATGAGGTATTAACCAAGAAACCACATAAAGTACACGCTTCGGTAATACTCTTTAGTCTGCAAGTCACTATGTGATTAACAGAATGTGTGTCAAGATCAGTGACAAATCACATCCCGTCTTCCAAAGCATCAGTGATGGGTGGCTCCTCACTTGTTACTGAGTTTACACACAGACAGCAAGCCACTTATGGTCTGCTTGTCTCCCACTGATAAAGCCACATAATATTTTACCAAAATGAACAATTGAGAGCATTAACTGGCCAACAAAGAAGAAAGTTCACCAAGGAAATGAGAAGTGGTAGCACTGGTGTGAAATCTGAATGGAAGTACAATGGCGTTAGAGCAGATGCCATGGAGATTCTGATGTTCCTGCCACCGGAAGCCTCCAGATGTGCAGCCAGAGGAACTTAATGAAGGCAACTCATTGACATATATGAGCAAAGTGATTGAGATAAAAAGGATGAAGAAATGATGCTGGCGAAAACTTCACATTATGGGAGTGCCTGGGTGGCTCAGTCGGTTAATGGTCTGCCTTCGCATCAGGTTATGATCCCAGAGTCCTGAGATCAATCCCCAGCGAGCTTTTTCCTCTCCCTCTGCCTGCCGCTCTCTCCGTCAAATAAATAAATAAATCTTCAAAAAATAAAAATTTAAAAAAAAAAGGCATTATTGTAAATACTTCATAACATTAAAAGCACAAAGGATAAAATGTCTGAAACTGATCCAAATTTCAAAAGGGCCATGAAAAAAACACATCAAGGCACAGAAACGGTACTTGTACCCTAAGTTATAGGATGGGAAGAAGGCAAACCATACTACGCTTTTTTTTTTTTTTTTAAGATTTTATTTATCTATTTGACAGAGTGAGAGATCACAAGTAGGCAGAGAGGCAGGCAGAGAGAGAGAGAGGGAAGCAGGCTCTCCACTGAGCAGAGAGCCCGACTCGGGGCTCAATCCCTGGACCCTGAGATCACGACCTGAGTCGAAGGCAGAGGTCTTAACCGACGGAGCCAGCCAGGTGCCCCAAACCAAACTACTCTTGATAAGTTTTTACAAAGCAATAAAACCTTAATTCTCAATGTTACTCATGTTTTAAATTATAGTATACCAAATTTTATTGTTTTTTAATTTCTCTATACAATTATAACAGTTAGAGAATTTTTAATGTTGAAGCAAATGTCTAAAGGTCCCAGAACAATTGCAATTTCCCTCACTGATTACTAAGAGAGCCTCTGAGGGCTTCAGCACACACGATTACCCTTGAGGACCCATAGCACCATGACTTGCCATGCAAGGCCTACCTAGAGTCACTTTGAAGGGAGGGAGGGACAGAGTCATGGCTGAGATCTGAAACAAGGAGGGGCTTCTGGGGTGACTGGAAGAGTTCTGTTTCCTGATCAGACCGTCTGACCCTTACCTAAGGGTATTTGCCCTATAACAATTTGTTAAGCTAAAACAGTGTTTCCGTGACTTAAAATCCACGGCATCAGGGGACTAGTCAATGAAGATCCATCTGAAACATCAGGCCTATGGTCACTTTTCTGAAAGAAAAGAAAAGCAAGGCCCCAGAAGCAGGAAAGCGACTTGGCAGAGGGCACAAAGACTGCTGTCAGACCTGAAACCAGAGCCCAGGGCTTCCTGGCAGCCCGGTGTGCGCTCCTCCCTTTCAAGCCTGCCAGTCTCCCATGAAACAGCCGTCCCCTAAAGGACATCTTTATTGTCCACAAAAGAGGTAATTCAGCCAGGTTTGAATGTGGAGGCCTGGGGTTTGAAGCTACATTACTGAATGCTAATCAAAAAGAAAAAGACAAATAAATAAGGAGGCCGAAAGAGAGTCTCTGACCTTCAAATTTATGTCTTATTTTTCAGACAGAGAAATTAAGGTTTGCTGAGAATATTGTTAAAAGAGTTTGTGTTCTGATCTTAGGGCAACAATACACTCAGACTTAATGGATGCCATTTACCCTATCCTGTGGGGCCGAGGCAATGCTGCTGTGGATTGATGATACCTCATTAGGTTACAATAAACACGTGCTCTTTCCTTCTACATGTAGTACTGTAAAGTAACATTTCCCCCCTCACTGAAATACCCCGGTGGCCTCTGACACTGCTTTTTTCATACAGAATCCATGAGGTATTATGACATGGCTTCTACTGCTTACTGATGTGAGGAATATGTTTTTCCTTCACTTTACACAGAGCTTTCATTAATACTTACAGGAAGTTACACCTTAGGACAAACAAACAAAAAAAAGCAGGAAGAGACTTGTATACAGAACAAACTGGGGGGGGGGGGGTCTGAGACAAAATGGGTGAAGGGGAGTAAGAGGTACAAGCTTCCAGATATGAAATAAGTATGTCACGGAAAGAAAAGTAAAGCACTGGGAAATATAGCCAATAACACTGAAATAACTGCATGTGGTGACACACAGTAACTCTACCTGCCATGGTGAATCATTTGCAATGTACAGAATTCTCAAATCACTATGTTCTATACCTGAACCTAATATATGTCAACCATACTTCAATTTAAAAATTTAAGGGGAGTGTGGCTGGCTCAGTCAGTTGAGCACGGGGTTGTTGATCTCGGGGTTGTTAAGTTTGACCCCACAGTGGGTGTACAGATCACTTAAAAATAAAATCTTAACCTGCGTGGCTCAGTCGGTTGAGTGTGGAGCCCTTGGTTTTGGCTCAGCTCATGATTTCGGCAAAGGTCATAATTTCAGTGACATGGAATCAAGTCCTGCAGTGGGCTCCACACTCGGTACAGAGTCAGCTTGAGGTTCTCTCCCTCTCCGTCCCGCTCTGTGCCCCCTACTGGTATGCATGTGCGTTTGTGCATGCTCTCTCAAATAAATAAATAAAATGTTTTAGAAAGTACACTCTTTTTAAAAATTAAAAAAAGTATAAAGTAATGGATGCCTGTGTGACTCAGTTGGTTGGGCATTGGCCTTCAGCTCAGGTCATGATCCTGGAGTCCTAGGATCAAGTCCCACATTGGGCTCCCTGCTTCTCCCTTTCCTTCTGCCTGCTGCTCCCCTGCTCATGCTCTCTCTCTGTGTGTATCAAATAAATAAGCATAAATAAATAATTAAATAGATAAATATTTTAAGAATACCTAGTAATAATAAAATAATGATGTCATGCTAACATTAAAAAAAGAACACCTGATATAACTGAGGTGTTAACTTCCAACCAACTTAATTGGCTAGTAAATTCAGAGCAAATAATAAAAGTCTTTAAGATTTATTCTTTTATATTCAAAGTTAATGTCCCTGACAGTAAGGGAATTCCAAAGGCTGGGGACAGAGAGACATAGTAAGAGATTGCACATAATTCCTGTGGCAAAACCTCAAACAATATTTTACGTTCTACTTTTAGATGCACAAAAAACATGGTCACTTTTAACATAATCAGTCAATTATAAGCGCAGCATTAATGTTTTTGAGTCTTTAAATACCAAAGCAAGAATATATGTATATTCACTAATTTTAGTGAATTTGGGATTTAAAAAGAAAAAAAGGAAATGCACTGAGCATTAAGACAATTACTATCTGATATATCAAAATAATAACTAGTTTTTAAAGATGTAAGCTTTATTTTCTGAGGCTCCTGGCTAGCTCAGTTGGTAGAGCACTGACTCTTGCAATCAGCCTCATGGTGGAGGTAGAGTTTACTTTTAAAAAATTAAGACAAAAGCTTTATTTTCTTCAAAATGGCCTTTACGTTAAAGCTTTAGTAACCAAAAAGAAAGAAACTCTAGTATCTAGAGATAAATTAGACCTGTACATTTTATGGAGGGGATAATGGGAATAATCTAGAGTCATCAGGTTAGTGACAACAAAAGATGGCTGTTTCGTTTGTAACTTTTCAAGAATGTGTTCCTCAGTAGTGTTCCTACCTCCTGGCAAGGATGGGCTCCTGAAGAGAGGGCATATTTTGAATTTTGGTAATTCTAATCATATGTTAAATATCCTTGGTCTAAGGGAACTCATTATTTAAAGGAATCCTTTAATAATCTTACATAGGATTTTTTTTAAATCCCTATTAGCACGTCTTTGAAATCAATTTCCCTAGATGTCTCCCAGCAGGAAGATATCTAATTAGCTGGAAATCCTTCATTGGATGATAAAGTGTTCACTTTACTTACATTTCAAAGTACAAAATACCCTGGCTTATACCCAATCAAACATTCATACTTTATTTCAGCAGGGTAGCAAAAATGAAAAAATGTTTAAAGGCATCTGATTCTTAGCTTTAACGCAGTGATGCTGAAAGCAGCAACATAGTTCCACTCATGTTAAGTACTAAAGGTGTGGGAACTTTGACTCTTCCCTCAAGATTTTATTTTTTGTTTTTTGATTCTGGGGCCTTTTGGTAGGTTCTTACTTTTCTCTGTATAAAAACCCAACAGGGGCCAGGGGATTTGGGTGCTATTCAAGACTGGTTCTGCAGCTCTTTACTAAATTTTTGAATAACAATGGAGGGAAACAAAGGCTTCAGTGAGCAAGCCATTCATTAGGTATCCCCAACCCAGGATAATAAATTCTGGAGATTAAGGAAATTATAAACAATTAAATAAGCATCCGTTCTTAAAGAGCTTCTAAAGCACCAGGACTTAGGTTCTTCCTCTAATGGTAACTCCTTTTGCTATTAACTCTTACTTGATTTTTTTTTTTTTTTTTTAAGAACTGTGGGGTTTTGGTGGGGGTTTCTTTGAAGATTTTATTTATTTATTTGACAGAGAGAGGCAGAGTGAGAGAGGGAACACAAGCAGGGGGAGTGGGAGAGGGAGAAGCGAGCTCCCGCTGAGCAGGGAGCCCAAGATTGGGGCTGGATCCCAGGACTCTGGGATCATGACCTGAGCCCAAGGCAGATGATTAAACACAGCCATCCAGGCACCAATTTTATCTTGATTTTTAAAAGAGAGAGCTAACCCAGGGCCATAATGCTAATGTTAGTGTTAATTTCTTCTCTCTTAGCATCAAGAGGCATAGTGAGCTCCAGTATAAGCCAGTCACATTCACTAAAGGCCCCATGCCAACTTCCCTATCATTATTTCTATTTGGAAGCAAAGCAGCAGATGGCTCTATAGGTGAGGTCAGGCAGTGAATGATTTGATTTTATAGGACAAGCCCACTGACTGGGTCTCTCAGCACGTGTTCAGAATGCCAGTGATTAATTCCCGCCGGGCATTCTCCTTTTGGTTGCACGCTCTCCCATTAAGCAGGCGAGGCTTCAATTCTGGGTGAGACAGGAAACATATCTAGCTAGAGCCCGAGAAAGTATTTCTAGCGACCAAAGGACAAGTTGCCACAAGGGCCTGAGTTCCGTCAAGTCCAGGCCACCCACATCAGAATCCAGGGTGCTTGTGAAATAGGCACCTCACGAGTCCTACCGAATCAGCATCTAAAGGAGTCAGGGTGGTAATCTCTGAATTATAGTAGATTTCCCAGATGATTCTCAGCATGATAGGTTCAAAAAGTACTGGTCTAAGGAAGCTATCTGAAAGACAGGTAAGCAGATAGCTAACTAGAAGATAACCTTAGTGACCTGCCTGAGGTGATTTTATTTAAAAACTACTTTCTTTTTTATCTATTTTTTAAGAGACTTTATTTATTTATGTCAGACAGAGAGAGCGAGAGAGAGAGAGCACAGGTGGGGGCAGCAACAGTCAGAATAGGCAGAGGCAGAAGTAGGCTCCCCACCCCAGCAAGGAGCCCAACACAGGACTAGATCCCAGGCATCCCAAAACTACTTTCTTTAACTACTTCATTAGGTAGATCTTATTATCCCCACTCCATCGGTAAGAAAACTATAGGCCAGAGGCATTAAGTGAGTTGTAAATAGGAACAGAATTACTCTCAAAGTAAGTCATACTAATTTTAAGTCCAGTGAGGTGTTAGCCAACTTCTGTAAAGGAATGGACAGGAAATATATTAGGTGTTGTGGACCATGTGGTCTCTGTGATAACTACGCAACTCTGCCAGTGTGGTGTGAGAGCGGCCAAAGATAGTACATAAACGAATGAATTCGATTCAAAGTTCTACTAAAGCTCTCCTAAAACTTTACAAAATGAGGCAGTGGGCTACATTTGGTCCACGGCTATAATTTGTTGACCTTTGGTCTGGGGCACCTTTAATTCTAACATAGGCACCATGAAATGTATGTAACTTTTTAAAAAACTAGGACTGGGGCGCCTTGGTGGCTCAGTGGGTTCTGGGCGTCTGTCTTGGCTCAGATCATGATCTCAGGATCCTGGGATTGAGCCCCATGTCCGTCTCCCTGCTCAGCAAAGAAGTCTGGTTCTCCCTCTCCCTCTGTTTCCCTTCCCCTCTGCCTGCTACTCCCTCTGCTTGTGTTCTCTCTGTGTCAAATAAATAAATAAAATCTTTTAAAACATTAAAATTAAAAAATAGGACTTAAAAGATGGTAAATATTAATTTGGATGGTTTCTTTAGGTAAAAAAGTCCAATCTGAACTAGTAATGGGTAAGTGAAGCATTACTATAGTTAGTGTATACTACTAAAGTTGGGGGACATTTTCTCTATGATTCCAAGCGGATACGGCGATCTTTCATATGGTCTTACATTTAATCCCTCAATATGTTCCATTTGTAGCTGTTAGGTGCCAGACATAGCCAAAGGTTGCCCCGCCCCCGGCACAAATTTACTTCAAGCGAAAAAGACAAATAGGTCCAAATACTACTGAAATTGTAGGATTCCCTTAGTAGCAAATAAGTAAAAGTGACACATACGTTTGTGATTGTGTAATACATTCCATGGCAAAGACTACTTTTTTTGAAAAGGAGAAGAGTTTCACACTTTATTGCCAGCAGCTTGAAGTAGTTTTAAACTGTTACGATAACATTCATGAAGCCAATAAAACATGCATATTCTTGTTCTTTGCTAATCTCCCTCTGTTCCGTCTTTCTCAAATGTACAGTTCTCTACATGGCTGGATGACTTGAGTAAATCAAATATGCTTTGTTCCCTAATAAATATATGAATCTAGATGGCTGATTCCCATTTTTATCTATTCACATGGCAATTATGATACAATCACTTCCTGTATGGAGGTCTCATCCACAGCTTACACTATAAAGACATACTACATATATAGAGATGTTTGGAAAGTAAGAGATAAATTATAAGAAGGTAGTTCCACTGAACTGGTAAAAAGACTGGCATATTTGTAGAAAAGATGGCTACTTATCCACCAAAGAGTTCCATTCCCCTTTCAAAGTAAACAGTTATCACTAATAAACATTTGCCAGCCAAGGAATATATTTCCCAGCTTCCTTAAATCTAGATGGGGCTACGTGACTCATTCTAGACAATGGGATGTGAGCAGAAGTGATGTGTTTCACTTGCGGGGGGAGGTAGTTAATCTAGTGTACCTTTCCGTACGGTCTTCCCGCTTAAAATGACATTGAAGACTACATGTTGAAGATGGTGGCATCACAAGATGGAAGGAGTTCATCCCTGAGTCACATGAAGGAGAGCTAGCCAAGAGAACTGCCCAACCAGGAATAACAGATTTGGACTTTGCATGAGCTAGAAATAAACTTTTATTGGACCGAGCCACTGACATTTGGAGATGGTTATTAGAGCACTTAGCCTACTTTAACAGAATATATTTGAGTCGGATAAAAAAGTCAATAAATATGATTCATTAAAGGGTTTCTGAGATAAATTCAAATACTGAGGAGTCGTATGTATAAGAAAAACTTGCAAATTACAATCTTTGCCATTTATGCAATCCATCCATAGGAGCTACAAACCAGTCTGAATAAATTCTAACATTCAACATCTCTTATAACAATATGTCGATTCAATAGCTCCCTAAATCACCGGATACTACACAGGGTAGAAGGCATTTTATGATATATTTATAATACATTTAAAACATAAAGTGTAAACCAGAAGACAATCTTTAAATTTACATTCCCCAAGGCAAAATTTACTGAATTTCAGTCATTTTGTAGTACTTCATGAGCTTTCCCTTTGTATTTTCAAGAGCCTAAGGAAGGTAGGGAGAGATTTGGCAGTTGTGAGCCTGGGTCCTGCATAAGACTTTAATTCCACAAGTCCCCTACTGGGCAATCCAAAGTAGTTCACCCTGGGGTTCCTCTAGCCCCTAGGCTTATTCCAGGTTTTGAGCAGAAAGGAACCTTCTGGGGGACTGATACACCAGAAAACTAAAAGGGGCCTAGATACCCAAGTGAAAGAGCCTGTTATAGGGTGGCTACATCTCTGTAAACAATATCTTCTTATATTGCTCATTAACCATTTCTGGGTTAGGGAACCATTGGAGAATCTGATGAAAGCTATGGAACTTCTTTCTTCTCAAATATACATGTGAACATTCATTTAAATATTTATATACAAATTCAGGGGACTCAAGGCATCTGTAGCCCATGGACAAACTCCATGTTAAAAAATTACTATTTTAGGGGCACCTGGGTGGCTCAGTCATTAAGTGTCTCCCTTCAGCTCCGGTCATGATCCCAGGGTCCTGGGATGGAGGCCCACATTGGGAATCCTTGCTCGGCAGGAGGCCTGTTTTTCCCTCTCTCACTCCCCCTGCTTGTATTCCCTCTCTCCCTGTGTCTCTCTCTGTCAAATAAATAAATAAAATCTTTAAAAAAAAAAAAAAAGAATTCCTGTTTTAGTGAGAGATTGGACAGCTGCCCCTCAGGTTGGCATAAGAACTCACTAGTAAATAATGCAGACACTTGCCTATACAAGAGAGAACATTGCTGCTTCTTGCCTCTTGCCCCCTCTGACTAGGAATTGGAGGAGAAGTGAAAGAAAAGGAGTGTCACTCCTCAGCTTTTCTGGCCATCGACACTATCCCTAACCTTTGTGCTTGAGACAGTCCAGTGCTGGGATTCCATCAATGGGATTTTTTTATTTTTAAACTTTATTTTGATATAATATTGGACTCATATAAAGTTGTAAAAAAAAAATACATGAACCTCAAAGATATTAAGTGAAATAAACCAATCAAAAAAGAACAAATACTGTATGATTCCACCTATATGCAGTATCTAGAATAGTGAAATTCACAGAGACAGAAAGTAGAACAGAGGTTACCAGGGCCTGGGGTATGGCAGGGAGAGGGAGAATGAAGAATTATTGTTTAATGTATACAGAGTTGCAGTTTCAGATGATGAAAAAGTCCTGGAGATTAATACGGCTGATGATTGTACACAACACTGTGAATGTAATTAATGTCACTAAACAGCACACTTAAAAATTATTAAAATGGATGGGATGCCTGGCTGGTTCAGTCAATAAAGCCTATGACTTGGGGTGCCTGGGTGGCTCAGTGGGTTAGGCCTCTGCCTTCAGCCCAGGTCATGCACTCAGGGTCCTGGGATTAAGCCCTGCATAGGGCTCTCTGCTCACTGGGGAGCCTCCTTCCCCTCCTCTCTTTGCCTGCTGCTCTGCCTACTTGTGATCTCTCTCCCTCTGTCAGATAAATAAATAAAATATTTTTTTAAATAAATTAATTAATTAATTAATTAATTAAAGACTCTTGATCTTGGGGCCATGAGCTCGAGCCCCATGTTGGGGGTAGAGGTTACTTTAAAAAATTATTAAAGTGGTAAATTTTATATTATGTATATTTTTATCACAATAAAAAAAATTACAGGGCACCTAGGTGGCTCAGTGGGTTAAGCCGCTGCCTTCGGCTCAGGTCATGATCTCAGAGTCCTGGGATCGAGTCCCGCATCGGGCTCTCTGCTCAGCATGGAGCCTGCTTCCCTCTCTCTCTCTCTGCCTGCCTCTCTGTCTACTTGTGATCTCTGTCTGTCAAATAAACAAATAAAATCTTAAAAAAAAAAAAATTACACAGTTCCTGTGTACCCTATCTACCAATGATGACCTTACATAACCACAAGGAAATTGTATTGGTATAATTGTATTAACTAATGTATAAAGCTTATTTGAATTTCACTTTTTCCATGCACTATGTGTGTGTATGTGTGTGTGTGTGTGTGTGTGTGTGTGTGTAGTTCCATGAATTTTATCACACACATAGATTTATGTGAGCACCATCACAATATGGTTTCAAAACTATTTCAAATCCTCATTTCATAGTTAAAGAAACAGAGGCATAAAAAGGTTAAGTAAAGGGGTGTCTGGGTGGCTCAGATGGTTAAGCATCTGCCTTTGGCTCAGGTCACGATCTCCAGGTCCTGGGACTGAGCCCCACATCAGGCTCCCTGCTCCCTCCGCCATTCCCCTTGTTTGTATTCTCTCTCTGTCTCTCTCTCTCAAATGAATAAATAAAATCTTTGAAGGTTAAGTAAATTGTGAAAATTTTTACAGCCAATAGGTGGCAAGCCAGGCAACAAACCCAATAAGATCAACTGGGAAGACCATGGCTCTTAACTATGGGCAGCTGTCCACACCAGGTATACCTAGGATACGCAAATGCATCCATACATACCCACTCAAGCTATCTACTCTCCAATATTTATATACAGTGTAATATCAAATATAACTAAAATACAACTAAAACATAAATTATAGTGCATCTCAGCATTCTGCCTAAGTTGGGCTGAACTTAGAATTTCATGCTGGGACTTACAGTTAACTGGGCATTTTCTAGCTTAAAAATAAGTTTTGGAGCGCCTGGGTGGCTCAGTGGGTTAAGCCTCTGCCTTCGGACTAGGTCATGATCTCAGGGTCCTGGGATCAAGCCCTGCATCCGGCTCTCTGCTCAGCGTGGAGCCTACTTCCCCCTCTCTCTCTGCCTGCCTCTCTGCCTACTTGTGATCTCTCTCTCTCTTTCTCTCTCTCTCTGTTAAATTAACAAACAAACAAACAAACAAATAAAAGTTTTAAAACTGACAAGAGACATGTTATCTCTGCCAGAGAAAAAGAAATAACTTTGTTTTGTGAAAAACCTGAACTGAAAATTTCTAAGTTGATTGTTTATGGTTTGGTTTATTTTTTTATCCTTAATAATAAATTCCAATCACTATTATGGGGGGCCTGGCTGACTCAGTCAGTAGATCATGTGACTCTTGATCTCCGGGTTGTGAGTTCAAGCCCTACCTTGGATGAAGATCTTACATTAAAAAATAAAAAATCACTATCATATGAGCATGATAAAATAGGTCCATCCATGTCATCACATTTCACCTCTTATTAAATACATATATTTTTTAAAAGATTTTATTTATTTATTTGAGAGACGGTGCATGTATAAGGAGGAGGGGGTGGCAGAGGGAGAGGGAGAAGCATGTTCCCCACTAAGTAGGGAGGCCAAAGCAGGGTTCAATCCCATGACCCCAAGATCATGACCTAAGCTGAAGGCAGAGGCTTAACTGACTGAGTCGCCCAGGTGCCCCATAGTTTTTAAAGACTTTTTTTAAAAACATTTTATTTATTAGGGCACCTGGATGACTCAGTGGGTTAAGCCTCTGCCTTCGGCTCAGGTCATAATCTCAGGGTCCTGGGATCAAGCACTACATCAGGTTCTCTGCTCAGTGGGAAGCCTGCTTCTCCCTCTCACTGCATATTTGTGATCTCTCTCTGTCAAATAAATAAATAAAATCTTTTTTAAAAATGATTTTATTTATTTATTTGACAGAGAGACCACAAGTAGGCAGAGAGGCAGGCGGGGGGGTGGAGGAACAGGCTCCCTGCTGAGCAGAGAGCCCGATTCGGGGCTCAATCCCAAGACCCTAAGATCATGACCTGAGCCGAAGGCAGAGGCTTAACCCACAGAGCCACCCAGGTGCCCCAATTTTTAAAGATTTTTTACCTGATTTATTTATTTTAGTTTTTTATGTAAGCTCCACGCTTAACATGGAGCCCAAGAAGGGGCTGGAATTCATGACCCTGAGATCAAGACCTGAGCTAAGATCAAGAGTCTGATGCTTAACTGAGCCACCAGGTGCCCCTATTTTTCTGATTATAAACATAATATATGCTCATTGCAAGGAGTCTTTACAGTTCCCATAAAGATGCAGGAGGAAACATCCCAGTCCTTCTAAAACTCACCATCTAGAGGAAATTTCCTTGTATATTAGATTCCCATGGGACTTTCCTAGAATTAGAATAAAATGCAGGAGAAAAAAAAGAAAGAAAGAAACTGAATATTCTAACTCACTGAAATAAGAATATGATTTTTTTTGAACTTAGAAGCAACTTTTAGAATAAAATGGCACTCTTGGCTTATACTGTAGAATGTGAATACACAGACGTCTTAAAAGACACCACACCCTGGGGCACCTGGATGGCTCAGTCCCTTAAGCATCTGCCTTCCGCCCAGGTCATGGTCCTGGGATGGAGTCCCATATTGGGCTCCCTGCTCAGCAGAGAACCTGCTTGCCCCTCACCCTCTGCCCTGCTCATGCTCTCTCTCTCTCTCTCAGTCTCTCTCTCAAATAAGTAAATAAGATCTTAAAAAAAAAAAGACACCACAAAGGAAGTTACTGATGTTCATACTGAAAGGAAATCATCAGGTTACATCAAATTAACAATCTCAATAGTTCCCTTTGTTCAACAAACCATCAGGTCAACTTGAAGACTTCTCTCTCTAAAATTATGGGAAAACAGTGTTGCCATTGTGAAATGTATAATTTCACAGACCTGTGCATTTTCCAAGAAGTATGTTGGGGGGCGCCTGGGTGGCTCAGTCTGTTAAGTGTCTGCCTTTGGCTAAGGTCATAATCCTAGGGTACTGGGATCAAGCCCCACATCAGGCTCCCTGCTCAGTGGGGAGCCTGCTTCTCCCTCTCCCTTTGCCTGCTGCTCCCCCTGCATGTGCTCGCTCATTCTCTGTTAAATAAATAGATAAAATCTTAATTTAAAAAAAAGAAGTATTTTGGTCTTGTCCCCTTATTTAGTGAAGAAAAAACTGAGACTAAGAAAATCAGAGTGTCTAGAGCTCCAGAGTGAGCTGGTGGCCAGGACTATCCCCAGTTTCCTGATGTCTATCAATGTTCTCCCACCGTCTCCAAGGTCCCAGGATCTGCTCATCCATCTTCCGCAGCTCACTTAACCCAGCCAGATGATATGAGAGAAGATTCCTAAAGCTAATGTGGAAAAGGTCACAGCCTCAATAGAACTAAGTTCTATATTCATCTTTCATCTACTTAATATCTGTAAAAAATAAATAAATAAATAAACCTTATTCTATTGTATCTATTCATTTTAGAAAGATTTATTAAAGCAGGTGTCATTTATAAAAACAAAAACAAAAGGTCTTGCTTGTTCCTCTTTAGCGCTTAAGATTAGTTTACTTTGGGCTACTTCTCCATTCTTGGTTACTATTTACTGTTCGATCCACTAAATTCACTTTTTAAAAAAAGAATCTTTTTTTACCATAATGGGTAGAAATATTTCCCATAATCCCCGTTCTTATACCAAGAACAAGTCAGTGATGTAAAAAGTCCATTCAGGGGCGCCTGGGTGGTTCAGTGGGTTAAGCCGCTGCCTTTGGCTCAGGTCATGATCTCGGGGTCCTGGGATCGAGTCCTGCATCGGGTTCTCTGCTCAGCAGGGAGCCTGCTTCCCTCTCTCTCTTTCTCTGCCTGCCTCTCTGCCTCCTTGTGATCTCTGCCTGTCAAATAAATAAATAAATAAAATCTTAAAAAAAAAAATCCAGTGTTTAATAAAAAAGTCCATTCAGCTACCAACAAGCACCCAAATTTAAATTAAATGTTTTCATCTTTATATGCCCTTTCCTAGTTTTTCATAAGAATACTAATGTCAAGCATATTCCAAGAACACTGAATTCTTTTTTTTTTTTAAGATTTTATTTATTTATTTGACAGAGATCACAAGTAGGCAGAGAGGCAGGCAGAGAGAGGAGGAAGCAGGTTCCCTGCTGAGCAGAGAGCCGGATGCGGGGCTCCATCCCAGGACCCTGAGATCATGACCTGAGCCTAAGGCAGAGGCTTTAACCCACTGAGCCACCCAGGCACCCAAGAACACTGAATTCTAATAGTTGAATAGATGCTCAAACTTTCTAATTTTCAATCTTCTTTTAATTTTTTTAAGTAATCTCTACACCTAATGTGGGGCTCAAACTCACAACACTGAGATCCAGAGTTGAATGCTCTATACAATGGACCAGCCAGGCGCCCCTCCATTTTCTTTTCAGTAAAAGAGTAACAGGTGACAAAAGGAAAAACAATTCATTCTAATTAGTTTTATTATCCATAATGTAGTTTTCTACTTTGGACCCTAAAACCTTAAGATATTGGGTATTAAATATAATCAAACCAACCCAGGGAAAGATTTGAAAATCTTATTTCTTTTTTTATTTAAAAAAATTATTTATTTGAGAGAGAAAGAGCGCACACACAGTGGGAGGGGAAGGGCAGAGGGAGAGAGAGAATCTGAAGCAGACTCCCCACTGAGCATGGAGCCCTATGTGGGGCTCAATCTCAGGACCAGAGCTGAAATCAAGAATCAGATGCTTAACCAACTGAGCCACCAAGGCTTCCCTTCTTTTTAAAAAAAAAAAAGAGAGAGAGAGAGGGAAATTCTGTTAAATGAAAATGATGCTGACAAGTATATGGGCATTGATGTGGTTTTTAGAGTGTTGTTGGGGTCTGGAGCCAACAGCCAAGAAAGAATTCTTGAGACATCTTTGGTGCAAAAAGGTGATTTTATAAAAGCACGGGAGCTTGGACCCACGGGCAGAAAGAGCTGCCCTGGGGTTATGAGGGTGGCAATTATATACCTTCAGGTTGGCAGGGAGTTAGGGAAAGAACAAACCTCCAAGGTATTTTGGGAAGAAGGTTTCTAGGACCTGAGGGGGCCAGCCATTGTTTGGGCAGGTCATTTATTGTTAGTAACCCTCAGTCCTGAGACCCTTCAGATGTGTATCAGTGGCCAGATGATTGAAGGATGATTCTCAAGATGTATCTGGGGGGAAGGGAGAATGTAAGAGATAAAGGGAGCTTCCAAAGGAATTTCTATGTGTTTAAGGTACACTCACAGGATCCTGAGGGGGTGGGGCTAAGATGGCCTTTTGCCCTCAGCAAAATGTTAACATCCAGGTAGTTGAGCTCCCAGTGGGAGGTCACTCTGCTTGTGTCAATGGGATGGAAGTAGGAAGAAAATTTATTTTTTTTCTTTTGCCTTTGTTTCCCACATCAGGCATCAAATGGAAAAAAAAAAAAGAGAGAGAGAGGAAAAAAACAGTTAAAAAGAATCAAAATAGTTTCTCCCACTCACATACATCCCCCAAATTTTACAAAGAAATTAAAAGCCCTCAACCTTAGGAACTAGGGGTGCCTGGCTGGCTCAGTCAGCAGAGCATGTAACTCTTGACCTCAGGGTCCTGAGCTCAAGCTCCACATTGGGCATGGAGCTGACTTAAAAAAAAAAAAAAAAAAAAAAAAAAAGGAATCAAAACAAATAAAAATTGTATCCAGTGGTATTTATGTCAACTTGGAAGCATCATCACCTACGGTTCTGTACAGCTTGCTCAATGATAAATGACAGAAACAAGCAACCATAAAAATAAAAAAACTACACTACAAATATCACTATTGGTATACTATATATTTATACACTATCAATATCACTATGGACTGTATTCTCACAGATTGTCAAATTATCACCAGCTTCTAACTTAGGCTTAGGGTCTGAAAAATGAACAGGACACGGGAGTAAAGGTCTCTTTCCTGAAAGACACCATGACAGCCATGTGGGACATCTTTATTCAAGTCAGCCTTTCCTTGGAGGATTAGTAAGTACCACTTACTAATGGACAGGAATTGGCATGGGATGCTAATAAGTTTAATAAAACTTTTTCATCTGGAAAGATTATCTGCCTCTCTATGTTGTAAGTACATGTAAAAATTAAGCACTACTCGAAATATCTCCAGGTTTGTAACGGGCCAGGAAAGAAGAACTTCCTCTGCCCTGTGTTCCTTCTAGATGGACTTAGAATCAAACTGACAAGAGACAGGTTAACAGGAGAAAATAAAATGTAATAGGCATAGTTAGGGGGAATCCACACAGACAGAGATTCCAAAGACTTAGTGACTCAAACAAGGCAATCTGAAGCTCATAGGAGCTAAGGAAAAAGGTAGGGGCCAAAGGGAAGAAAATTCATGAGCCAGAAGGTAAAAGAAGATGTTTGGAAAAACAAGATGTTCCATTATGCAGATGAGTTCCTAAAGGGGACCTCTGTTAATACTTCTCCTCCTGTTGCAGTCTGACCTTTCCAGTTGTAAATTTAGGCAATTATGGGGAAGCTGAGCACCTTTGCTGCATCTGCTGGGTTTCTATTACTCTCTTTTTTTTTTAAGATTTTATTTATTTATTTGACAGACAGAAATCACAAGTAGGCAGAGAAGCAGACAGAGAGAGAGTAGGAAGCAGGTTCCTCACCGAGCAGAGAGCCTGATGCAGGGCTCGATCCCAGGACCCTGAGATCATGACCTGAGCTGAAGGCAGAGGCTTAACCCACTGAATCACCCAGGCGCCCCTCTATTACTCTTAACTGTAAACAATCTTTATGCCATTTGGGGGCAGCCTGCCCTGAGCCCTACAAACCCAGGTCCAAACTTCCCAAGACCTAAGACAAAGTACTTCCCTCCTGAAATCAGAAATCTACTGATCCAAGTTCAGGCCTTCTCCCTCCAATCAGTTACGGCTTTCTCCTCAAACCTGGGCACATGTTGGCAAATGAAAATGAACGTTCCAAACGTGGGTCTGAAAGTCAAAATGTACCACGACGGCACACCAGAATTTGCTGTTTGAAAAACGATAGGGCATTTTATATAGTGAACCAACTACTTCATAATTTATTTGCTAGGATTGAGATTTTAAGCACTGACTGGCTTTTCCCTCCCCCCCCCCCCCCCCCCCGCCACTGGCTACTCTTAAATAGGAACTATGATATATTTACCTATTACGGGACTATTTAGTACTATTTAACAATCATAAAAGAGCATCATTTCCTGAGACTGTTATATTCCAGGCCCTTTAGAGATGATTTTGTGTACACTCTAGTTTAATCCTTTTTTTTAATTTTTTTAAAAAATTTTATTTATTTATTTGACAGAGAGAAATCACAAGTAGATGGAGAGGCAGGCAGAGAGAGAGAGAGAGAGGGAAGCAGGCTCCCTGCTGAGCAGAGAGCCCGATGCGGGACTGGATCCCAGGACCCTGAGATCATGACCTGAGCCAAAGGCAGCGGCTTAACCCACTGAGCCACCCAGGAGCCCCTAGTTTAATCCTCTTAATGACCCATCCTGTCTTATGTGGAGGAAAAACCAAGATTTAGCGACTCCACACAGTAGCTTAACCTGGGGCTACTTCAGGCAGACTGACCTCTTCTTTAATAACTGCTCTCTCCCCAGAAGGTTTTACCTTAAACCAACCAACAATGCCCAAACTGAGCACCAAGGCACTCTGGATACTGCAGCAAATTCACAAGGGCAACTTCAGGATATTTCAAAGTTTTGAGGGAAACCGTGTATTCAGCATGTTGGAAAATGCTGAACCTACCAACCAGAATTCAGTTGCAATGTCAGGTCACTTTATGCTCCTATGGATGACATCATCCACATCTTTGCAAAACCTGGGTTTTCAGTGGGTGCTGTGATAGAAAGCAAGTACTACAGAGAAGTCAATGTGGAACAGGAAATGAGAGCGGTGCTAACCAATCTATTCCCAAGATTTAGGAATTAGTACAGGCATACACATACTGCTTGTGATTGGGGTTATTTAAGAATGATATAACAGTATTTTTTCTCCCAGCTTATGTGTATTTTTTTAAAATATTTTATTTACTTATTTGACAGTGAGAGAGCTAGCAGGAGCAGGAACACAGGCAAGGGGTGTGGGAGAAGGAAAGTATGCTCCCTGGCGATCAACACAGGGCTGGATCCCAGGACCCTGGGATCATGACCTGAGCCAAAGGCAGATGCCCAACGACTGAGTCACTCAGGTGCCCCAATTTTTTTTTTTTTAAATAGCTTCTACGTTGTTAGGACATTAATACTTAATAGGTTGTTTGAACCCAACTAGGACGAACTACTTAAAACTACAGGCACTGTGAAAAAATTATTAATATACTAAGGGAGCCACGAACCAAGTTTAGGAATCTTTTGCCTTAATCAAGTAGTGACAAAGTTGTGCAAGATTCTCCAAGGAGAGCTGTGTGACCCTGCAAAAGTCACAAAGTCCAAAACGCAAACGTAATAACCAGGAAAAGAAGAATTTGGGTTAAAACCATTTTTAAAGGTTGCTCTCTGTCGGCTTAATCCTTCAAATCCTACACAATGTTCCCCTGAATAATTTGTATTTTTAAAAAAACTTCTCAAACATATGCACACAAATTACTGTTTTTCTCATTCTTAGGGACTCAAGCAAAGCTTTTAAAAATTATAGCCTCCAAGCTATGTTGGAAGAGACTGAGCCTCCCCTGTACAGACAGAACACACCCGCAGAGCCTGTGCCAAGGAAACCTGGGGAAAACCTTGAAAGACAGACTACTACCTCCCCAGTACTCCCCAGAGACTGTCAGCTTTTTTTGTGGTTTGCATCCCACTCTTAATATCCTGCTTTTAAGTTCAATAAGAATGCTCCAGGTTATCGTGAAAACACTTGTTTGGAAAGTTCCCTTTCACAGAGCTTTTTATGTAGCACATGATGTGTGAAAAGCAAGGAAAAAGAAATTAACACAAATCTAACCAGCGCTTCCTTCCAGGTAGAAGGAGGGCTGGAATGTCGTGGGGAGAGATACTGGGGGGCTCCAAGGTGCTGGAGATGCTCTAATTCTTCAGCTAGGTGATGAGTACTTAGGTGTATGCGTTCTATTCTTATTCTTTACACCGGAAGTGTAGTTTGATACTTTGTGTAGGTAGATTTCACTGTAGGGATAGGGACACCATAATTTCTATGTGGTAGGGCCACCAGAGTTAAAAGTATGCATTGTCTCTAAGCTGAGTTGAATCACTAGCCATCAGCCTCTACTTGGGAGTAAATGCTTAGCCAGAGGGCTCTGGAGAGGGTGACAGGTTTAAATGGGAAATTAGGTTAATTTTTGGTACAATCACTGAAAAACATGGAGTTAACAAATTAAAAGTTCTCTTAATATTATATTTTTCTCTTCATATAAATACATATATACATATATGTATATGTATATATGTTTTTATTTAAGTAGTCTCTACCCAGCGTAGGGTTCCAGTGCATAACCCTGAGATCAAGAGTTGCATATTCTTCCAACTAAGCCAGCCAAGTATCCCAATATATATATAAATATATATATTTATATATATTTATATGTGTATTTTTTAAGTAAACTCTACACCCAACATGGGCTCAAACTCACAACCCTGAGATCAAGAGTCACATGCTCCAGTGACTGAGCCAGCCAGAGGCCCCATTAAATGAGCATTTTTTTATCCCCCTTGGTTCCTACCTTTCAACAATGTGCAGCTAGTTGTTTTATGGTGTGTTATTCTTCTTCACCCTCTCCAACTCTACCCTCCCCACTTATGACCAAAAGGGTAGAAAACTCTTCCAATTTTAATTCATGTCCCTAATTTTTTAAAAAAATTCATTTGCCATATGCTAAGCACCTGCTAGGGATGGCAGAAGGAAGTTAAACATGTACGGTTGCACCTCCTACATGCAAGAACAACAGGTTGCTATTGCTCTTCAAGGGGTGGGAAATACCTCCTCAGAGACAATCAGTGCACTTGTGTACTACTGTGGACCCAGGTGTGCTTGTCTTCATTGCCAAGTTCTTTCCACTGACATTGGCCTAATAGACATGACCTAAACACGAATGAATATCCTCATCCAACAGGTTCACAAAAAGAACGCCTAACATTCAAGAGCACCATGCCAAGGGTTTAACTTACAACATTTCATTTAATCTCCACAATACTACCCAACTATGTATAATACACCCAGTTTACAGTTTAAAAAACGAAGTTCAATGAAATGGGTTTTCCAGGCTGGTCCAAGTGCAGTGGTGTTTACAATTAATTGATCGCAGCCAATTACACATTTCTTCCTTCCTTCTCCGCTCCTACTGATTCATTTGACTAGCGGAAGGAAGGAAGGAAGGAGGAAAAAAAGAAATGGAGTTTCCAAAGTCACACACCTAACAAGTGGTGGAATCGAGACACAATCTCAGAACCCCAAAGCAGATCTCCACCATTGAGCCATCTCCGTGTGCCGCCGGGAAAACATTCCGGACCAGCTTTAGGAAATTCAAGCCCCTCTCCTGTCACAAATACTGCTCCACACTTGCCCCCACTCTCCCCAAATCTAGCGTTAGCACCGCACTTAAATCCCCAAGACAAGAGTCGGTAAACTGGTGTCTGCCCTCAAATCAACGTGCCTCGCTTCCTCTGCCCCGACCCTGGGAGATGCCTCTGGCTAACTCTTCCGAGAGCTTAATTCCAGCCGGGGCGGACCTCTCCGGGACGGGAGTCCAGCCCCCCCCCCCGCGCCCCGCACCCTGCCGGGTCTGCGCCTCCTGGCAGTCCTCAAAGGGGTAAGGAGGTGGGGGGCAGGCTGCTGGCGCGTCCGAACCGAACCCGGTCCCTCTGAGGCCGACCCGCAGGCCCGGGGGCGGCGCAGAGCGCACGGCGACCAACAGGAACCCTCCTTGACTCCCGCAGACCCCCCAGCCACCGCCTCCGGGAGAAATACCCGGCGACCCCCGCCCCCCTACCACCACTTTCTTCAAACTCTGAGCTCGCGGGAGAGAGAGGAGGGGGACGAGCCAAGACGACTAAGTTCTCCACCCCGACCCAAAGTTCTACACTCCAGGGAGGCAAGTGAAGCAAAGCGATCAGAGAGGTGCCCCAGGAAGACCCCCCCGCTCCGGTCCCGGCTTTCCGGAGGCCGCAGGGGAGGGGGCAACGCGCTCCCTCTGGGTGTCCTCCCTCAAGCAGGCTGCGACCTGGGGGCGCAGAGGGAGCAGCGCCCCCACCTCCGACACCGGGAGGTCCCCCGGGAGTCGGGGACGTTGGCCCTCAGATGTCGAGGGGTCTCGAAGGAACCCAGCGAGGTCGCACCGTACCTTTCTCTCGCGCGCCGGATGTCCGCGCCGCAGGGACCGCTGCCGGCGACAGGGTGGGGGGCGAGGGGAGACGACGGGGACGGGTTCCCGCAGGCTCCGGCGGCCCCTGGGCCTCGGCGCCGCCCAGCGCCGCGCCTCTCGCCGCCCGCTCGCTGGGCTGCGCCCCCGGCTCCCGCAGGTTACCTGTGGCGGAGCTCCGCGCGCCCGCAGCTCTCCCTGCCCTGGCCCCGCCCCACCCGCGGCTCCTAAAGTGGGGCCGCAGCGCCCCGCAGCGGCCAGCGCCCCACACTGCGGGGACCTGTGGGAGGTGGAAGGCCGGTGGGCTGTCCCTGGGTTGCAGGCCGCTCCCAGCTGGGGCAGCTCTCCCTCCCTGGTCCGCCAGAAGTAGCGCCTCCTTCTGAAGAGTGGGCGGGAAGGGGGCTGCGGTGTGGTGAGCTTTTCCGCGCACGGTTGGCCAGGAGGTTCATTGGAGGGGGAGTGGGGAATTGGGAGAAAACCATCCCTCAGCCTGTGGCCAAATGGATATTTCAGTATATTCTTCGCTCGCTTGACTGGAATGGCTCGGTGGGAGCTCAACAGTGATGAATGAAGCAGACTCATTAGAGCTGGAGAAGGTAAGGAAGCTCCTGTTCCAAAGAGCTGCTTTGTAAGTAGCTCTCAGAACCATCCCAGATGATACAGACAGATGCACTGAGCACTCCTGACTCCTGTATTCAAATCACATCATGCACACCTTTAACTTGGTCCGGTGTTGTCTGTTTTTCTTAGTTACTTCTTCAGCACCTAGAAGAGTTCCCTGAAGATAGTGAGCCTTAATAAAGTGAATGTGTGAATGAATGGAACCTCATTCAACATTCCGAAGAAGCATGACTGGAAACTGCCACCCCAACACGGAAGGAGGGCTACGCGGAACCCTAGAAAGGTGTCTCAGTCTTACCAAGGTTTGGAACAAGCTTACTTTGAACCAGATTTTTCTGATCTGCTTTGAAATGGGCCTGGTTTCCGTGGGTAAAGAAACGTGATGATCTCCTTTTTCTTAATATAATTGTCTCCATCCCCCCACCCCCACTCTTTCAGGGAGCATCAGGTGGAGAGATCACCAGGAGAGGGTGAGTACTGGATTTTCTCTACAATTTCAGAACTTCCCTATCCCATTGCCATGGCAGCAGTTTTTCTTGGCAGGGTGTGAAACCTCTCCTGCGTGTGCTTTGACCCTCTTCAGGGTTGTTCCCATCCCTGTCACTCTTCATCTGGAGCTGTTAGAACACATTTCCTTTCCCTGCCCCTTGGTAGCTCTGGATTTCTCTCGAGGCAAGTCACCAGTGAATTACAGGTGAATTACAGGTGAACTCCCAAAGTCAAGATACATATGCATGACTTTTCAACCTGATCATTTCTTTCTTATATGTGTCCAGATTAAAGAGTTTTCTTAGCCATTCCTTTGAATAAACTAACAGAGATAAAGAGTGCTCCCTTCCTCTGGGAAGCTTTTATAACATCACCATAAAGTCGAAATGAGATGGAGTTTTAAGTTACATTTGTGGGCAGTCGCAGCAATCATGCATTAATTCTGCTGAAAGGAACAGAAAGCTGGCGCATAAAACATGTGAATGCTCCTGGAAGCCAACCACAATTGTTCCCAGGCTTTGACTAGTGGGAATTCCTGGCAGAGGGGCCCCGTGAGAGCCAAAGCAGACAGTTGCTGAGCTGCTTGGAGATCTTATTTGCTCGTCTCCAAGAGGGCACGCAGTCTTTGTAAAACTAATGAAAAGAGATTCTGACCCTCCCTCTCTATGAGGAAGGCTCCCAGCCTACAGTTCCATTCTTGTACCTCTATTCAGCTCAAGCAAAGCCAGCCTCACAGATCCACCTCACCACACCCTCTTTCTGTCTCATGAGAAAGAAGTCTGTTCTGCCAGTGATCATTTTCCCTGCTTTCTGAGAATCTAATTTGCTCTGACGTCCAGCAACATTTCTTTCATGAGTTGACTGCGCTAGCTGTCATTCGTGCCGTTAGCTTCAATTTGTCCTTCAGCCCACCATTCTGTCTTCTAACCCCGCCACTCCTTGAAACTACCCTTGCTAAGGCTTCTACCCAGGGAAACTTACTTCCATGAGCCTCTCCGTGATCATATCCGCCTTTTCCTCTAGAGGAAACCACCATACTAAATTCTGTATTATCTTTTTCAGTTTTCAGCTTGGAGCAGGTGAAGGTGCAACTCACTTCAGTCGTCCCGAATACAGGTTCCTCTGACAGTGGCTGTGCCCAGTATGCCACCTACGTTTGACCCCAACAAGACCAAGGTTGTATACCTAAGGTACACTGGTGGAGAAGTCAGTGCCATGTCTGACCTGGCCCCTGAGATTGAACCCTTGGGTCAGTCTCCAAAAGAGTCTGGCACCAGTAATTGAAAGGATCTGAGGATTACAGTGAAACTGACTATTCAGAACACACCGGCCCAGATTGAAGTAGCACCTTCTGCCTCTGCCCCAATTATCAGAGCCTTCAAGGAACTTCCAAGAGACAGAAAGAAGCAGAAAAACATTAAGCACAGTGGAAATACCAAATCTGATGAGACTGTCCACATTCCCCAGCATATGCAGCATTGATCCTTAGCCAGAGAACTCTCTGGAATCATTAAAGAGATCCTAGAGACTGCTTGGTCTGTTGGCTGCAATGTTGATGGCTACCACCCTCATGACATTGTAGAGAACATCAATAGTGGTGCAGTGAAATGCCCAGCTGGTTAGAAACTACAGGGGAAATATTTCAAAGGAAATATTTCAATGAAGAATCATTTGACAACCAAAAAAAAAAAAAGTTCCCTGTGTGTATTAATAACTCTCTTATCACAAATAAATGTATCCCTAAACACAACATTGTACAGTTTTACCTAGTTTTGTACAGTTTGTACAGTTTTTTGCCTAGTTTTGGACTTTTTGTAAATGGAAGCAATCTGGGAGAGCCTAGGTGGCTCAGTCAGTTAAGTGGCCAACTCGATTTCAGCTCAGGTCATGATTTTAGGATTGTGAGATTGAGCCCCATGCAGGGCTCTGCACTAAGCAGGGAGTCTGCTGGAGATTTTTTCCTTCTGTCCTCCCCTCCCCCCCAACCCTTACCCCTGTTCGAGTATGCAGCAGGCACTCTCTCTCTCACTAAAATAAATAAATGAATCTCAAAAAAAGAAAAGGAATCATTTTGCACTCTTCCTATGCATTTTGCTTTTCTCACTCAGCATTCTGTTTCTGAGATTCAGCTATTCAATTTCTCTGCTATATAGTGTTTCATTGTAAGAAGATACCGCAATTTATTTATCCAGTCTACTTTTGGACATGGGGTTGGCTCCAGTTTTTGCTGTTGCAAACACTGTTGCTATGAACACTCAAATATTTCTCCCAATGCATATGTGTAAGAGTTTTTAGGATGATTATCTAGAAGTGGAATTGTTGGGTCTTAAGGAATGTAAGTGTTCAAATTTACTAGGTAGTCAGTAGTCATTACTAGGTAGTCAGTAGTCTGACTACTACTAGGTAGTCAGTAGTCAGTAGTCAATCCTAGGTAATGCCGGAGTGTTTTCTTTCTTTCTTTCTTTCAAGATTTATTTATTTGAGAGCAAGAGAGTGTGTGAGCAGGGAAGGAACAGAGAGAGTAGGAGAAAGATGATCCCAAGCAGGCTCCACACTCAGCATTGACCCCCGGTTCCATGTCATGACCCTGAGATCATGACAGAAGCCAAAATCAAGAGCCAGCCAGTTTACTGACTGAGTCACCCAGGTGCCCCACCAAATGGTTTTCTAAACCAGTTGTATCAATTTTCATCCCTATCAACAATGTGTTAAAGTTCCCCTTCCTCTACATCTTTGGATTGTGTGTGTGTGAAACTATTTCTTATTATAGTTGTGATTGGTATTTCTCCAATTAGCAGTACAATTGAATATCTTTAATATTTAATAAATTTTCTTGTTCTCTTTTTTGTTAATTGGTCTTGCGTTTTGCTCTACTTCATGTATTTTTTAAGGTTTTATTTATCTCTTTGAGAGAGAGAGACAGAGAGAGCACAAGCAGAAGAGAGGCAGAGGGAGAGGAAGAAGCAGACTCTTCACTGAGCAGAAAGCCCGCCATGGGGCTCCATCGCAGGATCTGAAGATCACAATGGAAGCAGACCTTAACCATCTGAGCAACTTCAGCGCCCCTGTTTCATGTATTTTGAGAAATCCTTCCTGACCCTGAGGTATACAAATATTCTTCTGTATTTCCTTCCAAAAGTTTTAAAGTTTTGGGGCACCTGATTGGCTCAGTCAGTAGAGCAAGTCATTCTTCATCTCGGGATTGTGAGTTCAAGCTCCACGTTGGGTGTTGAGAGTACTTTAAAAAATAAAATCTTGGGGCACCTGGGTGGCTTGTCGTTGGCGCATCTGCCTTCGGCTGTCGTAATCCCAGGTTCCTTGGATTAAGCCCTGCATCGGCCTCCCTCCTGAGTGGGGAGCCTTCTTCTCCTTCTCCCTTTCCCCCTGCTTATGTTTCCTCTCTTGCTGTCTCTCTCTCTATCAAATAAATAAGTAAAATCTTTTAAAAAATAAAAATAAATAAATAATAAAATCTTTTTAGAAAGTTTTAAAGTTTTGCCTTTCACATTTAAGTACATATTCCATCTGAAATTCATTTCTCCTCTCATTTACAATGCCAAAGCTATCTTATAATGAATTTTCATGTATGCTTGAATCTGTTTTGGGTTCTCTATTTTGTTCCCTTTGCCTATTCCTTTTTTTTCTCCATTTGCCTACTCCCGTGCTACTACCATACCGCCTGAAAACTGGTAGTTTTTCATTAAATCTTGATTTCTTTTTTTTTTTTTTAAGATTTTATTTATGTATTCAACAGAGAGAGAGATCACAAGTAGGCAGAGAGGCAGGCAGAGAGAGAGAGGGAAGCAGGCTCCCTGTAGAGCAGAGAGCCTGATGTGGGCCCCGATCCCAGGGCCCTGAGATCATGACCTGAGCTGAAGGCAGAGGCTTTAACCCACTAAGCCACCCAGGAGCCCCTAAATCTTGATTTCTTATCATAGACATCCTACCCTGATCTACTTCTTTTCCATAAGAAATCTCAAGTATTCTGGGGAACCTGGATGGCTCAGTCGTTAAGCATCTGCCTTCGGCTCAGGTCATGATCCCAGGGTCCTGGGATCAAGCCCCATATTGGCCTCCCTGCTCACCAGGAAGCCTGCTTCTCCCTCTCCCACTCCCCCAGCTTGTGTTTCTGTTCTCATTCTCTCTCTGTCAAATAAATAAATAAATAAATAAATAAAATATTTTTAAAAAGAAAAAGAAATCTCAAGTGTTCTAAGCTCTTTTGTCTTCCATAGACATTTTAGGACTTGCTTGTCTGGATCTATGAAAATTTTGTAATTAGTTTTTTTAATTTAATAAGTTTTTTAAAGGTAACTCTGCCAAATGTGGGGCTCAAACTCCCAACCTGATGATCAAGAGTCGCATACTCTCCTGAGCCAGCCAGGCGCCTTCCATGAAATTTTTGTGATCTTGATTTGAAATCCCAGAGAATCTATGTGGTGGGTGGCATTGTTTATTCACAATTGTTTATTCTCATCCTACTTTGCCATGCTTTCCTGTAGTGGTGTAGACTCCTCTGCCGCACTGGTTTGGAGCTTGTGTGACTTGCCTTGACCAACACCAGGTTGGAGCAGAAGCTTTAAAAATGTTGTGTACTTTAGTGCTTCCCAGCCCCTGCTTTTCTCACCTTGAGCTTTTGCCCTGTGCTATAAGAATATGTCACAAAGAGTGGCTGCCTCTTTAGCTGGGATCTCAGTAGGAGAAAACACATGGTCTGCAGCCCTCATGTAATGGGAGCAAGAAACAAATTGTTTGCTGCTGTTGCAATTTGGAGAGAATTAACATCTTTACACTGTTGAGTCTTCCTATCTATGAACACTTTTGACATGTCTGTCCGTTCACTTAGAATTTTAGTGACTTAAAACATTTTTTAAACTTTTCATTTTCTGGGGTGCCTGAGTGGCTCAGTTGGTTAAGCAACTGCCTTCAGCTCAGGTCACAATCTCAGGGTCCTGGAATCAAGTCCTGTGTCCAGCTCTCCACTCAGCGGGGAGTCTGCTTCTCCCTTTCCCTCTCCCTCTGTATTCTCCCTCTCTCTCAAATAAATAAAACCTTTTTTAAAAAAACTTTTCATTATCTGAGATTTATTAATCTTTTTTTTTACCATTGCAAGTGATATCTCTACCTCTAAAAGCACATTTTCTACCCTTTTCTTATCAAGAAAAATACAAATATCTTTGTTTATTGAATTTACATCCAAAAACATGGCTAAGTTCTGTTATTAACTTGAGAACTTGTAGGTTCTTCAGTTTTCTATGTACCTACAAGTAAGGATATTTTATTTCGAATCTTTATATCTTTTTTTTTTTTTAGATTCTATTTATTTATTTATTTGACAGACAGAGATCACAAGTAAGTAGAGAGTCAGGCAGAGAGAGAGGAGGAAGCAGGCTCCCTGCTGAGCAGAGAGCCAGATGCAGGGCTCGATCCCAGGACCCTGAGATCATGACCTGAGCCAAAGGCAGAAGCTTTAACCCACTGAGCCTCCCAGGTACCTGTCTAATCTTTATATCTTTAAAAAAATTTATTTTGAGATAATTATAGATTCATAAAAATTTGCAAAAATAGTATAAAGAGGTACAGTGTATCCTTCACCATTTCTCCCAATGGTTACATTTTCCATACTATGGCACAACATAAAAACCAGGAAATTGACAGTGGTATAATGTGTGCACAGTTGTTGTTGTTTTAAAATTTATTTATTTATGTATAAATTTGTACAAATTTATGTATTTGCTTGACAGAGGGAGAAAAAGAGAGCACAAGCAGGAGGAGTGGCAGGCAGAAGGAAAAGGAGAAGCAGGCCACCTATGGAGTGGGGAGCCGACGTGGGGCTCAATCCCAGGACCCTGGGATCATGACCTGAGCCAAAGGCAGACACTTAACCAACTGAGCCACCCAGGTGCCCCAGTGTGTGTGCAATTTTATCACATGTGTAGCTTCATTTAACCCCTATCACAATCAAGATAAAGAACTATTCCATCACCACAAAGAGTACTTGTGCTCCACACCTTCCCCTTTCTCAATCCGAGCCTAACCCCTGGCAGCCACTAGTGTGTTTTCCATCTTTACAATTTTGTCCTTCAAAAATGTTATATGGGGGCACCGGGGTGGCTCAGTGGGCTAAAGCCTCTGCCTTCGGCTCTGATCATGATCCCAAGGTCCTGGGATCGAGCCCCACATCGGGCTGTCTGCTCAGCAGGGAGCCTGCTTCCTCCTCTCTCTCTGCCTGCCTCTCTGTCTACTTGTGATCTCTGTCTGTCAAATAAATAAATAAAATCTTTAAAAAAAAATGTTATATGAATGACATCATACAGAATGTGACCTTTTGAGACCGTTTTTTTCATTCAGTATAAAGGCCATAGAGATTCATCCAAGTTGTTGGCATGTTTCAATAGTTCATTTTTTTTATTGCTCAGTAGTATTCCATGGTATGGTTATACCCCAGTCTGTTTAACCATTTATCTGTTGAAAAGCATCTGGATTGGGGTGCCTGGGTGGCTCAGTGGGTTAAGCCTCTGCCTTTGGCTCAAGTCTTGGTTTCAGGGTCCTGGGATTGAACCCCACATCTGGCTCTCTGCTCAGCAGGGAGTCTGCTTCTCCCTCTCTCTCTGCCTGCTTCTCTGTCTACTTGTGATTTCTCTCTCTATTAAATAAATAAATAAAATCTTAAAAAAAAATAAAGGCCTCTGGGTTGTATAGAGGCTTTGGCTAGTATTAAAGCTGCCATGAGCAATCATGTACAGGTTTTTAATATAAACATGTTTTCATTTCTTGGAGATTAAGTGCCCATAACAGGGATTGATGGGTTGTACAGTAACTGCAAGTTTAATTTTTAAAAAAATATTTATTTATTTTAGAGGAAGGGAGAAGAGGGAGAGAATCTCAAGTAGGCTCCACTGAGAATGGAGCCTGACGAGGGCCTCAATCACACAACTCATGAGAGCAAACCAACTGTTCTATGGAGTGGCTATGTCATTTTACATGCCCACCACCAATGTACAAGGGATTCAGTTTTTCCACATCCTTGCCAGCATTTGCTGTTATTATTATTTTTTTAATTTTAGCCATTAAAAAAAAAAAAGATTTATTTATTTATTTGAGAGAGTCAGGAAGAGGGGCAGAGAGAATCTCAAGCAGACTCCCTATTGGGTGTGGAGCCCGACACAGGTCTTGACCTCAGGACCCTGAGATCGTGACCTGAGCCAAAAACAGTTTGGATGCTCAAATGGCTGAGCCATCCAGGTGCCCCTGTTTCAGCCATTTTCATAGGTAGTATCTCATCTTTGTCCCAATAATTAACATTTATTTAATGACTAGTGATATTGCCTATCTTTTCTTTCACATTCTAGAGGGTTTATTTTTTATACTCATTATGTCATGAATTCATAAGAAACAGATTCCAGCAACTCAGACCCCTCTCCATTGGCTCTCACAAAGTATACTTCTCTGGGTGAGCAGGCTGGTGCAAGTAGGCAGTGAGGTAGGCAGAGACAGAGAGAGGAGGAAGCAGGCTCGCTGCTAAGCAGAGAGCCTGATGTGGGGCTCCATCCCAGGTCCTGGGATCATGACCTGAGCCGGAGGCAGAGGCTTTAACCCTGAGCCACCCAGGCACTCCCAGGGTGGGGTTTGAACTCACTACCCAAGATCAAAAGTTGCACCCTCTACCCACCAAGCCGGTACATATCCTCACCCACCTTCAGTGATATAAGCAGAACTTCCTAACTGGTTTGCTGCTACCACTTATGTGCAAATAAATGGATTATAGATGTGGCTAAGTTATTGATTCCTTTAGCCTTTTGGGACAGCTGGGCAGGACCTGAGGGGACCAAAGTCTCTGGTCAGTCACCTCTGGCTGCAAGTAGCCTGTCCATTTAGGTCAGCGTGCTGTACGAATAGTATCATTTTCTATTTGCACCATGGCTGGACAGTGTGGGGGAGCAATGGTTTCAAGAATAGACTTCTAGGGGTGCCTGGGTGGCTCAGTTGGTTATGTTTCTGACTGATGACTTCACTCAGGCCTTGATCTCAGGGTTATGAGTTTGAGCCCTGTGTTGGACTCCAACCTGGATATGGAGCCTACTTTAAAAAAAAAAAAAAAAAATTGTCTCATGAAATAAGTCTGGGGATAAGCCTTTCCAGGTCTGAGTACAGTACTTCAACAAAGTCATTCAGACTCTTTCTCTCTTTCTATTCTTCTATTTCTATGACAGGGTTTTTGTCTTAGGCTTCGTACCTCATTGTTGTAAGATGGCTTCCCTATCTCCAAATACCATGTTCTTACACAGCTGTGTTCAAAGCAGGAAAGTGTATTGTTAAGGGGCTCTTCTGATTTCATTGGCTTCTCTTATCAGAGAGCAAACTCTTTCCTAGAAGGTCTCCAGCAAGATTCACTCCTTACTTTTTACTGACCAAATACTAAGGAGTCTTGGAGTTTGAGTATCTGACTTTTCCCATCGAGCTTGGGAAGTAGGCACAGGAGAACAGGGAAGTGGGTTTGGGAATGGCTGGTAAGTAGCTGACTGACAATGTCTGCCACTTTTGTAAGTAACACTGAGTAAATGTCTAAGTGACAGTTCCTAGATCTCATTCTAGTAGATACTTATTTATTTATTTATTTAGTAAACTCTACCCCAGAAGTGGGACTTGAACTCATGACTGAGATTGAGAATTGTATGCTATACAGGCATCTGGGTGGTGATTCTCTTTGTCTCAAGTCATGACCCTAGGGTCCTGGAATCCAGGCCCCACATTAGGCTCCCTGTTTGGCAGGAAGCCTACTCCCTCTCCCACTCCCTCTGCTTGTGTTCCCTCTCTTAATGTCTCTCTCTTTCAAATAAATAAATAAAATCTTAAAAAAAAAAAAAAAAGAATTGGATGCTGTATAGACTAAACCAGCCAAGTGCTTCTCTAGTAGATTTTTTTTTTTTAAGATTTTATTTATTTATTTGACAGGCAGAGATCACAAGTAGGCAGAGAGGCAGGCAGAGAGAGAAAGCAAAGCAGGCTCATCACTGAGCAGAAAGCCCGATGCAGGGCTCGATCCCAGGACCCTGGAATCATGACCTGAGCCGAAGGCAGAGGCTTTAGCCCACTGAGCCACCCAGGCGCCCCTTGATTTTTTTTTTTTTTTTTTTTTAGTGGAAGTCTACATGTAGCAATTCCATTTTACTAGTCTGGGACTTTACTTGGGTAATTACAAATGCCGTTTTCAGTTTGTTCATGGCTTCTAGTTGGAAAAATTCATTATGTATTCCAAAGACAACATGATAGATATCTAAGAAATAGCCAAAATTACAGGATTAAAGGAAGTTGCCCTGGGGCAATATTCAATAACTAGAATATTAGAAATCAAGTAACTTGATCCACATCCTGCTGCCCTCCCATTTTTGTTCCTATCTGGGTCTTATTTTAATAAATGGCATTACCATGCATCTAGTTGCTCAAACCAAATGCATGGGAGGAGTTCCTTCCCTGACCACCCATACTGAAGAAGCTACCTACAAATCTTATCTATGCTATCTCTGAAATTTATAAAATCTATAATCTGAAATTGTAAAATCTATCCAGTCCTCTCACTTTTCATTGTTATTTCTTCTTCCACTCTTAAATCTGCAATCCACTTCCCCCACATCAGACAGAATATAGGCATCAGCTATCTACTGCTGTGTAACAATCCATCCCAAATCCTAAGGTCTTTTTTTTTTTCTTTTTTTGGAAGATTTTATTTATTTATTTGAGAGAGAGAGAATGAGAGAGAAAGAACATGAGGGGGTTAGGGTCAGAGGGAGAAGCAGACTCCCTGCCGAGCAGGGAGCCCAATGTGGGACTTGATCCCGGGACTCCAGGATCTAGACCTGAGCCAAAGGGAGTTGTCCAACCAACTGAGCCACCCAGGTACCCCCAAATCCTAATGTCTTTGAAAAACAACTATTTTAGGGTGCCTGGGTGGCTCAGTGGGTTAAGCTGCTGCCTTCGGCTCAGGTCATGATCTCAGGGTCCTGGGATTGAGTCCTGCATCGGGCCCTCTGCTCAGCGGGGAGCCTGCTTTCCTCTCTCTCTCTCTCTCTCTGCCTGTCTGTCTACTTGTGATGTCTCTTTGTCAAAAAAAAAAAAAAATCTTAAAAAAAAAATATTTTAGGTGTGCCTCGCTGGCTCAGTCAGTATAGTATGTGAATCTTGATCTAGGGGTTGTGAGTTCAAGTTCCACCTTGTGTGTTGAGCCTACTAAAAACAACAACAACAACGGCAGCCATCTTATTTACTCATGATTCTGTGGTTTGGTTGAGCAGGGTTCACCTGGAATAGCAAGTCTGTGTTCCATGTGGTGTTAGACTTGCTTATGTGGCTGCAATGTGGGGTGGAGAATCCAAGATGGTCACTCCCACGTCTGGTCCCTCAGGTGGGATGGCTGGAAAGCTGGGGCCTCTCTACTCCTGTGCTATAGCATCCTTCATGGATGGTTTCCCTGTCCATGAGGCTTCTCAAGCACACTAGCCCAAACTTCTTTTCATGGTGGCTCTGGGCTCCAAAAAGTGAAAGAGGAGGTAGCAAAGCCTTTTATGGTCCAATCTCAGAAGCTGCAATGTCACTGTTATTTCTATTGGTTAAAAGCAAGTCATAAGGTCTGCCCACATTCAAAAAGAGGGAAAATAGCAAGGAGGAGAGGCAAAGTCTCATTTGCAAAAGGGCGTGTGGGATGGTGTGGATGGTTGTGGCCATCTTTGGAAATAATCTACCAGCAAGGGCTTTTAGAAAAGTAACCACACATCTCACATCCCCTCTTAAGAGTCCTTAATGCTTCCAAAGGCACTTAGAGTAAAATCCCGAAACTCTTTATCCTGAAAAGACCACCTGTTCCTCATGCCTGCCACTGTCCTCCTGTCTTATCACATTGACATTTTGTTCCTCCAATGCCCTTTCCTTTTTCCTTGTTTTTTCCAACTACTGAGAAACCTTCCAGGGGAACACTCTCCATCCCAGCTTTAACTTTGCTATCTCCTCATGGTCAACTGAAATGTCATTTTAGGACACCTGGGAGGCTCAGTCGGTTAAATGTCTGCCTTCAGCTGAGGTCATGATCCCAGGGTCCAGGCATTGAGTCCTGCATTGGGCATCCCTGTGGAGCAGGGAGCCTGCTTCTCCCTCTGCCTGCTGCTCCCCTTGCTTGTGCTCTCTCTGACAAATAAATAAATAAAATCTTTACAATAGGGGCGCCTGGGTGGCTCAGTGGGTTGGGCTGCTGCCTTCGGCTCAGGTCATGATCTCAGGGTCCTGGGATTGAGCCCCGCATTGGGCTCTCTACTCCGCAGGGAGCCTGCTTCCCTCTCTCTCTCTCTCTCTCTGCCTGCCTCTCTGCCTACTTGTGATCTCTGTCTGTCAAATAAATAAATAAAATCTTTAAAAAAAAAATCTTTACAATAAAAATGAAATGTCATCTTTTTAATTATTTATTTGAAAAAATTTTAAAGTAATTTCTATAGCCAACATGGGGCTCAAACCTACAACCCCAAGATCAGGAGTCACATGCTCTACCAACTGACCAGCCAGGGGCCCCTAAATTTTTTTTTTAAGTAAGCTCTATGCCCAGTGTGGGGGGCTTGAACTCATGACCCTGAGATTAAGAGTCACATGCTTTACCAACTAAGGCAGGTAGGTACCCCAAATATCATCTTTTTAGGACAGGTCTTCTCTGGCCACCCCATCAAAATCAGACTCCTTCTCTCACCCTCCTGGACTCTTTCTCTCTCTCTCTCTCTCTCTTTTTTTTTAAGATTTTATTTATTTATTTATTTATTTATTTGACAGAGAGACATACAGCGAGAGAAGGAACACAAGCAGGGGGTGTAGGAGAGGAAGAAGCAGGCTCCCCGCTGAGCAGGGAGCCTGATGCAGGGTTCCATCCCAGGACCCTGGGATTATGACTTGAGCCAAAGGCAGATGCTGAACGACTGAGCCCCCCAGGTGCCCCCTCATGTACTCTTTCACCTCCCTCTGTTTATCTCCTCCAAAGCACAGCCCCGAAAATTTAATTGCCTTCATGGTCATTAAAAAAAATTAAAAAAACATATTTGTTGATTGTTGAAGAGATGATGTTATCAAATATAAGTCTCTATAATGGCTACAAATATGTTTACACATTTAAAAGGAGAGTGTTTCCTTCCAAGGAGGGAAGCCAGAAAGAAACTAACATTTCACTGGATATTCTCTTATGCCTTTTGCCTCTTTTACCTTATACATGTTTTTTAAAAGATCGAAACATTGTTATTTGTAAAGCTATCTCTACATCCAATGTGGGGCTTGAACTCACAACCCCAAGATCAAGAGTCTCACGCTCTACTAACTGACCCAGCCAGAGGCCCCTCAAAACATTATTTTGATAAAGTCTCTTTAATGGTGGGCTGCCTCAGTGAAAATGATTTAATGATTTTTTAATGATTGGATCAGGTCAATGACCGTCTTAGGAGACCCGGAGACTGTAAGCTGTCTTCTTGAAAAATTCGGTTGGCTTCCCTGGATTAGCAGGAGTTGAGGGAGATTTTTTTTTTTTTTAAGATTTTTTTTTATTTATTTGACAGACAAAGATCACAAGTAGGCAGAGAGGCAGGCAGAGAGAAAGGAGGAAGCAGGCTCCCCGCTGAGCAGAGAGCCTGGATGTGGGGCTCCATCCAAGGACCTTGGGATCATGACCCGAGCCAAAGGCAGAGGTTTTAACCCAGGTGCCCCTTGAGGGAGAGTCTATAGAAGGTTCTTTTTTCTGTTTGCTACAAGAGAGAATTAATGGCTTTAAATACATATTTTAAAAGAAAGCCTAAAAGGCTCTCAACATGTGAATCCTAGGAACCAGGCATAAAGCCATCAGATGCCTTAAAATATCCTAAAATGCAGGCTGCAGGCTGTATTTAATTACTTGCCCTCTTCAGGACTGCAATTATTCTGCCTAAATTGTACAGGTCTCTTTTAAATAGCTCTCATGTTCCTTGTTACAAGACTTCTAATTGTAGACGGCAAAATAATTCATTAGAATAAGGGCACAAACTTCTGGACTTTAAAATTCAAATTTTATTTTATTTATTTTAGGATTTTATTTATTTATTTGACGGAGAGAGAGAGAGACAACGAGAGAGGGAACAGAAGCAGGGGGAGAAGCGGAGGGAGACGGAGAAGCCGGGGTCCTGCTGAGCTGGGAGCCCAGTTCGGGGCTTGATCTCAAGACCCTGGGATCATGATCTGAGCCAAAGGCAACCGCTGAATGACTGAGCCACCCAGGCGCTCCGAATCTTGTAAATTAAATGGCTTGGGGCAATAGACCCATTTTTGAGTGTATATGTATGTTTTAATTCTTTATCTAGGAGACTGGGAGCCAGTTCTTCACTTTCTGCCCCCCTTGTCAGTCTAAGGCTATAATATAATTTCCTGTAGCCACTAAATAGGAACAAGATCTAATGTCTAGGGACGCCTGGGTGGCTCAGTTGGGAAGCCTGCTTCTCCCTCTCCCACTCCCGCTGCTTGTATTCACTCTCTCACTGTGTCTCCCTCTGTCAAATACATAAATAAAAATCTAAAAAAAAAAAAAAAGGTTCTGTGCTAAACAGGGGGTTGAACTTACTCAGGACCCTGAGATCAAGAGTCACAAGCTTCACCAACTGAGCCAGAGGCACCCCAAAGTCTTTCCATGTTTATTTAAATACTGAAAGAATCTATATACATGACTTTTTAAATTAAAAAAAAAAACTTCTTTCAATTTTTTTCAATATATCCTTTATTTGAAAGCTGAGAGAATTGGATTAACAGCAAAAGAAAAGCAATACAATTTTTTCTTGTTCTGTTTGTTCAAACGTTATCAATACCGTACATTTTGGGGGGCACCTGGGTGGCTCAAGTGGGTTAAGCCTCTGCCTTCAGCCCAGGTCAAGGTCTCAGGGTTCTGGGATCAAGCCCAGCATCTGGCTGCCTGCTCAGTGGGGAACCTGTTTCCACCACCCCCCTGCCCCCCATCTGCCTCACTGCCTACTTGTGATCTCTCTCTCAAGTAAATAACTAAAATCTTAAAAAAAAAAAAAACTGTACATTTGTAAATGACAATGAATTAGAATCTTTTAAACCTGTCTATGACTCTCATCTACCTTGGGATAGAGCATAATCAAGGATTTGGCTTTTATTGATTTTTTAATGGATTTGTTCCTTTTTTTCTCAAGAATGGACCAATTCTCAAATATTTTAGGGCGTGCTCCAATTTACTGCTGATGTCCCCTTTAAAAGTTGTCTTTTGGGGGGATAGCAGAGATTATCAAATATCTCCATCCTTTCGGGGTCTCAGGCACAGTGGGGTTTTTGGCTTAGGAATTGTCCTATCTTGAACCCATGGGTCCCTGGGACAGACATGCCCGGCAACCAGCCCAGGAATGCCCTGACTGGCTAGCCTGACTTTAGACGGGCTTCTAGGACCTCGTGAGCAGTCCTCTGGAGTTTGAATCAAGACAGTTCAGTGTCCTTTCCAAGATGGTGGGTTTGTTCTGGGATAGTTGGAAGTCTAAATCCAATCTGGGAGAGGACTTCTTCCTTCCCCCTGGGAACTTCCTTTTATAAAATGAATGAAGGGCACTAGGAAAATTATCTCTAGTGTAACTTCCCCTGATAAGGTCAAGTAGAGCCTTCTTGTGTTTGCTATGCCGTGTGCTCCCCCTTCCTCCCCAGCCCCAGCCTGGGACGTGCTATCTGCCCCACCGGATCTCAGTGTTCTGGACTAGGTTCTAGACTCGCTTGCCCTCTGGTTTCCAGTTGGGTTTGGCCATTGGGAGGCACTTACAGGAGAATGGAGGGTGGTTGGTGAGAGAGAGGTCAGGGTATCTCTACTGCTGTCTCCTTGACAGTGAGGTGCTTCTGAAAGTGTTTCCTCATCAGCTACAGCTCCTGTTTTGTGCCCCTGCCCAGTACTCAAGCTCCCTTTCTTTAGTCCTACAACTTTAGAGGTGATAGTATCTTCCCATTGCTAATCCCTACTTTGATTCCCTGAACCCTGCCCATGCCCCTGTAAATTGTTCTTTTTTTTTTTTTTTTTTTTTTTTTTTTTTTAAGATTTTATTTACCTATTTGACAGACGGAGATCACAAGTAGGCAGAGAGGCAGGCAGAGAGAGAAAGGAGGAAGCAGGCTCCTTGCAGAGCAGACAGCCTGATGCGGGGCTCCATCCCAGCACCCTGGGATCATGACCTGAGCCGAAGGCAGAGGCTTTAACCCACTGAGCCACCCAGGCGCCCCTGTAAATTGCTCTTTAACTTAAAGCTTTCTGTAAGTTAAAATCTTTGCCCATGCCATCTGTTTTCCTCCTGGAAAGGACCTTGACTGATGCAGTCATATCAAGGTAAGCTTCCTCCCCTGGGAAAATCTGAAGACCTTTCCAGTTAGAAGCAGCCACCTCCTAGGTGTCTACATCCACCTTCAACACCACAACTACTACAAATTCCAGGACATGAGTCATGGTTTGCTAGGCTGAAAGGTCCTCCGGGGCAGGAATACTATTCTGAGTATAGGTGGACACTCTCCGCTCCGACCCCCCCCCCAGGCAATCCCATACTTAGTGTAGCCCCTGTCATATTGTAGGTGCTCAATAAATGTTTCAGACAGAGTCAGCACCCTTGGGCCCCAAGAGCCTCCAGTCTCAGCTCTCTGCCTTCTCCCCCATACCACCTGCTGCCCTGTTGGCACCTGTAGAATCTGGATCACCATGCTGGCCAGCTGGTTTATTTCTTATTGTGCTTGACATAAGGAAGTTCATTCACGTGGTTTTTGCAGGATCAGAAAGGGTGCGTATAGTATGTCCGGCGGTAAAGAGCTTGTGGAGAAATGCAGGTTTTAGTTTCACCCACACATTGTTGCTGTTCCTATGTGAGAGTTGCTCCCCCCACCCCCCCCCCCAAGCCTTGAAACATTTTATTTTGAGATGGGGGGATTACAGCCTCTGAAACAATGAGACAGGAGTAGGTGGTCATGAATAGCCTGTGAGTATGTTGTACACCTGCGACCATTTCCAAAAGGGTGCAGAGCAGCCTAGGCAGCCGTGAAGCACGTTAGGTTTTTTAAGAAACATTTTACATCTGGATAGGCCTGATTCTTTAATATTCTTGGTGGGAAGCACTTTGAACCATAAACGCACACTGAAAGGCAATTGCTATGGAGATTGAGCCTCTGCAGTAAATTTCTCTGAGTTTTCTTCTCGGGGAGCTTCAGTACCCATGCGGTGTCCTCCGCACAAGGCTCTGGGTGGGGGCCCGGGCCGCAGCAGTGGTGGGGAGGGGGGACTGGAACCCTCTCCAAGACTGAAAGCCAGAGAAGGCCTCCAAGGTAGGGTGTGTGTGTTGGACATAGGTGGGGGATACGTTCTCAGGTTGTGCAGGCCCCCAGCTCGCCGGCCTGTGCGGGTACCACGTGCAGGAGGCGCGCGTGGGGGCCCCTGGCGCGCAGCCGCGGTGGGTGACTGCGCAGCGTCCCATAGCCCCCGGTACCGGGCGTGTGCCACTGTGAGCTTCTGGTTAGGTGGAGGGCTCCGCGCAGCCCAGCCCCCGACTCCTTGCTCCCCCTCCCCCAGTGTGTGTGCGCGGCCTCGGGCCAGCGCCTCGCCGAGCGGTGCTGGAGCCCGGGAAAGCGCGCGCGCGCGCCCGTGTGTGTGTGTGTGTGTGTGTGTGTGTGTGTGTGTGTGACAGTGTGTGTCAGGTGACTTGGGTCACGCAGTCTCTCTCTCCCTCCTCGGGGAGGAACTGCCGCGCTCCGGCTGACTCCTCCGCCGGCAGGCGGGCGGGGCGGGGAAGGGGGCTCCGGGAGCGGTGGGAACCGCGAGACCCAGACCTGGACGCCGACCGCCGCGGGGGGCGCGCGGCCCTGCCTCCGCGGGCTCCCGCGAACCTCCAGACAAAACCCCAATTCAGAAATAGGCTGCGAGCGGCAGGGGAGGAGGTTTGGCCCCCACCAGGGACCCCCGCCGCTCTCGGGACGGCCGGCCGTGGGAGCGATGAGCCAGGTGCTGGGGAAACCGCAGCCCGAGGACGAGGACGACGACGAGGAGGATGAACTGGTGGGGCTAGCGGACTACGGGGACGGGCCCGACTCCTCGGACGCCGACCCGGACAGCGGGGCGGAGGAGGGAGGTGAGCGCGGGGTCCCCCGCCCGGCCCCACGCCCCGCGCGTCCTCAGGCTGCACCCCATCCCTTCTCTGTGTGTCTTCCTGTCCCCCGCCCGACCAGGCGCGCGGGCCACCGACTTGGAGGGGATCCAGGAGAGCGGAGTTGAGAGGTGGGGGTGGGGAGGGGCGTCCGAGGAGCTACCACGGGCTGCAAAATGGGGGATCCCGGGAGCAGGCGGCGGAGGGGGGACCCGGATTCGTGGAGAGAGCTGAGAGGAAGCTTAAGGGCAGGAGGAACGTACGCTCTCTGGCCCTTTCCAGGGCTAGTACCTTCCCCACCCCTCACCCGGAGCTCTCCAAGGGTCTGGGGGTTAGGAATGGGAGGGGACCGCCCGACGCGCCCTGGGACCTCTCCCTGAATGCTGCTGTTGAAGCCTGGTCAGATGTTGTGGCTAAAAAAGGCAGCCGGCGGCAGCGTGATTGGCAGGGTCTTCGGCAGCTGCGGGTGTCAGTCTTACCCTGTGTCGCCGCGGGAGGGGTCTTTGGGCTGCTCGGGTCTGCGGCGGCGGGGGCCCCCCGTACAGCCGCTGGGGGGATGCGCGCCAGTGATGGGGGAGTCACCGAGTGGCCGCGGGTTTCCCGGAGTCCAGACAAATACAGTTGTTAGGACACCTTATCTCTGCTCAGTGTCACCGCCTGGGCATGGCCGTGCCTGCCCTGGAGTGAGCGCGGGGCGGGGGAATACATTGCCACTCAGAAGCAAACTCTGTTTCCTGTTTAAGAAGAGGGGCTCAGCCTGTGGGGAGGTCCTGCATTTAATTCTTAAGGCCTAAGGAAGTTGAGAGTCTTTTAGGATTCCGGAAAGATTCATCTCTTTTTGTCTCCAAAGCAAGGGGAAAAAAGTCCTCTATTATAAGGTCACTTGAAAAGGTCAATAGAATAAAGCTGTTAAACAGAACATCTAGATGAAGCTGTAGGCTACCTAGAGAAGGCACTAACTTCTAAAAATTTCACTTAGAAGAAATTGCGGGGGAGGGGGTAAAACTACCTTTGTGACTGTTGATTTGGGAGAACTTTCATTAAAAATTCAATTGAACTTTAAATTCCCATTCAAAGACTTTCTCCAGAGGAAATTGCCATTATTTTGTGTGGGGGTAGGTGCTACTTTCAGTTAATCAGAAAGGGAAGAAAGGGGTGTGTGTGTGTGTGTGTGTGTGTTTTAAAGGGAAGAAAGTTAACTAAACCTCGAGCCTGATAGATGAGAAAGAAGCTTTCTAAGTCACATTTTTTCATAGCATCCTTTCTCCGAAGAGGACTTAGGCTGATTCCCCATTTGCTTAAATTGGCGTGTGCACCTGTGTGCTACTTTCTTCTGCACTTCCCATAATTGGTCCCACAGTTGAGCACGTGGCCACGGTTTTGTAGATAAAGGCTTTCAACCCTTTTGTTGGAGTCTCTAGAGCTACCTTTGGTAATTAAATTGTTCAGTCGCTTTGTTATTATTCAAATTGCTTTCGTTAGTTCCTTCTAGATTCTTAGAAGACTCTAGAGATTCAGAATGGGGATGTATTTGGAAGATATTTGAAATGGTAGACACACAATAGGGCGCATGTATGATACTCTTTTAAAAAAAGAAAAGTGACTGTATCTGGGAAGAAAAGCCCTGTAATTGGATAGTTCTGAGGGCCCGAGACATTCCTTGGAATGCAAAGGACCTGCTTACTTTTTCTGCAGTTCCTTAAGGGGGGACGCTTTCAAAATTTGATTTGAGTTGAGGACTTGAAATTGAAATGGAAGTAAAGCTTTGCCTGAGGGGTGGGATTTCCTGAACAAAGGGCTTCCCCAGAGCCCAGTCTTGAATGCTCCTAACCTAAAGGCAAACTCCTCTGTAAGGGATGCTTTTCATTACTTCAGTAATAAAATCATCCATCGTGAGTTCTTGGGATCATCCTGGAATCTTGCTATAAAAGCGTTGAGTATATTTATGTGGTAAGAGGAGCGACAGATGATTATTTGTTCCTGCAGACTTTACTGAAGCTCTCCGCCTGCTGTATATAGGTGGTCTGTTCTCAAGACTTCCTCTGTTACCTCAAGTTCCTGTTCTTTCCACGTATCCTTGACTTTGATTTTGGGGTTTAGGCATGAATGCAGAATCTCTTACCAGAGCATTCACTTTCTAGAGTGGCAGATTCTTTCCTCAGTCAGCAGCTCTAGCAACAACTGTCCCTGATAATGTCCTGACAACTGATAGGATCCTGGGGAGTTGGGTTGAGGGTGGAGGCCAGGACTTATGACTTTAATTCCTGGGACCTCAGGTGTCACCAGAGGGTCATCTCAATTTCTGATAGGCCCTGGGCACATGTTGCATTGGAATCCTGTGTTTATTTTGGTAAAATTTACATTTACCTACTCTCAAATGAAAGAAAAGGAATGTGGAGGGAAAGGGACTCTTACTCTGAGGAAAGGTGGATACGCTACATTTTGAATTGTGAACAAAGCATTTCTTTTTTTTTTTTTTAAAGAAAGATATCATTTTTTTATTTTTGAAGATTTTATTGATTTATTTGAGAGAAAACACAAAGGTGGGGGGAGGGTCAGTGGGAGAAGGAGACTCCCCACTGAGCAGGAAATCTAGGATCATGACCTGAGCTGAAGGCAGACAGACACTTAACAAACTGAGCCACCCAGGTGCCCTGAACAAAGCATTTCTTTGATAAACACTCTTCCCCCTCTTCCTTCCTTATGGACTTGATTTAATGCCTTTGCTTAGTGGAGACCTGGGGCTTGTTCTGTTGTTCAGAGATCTACCCCAGCAGGTGGGATGCAGGACTGACTAGTATCACCTGGTAAGTTGCAAAGGGATTTATCAGGAACTGTGCAAAAGAAGGTAGATTCAAAATGGATAGTGTGAATTTCATTTCCCTTAGTCTTAGAAGGAACTTCGGATCTTATTTTTAAACTGAAGACCTTGTAAATTTTGCCACGGTGTGCAAAATTTGAAAACTTATTGCAGCTAAGGTGAAACTTAAATTGCACTTCTCTGGCTTGCGCTCCAGCTTTTATTCATGAATAGTTGGAGTGCTCTTTGGCAGATTGGTTCTATTAAGGACATATATGGGCACCTCTCAACCCCCATTGGTAGGGTAGTTAATCAGACATAAGGTGAGGTCTCCCCCTCAATCTCCTCACTCCAGTTAAAACTCCAGAGAGGGGAGGCAATAAATAAGCCATTAAAAACAATTGCAGCAAATACAATGATTGTTTTTAGACACATGGGATTTAAATCTTTAGTAAATTACTGTGCTTTAAAAATTGCAGAAACAAGGGGCGCTTGGGTGACTCAGTGGGTTAAAGCCTCTGCCTTCAGCCCGGGTCATGATCCCAGGGTCCTGGGATCCAGTCCCACATCGGACTCCCTGCTCAGCTGGGAGCCTGCCTACCCCCTCTCTCTCTGCCTGCTTCTCTGCTTACTTGTGATCTCTGTCTGTCAAATAAATAAATAAAGTCTTTTAAAAAATTGCAGTAACAAGAAAGCAATTAAAAGGGGCGCCTCCCTGCTTGGCAGGGAGTCTGCTTCTCCCTCTGACCCTCCCCCTTCTCATACTCTTTCTCTCTCAAATAAATAAATAAAATCTTTAAAAATAAAATAAAAGGGGCGCCTGGGTGGCTCAGTTGGTTGAGCGACTGCCTTCGGCTCAGGTCATGATCCCGGACTTCCAGGATCGAGTCCCGCATCGGGCTCCCAGCTCCTTGGAGAGTCTGCTTCTCCCTTCGACCTTCTCCTCTCTCATGCTCTCTCTCACTCATTCTCTCTCAAATAAATAAATAAAATCTTAAAAAAAAAGAAAGTAATTAAAAGATCATATGTGGGGTGGGGGTGGAGGCCCTGGGTGGTCCAGTGCGTTAAGCCTCTGCCATTGGCTCAGGTGGTGATCTCAGGGTCCTGGGATCAAGTCCCATATTGGACTCCCGGCTCAGCAGGGAGCCTGTCTCCCTGCCTCTCTGCCTGCCTGCCTCTGCCTACTTGTGATCTCTCTCTCTCTCTCTGTCAAATAAATAAAGATCATATAGGGCACCTGGGTGGCTCAGTTGGTTAAGTGTTTGCTTTTGGCTCAGGTCATGTTCTCTGGGTCCTGGGATAGAGTCCTGTGGGCTCCCTGCTTGGTGGGGAGTCTGCTGCTCCCTCTGCCCCCACCCCACTTGTGCACACGCTATCTCTCTCTCACTCAAATAAAATCTTTTAATTAAAAAAATAAAAGATATTTGATCAAAAAGTGAAATTGTTTTTTCCCAAAGTCCCTCTCCCCAAAGTTTAGGGGAAACTTGACTAAGACAGCTGCTCATCCACAGTCCAGCCAAGGTGTGGTCTTGCTTCCACTGCAGCCTGTGAACTCTCTTAGGGTCTGAGGAAGTGACAGTACAGGTGGTTACTGGAGAAACGAAAAATCAACGGTCAGCAGGTGATAGTTCCCTGACGGGTACGAAAGCAGTGAAACCACTGGTGTGCAGCTATTAATCATGAGTGTCAGCTTTTTTTCCTTCCTTAAAGTAATTTAAAAATTGTTAGTGAATTCATCCTCTCTTTGTTCCTTGGGAGTAAGTGGGGATAGGTAGTGACACTGTGGCTCTGAAGTGCTAGGACTTTTCTGCAGCCACAATACGAGTTAGACCTGAGTAAGGTTTAGGAGAAGGTCAAGTTCATGGATATGTAAATCCATTTCCTTGTAATTCTGCCTTGTCCAAAAAGGGTTGGCTTGGTGACAGCCCTGACTATGCCTAATCTCTTGGGTTTCCTGTGGCTCTGGAAATACAGAGATACAGAAGAGTTGAAATAGATTAAATATAGAACAGTAAAAAAACGATGTGACCAAAGTCACACCTTAGGCACAGTGTTTGTTTAAATACATATGGCACAGGTGTGTGTGAATGAGGGGGAGGGGCAGAGGGAGAAGGAGAGAGAGTGTTTTTTTTTTTTTTTTAAAGATTTATTTATTTATTTATTTGACAGAGTAGGCAGAGAGGCAGGAGGAAGCAGGCTCCCCACCGAGCAAAGAGCCCGATACGGGGCTCAATCCCAGGACCCTGGGATCATAGACCTGAGCCGAAGGCAGAGGCTTTAACCCACTGAGCCACCCAGGCGCCCAGGAGATAGTCTTAAGCTGCCTCTGCCTGGAGCCACAGGGCTTGATCTCATGACTCTGAGATGATAACAGCCTAAGCTGAAACAAGGGGTTGGATGCTCAACCAACTGTACCACCCAAGCTCCCTGAAAGCATAGTTTTATATTGGATGTTTTGTAAACATGTTTCAGTGATTCAGGGTATTATGGAATCTTTTTTTTTTTTTTTTTTAAAAGATTTTATTTATTTGATAGAGAGAAATCACAAGTAGACGGAGAGGCAGACAGAGAGAGAGAGGGGAAGCAGGCTCCCTGCTGAGCAGAGAGCCCGATGCGGGACTCGACCCCAGGACCCTGAGATCATGACCTGAGCCGAAGGCAGCGGCTTAACCCACTGAGCCACCCAGGCGCCCCTGGAATCTTGATTCTCTACTTCTATCTATCTACTTCTATCTACTTCTATTCTTCTACTTCTATCTACTTCTATCTTCTATTCTCTACTTCTACATCGCTCCCATTTTCGTATCAGAACAGACATAGGGTAGTCTGATGGGGAAAAAGGAAGCAGAAACTAAGTTCTAGAGTTCCGGATAAGGGATGTAGTTCTCAGTTTAAAAGACCATCTTTTTCAATCCCCAGCTGACTGCGTGTCTCTCTGTTTACCCTCTGCTTCCATCCGTCCCCTGACCTCATATCAATCTTTCCTGCTCATTTTTATCACTTTCTTTGCATCCTTTATTCATCCTTAATTTTTTTTTTTAACCTTTTCTTTCTTCCTCTTCTGTGAAAGCTTTCAGTATGTCTTGTAATGGTGGCTTTCCCTGGTTTGCTCTGACACTCAAGACAAGTGGGCTTTTCACTCCTGGCCTAAGTCGTGCAGGATGCAGTCGACTTTTTCCTCTGGAGGACCTTTGGGGAAGACTCCAGCTCAGTTTCTCAGGGCATAGGATGGAGGACCACAGATAACCAACCTGGATCATTCTCAAAGCATTAAAAAAGAGAAGTTCACAGGAATGTTTTCTGCTTGCAGGAGCATTAGTAAGTTAGCACACATTAGAAAGTTACTGAATATATATATTAAGGAAATATTCATATATGGGATTTTTCTTTAGTGACCTACCACTGTGATGTGAAAGAATTTCATAGAGAAAGATTTAGTCTTCACATATAAATAAAAGCCACCTTCAAAAACTTTCATGCCTTTGAAAATATATGTTCAGTTTATATTTAATTCTTCTTACTAAGTAGTTGATCAAATGGGCAATGAATCTGTATGATTTTTGCATATTATTAATGACATTATTCATATATTTCTTTTTTAAAAAAATTTTATTTATTTATTTGATAGGGATATCCCAAGTAGGCAGAGAAGCAGGCAGGGAGGGAGGGAAGCAGGCTTCCTGCTGAGCAGAGAGCCCGATGCAGAGCTCAATCCCAAGACCCTGAGATCATGACCTGAGCTGAAGGCAGAGGCTTACCCCACTGAGCCACCCAGGTGCCCGCATATATTTAATTCTTATTAGGATGGAATTTCTCCCTGAGCTCCTGGGTCTTTTTTTTTTTTTTTTTTTTTAATTAAATAGACTCTATATCTAATGTAGGACTTGAGCTCATGACCCTGGAGATCAAGAGTGGCATATCCACAGAGCCAGCCAGGCACCCCTGAGCTCCTGAGTCTTGAATGTATAAGTAGTTCCATTGATCAGAAATGTAAAGGTTCACAGATAATGTTGCAAAGAGAAACAAACCAGAGGCCTCTTCCTAAAAGCATAAGTAAATAGAAGCTTAAGCCTTGGATGACCCCACAGAATACTAATAGCAAAGAAATTCTAGCTTTCCCTTAAGGCCATGTGAGCTTCTCACAACAGCTACATTCCACAGAAGGCCCTCTCATCACCTGGGCTGGGGTAAAAAAAGAAAGAAGAGTGGGTTCACATGTCTACACAGACTGATAGGTAAGGCCTCATGGGCCAGGGAGCATATATGGGGTCACATAGCTGGTACGTGGCAGACTGGGACTTGAACCCCAGTTTGTTACTATCCCAGTACTATTTAAACCATTCCACTTGCCATCACTTTGCCACTGTGTTTTCCTAATTTTTCATTAAATCTGTTTGATTTTCCCATTGTGGACCCACTCAAAGGTGTCAGCTCTCGGCAACCATTCCTTAATTAGAATAGTTCTCAGTTGTATACTATTTCAGAATTTATAAATTGTGTGTCCTGTGATGTCTCCTTATTCTCCTGAGAGACCACGTGAGCTTAAGAAGGTAAGGCTAACCCTGTTAGAACTGTGTCAGGTCTTGAGTTCCATTTTCCTGATCTCTGGTTCCTTCTTTGCTGTGAACATTCCCAACCCACAGACCAGCCAGGTGTGGCCCCCAGACGGCCACATACTCAGGGCACTGATGCGTCTTTCCCTTCCTTGTGTATTTATAAGGCCTGTTGGTTTTTGACAGAGATCTGCCAGTTACTGATGAAGTAATTAGCTTGTAGGTCCAGTTCCATGGCCCCTGTTCATAATGCTGTTCCTTGGGTGGTTGAGTCTCCCTGGGATTTCCAAGCAGTCTGGTTACAAAGCCAGGGTATTTGGAAAATTGGGGAGCTCACAAGTACAGTGCAAGATAGGTAAGGTATGTTCAGTGTCCCTCACCGCAGTAGATAAACTACCTAGGCAGAAAGCTCATACTCTTGATACTCAAGTGCTGATCTGGGCCAGTGTCAGATAGGAAGTTTCTTTTTAAAGCTTCAGTTAATTAAGCTTCCAGTTCTGCTTAGTCACTTTCATGCAGTTATCCCAACCAACAAACATCTATTGAGTATTTATTGCGGTAAGCATTGAGGCCTCAGTTTTTACATCTGGAAAAGATACAGGTTAGCGCCTTGAGGATTGAGGTGACCCTCTGTGCTATGCAGTGGTTAGTGAGTGAGAAGTGCTGGGTGGTAATAGGTTGGAGCTGGCTGGTTTGAGCCAGTTCTTGGTGGCCAAGGCTAAAACCTCTCACAAATTCCCTCACCCCCAGGCAACGAGATTAGGGGGAAAACCAGCCATTGAGGCACGAATGGCCTCAGCAACCTTCATTCCCAGTTCTAGACCTGCCGGTGACCTCTTGTTACTGTTCTCCCCAGGCGCCGGATCCTTATCTGACCTGAGCTGCCGGCAGACAGGCACCCCAGAACCCACAACTTTAAATGCCCGTTCAGCCTCTTTCCCTTTACCCTCTTTGTGAATGGGCCCTTGTTAGCTTGCTCTGCCAGCTTGGGAACTTGGGACTTCTTTCTCCCTTGTCATATGTGTCCAGGGGATCACTAAATACTATTGAGTCAGTTTGAACTTCTCACAGATCTGTTCCTTCTGACCATTTCCACTGTCTGTGCCTTAGTTCTTTCATTTCTTATTTGTGTTCTAGAATAACCTAAGTGCTGTGAGGAAAGGAAAAACTTTCCCTCTATTCTCTTAAGTTCTGAATTGAGAGCCTGCAAATTAAACTGACAAAAGGTGGGTTAACAAGAGAAAACCAGATTTAATTATGTACTAATGCATGAGAGTTCACAGAAAGTGCAATTTAGGTGTTTAGAGGGGTGTCTGGCTGGCTCAGTTGGAAGAGCATGTGACTCGATCTGCTGGGAGTAGAACTTAAATAAATAAACTTAAAAAAAAAAAAAGAGGTGCTTAGATTTCTGGCCTTATTACTATCTTAATAGAGGATAAGGAGGGGACGGAGGTCAGTTCTGGGAGAATGAGTGACTTCTTGGAAGGGAGTTGGGGAAAGGGCATTTATGGAAAAATAAATGACTTTTTGGAAAGATAAATGGGCCCACAGGAGAACAGCTGGGAGATAGGAGAGTTTGGGGACCATGTCTGTTTGGGTGTGGTGCCAACTTCTGTCTCAATCTCAATCTTCACCCAACAGAAGATGAGAGTTGCTTCTAAGAAGGAGATTTATGGCAATTGAGTTCTTTTGGGAGGCTCTGCTTTAGGGAAATAAGGGACTTCAGTATCTTTGGCTCAGTATAATTTTTATGGCACAGTGACTTATTCTAGACCCCTTCACTATCTCCCCACTGACCCCCCCCAGGGGGTCTGTTTCTGGAGTGAACCTCTTGAAGTGTAAATCTGAACATGTTAGTCTCCCCTTAAAATCCTTAGTGATTCCCTCATGGCTTTCAAAGCAAAATGCAGACTTCCCAGCATCTCATTCATGAAGTAGCAGAGTCTAGTAGTGGTTGACAAAATAGTTTTGACCATAGTCCACAATAAAAAAATGTGTTTATATTGTGAACCAGCCCTACATATGTGTAAGTAAACTTGGAAGAATTTCGCTAGCAGTATATACTCCTATTATACTTGATGTACTCTGGTATTTCCCGTCTCTTCTGTTTTCTTTGTTGCAGTTTTTGTTTGCTGGGAGCTAACAGACTTCTCTATCAACAAAGCTATTCAAAGATATTTATTGGACTCGTGCCACATGCTTTATAGTTTGCCTGGGTATATGTGGTACAGACAATAAACAAGTAAACAGACAAGACAAATGTATAAAGTAAAAAGATAGTTTTGTATAGTGATAAGTATTTTTTTCTTTAAGATTTATTTACATGAGGGGTGCCTGAGTGGCTCAGTGGGTTAAGCCTCTGCCTTCGGCTCAGGTCATGATCTCAGGGTCCTGGGCTCGAGCCCCACATCTGGATCTCTGCTCATCGGGGAGCCTGCTTCCCCCTTTCTCTCTGTCTGCCTTTCTGCATACTTGTGATCTCTCTCTCTCTGTCAAGTAAAATCTTAACCAAAAAAAAAAAAAAAAAAAGATTTGTTTATATTAGGGAGAGAATCTTAAGCACATTGCCCAGTCACTGAGGAGCCCAGATGTTGTGCTTAATCTCATGACCCTGAGACCATGACCTGAGCCAAAATCAAGAGTTGGTGGCTTAACCAGCTGAGCCACCCAGGTGCTCCCAGTGATAAGTACTATTAAGACACAGAGTTGGGGCGCCTGGGTGGCTCAGTCTTTAAGCACCTGTCTTTGGTTCAGGTCATGATCCCAGGGTCCTGGGATCCTTCATCGGGCTCCCTCCTGGGCGGGAAGCCTGCTTCTCCCTCTCCCATTCCCTCTGCTTATGTTCCCTCTCTGTCAAATAAATAAATCCTTAAAAAAAAAAAAAGACAGGGTTGTCAGGAAGTGATGGGGTCTGATTCAGCTGAGAGGAGGTAAAATTGCTGCTGGGGTGAGTGGGAAGAAAGCTAAGGGAGGCCTTTCAGGTGGAGGGAGTTGGATGTCCAGGGTGAGGAACCAGAAGGCCAGTGTGGCTACAGGATAGGGAACTATCCTGTAATTAACAGGATAGGGAACTAGTAGGGAGGATGAACAGGGCACAGGACGAGAAGGTGGCCCATGTAGGGCCTTTGCAGAAAGAAGGTGTTTGGATTTTATTCTAAATGCTGTGGGAAGGAAGTCACTAGACAGTGTGCAGCCTTTTCTTGTCTTTAAACTACATTCCTTAAACTCCCGGAAAGCCAGAATCTCTTTCTGGCACAACCTTTCCTTCATTCATCTCTTTCCACCTCCTTTTCTATAAGACTCAGCTTTTTCTCCAGGGAGTCCTCTCTATGAGCCCGTGAACACCTCTGTAACAGGGCACTGTAATTGTCAGGGTTTTTTTTTGTCTGTTTTCTCCTCTAATCGCTAAGGAATGAATCTTTCTTTGTGTCTGCAGCCTGTGTCTCAGCCCCCTGCAACACTTGGCAGAGGATCAGGCCACCTTTATGAAACTGAACAAACGGCCCTCTGGTCAATTTCACCTCTCCCAGCAACTTCCTCCACTCCCGCTGACACTTTGAAAGGGCCTTCCCCGGGATTCCATCTCCAGGCCCAAATCCTGTGGTTCCTTTGTGATTGAAAAGTGTTAGCCCTTAGCCTGTAGGGCTCATCCTTCATTCTCTTCCTTTCACCTTTCTCAGGATATTCTTTTTTTTTTTTTTTTTTTTTTAAGATTTTATTTATTTATTTGACAGAGAGATCACAAGGAAGCAGGCTCCCCGCTGAGCAGAGAGCCTGATGTGGGACTCGATCCTAGGACCCTGGGATCATGACCTGAGCCGAAGGCAGAGGCTTAAACCCACTGAGCCACCCAGGTGCCCTCTCAGGATATTCTTGAACAAGCGGTGATGCACAGGGAAAGTTTAGTGGGGAGAGCCAGGTGGCCAGGAGGCTAGCTGGGTGCTGCATTTCCTGATGTGTGTTCCCTGCTATCACTCCCAGAGTGGGTGAGAGCCTCTGGGAAACCCCACAGGGTTTCAGAAGCAGAGATACTTAAGGGGAGGTGGGAGATGATAAGAGGAGAGGTTTTTTTTTTTTTTAAGATTTTTAAATTTATTTATTTGACAGACAGAGATCACAAGTAGGCAGAGAGGTAGGCAGCAGCAGAGAGCCCGATGTGGGACTTGATCCCAGGACCCTGGGATCATGACCCGAGCCGAAGGCAGAGACTATAACCCACTGAGCCACACAGGCGCGAGATTTTTTTTTTTTAAATATACATGATCTATATCAGATCCTAGAGGCCTATCATGCTTGAAAGCAATGGCAAATCAATTTTTCCTTTATTTTATTTATTTTCTAAAGTAATCTCTACACCCACCGTGGGGCTTGAACTCATGATCCCAAGATCAAGACTCACATGGTCTACTGACTGAGCTAGTCAGGGGCCCCAAAGGAGGGATTTTTGTGAGCAGTCCTCTGTGATACAAGGAACTGGTCCGTAGCAGTGGTCAACAAAGTTTTTTTGACTGTGGGTCACGTACCAATACACTTATGTTGTGAACCAGGATCACATATGCTTAAGTAAATCTAAAAGAGTTTCGCTAGCAGTATGTACTCTTACTACACAGGACATTCTCTGGTATTTCCTAGTCTCTTATGTTTTCTGTGTTGCAGTTTTTTGTTGAATGCCATCTTAATTGTTGGCTAAGACTCTACGTGAGGACTTCACCACATATTAGCCCTGTGACCTTGGGCATGTTCCTTCCCCCAGATTGCTCAGGTGCAAAACAGACTTGTACCTCCTCATTGCCGGGGGTATGGGAGGTGTGCGGGGAGGAGGAGGGGGTCCAAGTTTGCAGAAATGTCTAGCAAGGTACCTGGCATGTGTCCAAACCAGCTAAATGTAAAATGCATCTTCCTGGGTCTGAGGGGTCTCAACGGAGTTGATGGTACCCTCGTCGATCTGGCCCCCCCATTGCCCAGCACTTTACTGTGGGTGGCCGATGCTTGAACTTGGCAGGGAGAAGGTAAACACTTCCATCTGTGTGTGTACATTGTGGTGGCACGTGCTTCTCACTTCCCAGCCAGTCTGGGTATGTAAACGAGCACATACACTACCTCCTCTCTACCCGGTGACCTTCTATATCACCTCCCACTCTCCCAGGAAGAGGAGGGGGGTCCACCCTCGGAGGCACCAGACCACGCTGACACTTCTGCAGACCCCGATGAAGGGAAGTTAAAATCCACACTGATCTCCAGTAGTAAGAAGTAAAAACATGTATAAACACTTAAATATTTTTGTGCTTATATATCATTTAAAGTGGACTTTTGCTTCCTTTGATTGGATGGAGTGTTGCACAGCAGAAACAGAAGGCATAGACTTTGGGATGGGCCAGCCCTCACTTTGAATGTTGACCTTCCTGAGCCTGTAATTTCTTTACCTGTGAAATGGGGATAATACTAGGTATTCCTGAGAGAGTTGAATGGGGTGAAGTGTGGTGAGTGCCCAGTACAGGACTTGGCATATGGAAGGTACCTTTTATGTGGTTGATGAGTTTGAGTGCATGTTTTCCTGTTCTATGAAAGGCATGGTGCGCCTTTGCCTAAGCTTTGAGCTCTGCTCTTCTCAGAGAGCCTCCTTCCACCACCCCCAGCAACCCCGTCCAAATCCTGCACTGCTTTGTCTGCACTCATAACCCTTGTAATGCACTGAGTTCCTTCCCATTCCCCATAGGCATTTCTCTTACACTTGGCATTGATCTAACACTAGTTGTTTGTGAGGCAGTAATAGAACAACTGTAGCTTTTGATGTTTCCATTTTGTCCTTGAGAATACATTTATAAATCTTTTTTGTCAGGTACTCTTTTTAATTTTTATTTACTTTAGATTTTTTGTTTAAAGATTTTATTTGTTTTTTTAAATTTAATTAATTAATTAATTAATCTGACAGAGAGAGATCACAAGTAGGCTGAAAGGCAGGCAGAGAGAGAGGAAGGCAGAGAGAGAGGAAGGGAAACAGGCTCCCTGCTGAGCAGAGAGCCCGATGCGGTGCTCGATCCCAGGACCCCAGGATCATGACCTGAGCCAAAGGCAGAGGCTTAACCCACTGAGCCACCCAGGCGCCCCTAAAGATTTTATTTATTTATTTGACAGAGAGAAAGAGGGAGAGAGCACAAGCAGGGGGAGTGACAGGCAGAGGGAGAGAGAGAAGCTGACTCTCTGTTGAGCAGGGAGCCCAATGTGGGCCTCCATCCCAGAACCCTGGGATTATGACCTGAATAGAAGGTAGATGTTTAACCAACTGAGCCACCAGGTGCCCTGAGAATACATTTTATTTTTTATTTTTATTTTTATTTTTACTTTATTTATTTTTTAAAAGATTTTATTTATTTATTTGACAGATCACAAGTAGGCAGAGAGGCAGGCAGAGAGAGAGGGGAAGCAGGCTTTCTGCTGAGCAGAGAGCCCTATTCGGGGCTCCATCCCAGGACCAGAGCCAAAGGTAGAGGCTTTAACCCACTGAGCCACCCAGGTGCCCTGTAAATACATTTTTTTAAAAAGTGCTGTATTGGGGCACCTAGGTGGCTCAGGGGGTTAGAGCCTCTCTGCCTTTGGCTCAGGTCATGATCTCAGGGTCCTGGGATCGAGCCCCACATCGGGCTCTCTGCTCAGCGGGGAGCCTGCTTCCTTTCCTCTCTCTCTGCCTGCCTCTCTGCCTACTTGTGATCTCTCTCTGTCAAATAAATAAATAAAAATCTTAAAAAAAAAAAAAAAGTGCTGTATTGAGGGGGCTTCTGGATGGCTCAGTCAGTTAAGCCACCAACTCTTGGTTTTGGTTCAGGGTCCTGGGATCTAGCCCTGTGTCAGGCTCCACACTCAGTGGGGTCTGCTTGAGGATTTCTATCCCTTTCCCTCTGCCCCTCCCCCCTCTTGCATGCTCTCTGTCTACCTAACTAAATAAATCTTTTTTTTTTTAAAGCTGTACTGAGGTATAGTTAATGTAAAATTAAGTACATTTATTTGACATATGCATACAAAGTTTTGACATATGTATACACCTGTGAAACCATCACCGTAGCCAAGAACATACACATTACCCTTAAAAGTTTTCTTATACACCATCAAGGTCGCTCCCTCTGATGCTTTCTCACTACCTCTTGCCATTTCCCAGGCAACCACTGATCTGCTACTTGTCACTATAGATGAGTCTACAGTTTTTAGAACTTTATGTAAATTGAATCACAGAGTTTATGTCTTTTTCAGCTGGCATCTTTCACTCAGCATAATCATTTTGATATTCACCCATGTTACATGTGTCAACAGTTTATTTTTATTGCTGAGATGCACCGTAATTTATTTATCCATTCACCTGCTGATGGACATTTGGGTATCTTTCTTTCTTTTTTAAGATTTTATTTATTTATTTGATAGAGAGACAGCAAGAGAGGGAATACAAGCAGAGGAACTCAGGGAGGAAGAAGCAGGCCTCCTGGGGAGCAAGGAGCCCAACGAAGGGCTCAATCCCAGGACCCTGCTAAAGGCAGATGCTTAACGACTGAGCCACCCAGGTGCCCTGGTCATTTGGGTCGTTAACAGTCTTGGACTATTACAAATAAAATTGCTATGAGCCTTTGTATGGACATAAACTTTCATTTCTTTTAGGTAAATATATGGCTGCAGAATATAATACATGTTTAACTTCTCTTTTTTTTAAGATTGTATTTATTTATTTGTCAGAGAGAGAGCAAGCGAGCACAGGCAGGCAGAGTGGCAGGCAGAGGCAGAGGGAGAAGCAGGCTCCCCGCCAAGCAAGAAGCCTGATCTTGGACTTGATTGTAGGTCGCAGGGATCATGACCTGAGCTGAAGGCAGCTGCTTAATCGACTGAGCCACCTGGGCATCCCTACATGTTTAACTTCTTAAGAAACCATGAAACTGTTTTCTAAAATGGCTATACTATGGGCACCTGGGTGGCTCAGTGGATAAGCCTCTGCCTTCGGCTCAGGTCATGATCTCAGGGTCCTGGGCTCTTTGCTTGGCAGGGAGCCTGCTTCCTCTTCTCTCTCTCTCTGCCTGCCTCTCTGCCTGCTTGGTCTCTCTCTGTCAAATAAATAAATAAATCTTTAAAAAAAAGAGAAAAAGACTATACCATTCTACTTTGCCACAGCAGTATGAGAGTTCTAGTAACTCCACATCCTCATCAGCACTTGTTACTGTGTTCTTAATTTTAGCCATCTTAACTGTGTACGCAGTAATACCTCATTGTGGTTTTGATTTACATTTCCTTGATGACTGGTGATGGGCTGAGCATCTTTTCATGTGTGAATTTACCTTTCATAAGTCTTCTTGGTGAATTGTCTGTTCAAATCTTTTCTCTCCCACCTTTCCAAAAATTGAATTTTGTTTTCTAATTAATGGGTTTTTAGAGTTCCTTACATATTCCACAAATCCTTTCTCAGATCTATGATTTGCAAATATTTTCTTTTGACCTATGGCTTGCCCTTTTTATTATTTTAATGGTGTCATTTGAAGAGCAGAAGTTTTTATTTTAATAAAGTCCAATTTGTCAAATTGGGGGGAGGGTGTTATAGTTAAGAGATCTTTGCCTAACCCAAGGTCATAAATATTTTCTCCTAGAAATTGCATAGTTGTAGGCCTTAAATTAGGTCTATGATCTATTTTTTAGTTAATTTTTGTATTTGGTATGAGATGTGGTTTGAATTTTTTTTTTTTTTTGGCATATGGATATCCACTTGTTTTAGCACCATTTGGTAAAAATGACTCTTCTTTCTCTGTGGAGTTGGCTTTTCATCTTTGTCAAATCTCAGTTGTCCTTGTATATGTGACTCCTTATTCTGTTTGCATGATCTATTTGTCTATCTTTGTGCCCATACCACATTATCTGGACTGGATTTTAAATTTCTCCAAGATGGGAACCATGTTTTACATATCTTCTTGTCCGACCAACCTTACCAATTGGCTACTTTGAGTATAGTAATCAATATAATTATTGTATTGAAAAAACAGAAACTTTGCAACAACCACTTAACAAGCAAATGTGGAGTTGAAATCACAATTTAAAGAGTATTTAATGTTTTGAAATATTTCTGTGTTTGCTTTGACTCCCTATACATTAAACATTTTTTCAAAACTAATTTTTAATGTGTGTGTGTATAACCACACACATAAATATGTGTGTATATATATATATATATATATAAAAATATGTGTGTGTATATATATATATATATATATGTTTTCTTTTTTAAAATTAAAGCCACGGGTGTCCCTGGCTGGCTCAGTCAAAGCAGTATGTGTCTCTTGATCTGAGAGTTATGAGTTTGAGCCCCATGTTGGGTATAAAAATTACTAAAACAAAAAAAACCACAAAAAACCAACTTAAAAAAAAATTAAAGCCAGTATCCCTTTGGTGATTCTCCCAAATCTTTCCCCCATGTATTCTTTGTTTGTTGTGCACCCTTCTGGACCCTTTTCTTTTTTTTTTTCTTTAAAGATTTTATTTATTTACAGAGAGAAATCACAAGTAGGCAGAGAGGCAGGCAGAGAGAGAGAGGGGAGGAAGCAGGTTCCCTGCAGAGCAGAGAGCCCGACATGGGGCTCCATCCCAGGACCCTGGGATCATGACCTGAGGCTTGAGGCAGAGGCTTTAACCCACTGAGCCACCCAGGCGCCCCTCTAGACCCTTTTCTAATGTACTTTCACAAGTATATTTCCTACTGGTTTGAGATAGTTATTCCTGATGTCACCTTAACCTTTATCTCATACTTTCCAGCAGTGTATCCCTTTGGATTACATTCTGAGAGGATTTGATGTTCCGGTTCACTGTTGCCTCCTTTACCTGTCTTTATTCTGTTTTTAAATCAGAATCTAACCCGGGGCGCCTGGGTGGCTCAGTGGGTTAGGCCTCTGCCTTCGGCTCGGGCCCTGATCTCAGGGTCCTGGGATCGAGCCCCGCATCGGGCTCTCTGCTCAGCAGGGAGCCTGCTTCCTCCTCTCTCTCTGCCTGCCTCTCTGCCTACATGTAATCTGTCTGTCAAATAAATAAACAAAATCTTAAAAAAAAAAAAAAATCAGAATCTAACTCCCCCCCACACACAGTTATATTTTTATTTCTAAGATCTCTAAGGCCATTTTTTCATGGTTGCTCTTATTCTGAAACTCTCTGTTCTTGTTTTATGGTTATCACATTTTCTCTGAATATTTTATGTTATTTTATTTTAATGATTTTATTTATTTATTGGACAGAGCAAAACAGTGAGAGAGGGAACACAAGCAGAGGGAGTGGGAGAGGGAGAAGCAGGCTCCTTGCAGAGCAGGGGGCCTCATGTGGGGCGTGATCCCAGGACCCTGGGATTGTGACCTGAGCCAAAGGCAGACGCTTAATGACTGAGCTACCCAGGTGCCCCCTGTGAATATTTTAATTATGCTTAACTTGGAAGTTTACTCTGACTCCTTATGAACTCCGCTTCTTCAGATGTATGTTCGGGTACATGGATATTAGACTTTTGAGGAAATGTCTGGAGGGAAGATAGTACTGCTTCCCCCTGTTGAACTCCACGAACTGTAGTGAGAGTTAAGGAAGGGCAGCACACTTGGAGCATGGTAGTGTGGGTGCTCCCTGTTTCTGCTGGGCATTCTGAGCCCCTGGAGCACTGCCTTGCCCCTCATACCGAAACTCCTGTAGTCACTGCTCTTACCTGAAATATGTACTGGGTGGGTGGGTGGCAGCGGTGCACAGAGTTTATCTATTGGCTTTTCTCATTATGATTCTCCAAATAACAACCCTGTTTGTTGTCTTCATGTCCCTCCCTGTTTGGGCTTCTACCAGTTCTACCTTCTGTAGCAGAACCCTACCATTCCTAGTCATGGGCTGCAGGTTCCCTTTTAATCTGATGTTTGTGTCTCTTAGGGTTTTCTCTGTGATTTGGCAGCTTTGAGAGGTGGTGGTGGTGGTTTTGTTTTAAGCTCAGATATTTATGTTTATTTGTTCGTCTATTTATTTACAGTTTATACCTTTTCTGTTAACTTTTAGGGATTCGCTGTGGGAGGGAAGGTGGTGACATGTTACCAGTCTAAAAATTTTTAAACTGGAAGCCCTGTTTTCTTTTTTAATTTATGTTCTGCTTTTGCTAAGATTGACTTGTAACGACAATACTGCGAGTGAGTAGCATATAATGACTGATGAAGAAGAAGCAGCTGGTAACTTGTTTGGGTGCGTTTTTTCTTAAGAAGCATTATTGCTTCTATAGTATATCATCAGCAGATTGTTGAATTGGGTTAAGTTGAACTGGAAAAGAGTGCGTGGGTAGGGCGGGAGTAAAATGTTGCTTATAGTAGAATAGCAACAGTGCACATCTGAACCTGCTTACTTTTTCTTTTTTTTTTTTTTTTTCTGTCTCTCTCTCTTTTTAAGTTTTATTTATGTATTTATTTGACAGGGATCACAAGTAGGCAGAGAGGCAGGCAGAGAGCAAGGAGAAGAAGGCTTCCCTCTGAGCAGAGAGCCCGATGCGGGGCTCGATCCCAGGACCCTGGGATTATGACCTTGAGCTGAAAGCAGAGGCTTTAACCCACTGAGCCACCCAGGCGCCCCAAACCTGCTTACTTTTTCTTTATTCAGTTATTGTTTTACCTGAAATTTGTGTGTTTACCAAAACCTATTGTAGTTTTCAAACATCAAAATAGCATATATAGGAATGAAATTCACTATATATTATCAGGTATTAATATGTGTTTAAGACAGTTGTAGAGACTTGGAAAAATTTATTAGTTGCAATAAGAGAAAAAAGAATTACTTTCCAGTCACTATTGAATTAGATTGGGACCAGGGCCTCAGAAGAATGTAAGAGGGTTTGTCAGAAGGAAACTAAAAAGAAATTCATGTGCATTGGACGTGTATTTTCATTTCTTTGAATATATTCCTAGCAGTGGAATTGCTGGGTCGTATGGTGACTCAGTGTTTAACCTTCTGAGAAACTGTTAGACTGTTGAAAGCACATCATTTTACATTCTCACCAGTAGTGGATGCAGGTTCTAATTACTCCATAGCCTCACCAACACTTGTTATTTGTCTTTTTTATTATAACCATCCCAGTGTGTGTGAAGTGGCATCCTGTTGTGATTTTTGACTAGTATTTTTTGGAGGGCTAATGATGCAGAGCATTGTTTCATGTGCTTATTGGCCATTTTTGTATCTTGGGAGAAATGTCTCAGATTTTTTGCCAGTTTTTTTTGGTTAGGTTGTTTTCATTATTGAATTGTAAGAGTTCTTCATATATTCTGGATATTAGTCCTTTTTCATATATGTGATTTGCATAAGTTTTCTCCCATTCTGTGGCTTGTCATCACTTTCTTTATAGTCCTTTATAGTCCTTTGAAGCGCCAATGTTTTAAATTTTGATGAAGTCCAAAATTGTTCGTTTGAGGCATAACTCAAATGAAGAAGCATCTCTTCAGGGCATAGAGAATCTGATGATCTAGACAAAGACGACATTGCTTTGGAATGCTAAGACTGGATTTCTTCCCCTCACACTCTGCTCCAGGAAAGCTCTACTTGTCACACACCAGATGTGCTTCTTGTGATACGGAGTTGTACAGGCTTTTCTGCCCTCTGGAATGGTGTGACAGGTAGCGAGACAGCATTTTTCAGTGTTCTGCACTTACCAAAGGCCCCCTGAGTGAGTGGCGTGAGGTCCTTAGCAGTCTCTGTATCTGGAGGAGTGGCAGTGTCTGTGAATCATAAATCACATCTGAGGTGGAAGTGAAACTCCTCTAATTAACCACTGTGAAAGCAACTCACCCTCATTCTCGTTTTGTGGTTTCTCTAGTTCTGGACTTCAGCGATCCCTTCAGCACTGAGGTGAAGCCCAGAATCCTGCTCATGGGCCTGAGGAGAAGTGGCAAGTCATCTATTCAGAAAGTTGTTTTTCACAAAATGTCTCCCAACGAAACACTGTTCTTGGAGAGCACAAACAAGATCTGCCGGGAAGACGTTTCCAATAGCTCCTTTGTTAATTTTCAGATTTGGGACTTCCCAGGACAGATTGACTTTTTTGACCCTACCTTTGACTATGAGATGATCTTCCGGGGAACAGGAGCGCTGATATTTGTCATCGACTCCCAGGTAAAGTTCAGTCTCGGGGTACATGGGACTGCAGGCCCCTTCTCCTCCCCAGACACGGTCCTTCCCATGTCCATACCAGTTCTTTGTAATGTTTTGTTTGTTTGTTTTTCAAGAATCAGGAATAGCCCTTTATACCCAACAAGGTCTCTCAGTGGGGGCTGTCAAGGTTGCAAAGGGTTAAAGTCTCCCTCTGTGGAACCCTAATCAATGAGCAGTGAGCACTGCAGCAAATCACAGAAACCTCAGAGACGGAGGGGGCCGCCATACAGGCCAAGGACAGCAACTACGTGTCCCCTGCCTGTCCCGCTACTCTGGACAGACATCTGTAAAACAGCACAGGTTTTCTGTAACAAAAATATGCATATAAATGTGCATTTTAAAATGGTTACTCTTTCCTAGGAAGATAAAGTTCTAACTGTGAAGGTTTTCTTTTGAATTAAATTATTGTAATGATTGGGTTATCTGGGTGGCTCAGTGGGTTAAAGCCTCTGCCTTCGGCTCGGGTCATGATCCTGGAGTCCTGGGATGGAGCCCGGCGTCGGGCTCTTTGCTCAGCAGGGAGCCTGCTTCCCTACCTCTCTCTCTGCCTTCCTCTGCCTACTTGTGATCTCTGTCAAGTAAATAAATAAAATCTTAAAAAAAAATTATTGTAATTCTTAATAGTACACAATTGATTGACAGCATAACTGTTATGTGTTTTATAGGTAGCTATTAAAAATAAAAAGTAAAAATTTGATTGATAAGTATACCTCTTAAGACAGTGGATCTTTTCCCACTTAATTCACCTATGCATGCTTGAATAAGACAGAATTTGGCATAAGTTCTATTTTTGATTGTGTCGATGTGAGCGCTGAGAAACCTTGTTCGCATAAATAAGTAGATGGTATGGGGTGAGTTTTGTTATAGCATTCGCTCAATTATTTAAACGCTTTCCAAGTTACATCCTGTAAATTGCCCAGTTTTCTATCACCAAGGCTTGTTTTTAGTAGTTATCAGTAGACATCCTGATTGGGCTTTCCTTTAACTTTGCTGAAAACAAAGATGTGGGGACCCCCTGACTGGTGAAGGGCCTTTGTACCCAGAAATCAGTTATTCACTTTTTTAGGATACCGACTAGTCTTGTGAATTGTCTCTTTGGTCCTCTGGGCCTTTCACCTGTGAAGTGGGAGCCAGCAGTTGAAGGGGAGGAGGGGGAGGGAAGCAGCAGACTACAGGTGCATCTCAGGCATGGCCATCTTAGGAAAGAGTACAGGGAACAGAACTGGGACAGTGACTCTTCAAACTCTCTGTGTCCAGGCCCTCTTAGAAAGTGTCGTGGAAGCACAGCTGAGCCCGAAGTCTCTCCCAAGGGCTCTCTTACAGCTGTGGGGGATCAATGGCAGTGAGTCCTTCCAGGAATGCACTAAACCAGCTCTAAGTTCAGGGCATGCTGTTTTCCTGAAACTGGGCCTTCAGTCAGACAGATGGGCCGAGCACACCTGGCTCTTCCAGGAGCGCCGATGGAGTTAGGGAGGCAGGGATACGTAAGCTGTTAGTAATGGTTCTGAGCCCGTACTTGGAAACCCATTCTCTGAGAAGACTGCTCTCCTGCCTGAGCTCATCATAAACCCGTTCGGGGAACCAGGTGCCTGTTTAATACAGTAACGAAGCCTTTTCGTTCCAAGCGATTGCACTGCATAAATACTTCCAGTGTTGCTGTGGGAGCGTGGCCGTCCGGAGGAGGGGCCCGCTCTCTTTTCTGGTGGTGGTGCGCCGGGAAGAGACTTAAACTCCCGCACCAGACCTGTGAACAGCAGGCCTCCCCTCCCCTGGGCCCATCTGGAAAAGCATGCTTCTAGACACCTGCATCAGGTCCAGGTCCTGCCGCCAGTCGCGGCTTTCCTGGCTGTCCCGCTTGTACTGACCTGTTTTCTGGCCCATCTGTGGCCTTGGCAGTAGGCCCTGCTTTCCTGCCTAGGTCTGCCAGCACAGAGATGAGGGAGCTGGGGCGGACAGGAGGAGCCGAGCAGCTGGGTGCGGGCTGGGGCAAGGGAGGGGGGGATGCTGGCGAGCCCTGGGCTACGTCCCACTCACCTGTCTCTTCTAAGCTCCAGTGCTTTCCCTACATCACCGGGCTGCTGCTTCTGTAGTTGTTGAATGAGGTAGCAGCACCAGTAGCCTGACCCTCGGGTAAGGAGATTGCAGTCAGATGACTCATCTTCTCAAGACAGTGGCTTAATAAGTACTCACTTCAGTACTGTGTTGTGCTTCTGTAGCAATTGGCATTTCTAGAATTCAAATGTCTAACGCAACTCTATCCTAGGTGTTTGTACTGTGGCTATACGGTGGCTAAAAAAGCTTCGCTTGACTATTTTTAAGTTGCCACTGTAATTTGGTTTTAATTTTACCTGAACATGAAAAGCGGCCCTTCAGTTTGAACTGGTAAATGTGTTTTCTTTATTTTTTTTCTTTTTATTTATTTATTTTTAAATATTTTATTTATTTATTTGACAGATAAATCACAAGTAGGCAGAGAGACAGGCAGAGAGAGAGGAGGAAGCAGGCTCCCCACCTAGCAGAGAGCCCAATGTGGGGCTCGATCCCAGGACCCTGCGATCATGACCTGAACTGAAGGCAGAGGCTTAACCCACTGAGCCACCCAGGCGCCCCTGTGTGTGTTTTCTTTTATTTTGTTTCTTGTGTTTGTTTTTCTTTCTTCTAACTTAAGGGCAGAGAAAGATAGAAGAATGTTGGAGAAATTTGTCTTTTTAAGTTCCACTTTTTAAAAAGGGCCGAAAAACATTGTTGAGACCTTTCATTTACTAAAAAGGAATAATGAAATAAGCTATTTCAGAGTCTATGTAATACATACTTTTGCTTTGGAAGCAGACTGTAAAAAACATGTTTTCAGGGATTTTTATATGATGTAATTACAAGTACTGAAAAGAAACGTAAACTTCCGGCAGTCTTGGCAGGCACTCAAACGTCATTGCCTTTATTTCTAAAGAAGGCTCTGTTGGTCTGACGCCTCATATTTTTATTTTTTCCTTGTGAATTCCTCACAATCACAGGATTGCCAGATAAATATATCATCAAGGAGAAAATGTGTCCTCACAGAATGTTATAAAATGAAGGAGCATGAAACTATCCAGAGTGATTTTCTGTGAGCTACCTGTATAACACCACCTGCCCCCCAGGCAGAGCCTACTACATGTCCCACACCCCCCAGGGCCACTCTTGGCCCCCTGAAGCCATGTCACATGAGCCCTGGGATCCACAGTGGAGGGTCGGCTACCTCTACATTGGTGATTGTGACCTGCCTGTAATTCCTAGATCTAATTTTGGAATAGGAACAAAGGTGGTGTGTTTCTCCTGTATTTTTATTTGTTGTAGAAGATAGTAACAAACATAGTGAGAAAAATCAGCCACGCCCCCTCTGTTCTAATGAAGCAAGTTTTTTCTTCTTTTAGATGTTATTTTTAGTCCTGGTAGGTATGTGCCACTTCCATCACTTGGTTGGTAGTCAGATAATTTTATACGCCTGGCAGGGAAGTTACAGTAATAGCTTCTAATCTTTTGAGATGGTGATACTCTCTTGACATTGGCTGGTTTTGCTCATAGATGTGTCCCCTTAACTCCCTGTCTTCAGTTAAAGACATAAACAAGGGGCGCCTGGGTGGCTCAGTGGGTTAAAGCCTCTGCCTTCAGCTCAGGTCATGATCCCAGGGTTCTGGGATCGAGCCCCACATTGGGCTCTCTGCTCAGCAGGGAGCCTGCTTCCCCTTCTCTCTCTGCCTGCCTCTCTGCCTACCTGTGATCTCTCTGTCAAATAAATAAAATAAAAAATCTTAAAAAAGACATAAACAATAACAATTAGTAAATACGATAAAATGTGTTCATTTTGAGTGTACAGTTTAGTGAGTTTGACAATGCATATAACTCGTAACCACTTCACAGTTAAGACGTAGAATATTTCTGCCACCCGGAAACCTTTCTTTGTTGTCCTTTCTCAGATGGCCTCCCCCTGAATTTCAAGACATTGTAAATGAATTCTGTATGTTGTTTAGGGATACATAGGTATGTAGTACTGGAGAAAGATGATTGAGAATAAACACTAAACTCAGGATAGTGGATACCTCTGGAGGGTTGGGGGTAGAGTGATGGGGTGGGCTGGGAGAATGGGGAGAGACCCTCAGGGATTCAGGGTCTACTGTTTGGTTTCTTTTTTTTTTTTTTTTTAAGTTTATGTATTTAATTAATCTCTATGCTCAATGTGGTGCTTAGACTTAAGACCTCGAAATCAAGAGTCACATGCTCAGGGAGCCTGGCTGGCTCACTTGATAGAGTATGCAACTCTCTATCTCACTGTTGTGAGTTTGAGCCTCACGCTGGGTGCACAGATTACTTTTAAAAAAAAAAAAAAAAAAAAAAAAAAGGGCTTGCGTGGTCTTCCAACTGAGACAGCCAGGCATCCCTACTGTTTGATTTCTTAAACAGGAAGATGCAAAAGCAGATGTTCATCATATTATTATAAAAGTGTCATTTGTAGGGAGGAGGAAAAAATAGTATTACATTATTTGGGTCAGTTACTCATGATCAGAGGTCAGCAAACTGCTTCTGTAGAGGGCTAGATGGTAAGTGTTTTAGGCTTTGCAGGCTGGCTGTACTATCTCCAAGGGGTTTCCTCAGAGGAACACCCCTCAACTCTGCCACTGTACCACAGAAGCAGCTATAGACGGTATGTAAATAGAGGAGTGTTCCAATAAAACTTTACTTATAAACAACACATAGTGGGTCCATTTTGGCCCTCAGGCCATGGTTTGCTGACCTCTGCTCTAGACCAGTGCTCTTATCTTTCCTCCTGGCTCCTTCCCCATCCTCCCAGTGACCCATATCACGTTTCCATCTCTTAACTGTTCATCACAGTTCACCCAGGGACTCAAAAATCTGGGAAGAATAGTATCCCAGGGAAGGTCCTAGGTGGTATGGGGCCATTTTGAATTCAGAAAACTGTAACGCTGGTCTTAATGACTGTCATCAAGCTACTACGTAACTGCCTACAGCTGTGTTTTTCCAGCCCTTTTCATCTCTTTGTTCATGAAACTTCAGTTTCAATCTTGCATTCCATGAAACCAGTTCTTATTTGGGCTTTTGCAAACTATTTTGGAGGATTGTACCTACATGGTTTCCAGATTAGGAGTGAGTATGAAAGGGAAAAAAAGGTAACTGTGAAGTAAGGTGATGGATAGATTAATTAACTTGGTTGGGGGGGGATCATTTCGTGATGTATACGTATATCAAAACATCCTATTGTACACCTCAAATATACACAGTGCTTGCCAATCATACCTCAGTAAAACAGGAAAAACGAGTGTCTGTGGATGGTAGTATAGCAGTCTTTGGCCTCCCCTGACAGGAGTGTGCCTTTGTTCCCAGGACGATTACATGGAGGCTTTGGCCAGGCTCCACCTCACCGTGACCAGGGCCTACAAAGTGAACACTGACATCAACTTCGAGGTGTTTATTCATAAAGTCGATGGTCTGTCAGATGATCACAAGATTGAGACCCAAAGAGATATTCATCAGAGGGCAAACGATGACCTTGCCGATGCTGGATTAGAAAAAATTCACCTCAGGTGAGAACAGAAACCCTTCTGGGATCACAGTTCATCAACAGAAAGAAGCAGGTGTGGAGTCCAAAGTCAGCACAAGCGGTGTGGTATTCACCTGTTTACCTTATTTGTGCTGTACACATTGGGACAGTATTTGGGAAAAGCAAGCTTTGCATGTACTAATTCTAATTTTCGTTTTTTTTTTTTTTTTTTTAAAGGCTTAAGCTAATTTTTCCCACCTATGAAAACCGTAAAACTCAAGAACATAATCCAGGAAGTTAATCAAGGCTGAAGTTTACAATTCTTAATAAACAGGATAGTATTTATAGCCACAAGTAAAAGATAACTCTGAAGATAATTCAAATAGAAATACAGAGGAAAACCACTTGTCTGTTAAGGGTTTTTTTGGAGATTTTATTTTATTTATTTATTTTTTTAAATTTTATTTGACAGAGAAGAGACATCTAGAGAGGGAATACAAGTGGGGAGTGGGAGAGGGAGAAGCAGGCTTCCCGCCGAGCCAGGAGCCTGATGCGGGGCTTGATCCCAGGACCCTGGATCATGACCCGAGCTGAAGGCAGATGCTTAACAACTGAGCCACTCAGGCGCCCCTGAGATTTTATTTTTAAGTAACCTCTGCACCCAACGTGAGGCTCGAACTTAACCCCAAGATCAAGAGTCGCATGGTCTACCGGCTAAACCAGCCAGGCACCCCTCTATCAGTTTTTTATGGGGAAGTGTATGCATCATTCAATTGGCAAATTGCAAAGTGAAAATATTAGATGCCTCAATACCAGTAACATAGGCATTACTAACCTAACAGGAACGTGTAGAGATGACCTGGTGTGGATTCTTCTGCAGAATGTAAGAAAGCTCGTATGGGCACATACCACTGCATTTTTAGGCTTTCCAGTCCAGCCAGTCAGCAGATGAGAATGGGCACAATTCTTGCTTTTTGGGAGCTGGGGAGGAATGGCTTGTTAACACATGTTCATTTTTTGCCAGGGTCATTTTGAATTCTGAAGGGGGCTAGGATGCATGTGTAGGGACAGTAGGTATAGACCGCTGACACTGGTGTTGTGACAGCCTAAGCAGTCTGTCCCCCAGTCAGAAGGAAAGTGTGATGAAATACTGTTTTCTCTTTCAGCTTCTATTTGACGAGCATATATGATCATTCAATATTTGAAGCTTTTAGCAAAGTGGTTCAGAAACTGATTCCACAACTCCCCACCCTGGAGAATTTGCTAAACATCTTTATCTCGGTAAGTAAATAACATCCTCTTGGTAGAATCATTTGCAGAATTTTAGAATAACATTGCGAGCGTGAAGAGTCTTATTTTTGCTTGCTCTTACGGCATTGCAGGGTCACTGAAGGATTACTCTGGAAGATTGCTCCAACACAAAACATACTGTTTTATGTTCTTTAAACTTTCACTTCCCAAACCATTTCTGTTCTATAAGTAGAGTGTTTGTTAAAGTCATAGGCAGTCTTCAATGTGGATAGAGCCCTGTGAGATTTAGGAAGCTTTAAGGGTGGTTGTGGCAATGAGATAGAGCCTGCTGAACATTTTTTATATGTTAAACACTGTGGTTGATGCACTGGCGAATGAGTCCTATAGACCATCAGCTCTGGGCCAGCTCTGCTGTTGACTTGAGTCAGACTTGTTGGTTGCACTCCTATTTACTCTGTCACTCCACAGTTTGGGGTTTGTTTAGATTTTTAAAATATATTTCATTTTAAAATTTATAGTCAGTAAAATTAGTGTTTTTCCTTGCTTTTTCCTAACTGCAGGCACATCTCTAAGAGCCAAGAAACAAGCCCAATTTGTTTACCTACAATAAATAATTAATGAAAAATAAGAATTTTCCATTTCTTATGCATATCCATTATAAAACTTTACGTGAGATTGAAATTGTAACAAAATCTTTAGTAAATTAATTTTTGCTCCTTCATATTTTACACTGAGGATGGCATGTAATTTTTTTATATAGTGATGATGTTCTAAAATCAGCTGTCGCTTTAAGATAGCATCGTCTTTTTGTTTCAGAATTCTGGAATTGAAAAGGCATTTCTCTTTGACGTGGTCAGTAAAATTTATATTGCAACTGATAGTACCCCAGTGGATATGCAAACCTATGAGCTCTGCTGTGATATGATCGATGTCGTTATTGACATCTCTTGTATTTATGGGTAAGTAAAATACTCCTACAGGGTACAAACAGACATACTTCCCATTAGGAAATGAAACTGTGCATAATCTTTGTAACATTTGCATTTACTTACTTGATTTTAATACTTTTGTTTTTTTTAAAGTATATTGAAGATAAGAAATGCTACTTTTTTTTAAAGATTTTATTTATTTGATAGAGAGACAGAGTGAGAACCTAAGGAGGGGGAGCAGGAGAGGGAGAAGCAGACTCCCCGCTGAGCACAGAGCCCTCAGTGGGACTCAATCCCAGGACCCTGGGATCATGACTTGAGCTGAAAGTGGAAATCATGCTTAACCATCTGAGTCACCCAGATATCTCAATATTTTTGTTTTAAATGATTGAGATCTGTAAATAAACAGCATGCCATAACAACAAAAATTATTGAGTAAATGCCTGACATTCTGCTAATAAGCATATTGCATACATTATATCATTTAATTCCCCTCTATTCCATGAGATGGGAGTTACTATCCCCATGTCACAGATGGGGAAACTGAGGTTCAGAGTGGTTGTTTCTAACCCCTGCTCACACTGTCAGTAAAGGACAGAATCAGAACTTGAACCAAAAGTCTGACAGTTTCTGCGTTCTCCTGAAAAATCTGTCATCATATCATAATGTCATACACACTTGGGAGAGACTAATAGGATCCTCAGACTTTGAATATGTATCTCATATTAACAACAGTTGTTCCCTTCTTCACTGTAAGAAATAACGACTGGATTTTCTTTAACATACTTTGTCTTCCTTTATGAGCAGCAGAGAATTACAAAATGAAGCAAACAACATTACCTGCTTATTATCATGGTCTTAGAGTCTTAGAAAACAGAACTTCCTGTACAGTTACAGTATTATAAAATAAACAAGGGGTGGAGAAAATTGATTCTGGTACCAGACATAGAAACATTTCCACGTAATTTTTAATTTCCTGAATGGGTGTCGTAGAGAGTGAACTAGTTTGAAGTTTGAACTTGTTTGTCTGTCGTATTAAGATCACGCTGTTGCTGTTGATTTATATGGGCTCTTACACGCTTATCCAGTCATTGATGGGTAAGGCTCTTGTTCATCTTCCTCTTTACGCACCAGCTGTGACGTGCCTCACACAGCCTCCTCTGTCAGCTTCGGGAAGGGTCTTGGTCTCCCCATTTCTCTCTCCTTCTGTCTGAAGAGCCTTTGACCCCTCAGCTCAGATTCTTCTGCTATACACACGTGCACGCCGGGTCCTTTCTATTATGAGACAGGGAAAGTGGTACTGTGAGACCATAGTGAGGGTGACATGTCACTGGGCTTCACCTGGTAGGCCCTGGATAAATGTAGATGCCACTGTTGTTATTATTATTATTATTATGTTACATTGCCATCTGACTTCAGGAGCAGACTTCACTCCCAAGATTACTGCCTTCTTAGTATTATTATTAAACACTGCCATCTGGCTTCCAAAACAGACCTTGTTTTCTAAGACGACAGCTCTATAGCATTCTATTGTTTTTAAACTCCAGTGGATTGACCTTGAAATAGTCAGGGAAACTGAACGTATCCTGATTACAGTGTAGATTGCTGTGGTAATCAAATACAATAAACACAATTAATCTGGCACCTCTTTAATGATATGCGTAGTCCTTATTGTGCCATATGGTAATTAGATGTAAGTGGTAAGCTGTTCATGTAATGATGCTAATCAGAGTTTCTCTAACCCAGCTAAAACAAACAGGAGGAGGGCAGCAGGCAGTGGGAGGAGTCAGATTGCATTTCCTGAGAACCCATCAGGTGCCTTAAGAACCAGTGTGGGTCACCAACTGGGCATGGGCCCTGGAGTTTCCCCACCCTTTGCTGGAGCCGTGAGGAGCCAGCCCAGCTAACTGGCAGCCGCTGAGGAAACAGGCTCGCTGCCAGTTCCTAGCTGCTCCGTGGAGACCAGCAGGGCCCGAGGCAGGTGTGCCTTGGTCAGTCTGCTCAGTCATCTGGGGAGTTTCTGGCTCTCGAGGCGCGCGCACGCAGGCTTTAAAATACTTTGTGGCTGTCTCGATTTTCACGGCTTTGTGAACACAGACCTGAGTAGTAGTAGCACAGAGTTGCAGCTGTAATCCATCACCGGTGTTTACTTGTAGTTTTTTGGGTCTTTCTGGTTTCTCCAATTTGTTTACTTCATTTTTTCTGAGTATGAATGCAGTCCGTGCTCATCGCAGAAAATACGTAAAAGCATAAAGAATAAAATTAAGGTAACCCATAATTTCATCACCTAGAGATAGCCAGTATATATATTTTATTGTGTTTTTTACTTTTATTTTTTGGAGATTTCATGTATTTATTTGAGGGAGAGTGGAGAGGTGCGGAGGGAGAAGCACGCTCCCCACTGAGCAGGGAGCCTGACCTGGGGCTTGATCCCAGGACCCTGGAATCATGACCTGAGCTGAAGGCAGATGCTTCACTCATTGAGCCACCCAGGTGCCCCTAATGTGTTTTATTCTTAATTTCTCTGTGTAATTTTTAGGATAATGTGATCTTTGTATATATAAATTTTATATGTATCCTGCTTTATGCATTTAACATTATCACCTAAGACTTTTCTTGTTATTAATTGCCATTAGTAAATTTTCTTCATTAGGTAAAAAATTCAAAAGTTTCAGTTTATTTTTCTCACAACATCACTTATTAGCAAGAGAAATTCAGCCTAGAAAAATAGCAGCTAAAAATAGTACAAAGGACATTAAGAATTCTGATAAAGCATCTTTAACATCTGAGATCCGATCTCTTACAGGTTTTTCTTTAACATTTTGGTAGGTCACAGTAAGTTGAATCCTTTTTCAAAAAACCTTCTTCCCCAGTTTACTTGTAAGTAGCCATGTATGTGCTGGTTTAAAATATTCTCAAAACTAATAACTTACATTTCCTTTGAAATACTCTACAATTCAGACTTTCATTTAATCTGGTTTGTCACCCTGTGCTCAATGCTATATATCTATTATTTAATTGTACTGAGAGACTTCGAGGTAATTGCTCTTAGTATACAGGTAAGGGAGTTGAGGCTCCAACATGTTACCTTGCTCTCCAATTCACATAATAAGTGAACTGGGGTTCAAACCCAAGTCATCTGTGTCTGCAGGCCACACCTTTTCTTAAAGAGATCAGTATATTGGGCGCCTGGGTGGCTCAGTGGGCTAAGCCGCTGCCTTCGGCTCAGGTCATGATCTCAGGGTCCTGGGATCGAGTCCCGCATCGGGCTCTCTGCTCGGCAGGGAGCCTGCTTCCTCCTCTCTCTCTCTCTCTGCCTGCCTCTCTGCCTACTTGTGATCTCTCTCTCTCTGTCAAATAAATAAATAAATAAAATCTTAAAAAAAAAAGAGATCAGTATATTTATTTACTGTTTTATTTTGAAAAAATTTCAAACCTGCAGAAAATGTGCACTGAGCTCCTGTATGATACCCTTCACTTGCATCTACCCCTTTTTACCAATTTGCCATATTTACTGTCTCTTTTTCTGATACATTTTGCGTTTTGTTTTTGCGGAACCATTTGAGAGTGAATCACAGACATCATGATTCTTTGATCCTAGCTGCTTGGGTGTCTGTCTCTTTTAAAAAAAAAGTCCTCTTACAGGACCACTGTTTACCAAATTAAGCATATTTAGCACAACTACAATATTGCACTAATACATTGTCTGTATCCAAATCTTACCAGTGGTCCCAATTCTGTCTTTGATCCCTGATCCAGGATCTAGGCCTGTGTTTTGCTGTCATGTCTCCTTAGGCTTCTGTAGTTGGGAAGCGTCATTCAGCTCTCCTCTGTCTTCATCAGACAATGCTTTTGACAGCCCGGTTACTCTGTCAGGAAAACTCAAGAAGCCCTTATGGGCTATGGAGGGGAGAAGATCTAACCTCCACCCCTCACCCGTGTTGCGAAGGTCCCTGGGGAGATGCCTCCCTGTCCAGCAGCCACTCTTTGTGTCCCTAAGAAGGGACTGTCCTACACCATGCACGTTCTTGTGATTGTGTGTTTCGAAGACTTCTGCCAAACGGCCCTGTAATTGTAACGACTTCTCGTTATGATTATTGCTCTGTGTAGTAAAGCTGGTCTCCGTCGCTGGGTTTCATTTTGTAGTTTCTTCCCAGTGGTCACATATGTTCTGGTTTCTGTCCCCATTTAGTCTCAAAGAAGATGGAGCAGGAACCCCCTATGACAAAGAATCAACGGCCATCATAAAGCTGAACAATACAACAGTTCTTTATTTAAAAGAGGTGACAAAGTTCCTGGCTCTTGTCTGCTTTGTCAGAGAGGAAAGCTTTGAAAGAAAAGGTAATTGTGTGTGTGTGTGTGTGTTTGTGTGTGTGTGTGGGGGGGAGGCTTTAAATGAAACCATTTCACTTCAGACTGATAACTGCTTCTACTGCTTGTGGATGGTGGGTGGTCGGCCGCATGTTTCCTGAAGCTTCCAGACTTGTGTCACAAGTCCCCTTGGTGTCCTTCCCCGCCCACCTCCCATCCCCCACCCCGGGCTGTCAGACTTTTGGGATCCAGGAGCCAGTCTGCCCTCTAGTGCTGCAGCTGCCATGAGGTAGAAGGGGCCCCAGGGACTCTGGCTATCCCTGGAGTGAAGCTGGTTGAAGCCTTGTTGACAGGCTGTAATGTCTCTTGCCACAGGGGCCCAGCAGCCTGTGGTGAGGGCCGCGGCCTCTCTCCTGGTCCACTCCTCTAGAAGGTCCTAGGGACGGTGGGACCGCTGGAGATCCCTGTGGAAAGGAGAGGGGACTTGTACAGCATTAAAGTGAGACCTATTCCACTTCTGTTCAGCCTTTATACATTCTTTAGTCCTCAAAACACAGGGCTGACATCATGATTCTGAGAAGGGAAGATGGGAATATACTTAACAAGGTCACCAATCAGTGAAACAAAAACAAAAGATATATAAATAAATGATAAATGTGACATAATACCATATAAATGTGTAATACATAAATATATATTATACATAAATATAAAACAGTTAAGTAAATAAATACAGAGAAAGTAAAACTAAAGCAACTGACCTCATAGAGATACTCATTTTCCCCCTACTGTTTAAACTGGGAATTTAAACTACTACTTAATTTTTTTTTTTTTAAGATTTTGTTTATTTATTTGACAGACAGAGCTCACTAGTAGGCAGTGAAGCCGAGAGGCGGGGGGCTGGGGGAAGCAGGCTCCCTGGTGAGCAGAGAACCCGATGTGGGGCTTGATCCCTGGACCCCGAGATCATGACCTGAGCCTAAGGCAGAGGCTTAACCCACTGAGCCACCCAGGCGCCCCTACTTTTTTTTTTTTAAAGTACTATTTAAATTTAAATTACATGCTAGGGATTTTTGCTAGCAACTAGGGCATGATTTACCAGTTTGGGGGGTAGAAAAATTCCCCAAAGCATGCCAACAGTAACATTTACTAAAATAGCTTTTCCCCCCTTTATAAGCATGCATGTTCTTTATAGAAATAACTTTGAAAATTTGGGGGAGTACAAAACAAAATAAAACCACTCCATTTTGCCGTCTAGAGCTAAATTCTGTTACATTTTTGAGATTTTCTTTCTCCTTTCCTCCCTCCCATCTTGCCTTCTTCTCTCATCCCTCTTTTCCTGCCAACAAGAGGGGGCCAAATGGTCTATTTTGTTTTTGTCAGATGTTTTACATCTGTTGTTTTCACTCATTTATATCTTGGAAATTTTTCCAAGTCCTTGAGCATGAAAACACAATTTAGATTTTTATTGTTTCTTTCTTATTACAAAAGCAGTAGATTCACTTAAAAATTTAGAAGTAACAGATAAGCAAAAAAGAAATAGCTAAGTTCTCACTCGGAAATCACTCTCAACATTTTCTTTACAACTTTTTGGACTTTTTCATCTGTGGCTATGTCGCTATCCATATGTGATGATAAGATAAATTCTACTTTGTAACCATTACTGAATTACAGTGAGGTAATTACAGACATCCTTCTAATTCACTAAGCCTTTTTTAACTGTATCATTTTAGTTTCTTTTATTGTTAAGAATTTATGTTGTTTCTAGATTTTAATGTTGTAAATAATCTGTGATGACCTTCTTTGCACTGAATATTTGTGTACATTTTGGTTATTTCCTCAGGAAAAAACTTCAGCAAGTGGAATTACTCAGATCCAAGGGCAGGGTAGGCATGTTTTGGTGGCTTCTAATACATATTATCAAAATATCCTTCCAAAAGATGTTATGGGTTTGTGCTACAAAGAGAATATGTGTGTCCGTTTTGCTGTATTCCTATCAATATTAGGTATTAGCACTAAAAAATTAATTATTAAAAACTAGTATCATTTGAATTTTTATTTCCTTGCTTCTTGGTGAAGTTGTATATTTTTCCTATATTTACTGACTGTTACCAACCAGTTTGCCTTTTGTGTTCTTGGCCTTCAAAATTTTTAATTAAGTGGCGCTAATCTTTTATTCCTTAGTTTCATCTTGCTGAAAGTAAGAACAGGTTAAATAGTAGGCTCGTGGAATTTTGACAGGACAATACCTTGTTTCATTCTCTCAATTATAGATGATTTTACCCAGACCCAGGAGCTGTTAAGTAAGCTTTTTTTCAAGTTTCTACTACCAGTGTGTGGAAGTCAGAGCTAAGATTCCTGGGCTTGTCCTTACATAGACTCAATTGTGTGTATTGTGTACAACCCATTATACATATATTTCCATGATTACAGATATTTCCAGAATTTATATTTGGTGATTAATATTTTACATTGATTTTGGAAGCTAAATAAAATACAATGCAAATAGTACAACTAGAGCCCCCAAACCATCTAGGGTAGTGGCAGCTCCTAAAATTTAGGGTATGTTAGTGTCAACCTGGAGAGCTTGTTTATTTTCAGCTGATTTTAGACTGAACAGAAACGTTGCAAAAATACTACATTGCTTACAGAGATTCCTCAATCCACTTTCCCCATCTTACATACTCCATTACTATAATAGTAATTAATAGTATTAATGAATTAATTAGTATTCATTAAGAAACTACAGACCTTATTCAGATTTCACCATTTTTCCAAAAATACCCTTTTTCTGTCCCAGGATCACAAATTGATTTGATCATGATTCCTCCTAGTCTTCTCCAGTCACTGATAGTTCTTTATCTTCCATGACCTTGACACTTTGGAAGAGTACTAATCAATCGTTTTGTAGAATGTCCCTCAGAAAGGATTTGTCTGCTGTTTCCACACAGTTGGAACAAGATTATGCACTTTGACTAGAATGTGTCCTTCTCGGTGCATCATATCAAGTGGTTCATGATGTTGATAAGTCTTATTACTACTGGTGGTGTTCACCTTGATTTAGTCAAGGTCATGTCTGTCAGGTTTTTCCTCTGTAAAGTTCCTGTCTTTCCCACTGTAGTTAATACATATTTTCAGGTTATGTAAATCCTCTTCCTCAAACTTTGGCCCACTAATTTTAACATCCATCTATGGTTGTGGAAATAAATTTAAGCAGGAGTTTATTATGTGGATCTTTGTAAGTTAGGTGGGATCATCTCTAAGGACTGACAGATTTGGTAGAATTAACTAGCTAGAAACCTAGGTATTTTAATATGACAACTAGGAAATGGCAGACAGATTTAACCCTATCGTGTTAAACTCCGTGTGCTCTTTAAAATGATTATCTCCATTTGCCTAGGATGGGAGGGCACCTTCCCTTGATAAGGGGAATGTCCCTGGCAAATGGAATGACTTGGTCACCCTGGGGATCAGGGAGTTGTCTTTAAAAAGAACTTACTGCTTATAAATGTGTAGAGTAGTTTGGTTTTGTTGCTTTACTTTTTCTTCTTTAAAGATTCTTATTTTTAAATAATCTCTGTAGCCAGACTGTGGCTCAAACTTCCAACCCCAAGATAAGGGTTGTGTGGTCTACCAATTGAGCCAGCCAGGTGGCCCTGGTTATGTGGGTTTTTTTTTTTTTTTTAAAGATTTTGTTTATTTATTTGAGAGAGAGCATGAGCGAGGAGAAGGTCAGAGGGAGAAGCAGACTCCCCGCGGAGCTGGGAGCCCGATGTGGGACTCGATCCCGTGACTCCAGGATCATGACCTGAGCCGAAGGCAGTCGTCCAACCAGCTGAGCCACCCAGACATCCCTGGTTATGTGGTTTTAATCTCAAGTGTTGTAGAGTCCTCTTGGTGCCAACAACCGGCACTGGTTGGTTAGCTTTGCCTCATGCTGGGTCTCCGTCTGGGTTTTCATTAATGATCTCTGTGACTACTTTTGCAGAAAGGAGAGGATCAAAAGCAGATGTGGTGTTTTCAGCCTTGGCTCCACATACACTCCACAGTCCTTGCTCCATAGGCACCTTAGGAAGGGAGGCAGTTAAAAAATACGGACCTCTGGGTCCTCCTCCAAACAATTAGAATAGAATTCCTGGGAGAGGGGCCTAGGGTTTGTTAAATATTTTAAAGTTCTCTGGATTTTTTTTTAAATATATATATTTTAAGATATTATTTAATATTGGACAGAGAGAGACACAGAGAGGGAACACAAACGGGAAGAGGGAAGCAGGCTTTCCACAGAGCAGGGAGCCCGATGCGGGGCTCAATCCCAGGACCCTGGGATCATGACCTGGGCTGAAGGCAGATGCTTAACGGACTGAGTCACCCAGGGGCCCTAATACTGTTACATTTTAAAGATTTTTATTTATTTGACAGGCAGAGATCACAAGTAGGCAGAGAGGCAGGCAGAAAGAGATGGGAAGCAGGTCCCCTGGCGAGCAGAGAGCCCGATCTGGGGCTCCATCTCAGGACCCTGAAACCATGACCTGAGTCGAAGGCAGAGGCTTTAACCCACTGAGCCACCCAGACACCCCAACATTTTAAATTGCGAAGATGAGTAAGTTAATATTTGTCAGGAACTGTCAACAGAAGACTTGTGCAAGTTGAATTTTCACTGAGCCAGTTTTAACTAAGCTTTCTTCCTAAGGCAGTTGGTTGCATGTAAAAGCAAAGAATCTCCTATCCCAGTTTCCACTAAATAAAATAATCTCTTTGTTTCTTGTTTATTTTCTTTTAATTACATTCTTTATTTGGAAGATGGTCCCAAGAAACAAAAATGAGGAAGTAGGAAAATGAGACAAGGTAGAAAAGCCACCCACCGTGGCGCCAATGAGCAGTTTTATGTTCACTCCCAGTACGAGAGAGCCTCTGAGAAGCTGTGTGGAACAAACGCAGTCACCCCAGTTGAGTATGGGAGACTGCAGCACTGACCCGCCTTCCTCCGTGCCCCTGTTTGAGGTGCCTTCAGAACGTTCGTTCCCATATCCCTCGTACCTGTCCTTGTGCAGTGGAGGAAGTTCTGTGAAAGCCTCTGGCAGAAAAGAGCTGCTTCTCTTTCTTTAAGATTTTATCTTGAAGTAATCTCTACATCCAGCGTGGGCCTTGAATTCACAACACTGAGATCAAGAGTCACGTGCTCTACTGACTAGGCCGGCCAGGTGCCCCTGGGCTTACTTAATTCTTACTAGTTCCCCCCCTGATTCCAGTAGTGTTGTCTGAGGAGATGACTTGGAGGTTTTCTTGCACTGTGGTCAGTGTCGCTTCAGAAGCAGCAGAGGGCGCCACTGAGAAGGTTTCCTGCTTCTGGAAGCTGAGCTGGTGTTCCCTCCAGTGCACTTGCCGTTGTTTGACTGCTTTGAAGAATTTCAGTCCTTGGCTGGAATCCCAGTTCTTTTTTATTTTGGTTGGGGCTTTGGAAACATTACTTCCGTGGATGGAAGCAGTTGTTGGGCTAGTTATTTTAATAAATGTAAAAATAGTACATCGAACCAACTGCTTTAGCCTAATTGGTATAAACATAATGTTGTTCTCAACACTTTTACAAATTAGTGTGCTGAAAAATGCACTCAAGACTTGGGATTAATCTTCTATTCCATTCTTGTACCAATGATTTCAGAAAGCACAAAATGATTCTCCCCTACTTCGTCTGCATTTGAAATTTACTTAGAGTTCAGAAACTGAGAGCGTTGTTGGTTGAACTTCGAGCTTGCTGTTGACCTGAGGTGACTGCCACAACTCTAAAATCAGGGACGGGGATCTTGCTTTCCCTAGGGCTCCTGACAGTGGCTTAAATGTAATAGGTATCAATAAATGTGGATCAGTAGAATGATGGGTACTGAAGCTTTGAGATCTTGGCCACACTTCGAGTCAGGGTCTGCCTCCAGTCAGAGTCAGTTGAATAATCCCTTTTGGGGAGACATAATAAATATTTCATGGAGGATATATCTTAATTGTAAGAAATCTTGAATTCTGATAGGTCAAAAAATACACTTCAGTTCTTCAATGTTGTAGGTCATAGACATCTTTGAAAATGTGGTCTGTACTCTGGAACCTTCCCTTAGGAAAACATGTACATTGACAGAAAATTGCCTGCGATTCCTCAAGCAGCTACAACTTCTAGGGAAATCTGTGGACGTTCTGTTAAGGCCGCACTTCTGCTTCCCCTTAGTTGCTTGTCCCGGCCATGGCAGACACGACAAGAGGAGATTCTTTCTTTGTTTCTTTCCTTTTTTTTTTTTTTTTTTTTTTTAAAGATTTTGTTTATTTATTTGTCAGAGAAAAAGAGAGAGTGAGCGAGCATACACACAGGGGAAATAGCAGGCAGAGGGAGAAGCAGGCTTCCCGTTGAGCAGGGAGCCCAATGCAGGACTCGATCCCAGGACCCCAAGATCAAGGCAGACACTTAACCAACTGAGCCACCCAGGTGCCCCATGAGGGGGTTATTTCTGTGCGACATGTCTAAAATATTTTGTTTTTTCCCCCAGGGCTTATTGACTATAATTTTCATTGCTTCCGGAAAGCCATCCATGAGGTCTTCGAGGTGAGGATGAAAATGGTGAAATCTCGAAAGGTTCAGAATCGGCTGCAGAAGAAAAAAGGAGCCACCCCCAATGGGACCCCTAACGTGCTGCTGTAGTGAGGCTTTGGGGGTATCTCTGCGAGTCAGACCTTGCAGTGAGGCTCCTGTGCTGTGTTGCACTAAAGGAAGAGGAAAAAGGAGATTGGGACACATGACGTATTTGTTGTTTAAAAAAAAAAAATCCCCTCAACCCTCTTGATCTTCTCTTTTTTAAATAAAGTGAGCACTTTGAAGCCGAAACTTGTATTTTAACAATGAAGTAAAATCTACTGTAATTTCATTACACAAATGTAAACTTTTATGGTCTGTAGTCAGAAATTCCTGTGTGAGGACTGCCAGGAACTGTATATATTTTGCTCTTTTTCATGTTTTTTTTTCTTTGAACTTTGATAAAACGACTTTTCTAAGCTTTTTTCTGTACTTGGTGTCAAGGACATGCATACTGTAGTGTTGTTCAGATCTCTATGGCTTTCAGAAATCAAAAAGCAATGAACTGGCAATGTTTTTTTGGTTTTGTTTTGTTTTTTTTATAAATTTGGGAATCTTTGCTACTAATTGTTGAGAAAAACCATTTTTCAGTGGAGCTGGAACAGATTGGGGCAGCAAGCTCCAGGAGCAATAAGAACTGTCTCCTGTTTATAACTGGTGTAAACAGGAGTTTTGTAGAATAATATTAGCACCAAACTTACCTAAAAATGTCACTAGCCGTGCCCGGACTTCCCTACTCAACAGTTTTTACAAAGCTCTTTACCTCAACACACATCTCTATAATCATTTTATACAGAGAGGTTGTTCCTTCTTGCTGCATTACTGTTCTTTAGAACCTTTGGGACCAGATTTCCAAAATGGTGCCAATCACTAGAGAGAAAGAGGAATGTTGCTGAATTTCAGGGTTTATGGAGGCTTTTCTGTAACTGCCACTGGGGCTGAAGTTACATCAGAGGTCACATGGTTTCCCAAATGTAGGTGATGGGTACTCAGAGATTTAAAAATGGATCTACAGTTTGTATGTTTGGCCCCCCTGTGAAGTGGGCCTATTGTGCAACATTTAAAATGTTTATTGAGGATCATGACTACAGGGAATGTCTCAGATCTCTACACAGAGCATAGCCCCGGTGAGCACGTTTTGTCACCCATTAGTCTCCTGCTCAACCATGACCGTGTGCCTTGGGGACTCTGCCCATTCCCACCTTAGGGTTGAACTAGAACTCAGCCAGCCAGCAGTACACTCTGCACAGCTGAAAAGCTATCCTGCAGACCTCTAATGATCAGTGAGACGAGGACAGCTGGAGGAGACATCACAGTTAGCTGTGTGTTTGTTTCTGTGAAATTCTCCCACTTATGTTTACTTTACACTTTCAGGATGTTAAGGGACTCCTAAATCTCCCCTCACCCCAAACCATTCCTAGTAGATAATTCTCTGTCCGTTAGGTAATTCTATATCTGTCCCAAGGGTCAGTGCCCTAAACCCGACTTGTGAGTATTGGAAAATAATGTTATATACTTATTTATTTTTAAGCAAAGACTCATAAGGAAGTCAAAGCTGGTCCTAGCAAAATGTACCAAGTTCCTAAAGTGACTTGCCCTTGAAACTATCCCGTCTCTATCTGGGGCTTCCTTCCATCCTCCCTCCTTCCCTCCCCAAGTCCTATTCCTTTGAGGCTGCTAACTGCAATGCAAGATGGTAGCTGATGGAAGTGTAAGGGTTGAGTCCTCCCAAGGGTCTGTGCATTTTGGAAGGAAATTTCTAAAAATCATTAAGGCGCCCAACTCCCTCATGATTCCTGCTCAGAAACCTGGATGGGTAGGAACCCAGGGTTCCAAAGGAGACTTTTCCTTAATTTCTAGACCTATATCCTGTTGGATCTTTGGATCTTTGCCAACAGGCTTGTTACATATGGGTTCTTCTGAATAAACTTAATGTTCTGATATTTTTTACACAATGTTTCTTTTTGATTAAGGAAATAAGGAATCACTTTTCTAATGTGACTTTATCCTCAAGGTAGAGACACTTGCCTACCTGGTAAATTACACATTACTTAGGTATATATTATTGTAACCAGGAGGAGCTTCCATTTTTAAGCTGGGTAGATGATGACTTTTTGTTAAAATGTGCCTTAAAAGTCTATAACTTCAGGAGCAAATGACTCTTCGGGGGAAAAGCAAAAACAATCGTATGGCATAGGACCCAAGTTCACGGTAGTAAGTGCACTCTTTGATTGATCACACACTAATACGTAGATTACTGCCTCAAACCTGTAAGCATGGCAATGACCTCTTAGTTAAAGACAGATGTAGGAGTTATGTCTAAGTGTTCAGCTTTTTAAGTCTGTGCTATTGGAATGACAAAATCTATTCCTTCTACATTTTATTTTTGATATGGAACATAGCTTACTGTAATGTGTATGGCCCTGTTTAGGTCTCAGATGTATAAATACCAAGTCCAAATACATGGCTACAGTGACTTCTCTGGAACATGTTTGCTCATTTTCAAAGGTGGAGAACTTGACCTACAGGTTTTTAGGGCAATCAGAGGTGAGAGGTGAGACTGTGAATTACCCTCTTGGGTTATTTTTAGTGATATAAATAAGTGTGTATGACCAGGGTAGAGTGTTTTTAAAGGAATAAAAAAAAAACCTGGTTGGCATTCATGGATAGTGTTATTTTGTGAGCATAATATATTTTGGGCCCTTAAATATAAAATGACTGGAAACACAGCAATATTGTTACTATACGGGTTATATGCTAACTCTGAGACGTACTCCAGAAAAATGGCTGAACTGTCTTGATTATTAAAGTATGGTATGCATTTAACTTCTATAGACTGTTTGTAATTTTTAATCAAGCATAGTGTTATGCTTTAAGCAGGACATCATTCATAATTATTGCTAAAACATTGCTTTCAAGAATGTTAATGCCAATTTAAAAGCACGTGTCATGCTCATGATTTGGTAAGGCTCTCATTTTATTTCAGACATATTCATAACTAAGCATACTGGGAGCAGAATATTCTCTTTGGTAAAGGGGCCCGTCCTGTTTCTGAGATTGTTAACCATCTATGAATATCATTGCTTCACTGGCCCTGTTGGGTCCCTTTAGTAAAATGTTTATCCTGATAGACCAGCTTTCATCTTGTGGAAATGAAGATAAATCACTCTATTTGCACTTTTATATTTATTTTATTTTTAAATCCTCCCTTCTATCTCTCCATAGTTTTCATGGGAACATGGCTGTTTGGAATATAGAACTGTTGGTTTGTTGTTGTTGTTTTTTTTTTTTCAGTAAACTTCGGACACTAATTCTTGCTGCTCTTGTCCTAATCCCTAACCGTCTGGAAATTCTTTTTTTTTTGTTTGACAGAGATCACAAGTAGGCAGAGAGGCAGGCAGAAAGAGAGAGGAGGAAGCAGGCTCCCCGCTGAGCAGAAAGCCCGATGTGGGTCTCAATCCCAGGACCCTGGGATCATGACTGGAGCCGAAGGCAGAGGCTTTAACCCACTGAGCCACCCAGGCGCCCCCTGTCTGGAGATTCTTTTCAAACAGGCTACCTTATCGATTCTGACTTGCATCATAGGGTTCCACTCTTACTGACTTCTACGGATCCCTAAGAGTTCCCGGAGAAAACCAGCTTTAGATATTATATCTTATATACAAAACTCTGTTTCTGATTGGAAAACCTGATCTAAAATAATATTTCTCTACCACTTTTAATCAGTATTGATGTTGAGTTTAGGAGGAAAAAAATGTCTTTGACAGAATTACTTCCTGGTAATATGCAATGATTGAATGCACATAATATTTCAGGTTCTCAAATGCTTTTACAGAAGTTATCTTCATAACCCCGAGAGGTGGGTACTATCATCACTCCTAGAGATCCGGCAACTGAGTGTAGAGAGTTGAAATAACGTGGTCAGGATCACATAACTAATAAGATACAAGGCTGGGAGTCTGGTTGGAGAATTCACCCTCTCAATACTGTTTTGAGCAACTGTACCACATGTCCCTTTAAAATGCCCTGCCTTTACAAATATGAAGATGGGAACTTGAAGTTTAGGATTTACTGCCACCTGGGGCTATGAAGGCTAAAATGCAGGGAAATTTTAAAAAGAAATACCTTTTCTCACAGGAGAATGAGTAAAAGCAGCCTTCTAGAGGTACTTCACTCAAGATTAAGCGGCCTTCTTCCCAGTCCAACACGGAAAATAATATTAAGAGAGTATTTAAATATCAGAAGAGATTTCAAATACCTTTTCCAGACATTTGGTTTTCTGAGAAGCAAAAGTATATCAAATTCTGAGAAAATCAAGAGAGAATAATAAGCCTTTGATCTTAGCTGCATTCAACCTTTTACTTCAGTATGTGCAACCATATGTATAGAAAACAAAATTACAGAAAACAAAACATTGGATTAAAATTCAAAAAGATACATTTCGGGACGCCTGGGTGGCTCAGTTGGTTAAGCAGCTGCCTTCGGCTCAGGTCATGATCCCAGTATCCTGGGATCGAGTCCCACATTGGGCTCCTTGCTCGGCGGGGTGCCTGCTTGTCCCTCTGCCTCTGCCTACCATTCTGTCTGCCTGTGCTCGCGCTCTCTCTCTCCCTCTCTAACAAATAAATAAATCTTTTTTAAAAAACAGAAAATATTTTTTTAAAAAAGAAAAAAGATACATTTCAACCCCAACATTTTCTTGAGCTGCAGACCTACCTTTAAAATTGCCAGTAGCGTATTTTTGCTGGAATCTTCCATAAGAGGACCCTCCAATCGAATATGCCCTACATTAAACTCACTTCCTTCTTGCTAAACCTTCTCCTCCTTTTATGGTGGTGTGACTATGCTCCCTGCAGTCCCTGCCAGAAACGTGGGCCTCCTTGACTCTCCCTTCCTGCTCGTTCATCCAATCAACCACCCAGTTCCTTCAGCTCAGTTTTAGAAACCTCTATTCATTCTTTTTTTTTTTTTTTTCTTTATTTATCTGACAGAGATCACAAGTAGGCAGAGAGGCAGGCAGAGAGAGAGGAGGAAGCAGGCTCCCTGCTGAGCAGAGAGCCCGATGTGGGGCTCGATCCCAGGACCCTGGGATCATGACCTGAGCCGAAGGCAGAGGCTTTAACCCACTGAGCCACCCAGGTGCCCCTAGAAACCTCTATTCATTCTATTCTCTCCATCTCTTTTGCCACTATCCTGGTTTAGGGCACCATCTCCTCTTGTCTGGATCTTAACAGCCTCTCAACTAACATCTCTCCACCTCATCCATCCCCATTCATTCCATTCTCCACACAAGACTCAGAGTGACCTTCCTAAACCCCCACCATGCTGACCACATCAGTCTCTTGCTTAACACGGATCATGGCTCTCCATTACAGATCTCAAACTCCACAAGAACGTTTGCAATAACCTGCCTCTCTAGTTCTTACCTCCCTCCCCAGCCATGGCTCATCTTCCCTCAACAGAGGTGAACCAGCATGACTGTATGGTGTGTGGTAAACCAGAGGAACCATGAGTCTTGATTCCTTTCTTTTTGGTCATTTTCTGAGGGAAATGATCATTTTTTTTCTTCATCAGTGATTGATAGGACAGCTATTATGTATGAGATATTGTGCTTAATAAAAAGGCAGATTTTAGAGATGCAAGGATTTTAGTAATGAAAATAAAGCACTTTATAGAAGTGTAGGAGTTAACCCTTCATGGAATCCATTATAAATTCTTTGTTGTTGTGAGCTGCAATAAATACAATCCACACTGCAAACTATCACATACTTACACCTATAAATAATACCTTTTTTTTAAAAAAGGATTTTATTTACTTATTTGACAGAGAAATCACAAGTAGGCAGAGTGGCAGGCAAGGTTGGGGTGGGCAGGCTTCCTGCTGAGCAGAGGGCCCAATTCGGGGCTCGATCCCAGGACCCTGAGATCATGACCTTAGCCGAAGGCAGAGGTTTAACCCATTGAGCTACCCAGAGCCCCTAAATATTACTTTTTTAAAGAGTTTATTTTTTAATTTTTTTTATTATTTTAAAAGATTTTATTTTTAAGTAACCTCTGCATCCAGCGTGGGGTATGAATTCATAACCCCAAGATCAAGAGTCACACGCTCCACCAACTGAACCAGAGCCAGCACCCCTTATAAATATTACTTTTATTTTTATTTCTTTTACGTGAGCTCTGTGCCCAATGTGGGGCTTGAACTCATGACCCTGAGACCAAGAGTCACATGTGCCACTGACTGGCCCAGCCCAGTGCCCCACAAATATTACTTAAAAACAAAACAAAACTCACAAAGTAGTATCCTTCCTACATACAATGTGTTCTAGTATTTTTTTTTTCTTTATTTCTTTTTTAAAAAAGATTTCACAATCCACTAGTGGGTCATGACCTGTAATTTATGAGGCATTGCTGGAATAAATGAAGCCATTAGCCAGATCAGAGCTACCTGAAGATTTTTTTAGCCTAAAATATTTTCCTTCCCTCTCTGTTAATTTTATTTATTTGTTTATAAATCACCATTAGTTTTTCTTTTTCTTTTTTTAAACAAATTTTTAAAAAAGATTTTATTTATTTGAGAGAGAGAGAGAGTGACAGAGAGCATGAGAGGGGAGAAGGTCAGAGGGAGAAGCAGACTCTCCGGGGAGCTGGGAGCTGGATGTGGGACTTGATCCTGGGACTCTGGGATCATGACGTGAGCCAAAGGCAGTTGCTTAACCAACTGAGCCACCCAGGCGTCCCTAGCTTCTCTTTTTTAAAAGATTTATTTATTTTAGAGAGAGAGAATGTGTGCGCACATGTTTGAGGGGGAACGGACAGAGGAAGAGGGAGTAGAGAACCTCAGGCAGATTCCCCCTGAGCACAGAGAGTCTTTTGTGGGGCTCAACCTCATGACCCTGAGATCAGGATCTGAGCCAAAATCAAGAGTCAGACCCCTGACCAACTGAGCCACCCAGGCACCCCTCCCTATATGTTCATTTTTAAAAAATTTATTTATTTATTTATTTATTTATTTATTTATTTAAGAGAGAGATTGTGAGGGAGAGAGAGAGAAAGTATGGGGAGGGGCAGTGGGAGAGAATCTCAAGCAGAGATTGTGATACCTCCCCATTGAGCACAGAGCCTGATGTGGGGCTACCTGAGTTCATGACCTGAGCCAAAATCGCAAGCAGATGGCACAACTCACTGAGCCACCCAGGTACCTCTCCCTCTCTGTTAATTGTACAGTCTTAACAAACACAGGGAACATTCTGAGAAGGTTCTTGAATTTCTCTTTCACTTGTCAGGGTTTTCTGCTGTGTTCATCAGAGCACTTTTAATTTCCATTGCCATTCCTTGGAGGTGTTTGTTGGTGGGTTGTTGGGGATCCATCCTGGCAGGATCTTCTTTTACTATAGACTCTGTCCTTGACTATAATAAATAATTAACTTTATTTTTTAAAAGATTTTATTTATTTAGTGAGAGGGCATGCACATATGTGGGGTGGGTAGGGGCAGAGGGGGAAGGAGAGAGGGCATCTCAAGCAGACTTTGTGCTGAGCACAGAGCCCCACATGGGGCTCGATCTCACAACCCCGCAATCATGACCTGTGCCAAAATCAAGAGGCTGACACTTAACTGACTGAGCCACTCAGGCGCCCCAGTAATTAACTTTACTGGGAGTCTAGGGACTCATGAATTTATATCTAACTTTTATGGGTCCTTTGTTCATTCACACAACATTAGTCTTAACCAGTATCAAGAATCCACAAGTTTTGACTTTTTTGTGTTGTTTTGACACTCCCAAGAAGCAAGTGGACAAGGCCCTTCCCCCTGAAAGGGAGTTGATTAAGCCACTACACTCAGTGTGTGTGGAGGAGAGCATTAACCAGCTGCCTGAGGTCTTGACCACCGTGCTTCCTCAATCTGTACTAAAAAGCTTCTGGGGCAAGGAGTCCCAAAACTGCGTAAAAAAACTAAGGCCTGGGGTGCCTGGGTGGCTCAGTCATTTAAGCATCTGCCTTTGGCTCAGGCCATGATCTCCGGGTCCTGGGATTGAGCCCCATGTCAGGCTCCCAGAGCAGCAGGGAATCTGCTTCTCCCTCTCCCTCTGCTCTTCCCTCCTGGTCCTGCTCTCTTTCTCTCTCAAATAAATAAATAAAATCTTTAAAAAAATAATAACAACAATAACAAAAATCAACCAAGACCCTCCCCTTGAATGCCCAACTACAGTAGAGCAACTAAGACCTATTTCTTCCATGCTAATGCAGGCCACTCCAAGATGGGCCATTCTGGTGTGATGACTGAGCTTAAGGCAATGGAAACCCTGTGGGCTCAAGAGAAACTTCTGCCCCTCCCTTAACCACACAGAAGAATCCAAATTGGGGGTATGTCCCAGAATAAGGATTATTAGCAGAGATAAATTTTATCTGAGTGACCTATCTGTATGGTAGGGCAAACATCTAATTACCAAATATGTGCTTTATTTCTTACTGCCCTGGGCAGCACATTCCTTTCCTCTGAAGTCGCAGATCCCTACCCCCTCTCCTTAGTTCAGGATCACATCTAGACCTCATTTTGCCTGTCTTTGGAGTTTCCATGTATGGATTCCCCATACGTATGCTATGAAATTTGGTTTTCTCCTATTTATCTGTCTCATGTCAATTTGATTCGTAGTCCAGCTAGAAGGACCTTGAAGGGGACAGTTCTTGCTCCAGATACTTCATGCTTGCCATCTCTGTGGACAGTTCCATTCCTGCAAGCCGATTCTGCTGGCTTCCACCTTCCATCATTGCCCCAGTCCCCGTGTGGCTGCTGCCTGATTCTTGCTCACTTCTGGCCTTGCAGAGAGCTCAGGGCTGGAGTGCCCTGCCTTCATCCGCAGTCACCAAGCAGGAACAAACTCCAGCCTTCTTCCAGCCCTCTGCAAGCGACCTTGGTCATCCTGCTTTCACCTCCCTTCCATGGGAAGCAGGTAATGACGGGGCTGACTGGAAGGGACTGGTCCTGTTTATCTTTCCATCTCAGTGGGCAAGGAAAGAAGTCAGGTTAGTGAGGTGTAAGAGAAGTCACCACCACATTCATGTCCTACCATTTCATTCAATGCTAAAGGCCAGTGCTTTCCAAAGTTATCTGATCTTAAGAATCATCTAGAGTGTTTAAAAATGTAAATTCCCGGGGCACCTTGGTGGCTCAGTGGGTTAAAGCCTCTGCTTTGGCTCGGGTTATGATCCCAGGGTCCTGGGATTGAGCCCCGCATCGGGCTCTCTGCTCCTCGGGGAGCCTGCTTCCTCCTCTCTCTCTCTGCCTGCCTCTCTGCCTACTTGTGATCTCTGTCTGTCAAGTAAATAAATAAAATCTTTAAAAAAAAAAAAGTAAATTCCCTTCTCTACCCCAGTCTTGAATCAGAATCTTTGAGGAGAGATCTGAGAATCTGTATTTTAGGTAAATATCCTAGGCAAGTCTTATAAATTCGGAGACATTGTTTGGCCTTACAGCCGTTAAAAGGGATGGGGAAGGGACATGATGGAAGACTGGGGTTAGAATTACACAGGGGAGCTTTCTTCACTCTTCCACTCCTCCATAAACGCACGCATACATGCACACGCCCACACACGCACACACATATATGCTTCAAGTGTTAGTGTCTTTATCCAACTGGATTACGTAGCTTTTGATATTGACATTATTTAATCTACAATTCAAATGTAAACTTTTATAGGCATAAATTAAATAATGAAAAAGTCTATTTAAACCACTCATTACTTTAGATATTTAAATATCTGTTCATGTTAAAATCACAAATTATGCAGAACATCATTAATTTAAAAAAAGTATTTTTTCCCCCTTTAAGACATTTTATTTAATTCTTTACAGCCATCTTCTACGTCAGGGTCTTCATCATCACGGGAACATTTTGGCTCATCTGACAATTCCCTCTTAGGCATTTTAAGAAAGAACATGTTTTAACTTGAAGACGCTGTTGCCAGTGGAAATTTTATTGAGTCTCAGGAAACTAGTTGTTAAACATTAGGGCAGGTTTTTGTTTTTCCCCTCTGTATTCACTCAACAAATACGTACTTCTTCCCTTTTCAGTGACTTTTTAAAAAGCCTACTAATAAGGATCTGCCATGCTTGTCCTCCAAGGTCATACACTCAAGAATGTCTTTGATCTTTCCCCCTAATTTTTTAGGTGGCCCTTATTAGAAAACTCCTGTTGCTCGAGGTCCTTTCAAGACATACTGTCTTTCGGAATAATTTTGTCCTTCTTGAACAAAGTAAAGACAAAAAAACACTCTCTTTTCTGAAAAATGGTATTTGGGAAAAATTTTGCTTTCTATTCTGGCATATATGGTATATATTTCCATTTAAGAACATCTGCACCTAAACCCAACTTCATTTTTTATTTTTTTTATTTTATTATATTTTATTTTTCAGTGTTCCAAGATTCATTGTTTATACACCACACCCAGTGCTCCATGTAATACATACCCTCCTTAATATCCACCACCAGGCTCACCCAACCCCCCAGGCCTCCCTTCCAAAACCCTCATTTTGTTTTTCAGAGTCCACAGTCTCTCATGGTTCATCTTCCCCTACGATTTCCCCCAGTTCACTTTTCCTTTCCTTCTCCCCATGTCCTCCATGTTATTCCTTATGCTCCACAAGTGAAACCATATGATAATTGACTTTCTCTGCTCAATTTATTTTACTCAGCATAATCTCCTCCAGTTCCATCCATATTTATACAAAAGTTGGGTATTCATCCTTTCTGATGGCTGCATAATATTCCATTGTATTTATTGACCACATCTTCTTAATCCATTCGTCTGCTGAAGGGCATCTTGGCTCTTGCCACAGTTTGGCAATTGTGGACATTGCTGCTATGAACATTGGGGTACAGATGGCCCTTCTCTTCACTACATCTGTATCTTTGGGATAAGTAGTAGTGCAATTGCAGCTAAACCCAACTTCAGCTTGCAGGGAAGTCACACTGGACCAGCTTCTTCTCACAAGATGCTAGAAGGCAGAAAGAATACAGCATACCTGTATCTTTTGGTTATTTTGTGCTAAAAGCATAAACTACAGGGAAGTCCAGGACTGTTTTTAGAAGCTGATGACTTGGTTCTCATTCAAAGTTTGTAAACTGGATTTTAATGGAAAGCAGCCTAGGTTTGTTTGTTCTGAAGACATTAATAGTATTACTGAAATGCCTTGTGGCTGTGGGATTTTCTAAGAAGGTCTGTATTTGTGTGAGCATTGTCTGTAGCCTAAAGAAGGTTTCACATCTTTATGAACTATGATTTTTTTGGATAACTGTGGATGCTATAATGATGAAGAAAATACAAATGTCTTTAAAAGTATTGAACTCAAAGTAACTTTTTACCATTTTGCATTTCCCCAATGAATAGAAACTGAAACTGCTCTCAAGAAGGTAGGAGCAGGGTTCTAAGCTTTTCAGGTTAGTTTGTAAATGACCAAGTTTCTTCCACCAGCAAGTGGCTAAAAAGACTCAGAGAGGGCGCCTGGGTGGCACAGTGGGTTAAGCCGCTGCCTTCAGCTCAGGTCATGATCTCAGGGTCCTGGGATCGAGTCCCGCATCGGGCTCTCTGCTCAGCAGGGAGCCTGCTTCCCTCTCTCTCTCTTTCTGCCTGCCTCTCCATCTACTTGTGATTTCTGTCAAATAAATAAATAAAATCTTAAAAAAAAAAAAAAGACTCAGAGAATGACAGATTGGCATTGCAGGATAGGGGGCCACAAGAAGATAGGCATAGAGGGTGCCTGGGTGGCTCAGTCAGTTGAATGTCTGCCTTCGGCTCAGGTCATGATCCCAGAGCCCCAGGATCCAGCCCTGGGATCGAGCTCCACGTTGGGCTCTCTGCTCAGTGGGGAGTCTGCTTCTCCCTCTCAGTCTCCCTTTCTGTTCCCCCCCACCCAAAATAAATAAATAAAATCGTAAAAGAAAAAAGAAGAAGGGCGTAGACAGAGAGGCAGAGGGACAGTGCCCGGAAGAGCAATTAGGAAAGGACCCAGGCGGAGGAAGGAAGGAAGGAAGAGAGAAGACATAGTTGCTGGCACATCGTGAGGTTATCTATTCTTTCAACCATGAACAACTAGTTTTATCTTATTGTCAGGTGTTTCCTTAGAGCTAAGATTAGAAAATGAAATATCTCTTGTCAAATTCATCAGTCCATCAGAACTAAGGAGTAAGGAATATGAGTACTACAATTTTTTTTTTCTAAATTTTAAAAGCACCTTTATTATGCAGGGCACCTGGCTGGCTTGGTCAGAAGAGCATGTGACTCTTGGTCTTAGGGTCATGAGTTCAAGCCCCATGCTGGGTAGAGATTACCTAAATAATTTTTTTAAATGGCACTTTATTATGAAAAACAAGAACAAAAATTAATGCAATCCATGCAAATAAAGCAAAACACAATACTAACCAGGTTTCTTTTTCATTTCTTTTTTTAAAAAATATTTTATTTATTTATATTAGAGACAGCACATGAGCCGAGGGAGGGGCTGAGGGCAAGGAGAGAAAATATCAAGTGGAGTCCTCGCTGAGTGCGGAGGCCCAGGTGGGGCTCCATCCCACCACCCTGAGATCATGACCTGAGGCGAAACCAAGAGTTTCAGACATTTAACCAACCGAGCCACCTGGGTGCCCCTCTTTTTCCTCATTTCTAATATTGAGAGTTGTAATTTTGAGGAAGGTGTCAGATAATTCAAAACTATGACAACAAATTGGATCACTCAAAGAAGATGTAATTTTTAAGAAAGCCACAGTAAAAATGATTTTAATCATGCTGCAAACAACTGTTTACTACTGAATAGAGAAAATGCTTCTTTGCTTGTTAATGGGGAAACCCTTTTAAAATGAGGTACTTCTGCCAGTGGAGTACAAGTCCTCTGGTGGAAGGACCTATTAAACTATTTTTGTTAAGTGCTCCACTGGGTTTCAAATATACCCATGTGAGATCTGTCCATAATACTTTCTTCCAGGATACAGTATTAGAAGAGTGTTAGAACAGAATGAGCAGATAAGGTATGTCTTGAACAAATCAGAAACTGAGGATAAAATGAAGAGGTCATTTTGTTCCTGGATGTCTCAGCCTGCCACCTGATGGTAGGTAGATGCCGGCCCTCAGTGCAATAAGGCTGAGCACACAGACATGGCTTCCTGTCTGACATTTTTGTTCAGGTGAGCAGACCTTAAATAATGGCCCGCATCTCCTTACGTGAATATCAGCTACATTCCCATGGGATAATTAGTCCCATTTTTCTTGTTAACTTCTAAAGGGGAAATCCTGGGGGGGTGAAACAATAGGAAAACTGCGGCAGGTCTTTTTTTTTTTTTTTTTTTTTAAGATTTTATTTTATTTGAGGAAGAGTGCAAGCTAGGGGAAAGGGCAGAGGAAGAGGGAGAAGCAGACTTCCTGCTGAGCAGGGAGCCCCACACAGGGCTCAATCCCAGGACCCTGGGATCATGACCTGAGCCAAAGGCAGATGGATGCTTAACTGACTGAGCCACACTAGGCACCCCAGGTGGGTTGTTTTAATTTTTTTTTTTTAAAGATTTCATTTATTTTTTTGAGAGAGAGTACACATGCACATGCATCCACACAAGCAGGGGGGAGGGGCAGAGGGAGAGGCAGAGTCCCCACCAAGCAGGGAGCCCCAGGAGGGACTGGATCCCAGGACCCCTGGATCATGACCTGAGCTGAAGGCAGACACCCCTGATTGAGCCACACAGGTGCCCCAGTGGGTATTTTTTTTCAATGGAAAAAGAAAGTGTCTATTATAAAATATTCGAAGTAATTAATAAAATGTTTAAAATAAAGTCCATATATGGTTTTCTGAGGTTGTTTTTCATTTTTAACTATACTCTAGGAAAGAATTAGTGTAAAATTAGTCAATTTGTCCTATCAATGTAAGTGATAATAGCACTGCTACTTGCAAAACAAGTAATCCAGGGGTGCCTAGGTGGCTCAGTGGGTTAAAGCCTCTGCCTTCAGCTCAGGTCGTGATCCCAGGGTCCTGGGATCGAGCCCCACATTGGGCTCTCTGCTCAGCAGCGAGCCTGCTTCCCCCTCTCTCTGCCTGCCTCTCTGCCTACTTGTGATCTCTCTCTGTCAAATAAATAAATAAAATCTTAAAAAACAAAAAAACCCCAAGTAATCCAGTTAGCTGATGGCAGATATTTTTAGTATAAAAAGACACACACAATGGAAGTTCAACTCTGTTAAACTACCTACACTTTATAAATAAAGGCTCAAGGTAAATACACTAAAAGGTTGATCTTGGCCATTTCTGGGTAGTAGGATTATGGAAGATTTTTATTTTGTTCATATTCCAAATACCGAACAATAATCATGTATTACTTTTATGATCAAGAAGAGAAATCATTTTAAAAAATAACAAAAGTCTGGGGCACCTGAGTGGCTCAATCAGTTAAGCATCCGACTCTTTATTTAGGCTCAGGTCATGATCTCAGGGTCCTGAGATCAGGCTTTTGATGGGCATGGAACACACATGCACGTGCCCACACACGCACACACACACATATATGCTTCAAGTGTTAGTGTCACACTTGTGTTCTCTCTCCCTCTCTCAAATAAAAATAAATATATATATATAAGAAAAGTTTTAAGTGCTGAAGAATAAATATCTTAAAGTGTGTTGTCCAAGAATAACACTGAGGTTCTTTTTTTTTTTTTTTTTTTTTAAAGATTTTTATTTATTTATTTGACAGAGAGAAATCACAAGTAGATGGAGAGGCAGGCAGAGAGAGAGAGAGGGAGGCAGGCTCCCTGCCGAGCAGAGAGCCCGATGCGGGACTCGATCCCAGGACTCTGAGATCATGACCTGAGCTGAAGGCAGCGGCTTAACCCACTGAGCCACCCAGGCGCCCCTAACACTGAGGTTCTAAGAAGCATATCCATTTTTAAATGGTGGGGAAAGGCCTTGCATGACACAAAATAGACTGACTGCTTTTTAGTGTAGCAAAAGCAATCCAGGTTCCAGAGTCAAAAGACCTGGAGTTGAATCAGGTTCTTCCACTTTCTAGATAAGCAGCCTTGGATAAGACAATGGAACTTTAAGATTTCAAAGTATTCAAATCAAATCAAGAAAAAAATAAAAGTCTAGAAAAACTTGTTTTTATCAATATGATAAAACAATAATATATCAGAAGTATAAGAACTTATAGTGGAAGAAACTGAGAATTAAAGTAAATTGCTTTGGGGTGCCTGTTGGAGCATAAGCCTCTTGATCTCAGGGTCATGAGTTTGAGCCCCACATTAGGTAGAGAGAATGAAACAAAATTTTTAAAAGATTTTATTTGAGAGAGAGAGACACAGAGAGAGTGAGCGAGCAGGAGAGATGTAGAGGGAGAAGGGGAGAATCCTAAGCTCACTCTGGGCTGAGTGCAGAGCAGGGCTCAATGTCATGATGCTCAAATCATGACCTGATCTGAGATCAGGAGTCAGACACTTAACCAACTGAACCACCAGGCAAACCGCCCCCACCAATAAATCTTAAAAAAAAAAAAAAAAAAAAAAGTAAATTGCTCATTTCTCTGAGACCTCAACTGTCCTCATTAGAAAGATGAATTTAAATAACCTGTGCTGTTGTCAGTATTATTGTGAAGAATAAATGAGTTGATGTATGTCAAGTGCCCAACACTGGGTCCCCTACACAGCAGACGCTCAAAAAGTACAGTCTTGGCCTTGCTCCCTGAATGCAAATGAAGATGGGTGGGGAAACTGCACTTCAAAGGGCCTCTGTTCTATCTAAGGAAAAGAGGAACTATATAGGTCAATAATTATGGGTTTGTTTGTTTTTAAGTAGGCATGAAGGCCAACCAGGGCTTGAACTCACAACCCCGACCCTGAGATCGAGACTTGATTTGAGATCAAGAGTTAGATGCTTAACTAAGTCACCCAGGTACCCGATTGTGGTTCTAAATAAATTCTCTTAACTATAAATGTCTCTGCTGAGAGAAATCTTTCAGTTGGCTTGCTAGAGGTCTTTGCTCTTGCAACAAGTTTAATAAACTTTAACATGAGCCCATTAACTAAATTGTTAGAATAAATTTGTTTTTAACCGAGGAAGGAGAGATTATAATTACTCTGGAGCCCATCTTGTGGGGAAAATAGCCCCTCCCTGTTGAGGAGCAAGAATTCTTTGTCCCCCCCCCCTTTTTTTTTTTTTTATTTTTTATAAACATATATTTTTATCCCCAGGGGTACAGGTCTGTGAATCGCCAGGTTTACACACTTCACAGCACTCACCCAAGCACATACCCTCCCCTATGTCCATAATCCCACCCCCCTTCTTTGTCCCTTTTCCAGGAGCAAGAACTGTCCCCTTCAGGGTCCTTCTGGCTGGACTAAGAATCAAATTGACATGAGATAGATAAATAGGATAAATTTAATAGTGTAGGTACAGGGAATCCATACAGACATGGAAACTACAAAGACAGGCAAAATGAGATCTATACGTCATCCCGAACTAAGAAGGGGTTGGGACCTGGAACTTCACTGGAAAGGAAAACACTTAATGGACAGGAGAACAGATGTTTGGTAATTAGATGTCTGCCCTGCAATACAGGTGGGTCACTCAGATAAGATTTATCTCTGCTAATAATGCTTTTTCTGGAAAGACTCTCAATTTAGATTCTTCTATGTGATTGAAGAGGGACAAAAGTTTTCTTTTGCACTCTCAGGATCTCAAGTGCCTTCAGCTCAGAATAATCCATATGCCAAGTGGCACATTGGGCGTGGGGGTGGGGTGCTGTCCTGAAACCCTTCAATGCCAAGGAAAAGAGGAGGTGGTGGTGTCTTCTAAAAAGAAAGAAAAGAAAAACGTCACAGTCTCCATAGAGAGGAAGAAAAGGATAGGAGAGCCCCAGAGGAGTATAGCGTCCAGTGTTTGACTAACCTGGAGGCTGAGTGACTAACCTGGAGGCGGAGTAACCAAGCGGTTCCTTGGCTTCCAGAACTGTTTCCTTAGCTCTCAGATGGGAACGACGGTACCTATTTCAGAAGCCTCTTTACTGGAAGGCCTCTTGCACCAGCCACAGGCTTTTGCAGAACTGTCAAGTGTTAAACAATTTGAATATTTAACACAAAGAATGAATAAATGAACGAAGCCGCACATTGGCTTTGTTTGCGTATCTCAGCCACTCGGATCATCCGTTTGCTTCTCAGAAAACATCATGGAATGGCTTGAAAGGTCCCATCCAATTTAATGTTAGATATCCTCCATTTCTTCCCTTCCATCTCAATTTCATTCTTTACGAAAGCTTGCTGGTACAATTCTTTATGTGATGAAATATAACTGGCCCAACTAGATCAACCCTGCTTCATCTCACCAAGAGTTCCTTCCTTCCCTTTTCATCCACCCCATCTTCCTCTTTTCCTCAGTTCTCACCCCTCTCTTAAGCCTTCAAGAACCCATAGGCTTCTTCCTCGGAATCCCATTTTTTCTAGAACGAAGCATGTACTGCGTCCTTAAGGTTGCATGCTTTCCCCCAAATTCAATGTATTTCCCTCAGTTTTATCTGACTAGTTATAATTCTTTTTTTCAACTCCCACAATGCTTAGAAGTGTCTTGCACCCAATCACATTACTAAAAAAGAAGTTAGAAAAATCCTACTCAATTTCCTTATCACTGGATTGCTCTTCTTTACCCCCATCAGCTCCTGGCTCCCAAACAAAGCGGCCCACGACCCCGCGGAGCAGCGCGCGAGCAGCCAGGCCCCGGGCCCCTCTGGACTCAGCCCGGGGGTCCCGGAGCCCGCCGGCAGCGGGTAGGGCCGGGCCGCTTCCGGCCGCGCAGTTCCTCGCATAATTATACCCGCGAGCGCCGGGGAACCCCGGAGGGGCCCGGCGAAGGGTCGGCCTCCGCGGGCCCAAGCCGAGAGGAAGACGGGGACGCCGCCCGCTTTTGCAGACCCCGGAGCGACCTTAGCGGGCCTAGCGGCGACCGCGCAGTGACCGGCGCCGGGGCTGACCGACTGCCACGAAGCCACCGCCACGTCAGGGCAACTTCACAAAACCCGGGCGAGGGCGGGTGACGCACACCCGGCGACCGCGGCGGGGTTGGGTCCGTGGCCAGACGAGGAGGCTGACCTCCAGCCCCGGCGCCCGGTTCAGCGACGCCCCCGCCGGCGCCGGCGCCTGCCGGGCCCTCAGGGAGGCGGGGGGGAGCCGCGGAGGAGGCGGCGCCATCGCGAAGCCCGCGCCCCGCCCGCACGCTCACACCCCCACCTCCCGCCTGCAGTCGGGGCCCGGGCTGGGCGGCGTCTGCGGAGGCTCCGTCGGCCTGGCCCAATCGGCCCGAGCCCGCGCTGACACCCGGGCAGCAGCGGCGCGGAAAGGTGGAGGCGGCGGGCCGGGAAGCCGTAGCCGGGACAGCGAACCGCCATGGAGACCCGCTACAACCTCAAGAGTCCGGGTGAGCGGGGCCGGAGGCGGCGGGCGGCGGCGCCGGGTGGGCCGGGGAGGGCGGACTGACCCCTGGGCTCCCGGGCCCGGCGCTGCGGTTCCCTCGCGTCCGCCGCCACTCGCGGCTCCGCTTCGGGGTTTCGCGTTCTACGCGAGACCGCCGCCTGCCGGGATGGTGCAGGCCGCAGGGCGGCCGGGCGGGCACCCGCCGCCAGTCGTGGGTACCCGCCAGTTCCCCGCAGCACCCGGACTTTCCCTTCTCCTCATGTTGGGCGCGTAGTGCTGGGTCCTGAACTCATCCCTGGGAACAGGTGTAAAGGTGATGTCGGTGGGTCATAGTTAACAGTCCCTGGCGGTACCTAAGCCCAGACGGTCGTTATCCCTTCGTCGCTGCCACCGGACTTTTATTAGCTGCTTGACTCACTTGCATGTGAGGATTTGGTTGTTTAAATATCCCATTTGCAACATTGGGGGCGAATGGAATTACAGACCTAGAGGAAAGATTCTGTGCTAAACCAACTAACCTAGAACTAAGAAAACTAGTTAGAGGGGCCGTGTACTTTAGAGGAAACCATGATTTTTGCCGCGACGGCTGACATGATACATGTCTGTGTTCAGTCATAGAGACTTCCTGCATTTCGTGCCCCTGCTTCATTCACAGAATAGCCCGAACAGTCCTAGCTTCAAGTTCTTTTCCCGTGCCGTGTAAAGATGCAAGAAAAGTCAGCAGCTCTCTCATATTAAGGCAGGCTGGAAATGAATCACTAGGGCCTGTAAGTGGTGGTATTCTCTTCTGTCTGTACCTTGATAAATTTGTCAGGAGGGAGAAACTCCACAGTTCAGCTCTAAATGATAATCCTACAATATTCGTGATGGTTTGACCAAATATTGCTGCTGCTTATTTTTTCCTTCCAAGAAAGCATCCTTTCAGTAGGAATCAGCAAGATTAGCATCCTTATGAAAAGAGCTGACATTGTGATTTTTTTTTATTAAGAAAATACTTAATATGTAGAAACTCCAGAAAAGTCCGAGGATATTGATTGAACAGAGCATTGTGAGCTTGAGTGCGGTCGGGCTGAGATGTGATCTTAGGTGACCAAGTGTGTAGAATGGGTCATAACATTTGGGGGGGGGGGTCCATAGAGTTTTTTAAAAAAAATCTGGTGAAGGCTCTGGGCTTTCCAAGAAATGCATTTATACAATTCAATTTCAGTGGGTTAAGGACCCCCCCTTGAACCCACACCCCTCCCATCTCTTCTGAACACCTGGGGAAGAAAGGAATTTAAAAGAGAAAGGGAAAGAAAACCTTAGTTTTAAGGTTAGATGGTAGAATGCTTAAACTGTTTAGATTGTCTTAGATTTAAATAAAACTACGTGGCTAAAAATGTACGGTGACTCCTTGGTCACATGGTACCAAGTTCCTTAGGACAGCTGAGGACCTTAGCGGAATGTCCAGAGAATAATGGCAATATAAGTAATAGTGCAGTTTAGAATGGTGAACTGGTGGGTCCCAAGACATTGTTGTTAGCACATTGCTCAGGTTTGATAGGTTCTCATACCTGAAGTTATGAAAAGCTTTCAAAATTCTCCAGAATTTTGAACACTTCCAAAGTATATGATCTGTCGTCTGGCTGAGCTTTGGTCGACATGCCTCTGTATTATAAATTGCTTCCTCTTTTTGGTATCATTTCCTCAAAGGTGGTATTGCTGTTCTACACTAAATTATTTTTTAAGATCTTTTGTTGTTGTTACTGTGTGGATCATTTGGAGTTCATGGTGAAGTTGAATTAGATGATATATGGCACTTACTCGAAATGCTAGGAGGCATGGTGAAGCTTCCTTCCTTTGTTTTATTCTCAGTCCCATGATATTTTTAGAGTAATGCCTATGTGAAAAAAACTGTTTAAAAGCACTGCACAATGGAAGGTACAGAACCTTTTCTCTGTAATGTGCAGTTGTCTTAGAGGTATGGATCGTACAATTAAGAGAATACACATAACTGGTTCAGGGCCAGTGCTCTAGCATGTGGATAGTAATTTGTTCACTTTGTAATTAGGAAAAGTTATTTCTTTGTAATTTTTCTGGAATAGACTTGTAGTTATGGGCAGAACTCTGTATGGAGCCACCTCCTAAGCCTCTGACTTAGCTTGTCAATAGTTGCTATGCATCAAGCTCCTTGATCCCTTTTTGAGTCTGCTCTGGCCAAGGTAGTAGGGTCTCTTAGTACAAAGTAGGGAGATCTAGGTATAAAGAACGTTCTGTGGGAGCTTTCTTCAGACAGGCCTGTGGGTGTGTTTAGCAGGTGATTGGTGCATATGAGATCGGTGCAAAGGCATCCACTATCTCCACCAGAAACTTGGGCATGACCTATGCATGCCCTTAATGTGAATTACTGGTGATTTAACATCTTCACCCAGATTTCGCACAGACTGAAAAAAACTTCTATGAGGTAATAAAAAACCCAAACTCATCAATTTACTCTCATACTCCAAACTTGCACCTCATCCCTTATTCCAGGGATTGACAGCAACTAGGCATTTGTGGGAACCATCTTTGCTCTCTTGGTCTGTGTCTTTATTCCACCCCCTAGCCTGGAACGAACACACACACACATATGTGCACACACATGCACACACACAGGCACCAGTCCATGCAGACAGTATTTATTTATTCGGCCACTGTTGTCTCCAGATCCAGTAAAATAAAATAAAATAAAGCAAAACTGATTTGATCACTCCCCAAATTGAAAGATTTTCAGTAGCTTTCTAATAGCTGTAGGTAAAGTTCAGAGTAGAGTGTTTAGCTTGGCCTACAGGGCTGCTCATGATTGGATCTTTGTTTGCCTTTCTCACCAACCTAGTTTCCCACAACTGTGCTCCTTTGCTTCCCCCCATCTCCTTTGTATTTTTGCCATGTATCCATCTTGGTGCAAGTGACTGTCCATATGGAGCCCCTCTTCTCACCTGTATGCCTTGATTCCTCTTGGAACCTCTGCTTGCAAAGGCTTCCCTTTAATCCATTGGAAATTCCCATTCTTCATGTTTCTTTAAGGTTCAGCCTTCTTCAGCTACCCTGGGCAGACTATTAGGTAGACTATAAGGTAGTCCCTGTATTTGTATACACTTAGTCAGTGGTTTTTTTTTTTTTTTTTAATTTTTTAAAGAATTTATTTATTTGACAGAGATCACAAGTAGGCAGAGAAGCAGGAAGAGAGAGAGGAGGAAGCAGGCTCCCCGCTGAGCAGAGAGCCTGATATGGGGCTTGATCCCAGGACCCTGGGATCATGACCTGAGCTGAAGGCAGAGGCTTTAACCCACTGAGCCACCCAGGCGCCCCCTTAGTCAGTGTTTGTATTGTAATTGTTTTCATGTCTTTCTCACTATGAGTTTTTTGAAGGCAAGAAGCAGGTCTTGGTTATCCTTCTGTCTCCATCACTTAGACATTCTTTAGATGTTTGTTGAATGGGTACCTTTCTAGGGTCTTTCTGGGCAGAAACACTAGTCCTTAAACATTTACTTAAGTGCTTTCACTATGGGAGCAGGAAGAGGCACTTGGGGAGCAGACACTGTGTTCATATCCTCAGTATACCTGCCTCCTGCATTTTAGGTATGCTTTGGAGGTTGATTATATTAAGATACTTGTTTTCCAAGAGAAAGTAGACACATGAGAGACAGTGACCTGTAAAAGATCTCTTTAGCTAGAGCTTTGTTTCCAAAGCCCAACGTAAGCCTAGTGAGGTAGAGCCTGGGCATGGGAAGATTGCTAATGTCTGGGCCTATTGAAGCCTAGAGCCTGGATCTAGAGAGATCATATGGCCTCCATAAGAAAGAACAAGAGCAGGCATGCAGGTGCTCCCCACTTCTTTCCCTGCCCTTGCACATCTTATCTCACCATGGTAGAAGAATTCCTTGAATAACCGAGCAAAGCGGTAAGAGAGGAGCTGATCAGAAAAAGCTTCCTGACAATGTGATATCTAGGGATGGAGAGTATCAGGAGTCTGCTAGTGCAGACTATGCACTAGCCCCAGTTGCCAGGCAGTATTTCTAAACTTGGCTATTCCATGGAAGTAATATTTTTGCTTGGGAACCAGAGAGCCATGCCACGAAGCCAACCACATATGTTTACGGCCTGGTTTTGAACCAAGGAAGAACCTTATATCCCAATCTATTTCTGACCTTAATAACTTGTGACGGGGGGAGGTGAGGGGAGGAAGGAAAGGAGAATTATATGAAGAAATTGTTGACTCCCTTTCGAAAGGTACAAACATTGAAGAAAAATAAAAGTAAGTGATTTATTTTAAGGATTTAGAGCTTCAAAATGTCAGAGCCAGGGCGCCTGGGTGGCTCAGTGGGTTAAGCCGCTGCCTTCAGCTCAGGTCATGGTCTCAGGGTCCTGGGATCGAGTCCCACATCGGGCTCTCTGCTCAGCGGGGAGCCTGCTTCCTCCTCTCTCTCTGCCTGCCTCTCTGCCTACTTGTGATCTCTCTCTGTCGAATAAATAAATAAAATCTTTAAAAAAAAAAAAAATGTCAGAGCCAGAAGTTTAATGCAGCCTAATTCAGAGTCCATATTCTTTTGCACTAAGCGTTTACAATATATGTAATTTCAGAAAAAAAAGATCATGAGAACACTAGACTAATATTACCTCTGTTTGGCTACATGGCTTTAGCTCTCACATGGTATGTTCCTTTAAATATATTCTTTTTTTTCCCCCCTTAAATACATTCTTAAATCAACTCTGACCCTTTCTTACATCTCTCATAATATCTAGGTACTGTTGGGTGTTTATTTTCTTCTCTCCTACTGAACTGAGCTGAGTGGGAAAGAGGCAGAGAAAATGTGGTAAGGGGATGGAATGACATAAAATCTGTTCTTCAGCTTAATTATTCAGCCAGCTGATGAGGAATGAAGGGGAAAAAATCTCTATGGCATCTTTGATTGCTGACAGCAGCCAAATTACCTTCATAACAGCTTCCATGATTTTATTTATATCTAATAATACTGATTTGAAAGAATGATATTTTTGTGTGGCTTTACATCGGGGTTTTTCCATCTTTGTTCTAAGGGAGCTGTTCTGGTTGAAGAAGCCAGCATGGAAGGGCCTTCAAGCTGTTTACTCCCTTCAGCCTAGTCTATCGAAGGGTCCCATGGAACATATAGAGGTTCTCATTAAACTTTTTTTCGAACGAAGGATTTTATCTTATTGTCAAATAAGATTGAAAACCATTGCCTTTAATCAGATGTTTGGAAAGAGATTTTTGGAGGGATAATAGGAAAATTCAGGTAAGCTAATATTTGAGTGCTTACTGTGTGCTAAGCCCCGAGGAGCCTGCAGTGAGTAAATTGTTTAGCAGGAAAGACTGGTGTTAAGTAATTACAAGTGAGAAGAACTTTAGGGAACTCAATCTAGTTTCTAGGGTAGTGGCTTCCAAACCTGACTGACCATTAGAATAACTTGGAGAGTATTTCTGGTCTCCACTCCCCTCCAGGATGCCTTAGAAATTTTTATCTGTCCCGGTTATCTGTCCCGGTCATTCCTCAGCATGCACAAGGGAAGGTGTCAGGGAGACCTTCCTGAGGAAGTTCCTTAAAGCCCATCTAAGTGAGATAGGGAGTGGGACTGGGAACAGCACTGCAAGCTGAGGAGCATGACAATTGCTTGATAAGAAACATATAGGTAGGGGTGTCTGGGTGGCTTAGTTAGTTAAGTATCTGTCTTCGGCTCAGGTCATGATCCTGGGTTCCTGGGATTGAGCCCTGCATTGGGCTCCCCGCTTGGTGAGAGTATCCCGCTTGGTGAGAGTATGCTTCTCTTCCTCCCTTGGGCCCTCCCCCCTGCTCATGTTCTCGTGCTCTCTCAAATGAATAAATAAATTAAAAAGAAACATACGGGTACATATTGAGACACACACACACCCCATCATGTTCTAGATACAAGGCTTTTGTTCATTTCTTTGGTTTCCCCCACCACCTGTCCCATGACTACAAGCTCCTTGGTAACCAAAACTCTATTTTATTTTGGTCGTAGTGTAACATCTAGTATATACTCAATAAATATTTGATGTTCATATACTTTGATCAAGAGAAAAAAGTCTGTGCTTATAGGGACCTAGTTCAGTGCAGGAGATGGAAAAGAATTAGTAATTATGGAATAGGATAGTGACTTAACTTTTACCCCCACTTAGGAACTCTTGATTAATATGAAATTTTGGGAGTGCCTGGGTGGTTCAGTTGGTTAAGCAACTGCCTTCAGCTCGGGTCATGATCCCGTGGTCCTGGGATCAAGTCCCACATCGGGCTCCCCCTACTCTGTGGGGACCCTGCTTTTCCTTTGCCCTCTGCCTGCCACTCTCCCTGCTTGTGCTCTCTCTCTTTGTCAAAGAAATAAAATCTTTCAAAAAAATATGAAATTTTATGCAGAAGTCCTGATACATACTGAACTGTTTGGTTGTATGTGTGTGGCAGGTGTTCTCAGTTAACCTCTTTCCCCATAACTTTCCAATGTATACTTCCATATATTTTACTTTTATTGTTTCCTCTGCCTTTTCATACCCATGCATACTGTTTTTCTTTCAGATCTGTATGTGACCCCTTTTCTCTTTTGTCTGCTCTCAGGTTAGGTGCCTACCTGGTACATACTTTTCTTAAAGCACACATTGAACTACATCAGTTGGTTTTCAAACAGAGTTTTGGGGAGCTTGGGCTACCCAGTTTTCCCCTGGCTTTGCTCTCCTACACCAGTATCCCGACCTTTTTTTAGCACCTAAAACTTGGTGAGAGGGACTGGGATCAAAGGAATGACCTTTGATAGCCAGGAAGGAAAAAAGGCACAGATACAGATGGGATTATAGGTTGTCAACAGTCATTTATTGTGGAAGTAAAAGGCTGTGCCATTAACTCCAAGAGGTGGAAGAGGAGTAAGATAAGTAAACAGGTGTGAAATAGTCTTGGGGTGCTAGTTGGAATGGGCTGGTGGGCTTACCAGAGAAATTCAAGATATTAGGTAGCATGTGTCTAAGAACATCGTTGGGTTGGGTCAGCTAGAATTGCATTTTATTAGGGGATTATGAAAAAACTCCTAAGAGCCATATGTGTGGTTGAAGAGGGAAGTGAAGATAGATGTAAATGGACATAGAAAATTATGGGGTCTGTGGATTGGCAGTTATAATTAAGCCTAAGAGTCATTTCAAAAAGGAATTCAAGGGGCATCTGGTTGGGTCAGTCAGTAAAGCTTGAGACTCTTGATCTCAGGGTTGTGAGCTCAAGCCCCACACTGGGCATGGGACCTACCAAAAAAAAAAAAAAAAGAATCAGTTAGAACTAGGGAGATTCAGTGACCTCTGGGGACACCCATTTATATTAATGCACAAAAGTGGGTGGAAATTCCCAAGAGGTGGAGGATGTGGTGGTGGGGGCGGTGTCTACTGTTCATGAGCATGAATTCCAGAAGGCACATTTTTGTTAATATAGGCATTTTAACAAGATAAGAGTTGGATTACCTGTGTTAGAATCCCAGTTGTCATTTACTAGTTGTGTGACCTTCAACAAGTTACCTAATCTTTCCATGTTTTCAGTTTCTTTGTCTGGAAGATGGGAATAAAAATGGTATGTATCTCATAGCATTGTTTTGAGGATTATATGAGTTAATGTTAGAGTGCTAGCACATATGAATCATATGTAAGTATTTATTAAATAAAAATAATACTGCCCTAAATATTTACTTAATATTTAATTCTTCTAATGCCTAGTTACCATGTCCTTCCCTTTTCTCGGAATACTGTTATCTCATAATTAAACTTTTACCATACTCAATTGAGCGTCCTCTACACATTTTTTTACTGAAATAGGAACTTTTTCATTAGGTTTGTTAATCTGTACTAATCTCTTAGAAAAGTATATTTTAAATGTCTATCTTGTGAATTTATTTTAGCTGTTAAGCGTTTAATGAAAGAAGCGGCAGAATTGAAAGATCCAACAGATCATTACCATGCACAGCCATTAGAGGTTAGTTTCCATCTTTTACATATGGATTTTAATACTTTAATATTTTAAATGAATTCCTTAAGATTTTTTTCATTGCTTTGAGTCATTACAGATGTGTTTGGTGTGGTTTATTGGTATGTTTTTCTCCCTGCATTTTCTTAGTATTCATTTCATTAGCCATTCAGAATCCGACATGGTAGGAGCAAACTTCCAGTCTCTATAAAATGATCTCAGATGCTAAATTGGTTTTAGGTTTTGAGTATGGGGGAGGGAGAGGGTAATGAAAAGAAACCCAAACTCTTTATGGTTTGGAAGACCCCTTTATGGTTTGAAGGGACCCCTGCAGCTAGTCTGGGCTTCTTGCACAAACATCTCTATCTCCTTTCAGTCTTCTTATTTGTAGAAGGAGGGTATTTAAATGTGCTCAGTCTGTCTTCCATGATAATAGTGAAAATAAAATATAATAAAGTATGTGCAAATATTTTGCACACTGTAAACTATAAAGTACTCAGGGACCCTAAGATGATGATAGCATATTTATTAACATTACTATTTATAAATAAATATGCTCTTAAGCATCTATGAGGGATAATTTTTTAAAGTTTGTTAAAATAATCCACATTTATAGCAATTATTTGATTATTAAAGGAATCATTTAGTTTAATTAAATCTGTAATCTAATTTATGAATATATAACATTGCTCAGCTGTTTTTAAATCCATTTGTTTAAAAAAGGTTAAAAAAAGATTTAACTCTCGTGGGACATGAATGCTGGATTAAATAGCTTTTATTTATAACTTCTTTTTTTTTTAAGATTTTTATTTATTTATTTGACAGAGAGAGATCACAAGTAGACAGAGAGGCAGGCAGAGAGAGAAAGGAAGGGAAGCAGGTTCCCCGCCGAGCAGAGAGCCCAATGTGGGACTCGATCCCAGGACCCTGAGATCATGACCTGAGCCGAAGGCAGCGGCTTAACCCACTGAGCCACCCAGGCACCCCTGTTTATAACTTTTATACTTGAGATATTTTGTGCATTAGAAACTATTCTAATAATAATGTGAAACATTTAATTTTTCTCACCCAGGAATATTTCTGGTACTCATTAATAAAGATGATCAAATGTTTTAATGTTAATGATTCCTTGCTGGTTATTTTTATTCAGGATAACCTTTTTGAATGGCACTTCACAGTTAGAGGACCCCCAGATTCTGATTTTGATGGAGGAGTTTATCATGGACGAATAGTACTGCCCCCAGAATATCCCATGAAACCACCAAGCATTATTCTTTTAACGGTAAGAAATCTTGGCTTTTTGGAATGCTTGTGATTTACTTCTTCATGGTGACTGCAAAGCATGGTTAGCAGACTCATTTTCATTAAGAAGTAAAGCAGAACATTGTTATAATTTTGTCTTTGGGGACCAGAACTTGATAGTACAGTTCTTTTCCCCCAAAAAATAATTCTGAAGAATTATTAATGCTAATGAATGTACAATTATCATAATGTGGTTGCTAGGATTCAATGAATTAGGAGATACAAAGTGCTAGGCAGTGTCTGGCACTTGGTAAGTACTCAGGAAAGGGTAGTTAATGTTATTTTATCTCTTAATCACATCATCACCTTCAACTTCTCATCTTTCTTATACTCTTTTCTTCAGTTTTCTCATTTTTACGTACAGCTCTGAAAATAAGAACTGTCACAAGGTCCTCAATAAATGTTAGTTTATTACCATTTATATCTTAGAATTTCTGTCTTCACATATTTCAGCTCCTTGTGAAGGAAAACTGTTGGTCCAGTTTTCTCTAATTTTTCCTGGAGTGTTGTTCATTTGGAGTAAATTCCTCTTTTATTAAGCTCTCCTTCCCTCCTTTCCTTTAATTTGCAGGTAGGTCTAATTATCCTCTAACCATGAAAAAAGCAAAACAAACAAAACGCAAATCTGTATCTCTCCTACCTCTTTAAGCTGTTTTGTATTCCTGTCTTATGAAATTGCATCATCCTTGTGAAAATCACTGCTGTCTCAGAGCCACCTGCACCACTGTCTAGTTAGGTGACACCAGGTCCTTAGGTTTTCTTAGCCTCTGCCTGTCTTCTCTTTTAGACCCCTCACAGAGCCTAACTCAGTACTATACTCAGAGGAGGGCATTAGGACATCATGATACATCAATTACTTAGATTTCAGAAAGGTGCTACAACTTCTAAAAACAGCTTTTATTGTTTTACAAGTATGTGTAGAGTGTCTATAAAAGGATAAAAATCTGTATCCCATTGAAGATTATATTCTTTTCAAGTTTTTTAAAAAATTATTTATAATATAAATATATTTATGCTTACAAAGTATAAAATATTAAATACATACATAGTTTTTAAAATGTCTTGTTTATTCCTAAGGCTAATGGACGATTTGAAGTAGGCAAGAAAATCTGTTTGAGCATCTCAGGACATCATCCTGAAACTTGGCAGCCTTCATGGAGTAGTAAGTATTAATTTAAAGTGAGTATAAATCTTCTACAACTCTAATCAATTCATAAATATAAATTATAACACCCTCTTGAGACTAAAAGCTGTTTTGGATAATTTGCTGTTACTGAATAAAGAATAAAAATTCTTTCCTTGTCTCATTTTTGCCATCATTTTAGTACAACCACCCTACCTGTACCTCTTCAGTGAAAGCCTGTGTGTCTTTTTTCTCTTTCCAGAGTAAGCCCAGTTCCTTTTACAAAACAACTTAGATTGATGTTTACTTTTTATTCCAGTAAGAACAGCATTACTAGCCATCATTGGGTTTATGCCAACAAAAGGAGAGGGAGCCATAGGTTCTCTAGATTATACACCAGAGGAAAGAAGAGCACTTGCCAAAAAGTAAGTTTTGCATTTCATTCTTTGTTAAGATTTAAATATTATTCTGGGTAATGGCTGATAGGGGATAGGCTCAGTTTCTTTCTTTGTGAGTTACCCTGGTTTCAGGGTCTAGTCTAGTTTTGCTGTTTTAGGATTTCATTTGTAGCAGTTTACTACGCAGGAATGACCAGAGTCTAAAGAATTGATTTCATGCTGTCTAGTTTTAGAAAGTAGTTAGTAATATTAGCCCGCAGTGGGAGATACCTTTTCCTAGAAAACAGTTCTGATCATTTGTCTCTACGTGGGCAGAATTACAGATGGGAAAAAAACCCCAAAAAACCAACATAATTGTTTATATGTAGCTTTCCGTAAGATTAAAAACTTCTTGAGGGTAGGGAGGGAGTCCACTTTTATCTTAGCATCTACAGTATTAGGCTCAAAGCAAATGCTCAATAAATAATCCTGAATAAAGTAAAGGGGATTTTCTTTATTAAATTATGGCTTCCTGGGGCGCCTGGGTGGCTCAGTTGGTTGAGCGACTGCTTTCGGCTCAGGTCATGATCCTGGAGTTGCGGGATTGAGTCCCGCATCTGGCTCCCAGCTCCACAGGGAGTCTGCTTCTCTCTCTGACCTTCTCCTTGCTCATACTCTCTCTCACTGTCTCTCTCTCAAATAAATAAATAAAATATTTAAAAAGAATTAAAAAAAATAAATTATGGCTTCCTAGTGGTCTTTCCTTCTCACTTTTTTCAGATGCATTCTATCCGTATAATCCAGATTAGTCATCAGATTGAGTAGCCTCTCCTTTGAGTAGTGCAAAAACTAATTCTTTCTTTCTTTTTTTTTTTTTTTTAGATTTTATTTATTTATTTGACAGAGAGAGATCACAAGTAGGCAGAGAGGCAGGCAGAGAGAGAGAGGAGGAAGCAGGATTCCTGCTGAGCAGAGAGCCCGATGTGGGGCTTGACCCTAGGACCCCGGGATCATGACCTGAGCCGAAGGCAGAGGCTTTAACCCACTGAGCCACCCAGGCGCCCCAAAACCAATTCTTTCTGTCTGTCTCTCTTTTTTAAAATTTTTTTTTTTTTAAGAACAACTTCTAACCCAGTTTATTTTTTAATCGGTGTGCATAGCGAAGAGACCTTATAAGAAACCCTATCAAAGTACTTTCCAATCCTAGAATATTAGACCCAACCCTCAACAAATGTTAAAGATTCCAAAATGGCAATGAGGTGAAGAGGAAGAGTATTTAAAGTCACTTACTTCTGTAATTCTTGATCTTGATCATTTTCCTGCTTTGGACTCTGCCGTCTATCACTTCTCAGACATATTATGTTAATTAAATTATAGTATATCTTACCCTTCCACTGCCCAGAATATGTCCTATGTAGATATTTGTTAAATCAACCAGATTTTAGTGTCTGAAAGGTTTGATAGACTCTTGGATTTCATCAACAGCTTTTCTTTTTAAACCTTATTTCCAGGTTCTGGGGATATACCTTACAGCAGCTGTTATTCACAAATTTATGTACTTGAATATATGGCATTTGTTTCTATTTGATTTTCTTGGTTGGCTTTCTATCTTGATACTTTTATCCAGTTCATTTCATGCATAAGGAAAAAAAGAACTTTTGTTTTTTTGTTCTAGACTTGCCAGTGTATATATTCTAGGTTCTTCGTCTATGATAGAGGCTTTTTTATTTTTTAATTTTTTTTAAAGATTTTGTTTATTTATTTGACAGAAAGAAGTCACAAGTAGACGGAGAGGCAGGCGGGGGGGGGGCGGAACCAGGCTCCCTGCTGAGCAGAGAGCCCGATGCGGGACTTGATCCCAGGATCCTGAGATCAGGGCCTGAACCGAAGGCAGTGGCTTAACCCACTGAGCCACCCAGGTGCCCTTGATAGAGGCTTTTTAAAAACATGGTTTTGCATTAGTCCATGGTAGCATATTGTCCTTGTGGATAAACTAATACATTAAAAATTAACCTTCCCCTTTAAGTTTCATCTGGCTTCTCAGTTAAGAGTGGACACACTTTAATGCAAATAATTTGGATACAGCTGACTCTTAAAAGCATAGGGACAGCTGTGCTGCTTCTGGTGAAACACAGATATTCAGCAACAAGTACTAAGTTAACAATACTTTTATATATATTTTGTTCACATGAGTTGTTTAATAAATTTAAACAGCATGTTCCTAAAGACCAAAGGCTTCTATTATGTTGAAATGGGAATCCAATTAAATGGTTTTATAAAAAGTTCAGCAATGTAACCATATATACTTCTGTATATTATACATACTTACTTCCAGTCATATAAATCCTTAGCACTCTTGTGGACTTTAGGGCACTTTTGGCTATCTCTGGAATACAAAGGGGAAAATGAAAACATAGAAAAACAAATTAATCTTGGGAAGTAGTCTAATTAACAGATTTATTTTGAGTCTACTTAATATAGTGAGTGATACATTTCAGAGTCTTTGGATTTTATAGGAGTTGTCTGTCTTTCAAGTTATACTGCTATTTATTTTTTCATTTTTGTGTTTTTCCAAGTTTTTATTTAAATTCCAGCTACTTAACATACAGTGCAATATTAGTTTCAGGTGTAGAATTTAGTGATTTATCTCTTGTGTCCAACACTCAGGGCTCATCGCAAGTGCCCTCCTTGATCCCCATCACCTGTGTAACTGCACCCCCTGCCCCTCCACCGGCTCTCCCTCCACCACACACACCTTGCCTCCCCTCTGGTAACCCTCAGTTTGTTCTCCATAGTTAAGAGTGTGTTTTGTGGTTTGTGGTTTGCTTCTCTCTCTTCCCCGCCCTTCACTTGTTTGTTTTGTTTCTTACATTCTACATATGGGTAGAATCAGATGGTATTTGTCTTTCTCTGACTGACCTATTTCACTTAGCATAAGTTATACTGCTATATAGTTGAATAGGGATTGTGAATTTTTTCCCTAGAAATATCTGTAAATTTTATTTTTGGTGGCTTCTTTACTGTTTTATGTATGTCTCAGCTAAATATAATTCAGATTTTATAATGGACTTTTTTCCACAGGCTTAACATAGTTTTGTTATGTGTGATCGTGAGGACAGTGTAGTTAGACATCGTATATATTTTGTTGTATATCTCTAAAGCTTAGTTTTCTTTAGATAGTATGTTGGAAAAAAAGTGGAAGCTAAGCCCTGGATTTTATTTTTTTAACTTTAGATTTTTAAAAGTTGAGATATAACTGACATGAGTTTTTGTTGTTTGATTTTGTTTTTTTGAAAGTTTTATTTATTTAAGTAATCTCCACACCCACCATGAGGCTTGAACTCATGACCCTGAAATCAAGAGTTGCATGCTTTTCAGACTGAGCCAGCCAGGTACCCCAACATGAGTTTTTTCTTTTTTTTTTAACACCAACCTAACTTGTGTATTTGTCTCAGAACTGTAATAGTGCCATAACTATAGATGTATGTATATAGATGAATATGATATGGAATTATTCAGGGTTCTTTTACTTTAAATTGAATCATTCAGTATTTGAGTATCTTGAATTGACATTCAGGTATTTGATTTATACCCATCAAAAAAATTATTTCCTACCAGATCACAAGATTTCTGTTGTGAGGGATGTGGCTGTGCCATGAAGGATGTCCTGTTGCCCCTAAAATCTGGAAGTGATTCAAGCCAAGCTGACCAAGAAGCCAAGGAACTAGCTAGACAAATCAGTTTTAAGGTACTCTAAATTAGTGAATAAATTCTAACTATGTGACCCTTTTGTTTACTGCCAAATTCTGGATAGAAAGTAAAGCAATATAGTTCTGTTGCAATAATGTTTTACAAATAAGTTTTTCTTATTCCAAAACTAATAATGTACATTCACAGAGGGGTCCAGCACAGTGGTTAAGGGCTTGGACTCTGGTCCACAGTGCTGGGGTTCGGATCCTAGCTTTGCTCTTTATTGGTAGTAGGACATCAGATATGTTACGTGGCCACTCTGTCTGTACCTTTTTCTTTTTCTTTCTTTTTTTTTTTTTTTTTTAAAGATTTTATTCATTCATTTGACAGAGAGAGAGATCACAAATAGGCAGAGAGACAGACAGAGAGAGAGTTGAGGAGAAGCAGGGTCCCTGCTGAGCAGAGAGCCCTATGCGGGACTCGATCCCAGGCCCCTGGGATCATGACCTGAGCCGAAGGCAGAGGCTCAACCCACCGAGCCACCAGGCGCCTTGAGAACAGGTTTTGTCTGTGCTTCTTCCTGAAATACCTAGCACAGTCTCAGACACAGGAGTGCTTAAGGTTTAACTGATTGATAGTTGATATTAAATTAGCAATTAAAATAAGTCCAACAGAGGATTAGTAGGTGTGGCTTATTCTGTATGTTTCCTGTTCTAACATTGCTCTTGGGTGTACCTTTTTTATAGGCAGAAGTCAATTCATCTGGAAAGACTATTGCTGACCCGGACTTAAACCACTCTTTTTCACTAAATGATTTACAGGATGATATACCTACAACATTCCAGGGTGCTACAGCCAGTACCTCGGTATGGCTCTTCTCTTTTACATATATGTATGTCTGTATCATTATCATTATTTGCAATAGGAGGAGACCTCTAGATGAAATACCTGAATATTTTGATTCTCCTGACCACCTCTCCCTCTAATGAGTCAGATTATCTTAAGCAAATTATTCATACTTTTGGGGTCTTTTTTCTTATTAAATGAGGTTGGGCTAAATAATTTTTAGGTCCTGTCATCTCTCTGGAATTCTGTGAGTTCTCTAAAAAGTTAGTTACAATATAGCACTACACTTTGAATAAAACAAAATATACATACATTAGCCACTTTTTTTTTAAAGATTTTATTTATTCATTTGACAGAGATCACAAGTAGGCAAGAAGCAGGCAGAGAGAGGAGGAAGCAGGCTCCCTGCTGAGCAGAGAGCCGGATATGAGGCTCCATCCCAGGACCCTGGGATCTTGACCTGAGCCGAAGGCAGAGGCTTTAACCCACTGAGCCACCCAGGCACCCCATTAGCCACTTTCTAAATAGGCACTGTTTCTTTAGCAGGTTAAGCTGCATTAACTCTCAGTTAATAAAGGACTAGAGCCAAAGATTTGCCTCAGACTTGCTCTGCCCAGTACTGTAGCCACTAGCCACATGTAGCTATCTAAATTTATATTTAAATTATTTAGAATTAAACTAAATTTAAAATTCAGTTCCTCAGTCACAGTGACACATTTCAAGTAACCAGTAGCCACCTGTGGCTGGGTGGCTACCCTATTGGACAGCATAGGTATCAAACATTATCATCTCAGAAAGTTCTGTTGGACAGTGCTGCCTTGCATATAGTTAAGTGCCCAGTAAATAATTGTTGAATGAAAGGTTAAATGAATACTATGTGTCTTGTTCTGCCCTGACCTATTATCCAGATATTGGTGGGTATAGGTCATCAGAGATTGATTAAGAAAATTTGACTGGATAGTTGCTAAATAAGGATTATGGGGGAAAAATACTGATTTTCTTTACATATATTAAAAGAAATATCTTTTTTGTAACATTGTTTGGTTGAGTAGCTACATCTTTTTTTCCCCTCTACAGTTTTAGAGAGTATTTTAAAGGGTCAGGAAAATTGAAATAGAAGCTGGCAAATACAGATTTGCCTTTTTCTCAGGAATAAGTTAGTATAATATGGGACTGAATGGTCCTGAGTGGTGGTTCTCTCCTTTTCAGAGAGTGAGATGGGCAGAGAGAAGTAGGTTGGAGAGAGAAGGGGAGAGGTGCACGGGAGGAAGTACTTGAAGGACTGGAGATGAGGGAGTATGAGGAAAAAGCGGATGCTGAGAGTTAAATTGTTTTTACATGATCCCCATGTAATTATGAATTGCAGAGGGATATTATAAATTATATTATATATAAATATGAATTGTATTATATATTATATATTAATAATATAATATTAATATATAATATATAAATATATTATAAATTAATTTTGAAGTATTAAAAATTGAGATTACTTTTAGTTTTTTTTTTTTAAGATTGTATTTATTTATTTGACAGAGAGAGAGATCACAAGTAGGCAAAGAGGCAGGCAGTGGGGCGGGGAAGCAGGCTCCCTGCTGAGCAGAGAGCCCGATCCTAGGATCCTGAGATCATGACCTGAGCCGAAGGCAGAGGCTTAACCCAGTAAGCCCCCCAGGTGCTCCTACTTTTAGTTTTTAGTTAAAAATGGAACCATCTCATTTCAGAGAGGGAAGGGTGGTTATCTTTTCTCATCTAAAAGGACAGTCTCCTGATATTTATGGTGTGTTTAAATCTGTCTTCAGTCTCTTATATCTGTGTCAAGTTATATTGTATTTCATATATTGCAGTTATACTTATTCTACTTGTAATTTATTTTATTATTAATTATTTATTGTCTGCCCAGAATGTTAGTTTCTTGAGGCTCAGAGTGCTTTTTTTACTGCACTGTATCCCAGTGCCTGGCCTTGTGCCTTGTATATAATTGGTGGGTCAATACGTATTTGTTGATTGAATAAATGAATCTTAGGATTGGCACTTTTAAAAAAATACTAGAAATACAGGCAAAGAAATTAAGAAGTTTAAGTAAATTACATTGCACAACCAATAATATTATTACAGTGATATTTTCCATTTTGATTTGGTTTGATTTGATTTTTGTTTTAGTGTTTATTATTGCAGTATAGTTGGTGTACAATGTTACACTAGTTTCAGGTGTGCATTTTGATATTAAAGTACGTAAAACTTAGAATTCTTTTTCATAGATACAGGTCATTGATACCAATTCCGGTTAAAACACTGAGAAGTAATCAATTGTTATAGTTGCACGTTAAGCTTTTAGTTATATTTACATACAGATTATCTCAGAGTATAATTATATAATTTGATCACCATGGACGTAATTGAAACTTGGTTTTGGCTAGGGGTGGCTGCTTTACATGCAAGTGTAATATAAATTCACTAAAATGTTATACTTCAAATCCCAGATAAGCTATGTTTTTTTAGCCTTGAGGGGGCGAGAGATTGCCCAAAGTCTAAATACAGCAGATAATTTCAAGCCATCTGTTGCTTTTTGATGCAGATTTTTTTTAGCTGTGTAGAAATGAGGAAATTACTGATGGTAGTTTTATGTTATTCCAGTCTGTCAGATTTTTTTCCCTCTTCCTAGGTATTGAAGTTCTGAATAAGCCATTCCATTTTGTATTAAAAAGCAAACACAAAACTCCTTCACAGATGCTGGTTATTCTAGATCATTATAGAAAAAATTATGTATTACAAGGGAATTATTTGTGATTGATGGTTTTTTAAATTAATTCAATTAAGTACACATCATATACTTCTACCTTCCCCCAAATGGTCGCTTCATCTTAACTAAGGAAACAGAAACTGGTATGACTTACGTCTTCATTCAGTGATAGGTATATTTGGACAAGTTTAGGTCAACAGCAAAAATTTAGAAGTCCTACCACCAATTGTACACAGCATTTTGAAAATGCTAAAGCCAACTTCATGTGAACTGCCAAAATTGTGTCCAATTAGTCCTTAAACTCCAAGCAATCTAGGTTCCTCTGGGTCTGTAACCTTCAGGTGTTACCATTTTCCCTTGATGGGATTGTTTTTTGGGGGGGATTTTTTTTTTAAAGATTTTATTTATTTATTTGACAGACACAGAGATTACAAATAGGCAGAGAGGAAGGCAGGGGTGCGGGGGGGGAGAAGCAGGCTTCTGGCTGAGCAGAGTGCCCGACGCGGGACTCGATCCCAAGACACTGGGATCATGACCTGAGCCGAAGGCAGCGGCTTAACTGACTGAGCCACCCAGGCGCCCCTGGGGGATTGTTTTAAATAGGAAAAATTTTAGAATTTTATGGTGTCTCAGCACTAGTCAGTAATAGTAATATAGCCAGAAGGATCCTGAAATATGGGAATCTAATTAAAGCAGTATGTCTATAAAGTATTTCCATTAAGTGCATGTACTAAAATATCATCTAAAGTCAATGTTTTAATGGATTGTTCTAAATTTTTTTTTTGAAAGATTTTATTTCTTTTAGAGGGAGTGGGTATGCATGAGGGCAGGGGTGGGGAGGGATAGAGAGAGGGAAAGGTAGAGAATCTGAAGCAGACTCCTCCCCAAGGTCGGACCCCCTTGGGTGGGTGGATCTCAGACCCTGAGATTATGACCTAAGCTGCAACCAAGAGTCAGCCCCTCAACCGCCTGAGCCACCCGGTGCCCCTAAAATGTATTAATCATACCAAAAGGGGTCTACAGAACTCTCCTAAGTAATGACTTTTTAAAAATCTTAATCTGTGGGGTGCCTGGGTGGCACAGTGGGTTAAACGGTGGACTCTGGGTTTCTGCTCAGGTCCTGACCTCAGGGTCGTAAGAATGGGGCCCCAATAGGGCTCAGAGCTCAACCAGAATCTGTTTGAGATTCTCTCCCTCTGCCCCTCCACCCTGCATCTGCATGCACTCTCTCTCTCAAATAAATAAATCTTAAAAAAACAGTAACAAAACCTAAATGTAGTGTCTCCAATGGGGCATATTAACAGTAACAGTATTATTAATGACTAGCATTTAATCAACATTTGTGTGCCCTAAGCACCTTATATCATTACTCCTTTTAATCCTTACACTACAGAATTGGGTATTATCCTTACCATACAGATGAAGGAGCTGAGTCTTAGGCTGAATAATTTGCTTAAGGTCCTGCATCTCCAAAGTGATAGAGCCAGCCGAATAATGCTAAGGCTCCCCGTTTTAGTCAAGTATATGGGCATTGTATTCTCCCCTCAAACTAATGGAAAAAATAACACATATAAAATAAAATCTCAAATAGAATCAATCTCTTGTGCTGGTTTCTGGACTTACAGCACCTTCATATTTTTCCTTAAGAGCCTTCCCTGTAAGCCTTTAGCACTTTTGCTGAATCAGACACTTCTGGCTTCTTGGCAAAGCAGTTAGAAGAATGGGAGATTTCAAATGGAATGTTGCTGTATCAGCTGCTATATAATTCGGCTCTTCCCAATGAGTGCTTATTAAGATCCCGTATAATGTCTGTGACAGTGTGAGACCTCTTAAAATGCTGCTGCTTTGTGGATCTGCTCCCTTCAGAGCTCCTTGTTGCTGGGAGTCTTGGAGTTTGAAGTCCCAAGTTCACGCAGCTCTAATTCAGTATCGGCATTGACTTTTATTTAAAGTCAGTAGTTCCTTTTTTAATCTCTGTGTTATGGGTCACTACATTTGAGTACTTCCAAAGGACAGTATTAAGAAACTCAGATTATTCACACCTTTTAATGTTGAAATGAATATCAGATTTCAAGTGTAATTTCTTCTGTAGGTAACTTAGATCAGCAGTTTCTTTCCCTAATGTTTATAGCTGTTGCCAGGACAAAGCCCATCCTTTTCCTTTTTTTAAATTTTGAGGGGCACCTGGGTGGCTCAGTTGGTTAAGCTGCTATCTTCGGCTCAGGTCAGATCTCAGGGTCCTGGGATTGAGGCCCTGTGTTAGGCTTCCTGCTCAGTGGAGAATCTGCTTCTCCTTCTCCCTCTCCCCCCCTGCTTGTACTCTCTCTCTCTCAAATAAAATCGATTTTTTTCCCCTTCTAGATAGTGAAATTTTCTCTAATTGAAAATAGTTTAAATGTTTTATATTTACTCACTTTTTAAAGTTATTCTGAAGAAAACTTGCATTCTTATTTTTTATTTGAAAGGGTATTGGTGCTAATATAACCAGCTCAAGGTGTTTTCAGTAAAAGAATTAAAGGCCATCCATCAGGTTATTAGAGGTAGAGTTAAGGGGTCTATATAAATAAAATGGAATTCGTATTTTGTAGAGCTTTCTTATCTATAAACCGTATTTAAGATTTTGAATCACGTGGTACCACATTGTGGTTATCCTTGACCAAGCAGTCATTGTAAGAATAGAAAGCAGTTGGTATCTTGTGCTTTGTGGGGCCAACTAGTGTGCCAAAGTATGCTTTACATACAAAAAGTAACACAATTCAAATAGACAGTAAAGGGTTCTTCTAGACTTGTGCTTAATTCATTTGACAGGAGTTAAAAGAAAAGATAATCTTGGCTTGGAAACCACATCTAATTTTTATAACTGTACTGCTGTGGAGAACGTATGGTTTGAAATTCTTCCCTGTGCTGTATGATTGTTGGTGGCAGCATGTTGATGCAGTTAGATAATGTTGAAAGAGACCTGGTTCATGAGAGGTAACAGTTTCACTGTTGAGAGTGAAACTTTTTGCCATTTAGTTTGGCAAACTTTCAAGCTGAAAAGAAATCAGATTCCTTCTTTCCTTGGCTCTCCTGCAAGAAGCGAGGTGCCCGGATGTTTAACAGATATTGCTGGAGTTACACCTGAAGGGAGAGTAGAGAGCCATCTCTAGAGCAGATGGCTGAACTCTGTCCTTATCTTGTTTGTTCCTGATAAAGTCCTCCTCTGCCTGATGCGTTCTCAGAATAAGTTGTGTTGTTGGCTTATTTGGGAGAGTGAGTAGTTACAGCATTCAGCTCATTCTGGGTAGTTTTGCCTTTAGTCATATTCTAGTGCTCTGAGATTCTTTGTACTCTTGAATAGATAACAGGTATATACACAAGTTTTCTTTGCCAGTTTCAAACAAAGTTTCCTAAAATTTCCTAGTATGGAGCCCAGAACCCCTCAGCAGCATCTCTTCAACAACCTGCTCAGCCTGTAGTTAAGAATACCTCCATGAGCCCTCGACAACGCCGAGCCCAGCAGCAGAGTCAAAGAAGTTCGTCTACTTCCCCAGATGTGATCCAAGGCCAGCAGCCAAGAGACAACCACACCGATCATGGCGGATCCGCGGTTCTGATTGTCATCTTGACTTTGGCATTGGCAGCTCTTATATTCCGACGAATATATCTGGCCAATGAGTACATATTTGACTTTGAGTTATAATATTGTTTTGTGTCTTAAGAGCTGTGACTCAACTGCTTCATTAAACATTCTGCATTGGGTATAATCTAAGAATTGTTTACAAAAAGATTATTTTGTATTTACCCTTCATTCCTTTTTTGATCCTTATAAATTCAGTATAGATATAGCTAGACTTTCAGACTATGTCTGCTTAGTTTAAGGGACTGGAAGTCAAAGTCCCTTGTCTCACCATATGATCTGCTTTACAGAGAAATAACTTATTGTTGTTTCTCATGCCTCAGCTTCTTTTTATGTGAATTTGTGATACTTTTCTGTATGACTCTTTTTGAAATTTTTGGATTAAAGAAGGTGTTTTAAGTTTCAGTGAGTATTACTGGTTACTCAATACCATTTATTGAGTACTCTGTTTCTACTTATGTAGAATGATATAGGGATAAGAGTTGGAAAGGGAAAGTAGGGCTCTTCAAATAGCTTGATGAGAATGTCATTCATAGGAGATATACCGGGATGCCCATTCTGTGACTTTGTGTCCTAAATGTCATTCAGTGAAAGTAACTATTTCAGTCAAACATTTATGAGGAAATGAGATCTTTGTTATTGGATGTTATTTGGAGGGAATAATGCTTTGTAACCACTTTGATATGCTGTTATCCCCTTCTCTCCCAAATGCACACAAGATTTACAAAGAAAGGAAACGGTCCTCCACAGATCTTTTTTTAAGGAAAGAAGGGTCCAAGCCAGGAAATCACTTGGTTTCCTTCCAGAAGTCAAATGGAAGGATCTTCAGATTTTAATGTTTGCTCTGCTTTGAACTGTATCTCTTTTGGAGGCATTATATGCCTAGCTTTGTAATCACTATAAATTTAATTATTCTAGGAATATGTATAATGTTGAAATATTTCATGTACCATTTTAATAGAAAAGCTCAGGGCCCAAGTAAAAGTGATAGAAATTAGAAAAACCTTTCCTTAGAATTGTCCACCTAATCAGAGCCCAAGAAATAATTTTCAGTGCAAAATCAGTATATAAGTTAATGCAAGCTAGCTCCATGGATTCTGGCAGATAATTTTATCATCATAATGCCTGGTGAGAACATATATAATCACAGAAAAAATTGCCTTCAGCACATTCAGTATGGCATTGAGGGCCCTCTTGAGAGTATTTGTTAATGAAGATTTAATTTTTAAATACAGGCAGTCCCCTGCTTTCAAATAGGTTATATTCTAAAAGAGCATTTGTGAGTTATTTATTTTGTTTTGTTTACAACTCAGTGTTGTAAATGGTGTTCAGGTTCTAGACAAGTCCAAAAAGTCCATAATGTATCTTGAATACTTTGGGGGATGGTGTTCATAAAGTCCTTAATGTAGTTTTAACTAACTGAAATTACAGACAAGATAGAAACAATTTGTAAAATGGTATTAAAGGCAAATTTAATTTTACTGCTGCAATGGGCTTTTGTTCTGTTAATTATCAGACACAATTTCTATTTTCATCTTATAGCCATTTTTCCTTTATGTCCACATCTAAAGTGAGAACATACTGTATACTATTATATAATACAGAATTGTCTTAAACTTGAATAAATTAGCATTTTAAAAGTGTTTACAGATTGTTTCTGTTATATCTATAGCCAAAGTTGGTAAAGTCTTAAAAAGCTCAAGGACTTTATGAGGACCTCCTCTGTCAGGAAGATTATAGGTGACATATTTTATAACTTTATTGCCATGAGAAAGCACGTTCTGAAGTCTTTGTTTGGAACACAAAATATTATAGATACTGGTTCAGTGGTCTCCTAGCAAGAGGTCACTGACCCACCTGGGAAGACTAGATAATGTTACCACCGGAGAAGAAGCAAGTCTCCCTGCTCTCAGCCTATGCTGAGATTAATCGTGTGCTAGGAACAATCTTCCCTCCACTTCCTCCCAGTCAAACCTGAGCCGGCCTCTGGATCTGTGTGATCTTGTTACATGTTTCCATGGGGTGTACCAATACTTTTAAGATTGATTAAGCCAAGAAGATTTTGCACTGTGCAGGTCCTTCTCTATCTGATTTGCTTCTCTTCCCTACCTTGTCAACTGACAGGCCACCTTCTTGTTTGTGTTGGCATTTTTTAAACGCCTGATAGTACATCTCTGAAAGTGGCATATTCTTTGTTCTTTCCCTTTCGGCTCACAGATGCTACCTAAAAATCCTTAAGTTGTCAGTCGGATCCCCATCATAGAGCCGATGAGCAAAATCAATCTTTGGGGCTATTCTTACTCGAATGCCACCTGAAGAGACTTCAGAAAACTTATTTTTAAAGCCCCGGTTTATCCCTTTAATTAGAGTATAAGGACAAAACCAGGTGTGTGATCTGGTTAGTAAAGGCTTAGGACTCCTTCCCCTAGTCCTCAGATTTAAGTTAATTCATGGCTTTTTCTTTGACCAACAAAGCATATGAGTACATATCAAGGTAGTTAAAATAGCATGCTCGAAAAAACAATGTCTCTTTCACCTGTAACTGTTTTAGCCAATGAAAGCTTTCAAATTTTATGTATTGTGGGGCTTATATGTAGCACTTTACATTTTCATGCTGCTTATTGTTTTATTCTACTGAAATAAAAGAATTTCATCAAAATTCTCAATGAATTTTTTAAAAAGCCTTTAAAATTGTTTATCATTTTGACTATAGCAATATATTTCCTATTTCAGGAGAATAAGAAATCTTCTTGTTATTTTTGGCTATGAATAAACCTGGTATCTTGAGACCTCCCATTTTTATAGACCACAATCTGTAAACAGGCAAACCTCACACATTTGGACTTACTTGAGCAGAATTCTAAGCTGAAGTACTGAAAAGCCTGTACTGTTGCATTATTTGCAAGTAAGTATATGATAAGTGACTGCATTTAGTGAACCTGACTCTTGAAGACTAATGTGTGCATTAACATGGGTGCTGTTTAAGCCTTGTGGGAGGCTGTACATTGCTCAGAAGCTGTTTGGAACACCTCTTGAACAGTTGCCTTCAGACCTAGTTTGAGCTGCTCAATAAAACCAGTGACTTTATTCATACCGTGTTCTGACCACAGGTTGTATTCTTTATGTTATTCGGTCTTCTGTCCATTCTACCTCCTTAAATATTCTTTCATGTCTTACCACTTCTCTCTGTGTTCATTGCCATTACCCTAATGAGCTTTCATCTCCTCTGAATTAGTGCAGTAATCTCTAACAAGTCTCCAGTCTTGCCCCGTTCCTCACCCCTCTGCCAGAGTCTTCTCCAGTGTGCAGGTCTGATTCTGTCTCCTAAGACAGGCTCCAATCCTTAATGCAGCTTATAAGGCTGTGTGTAGCCAGTCTACCACTGAGCTCTCTGGCCTAATCGGACAGCAGATGCCTCCTGGGGCCTTTCCACAGCGTTGAGCTTGAGCCACTGGGGCCAATCCTCTGTTCTGAGAGAAATAAGCAAATGTTAGTTATATATCCACTGCCTCGCACCATATACAAAACTCAACTCATAATGGACCCAAGACCTTAATGTTAAGAGCAAAAACAATAAAATTGTTAGAAGAAAGCATAGTAAATCTTTGTGACCATGAGTGAGGCAGTGGTTTCTTAGATACAAAACCAAAAACACAAGTATTTTATCAAAACAAACCCTTCGTGTTTCAAAGAACATCATTAATAAAGGGAAAAGACAATCCCAGGTGGGAGAAAATATTTGCAGATAAAATATAAGAGGCTTGTATCTAGAATATCTAGAGAACTCATAACAATAATGAAAAAGCTAACCTGACTTAAAAACAGCAAAGGGTTTGAGTAGATATTTGTATAAAGAAGATGCACAAATGACCAATAAACATGGAAAAGATGCCTGAACATCATTGGTCATTGGGAAAACGCACATCAAAAGTACAGTAAGCTACTTCACATCCACTATGACGGCTGGAATAAAACAGGTGTTGGTGAGGATTGTTGGTGGGAATGTAAAATGGGGCAACCACTTTGAAAAACTGGTAGTTCTTAAAAAAGTTAAGCGAAGAGTTAACATATTGTCGCGGCCAGCGCGACAAATCGACCAGGAACGTGAGGGTAAGAGGATGAAGTTAAGAGACAAAGAGATGGGGACAGGAGGAGCACTGAGGAGGATGTCCAACAGTGCTAAGTTTATTCAAAGCACTAAGGCCATATATAGAGTGATAATAGGAGAAGCAATACACCTGTGTCTAGTTAAACAACCACGAGTTCCTCGCGACGCCAAATGGCTAATGCCAGTACAAATACAGCAAACCTGAAAGTAATTTAGGGCAGCAAGGATCAGCAACGAACTTTTGACCCCAACTGAATTGTTCTCAGTTGTTTAGCAAGCGTGTGGGAAGTCACGTAGGCGAGCGCACAACACATAGCACAGACCCTTTCTCAGTGCTACTCAACTTTTCCTGTCTTAAACCTTTGGTTAGGTTATTTGGACTTTAAAGGAGGCTCAAGTCAGGGCCTGGTTTGGTCCTCGTCTCAAGCGTTATTGCAGCCTCCCACACCATATGACCCAGCCATTCCACTCCCAGGTATATTATCAAGAGAGATGCAAACACATTCACACAAACTTCTACAGAAGTATTCATAGCAGGGGCGCCTGGGTGGCTCAGTGGGTTAAGCCGCTGCCTTCGGCTCAGGTCATGATCCCAGAGTCCTGGGATCGAGCCCCGCATCGGGCTCTCTGCTCAGCAGGGAGCCTGCTTCTCCCTCTCTCTCTGCCTGCCTCTCTGCCTACTTGTGATCTCTCTCTCTGTCAAATAAATAAATAAAATCTTTAAAAAAAAAAAAAAAAGAAGTATTCATAGCAGCATTATTATTCATATCCCCAAACTGGAAACTCAAATCCCATTGACTAAGATAAACAAGGTGTGCTCTGTCTATATGATGGAATGGAATCTGGCCATGAAGAAGAATGAAGTTCTAATACATAGGACAACATGGATGAATCTTGAAAGCATCATGTCAGGAAAAAAAAAAAGATCAAGTCCAGTGAAGTCAGACACAGAAGGCTACATAGGGTATGATTCTGTGTATATGAAATACCCACCTTAGGCAAACCCGTAGAGACAGAAGGTAGGTTGGTGATTGCTAGTGACTGAAGGGAACTGAAAGGAAGGGGCAGCGACTGCTAATGGGTATAGGCTTCTTTGGCGGGAAATGAAAATGATCTAAAATTAGATATTGGGGATGGTTGCACACTCTATACCAAAAACCACAGTTAAAGGGGTAAATTTGGAGCACCTGATTGGCTCAGTCAGTCAAGTGTCTGCTTTTGGCTCACGTCATGATCTCAGGGTCCTGGGATCGAGCCCCATGTCAGGCTCCCAGCTTGGTGGGTAGTCTGCTTCTCCCTTTCCCTCTCCCCAGAGCCCCACTCAAGCTCTCTCTCTCACTCTCTCTTCTCTCAAATAAATAAAATCTTAAAAATTTTTTTTTGAAAAGGGTAAATTTATGGTATGTGAATGATACTTCAAAAAAAGACATTACTTAAAACATTACACTTATCTCCAACTGAGTTTTTCTCCATACCATAATCACAATAATTCAACTACTGAAAATAAGAGAGATTTAAAGAAAAAACTGATAGGGATGCCTGGGTGGCTCAGTCAGTTAAGCTGCTGCCTTCCTTCTGCTCAGGTTGTGATCCTGGGGTCCTGGAATCGAGTCCCGCATTGGGCTCCTCGCTTGGCAGGGAGCCTGCTTCTCTCTCTGCCTCTGACTGCCACTCTGCCCGCTTGTGCTCTCTCTCTCTCTCTCTCTCTCTCTGACAAATAAATAAATAAATAAAATCTTAAAAAAAAAAAAAAAGAAAAAAAAAGAAATTGATAGGACCTAAAATGTCGAGAATGCAACAAAATAAATATTTCTCTCTCTCTCTTTAAAGATTTATGTATTTGAGGGAGAGAAAGAGAGAGAAAGGAAGAGAAAGTGAGGGAGGAGCTGGGGGAGAGGGAGAGCATTTCAAGCAGGCTCCTGCTCAGTATGCAGAGGCTTTCACCCACTGAACCACCCAGGCGCCCTACTCCTGCTGAGTATGGAGCCTGATGCGGGGCTCCATCTCATGACCCTGAGATCGTGACCTGAGCTGAAACCAAGAGTGTGACACTTAACCAACTGAACTATCCAGGAGCCCTAAAAACAAATATTTCTTGAAAACAACAATATCCATGAATAGTTCTAGGGTTCCAGTCAGAAGCACCATCTTTTGAACAAAATCTATGGAAAGGAACTTTAATGAGTATCTTTCCTTCCCTGCTAAATCTTTAGGAGCAGTGGGACTTTTAAGCAAATTATTTAGGTAATTCTGAGAAGTGGCCAGATTGGGGAACCACTGAGTTAGTCCCCATACAGAATTATTCCCACTCCCAAATTTCTATTTAACTCCTGTATTTTGGCTTTCGGCCACATCTTTCAACTGAAACTACAGTTAACTGAAGTTAGGAACAGTGTGCTGGTTGCCAGAGCTAGTTCACCTGTTTCCTGCCGTCACTTCTTCACAACATTGACCGTTGACTACTCTCAGAGACTCCTTTGGTTTTCATAGTCAACATCTTTGCTAGTTCTATACTTTTGTTCAGGCTTCCCATCCATCCATTAGAAGTATAGGTTTCAGCACACTTGGCTGGCTCGATCAGTAGAGCATGCAACTCTTGATCTCAGGGTTGTAGGTTCGAGCCCCACATGGGGTATAGAGATTACTTAAAAATAAAATCTCTAAAAAAAGAAAGTATAGGTTCCTGAGGATTCTATGCTTACACTGGGACTTCTATTTTCCTGGAAGATCTCACCCTTTCCTGTAGTTAAACTACCACCATACATTGATGGCTCCAGACTTAATTCTCCAGTCCAGACCTTTCTCCTGAGCTTCTGGCTTATCTATACTCCAGCTGCCTATTGGGCATCCGGAAGTCCCATGATACCTCAAATTCCATGAGTCAAAATCTATGTCATCTCCCCACCAAACCTGTCCACCTCTAACGGATATCACTTACTCACCAGTCCCACCTCCAAACTGGAATCGTAGATATCACTGCAGCCTCCTCTCACCTCCCACCCTATTCAGTCAGCAAGTGTATTCTACTTCAGAAAGAACTTGACCTTCTCATTCTTCTGCCTTCCCTCCTCTTCACCTTCCATCTGCCCTTCCTTTAGGGCAGGAATTCATCCTCCTTCGTTATTATAACTTCTCTGATCCAACTGATCTCAGGAATTTCTTAAAAAAAAAAAAAAGTAGATCGTGTCATCCCACTTTGCTTTCTTTCTTACATAATAAAACCCCAATTCTGTCCACTTCCAGTTATCACTTCTCTTGACCTCCCGCCTCATCTCCCTATGTCTTTACCACACCAAACTCTTCTCCGTCTCAGACACAGCTGGCAAGAAATAAGTAGTCTTTAAACATTTTATTCTGCTCAGGAGACTAAATATAGACATGTGTATCTTTACACTTCAAATGTTTGCAAGTCCATGTTCCAGGATAGGAATCAAGCCTAATTTATGGTGATATTATACATTTTAGGATTAAAGACCCAAATTAATCTAATGCTCATGGTAGGAAGAAGAGCTTACATAATCATGAATTCTCCTTTGGTTTATACATCCCTTCAAAATCAAAATGGATTTTATGCTTTGATAAGATGTCTTTTTATTGAGAACACGTGTATTTGGGGGGAAAGCAAGCATCCTTGGTCATGGGCAAAATATGCTTTCTTGGATGGAGAAATAAAGCAACCCGGTGAAAACAGGTCATTCGTGTGTTCACTCAGCATTTCCTGAGCACGTTCATGCACTCCTCTTGCCCATCAGGTCTTCCCTGCAAATCCACTCAGAACCCAAGCTGTCTCCCTAGTGGATGTGACAGACACGTTTTATGCAGCCAGAGGGAAGGATTAATGATCTCAGCAAAGAGCTGGCATGTTCAAGAGGTTTAAATTTATTTATTTATTTATTTATTTATTTTATGTAACAGTTTTAGCCAAAGCTGCTCTGGGACTCAGCGGAAGCAGAATTTCACAGGACAAACTTGTTAACTAATGGCCAATCACTAAGCGGCCAAGCCTTGGTGTTTGTGTCACGCCTTGGCGGGGTGGGGGTGTGGGTGTGGTGGGAGGTGGGGTGGGATGAGCATCACTATCAAATATTTAATCGGAAAAACCAGTCCGGCCAGTGGTGCTCTCGCAGCCCCTTCGAGAAGCACCGCCACAAGATGACAGACTGAATGTACGGTGCAGCCCGCAGGGGCCTGCCCCGCTGCAGGTTACTGGAGAGCAGTCTGTGGCATCGTAGATGTTCCCAGAATGCCTTATTTCACAAGACTCATTTTGCTCTTGTTTTGCCTGACGGCTCTTGTGGAGAGCAGAAAGCCCAAGAGGAGGAGATCGACTGGGCAGCTGGAAATGACCAAGCCCAGGTAAAGGCTTGGGTGGGAGGGGAGGAAGGTCACCTGCCTGCAGGGGCGCTCAGCGCGCCAGCTCCCAGGAGGGCCGGGGCTTACACTGACCCGCTGGGATCTATTTTCCAGCCGGAGGTTGATGGGGCCACCACCTCGCTGAAAACAGCCTCTCTCAGAGCATAGATATTCTCTAGGGTCACAAGCTGTGAGAGAGCAAAGCCAGACCGGGCTGAGGAGTTTGTTCTGGCATTGGTGTTCTGTCCAGGCATTTCGATTTCAGGCAGGCGGTTGAAAATTTCGTGGGTTAAAAACATCTTGTACTTCTCAATTTGTGCTGCTTTGTTCCTCAGGATGACATCCGGTAGGGACCATGGGACCTGCTGAGTAATGGCACTCAAGAATTTTGGAGGGGTGGGGAGGAGAAGGGAGCGGTGGGGAGGGGCAGGGGGACCCCTGTAGATAGGAATTTAGTTTGAGCTATTGAGAAAAAATGTAACCGAGAGTTGTCCTCTTTAAATTATTGGATTGGGAACAGCTTTCTGACTGTATCGGGTATCATTTCACTGTTTCAATCTGAAAAAGGTGTTTGAAATTTGCTAGGTTATCCAAAATACATGCGTAGGCAACAGGTGTAGGCAACTGCCATTGCACGATGTAACAGAAACATTTCCAAGATACTGGTTTGGCCTGGAATGTGCATTGAAAATCATATTACAAATCGAAGTTCCTTAGTAAGTTTGCTTGAACCGATGCACAAAGCCTGATACCCTAGGCCTGATGGAAACGACTGTTTGGCGTGAAGAAAAGAGCAAGCAGCTGAGAGGTAGAGGGTGTGTGTAAGATGTCACACATCTGTTCCCCATTCTACAAAGCATTTCAAGAACTAGAGATTGTGAATATAAACTAATATATGGAGGCACATTTTCTAGGTCACTGGCTTTTATTTTTAATCAGGCATCGCTATTGGTGACAATTTTTTGAAATTGTACTTCTGACAGATCTACCTATAAGTTACATACATACATACATAGACTATTGCATACATAGACTATTACACATATGTATATTAAAGTAAAACTTGATTGCTTCATTATTTTTAGATAAAAACTATCAGCGAGAATTGCATTCTCTACTTTCTGCATCCTAGTAGACCGTCTTAAGCTCCCAGGAATATGCCGGCTTCAGAGACTGCCGCTCTCCGGGAGGCCCAAGCTCTGCAGGGCCATTTAATCCTAGTCACGCAGAAAGCAACAGATACAACTTGTCCAGGAGGACAGGAAGGAGGCACTCAGTGCAAGTCTCCTCCTGGGGGGATGTTGCCAGAATTCGAGGCTGTTGAACTGGAAGGAGCCTCAGGGATCATGTGATCCTGCAATTCCTCTGAGCCCTAAGACTGTGAAAGGTGAATAGGTGTTGGGTGAAAAGGGGTCTTGGGCTCAAAGAAACTTGGGAAACTCTGGTTTAGATCATTTTGAACAGCTGTCTTTATAGCACAGCTTCTCGAACCTTTATTATGCAAATAGACATTCTGAATCTTGAAGAGGAAAATAAATTATACAGTTTCTCAAAAAAAAAATCCCCTGCTTTTTTGGAACTATCTTGAGGGATTCATATTTTACAGAGCACGTATTGGGAAACACGGTTTCAATTTTATGGATGCTGAGAAGTCTGTTGGAAGGCAGGACTAATTCATACAGGTACCTAGTGACCCCACTGGGCTAGAACATAGGTTCCTTGATTTTCTCAGCCTGGAGGAAAAGCATTGTATGGACTTGTCTATTCCCTGAGAACAGTTCTGGGGTTCAACAGGAACCCCTCAGGGATCCTCAAGGATCCTGCTTGGCAGCCTGGGCTGTCATACCTGTGGTCACTCCTCAGAAGACCACAGTCATTCCCAGGTACTGGCATGAGCTTGGGGACAGACTGAATCTGACCCTTAGGTGTGAGGAGAGTTTCTTGAAATCCATCCCAGAGGGTGTTAAAGTGGAAGAAAAGAACCCACACATTCAAGAAATAAAAAACAATTACTGAAAGGAGGCTAGGAGAGAGGATAGAGAAAATGATTCTAGGCCTTTCTAAATCCACCAGGGCATGTGCAGGCTCAGACCGTCATAAGGCTCTGTCGGTGAAAAATTTCAGCCAAGTGTCAGACTAAAATATTACTTTCCTCGTTGACACACAAGAGTTAAGCTGTACAGATAAAGAGGAACAAAATGACTTCATCTCTGTAAGGTAGCTTCTTTCCTTGGAAGTCTGTCCCCACCTTCCACATCACACCGTCTTACACACACATACCATATACCGTACACAGGAATTCACCCAGTCACTCACACACACACACACACACACACACACACACACTGTTAGGATCTTTTCGAACCTACGTACTTTCCGTATCATCTCCCCAAGGCACTCTCACAAAACAAGTATTCTGCTCAGAAGGTGCTTTTTCCAGACCTGCTTCTGGTTTTCCCACCCCTCGTGTCCCCCTTTATGGAACTGCTGCCACCTGAACCTGGTTTCTCCCGACTATTCGATTTGCTCTCTTCTCCCCGCCTTTCTTTCTCCGGCTTTATTCTAGTCCCTCCCTGCCCGCTACGTGAGTTGGCTTCCTGACCCTGTGATTGCTCCCCACCCAGCAAGAGAGGCCCTTCTCCCTGGAGATCTGAAAATGAACCTAGCTCTGGGCTCTGGGGGTCCGGGCTCTCACCAGATAACACGCTCTGGTTCCTCCTGGTCCCAGAGCCTGGGGGCCCCTTCCAGATTTCCTCTCCCATTTGCAGTCCCCGTGGCCAGCCTTCTCGGGGTCTGCTCGTGGCTCACGTGGTGCCAGGCCCAGGAGCAGCTTTGCTTTCCTGCTACCCAGTGATCCTCAGTGGCCTGGGGAAGAAGGTGGGGCCAGGAAGTCAGAGAAACCAGGTTTGGACCCTGGTTCTGTGGCTCCCTGGCCACGGCGGTGTTTCCTAATCTTTCTGAACCTTGTTTCTCTAACTGAAAAAGGTGCTCGTGAGACCTTTTCCCCTGGGATGAGGGGTTAACCACAGCTCAGGGCCTGCACGGAGGGAGGGTGTCACATACAGGCATGGTCATCCTGCCCGCTATTGTGCTACCAAATGAACCTCAGCACGGTGGCACCAGCCCTGCCTCTCGAAGGGGTCATGAGCAAATTTTTCCTCCCTCTCCACCCAAGGCTGTGGAGGTTCTGGCTCCCCTGCATTGGGCCGGGACTCAGAGTATGGCCCCTGGAGTCTAGGGTCTTTGGGCCAAGGCATCCAGGCACTGGAAGGATGAACTGAGGGCATGTGGCTCACACAAAAAGCCCAAGGCTGGAGATATTAGTGGCCTGAGTTATCAAGTAATTGGTTCCTTTAAAAACAACAACAAAACCTAGTTCTGGGCCCTCAGGATTGGCACAGGCATTTCAATCTCCTCTCTCCTGCAGTGGGACTGGAATTCTGCGACTTCCGCAACCAAATCCTCCCCTCTAAATGGAGAGGGATACTGCTGGACAGCTGGGATTTGCTCCCCATGAGGCAGAGGGGTAGGGCGCCGGCAGCACTCACAATTGAATGTCCGTGATGTGCTAAGTCCTTAGGCTGAGCTCTTCCTCTGCCTTTCCGCGGTGCCATTGCTGGGTGTCCAATATGGCCTGTCATGCAATTGCTGTGCAGGGAACCCGGCCTGGTCCCTCCTGACTTCAGGAGCCAGGCTTGGGGTGGAGACCATGACAGTGGAAGCTTGGTGGAGGTATCCTGATAGTGACCACCACGCTTCAAGGGACCCAGACTTGGGTTCCATATTCCAGCTCACTGGGAGGAAGACGTTACATTAGACTTCCCTCCAATGGGCTTGTCTAAAAGCAACTCCAACTTCTTCCTCCAACTTGCTTAACGCCTTCAGTGTTTTCCCATTGCCTTTGGATAAAGACAGAAGTCTCAACATGGTCTTCAAGGCTCTGCCTGGCCCGGTCCCCGCCTACCCCGCAACCTCTTCCTCCCCTTCCCCTTTTATTGAATCCCCTCTCAACCTGCAGCCTAGACCACCTCAAACGAGAGGTGTGTTGAGTTTAAATGCCTATAGGGTATCCATCGGGGATCATCAGGTCGGCAGTTGGATAAAAGATCTAGAGCAGAGGGTACAGATGCCGGAATCTGTAGCCACAGACATAGGCTCGCCTGCCAAAGAGGGTGTAGAAGGAGAAGAGGCGGCGGCTGGGACAGCGCCCTGGGGATATTAGCGTTGATGGGGTGAGCTGAGGGCAGGGAGGCGGCAATGGACATTGAGAACGAGCTCTCAGGTGTTAGGAGGACAGCCCAGTGCTTGGTCCTGAAAGACCAGATTTCTAGGAGAGGCATGGTCCTCCAGGTGGCAGAGAAGCCAGCGCTCAGCGGGGCTTTGGGGCCTGCACAAGTGACGCAGGAAGTGCTTGGGGGTGAGGAGGCGGCTGCAACCTGTGGCACACAGTTCTCTGGGAGGATTATGGATTTGTGAGGAGGGGGGATCTTTTTTTTTTTTTTTTTTAAGAGAAAGTTTAAAGACAAATATATCTACCACACCTGTAATGCTACCACTTTTCAATAAATTTTATGTGAGGAAGATGTGTGGTCTAGACAGATCTTCTGCTTAGTTTGGGTTCAAGGGAGGAGAGACTTGAATCCAGTTTGAAGGCTGACGAGAAGGAGCCGTGGGTGGGAAAGGGAGATGCTGATGTAGCTGGGGTGAGGGTGTTTGAGGGCAGATGTCAAGGGCTCTGGGAGGAGAACCAGGCACCTCTGCCAAGCCCCCAGGGACACTAAGAACCTGCAAGGCTGACAGAAATGAAAATAATCCTACTGCCCGTGCCCCCACCCTGTTTTCACCTTCTCCCTGGGTATCTTACAGGCACCTCGAAATCAAGATGGCTCAGAATGAAATGCACCCTCTTCACCACAAACGTGCCCTTTGCCATCTCAGGGAATGCCCCCACCATTCACCCAGGTGCTCAAGTCATAAGCCAGAGTCATCTTTGCCCCTCTCTTTCCCTCACAGCCTATATATAATCCATCAGCTAGACCTTTCTGTCTTCCTTAGATCTGATCACTTCTCTGCACCTCCCTTCCCTACAGCCCTGATCCAGGAACCATGTTCTTAGCAAGTTTCCTAATGGTCTCCTGTGTCTGCTGTGCCCTCTTCAGTCTTCTCTACAGTGGCCAGGAGATTGTCTCAGGTCCTAAACGAGTCCTTGTGACTCTCGTGTTCAGAATTTCATGGGTTTCCCTGTCAGTATTATACTCATGAGGGTCTCATGATCTTGTCCCTGGCCTTATCTCCCACCTTCTTTCTTACTGCTTTGTTTCTCCTTGCTCTCCTCACACAAGCCAGACTCACCTCAGGACATTTGCACTTGCTGTTCTCCCAGAGTACACTTCTTCACATCTTCTCATGACTTGCTCTGTCCCTCATCCCATCTGGGTCTCAGATGGTTTCCCTGATCACTTCCACCCCAATCCATCTTCCTCTTATTTCTTATCCTGCTTGATTACATTTTTATGGCACTTAGCACTTTCTGAAGTTACATTACTTATCTGTCCACTTGCTTATTGTCTGTCTCCCCCACCGGGTTATCAGCCCAGTGAGGGCAATGAGTATATGTCCTCCCCATGACTAGTACCGCATCTGGACAGAGTCAGTTCTCCAAAGATATGTGGTTACCAAGTGGATTTGAGTCTAGGAATTGAGGAATTGTGCAACCAAAGTGTAGGACGGCTGTCCCTTTGGATGCTGACATCCCAAGGTTGATGGGCCAAAGCTATCGCAGGAAGAGGGAGAGTGGTTGGGAGGTCTGGAGCTCCAGGTGGTTCTGAGAGTAGGGCTATAAGGTGGGAAGCCCAGCTTATAGGGGAATATGCTTCTTGGTGGGAAGGGAGGTGGGCAGACCAACCTTTAGACCAGCACTGTGTAAATAAAACTTTTGAAGACCATGGAAATGTTACAGATGTGCACTATCCAACATAGTAGCCACCAGCCTCATGTGGCTATTAAGCACATAAGTATGGCTAGTGTAATTAAATAACATTAATATTATCTTATTATTGACTTTATTTTATTAATTAAATTTCAATTTAATTTAATTTAATTTAATTTAAATTGACTTCAACAGCCACACGGAGCTAGTGGCTACTTTATTGATCAGCACGGCTTTAGCCCTCCCAACAAATTACACCACCTGGGCAGAGCTTCCAGAGAATAAAAGTTAAGAAAGATTTCATAGGAAGATGTCTCAAAGAACAGGACCTTGAGAGAGGAAACATGTTACTTCCCTCTTACAGAGTTTAAACAGGAACTATGCCTGTTTCTCTAAAAAAAAGAAACATGAAAGCATGATAAGAACATTGAGAGTAAAATAAGGATGTATATATAAATGAGCAACAAACATTCAACCCCAAATCTCTTCATTTACAGAGCCCTTAAACATTCTGTACAGAACAAAATTTACAGTAACACTGACTTCTGATTTGGTTGTTTTGTTTCTTCTGCAAGAATTAGATCTCACAGGTGCGTGGGTGGCTCAGTTGGTTAAGCGTCTACCTTCAGTCAGGTCATGACCTCCAGGTCCTGGGATCAAGTCCCGCGTTGGGCTCCCTGTTCAGCAGGGAGTCTGCTTCTCCCTCTGACCCTCCTTTCGCTCATGCTCTCTCTCTCTCATTCTTTCTCTCTCAAATAAAATAAAATAAAATAAAATAAACAAGAATTAGATCTCATATCTTGTCAGACACAAATCCTTCCTCCCTCCCTCTCTCCTTACTCTTCTGCCTCCTCTCTTCCTTGTTTTTGTTTAGTGATGATCATGTCAGCAGAATATTGCTTTAGAATATTTTGGATTTTATTGTTTTTGGATTATGTGTGGTTGTGGTGAAGGGAAAAAAAAATAAAGAAGTTCTAGAAAGAGTGAGTGTGGGTGAGAGAGACTAGAAAATGACTACTTTGCCATCTGGGTTGAAGAAAGAGAGTGAACTCGGGTCTGCAGTCCTGGCTGGCTCCAGTGTCCACCACCTATCTGAGTGGCTGGAACAACTCTGTCCCCAACCGGGGCCTTGATCCCCACTATGTGTGCCTTGTCTGTTCCCCCTGGGGTTGAGGCTCTGCTCCAGTGTGGGTTCTGCCTCCAGCTGCCAGCTGGACTGAGACAAGGAGCGTCAGGTCTGGTGAGGCTAAAACCAGTATTTTAAAACTTTCACTATATTTGTGTCAGAATTTTATTGATTATGAAACAATACTATAGCAACATAAGAGAAACATTTAAAAAGCAAAAAATTTCTAATTCTCCACCATTCAACCCAACGGCTGTCATGCAATCGTAACTTACCTTAGGAAAGTTCTGGAAGGGTCTGGTCCTCAGGACCTGCTTGTGAGGACCTGAGGGGGACAGGGTGGGTGGGAAGGAGTGTGAGTGTGTGTGTGTGTGTGTCTAGCCTTCAACGGATGGAGAAAAGTTTCCTTACAAGTAAATCCTACATTGTGTGCCGTTGAAAAATGTCTCTTGCTTGTTTTTGCAGTCACCTATATAAGAAGAACCTTGACATGACCAAAATCCGCAAGGGAAAACCTCAGCCTCTTCTCCGAGTGGAGGATCATGATTTCTCCATGAGGCCTGCTTTTGGAGGTAGGACTGAGCGCTTCCCTTGGCCGGCGAGGGGCCTGGTCCCTGGGGTGGCCCGCTGCTGCTCTGTCCCATTCTCTCTGGCACAGCCCTCCCCTGAATCCCCACTCACAGTCAGATAAGCCCAACTGGGCTTCCAGAGTCCCTCATTTTCCCAAGGAGAGGAGAGCTGGAAGGAAGTGAGCGAGAGGGGTGCCGACGGAAGTGTTGCTGACCACTAAGCTGCCAACTCTCTCTTCCTCAATTACAAAGCCTGCCTGGAATGTCTGGACACAGAATGGCTCCTGCTCAGCCTCCCTGTGATTAGCTGGGAATTGCAGCAACAACAATTTAACCCATGACAAGTCCTCTCCTAGACTCGCTCTCAAGGGGGGTGTTGCTACTTTGGAGTCAGGGAGGGGTCGTGCGAGGCTGGTGGCTGTCCCTTCCAGGAGCTGGAGAAATGCCATAGGCAGGACAGGAAAGCCATCTGTTCTGACCAGGCAGGGAGTGGGCTGAGAAGAGCAGAATGCATGAGCTGGGAGGACCAATGTCCCCACCTTGTGGATTCGGGAAACTGAGGCCCAGAGCATTTCAGCCTCTGGGCCCCAGCCAAAGCAGACCTGGGTCATTTGGCTTCCCACTCCCTTTATCTCCCTTTCCAGATCTCCTTCTTCTTCTTTTTTTTTTTTTTTTAAATTTTTAAAGATTTTATTTGTTTGACAGAGATCACAAGTGGGCAGAGAGGCAGGCAGGGGTGGAGGGGAAGCAGGCTCCCTGCTGAGCAGAGAACCAGATGCGGGGCTCCATCCCAGGACCCTGAGATCATGACCTGAGCCAAAGGCAGAGGCTTTAACCTACTGAGCCATCCAGGCACCCCTCCAGATCTTCTCTTAAGTCCCTGGGGCTATAGGGGTGATCTGTGGGCAAGTCAAAGACCCTCTCTGAGCCTCTGTTTGCTGGTTTGTAAAATGGGGATAGTAATCCCTACATCATGTTGTCATGGGTGTGTGTGTGGGGGGGGTTGTCAGGATTAAAGGAGATAATGTATGTAAAGCCCTTGACACATAAGGGTTCCCGGTCCCCTTAGAAAAACCCAGCTGTCAGGCCTTCCTCTGTGGGCCTATTAAGGGATTAGACATTCGTTTATCCCAGAGGCCTTTGCATTTTAAAAGGCCTCAAAGCCTCTCCCTCCATCCTGGAGCTCTCACACCTACTGAGCAGGAGGATGAAAGGGGCAAGCAGATTATGGCCGGTGCCTCTTCTTCCTCTCTTCTTCCTGTCCCCAGTGCTGCTCACCACGGGCTCAGGTCAGGAGGCGGCCCTCTCTCTGCCCTGCCTCCGCCCTTGCTGGTCCTCCCCAGCCCCCCCCCCCGGGGGGGGGGCTCACCATAGTCATGCTGACAGGGAATTTTAGGAAGATAAATTTCTCTTGAATGAGCGGCTCAGAAATTGCTATATCGGCTCCAGGAGGTCTGAGAGGACCCTGTCAGCGGAAGGTTCCTGTTGCCTTTCTCTTGGAGCCTCAGTTAAGATACCGAGGGTTGGCTAAGCAGTGAGAACAAGAACACACAACAGTATTCATGACAGCAACATATTTATAGTGGTTTTCTGTGGCAGGCACCATTCTAGTCAAGGAGTGTATGTCCTCACAACAGCTCCGTGAGATAGATATTATTTTCCCCAGATGGGGAAACTGAGGCCCAAGAGGTGAAGGGACTGGCTCGGGTCACCCTCCTGCTGAGGTTAGGCTCGAGGTCCCTCCTGGCTGAGGCGCCTCCTTGTCGCTTCTACCTGTGCATCCCTCAACGCAGGGCTGACCTATCCAGCAGGCAAGTAGGCATAGTGTCAAACGCTCACAGTGATACTCTTAGAAGCCTCTGGAAATATTTTAAAATCAGAAAAAGAAAAAAAATACAATGTTAGGTAGGATATATAAGATCCAAATCTTATATATTATGTAATTATATGTTCACCTCATACCAATAGAGTTATAAAATATGTTTTTTTAAAAAAATAAAATACGCTTTTTAACCTTTTTTATGGAGGAAGGAGCCCATGAAAGCAAAAGTGCCCAGGGTTCCCCAAAGTCATGCCGTGGCTTGCCTCAGTACACGGAGTTGTGGGGCAGGTGTGTGTATATGGGGACAGGTACTATCCCAAAGAACTTGCAGGAACTTTCCACCGGAGGCTGTTGGCTGCTGGCAAGAGCCTGAGCAGGCACCTGGTCCAAACCCTCAGATTACCTGGTTTAAAAAAGAAGAGCCTGAGGCCCCGGGGGCTTAGGAGGTGGCTACAGAGCAGCCAGAACAGAACTTTGGTTTCATCTTCCATATAAGCTGCAGAACTGAGAGCCTCATAAAAACACTCCCTCCTCCAGGAGAAAGCCAGGAAGCCAGGAGCTGGCTCTCAGTTGCCAAGTTCCCGGAAAACCTGGCTCAGGGCAGAATCTTCCAGCAGGCTGCAGTCCCAGTCCCGGTGCCCCTTCCTCCAGCCACATCTGAGTAGCAAGTTGGACTTCCTGTGCCCCGATCCCTGCCACCGCTGGGCCCACCAAAGGGGCCGCGCAGGGTGCGGGGTCAGGACGGTCCCCTGCCCCTGCCCGAGCTAGCCTCTGAGGCTGGGAAGGCCCTGACCTGAGGCTTCTACCCATCAGATCTCAGTTCCCAAAGCACAGGGTGGAGTCTGTTTCGCCCTCTTTCCAATCCCCTTCCCCAGGGCATTTGGTCCTCTGGGCACCTTTTATCCGGTGCAGGGCTTTTCTGGGTGTCCAGACATCACCTGGCTGAAGTGGGGGACAGGGGGCACATAGCGAGGTGGCAAGGCTGCACACTCTCACCCACCCACAGATAAGATAAGGGGGCTAGTGACTTCAGTCCAGGCTTCAGTCCAGGCCAAGCAGGTGGGATGGGGCCATCACAGCAGTGTGGAGGATCTGGAGATGTTTAGAGCCAGGAAGCCTTCCCTGCGGGTGCTCCTGAGGGTCCCAGCCCACCAGCACCTCATCCTTGGATGGGGGACACCGCCCACGTGTCAAGCAGTTCTCCGAGGAAGGAGGCTGGCAGACAGCACCTAGGGGACTCTGGGCAAGTGAAGAAGGCACTCCTTCCTTGTGCCAGGCCCCCGGGGAGAAGCAGAGCCTGGGCCCGTCCTGACCCCCATCTCCCCTTAGCACCCGCGCACCCTAAGCGGGTCATGTGAACAAAGATGTCTGTTGCTCTTTGTGGGGGGTGTCTAACTCCTGTCTTCTCTTTCTAGTTTGTTTCCTTAAGAGGGGCTTCCTTGTGGATTGATGTTTAAAAGTAGTTGAAGTAGAGAAGAATTTATCTAAGGTTAGATACCCCATGGGTGACCTTTTTAGTCCGGAAGGAGAAAAGATTAAAAATCTAGCAGCTTCCTAATAATCCCAGGGATCAGTTGAAACGAAAATACCTTGCCTAAGCTGCCAGCTGTCAGATTCAGTATGTGTCCTGGTTAGAGGAAGCTCCAGAGACCTGGGGGGGGTTGGCGGGGGACTCCTCTGTGTGTCAGGAGATGGGTTGCAATGCTGGTGGGTTTTGTGTGTGTGTGTGTGTTTTGTTTTTTAAATTTAATTGTAGTTTTTTTAAAAAAAATTGTGGTAATATATATAGAACATAAACGCTTCCCATTTTAACCATTTCTTTTTTTTTCATTTTCATTTTTTATTTTTTTATAAACATATATTTTTATCCTCAGGGGTACTGTTTTAACCATTTCTAAGGGTACAGGTCAGTGGCCCTTTTTCTCTACCACCACCACCTCCCATCTCCAGAATTTTTTCATCCTCCCAAACTGAAACTCTGTACCCATTAAACACTTAACTCCTATTCCGTCCTGTTTTCCCAGCCCCTGGCAACCACCATTCCACTTTCTGTCTTTATGAATTTGACTACTCTAGGTACCTTGTGTGAGTGGAATCAGACAGTTTTTGACTGAATTTTGTGACTGGCTTATTTCGTTTAGCATAATGTCCTCAAGGCTCACCCATGTTGTCAGGATGTCCTTCCTTTTTATTATTTTATTTATTTATTTTTAATATTTTTAAAAATTTATTTATTTGACAGAGATCACAAGTAGGCAGAGAGGCAGGAAGGGAAGCAGGCTCCCTGCTGAGCAGAGAGCCCGATACAGAGGCTCGATCCCAGGACCCTGGTATCATGACCCAAGCCAAAGGCAGAGGCTTTAACCCACTGAGCCACCCAGGTGCCCCTGTCCTTCCTTTTTAAAGCCAAGTAATACTCCACTGGGTGTATAGCTCCCCTTTTGTTTACCCATCCATCTGTTAGCAGATACTGGGTTGTTTCCACCTTTCTGCCGTTGTGAGTAAGGCTGCCATGAACACAGATGTGCGGATAGCTGTCGGGAACCCTGCTTATATTCCAAAGTGGAATTGAGTCACTCTGTAGTTCTGTTTAGTTTTTTGAGGACCCTCCACATTCTCATCGATGGCAGCTGTGCATTTCACATTCCCACTTGCACAAAGCTGATTTTTAATTCACACTGTATACAGGGATGGCCAGGAGGGAGGGAGGGTCATCCCGGATTCTTGAATCATCGCCAAGGACTTTGTCAGGCTGGTCAAGAAGAATGGTGGCAGCAAAGTGGCTTAGGTTCTCCAACCAAAATACTTCAGTTCATAAGACATATACTTGACATATTTCTTGAGCTGCAGGGCCCCTGACTGGCTCAGTCGGTAAAACATGCAACTCCTGATCTCAGGGTCATGAGTTCAAGCCTCATGCTGGGTGTGGAGCCTATTGAAAAAAAGAAGCCCTGTACTTTTTGAGCTGTTACTATGTGTCAGTGAGGTCTGTGTTATCTGGAGACCCAGGAGTGAACAAGATAGCCACAGTCCTTAGAGTTTTTATGCTCTAGTGAGGAAGATCAGGGCTGATCAGGATGTCAAGTTGTGCCGGGAAGGAAAGTACGGGAGCTGCAGGGTACACACGGCAGCGTCTGCTGGCTACACGCAGCAGGCAACTGCGGCCCTGATGAGCCGGGGAGGAGGAACACCAAGGAGCCACCCTTGCCTGGGAAGCATGCGCTCTTGGAGTCCTTTACATTCTGTGACTTTGCCTGACAAGATAGATTGTTCTCAAGAAGCTAACAGTCTACTGGAGAACAGAGAAATGATGGAGCAATGTAGGATGTTGCTTCTGTTGGAGAAGGGGGACTGAGGGAATGGTGAGAAAGAGGACTGGAGATGATTTCCCTCAGGTGGCGATGCTTGCCATGAACCTGGGAAGATGCTTAGTGGGTGAGCCCAGTAGGCGGGAAAAAGAGGACAACGGACAGCCAGGGAGAAAGGTGCTCTTGGGTAAAGATGAAGTGTGTCAGGGAATATGAGCAGCTCCCCATGGCTGGACTCTATCGTGTGTGTGTGTGTGTGTGTGAGAGAGAGAGAGAGAGAGAGAGAGAGGGAGAGAGAGAGAGAGAGAAGGAGGTGGGGCACAGAGAGATCAGCCTGGCCGGGCAGGGGCAGCTCTGGGAGGATGTCTGGGCAGGAGGCTCACTGAGGGCTTGTGGGAGGATGCTGGGACAGTTAAAATGGATACTGGCCACTGGTGGGCCACTTCCAGTCCAGAACAGAGCCCATGAGAGATTAAGCTAAGGCCCTGGAGAGAATGGGGGGGTCTGAGAGATGCTAAGAAGGAAGCCAGTCTCTGATGCCATCAGGGAACCGGGGACACCTAAGCATCTGCCATGGGGGAGGCCATTCACTGAGATGCGGCATCAGGGAAAAGCCATTGGGAAAAGACAGAGTAACTGCCAGGAAGAGATGGGTGGCTCAGAGTGGGGAGGGGAGAGAGGGTAATTTGCTGGGAGTGGAACCATTACCGGGCTGAGGACTGAAGGGTAAGAGGAGGCAGGAGTTGACCTGTTGTTGTCAGTAGTGGCCTTAGGCCCAGGCAACGAGCCCTGCTCTGGCCAAACCCCTTCCCAGGCTCTGGGGCCGAGAGGCTGTGCTCACGTGGGGTCTCCCTCCTGGCCACATCTGAGCACAGGAGCTTGGACTCACGTGTCCACACACCTTGAGCTTGTTTCCAGGAGCTGCGCAGGCCTCTTCCCTAAATAAGCTCTGAAGGAGACTGCATCACCCCTCTTTCTGAGAGGTGGCTGAGCCGTGTTGGAAGGGGGTGGGATGGAGCTCAGACACGTGGGTGGGGGTGTCCACATGCATGTATGAGAGGCTCTTCTGGGGGCTCCTGGGTGGCTCGGATGTTAAGCATCTGCCTTCGGCTCAGGTCATGATCTCAGGGTCCTGGGATCGAGCCCCGCATCAGGCTCTCTGCTCAGCGAGAAGCCTCCTTCTCCCTCTCGCACTCCCTGCTTGTGTTCCCTCTTTTGCTGTCTCTCTCCCTGTCAAATAAATAAAATCTTAAAAAAAAAAAAAAAAAAAAAAAAAAAAAGAGGCTCTTCTGCACGCAGGGTGCTGCTGAGCGGGGAGGGAAAGAAAGCTCGGAGGCTCAGGCCCCCTCTCTCTGCTCCGCCATGTTCAAGCCTGGAGCTCTGAGGGGTCTAAGAGTTCTGAAGTTGGACTTGACCTTTGGGTTTGTTGGGAAGGTGTATTTGTCAACGAGGTAGGATAGGCTTTATGTCATGTTGTCGTACTTTAGCTTGATTTACAACCTTCAGATATTCAAGCAATATGGCGTCTGGGTCCCTGGTTGTACTCTTGCCTGTAGGTGGGCCTGCGAGTGCTATTGCTGTCCATAGAGGTCAGTCAGCTCCCCAGCACCAGGCACGGAGGAGAGTGGGCCTGGAGGGGCAAACCCACAGGTCAGCGTTGGGTGGGTTGAGATTGAGTGACACAGAGAGACTGAGGGACTGAGCCCAGCCTGTGACAGGGGCAGGTTGGGGCACGGTCTAGGCCAATAGCACCTTTCCCACATCAGCCTCTAGAACACAGGAGAACACCTTCCAGTGCTAATCGCACACAGCAAGGGACTGAATTCGGGAAGGAAGGCAGGCAGCGTGGGTTCATGGGATAACGGCTAACCCCAACGCTTCCAGCCTTCATTTCGTGAACCTGCCTATTTTCTGTCAGCTCTTTCTCAGGCGATTTGGGCTGGAAGGTCAGGAGCCCTTTCTGAGTTTGCTCTCCTCCCCTTCCCAGTCAACCAGCTTAAATCAATTCATCCATCAAACAGTCGGTCAGATCTGCTTCCACTTTCCCAGGCCTCACCCCCTTACCCCACACATTCTCAACATGCTCTTGGAGGGTGAAAAAGACACAGCTCACAGTGGTTGGTGGCCCTCCAAAGCTCAGTCCTTCCCGACAAAGCCTTTTCTCTTAGTATTTCATTTAAATTTAAATTCATTGATAACCTTAAATAACCTTAGAATTTTCTCTTTAGGGGCAATAAAGATAAGTTTAGAAGCACTGCCTAGTGTAACCCTGACTCATCACCTCATGCCGCACCTCCCTACCACCTCCTCTATCCCCACAGCCAGGGGGGATGGCCTTCACCTTCTGGAAACCTTTCTTCCCTGTGCTGTTCCCTCACAAGGGGCAGGCTTCCCATACTCTTCAAGAGGAAATGCAGCCCCTACTTCTCCCTGTTAGCTCCAGAGGACTCCACAGTCCAGCCCAGCTCATTCCCGTCTCCCCCTATCCCTAACCACGACTCTTCCCTCCTAGAAGGCTCACAGTCCTGGAACATCCTGTTCCCACCTGTGAGCGTCTTTCTATCCACATCACTCCTGCTCTATGCTTCATCCAACAGCCTGTCCACATCTAGAACCCTGTTTAATTCCTTTCCTCTAACATGAGCCATCTCTCAGCTATTTTGAATGCTAGCACTTTCAGCTTTGAAAGAATCGCAGATTCCTTCTTTCACTCGCCAGACCGCCCCTCCACTTCAGACACCAAAGGCAAGTAGTGGGTTCCAGAGTCACTGCGCAAGTCTGACTTGGCTACAAAATCAGGGGTTTCCACCACCCCCTCTGCAGGTTCAGTAATCGGCTGTAATGGTGCGTAGAACTCAGGGAAAAACTTGCTTGCTGTTACTGATTTATTATACAGCGTATTATGAAAGAGACAGGTGAGCAGCCAAATGAGGAGGTCCACAGGATGAGAACTGAAGCGTCCTGAGCACAGGGGCTCTGTCTCGTGGAGCTGGGGTCTCCCACCTTCCCTGCATGTGGATGTGTTCGCCAGCCTGGAGGCTCACCAAACCCTGTCGTTAGGGTTTTATAGGGTTCCCTTACACATGCATACTTGATGAAATCCTTGGCTATTGGTGATCACCTCAACCTCCAGTCCCCCCTCTCCCCGGAGGTGGGGGCATGAGGCAGCAGCTGAAAGTTCCAACCCTCTAATTACATCGTTGCTTCCCCTGATAAGCAGCCGCCATCCTGAGCTATCTCCTCACTAGCCTAAACTCAGAAATGTTTGCTGGAAGTCTGTTATGAATAAAAAAGATACTCTTCTCACTCCTATAGCTCAGGAACTTACAAAGGTTTTTAAAGTTCTCTGCCAGGAACTGGGGAAGAAGACCAAATCTGTATTTCTTGTCATATCTCGATATCACAATTGCTGCATCACTTTGCAATGTTACTGCCTGGTTACTTCTCAGGTTGGACAATCTCTAATGTGATGCTTTCCTAAGGAAGTTCCTTTTCTTTTCTTCAAAGATTTTTTTTTTTAATTTAGTTATTTGAAAGATACAGAGATAGTGACAGAGAACATGAGCAGGGAGGAAAGGGAGCAGCAGGCTCCCTGCTGAGCAGGGAGCCTGATGTGGGACTCAATCCCATCATGACCCTAGCCAAAGACAGATGCTTAACCAGCTGAGCCACCCAGGCACCCCCCAAGGAAGTTTCTAAGGTAATTCTGATGCTTTTCACCTGGGATGATACTTTAGAACCACTCCCATATAAGACACCCTCTGTGTTTGGGGTGCCCAGACCTGTGAGTGCCCCAGGGCTCTCCACATGCTTTACTCTGTGGCCTCCTCTCTAGTAAGGATTCAAGCCTGGACTTCTAAGCTCCAGGAGTCTGGCCACCAAGGCCTCAACTCCTACTCATCTGACCCTGCTGAGGTCCATGGAGCCAGTGCAAGGTAAGGTCCTGGCTCTCTTTGAAGCTGTGGCCTCCTGTTGAGTGGTTCTTGGATCTCCCTAGCTCTTCCTCCTCCTTTTCCCACATGGGGTGGTCTAGCACTTCACAGTTACATTTGAGGTTGGGGAGCTGAAGCTAGGGAGAAAGCTGGCTCCTGGGGCTCCTGCAGCCTTTTCCCCAGGAGCTATTGCCCTTGGAGGAGACCCCTCTGATCCTTCCTTCGTGCTCTTGGCCCTTCCCTTCTGGAGCATGAACCCTAACTTGCCACCCATGCTGTGCTCCTACTCACTCCTTCCTCTGAAATTAATCTTTCCTTTCTGGTCTCTCCCCCAAAGAGCCCCTCCCCTGCGATCCCCCTTGGGCCAATCTCACTCCTTCCCTCCCTTGACCCCACCTGAGAGACCAGGTAAACAACAAGGTCACTGAGCTCCAAAAGGACAGGATGCTGGGCCCCATTAATGAGTCTGTTTGGGGATGTTACATTTAAGAAATTGTTAGATATCCAGTGGAGACCTCTTTTAACCTTTTTTGTTGTTGCTGTTATGTTGTTAGTCGCCATATAGTACATCATTAGTTTTGACGTAGTATTCCAAGATTCACTGTTTGCATATAACACTCAGTGTTCCATGCAGTCTGTGCCCTCCTTAACACCCATCACCGGGCCAACCCATCCCCTAAATCCCCTTCCCTCTAAAACCCTCAGCTTGTTTCTCGGAATCCACAGTCTTTCATGGTTTGTCTCCCACTTTGATTTCCCCCCTTTCATTTTTCCCTTCCTTCTCTTAATGTCCTCCATGCGATTCCTTATGCTCCACAAGTAAGTGAAACCATATGATAATTGACTTTCTCTGCTTGACTTATTTCACTCAGCATAATCTCCTCCAGTCTCGTCCATTTTGATAGACATGTTGGATATTCATCCTTTCTGATGGCTCTTTTATTTATTTATTATTTATTTTTTTATTTAAAAAATTTATTTATTTATTTGACAATCAGAGATCACTAGTAGGCAGAGAGGCAGGCAGAGAGAGAGAGGAGGAAGCAGGCTCCCTGCTGAGCAGAGAGCCTGATGTGAGGCTTGATCCCAGGACCCTGGGATCATGACCTGAGCTGAAGGCAGAGGCTTAGCCCACTGAGCCACCCAGGCACCCTCTGATGGCTCTTTTAATCTTTTACAACAATCAGGCTCTTGGAGTTTGAGTCAGAGATGGGACTCAGGGGGGCAATGAGAGTCGGTGTGGGGTTTCAGGGGAGAGTTGGTTGAGGGAAAGACCGCACATCTGCAGAGAGGAGCTTTGTGGCAGAGAACATAGAGGGACGGGTGTCAACAAGAAGGCCTGGGCCCAAGGAAGACTCCTAGACTCAGTGACTCAGCAAGGGTCAGGAGGGGAGGGCAGGGAGGAGGTGGAGACAGCTGGTGGAGACGGGTAGCCAAAGAGAGTTTAACAAGAAGAGGAAAGTGGTCATTAGGGCATGGGAAATAGTAAAATCTCACTTTGGAAGTCTCCTTCCAAGTCAGCCATCCAGAAGTTCTCACACTTGAGTGTGGGTCAGCATTACTCCAGTGCTTATGAAAACCCAAACTCCCGGGGCCCCAACCCAGAGCCCCTGGCTCAGGAGCCTGGCGGGTAGGACTCCAGAATCATGTTGCAAACGTCTGCCTGGTGAGGCTGTTGCTGCTACCCGAGGTAGTATGGTCCTGACCCAGTCCAGCCTAGATCCCAAAGTCCTAACACCAAAAATCCTGCTTTCACAAAATACCATAGACAGGGCAGCTTAAACAACAGATTATTTCTCACTGTCCTGGAGGCTGGAGGTCTGAGATCAGGGTGCCATCGATGCGGTTCCTGGGGAGAGTTCTCTTCCTGGTTTACAGATAGCCACCTCCTCACTGCATCCTCACAGGGTTAAGGGAGAGAGAAGCAAGCTCTCTTGTCTCTTCTTACAAGTCCTATTTGTGGAGGCTCTACCCTCCTGTCCTACTCACCTCCTGAAGGTCCCAACCTCCTAAGACCATCACATGGGAACTAACTAGGCTTCGCCGTATGAATTTGGGGGAGGAGACACTCAGTCCACAGCAAGCACCTCCTTCCATGGGGTCTCTGCCCACCCAGCAGCTGCACAGGCCCTTCTGACCTTTCTCAGTGATGAGTATCTGAGGAGTTTCCCCAAGACAGTTAAGCAGAGAGTCTGTGGAAAAGGGCAAGACCGCCCACAGGCAAACCCATTTCCACAAAGGACAGGGGATCGAGGCTGTTTCCTCGGTGAGTCAGCGGTGGAAAGTACCTTGTATGTACTGAGGTAGCCCACGGGCACATTCTTCACCGTTTACACAGGGACAGCTGCACTCTCCCCTGTCCACCTAGGACACTCTCTCTTTGCCGCTAAAAAAATATTCTCTTGAAGTGAGCACTGCGTTCGTGCGCTGTAGGTCTTGAACCGATGACCACACATTTAGAGACTTAAGCCTGCACACATCTATTATCTATGGTTCTATGGGTCAGAAGTCCGAAATGGGTAAACTGTAAGTTTACTGGGGTAAACGCACAGTGTCAGCGGGGCTGTGCTCCTTTCTGGAACTTCTGGAAAGAATCTGTTTTCTGGCCCTTTCTGGCTTCTAGAGGCTGCCCAGATTCCTTGGCTGCTGGCTTTTCCCTATCTTTAAAGCCAGCAGCAGCGGCGGGAGTTCCTCAAACATTGCATCACTCTGAACCCTTCTGTCTCTTTCTTCCACATTTAAGGACACTTGTGATTCCATTGGGTCGGCCTGGATAATCAAGGCTGCTTTTCCTGTTTTAAGGACAGCTGATTGGCATCCTAAGTTCTATTTGCTGCCTTCATTCCCCTTTTGCCATGTGGTGCCTAACAAATTCACAGGTTCTGTGGGTCAGGATAGAAACATCTCCGTGGGAGGCATTATTCTGCCTCCCCCAAACGTATGTAAGGTGAAGTGCGTAAATCTCATACATAGCTCGAATTTTTACATATGTGAATATTTATTCTTAAAAACACGACCTAGATCAAGATATAGAACATTTTCAGCTCCTCAAATGGCTCTCTCATACCCTTTCCAGATGGTGCCTCCCAAGGATAACCGTTATGCTGCCCTCTGTCACATGAATTAGTTTTGCTCATTCCTGTGTGCCCTATAAATGGAATCCAACAGCATATGACACGCTGTGAAATAACCTGGTCCCTCTTTGGAACTGTACGGCATGGAGTTTTTTCATCATCTGAGAGCCAGTCTGTCTTTCTGAGGGAACCCAAGAACTCTGTTGGATGTGGTAGGGGAGGGAGGCTGATGGCTCACTGCCCTGGGATAACATGAGAGAGAGAGTGTGTGTGTGTGTGTGTGTGTGTGTGTGTGTGTATGTGTGTGTATGTGTGTGTGTGTTTGTGGTCTTAGTGAGTTGATACAGAATGCTGAAGTGACCAGCAGACCAGCACAGGCTTCAGGTCTGCACACAGAGGCCACCGGGTGGGAGGGTTTTGCTGCGGAGACAAAAGCCAGGACTGTGGATTTGTCAAAAGACCCGTGAAGTCTGTTCCATCTCAGCAGACGCCAGTCCGCGGGGTCGATCCAGGCCACCTACTTCATGGCGGGGCCAGCCAGCATGGATGCGAGGGCCTTTTTCTCCTCCAGGCTGCAAGGTGACCCAAGGTGAGAGGAAATCAGAAACACCTTAAAAACCAGACTAGACTCAGCTGCTGTTAGTTGGTAATTGAAAATTTTTCAGACTTTGAAGCATAAGCTTTTGCAAGAAAGATCAGAAAAGCTGCCTTTTTTTTTTTTTTCCACATCTGAGAAGTGGTGGGTTAATTATCTTCCTCGCTCCCCTCACACCTCCTGACACTGTTCATACAACCGGAAATGCCCTTCTTCCCTTTGCTACTTGTTAGAAGTAACCACTGCTTCAAACCCCAGCCCAAACACGGTCTCTATGGTGACGCTTTCTCCAGTGCCCCCTGTCAGAATTAATCAGAAGTTGTCCCTTCGGTAAAATTCTCTACAGTGCCTTTGGTTAGAATTAATAGAGCTTTCCTCCTGTAGTATCTCCCAGATGCTTCTATTATATCACTTTTGTGATGTGTCCTGAAACAGAGCACCTTGTCCCCCTTAGCGGATTTCAGTCACCTGGAGAAAGCCGCTGTGTCTTCTTGGTCTCCGCACTCCCAACTGCACCCCTCAGGGCATGGTCTAACGGACGTGGGCAACGCAGGTCTGAAAGGATGAACCAGGCAGTCGGTGAAGGTGTGGAGACTTTAGGAAGCTCACACACATGGAAGGTCTTGTTGAGAGTAAGCTGCAATGGATCTGTGGAAGATTGTGACACCTGAAACATCAAAGTAAGAAGTACAAAGTAAGAAGGATAATGAAGAATCATTATTAAGGTCTTATTTTTTGTTTCAATTCATTTTACTACAAGTTTGAGAAAATTTTGTTATAAAAAGGGGCATTGGGAAGACGGTATCTTTGAAAAGGTACTGCCAGATGACAGAAGACATGAACAGATATTTCTACAAAGAAGACGTACAGATGGCCAACAGATACATGAAAAGATGCTCAATATCACTCGTCACCAGGGGAATGCAAATCACACTATAATGAGTGTTACCTCACACCAGTTAGAACAGCTAAAGTCAACAACACAAGAAACAAGTGTTGGTGAGGATGTGAGTAAAAAGGGACCCTTGTGTACTGTTGGTGGGAATGTAAACTTTGGAAAATACTATGAAGGTTCTTCAAAAAATTAAAAATAAAATTATTATATGATCCAGTAATTCCAGTACTGGGTATTTACCTAACAAAATTGAAAACATTAATTCAAAAAGCTATATGCACCCCTATGTTATTGCAGCATTGTTTACAATAGCCAAATAATGGAAGCGGCCCAAATGTCCACTGATAGAGGAATGGATGAAGCCGGAATGGAATATTACTGAGCCAAAGAAAAGAATGAAATTTGGCCATTTGCAACAACATGGATGAATCTAGAGAGTATCATCCTCGGCGAAATAAATCAGAGAAAGACAAATACCATATTACTTTACTGATATGTGAAATTTAAAAAAAAAACAAATGAACAAAGGGAAAAAAAGAGAAAAATTTTAAAAAGAGACTAGAGAACAAACGGATGGTTACCACGGGGGCAATGGGTGGGGGAGTGGGTGAAATAGGTGACCAGGAGTAAAGAGTGCACTATCAGGATGAGCACTGAGTAACGTACAGAAGTGTGGAAAGACAATATTGGACACCTGAAAGTAATATGACACTATATTGGACATAATTTTAAAATTAATTAATTATTTGAAAAGATACTGCCAGACAAGTCTCATTAATCCACTACTGATCACAACATCTCTTTTGAGGTGTTGTTCTCTCCCTTTAGCATAGCAAGTTGTAACTCCTTAGGAATGGGGAACACGCACAGCTAATAATTGCCAGCCCTTCTTCAAGTGCGGCCCACAGAGATTTTTCTGTTGCTGGCTTCTCCGTTTCACTCTGTGGCACCTTCCGCTCACACTGCTGGCGGTGAGTGAGGCTGTGCTTCCCTGCAGCTCAGGCTGGGTGACAGTCCAGGACTCGAGTCCAGGACTCGTGGGGGGTCCTGGGACAGTGCGTGGTTATGCTGGTGTGGCGGGCAGAGGACCCAGGGCACCTATAATTTCCCTGGGGAGCTGGATCTGCGGCGTGGCCCCTCAGTGACACTCATGCTAAAAGCGTGGCGGTCATTTCTGTCCCCATGTGTATTAAGCCTCCTTCAGGACAGGCTCTTTGTTCTGTGAGTGCTGAGGGAAATAGCCACCAGTAACTTTCAGGCTCCACCTTCTAGGTAAGATAAGCCCCTGTAATAATGACAGTGATAATATAACTCTATAGAATATCTTATATGCCAAACCTCACATGGGCTTTGCACAGATTAACACAGTCAGTCCTCATGACAACAATATGAGGTTGGAATATATTATACCTATTTAACAGGTAAGGAAACTGAGGCACAGAGAACTTATGTATGCCCAAGGTGACACTGCTAGTAAATGATAGAGCCAAAATTCAGCTCCTGGCGCTCTAACACAATGGACTTAATTTTTGATATTTTGGAATCACAGAGTCCTTTGAAAATCTGTTTTTTTCCCAGAATAGTGATAATCTCTCTGTCACACACACACACCCAAACACACACACCCAAACACACACGTGCACACCCACACACACTTTTATATGTGATGTCAGGAGATTCACAGAATCCTTGCACCTGTCCCTAGCGGCCCCACGGAGCTCAGGATAACTACCTCCGCCTGCCTTGTACAGATGATCTCCACCCGATGACATCAGTGCGGAGCAACAAAGCACAGACATGAGCAGAGCAGGCCGGGGCAGCTGGGAGCTGGCATGAAGGATACCTAGGGAGGGCAAAAGAGGGAACACAAGGCCAGGTGGGGGACCAGAGGGACAGAGGAATGGCCCTCTATCCGGGTCCGGAGCCTGGTCTGTCTTCTGGCCCTTAGGAGGGTCAGGTGGCTTTCTTGGGCTTTTCTTCCCTGTTCTTACCTTAGTCATTCCTACAGCAGAGGTTTCTCAACCCACTGACGCACTGGTTGGAGCAGATGGGAGTGGGGGACTCAGGGACCTGCTTCCTTAAATGACCACTTTCTTCTCCACCTGTGGGATCAGAGAGCCTGCAACATCCCCCCCAGCCCCACCCCACCCTCTTGCTCTGCTTCCACATTTTCAGAGGAACCTCTGCCATTTATCCTCAGGTCTTCTTATCTATTGTCATGCTAACCACCCACCCTCCTCTAAGGTGTAGGGGTGTGGTGGGGCAGGGCGGTGGTGGGGGCTTCAGATGCTTTCTCCGTGCAGATTGTCAAGCTGACAAAGCAGAAAGATGACCCTCCTCTCCACAGGTTGATGGGGAAAGTAGATGAGTATTCCAGTAGGAAAAGAACAGTACACCGTGTGTTTCAGCAACCTCACTTAGGAGGTTGGGGAAATCCTCCTAGAAGAAAGGTGGGGTTTGAGTGGAGACTCTGGTCAATTGGACTAGTAATATCTTGTGTTTCAGATGAAGTTATGTCTCTTTTATATATCTATTGTTTATTTCCTCTTTTTTGGAAATGCTTATTCAAGTCTCTTGCCTGGTTTTGTATTGGGTTGTATGATGTTTTCTTAATGGGACTCTTAGGAATTATATATATATATTCCACATATAAGCTCTTTGCCTGTGGTATTTTTTTGTAAATTGGAGTTCTTGATTTCTTCACTGGAAAAATTTTTTAAAGATTTTGTTGATTTATTTGACAGAGAGAGAGAACAAGAGAGCATAAGTAGGAGGAGTGGCAGAGGGAGAGAGAGAAGCAGACACCATGCTGAGCAGGGAGCCCACCGCCGGGTTCTATCCCAGGACCCTGGGATCATGACCTGAGCCAAAGACTGATGGTTAACCGACTGAGCCACCCAGGAGCCCCTCAGTGAAAAGTTTTTTTTATAGAATTGTAACACGTATACAGAAAAAAATACACAATTCCTAAGTGTACAGCTTAGTAAAATCACAAAAAGTGAACACTTTCATTACTGAGCATGTAGATCAAGAAACAGTATTTCCAGAAGTCTCCTTGCCCTGTCATTATCCTTCTATCGTGGGCAACCATTATCCTGATTTCTAACACCAAATAATTCATTTTGCTAGGTAATCTTAATTTCAGTGTGAATCTATTGATCTTTTCTTATGGTTAGTGCTTTTTGTGTCCCAATATTGCTCTCCTGAGGTAAGAATATATTCCCCTCTGTTACCTTCTGGAGCTTGTTGTTTTGCTTTTCACCTTTGTGAAACTCACATTTCATATCTATAATCCACTTGGACTTATTCTGCATATTGTGTGATTTGCATATATATTGCCAATTGTCCCAGCATTAGTTATTAAAAATACTATTCCTTCTCCAATGACCTGCAGTGACATCTTTAAAATAAGTCAATGTCCTTAAATATGTGTGTCTGTTTCTGGACTCTCTAATCTGTTCCATTAGTCAGTTTGTCCATTTTTACACCAGTCCCTCACCTGTTCTGGACTCTCTACTCTGTTCCATTTGTCAGTTTGTCCATTTTTACGCCAGTCCCTATAATGAATCTTGATATCCGGTAAAGCACATCCTCCTACCCCGTTTTTCTTCAGGATGGACGGCTTTGAATTTCCTAATGATCATTTTGTCAAGTTCCATACAAAAATAATGAGATCTTGATTAGAATTGCACTGAGTCTGTAGACCAATATGGGATCATTCAGATTTTTACAAGATTGAATCACCCAATACAGGAACAGAATCTATTTTCCCATTTATGTAGGTCTTTCATTTCTTTCAGTAATATTTCATAGTTTACTTCATAGAGTACCTCCAGATATTTTGTTAGATTTATATTAGGTTCTTATTCCTAGGCATATTTGATGTTATCATTAAAAGCATTTTTGCAAAAATTTCCCTTTCTAACTTTGATTTTTATATATTGACTCTGTATTCAACATCCTATTAAAATCCCTTATTAATTTCTAGTAGTTGATCTGCTAATTAAAAAATTATATACCCAATCTTATTTTTGTTTCTTTTTTTCCAGCTGTCCTAATGTTTCTCATTCCCTTCCTTTTTGTACCATCTAGACTTTTCAAAATAATACTGAATAGAAGTGGCATTCACAGGCATTCTCAATATGAAAGGAAATCTTACAACACTTTACCTTTACATATGATATTTACTTGGGTGCCCGACGCTCAGCTGGTTAGGCAACTATCTCAATTTTGGCTGAGGTCATGCTCTCAGGGTAGTGTGATTGAGCCCTCTATAGGGCTACACACTCAGCCCAGGGTTGGCTTCTCCCTCTTCCTCTCTTCTCCCTGCTCGTGCTGTCTCTATTTCTCTCTAGAATAAATAAATAAATAAGGAATGCCTAGGTGGCTCAGTCAGTTAAGTATCTGTTTCTGGCAGGTCATGATCACAGGATCCTGGGATCGAGTCCCTCATCAGGGTCCTTGCTTCTCCCTCTGCCTGCTGCCCCCTGCTTGTGCTCTCTCTCTCTCTCTGACAAATAAATAAATAAAATCTTTAAAAACAAATAAGTATAATATTTACTATAGCTATTTTTTGGTAGCTATCACTTTTCAAATTCAATAAGCTCCCTTCTAGTCCTCTATTCCTCAGTGTCCTAAATGGACACTGATTTTAGCAGAGGCTTTTTCTGTTAATGTGGAAAATTATATTGATTCTATTTTTAAGATTTATTTATTTATTTTATTTTTAAATTTATTTGAGAGAAAGAGAGAGTGGGGGGGGGCAGGGACTGAGGGAGAGGAAGAGAGAAATCTACGCAGATTCTGTTAAGCATGAGCCTCATGTGGATTTCGATCTCATGACCCTGAGATCACAACCTGAGCGGAAACCAAGAGTTGACATCCTTAACAACTACGCCACTCAGGTGCCCAATTCTATTTTTATGGTTTAGAATTTTATGCAGAAATTCTCAATCTTAATTTTTATTATCTCTTTGCACTTAGTACACTAAGATATTATGCTATTTCAATATGTAAAGCCCCTTGTTCTTATTCTCTATTTTTTCTGCTGGTTATCATGTCTTCCTTTCTTGTGTGCCTTATTTGTGCCTTATTATCTTATTTCTTTATTATGAGCTATATATTATATTTATAATATTTTGAATAGAAATAACTGGAGAACTCACATGGTGATATCTTCCTCCAGAGAGAATTTCTGTTTATTTCTACCAGGTAGCTGGTAGCACTGATAGCCCGGGCTGCCTGAGGCTACTAGCACTCCAGAGAACTAATCCACTTGTAGAGACTGATGTGATTTGAAGTTGAGCTGCACATCCTGCAAGGGCCTATCTACCTTCATTGCTAGGGTGTACTTTTGGGCTTCCTAATACAGAGTTAGCCTGTTTGGTGGGCCCTGGTCTCTAATCCCAGCCTTGAAGCTTCCGGAAACCATCAAGAGCTTCCTTCAGCTCCTCAGTTGACTTCCTGAGTTAGCAAATTCTCCCAAGAAAAGTAGATCCAAATTTTGAACACGTCTGCTTGGGCCTCTGTTTCTCTCTCACATCCTAATCCAGGTTTAACTTATTAACTTCAAAGTTTTCAGAAATAAATTTTTATGTTTTGTCTAGCTTTGTAGTTTTCAGTAGAAATATTACTGTGAATTCCTTAGCTTGCAATTACTCAACGTGAAAGTCCTTGATTGATTTTTCAATTGTTAAAAAAACCTTGCATTCCTGGAATAAACCTGATTTAGAAGAGACTTACCTTTTTTTAAAAAAAACATATTACTGGATGGGATCCAGCTTAATATTCTGTTTAGGACTGTTGATTCTATGTTCATGAGTGGATTGACCTATAATTTTGCTTTCTTGTGCAGTTCTTAGGCTAACTTCATAAAATAACCTGGTATCTTTTGACATGTATTTTGATTTTTTAAAATATTCTTTTGATATTCTCTAGAAGAATTTATGTAAGACTGGTACTATTTCCACCTAAACCTTTGCTAGAATTTGTTGGTGAAGACATCTGGACCTATCATTTTCTTTGTGGGAAAATTTAAATTAAAGATTTTTTAAATTAAATTTTTTTAAATAAAAAAGCAACATTTAAAAAATAATTTTCAGGTTTTTATATTTTTCCTCTTCTCAGTGTTGACTGCTATGTTGTATATCTCTGGGAATTTGTTCATGACATCTAAATTTTAAAGGTTATTGGGTTGTTCAGAATAACATCTTTTAACAATTACTATATGATCTCTCTGATACGAGGAATTTGGGAGGCAAGGTCGGGGGGTTGTGGGGAGTCGGGAAGGAAAAAATGGAACAAAATGGGATCGGGAGGGAGACAAACCATAAGAGACTCTTAATCTCACGAAAAAAAACTGAGGGTTGCTGGAGGGTAGAGGGGTAGGGAGAGGGTGGCTGGGTTATGGACATTGGGGAGGGTATGTGCTATGGTGCTGTGAATTGTGTAAGCCTGATGATTCACAGACCTGTACCTGTGGGGCAAATAATACATTATATATTAATAATAATAAAAAAAGAATAACATCTTTTAATTTTTTTATGTTTGTAGCATATACAGTGATGGCTTTTTCATTCCTGATAGTGGTTATTTTTGCTTTCCTTTTTGCCAGATCAATCTTATTAGAGTTCTATTGGTTCTATCAGTCTTTTCAAAGAACCAATATCTGGCTTTAATTATCCTTTCAGTTGTATGTTTGTTTTCTAAATCAATGCTTCCTGTGCTTACCTCTTTTATTTCCTTCCATCTACTTTAATTTGTGTTTCTTTCCCTACCTTGTAAATTGAATTTAAGCTTTTCTTCCTTTCTGAGATGAAGGTTAAGGTTATAAATTTCTCTAGAAGAAATGCTTGGCCTACATTCCATGAGTTTTGATGTGTACTATTTTTTAAGTCATTTTGTTAACATTTTCTAATTTTCATTATGATGCCTTCACTGACCCATGAGATTTTCCAGAAGTACATTGCTGAATTTCTAAATGTACGGAGATTTTCTAGTTATAGTTTTGTTGCTTATCTCTAATGTTTATTGAATTCAGAGTTATATCAATTCCAGTCCTTTAAAGTTTGTCAAAAAGGCTCTTTAGCTCTGTATATAGTAAAATTTTTGTAGATGTTCAACAAAGGCTTGAAATGAATTTTGTCTTAAACATGTCTGTTACGTCAAGTTTGTTGATTTGTTTTTCATCTTATTTATCCTTACTAGGATTTTTTGGCCTGTTTTATAAATTCTGAGAAAGAAGGATTAAAATCTCCCACTATGAATGTAAATTTGCCTGTTTCTGCTTCAATTCTGTCCACTTTTTATTTTTGCCTTTTGAGCTTATATCAGTAAACGCACACAAATTTATATTTATATTTTATTGGTGAATTGAGTCATTTGTTACTACGAAATGAGCCTCTTTATCTCTCTTTGTCTACTTTATTTGATATAATACAACAATACCCATTTTCTTTTGGTTAGTATTGACATGTGATATCATTTGCATTCTTTTATGTTCAACTTTCCTGTATCTTACATTTTCAGTGCATCTCTTCAAACAGCATAAAGTTGGGTGTTGTTTCTTGATCCAGTATGACAAACTTTTAGCATTTCTGAATTACCAAGTTGAACAATATTTGTTTGTTAAATGGAACATTTGGTCCATTTATATTTAGGAATAATTTACATGTTGGTTTTAAATCTGTCATCCTACTCTGTCTTTTTTATTGTCCAACCAATACGGTGTCTTTCTTTTTTTCTTTCCTTACATCTTTTCTTTTGGATTGGTTACTTTTGGTTTTCCTATTTAGGCTTTCCTATTTTAGTCTGAACACACATATTCTTGCTATTTGTCCGTGGCTCCCTGGAAAACAGCATGAACTCTTGGCTTATCGTACTAGCGTGTTAATTAGCTACTTTAACTGTTCTCCAAGACAACGCAAAGATCTCATAACACTTGCACTTCGCTTATATCCCTCCTCATTTAAATGATATTTTTGCTTATATTTCTGTTTGGGTTTTTCACCCCCACAATACGCTATTAATATTGTTTTATATAGCCAACGTTTACTTAGAATTATGCATATGTTTGTCATTTTTGTTTTTCTTTTTTCATTCTTGCATCTCCATCTTTCCCTTTGGGAAACCTTCCTTCAGCTTGAAAAACATCTTCATTTAGGGCAGGACACATGTCGGCCTATTCTCTGTTTTAGTTTGTCTGAAAATTCTGTTTCACATTCATTCTTGGAGTCAGTGGGGAAGACATGACATTTATCTTGATTTTAAAAATGGATAAATTCCTAACATGTGCTTTTTAGGGCCCTGTGAGGAGAAGTAATGACAGGAAGGCTAGGAACCAAGAAAATCGTTGGCTACACATGTATTTCCCTTATGCTACCTTGAATTTGTCACCTCATTGGCTATACTGTCTGCAATCCCACCAGTGACTTCTGTTTGGTTTACCAGATCTCTCTCTCACAGCAGAAAAACCCACCATGGTGTGAAGAGGCCAAGGCGTGAATGCCTGCTTAGTCTAGTTAAAGACTGTTTTCTTTCTAACACCCTAGGGGACCCAGTCCTACTCAAAACGTAAAATTGTTCAGGGAAGAAGGACAAAGACCAGTTCTTTGGTAGAATTTCTCCCAAAAATCAGGTTAGAAAAGGCCACAGAATAGAGAGTTCCGGAGAGCCTGGGCAGTGGGGCAGGTCAAGGTCAAAGGTTAACCCCATTGCACTCAGACCAAGGAGGACAGGGCATTGGTTCTGTTCAAACTTGAGGTGTGAGTCCCCCACAAGGCAGCTTTAGAGCCTCCTGAACACCCAGATTGCTTACCTCCACCAATCCAGGTCTCCAGAGAACTTGACCTGCCCTCCCACATGGGCAGGACCTCCAGAGCACTGATGCTACCCTCAGGCATTATCAAATTTCTCTTAGAAGGGCAGTTGGAGCTGTGGAGAGCAGGCCAGGCCCTAAGAACAGAGCGACACAGTTTCAGACTCAAAGCAAGCTGATATAGTTTATCTTGAACACGTCCTTTGCCAAAACCAGCTCCTATTCAAACACTGTGCCCATTATCTGAAAACCAGGCCACTGGGAGGTAGGTCCAAAGAAGGTGATGGTTGTATTGTTTTTTTTTCCCCTTTGGCTCTTGGGACAACTGGATGTGGCAGATCACGTGGCACTTTAGAGAAAGGAAAGGAGGGGAAAGTAGAGCGGATCATGCACAGCAAACCCCCGTGAAATACAGGGCTACCAAAGTTAGCAGTTTGGACTCTGGGCCATTGTAACATCTCTGGCTAACAGAGGGTCCACAGGATGAGGAAATTAACCAGCCCCACTTCCCCAGGGGCTATGCTGGGAGCACGTGGCCCCAGGACAGGGGAGCAGGGTCTGGGTACCAGGAGAGAACTCTGACCAGGCTGCCTGCAGACCCCCCCTAGTGTTGCAAGCCCCACTGTGGGAGAAAGGCAGACTAGTCAGCCCTAAGGAGGGGGACTCCTCCCCACACTGAACATTCCACTTCTGGCACCTTCAAAGCACCCCATAGCCTAGAATAAGAAGAGAACACAGCTGTTAGAACAGGGACTTCTCATGGGCCCTGACCTAAGCCATCTGTTGAAAAACATGGGAAAATAAAAAGATCAGCTTACACCCTGATTTGAGAGGGGGAAAGTGAAAAAAAAAAAAAAAAAAAAAAGCATTGTACTAATTTCCTTAGATATTTAAGAACACAGAAAATAGTCATTACATCCCTGTGGTAATCAATAAAATCCTTCCATTCTGTTGGACTCAGTAAAAAAAACAAATCTTTAATGGTGTGATTGTAAGTATTAGCAGGTATACAGGGAGATTTGGGGGGAGTCATGAATCCACCAACCTGGGCCACCTCCATGAGGACCCCTAGTCCTCCAGTGTGGGCTGGAACTGAGGACTGAGACTTCTGGTTCCTATTCCATGAAGGTCTCTGATCCTCCTTCCCTGCCCATGACCAAAGTTTCAGTGCGTTCCAGACCTTCTCATTCCTAAGATCCAGACTCCCTCAGCCACCCTAAAGTTCTCCCTGCTCAGACCACAGTGGGTCAGCATGGCCTGGTCCCCACTCCCTGGCTGGAGTTCAGAGGTCAAGGTGCAGTGGAGAAGGCCTCTAGACAATGCCTTCTCCCCAGGAACCCAGCGCTGCTGCCACTTGACTCTCTGAGATAGTTTTTTGTCTCTGAGTATAATAGCATGTGTTAATATGCTCAAAAACACAGGCTTTTCGTTTTCCCCATTCTAGCTTTAAAAAAAAAACTAAAATCTAAAATACTGGGGGGCGAGGGTGGCTCAGTGGGTTAAGCCTCTGTCTTCAGCTTGGGTCATAATCCCAGGGTCCTGGGATCGAGCCCCACATCAGGCTCTCTGCTCAGCGGAGAGCCTGCTTCTCTCTCTCCCCCCGTCTGCTGCTCTCCCTCCTTGTGCTCTCTGTCAAATAAATAAATAAAATATTTTTTAAAAATCTAAAAAACAATTTATAGAAGTATAACATACACACAGAAAGTATACAAGTTGTAAGTGGACAGCCCATTAAGTTATCACAAAATGAATGTAACCATCATCCAGCCCAAGAAATACAACAGGATGCCAGAGCTAAATCCACAGCTAAACACAGTTTTGGACATTTTGCCACGGGCCAGGTGGAATTGAGTGTCAAGCTCTTGTGCTATGTACTCTCTTACTCCTCTTCTGACATGTTCTGAAAGGATTTAAAATTCTTGTACAGAATTGTCTTTGGCTGTGATCCAACTTCTTCTCTCACACCCAGACGGAAGGCTTCTAGAAGGCAGTATTCGGGAGGTGTAGTTTGAGTGACCGAATGAACCCAGCCCCGGGCATGCAGGTGTTCCAGGCCCAGGTCTGAGGCTCTTAGGGCTCATCTGTCCTTTATAGATGTCACAGGAGGCAGGACAGTGGACCAGGTTCCCTACTGAAACACTAGAGCATTATTCTCTCTACCTACAGAGATAGTACAGGGATGTAGGAAGTAGTAACCCAGCTCATCAATTCATGCAACAAACATGGATTAAACATTCATGTTGACCCAGGAAAGACACATAAGGCAGATGGTGTCTCCAACCTCAGGAAGAAAGTTCAGGAACCCAACATGTCAGGAAATAGCAAGAAAACCCTCATAGAATTTGGATTACTGCTTCACTCTGTCCCAGTCAGTCTCTTCCCCAGGAGGAGGGGGCTGGGGTGGCTGACCCAGTGGTAGATAGAATGGGCCCTTCACCAGCTGGCTTTGCTCTTCTGCAGGCCCCGCTATCCCGGTGGGCGTGGACGTGCAGGTGGAGAGCCTGGACAGCATCTCGGAGGTGGACATGGTACGCAGCGCCCTCGGCTGGCGGGGCAGCCTCAGGGTGGCTTTTGAGGTTAAGGTTCTGAGAACGCCTGTGGCCGGGGCAGCTGGGGAGGGGGGCAGGCAGGCTGTGCCTGGGTGGGCAGAGCCAGGGCTGCAGAGGATAGACTTGGGGACTGGAAGTTGGATCAGGTGCTGTGAAACTAGAACAGCGGTTCTCAATGATATGGGTCAAAGTAACTCGGGAAGTTGGTTAAATGCAAATTTCTGCGCCCCACCAGAGACTTCCTGAATCAGTCTCCGGGAGTGAGGCCCAGCCCCTTACATTTTGGACACAGCTCTCACGTGATGGGACCAGTCAGATGAACCTCACTTGGAGGAGCCCGGGAGGGGACATTCTCAGACAGAAACTCTGCCGTTCGCTGCCCCCCAGGGCCCGCCTTGAACATGCCTCCCCTGCCCAGTCCTTGCTGGGGTCCGCAAAGATCGGGCAGTCAGGGAAGGCTTTTGAAGAAGCCTTGTTTCCGTTGAGACGCGAAGGACAGATTAAGAAGGAGACATGGTGGAGCGGGCCAGAGGGAGAGCAGGGGAAGGGCCTGGAGGCCGAAGAAACAGGAGTTCTAGAAGCACAAACTAAAACATCGGAGCACAAAGTGAGGAAGGGGTGGGGGCGGAGGGTTGGGCGGGCGGGGGTGCTCCCGCCCACCAGTAACCCTGCAGGATAGCCAGGCGGGGTAGAGGTGTGCTGGTAAAGCAGAAGTGGGCCCTAGGCTCTGAGACCAGCACCACCAGCAGGCATCCTAACGCCCCCGCTCCAGAAGAAGGTGTTTGGGGGCATTTCCTTACTTACTCACACTTGCACCTTGTCTACTGGCTGTGACAAGGAGCCAGCCTCTTGGTTCAAGGCCTCATCAATGCAGGCGAGGAGACACCATTTAACAGAATGAGCTTTCAGGCTGAAATTATAGCAGATACGCAGCTGCCCAAGCCTTCATCCATTCATTGACAACCCCCCCGATTTTTCCATCCTGCATATATTTATTGAGCACCTACTGTGTGCCTTATCAGGCATCCAGTTAGGACCTGGGGACTCAATGGCACACCAGACACAATTCTGCATTCAAAGATTCTTCGAGACCCACACGCAAAACTCTCTTAAACGGGACACTGGGTTGTGAAGGCTTCTCCCAGTGCCCACTCACGTGACACTGAAAACTTAGCCAATAGGAAAGGAGCCCTGTGTGCGCAAGTCTAGGCGAGAGAGAACAGGACAATCTCTTTCTGTGGTCCCCATGGCAGGTTCACAGCTGCAGGTTTCACTTGCAGCCCCTGAGGGGGTGCTGTTCTCTGTACTGGGCTCCCACCCCACCTCCCACCTGCACAACGATGAGCCCTTCTCTTGCCCACCCTAGCGGCACCACAGAGGCAGGTAGCCACCGTCCTGTGGTGGAGCCTCTGGTGTGCATTGCTTTGGTTGATGACGGATGGGTTGTAAGAAAGGCAGCTTGCTAAATACATCTGGCTCCACAGGACTTCACCATGACCCTATACCTGCGGCATTACTGGAAGGACGAGAGGCTGGCCTTTCCCAGCACCAGCAACAAGAGCATGACCTTCGATGGCCGGCTGGTAAAGAAGATCTGGGTCCCCGACGTCTTCTTCGTTCACTCCAAACGGTCGTTCATCCACGACACCACCACCGACAACATCATGCTACGGGTGTTTCCAGATGGGCACGTGCTGTACAGCATGAGGTAATGGTCCCTGGGCTCTTGGTCCAGTGTCATGCTCATACATATGGTCAGCCTGGTTGGCCGTGAAGAGTTGGTCACCATGGTCCCCAGGCTCTTGGTCTGGCGCCATGCTCATATGTTTGGTTTGCCTGGTTGGCCGTGAAGAGTAGGTCACCATGGTTGGCCTGTGTCTCTACGGTATGAGCCTCCTGATGTCGGTTAGAACTCTCTGAGGATGAAACGGTCACCCTAGTAGCCAACAACTTCCCTGTCACTGGGGCGCTTAAGCTCGAGTGAGGAGACTAGGTAGGCCTGAGTGAGTTGAAGGAGCCAATGACCTTCTAGGCACCTTCCAGCCATGACAGCCCATGATTCTACTTTATTGGTAATAAAGATTTAAAAAGGTGACAAGAGCGGCTCTTGACTGAGTGCTGTTGCAGCCGGCTTCCGCGCTAACACGAGATGATGCAGGCTTATCCTACATCTTCTTGGCCTACTGGTAGGGTTCACCAGAACCTGATGCTAATAGCCTTGGGGTGTTGGTTGGGGGTTGATAACCTCCCAGGCAACACTGGGGGAGGCAGCCCACGGGCTGAGGGCCACGCGCAGAAAAGGTACAGGTGTGTGCTCCTGACAGCCAACACCCTCAGTGGCTGGGGGACGCAGTAGAGCGTTGATAACACATCCCGCGGAAGACGGGACTCTAAAACTTAGGGTCTTGCCATGCAGAGACTGGGGTTTCCAAGCTTCTGAAGCAGCTGTGAGAAGGCAGCCGCTCTTGGTTGTGTCGGTGTTGTTCTTGCTCTGGGCAGGCATATGAGCCAAGAACTCACTGCACGAGCCAACATGCTTGTTTGGGTTGCCTAGGATTACGGTCACTGCCATGTGCAACATGGACTTCAGCCACTTTCCCCTGGACTCCCAGACCTGCTCTTTGGAGCTGGAAAGCTGTAAGTACCAGTGTTCCCGAAGACAAATCTCCGCCTCATTCCCGCTCCAGTCTTTGTGCCCTTTTTGTAACCGTGAGACTGAGTACTGCCTGCCAATGTTAAGGCCTGTTTACTCCAAGGCTGGTGTAGGATTTCCCTGTGGCTTCAGTCACCTCCAAAGCAAAGGAGTCGAATTAACTTATTTTCCTCTCCCCAAAGATGCATATACAGATGAAGATCTAATGCTGTATTGGAAGAATGGGGATGAATCCCTGAAAACCGATGAGAAGATCTCCCTGTCCCAGTTTCTGATTCAGAAATTTCACACCACTTCCAGACTGGCCTTCTACAGCAGCACTGGTAGCTAATGTTTGCCACGGTCTGATCCAAATGTGGAAGAAAATACCTTAGAAACCTCCAGCCTAGGGGCGCCTGGGTGGCTCAGTCGTTAAGCATCTACCTTCGGTTCAGGCCATGATCCTGGGGTCCCCGCATCGGGTTCCCTGCTCAGCAAGGAGTCTGCTTCTCCCTCTCCCACTCCTCCTGCTTGTGTTCCCTCTCTTGCTGTGTCTCTCTCTGTCAAATAAATAAATAAAATCTGAACTGTCCCATGCCAATGAAAATGAATGTGTATTCCTAAGTAATGCGTAATTCTGCAAAACATAAGCAACATTGATAAGCAGAAATTTTGAAAGTTGCTCTCCTCTGAAATCCCATGGCCAGAGGCAGCCACTCCTCACAATTCAGCACACATCCTTGTGAACACTTTGATTTTAAGGATGTAATTGTACAGAAGTGGGGTCCTGTTTTACCTGCTACTCTGTAGTCTGATTTGTTTGACTTAATGACAAGGATGATAGCTTTCTGAGGAAATGTATCTCTTACCTATTTTTAGATCTATCAACTTATTTATTTATTTACTTTATTTAACTCCTCTTTATTTACTTTATTTAACTTTAGTCGGGGGAGGGGCAGAGGGAGAGAGAGAATCCCAAGCAGACTCCCTGCTGAGCACGGAGCCCGATGTGGGGTTCCATCTCACGACCCTGAGATCGTGACTTGAGCTGAAATCAAGAGTCGGATGCTTCACCAACTGAGCCACCCAGGCGCCCCTATAGATTTATTTTTAGTGTTTAGTGTAACTCATCTTGGACCCTGGGCCGTGTTTGAAGTTTTGAGAAGATGCCCTTGTCAGTTCTCTAGTCCCACCGTTGTTTCCAAGGGCCGTCATAATAAACACGAGGTGGGGGCCTAAAGCAAGAGGAACATATTTGCCCACAGTTGTGGAGGCCAGAAAGCTGCAGACCATGCTCCCCGCTTAGGCTGTAGGAAGGAATCCTTCCTTGTCTCTCTCTAGGTTCTGGTGGTGCTGCCTTGCTCTAATGCCTGCCTCTGCTGTCACGTGGCATTCTGTGTCCCTCTCTGTGTCTTCACATGCTGCCGTTCCTGTGTGTCTGTGTCACGAAATTTCCCTCCTCTGTAAGGCCACCAGTCAGTCATTGGATTATGGCCCACCCTAACCCAATATGCCCTCACCGCATCTCGGCTCCATGTGAAAAGACCTTATTTCTGAATAAGGTCACATTCGCAGAAAGGGGGAGTTAGGACTTCAACACATCTCTCTAAGGGACGCAGTTTACCCCGTGACAACCCTGCAGTAGCTGCAGGACTCTAAGGGACTTCTCACTTCATTCCGCCTTGTCCGTATGCCGAGAAGCTCAGGCCCTTCCATGCGGAGCTTTTTTGCCCCTGCCCGGCTGCCGGCTATCTCCCCGTTCCCCTGCCTCCACGCACACCCCTGTGCCCCCAACATCAAACACTGGAAAAGACCGAGTCTCAGCCAAGGTGGCGTGAGTCTCCGAACCACGCAAGCCGCTTCACTTTATGCCCGCGGGCTCGTCCCCCTCCCTCTCTTCCCTTCTCCGCCGGCGCCGGTTGTCACCCAATCTTCTTTCCCCATCTCTTCTTGGCAAGTTCAAACCTACTCTCTTTCTAAAACCATTCTTAAGAATGTCTTCTATAACTTATTACTATGTGTCACTGTTTTGAGCGCTTTATAGGAATTAATAATTTCTACCCAACAAACCTGTGATGTGATTATTTTGCCTCATTTATGGGTGAGAAAACTGAGACTCAGAAGGATTAAGTTGCTTATTGAAGTTGCACAGCTAGCAGGTGGCCAGACAATCTGCCTTAATCACTCTGTGCTCTCCTCTTAGATGTTTTCTGTATTGAAAGAGAAGCTGGCTTGTTTGTTTATCTTGTCCCCGCTCCTTTCTGGAGTCCAGATTAAAATGCATCTTCCTCTCCCATTATTTACTATGTACCAACAAGGAGCTTTATCATCCCCGCCCCTCCTACTGTCCCAACCACCAGGAGCTGCGATCTCACCCCAGAGTGCTCTGTTTGGAACACAGAATGTACATTTTTAAAGCTCTTGGTTCCCTCTTACTGTTTCCAAGGCAACTCTCCCTGGTTTTCTTAGAAGGAAAGGATAGTGGAATAGTCCTGAACAGAATGAAGGCAACTCTCAGCCTTTCCAGAAAGACTCTGTACAAACCTAAGGAACAACACGATGTGCTTCGTGGGTGCCAATTTAAGTAGGGAACATAATGCTGAGATGACAGGGCAAAGGAATGAATGAATGATTAGGAGTTTCTGTCGTATCTGCAGATCACTGTCTCTTTTCCCACTCCACTAAAAGCCCCTACCTCATTCAAATCGCCGAGGGACCTACAGAGTAACCGTGAGTCAAGCCTGTCTGGACTCAGCCTATCGTTCCAGCCTTTCACTATGGATCCAACCCTCCCCTCACCTGACTCAGTAGTAACCTTCCATGCCAGCCAGGTAGACTTTGTTCCCTCTGCAGCGTTTTTCTGGGGGGCAGCCCACATCATTATCCCAGGCTGCGCTGAGCTGGAGAGGGGTGGGTGTGTGCACACCCCTGTAGTCTAATTTTGACATTTGTACCGTCCTTGACACCATCTTTGGTCCCAGTGGTTGGTATCGATCCTGTGGCTCGTTGGACGCCTTACCGTTTTAGTCCTTGTTGACAACCATCCATCTGGTGACACAAGGGAGACAGGCTGAGCTGACCCAACGTATGACAAAGGGGACAGTCCTACAGCAGCTCTGCCGGCTCCTGCCCCAGTGGTATTGTCCTCAACAAAATGGAACCAGTCCTGCTTCTTAGCCTCCTGAGTAGTGAGTCCTCAGGAAATACGGTTGTGGGTGGAAAATAACGACTACCAAACAAGCAGCTAACCCTAGCTTTCTCTCTACCTGCCCCCAAAATGTTAGGGGAAGAGAAGAGAGGTTAGGTAATGTTGAATAAAACAGAACACGCATTAGGTAGTGGCAAGATCCTTATTGATAGGGGAGAGGGCTTAGATATTAGAGAGGAGATGTAGTAGAGTAAGTCAATGGATCATTAACTTTCTCCTGAAGATCAGAGCAATGCGGGGGGAGGCGGGCGGGGTCTCCTAAGAAACAGTTTGTTCTTGCCTCTCAAACTGAACCTCACTGGCTTCTTCCTGTGTCCCCCAGGCTGGTACAACCGTCTGTACATTAACTTCACATTGCGACGCCACATTTTCTTCTTCTTGCTCCAAACCTATTTCCCTGCCACCCTGATGGTCATGCTGTCCTGGGTGTCCTTCTGGATCGACCGCAGAGCTGTGCCCGCCAGAGTTTCTCTGGGTAAAAGCATGTGCTGGGGTGTGGGAGGGTGGTTTCTTTCTTTAGCTGGTCACTATAAAGAGAAAAGGTAAAATCATCATTCAGAGTTCTTACCTGATGGGCTGCCAGAGCCAGAAGGAGCAAACATTCCTCCTGCTTGCCGCCTTCACCATTTGCACGCTGCTCTCCGTTTCCTAGACTACTTCATGAAAACCACAGGGAGCTAAAACTATGTCAGCTTTGCTCCAGTGACTTCAGAAAAATCAAGCCTGTTTGGGGGATGGACTTCCCCCACCAGCAGTCTCAGGGCCCAGTACTTCGATAAATAAGATGATTCTGCAAATGCCAAAACCTTATTTTGTAAATACAAAAATTGTGTTTGTTGGCCTTGGTTGGGTAGACTGAGAGTCTGAAGGTAGGGCGGGGTTAGGAGATTTTGGGGAGGGAGAGGGCTGTACTCCCTGGAATTGTGGTTTTAGTCCTCGCAGACCCAAAATTCCAGAGGGAACGGTAACAACTTGTCATTGTCAGCTTGAAGGAAATCAGCCTGGGCTCCGAGGAATGTGAGGGTTTAACCGAGCAAGGCGCAATGAAGCAGCTAGCATGACAGGACTCCAGGAATTCCCACAGTCTTCAGAGACTGAATAAATATGGCTCAGAGAGGGAATGAGGCCATTCCCTGTGGTGTGGGCAGTTTCCTTCAGGGGTGACCTTCAGTCACTGTTTCGCATTCCACATCTGACGGGGTCCTCTGCCAAGCACTGCCCATCAGATCAGCCACACCACCAACACCCAGGCCCCAGAGGGGGCTGACCGGCAAAGGAGACAGGCAGCCCGGAGCAGTGGAGCAGATCTGCAGCCTGGATGTTTCCATGCCCCGGGGGATTTCTTGCTGGGTTTTAGACAGGGAGGATGTAAAATGGTGACTGTGTGACGCGTGGTGGGGGACAGTGTGTACCCTCATCAGCAGCTGACCTAACACAGCCTGTTGCAGGTATCACCACCGTGCTGACCATGTCCACCATCATCACGGGCGTGAACGCCTCCATGCCCCGCGTCTCCTACATCAAGGCAGTGGACATCTACCTGTGGGTCAGCTTCGTGTTCGTGTTCCTGTCGGTGCTGGAGTACGCAGCCGTCAACTACCTGACCACCGTGCAGGAGCGCAAGGAGCGCAAGCTGCGCGAGAAGGCGAGACAAGCTTCAGTCACCTCCTGCGGGGGCCCAGGCTGGTTCCACGAGAGTGGCAGGGGCGGAGGGGGACGTGTAGAGCAGGGCATGTTTGTACAATATGGGGGAGGATCTCTGTTAGACTAGGTTCTAGCTCCTACCGCTAAGGATCCCACAAGGCAAAAAGTCTTCAGACCAAGACTAGGGATAGGAAGACTTGGGTTCTCAAGTCTAACTCTGCCCCCTCTGCTGGGCCTCTGTTTACTCATCTGTAAAAAAGGTAGAGAGGGGGGCACTTGGGTGTCTCAGTGGGGGGCGCCTGGGTGGCTTGGGGTGGGGGGCGCCTGGATGGCTCAGTGGGTTGAAGCCTCTGCCTTCAGCTCAGGTCATGATTCCAGGGTCCTGGGATCGAGTCCCGCATCGGACTTTCTGCTCAGCAGGGAGCCTGCTTCCTCCTCTCTCTCTCTCTGTCTGCCTCTCTGCCTACTTGTGATCTCTCTCTGTCAAATAAATAAATAAAATCTTAAAAAAAATTTAAAATAAAAAGGTAGAGAGGAACCATCAGCTCATCTTCCTCCCAGGGTTGTTGTAAGGGTCCTAGGAGGTAATGTATGCAAAAGTTGTCCTGGAACTGTGGGGCTCTGGACAGACATAAGATATCACTATTACTGTTGGACATGCTTAGGGAAGGTACCTGCAGATCCTATTACCAGACAAGGAGAGAGTTCTAGAATTAAGAACCCCTGTATTTATCTGTACTCTGACCCAGTGAAAACTCACGCACATACAACTTTAGCCTTTAGAATCTTTGGAAATACTATATGCTACCTATACCATACTGCACTATCCTATATTAACCTATGGTAGTTATGGGAGAGAATACAAATGGGGAATTTGGGCTGTGTGTGGGCCTTTGATACAGAGAGGGAAAGTCCATTCCATTCATATTCAGACTCTTCTTATTCACAGGAAAAAATAAAATGCCAACTTGTTACCAAATCATTGGTCACCATGGCGCTAATCAAAATGGGTGTTTAGCTAGAAGTTATACAAATCGGGACATGAAAATCCCACATTTATGCACATCTAGGTGGCTGGTAGCTCCTTAACATAAGGGAGCTTTAAATTTTCAGAAAAGAGGATGTGTTGTTACCTTTCCAAAAACAGTTTTTCAATGCTCACATTATACCTAAATATATTATAGTAAACCTATATATATTTCTAAATATTCTACATATATTCTAAATATTTCTACATTGTCTCCAAATAGGTTAGACTGTTTAAGAATTTGTTTTCTAAATTCTATTCAAATCTTTTTCACTTTAGCATTTGAGTATTCATTCAGATTTTCAATAATCTGCACATTGGTCATTGTCAAGCACTTTTGGATTATATTTAAACACAAATTTTGATTTATAAGCCAATGAACTTTCCTGTCTAGCGCTGTTGGAAAAATAGCAAGCCTTCACCTGACAAGTATGGGCCCATGAATCGTAAGCCGGTGCCAGCTGGAAGCCCACTCTTTGCTGACTCAGATTGTGAGGGGAAGGGAAACCATTTTCTTCCTCCCAACTCATAATTTCTTAGAAACATTTTTTTAAAGATTTTATTTATTTATTTGACAGACAGAGATCACAAGTAGCAGAGAGGCAGGCAGAGAGAGAGGAGGAAGCAGGCTCCCCGCTGAGCAGAGAGCCCGATGTGGGACTTGATCCCAGGACCCTGGGATCATGACCTGAGCTGAAGACAGAGGCTTTAACCCACTGAGCCACTTGGTGCCCTTTAGAAACATTTTCATACTTGCAGAAGCAGGCACGTCCATAGACTCTGCACTTATACTCAACACTTGTTACCGTTTTGCCATTTTTTCTGTGAGCTCTTTCTCCATATAAATGTATTTTTGTCCGTGCAGTTGAACCATTTAGAAATGCATTGCCGGCACCGGGAACTTTAATGCTTGAATGTAACTCTTTAGCATAAGGACACTCTCCTCCCTAGTCATCTTTTGATTCATGCACAAAGACGTGGAGACCCACAACTGGAATCAGAATGTATGGGTTTCTTATTTTTTTAAATATATTTTAAAAAGATTTTATTTATTTATTTGAGAAACAGAAAGAGAGAACAAGCAGGGGGAGGAGCGGAGGGAGAGGAAGAGGAAGAATCTCAAGCAGACTCTGAACTGAGTGCGGACCCTGATGTGGGGGTTGAACCAGCGAACCTGAGATCATGACCTGAGCCGAAATCAAGTTAGAGGCTCAACTTACTGATCCATCCAGGTGACCCAGAAGGTTTAAAGTCCTGATTCTGATACCAGCTGTGTAATCTCAGGAGAATTGTATAACCTCACTGGGTCTTAGTTTTTGCTTTTGCAATTGAGGACATTTAGACTAAGTCAGTCATTCCGGGTCCTCAACTGAATGGTAGAATCACCCGGGGAGCTTCCAATCGATTAGCTGAGAGTGAAGCCTCGATGTGGCCATTTTAAAGAGCTCCCCAGGCGATTCTAATATGCAGAGAATCACTGGACTGAGTGATCTCTGGAGATCCTTCTAGTTCTGCCTTTCTATGGTTCTGAGTAGCCAAGGGGCTTCGCTCCGGGCCCAGGCCACTGCCTCAGCCCCTCCACAAGGCCTAACCATGACTGACACCTTCCTTGTGTTTCCTGCCCACAGTTCCCATGCATGTCTGGAATGCTTCCCTCAAGAACCATGATGCTGGACGGAAGCTACAGTGAGTCTGAGGCCAACAGCCTTGCCGGGTACCCGAGAAGCCATATTCTGACAGAAGAAGAAAGACAAGACAAAATAGTGGTCCACGTGGCTCTGAGCAATGAGTCCAACTCCTCCAGGAAGAAGGGGTTTCTGAAGGGACACGTGGGTCTTCGCATCTTCCAGAACACACATGCCATTGACAAATACTCCAGGCTGATATTTCCTGCTTCCTACATATTTTTCAACTTAATTTATTGGTCAGTGTTTTCCTAGGGGCCCCGAGGACCTGCCTGGAAAAGAACATCTATCTCTATGGGGCTTGGCCAGCCATCTGCACATGAACCCGCTGACCATGTTCCCCTCAGCAGACAGAGCCGTAGCTCCTGGGCCACCATGGCAGCGCCCCCTTCCTGAGGGGCCCTCCAGCTGCCCTTCCCCTGACCTCGTGGGTTTGCTCCTCATTAATGCTGTGTTCTCTATCCTAATTCATACCTCTCTGGGACTTCTGTTCTTATGTGTTAACAGGTTCATAAGAGCCCCCACCCCTATAAAATGACTCAAATGCCTCCTAGATATTCTTCGACCCTAATGAAGCCTACAATTCAGTTGTGAAGGGACAAGGAAGAATAAAGGGCAAACTTAGAGGTTTTCTGAATAGGAGATGAGAAATAGGATTCAAAAGAGGAAATTTTTAAAAACTGTAAACCCATACCACTAGATTAAGTGCCTACCTAGGAAAGAAAACATGCTCCGATCCCAGATAGGAAACGAGACCCGGGTGAGTCTGGCAACTCTTGTGATTTTGCAATCCATTCAACCATTCATTAAATACCGAGTCCCCACCCTGTGCCAGGTTCTGTGGAAATGAACAAAAAGAAGTCTCTTTTCTTAGAGAACTTCTGTAAGCCTGCGGTCATTCTGTGTATGGCAGAGGGTACTTCCACACTTCTCCCTCCCTCAACCCCCACTGATCCCACAGATCCATTCTGTTTGCTGGTGATTTTACTCCCTAGGTCTGTTTAGAAAGGCACCTCCAGTCTCTTAGGAGATCTTCCTGAAGCCAGTTTAATCCTTCTTTCCTGAAATCTCCACATAAGACAATTCCAGTGCTGGGTAGAGGGCCAGGGACTTGAGAATTGGTGATAACAGAACTTCGTCTTGGGGAGGAAGGAGCCTGGGTCTGCTGTTGAAATGTGTTCTGTATGCCATCCTACCTCTCTTTCTGAGCTTCTCCCCCAGCAGACAGATGTCCTTAATGGTCCCTGTGTCTGAGCCCTGCCCCCCACCCCCGGAACTCTCTTACCAGAAATGCTCCACATCCTCAAATGGTTTCTCCCTTCTACAAGGTAGTGACTTTCCTCTAATGTAGCTAAGCTCAGATTAGGAAAGCAATCTGATTAATTGAATCTACTGTAAGTCGTGAATGACCATTTCTCTTAACCCTAATTTAGGTGTTTGCTAGTTAACTCAAGTGAACCCCCAACTAGTAGTATTTTATGGAAAGATAAAGAACATGAGTTTGAGAAAGGGGCCTTCGGTTTGCTTTATAGCACTTGGAATCAGAGGGCTGTTCTGGTGTCCAGCTCAGAGGTCTTGCTTAATAAAAGAAGTTGTTCTGCTCTTTCCCTCTACCTACTGCCCCTTCCGCCTTCCTGCCCAGGGTCTGGGTGTCTGGTTCTTCGGTCACGAGTGTACAAGTGGTGCAGCAAAAGAGAGGATAATCCTGCCTTAAGTCAGGTGAGCTCTGGCTCGTGCAGTCTGCTCCACAGCTCCTGCCTCCCAGGGGGCAGGGATTTTCTAGTTCCCGAGGATTAGAGCACAGGTGGGTACCAGAGCCTCCCGAAGTTTCAAGACAGGGGTCCGTAGATGCCTGATCCTCTCCCGGCTCACCACAACTGCCACCCAGTTGCCCTATGCGTCCCAGCTTTTCCCTTCTTTGCTCTCAGCAGTCCCCCTACACACCTCTGTTCCCATACCTTGTGCGATCCTGGTCCCAGACACCTCCTTGCTTCACCACTCCATCGCCCATGTGGAGGGCCAGACTCCCCTCTCTGGCTACCAGCCCTGACCTGAACTGTGGCCTGCAGCCCAAAAGCCCAGAGCTGGTGTAATCGGGGCAGGGATTTGAGGAAATCAACTCTCAGGCAGACGGGCTCTAGGCAACAGCGTGGCCCAAGTTATCTTGGCAGTGGTCAGTTTGGGATATTCCCAAGACCACTCTCAGGTTTTAATAATTAACTGGGAAGACTCTCAGAACTCAGAAAAGCCATTAAACTCAGGTTATGGTTTAACATGGTGAAACGATACAGATTAAAATCAGCAAAGGAAAGCAGCCTTTACAGCAGGGTATGGGAGAAATCAGGCAGAGAACTTAAACTTCAACTCTTACCCAGTACAGCTGTGCAGTCAGTGCGACAATATGCACCGAGTACTGTCAACCGGAGAACATACCCACGTCCAGCAAGGTATGGACGTGGGTCCATCTAACTGCTTGCCTGGCTCGCCTTAGTTTCCAGCTCTTCCAGAGGCTGAGCTGACAACTCTTAGCCTAAGACCTCCACCATAAATCACATCGTCTGTATAGACTATCTGATATGGCCCAAGGCTTCCAGCTAAACAAAGACCCTCCTATTAGAGCCGCCTCTAAGGGCTTAGAAATGATCTCGCAGAAGCTGAGACCATGGCCTGAATCTTTTCTTTAGTCAAGGCTGATTGTTCACTGCACAGCAATTGTTTATTGACAATTGTTTATTGGTGATGTTGATTGCTGTGCTGCTACTATAGATCCATGCACTAACATCTTAAAGCATCCCAGCACCAGATGTCCGGATCGAGAATAGGAGATAGTCCAGCTGTGGGAAATGGGACTGGTAGAGAACAGAGTATACAAATACCTACAAAGTAAAATGTGGTAAGCGCTACTGTAGTGGTTCAAAGCGTAGTGGGAGTTCTGAGGAACGAATAATTTCCACTGGGAAGACAGGATCTTGTTGAGAAAACAGCCCCTGAGGTACCCCTTGAAGACTGGAGATTTCTAAAAGATGTACATGCTAGACATACGTGTAGAAAAAGTACATGCTTTCCAACTTTTCATTTCAGCTGAGATCATGATCTCAGGGAGGTGAGATGGAGCCCTGCGTCAGGCTTTGCGCTCAGCAGGGAGTCTGCTGGAGATTCTTTCTTTCCTTCATCCTCTGCTCTTCCCCACTCCCTCATCCCCCACCCCTGCTCTCTCTCCCCACCTCTCTAAAAAAAAAAAAGGACAGAAAAAAGAAAAATACATTCTAGATCTGTGCTGTCCAATATGGTAGCCACTAGCCATGTAACTATTTAAATTTAAAGTAAAATTAAAAGTGCAGTTCTTACTACTGCACTGGCCATGTTTCAAGTGCTCTGTTGGATAGCCACATGTGGCTAGTGGCTGCTGTATTGGATAGTGCAGAACCATAGAATATTTCCATAAACACAGACAGTTGTCATTAGATAGTGACATTGTAGATGAAAAGTTCAGCCTGAGCAAAGACATGAGGAAGGCAGGAAAGTTTGGTGTTGTAGAGTATAGGGTTTGTGGGACAAGTCATCCCTGTTTTGACTGGATCCTAGGCTATGGGAAGAGGAAGTGAAAGACTAGCCCTTTCCACAACACTAGATATCACGGCAGGTTCCCCAATGTCAGTGCCAATGAGGAGAGCTTCCCCTCCATGGAGCTGTTTGACCCCAAACACTGGATTTCGCAGCCTTGTCGACAGATGAAGGATGAAACTATGTAAACAAAGATTATTGGGTGGTACAGGGCATCCAGACTTGTTTAGAAGTTTTTACTCTCTATAGACTCTCTTAGGGCACAATGGAGCTCAAAGAATGATAATTATGTTGTCGTTAAATATATTCTATTACTATTGCTGTCTTCTTTAATTCCAACACTACTCTGCTTCTGGCAACATTGTCTTCATAAATTGAGGCTCATATAATATGGTGGCCCATTCACACTTCAAATAAATAAAGATATATTTTAACTAGCTTATACAATTAACTGGGGTTAATTGTATAGGAAACACATTCATGATCATAAACAGCATTTTCTCATGGGGGACCATGATGCAGTGAAACCACTGTATTTAGCACTGCCTTACTGCAGTGTAAAAGAGTCTGACTGTATTTGAGAAAAGGAGAAAATTAAAGGAGGAAAAGAGGAGACAATAGTAGGAGTACAAAAGAAGGAACTAAGGAAATGTTGAGAACATGGAATGATTTGAGGCAGGAAGATAGGAGTAAACATAATTGTAATCAGGGAGGCTGGAATGATACTTTATTTCACTGAATCTATGGTACCATCAGTGTGCGATGCACCCAGATTTTATGTATTATTAAGAAAAAATGCTACTAAGTAAATTGTAGCATGCGTCCTGATTTTACCAATGTTAAATTGTGAAAGATTATGCATGTTAGAATAAAAGAAATGGGCATTATACAAAAGCTGGTGATTGGACATACTTTTTTTTGACACCATGGAGCCAAGAGTTACTAGGCTCTTGTCTTTGGGGTCTTGTGTCCAGGTCAGGGATGGGGCGATGGCAGATAAAGAAATAAATGGGAGGGGCGCCGAGTCACTTAGGCATCTGCCTTCACCTAAGGTCATGATCTCTGGGTCTCAGAGCCCTGTGTCGGGCTCCCTGCTCGCTGGGGAGCCTGCTTCCCCCTCTCCCTCTACTCCTCCCCTCTGCTCTTGCTCTCTCTCAAATAAATAAATAAAGTCTTAAAAAAAAAAAAGAAAGAAAGAAAGAAAAAGGAAACATCTTTCAGGGATTAAGAAGCTTACAGTGCGTGTATTTCAAAGGAGGAAGAGATCATAGGCTTTGAGGAATAGATCCTATTTGTGGTCAGTTCTGAACAATGGATAGATATAATTTCATCTAGTGGAAAAGGTGAGGAGAGGATGGTAACATGGCAGAAGGAAAGCTGAGGTGTGTTCAGAAGGCAATGGGCAGATAACCTACCAAATGTACAAAAGTCTCATGTTCTCATCCTCCTATTTCCTTGACCCTGGAATCAATGGTCCTTTTAGGTTCATTCCACTTAGAATAAACCTGGGAAAGTTGGGGCGCCTGGGTGATGCAGTTGGTTGAGCGTCCAATTCTTGGTTTCAGCTCAGGTTGTAATCTCAGGGTTGTAAGGTTGAGCCCCACTTTGGACTCTGTGCTCAGCACAGAGTCTGCTTGAGCTTCTCTCCTTGTCCCTTTGCCCCTCTCTTTCTCTCTTAAGTAAATCTTTTTTAAAAGGGGGGGAAATGGTGGCGCCTGGGTGGCTCAGTGGGTTAAGCCGCTGCCTTCGGCTCAGGTCATGATCTCAGAGTCCTGGGATCGAGCCCCGCATCGGGCTCTCTGCTCAGCAGGGAGCCTGCTTCCTCCTCTCTCTCTGCCTGCCTCTCTGCCTACTTGTGATCTCTCTCTGTCAGATAAATAAATAAAATCTTAAAAAAAAATAAAAAAATAAAAGCGGAGGAGAAAAAGGAATAAACCCAGGGAAGAAATTTGTCTGGTCCATTCTGAGCCACACATGTTGAAGATGATGAGAGTTCTGTGTTTTGTGTAAGTTTAGAATGTTAGAACTTGGGACTCCTGGGTGGCTCAGTCAATCAAGCATCTGCCTTCGGCTCAGGTCATGATCCCAGGGTCTTGGCATTGAGTCCTGCATCGGGCTCTTTGCGCAGTAGGGAGTCTGCTTCTCCTCTGCCTGCTCTGCCAGCAGCTCTCCCTGCTTGTGTGTGTGCGCACATGCCCTCTCTGGCAAATAAATAAATAAAATCTTAAAAAAAATAAAGGGAGGTTAGAACTTTTCAAAAACATTAGATTTTGGTCCCATCTCTTTGTAAACATCTGTAGAAGGGAGAACCGGGATTCAAAAAATGGAAAGCTGCATAGTTTATGGAAACCAATAAGGCAGAAAAAGAATGATAATTCAGTTATGTGTAAGAGCTACAGGCCATGTGCTGACATAACAGAGCCTGGGAAACCAAGGGAAAATAGCTATTCCATGGGGAGGGTGAGGAGTTTGGGACTTGTAGACAGGTAGAGATAGATGTGAATGAAAGTTATAAATGTTAGTCTGGGGCTGGAGGGAGGTAAGCATTTGGGACTGCCCTCCTATATGAAACTGTCCAAGTGGATGAAACTCCAGGAGCAAAGTAGAAGAGAGGAGGTCTTCAGACAAAACCTTAGGAGTATATATTTATGCAGGGAGAGAAGGACTGATCAGAGAAGTAGAAGGAGAACAAGAAGACTGTTGTGTCATGGAAAACAGAAGAAATGTTCAAATGGAGGAGGGTTCAGCTGAGGGCAATATTTACCATAACAGTTCAGAAGGGTAAAGACTGAACAGACCAGGCAAGATGGAGGCCAGAGGTTCGGTGGGATCAAGCACACAGCTGGATGTTAAAGAAGAGGGACTCTTCTCTTACCTGTAAGTGATTTTTGTAGATAAAAGGGGAAATGCTCCAAGGATTATGACTTTTTATGATTTAAAGAATATGCCGGACTTGTTTTCTTGGAGGATTTTAAAATAACATGGTGACTGGTTGAGGGTTGTTGTGGTCTCAGTTGTTGGTTCTCCAAACTATTCTATTGGAATTTAGGGTACCGACCTGAAAAAACAGTGTTTATAACCTGGTCACCAGGTCTGTGGACAAGGAACAGTCTTGAGGACTTGTACCATCCTCTGTCCCTGCATGCATGGGGTGGACACCTCCAGGAGACAGTGTGGCTTCTGTCTCTATTGCAGAAGATAGAGCAGATGTTAAAGCAACTTCATTGTATAAAGGGCCAAGTATTGAGTGCATTGTGTGTGCTTGGCACCATGGTGAGGATAGGATATATGGTTCCCAACATGATTTTCATGTAAACCCCGCTGAGATGGGAAGGATTGCCCCTATTATATCCCCACTAAAGTGTGCTGCCTTCCATTAATGTATTCAACACATCTAGGTAGACGGACTTTGTGTAAAACAATTATTTCCCATACTACTTTCAGGAAAAAGGCAATTTATTCCCTTGCTTAGATGGATAGAGACGGGGTTGGAAAGCGTAGAAGGAAAACCCAAACCTGTCTGAGTTGTGCTGGAACACGTGGGCATGGAGTCATCCCTACACCCAGGTAGAAACTTGGAGTCAACTAGGACACATGGCTAGCTCTTGAGGCTGGAAGCTGGCCTATGAGACATGCAGCTATTCAAGTGGCCAGGACAAAGCATTATGGGTTTCCACCACCTGTGCTGTTGTAGGGAAGGAAAAAATTTTCCTCAACCCTCTTAGGGTCCCTGACTGAGTCTGAAAATGAAACGGAAGAAGACAGATTAACAGGAGAAAAGAATACATTTTTATCTAATACAAGTCTCATGTGACACCGAACCTTTGTAAAGACATGAAGACCCAAAGAAATGGTTAAACCTGAGTGTTTTTATGCTTGATTTGATGAAGAGTGAAGAGTGGTGGGAAGATGTCATAGGACAAAGGGTATGAGATAAGTGTAGTAAATTGGGGGCTGTGGGGGACTTAGCAAGGCCTGTTTCTTCAGATTTCTCTCTGTGTCCCTTCACCTTTGGAGATAAGAGTGCTTCTTTCCTCTGGGTGTGGAGAGGACGGTATCTCATGACCTGCTTCAGGGGATGGTGGAAAGTCCTTCTTGCACAAACCGCTTCTCAAATTCCTTAATCTTGAAATAGTCAGTAAGCTATATTTGGGGCATTGTGTGTCCTGTTTAAAAGGTACAGACCAGGGACACCTGGGTGGCTCAGTTGAGCCTCAGTTCGGCTCAGGTCATGATCCTGGAGTCCTGGGATGGCGTCCCGCATCAGGCTCCCTGCTCGGCAGGGAGTCTGCTTCTCCCTCTGACCCTCCCACTTCTCATTCTCTCTCTCTCTCAGATAAATAAATAAAATCTTAAAAAAAAAAAATATATATATATATAAAGGTACAGACCAGGAGAGTTCATATCCCCACCACAACCCTTGGAGAGTTCTTCCCCCTTTTCCTCCCATTGCCAAAGAGCAGACACCTGTGGTTGTGGGATTTACACTGGATTGGAAGCAGCTGGAACGCCCATTTCCACCCCCACACCAACCACTAGGAAATGTGACATGAGTCAAAATTGTTCCCACAAGGAAGGCTGCGTGCGTAACCCCTCTGAGGGCTGATGCGGTGGCCTGTTTGCACAGAGACCTAAATCCTGTGCCAGGAGGGTCCTATGTCCTAGCCTGTCCAAGCCCCAGAGCTACGGGTGAGCATCTGCACCAGCAGTATAAAAACATTCCCCATTAGCAGATTGGATAAAGCACTCAATCCTCACCCTCAGACCTTCCGATGTCATTATGAAATGACATTTGGGTCAGCCACTGAGAACATTAGGTTTGGGATTTATTTTAAAAGAGAAATTGAAAAATAAACCTTGGCTCTAGAAAACCATTATTTAATCTAAACTGACCAGGTTTATGGTGCAATGCTCTTCTCCACCTTGTCCATTTAGTCTAAGGCCTCTCAAACTCTGCTGTCCATATGAATAACCCAGAGGTCTCGGGAGGGGCACCCAGGACTGTGCATTCCCAACAAGCACCTTGCAGATGTTCACTTTGCTGGTCGGCAGGCCACGCTTCAAACGACAAAACCCTAGGGACCTCTGCTCATCCTTTAAAGTTGAGCTTAAATGTCACCTCCCCTCTGTTGGTTTCCTGACATCTTCTTCCTTCCCAAAGCAGAATCAATTACTATGTTGCTGGTGCTCCCAAAGCATTTTGTGGGCATTTGAGCATTAAGAAATTTCCTTTACATTGTGATTATCCTCTTTAATCCATGTTTTCCTAGCTTTGGCCAAGCAATGGTCCCCTGGAACAAGGCAATGGACCCAGCCAGAATGGGGGGACAGTGAGGAAGGGAGAGAAGCTCACCTTTCCTCTCTTCCCAACAACTTTTTCATCCTGCTCTTGAGTAAACCAACCAGCCCAACAAAGAATTCTTAACCCACTATGAGCAAGTGCCCTGTCTTTTAATCCTTCCAAGAACCCCATGAAGTATGGTTCACAGAGAAGATAAGAGGGAAAGATAGCAAGATACAGGGCAAGGACTGAATCAGGACTACTGACCCCAAGTCCTTTCAGTTTTCATGGTTCCCTGCAGGAAACCTGTGGGGTTCGAGACACAAAGGTCCCCAGGGAAGCCTCAGTCTTCTCCCATTAGCTGGGATCAATACAGAAGGTACCTGGCTTCCTTGTGGCCCAGGTGGAAGAGGTTAGAGATTGGGAGGGACAAGCAGGCACCAAGGTTCGCATAGAACTTTGGGCTTCTGAACTGACTTCAGATTTGTCCCCAAAGAAGTGCCCAGCCTTGTGCCTGGTCTTCTGGCTTCCAGCCTTCACCCTCTTCTCCCTGTCCCCATTAACTCTCCTCTTCCCTAAGAGAACACCACTGCTCCACTTCTGGAAGCTAACAGCAGCCGGCACAACAGCCCCCTTTCTCCCCTGATGCCCGCTCTGCCATTGTAGGGCTGGAAAGCGCAAGACGGCCACAGCCCTTTTTCATTCCTCCTGTGAGCAGAGAGAGTGCATGTGGGTGTAAGCTGCAGCAGAGGACAGAATCACACATGTAATAAGCCCCAAAATGTAAGCTCCAAGGGACAGGGGTTTCCATCTGTATTCTTAATTGCTGTGTCTTAGGGCATTTAACGGTTCTTGGCACATGGCCGATGCTCAGCAAATATTGGTGGAAGGAATGAATGACTAACTACTCATTGTTAAGTACCCATTATGTTCCTGATGTCATGCCGGCTGCTTTATTTGCACCATGTCATTTCCTGTTAGCTACGGAAATGTCTTATTCATGCTCGGTATGGAGGCAGGAGTCTGGAGATTCAGTGACTGCATTTTGCGAGCTGAGTGACATTGAACAATGTACTTGATCTCTCTGAGCTTTAGTTTCTCCATCTGGAAAAAAAAAAAAAAGACAGTAATTCTGGCCTCTTTGGTTGGATATGAGGCATAAGTTAATGTGTTCAAAGTCCTCAGCCCAGGGCCCAACCCAGAGATAGACAAGGAGAGGAACAGGAGAGGGCATGAGGAGGAGGAAGGTGAAGAAGACAAAGGAGAGGAAGGAAGAAAACATTTAAAATAGCCCTACAGCCCAGACTATCCCTTCCATCTGTAATTGCAATAATTTCTAAAACAATAAAAATTTTAACACAGACCTGATCTCAGAGTATATAAAATTCTTCACAAGAGAACCCAGTTTGCATTTTACCCACACATTTTCCTCACAACTGATGAAAACCAGTTGGCACTCTTGGGTACCATCTTTCCAAGAGGAGGACTCGCTCTTCATTTTGCCACAGAAGGAACAAACCCAGGGAGGTTGAGCAGCTTGCATAATTGCAGACAGCTAGTTTTTAGAGGAAGAATGTTTACCCAGATACTCTCTTTTGCCAGGTTCAGAATTTAAATTAGTTAATATTCATCAAATGAAATGAATTTGTAACAGCATATGACCTGGATTAAGACTTCTTTTGGCTAGAGATTTCATCCTCTCAGTCTTCTGACCCACTGGGACACTATGAATGCCCAGACTTCATGTATTTCCTACGAAGTTGGAATGATAAGATGGGTCTCATCTCACGTCTCATGATTCACTGAATCATGCTTTTCACTGAGCTTCCTAGAGCATAGCTCTGGGCTCAGGAAATCTCCTTTGAAAAAAGTTGCTTGAGGTTGTTGAATATTATCCAGGTCAATATATTTGCTTTTAGCGAGACCCTCTGACCCTTGACCTCATGGTCCAAGATGGTGGTAAGAATCCTAGCAGTCGTTTCTTCAACTGAAGAAGCAGGATGCTTAAGGGGAGGAAGAAGGAAAAGTGGAGCATCCTTTCAATGAAACCTGTCTTTCAAGAAAAGTTCCAGGAGGCTGTCACACACTTTCCCTTTGGCTAGAACTTGGTCCCATGGCCACATCTAGCTGCAAAGAATGCTGGGAAATGTATTTACTCTGAATAGGCATATACTTAGCTAAAAATAGGGAATTCTGGAAGCAAAGGAAAAACATATAGTGTAGGAAAGAGCAGCTCCTGCCACACCACCCAAGAACACACCCACTTGTTTCCATGAAGTCCCAGCTGAGAAGAGTTAGGAAGGTCGTAAGTAAGGACAAAATGTTCGGCCATTGCCTGGCTCCATCCCTCCCCCCTCACCCAGATAACTCTTGTTCCTATCTCAAATGTGAAGCAGAGCAGAGATACATGGGTCTTTCTAAAGAATTGTGTTAATGCCAGAAGCTTCTGTTACCGCTGAGCTCAGAAACTTGGAATGTTTCTATGCCCAGAAATAGGACCTGGGCACTGAGTCCCTGCCATCATTTATTTTGAAAGAGGGCAGGAGTTTTCCTTTACACCAACCGCCAATTTTAGGGACAAGCAAATGGGGTCAGCAAGTCCGAGGTAATTCTCCTTGGATTGTAAAGGCCTCAAGCTCCTCCTGCCACTCATCACCCCCCCCACCCCTGCCACCCCCCACCACGTGACTTCTCTTTCCAGAGGCTGCGCTGGCCTGCCTTCCCCACACTCTAAGGGGGCCTCGATTACTAGAGGCAAGAAAACAAAACAAAGCCTCTGAGGTGATTCTCATTCTGGGGTTGTTTTCCCAGGAATAATGAAGGGTTTGCCATGAGTCACCCCCATCCTCTTAGCTAACAGTAGGACACTGTTTTGAGATCTCCCTCTGGTCTAAAGGATGTAAAGGGGACACAGAGGAGAGCTTCTTTTGAGTTGGGATAGCTTTAGACATTGAGTCGATAAGCAAATATGACATACATGTATTAATAATAATGCCAGAGTGAGGTGAGGAGCTGGGGCTTATTGTTCCAGAGGCTCTTTTTTAAATTAAATTAAATTAAATTAATTTATTTGACAGAGAGATTGAGAGAGCGCACAAGTAGGCAGAGCAGCAGGCAGAGGGAGAGGGAGAAGCAGGCTCCCTGCTGAGCAGGGAGCCCGATGAGGCTGGGCCTTCTCCCAGGACTCTGGGATCATGCCCACTGGGTAGAAACTTCACCTACTGAGCCACCCAGGAGCCCCTCAAGGCTCTTTCTTAATAAAAGAAACAAGACTACATTTAAAAACAACATAATGTGATTTACAGTGTGTTGTTAGTTAATGGTTTAGTAATCTGGACCATTTGTGTGCCTGTGGTTCAAGTTACTACCTACCTTGAGGTCATAATGTCCAAAAACAAAGGCATCTTTCGTTTTCTACAATACTCTTCTGTTTTTGTCTCCTTCATGTTAACCAATAGTCCACAGGGATATGGGTATCTAAATGTTGGGCATGGCTAGTCGTATCTGTATTTCTGGAAAAGGTACCTTTTATTTACTGTTTGTTTGTTTGCTTGTTTAATTTTTATTTTAATTTAAAAAGCTACCTTTTAATAAACTATTTATTTTTAGATAACTGTGTAAATTACCTATGGCCCACAGCTTTTATTGAGGTCACTGCAGTATGAATGCATCCATCTTAAGGGGAGAATGGTTCAGTGAGTTTTAACAAGCACGTATACCCACTAACCTGCCTTCCTGTCAGGAGACATTTCTGACACCTCACAGAGAGTTCTCTAGTGCTTTCTTTCTAGTCAGTCCTTCATGCCCGCCTCTCCCTGACGTCACAACCAATATTCTGGGATCTGTCACCATTGGATTTGCTTTGTCAATTCAAAAACTTCGTGTAAATGGAATCATAAATCATGTTGTCTTTTGTGTCTGGCTTCTTCCATTCAGCGGCCATTTTGGAGATTCCTTCATGGTGTGGCAAATATCAACCGCTCAGTCCTATTTGCTGCTGAGGGGTATCCCATGGTATGAATAAACCGTGATTTCTGGATCCATTCTCCTGTTGATAGACATTTAGGACATTTTCAGTTTGGAGAAGTGAAGTTTTTTATAATAGTTATAATAATTTAACTAAGTGCATAAATAATAAATGTATAACTTATAAATAAAGGAGCTGACAGAGATGTGTGAGTATGTGCCTGACTTATCACAGAAACATGTGCCTCAAAGATACTCCATTAAGCTCAGAAGTGGCAAAGTCGCAACCGGAACCGTGCCTCGTGTAGATTCGGGATTGAGTGAGGAATCACGGAAGATGGTGAGACAAAGTGAAACATTACCAATCCACACACTTTAAAAAAGTTGTTATCTACCAATTGCCATCAAATGAAGAACGTAGGCTTGGTTTGAAAATGAATTTTATAATTTAGAGACGAGTCACTCCTGATGGGCTATTAATGGTTCCATTTTACAGTGGAGAAAATTCTTGGACCCTTAGTTTTCTTATGTGTAAAATGGAGACACTAGTTCCTCCCTCACAAGTTTTTTTGAGAAGCAAATGAGAGAATGCATGCAAAGAATCTATGAGCTCAAAGCTTTGTGTGAGTGCAAAGTGCTAGTGTTGTCAGTGACAGAATCACACAGGTTTCCCTCAAAAGATGGCAGTGGAGTATTTCACATGTGTTATGCATTTTTTAAAAAATTTATTAACTCATTTACCTTCCTAAGAGATACATATATTGTTATCATTCCCATTTTCCAGATGAAGAGCTCAAGGCCCAGAGGCCGCACGGGTATAAATGGCATATGTGGGATTTTAATCCGTAGAGCTGGCATGAATCTGAGCTGTTACTATTGTACCATCTGCCTTTCTAAAAAGATGTCATTATACCTCCTCCCTACAGCTCACTTTACAGTAATTGTCTACATCCACAGCCTTTATTTCCTTGTGGGAGGGTTGCTATATTCAGATTTGTTGGCCTGCTCTCTATAAGATATAAGAAGGAAGCTGAAAGCTTGCCTAAAATCTCAGGGATTTCCCATTTTGGGGCTTCCTGGAGGTTTGCAGGGAGACAGCCGGGTCAGCCACGCTCTCAGCAAATACTCTATTTATGAGACAATCAGAACCACCCGCAGGACAGAAGAGATCCTGGGAGCTCCTACTTGTGGCTGTCTTTCCCAGGACACAGCTGAGCTGGGAAGCTCGCTGTAGCACTGAATGCTGAGAAGGAAGCATCCCCGTGCCCAAGGCCCTTTGGTCACTTACTGGAATGTCTCTGTCCTCACCTGGACATTTGGCCTTGCTTCTCATAGCCCACTCTGAGTTGGAAGGCTCCTTACATGACTGGGTGGGGACGGGGGAGGTGGGTAGGCGGCAGCACAGCATTTCTTTTTCTTTTTTCTTTTGAAATTACCAGGGACCACTCTTTAAAAAGCAGGGGGCACCCAGGTGACTCATTCCAAAGAACATGGATCCCTTGATCTCAGGGTCATGAGTTTGAGCTCTATGTTGTGTGTAGAGATTACTTAAATGAATGAATACATAAAAACTTTAAAAATAAAATAAAACAAAATAAATAAAATACAATAACATTGCTAATTAATACTAACTGATACCTTCAGACGGACCCAAAGGTAAAGTTCAGTTTTTAAGCAAAATTATCATGGTTGTCTAAAATATTACATGTCCCTAACACTGAGGTTTCAGAGTGTGAGTTGTGGAAGTTCTAAAGTTGGGTGAAGCTTAACTCAGCGACACCCGAAACTGAACATTCAACTCTAGAAGAACCTGCTGAGAAAACCACCTGTGCTGCTTTCTTTAGCATTTTCTACAGAATAATTAGAAGCAGGAGTCATGGGCTCTAAAACCACATCACCAGGGATTGGCTGGCTGTATCTTCAGCATTGACTAAAATGGGAAATTACCAGGTGTACCAAAATGGAGCTAATGAGAGCAAGAACCTCCTACAACTTAGTAGCCACTTGGGAAAAGCGGCCCAAACCAAATTACCCATCTGGACCTGTTTTCTGTTCCTAAATGAAGTAAATTAACTTGGAGAGCACTAACACCTCCTCCAGCTAGCTGGTAGTGTCATGATTCTAGGAGATGCCACCAACGGTTAGGGATGGCAATCCTCTACAAACCTGTCCTTTGTATTCATCTTGGAGCTGTCCTGGATGTTCTCCTGGTGGGATAGCAGGGTGTGGAGCAAGATTCAGGGTGATTTCAGAAGCCCCTAAAGTGGGCACCTGGGTGGCTCAGTCGGTTAAGCATGTGCCTTCGGCTCAGGTCATAATCCCAGGGTCCTGGGATCGAGTCCCTGCGTTGGGCTCCTCGCTCAGTGGGGAGACTGCTCTTCCCCCTGCTTGTGCATTCTCTCTCTGACAAACAAAATCTTAAATAATAATAATAATAATAAATTAAAAAAAAGAAGGCCCTAAAGAAAGCCAACCCTGACAGTCAGAGGGCAGAAAGTGGACACAAATCCACAAAAAGCATTCATTTCACTGACTTTTAAGGATCCCCAGTGTTTTCTCTCTCCTTAAAGCAAGGAACCAAGTCATTGGAAAAAGTGGAGACAAAGGAATGCACAATGAGACTGGCTATTTTGTTGTGATTTTTCCACAGATTCAAAGAGAGTGGAATTTGTGTCTACTTATTTTTAAGGAATTATATGCAACCAGCGTTAATCTGTGAGTCAAGACAGTCTCATGCTGAAAAAAGTCCAATAGTCATACATTACATTGCACAGCTATTATTTCCTTCTTTTCTGCTGCTGAATTCAGCCTACGCCTATTGTTTATTTTATGATAAGATTAAATTACATTCTTTCTTTTCTTCAAGAGTTGAAGAGCTCCAAATATGGCTTCTCATTCAAAGAATTCATTCTTACCATGGCCAAAAAGCCTTCTTTCGTTTAAATGGATCATTTAATTCCCTAATTAGCAGGGAATAATCTGGAACTAATTAACTAAAATATCTAGGATGTCTTCAAAATGCCTTGGACAACATGTTAGATGAGAAGACTGTGTGACAAATCTTTTCGCACACACACCAGCCATTTCAGGCAGAGGGAGCAGTCCGAGTCAATGGAAAAGCACAGGCTTTGGGATCAGAAGCCCAAGTTTTCCTGTTTATTAACCACATGTCCTGCGGAAAATAACTGAATGAGCTGGAGCCTCAGCCTCCTCATCCATGAAGTAGACGTAGTAATCTGCTGTGCCAACTTCCGGGGCCAGGTCTTGGGGCCAAATGGAACCACAGAGGTAAAATGTTTTGTAAATGCCACAGGACCGTTCAGCGGCAAGCTGGAGTTACCCAGCGGTTTGGTGGCTTTGGGCAGATGAAAGAAGTCCTTGTGTTTTGCATTCAGTCATCAGACCACAAAGTGCCACTGAGGGGAACCCCACATCAACACCCCCCTCTTTCATCCCAGCACATTCTGTGAAGGGCTCTGAGCGGTCACTGTGGCTTTAGGCATAGACTGATAGCACAGTATTTCCTTCTTTCTCCACAATGACTCCTGTAGAGCTGGGATGAGCATATCAAACTCCATCAACAAGAACTAGGGGACTTTTTGAGTTTGTGTGTGTATGTTATACCGGAACCTAGAAGCCTGTGTGTTTCAGTTAAGAACAGTCTTGGAAATGCTAAGTTGCCGTAACAATTTGATCATGAGTCCAGCAGAGGGAGACAGGCGTGCACTGAGTGCCCACAGGACCAGCGATGTAATTCACAGCTTTACATCACAAACAGGAAATACACTCAAGACACTTATGAGGGCCTGGGTGGCTCAGTTGGTTAAACATCTGCCTTCAGCATCCCGGTATGGAGCCCCACATCTAGCCCCCTGCTCAGTGGGGAGTCTGCTTCTCCTCTGCCCCTCATCCTGCTCTCATGCTCTCTCTCTCTCTTAAATAAATAAATAAAATCTTTAAAGGCCCTTATGAATTCAGCTGCACTTCCAAAACACTTTCAAAATGGGTTTGCACTTTATTGGTCATAGGAGCCACTAGGGCATTTGGGCAATAGTGGCCAATATGGGTCGTACACTCCATCCCCAAAGGCTTCCCACCTGTGGCAGGCACCACTGGAGGCTGAGCCAGCTGGCACCCTGTTTTCTTCCTTCCTGAATCACAGCCCCAGTTTTGTTCAAGTGTCCACCCCGTTGCCAGTGCAGAGGGGGATTCTGATTCGTCTCAGTCATTCAGATCACATTTTCCCCTGAAGAAGGTAAATGGTCTAGGGGTGGACCTTACTTGGTTGGCCCAGTCAAACTGAAGGGAAGGGCTTATCTTTCATACTCTGGGAAGAGGTTTTCTCTCTTTCTCTCCCATTGGATATAAATGAGGAAATGTGTTGCTGTTGGCAGCTGTAGTCCGCCAGGGGAAAGGAAATAGGAGACACATGGAAGAATGATGGAAGGAAAGAACCTGAGTTGTTGTTGTTGTTCTTTAAGAACCTATGTTTCAGCTGGGGCGCCTGGGTGGCTCAGTGGGTTAAGCCGCTGCCTTCGGCTCAGGTCATGATCTCAGGGTCCTGGGATCGAGTCCCGCATCGGGCTCTCTGCTCCGCAGGAAGCCTGCTTCCCTCTCTCTGTCTCTCTCTCTGCCTGCCTCTCCGTCTACTTGTGATCTCTCTCTGTCAAATAAATAAATAAAATCTTAAAAAAAAAAAAAAGAACCTATGTTTCAGGGACACCTGGGTGGCTCAGTCGGTTAAGCCACTGCCTTTAGCTGTCATGAGCCCAGGGTGCTGCGATCGAGTCCCATATCGGGCTTCTTGTTCAGTGGGGAGCCTCCTTCTCTCTCTGCCTCTGCCTGCAGCTCTGCCTGCTTGTGCGCACTCTCTCTCTCTCTCTGACAAATAAATAAATAAAATCTTAAAAGAAACAAAAGAGCCTGAGTTTCAGATGATACCACTAAATCAAACAACCTTGGAGCCTGGATATCTTGTTATTGGGAGATAATACATTTCTTTTTAAGCCTGCTTGAGTCAAGCGTCTATTTTTTGCAGATACAGTACCTTTATAGACTGATGGACTCCATTTGCTTTCCTCAAGGGCACCCAGTGGTCTTCAGTCCATTGAGTGGGTTGAAGTAGTGATTGAGAGATATTACCTCTCTCTTTTTTTAGGTTAAAATATTTTTTTTTAGAATGCCACTATATTTAATATACAGTGTTATGTCAATTTCAGGTGCACAATATAGTGACTCAACACTTCCATATATTACTAAGTGCTCAGCATGGTAAGTGCCCTCTTTAACCCCCCTCACTTATTTCACCCATCCCCCAACCCACCTCCCCTCTGATAACAATCAGTTTGTTCTCTATAGTTAAGACTCTGTTTCTTGAGAGCCACTATATTTACTACTTTTCACAGGGCTTGAACTCAGGACCCTGAGATCAAGACCTGATCTGAGATCAAGAGTCAGACGCTTAACCAACTGAGCCACCCAGGGGCCCCTCGACTACTTTCTATTTTAAACTGTCTATAGGTTTTCCATAAGTCGCTTGTTGAGGAATTGCTGCAAATTATTTCTGTGATATTATTCTTTCCATGGACATAGCACTTTACAGATACCTATTATTTACTGTTAATCCTAGATGGAACTGTAACTTAGAGGGATTATTCCAAATGAGAGATTACAGCACAACATGTCAAAAAATATCCAGAGTCACCCAAGATGTCCATTACTGTGTTGGAAATACTCTGTATATAGTAAGTCCTCCTCTCGTTATTTATGGAGGGAAAAATTCAAGTCATCTAAAATAACAAACCATGGTAGTTAAAGCAAACAAAAAAAAAGGAATATTTACTGCTGCCTTCATTCTCTTTTTCAAGGGTGGGGGGTTACATATATGTTTTTCTTACTGTCTTTTGTTGCTAATTTATGTTTATAACCTCTAATCAATTAAAACTAAACATCACATTTAAAAAACCCACTTGTGGCTCCTTTTGGAAAGAACTTGCCAAAGCCGGGAGTAGGAGTTGCCTCACAGGAGGGAGACCAAATGTCCAACGTCCCAAGGATTTGGGCCTAGTGTTTGAGGGATTGTTGTTCAGAGAATCACCAGATAATTTGTCTAAGCATTTCTGAAACATTTATTATTTTACCATAATTTTGAGAAATAAAGAATCAAAAAAGAATGTAATTTTTCAACCAACAGTATACAAAGTCTTGTGCTGGGTGCTGGTGTGATAAAAAGATGAATAAGATACAGTTGATGACATTTTATATTGTCTTTAGAGAAAGAAGGTTAACACAGTGTATGTGAGACAAGTAGCCAACCATTTTAAGTAGCAGATAATGAAATGTTAAAGTTTGTGGTGCAGAGTTAAGTGCTATCAGTACACAGAGAAAGAGAGCTCAAGATGAGCTATTGTGGTCATGAGAGGTTATTTTATAAAAAAGATGAGCCACAGGGGCACCTGGGTGGCTCAGTGGATTAAAGCCTCTGCCTTCCGCTCAGGTCAGGATCTTGGGGTCCTGGGATCTAGCTCTGCATCAGGCTTTCTGCTCAGCGGGGAACCTGCTTCCTCCTCTCTGCCTGCCTCCCTGCCTACTTGTGATCTCTGTCTGTCAAATAAATAAATAAATAAATAAATCTTTAAAAAAGATGAGCTACACAGGATGGTTTGGATTTGGATGAACTTCCAGGTGAGAAAATTGGGACAATTAGGGTATCGTGTTTAAAAAACTAAATCAATGCTAATCAAAAATAATTTTCATTTCAAACATTTTTGAATGTTTTCCTAAAATGTATCCCTACATGAACATCTGAAATTGTTTCTTATTTTTTGGAAGGCTTCAAAATTAAACTAGAAAATATTGTCAATATATTTATGTACTTTCTTCCTTAGGAAATAAAAGCATTGGGCATTGAATAGGTTCATTATTCATTCACTAAATATTTACGAGCACCTACTTGAGCCCGCAAAGATTCTAAGTGATGAGCAAAAGAAATCTTTTTCAGAGTAGCTAAAAAGGGAAGGACACAAAATCTAATTAGGTAGGGTGGTTGGGGGCCTTCTTGGAAAAGGCAATGTTCAGTTAAGATTCAAAGAGTGAGAAGAGCCAGCCAGCACTGCCAAGATGGCAGCAGAGCTCCAGGCAGTCCCTGAGGCTGAGTTTGAGGTGCCCAGGTGTATCAGCCAACGTTCTGGAAAAACAGAATCTATAGGATACAGATCTGTTTCTACATATCTTTATTTATCTAACAATCTATCTCCTACTTTATTTATTTCAAGGAATCAGTTTATGTGATTGTTGGAGCAGGAAGTCCAGAGTTTATAGTGCAGGCCAGTAAGCTGGAGTTCTCAGGCAGGAGATGATGCTGTAGTTACAAGGCAGAATTTCTTCTGGAAAACTCAGGTTTACTCTTAAATTCTTGAAACTGATTGGATAAGGTCCACCCACATTATCAAAGCTAACCTCCTTTACTTAAAGTCAGTCAACTGATGGTAGATGTGAACATCATCTACAGAATGCCTTCCCAGCAAGACCTAGATTAATGTGTGATTAAATAACTGAGTTGTATGGCCTTTCCAAGATGACACATAAAACATCATAGCAGGAAACTGTCACATCTAACATGATGTCTGGAGCATGGTGAGGTGAGAGAAGGTAACCCAATAAACTTGGGAATATGGGCAGAAGCCTCAAAGCCAGGATACAGAGTTTAGCTTTTATTCAAAGTGCTTCAGAAAACCATAGAAGGAACGTGATTCTAAAGTTTATATGGAAAGGCAGAAGATCCTGACTAGCCATTAAAATATTGAAGAAGAACAAAGTTAGAGGACTGATTCTACCCAACTCCAAGATCTACCTTACAGTTACAGTGATCATGACAGTACGGTATTTGTGAAAGAGTAGACCACAGATTGATGGAACAGTATAGAGAGACTAGAAATAGACCCGTACAAACATAGCTGTCTGATTTCCAACAAAGGAGCAAAAGTCATTTGATGGAGAAAGGATAGTTTTTTCAACAAATGGTGCTGGAACAACTGTGTATCCACATGCACACACAGACACACAGATGCACACACAGAGAGAGAAGAAAGAAAAGCAAAAAGTGAATCTAGAAAAGGCATCTACTTATGCAGTAAATATTTATTGATTCCTATCAAGGATCAGGCTTGTGATGATTCTTATGAGGAAAAAATATGTGTGGATAAAATTCAGACTCTGCTATCAAAGGGTTATATTCTGATGGTCTGTTGACCCTCGGCACTGTAGCTGTGGCTGGAGCCATTGGGGTTTGTTCAGACCCAAAGACTTAGATTGTGGAAAATTCAATCCAGTTAACTGAGGCTTCTTCTTTTTTTTAAAAAAAATTTATTTATTTATTTATTTGTCAGAGAGAGAGCACAAGCAGTGGGAGGGCAGAGGCAGAGGGAGAAGCAGACTCCCCGCCAAGCAAGAAGCCAGACATGGACTTGATCCCAGGACCCTGGGATCATGACCCGAGCCGAAGGCAGATGCCCAACTGACAGGGCCACCCAAGTGTCCCTAACTGAGTCTTCTTACTAATCTAGACATCCCATCTATGACAAAAATTGTAAAATAGATGGTGGGCAATCTCCAAATAGCCTCTTGTAACCACCATATTAAATACTTAAATAATTTAGGTGGTTTCGGTGTGACATCAATACCAGCTGGTTTATGGATTAGTAATTCAACAGGAAAATGACACACTACATTACAGATGGGCTTAAAAAGATCTAGAGATCAGGGAATTGGACTAAACTAAAATTGCAGATGCAGAACAGGGGTGATGGCTTTTGGTGCCTGCTGTAAATATCACAGCCTTCTTGGTATGCCTGATATTAACAGTCTGATGGACATTTTGTTCCCTCTTTGTTTCAGTTGGCTGCTCTGACCCATCTCCAGATGTGAAGGGGCCAAGGGGAAAAAGAGCCCAACAAAGTGGGTTTATGGGAATAAAAGTTGGGATTCAAGTCACTGCTATGTGACTCCTGGGTTGGAGAGAAAAACTTGAGTTTGTCAGACTGCTGATCGTTCCCCTGAATGTATTCTCCTGTTTTTACCTAATGAAGGAGTTTTAGCTAGGCATAAGTTGACTCATCGAGAAAGTGCCCTTCTCAGACTCCTCACAGTTGGGAAATGGTCGACTTCTTGCCAGGAGAATGTGAATAGAAGTGATGAGTTCAGCTCTTGTGTCACTTTCTTAAAAGGAAATTGCTTGCCTTTCATTTCTTCTCTTTGCCTCTCCCCATGACCTGGGCAGCCCAGCTTTAACCACGCATATAAGGACCCTATGAACCATGTAGCCTAAGAAGAAGCAACAGGATGGAAAAAACATTGTGTGGATCAGACTTGCCTATCCACCTGGACTGGTTGCCTCTGAAGTGTTATGGAGAGAGAAAAAATATTCCATCTTATTGTTGGTCTTTGAATGTTTCAATTATACAACAGTTTAAATTGCAGGTTAAGCAATACAGTGAGTAAATAAGTAGCTGCATCAGGAACTGAAAAATGACTCTTCCAATCATTGTTTCATCCAGTTCATTTTCTTTGCTCTCTTCTCTCTAACTACCTACCTGGCAAGTTTCAGTCCAATGCCAGACCACCTCATTTAGGCACTGAGTTCAAAGCTAGAGCAAGACTGGGGTGCATGTAGCTAGGGATGCTCTGGAGTGAGTAACTTGAAAACAATTGATGAAGACCTAGGTCCATTGTCTTGGAACAGTCAGGAATGTGGTGTCTGAAGTTGACCTTCTTGGTCAGTGAATGTTGGGCTTGTTCTGAGGCCTGGAGGCAAGGGGACACTTGAAAAGCCTATAAATGGCAAGGAGAAAGCAACCTAGCCTCAACTACTACCTGATCCTTTCTCCACTGAAGGAATACTACCCTGGAGGTCCTGCATTGGTATAGAGAAGCCTGGGATGAGTGAGGAAAGAAGTTAGAGGGATGCCTGGGTGGCTTATTTGGTTGAGCGTCTGACTCTTGATTTCAGCTCAGGGTTGTGAGATTGAGCCCCACTTCAGGCTCTTTGCTCAGGAGGGAGTCTGCTTGAGTTTCTCTCTCTCCCTCTGCCCCACTCCTGCTGGCATGTGCACTCTCTTGTTCTCAAATAAATAAATAAATCTAAAAAGAGAAGGGGGGGAGAAAAAGTTAGCAATAAAGGAAACTGGTATGCTGAATAAAGGAAAAGGAGAATATGGTAAAAACAACAACAACAAAACAGTGGTATTTAAAATTGGTCTGGAAATACCATACTTGAGTAAGTCAGTCTGTGTCCTCAGTAATTCTTGGATCATGATTTCCAACTCCTCTTTCTTCCTGAATCTGGATGCTAGCCCTAGCTAGTTGTCTCAGGCTCCATGTCATCTTCACAAAGTCCTCCTATATCTTTATCTTGCAAAAATGGCATGGATACTCTTTCTATAGAGTCACATGGTGTTAGTGAGGAGAAAACATTAGTAAGAGCACTTATAAGTAGGGAAGGCACAATACTTTCTGAGTATTTCTGAGCCCTCATGATTCCCCCACAAAGGGTGTTTGGGCTGAGAATGATTGGTCAGGCCCAAATGCAGAAAGGACTCCAAGACAAGACCTCACCCCATAGGGTTCTGTCTGGTGGTAGAAGTGGCCTTGTTAGGAAGGCTGGGCATCTAGCATCAGCCTGTCCTTGCGTTGAGCTAGACTCAGACCTGTTGAGCCAGCTCTCTGCTAAACTACTGAGAGAACGTGAGAAATGGGTATTTGAAGCCATCTAGATTTACCCTCTTTGGTTATGTCCAGGATCCTCCAAACTAGAAAGAACTACATTTTCCAATATTACAACATGAGCACCAAAGAGCCTTTAATGGACTTCTCAATGCCTTCTTGGCCTAGAGATTTTTGTGTACTCAGCCCCAGGATCTTTCCCTTTTGCCACTTTGATTCTTCAGGTCAGCAAGTCACTGAGATACAATTGAGTGTCTAATCATGCTTGACTTGTGTTGACTTCTGCAGACATCACATATTCTGCCCTTATTTCTATATATTGAATTATCTTCAACATCTGTTTATTGACTGCTGTTAAAGGATAATTTATATAAGAAGATCTAATCATAACTCTCATCTAACTATAAAAATGAACACATGTCAAGGTTTCTATTTAACTCATTAATTAGCAAAAGGACTAGTAAGATGTTACAACTAGTTCATATGAGGATTTGATTTATATTCTGTACTGAACAAAAGGAATACTTTGCAAAGCTATGGACAGAAAAGATACATTACTATCATCTCTCAACATGTTGATGTCTACTTGGACAGAGTTGTAAAATAGCCTGGTCAAAGACAATCAAAGGCCACATCCTGAGAGGTTGAGATAATCCCTGGAGGGTCCGCTGGACAAGGCTTAGCATTCTACTGCAAGGACACCCAATAATCTCTTTGGTCCCTTTCAGTATCTGACAATTTATCCTGGCAGACTTCCTTCCCCCTGTGGTCATACATAATTTAAAGATTATTCTTGGTCATCAAAAAAAGCTGGTCTCATTAGATTTGGCTGATTAATTAGATAGGTGCATCACAATTGTTTATTGATTAGACAGGCCTCCTCTCAGCCTACTTGGAGAAATCTAGAGTCATACAGTATTGAATGGTCCCAAATTAACTTCCGGCTGTAAGTGTTCATAAAGAAACTTGGAAAAACACATCTTATTTGTTGTCCCAAGATACTCCACCAGATTTCAGCTGCAGTACCTTTACATTTGGGTAAATTCCTTTCTTCTTGAGGTTTTGAAAAAATATCCCAATGGCTTGCCTTTGAAGTGAACTTCCTTACTAACTATCAGGCTGGACCCTATGAACTCATTCAGGTCAGTTTTCCTGGGAGGACTTTATAAGCTTTCACTCCATAATTACAGTCAAGCTTGGCTCTTTATTCTTTTCAAAAATGTTTAAAAAGATCTTCTTTTTAAGTAATCTCTACATTCAACGTGGGGCTCGAACTTTCAATCCCTAGATGGAGAGTTGGATGCCCTATCTACTGAGCCAGCGGGGGGCCCCACCCTTTGTTCTTTAGAATGGCTTGTCACATCTATTCAACTGAGCATCATTCTCAACTACAATATTCCAGGCAAGGCATTGCTTGCATAATGGAATCTTCCAATTATGTCTTGGCACAAAGAAGGACAGATACTTACTGAGCATATGTAAACAATTATATTGAAAGTAAAGAGATTAAGTAAGTTTCTGAATTACCTGAGGAGGGTAATTAATTGTGTCAGTTAGAACCGCATGTCATTTTTAAATGTTTTGTTTTAGTTTACAACAGTAGAATTTACAAAATTATTGTGAATTGCATACAGCATAAGAAGAAAAAAGGAAAGGTTTCCTTACACATCCAACAAATAGGACATTAAAACAAGTCAACAGTGCTCCAAATAACCTCAATAAAATTTCCTGTACCAATTTGTTTGGTCTTACATAATTAATTCTCTTTCTTATGGGTGATGGGTTAGCAGTTTCATGAAACTGTCTGCTTTTCAGCTATAAAGAGCCTTGGAAATCCTGACTAAGTTCCACCGATATACTCTGAAAGTTATCCAAGCCATGTCAGCTGAGATTTGAAGGGTCAACGGTTTAAAGGACCTTGTGCTATCGTTGTCCACAAGGTCTTGGAGTGCCCTTTTTTATTGAAGACACAAACGCTGGCCCGTTGCTTACATCAGTCTTTGAATAAGCATCAAAGAAAAAGAAAAATTATATACGGTGTTTAAAAAACTCAACCGAGTACATTTTGAAGCTCTTACTGGCTTTATTCAATGATTCACCAATCAGTCAGCATCTAATCCAGCAGATAGAAAGGAGCTCTGAGGAACTATATAAAATGAAAGATTTGTATAAGCAGAAGAGGGATGGTACAAGGAAGTTATACTAGATGAAAAAGTAGATCGTCACTACAAGGTTACTTTCCTTTAGGGGATGGTAAGGGTCTATCAGGCAGTTTACTAACTAGTGCTAATTAGGTAGGTGACTTCTGATCGAATCATTTAAGATGACATTTCTGTTGGGGGGGCCAAAACTAAGTCTTGGTTTGGTGACATGGAGCTTAGCATAAGTGACTCCATTTGGGGCCCATTCTTTTATCAATAGATATCACAGACTTAATGGCTATTCCTAATTTATTTCTGCTATTTTTTTAATGTGAAAAGTCTGATCAAGTTCACAATACAAATAATACTGCTGACAAGGAATTTTGGTTCTTTTTGTGCAAAACAAAAACAAAAAATCCTCTTCCCCACCTAGCCCTCCCAACCTCAGCCCTATAGACAACCTGCCCAGGTAGGAAGACCCAGGCTGTTGTGGATTCAGCAGAGGCAGGAATGGGGGCAGGGAGCTGTGCAAATCCAGCCCTCAGCTAAAGCAAATAATAATGGCTGGAAGCTTAAAATAGATCCAGGGAGGAGCTCATTAACTTGGCATATGAAGCAGTCAGTACCTCTAAGCATTTCTCATTTTGGAAATTGCTTTGGTCCATTTTCCTCCTATTCATTGGACCAGAAAATATAGATCTTTACTAACATATTCGCCACATCTGATGATGAGCTAATTTAGACCAGCCGAAATAATTGTTCAACAGGAACACAGGACTTCAACCTCAGTTCAGAAAATCCCTGACATCTGACGTAGGAGGATTTATAGGTTTAGTGGAAATTGCTTTCTCCTGCTCTCCAGATTACATACTGTGGCTTGATTTTTTTTTTTTTTTTTTTTTGCATGAGTAAACATCCTTGGAATTAATGAACAGACCAATAATGTCTTAAAAGAGAAAAGAACATCATTTTCCTTTTTGCTGTTTTTTTGAGAGAACCATTTGCATTTGGAAACCCATGCTGGCTGTCCAGAATATGAAAGTTGGAGTCTTCATTTTGTGGTGGGGATGGGTTTGGGCCACTGAAAGCAAAGTGCATGGACGAAGAGAAGTACACGAGATGTCTAAGAAAGGCAGGTGAGTGGACTTCTGGGGATAGCGCTCGCGGTATTGCCCTGAGGCAATTCCAACATACGGTGTTTTACGTGGGTGCCCTTCTCCACCTTTTCCCTTTGTTCTCCTGCTCCCTCCCTTTTAGGAAGTTGGAATTATGTTGTTTTTAATGATGTTAGATTAGATAGAGTGCTGGCATTGCGAATCTCTTATGAATTGTCTTACGCAAAAGACTCCAGAAAAAAGAATATAGTCACCTCATTTTAAAAAGTTAAGGGCAATTATTTGATGTCTGCCTCCTAGGTTGGGACAAATCTGCAAATTCTCAAATAACCAATGGGGTCTTTGATTAGTGAGAATGATTTTCGTTCTAATTATTTCTGGTACATTTGTGGATCTGGATCTCTTTTGATGTCTTTTAAAAGAAAACAAGGCAGCTTTCTTCAAGCTGTATGGCTAGATGGGGTCAATTGATTGTCCCTTACTAATAAATGGGGAGGTGCAGGGACGGACCTGCCTGCAGACCAGTTGCTTGCTCGTTGTCAATGGTACGTGTAACCCCCAGCCATACCGGGGTCCGAGGAGGCAGTGGGGGCAGAGGTGGACGGCCCCTTTGGCACCTGGACTCACTCAGGTGGCTCTGATGACAGCCCCGGTCACTAACTGATGGCAGTGCACAGCCGCACGCCTGCTAGCCCCACATTCGTCAGTGAAATAGCACCGTTGGAGGAAACCTGATCCAGCTCTACCTCTTTACGGATGAGGAGAGAGAGGTAGTCAGGGCATTCTTGATTCTCAGTTCTTTATCAGCTTTAGGTCCAAATTCAGCTTCAGGTCTCGTTATCTCTGGACAGAAATATGAACAGAGGTCCGAAATATCAATTAGTGTGAATGGAAGTGTAGCTTTCTGCAGATCAGGGCTAGTGACAGGACTGGGAGTCTGACTCTTCAGTGCCCCCCTCCTGGGTTTTGAGAGCCCTTCACACATGGGCTCCCGGACAGCCAGCGATGGCGCACAGCACTCCAGGATGTTTTAACGACATCACATAACCAGGAGCTCAAATATCAGGGGACTGTGGGAAGTCCTGGACACGGAGGGGGACTGCTGAGTACAAGCCACATGCCCTGGTTCCCTCAGACTCTCAGGTTGCTTGGGCAAACGGGAATTTTTGGAGCGGTACAGCCACAGAGATTATCTGAATCAAATGTGCTCTGGAGGACTAAGAGCAACCGCAGCGACAAACCCTATTGGTTGTCACCAAGAACTTCTCAGCCTCTCTCCTAAACCGAGCTGGAGTGGCGACCTATTGGTGAACACCAATGATGAAGAGAAGTCCCAGAGAGTGAAATAGATTTTCTTAAAAAAAAAAATTATTTGCACCTGGGTAGCATGGTCAGTTAAGCATCTGACTCTTGGCTTTGGCCCAGGTCATGATCTCAAGGTCCCAGGATCAGGTAGGGGGGATCTAGCCCCAGGTTGGTTTCCACACTTAGAGGAGTCTTAGAGAATCTCCCTCTCCTCTGTCACCCCCTCAAATAAATAAATCTTTAAAAAATTAAATTTAAAAAATTACTTATAAAACTTTCATTTTTTATGATGAAATTCATATATGACTATTATAATTTTAAATTTTTAAAAAATGGGATCAGTGTATTAAAAACACAAAATTCACCCATAATCCCCCCACCCAAAAATTTATGGGTGTTAACATTGTTAACATGGTTGTGTATTTTCTTTTACTCTTTTTGTCTAAGCACATATTGAGTATTAACTAGTTTGGGACTATTCTATACATATAGTTACATTTATAACCTCAAGTTACTTAATATGACTTTGCATGTTTACTTATTTATAGCCTACATAATTATCATTTCAATGACTGCATTATGATGCATAATAATACATAATTTAGCACCATTTAAGCAGTTTCCTCTGCTTTTGGACATTGAGTTGCTTCCTTTGTTATTATAAATATTATACATGAATATCTTTGTACATGAGAATAGTTGTCTACATATAGGATTTTCTTTTTTAAAAATAAGCTATATGACCCCATAAAGTGCTTGAACTCACAATCCTGAGGTCAAGAGTCACATGCTTAACTGACCCAGCCAGGAACCCTTACATATGTGATTTTTTTTTTAAGATTTTACTTATTTATTTAACAGACAGAGACCACAAGTAGACAGAGTGGCAGGCAGAGAGAGAGGAGGAAACAGGCTCCCGGCTAAGCAGAGAGCCTGATGCAGGGCTCAATCCCAGGACCCTGAAATCATGACCTGAGCCAAAGGCAGTGGCTGTGGCCACTGAGCCACCCAGGTGCCCCATATATAGGGTTTTTTAATTAGAATAGACTCCTGGAAGTATACTGGGTCAAACTGCACGAGAACTTTAAAGCTCCAGATATATTTAGCCAAATGGCTTTCCAGAAACAGTGGACCCAACTTACACATCCCCCGCCAGGTTAAGTTTTATTTTTATGTAGCCTTCATTTTTCAAGGGCTCACTTAATTTCTTCCAGATTCTCAACTCATAAACTGCTGGTAATTTGTATGCAGGCTTCTCTTCATAGTTTCTACTAATGAAATGTGAAGCACAGTGAACACGTGCACGCAACGGGGTGAGGCCCGTGAGGTACCCACTGTGCAGAATTTAAGAAGGTGCGTGCATGGTCCCGAGGGGATTCCTCCTTAGGTTTTGTTCCTTACCTGCCTCATTCTAGTCTCCACCCTGGCAAATAACTCAAGAGCTGTTTCCCAAGCTCTCCATGGGAGGCACATTCAGTGGGATTTTCCTCACAAATCATGCTTGGTAAATATCAAAATGCAAGGGCATTGGGCAAGGTTTCTAGAATGGATCAATAGTTATTGTCTCTCCCTCCTCCCTGGAAGAATGGAGGTATAGCCTGTCTACACCACAAACCCTCGGGCAAATGCCAGCTCACGCTCTAGGAGGGCCAGCTGGTCTACCAGAAGTTGCAAGTTTCATTCTCATACTTGCTTTGTCACGTTAAGGCACTCTGGTGTATTCGGAAGGTGAAGCGGGTCTGCATAGCTTCAGCTGATGTCCAATTTGGAGAGCGCACACTGGTGGCAGTAGCATAGAAGGATGGGAAGGGTGCTAGAAGGGACGTAGAGAAAGTTGCCCACAGCCTATGCCATAACCCAGGTGAGAGAGGGTGAAAGCCTCAAGTGGGGTATGGGTGGAAAGAACAGGACTAGGGGAGATGGATGTAAGAGCTTTAAGGAGCTAGATTGTCAGAATTCGATCAGGTGGAAGACTAGCAGGTATCCGGATTGTGTGACCTCATAGAAGGCAGTGTCAGGGAAAGCAAGGCAGGATGGGGAGCAGATGTAGGGGGAAAGAGGCGTTCGTTATGAACACGTGGACCTGAGGGTGTTTGCCCAAGATGTGAAGAGAGAGCTGTCCAGTTGGAGGCCTACAGGTCTGCAGCTCAGGAGGGAAATGGGCTTAGAGACGTAGATCTAACAGAAGTCATCGTAGTTGGGGGTGGAAGAAGCGACCCAAAGAGAGCAAGTCGCATGAAAGAAGAACAGGATCAAGGACAGAACCTTCGGGAACAGCAACAGTTAAGGAGAGGATGGCGGAAGAAGCCTTCCTCGGTGAGGGACGCTGGAAAAGAAGGACCAGAGAAATAGGTGTATGACTGGAATGGGGAGGTGTCAAAGATGTCAAGAGAGTTATTTATTCGACAGTTGCCAAATGCTTGTCTGAAGGCCGGCACCACACCGGCAATGGGCGCTTCCCCAATGCCTAAAGCAAATACAGATTTTGCCCTCAAGAGACTCACAGACTAGAGAGGCATTCCCTCGAAGCATCAAGGGTTTCCAGAGGGAGGGAGTGACACTAGGGTCAGATCACACAAAGACATAGCAGCTAAGAGCCCCTGAGGACCTCAGAGAAGAGTGACAGTGGGTTGAAGAGCCAGGAGAAGATGGGGTGGGTATAGGTAACTCGTACAAGAAACTCAGCAGTGAATGGAAAGGCTGTGACTGATGAGGGTGAGAGAGAAAGCCGGGCAGGAGTTCTCAGGCCAGCAGAGACCTAGCGGGTGCACGTGCTGAAGGGGGAAGGTGGTAGAAAGGCAATGATGATGATGATACAGGAGATACTTGCTGTCAAATCCCTATCCTGACGAACACAAGCCACTGGATTGTGAACTGGGTCTCTGACTGCCTGAAGTATCTAGGAATTTGATTTTCTCCTAAGTTGTGTTTTCTCTTCATCTTGTCCCTCCCTTCTCCAGATGGTTTGCTTGAACTTTTGATTCTCTTCTTTGGGCTGCTGGGTCTTGCCCAGGTATGACCTGCCATTCAGCCTGAAGGTTTCCTGAGGTCTGTGGCGGCTCCCCGTGCTCATGACAGCCTTCCCTCTCCTCTTTCTCCTTCTCATTTCTTTGGGTGCCTCAGTGCTTCCCAGACACATTACATTCTCTGAGGAGACTTTGTTGCCCCCACCTCCCACCTCTCAGTCTCAACTGGGCAACTTACTTCTGAGCTTCCATAGCAACCCCCCCCCCCCCCAATCCATTCCATCTCAGAGGACTAATCTCTCCGCATTAGTGCTCACTCCTCATCTGCTGCAGCTTCTAGACTATGAGCTCCTTGAGGGCTGTACTAGTCTGCTCGAGCTGCCATGACAAATTACCACCACTTTATGGCTTAAGCAATAAACAGTGATTCTATCACAGGTCTGGAGGCTAGTCCATGGTCAACGTGCCAGCAAATTGTTTCTTTCTTTCTTTTTTTTTTTTTTAAGATTTTTATTTATTTGGGGCGCCTGGGTGGCTCAGTGGTTTAAGCCGCTGCCTTCAGCTCAGGTCATGATCTCAGGGTGCTGGGATCGAGTCCCGCATCGGGCTCTCTGCTCAGCGGGGAGCCTGCTTCCCTCTATCGCTCTCTGTCTGCCTCTCCAACTACTTGTGATTTCTCTCTGTCAAATAAATAAATAAATAAAATCTTAAAAAAAAAAGATTTTTATTTATTTGACAGACAGATCACAAGTAGGCAGAGAGAAAGAGAAGGAGGAGGCAGGCTCCCTGCTGAGCAGAGAGCCCGAAGTGAGGCTCGATCCTGGGACCCTGGGATCATGACCTGAGCCAAAGGCAGAGGCTTTAACCACTGAGCCACCCAGGCGCCCCGCAAATTCTGTTTCTGATGAAGGCTTTCTTCCTGGCTTATAGACAGCCCCCTTCTTACTGGGTCCTCAAATGACCCTTCCTAGGTGCTTGCCAAGAGGGGTGGAGAGGGTATCTCTAGTGTCTCTTCCTCTTCTTGTAAGGACACCAGCCCTATTGGATCAGAGCCCAATTCTTATGATCTTATTTATTTATTTATTTATTTTAAAGATTCTATTTATTTATTTGTCAGAGAGAGAGAGAGAGTGAGAGAGTGAGTGAGCTACAAGCAGGGTGGAGGGCAGAGGGAGAAGCAGGCTCCCCACTGAGCAGGGAGTCTGATGCGGGGCTCAATCTCAGGACGCTGGGATCGTGACCCAAGCCCAAGGCAGACGCTCAACTAACTGAGCCACCCAGGTGTCCCCTTATGATCTCATTTAAACTTAATTAGCTCCTTACCAACCAATCACTCAAAACAGTCACACTGGGATTTAGGGCTTTAACATATGAACTGGGGGGTGGGTGGCACAGTCCAGTCCATAACAAGGGCTCAACCTGTACCTTTATCCTTGTCACCCCAAGTTCAAGGACCATATCTGTTACATGGTTGATACTCGAGAAATGTTAAGCATAAATAAATGAGTGAGTCCCAACTCATGCTATTCCTATACTTCATTCATCCAACAAATATGTACTCACTACATTTCCGGCACTGTGCCCAGGGCTTGGGAGGCAATGGCAATCACTTGAGATGTTGACAGTTTATGGGGGTGACACACATTAATGAAATAATTTTTACAGAATGTCAGAATTTCAAGGACCTTAGAAATCCCATCACTTAAGGATAAGAAGAGAAGGGCCCCAAAACATGTAACGCTTATTACAAGATTATGCAGCATCCCCTCAGAATTCCACACCTCTCATTTCTCCGCGTCCAGGGCCCTCCCCTCACCATCACAAAGGAAGGTAGGAGGTGAGGAAGATAAAGAAGTTCATTCAGTAACTTCATTTACCAAAATACGTTGTGGGCTCTCTCCTTGACAAACAAACTCTTTGTTTGCTTGCTTTTTTGGTTTTGGTTTTTAAAAAGCTGGTATATTTAATTAGTTGTGGGAACTCAAAAGACATTTACTGAGAGTCTAACATGTCCAAAGGCACATAGGTATATAGTGAATAGAATATGATCACTAAACACAGGTTGCTCATAAAGAAGGCAGCATTGGAATTAGGGACAGATTTTTATGAGTCAGAAAATAGTTAAAGAACTATAATAAATGGGAAAAATACAATCTGAGATTTCTGATAAAGAGAATAGGTGGGGAAAAAATTAGAGCTTTAAATTAAAAGAAAGTAATCCAGTGTCTTCTTCAAATGGGAACACATGTGGAATTTATGTTGGGACATATGTAGAAGATAAAAGAGATGATCTAGGTCAAGATTTTACCTGAGAAGTAAGGAAACAAACATGGTCTTCCTGTGCCCTTTTGACCCCATGGAGGGCGATAGCATCTTGGGTGTTTGTACTAAGGACCCACCAGGTTGGTGGGATCAGTCATGGTGGCAAGAAGAAAGCTTGATCAAATGAGCCCGAGATAGGACTTGGCGATAGCATCAGAAGCCACACTGAAGTTGGGCTGGTCCCACCCGCACCAGCCTGATATCTTTTGGTTCCAGGCAGCTCAGGTCTCCCACAGGTGTGCTGACCTCCAGCGTCAAGGAGTGCTCACACCCTGTGTTAGGGTTCTCCAGAGAAACAGAACCACCAGGCTGCTTGTAATATGTATCTATCTGTATATACAGTGTTGCATAGATACATTGCGTGACACAGATGTGGTGTAATATACATGTATGGAGAGAGAGGAGGGAGTAAGATTAACTGTACAGCAACAGGAGTTGAGGCTGCAGCTCAAGTCTGAAGGCGATCTAGTGGCAGAATTCCCTCTTCCTCAGAGGATCTCAGCCTTTTCTCTTATGATTGGATTGATTGATCAATCAATTGATCTCTTTTCTCTCTGATTGGATGAGACCCACCCAATGAAAATCAATCTGCTTTGCTTAAAATCCACTGATGTAAATGTTAATCACATCTTTTAAAATACCTCACTTCAGGGCACATGGGTGATTCAGTCTGTTAAGCATCTGACTCTTGATTTTGTCTGAGGTCATGATCTCAGGGTCATGGGATCCAGCTCACATCAGGTTCCACACTGGACAGGGATCCTGCTTAAGCTTCTCTCTCCCTCTCCTGCTGTCCCTCCCCCACTGCATGCATGCGCGCGCTCTCTCTCTCTCTGTCTCTCAATAAAAACTAAAGCAAATAAACAAAACATAACAAAAACCCTCAGTGCAACATCTTGTTTAAACAGACTGGTGTTTAATCAGAAACTACGTACCATGGCCAAGCAAAGGTGACACATAAAATTACCCATTACATACCCATTACATACAAACCAAACCCAGCATTCTGGTTTGAAAAGCAGATTATTGGTTACTTCTTCAAAAATCCAGCTTAGTAAGAAATCAAAAGAAATGAAGTATTTACACCCAAAAGAAAATATAAAATACTTATTCGCTATGTGGGAAAATGCACAACCTCTGTAGCAATTCAAGAAATATAAATATAATATAAATAACATTAGGGTAACATCCTTATTAGGTAAATAAAGATTAAATGCACACATGCACACACACTCACTCACACACAGCCTGTGCTGGTGGGTCTGGAAGAAACCAAAACCATATCTGTGGGGCTCTGCCAATGGACAGACCCTTCCCACACTGCCATCCACCCACGAGGCTAGAGCTGTAGGTTACCTCTAGTACCATAGAGGGGATGCCTTCTGGAAAAGGCTTAAAAGGTCTCCAAGCTCCCCCACGGCCCAACCCCTTATTTCACAGCAGAGTTATCAGAAACAGACAGAAAGCAGGAACGTGTTGGGATGCCAGTGGCTCAGATGGTTAAGCCTCTGCCTTCAGCTCAGGTCGTGATCCCAGGGTCCTGGGATTGAGCCCACATCAGGCTCATCGGGAAGCCTGTTTTGCCTTCTCCCAGCTCATCGGGAAGCCTGTTTTGCCCTCTCCCTCTGCCTGCCACTCCTCTTGTTTATGCGCGCGCGCTCTCTCTGTCAAATAAATATACAAAATTACAAAAAAAAAAACGTTTAGAAAAAATAAAAGAAATGTATTGTATTCTCTCATCAGCTAGGAAACTTGGGGCCTGAGGCAGAGCGCCTTCCTCTTCACTGACGGGTGTCCTTCCTGCTGTATCAGGTCATTGTCTCAAATATACAAAATGTCCTCAGTATACAAAATATACGAAATAAAAAATATAAACATATTTTTAAAATATTAAAAAGTATACAAAATATCATAGTGGCCTGACTCAGGATGACACTGGAGGGTAGCCCCGTGTTCAGTCTTACGTGGGCCGCAGAGCAAACTCAGCTGGTCTGGCTCCCGCCTTCCTCTCCGACCTCCCTTCCATCGCCACACTGGCCGGCTTGCTGCTCCTGCCACAACTGAGCAGCACCCCGTCCCCCTGCCCCCAGCCTCTGTCCCTGCCCGGCCTCTGCCAGGAGCACTCTTAGGTAACCTCAGCATGTGGTTCCCTCACGTTCTTCAGGCCTCTGTCTGATTGCCACTTTCAGGGATGTGTTCCCTGGCCACCCATATAAAACAGCCAGGTAACACCCCACCACCAAGCCCTTACTCGGCTTGCCATCCTAGCCCTCAATGTATGTTCCCATAAGGCAATAAGGGGCCCAGGATGTGTGTCTTTGAGGATTTCCGTGGATGTTCTGGCTTGGGCAGGAACAGTGATAGGCAACCCCAAGAATGTATCACCAAAGCTCCTAAGCTCAATGGGGTGATGGTGGATCCAAACGGCATGGGGCCCTGGCTTTTGGACCTAGAGCTACCACATACCCCATGACTGGGGATAAGTCACTGCACATTCTCAAGTCTGTTTCATCTGTAAAGGGGAGTCAGTTAGGTCTGTCACCTTAGGGTTATTATAAGGACTGTGTGAGCCAAAGTATGGGAAAGGGCTTGACTGCCATAAAGCTCAGTGAACCTCTAAGGGCCCGGGGCCTCACCTCTGCCATCTTGTGATGGGCGCAGATAGGAAGCTCCCGCACAGACCCTCATCCCACTAGACAGTCCTTAAGGCTCGTCTCTGCCTGGAGGACAGTTACACCATGCACAGCATCTGGGGACACTCTGCGGATCTGCCAATTAGAGAGTAAACAGCACCACCACCACCACCATCCCTGCCCAAGGAAAGGAGATAGTGTAGGATGTTTCACTCTGTCTGAGCCCTAACTGGTTTCATGCCATCGACAGGATGGGACACAAGTTGTCTTTGTAATCAAAGTTCTAGGATGTGGCCAGGAATCATCTTGGAGCTTAATTCAGCAGCTTTCATGATACTTTTTTTTCTTCTTTGTCAATCTCTTGTCCCCAGTTCTCTGAACTCTCTCTTATTTTCCAGATTTTTCTCTACTGCAGAATCCTTAAATTTCCTGAGCTGTGATTCATCTGGATCTGTAGGCTTGAGTTCCACTTAAACAAAAATTAGAACAGTGGTTCTTAACATTGACCGAGGAGGTTTGACAGCTCTTGATAGCTGGGTCTCCCACTCCCGGTATGGGGTGTGGCCTGGGAGGTTTTAAGTTTCTTGGGTGACCCCAAAGTGTAGTCGGGCTGAGAAACCCTGAGTTAGGTGATCTCATGCCAGCATTTTCACTATTCTGGGCAGTAACTAAGTTCTTTTCACTGCTCCCTTCCCAATGCAGAGGCCAGTCTCTTTGATGGAGACTTAATTCTGTTAGCAGAGGCTCAGCCTTACCTTAATCATTGGCTAACATTGCCCGCTCTCTTCCAAACAGAGTATTTCCCTCTGCACACTCCCCTGACTCAGGATACACTTTTAAGGAAAGCTGCTTGTCTTGAGCACCTTTCTTGTGTCCCTCATTTAAACCTTGACCTCCTTCGCACATTTCTCACAGAACCATTTGATTCTTCAGAATGTCCCCTTGGGTTTATGCTTCTCCCTCCGTATTTTCTATGTATTTTTGTGAAATCTGAGTTCTGCACACAGCGAGGAGCTGGGGCTATAGAGGTACACGAGGTAGAGTCCCTCCCTGGTAGAGTTCATGGTGAAGTGCAAGAAGTGGTCAAAAGCTTCCTCCCCTCACACACACACACACACACACACACACACACACACAGAGGAGCTGGTGCATATTCTAATAAAGGCAGAGGGGAAGTATTGACTTTGGTGGGAAGGGGGGGAAACCTGGGAATTCTTCCAGGAGGAGGAGGCATTTGATCTGGGCATGCAAGGCATTGTCTGGGTAAGAAGACGTATGAAGAATGGTGGCAAAGACTTTCCAGACAGATGGGACGGCAGGAACAAAAAGCATAGAGGGGTAATGGGCAACTGCACGACGTGGGGGACAGAGTGGGAGCTGAGGCTGGAAAGAAGTTTTTATGTAGATGTGATGATTACCAATGCCATGAAAAAAAGGTTGTTTTCATTAGCTGGTTGAAAAAATCCCTTCCTCATCCAAATTAAGTTCTCTGTCTTCTCAGAGATGACATAATCAGCAGAGTGAAGTGTAACTTATCAGGCGTTCTGCTATCAGCGAAGTGAGGGAGACTGCCGCAGACCCCTTGGCTCACCTCAGGTTCCCATCCCTGTTCTATCCAACCTCTGAGAGAGTTCTGAGAGGGGTCTTGCGAAAACATTATCCACATACAAGTTGACCAGGAACTATAACAAGGAAACATCAAGATGTATTGTAGGTCAGAACTTTTCATTCTGTCCAAGAGGATAAGATGGACATGGGTGGTTCAAAAAATGTACACCCTCTGTTCAGCCCAAAAAACTGTCTCAAATGTCAACCTATATCATCATAACTTGGGCATGTCTATATTTTCTTCATAACTTCCCAGAGACTCATTCAATAAATAAGTGAGCATCAGTTTTGTGTAAGGTCCATGTTAACTCCTATGAGAGGGGGAAAGATAAGCTTGGACCTTCTATATCTAACCCAAATTCTGGGCAATGGAAACCAAATCTTTCAATGGGGCACCGTGGCCAACCTTGCTTCCAACACTTGGAGCCGGACCCTCTGGATTTGACTCCCGAATCCATCATGTTTACAAGTTATTCGGATCCCCTTTGTCTTAGTTTCCTCATGTATAAAATGGGGATAATAATATTTTCTTTATTTTTAAGATTTTATTTATTTATTTGACAGACAGAGATCACAAGTAGGCAGAGAGGCAGGCGGGGTGGGGGGGGGAGAAGGCTCCCCGCTGAGCAGAGAGCCTGATGCAGGGCTCAATCCGAGGACCCCGGGATCATGACCTGAGCTGAAGGCAGAGGCTTTAACCCACTGAGCCAGCCAGGCACCCCTGAAATGGGGATAATAATAAAGCCTACTGTGTAATCTAAGTTAGCACAATACCTGTGCTATTCAAGCAGTGTCCTATTCAAGCAGTGTTTCTTATTCTTATTACCAGCTGTGTGCCATACTTCATTTCAAGACTAACAATCAGGGGCCCCTGGCTGGCTCAGTCAGTAGAGCACGTAACCCTTTATCTGGGGGTTGTGAGTTCGAGCCCCACACTGAGTGCAGAGCCTACTTAAAAAAAATTAATTATCATACGCCTGGTTGGTAAAAAGATGCCAATGCCATGTAAAATATTTCATGATATATCATAACTTGAGTTTAAAAGCAGGTTACAGTGTCTTCTCTTTCTCTTGTTCTCTCTCTTTCAGAGGACAAGGGTATATGCAGGTGGCAAAGATGGTTTCTGAGTCGTTTTTATTTTCTCCTTTATATTTAAATCTACTTTATAAATTTAACATGGGTGTATAAGTTTTATAAAAAAGGTTATTTAAAAATAATAAACAACATCAGTGAGAAAGACTTTAAGGATCTTATGAGTCTTTTCTAGGCTACAGTCTAAGCGTCACGATGGGAGAGGCAGTGGCGTCTCAGAGCCCGTGTCTGTTGCAGGCTGGCCGGAAGCCAAAGAAAGAACTGGGTCAAGATCAATTTCTATCCCAAGCCCTTCTTTCGACTTCCCCTGCTTCCCTTTTCAGATGCCCATCAAGGGGGCTAATTCTTTCCTTCATTCCACCAACATGTGTTGCGAGCCCACAGGGGCCCAGCAGTGTATGAGGTGCTAAAGATAAACAAGACTCTGCCCCTGGTGGCCTGTGATCTCATCCTGCCCCTGCTGACCATCAGCTGTGATGGCCTGTAGCCCAGACAGCGCTCCCTGCACTCTTAGCCCTTCCCCACTCTTGGACCCATTCCTGGGACCTGCTCCTGCCCAGCTCCTGCCTCTGCGACTCTTTGCTACAGATGACGTCATCCTTATGCATCAGTCCTGATGTGAGTGCCTCAGTCGAGTCCTGGCAGAAAACAGCATTGTACTCAAAAGGGCTTAATGGATAGTTGAATAAAGGGACTACTCGTTGAGCTGTGGGCAAGGTTCAGGGAATGCCTGATGCCAATGTCCTTAAGGACAAGGACCAGTGGGAAGCCATGACTACCCTCGGTCCCAGAGGGGAAACAGTGTTATTGGAGCCTATTGAAGATACTGTGATTATCTGTAATCACAGAGCGACACGTTGCTATTCCCAGAGATTGAAGCAGGAAGAGAATGAGGAATAAATGTCCTGCTCTGTCATCTCCTGCCAGTGCCCATTTGGCTGAATTCACAAGCCAGAGAGCAAGGATGCCCAAGCAGTGCACTTCGCCTGGCAATGTGTTACTCTCTGTAGTAACAGGTTTGTGGCAGACCCAAGTTAAGAATGGCATCAGTTTCAAGTCAGGGTGAACTAATAGGGCAGATATTTTAAGGCAGACCTCCTCAGACCAGTGGTTCTAAGTAATTAATTCTCCAAATCCCTGCTCCTGTGGGTACTGGGGAAATGCTCATCAAAAGGCTAAATTAATGCACTGAAGCTTCATAGTTTTGTTATGTTCTTTCACATTTTATTCTGACTATATTGGAAGGAGATCTGAAGAGTGAGGGGTGCTTTGTTGATCTGAGTATCTAGACTGCCTCCAGCACATCTCTGTGTTAATTTTCATCGTAGACAGAAACAACGACCAGAAGTACACAAAGATGTCAACAAGTAAGACAGGCATGACGGTAAATGCATGCACACAATTCTAAAGATGTCTCTTCCCCACACCTGAGCTGTGGTGACTTTCAGCAGCGACCCCCACCCCTGGCCAAGGAGCAGGAGGCAGAAGGTGGGGGACCAGAGGAGGGGAAACTGGAAAGGAAAAGATGGCGGGGCTCCCAGTCCCGCTGGGGGAAAGAGGTTGTGAGAGGTGACAGGAACAGTTTTTGTCCTCTTCAAGTCCCCAGCGTCTTCCTCTCCTACATCCACAAGCAGCATAGCTTGGCCCTGGCTCACTAGTTCAGATTCTTTCCCTGGACTGCTTCCTTTGCAGTAATTTCCTTACCTCAAAAGGAAACTTCCTTGTCGGTTCAGTAATGACAGTGGCTCCGTCCATTGGGGTATCCTTTAGAGTCTGAAGAGTACTTCTGTGCACATGATCTCATTTACTCCTCACACTCCTTGTCAGGTCACAGGACTTTACCTTCTATTGGTTGAGGAAACCGAGTCTCAGGGAACAAGCTGCCTAAAGGCACAGAGTAGGCAGTGTCAGGGTTTCTCTGTCTCTCAGACAGGTTCCCCTCACCCCCACTCCCACCCCCACCAAAATGATGAAAGGTTTCTTCAAGAAAGAAGATAGCAAGGACATAAAGGTGGACTGAGGTAGTTATAAGGGAGGAAACTGTGTATACCGAGGACAAAAGGATCCAGAGCGGTGACTCTCAAAGTGTTGTCTCCAGACCAGTGGCATCGGTGGCATCTGGGAAAGTCTTACAGGTGCAGATTCTTGAGCCACAGCCCAGACCCACTGAATCAGAAACATCAGAGGAAAAGGGAAGCTCAGGAACCTAGGTTTGAACAAGGAAGCTATTGAATCCAGGGGAAAGGAGGTATGTGTGGTGGTAGCCTGAAGAGAACGCTGGTGTTAGCATAAGGGGGAGCTGGGAAGGTAGTCAGTGATTTCTGTGGATTCTAGAGCTGGTGCAGGTAGGTGAATGAAGACCGTCCAAGGCCACTGCAGCTTCGTTTGTAATAGCAGAAGACTAGAAACAACCCAAATTTCCACCCGTAGAGAATGGTCACATGAGTTACGGTGTATCCATGTAGGGAACATGACACGGTATAAAACAGAATAAGAGGCTTGGGATATTTACATATGGGAAAAAAGCTGAAGTATATTTAAATAAAAGAAGAAAAAGTAGGAGCATTTATATAATACATTAAATTTGGATTTTAAGGGCGCCTGGGTGGCTCAGGGGGTTAAGCCGCTGCCTTCGGCTCAGGTCATGATCCCGGGGTCCTGGGATCGAGTCCTGCATCGGGCTCTCTGCTCAGCGGGGAGCCTGCTTCCTCCTCTGTCTCTCTCTCTGCCTGCCTCTCTGCCTACTTGTGATCTCTCTCTGTCAAATAAATAAATAAAATCTTTTAAAAAATTTGGATTTTAAAAAGGGGAGAACTAAGAACATATATTTGTAGTTGTATCTCCAAGAAAGTCTGGACAGAGACAAGAAGTCGTTCAGAGAGGTACCTGTGGATGGGGAACGGGGTAGTTGAAAACAAAGACAGGATGTCAATTTTCCACTCCATTTCCTTTCCTAAAATTGTCCGCCCCTGTAAATAGATCACCTCTTCCGGAAAAAATAAAAAATAAATAAAAACGGCCATCGGTGCCATGCGGCAGCAGAAGAACAAGAAGCTACTTCCCGTGGAACAAGGATGGTGGGTATCCAAGGGCAGGTCCAAACTCTTTCTTCAGAATGGGCCAACAGAGGTCAAGGGTGCCAAGCTCTGCCCACACCCATTGTCTCTGCCCTCCAGCTCGAACTCTCCCAGAATGGCTGAAGTGCTTTGGGGGAGTTTAGACTTCTTAGTAAGGACTTAGTAAGGACAGGACCAGCATTTCTCAGCCTTAGCTACACATTAAAATCATCTGGGAAGCTTTTGGCTCAATGGGTTAAGTGTCTGCCTTAGACTTAGGTCGTGATCCCAGGACCCTGAGATTGAGTCCCACATTGGGCTCCCTGCTTATCAGGGAGCCTACTTCTCCCTCTCCCCCGACCACCCACTCATGCTCTCTCTCATGTGCTCTCTCTCTCTCTCTCTCAAATAAATAAATAAAAATCTTAAAATAAATAAATAAATAATAAAATAATCTGGGAAGCCTTTTATAAATGCCAACTGCCAGGCCCTATTCCCAGAACAGCCATATCCAAATCTCTGAGGTGGGCTCTGGGCATTGACACTTTTTAAAGCCCCTCAGTTATGATTCTAAACCCGGTCTTGGACCTGCCGGGTGAGCTCATTAATCCAGAAAGCTGGAGAGAGGAGGCAAGGCTATCCAATAGCTTATAAAAGGAGAAATAACACAACCCACCAAACCTGTCACAATCGAATCTGGCTGAAAAAAAATTTTTTTTTATCTGTCTTGATTGGAATCTGTGATGAACCTGTTTCTCCCCGCCTTGGCAGCCCCATTCTGAAGCGAAGCCCTGATATCACCAAATCGCCACTGACCAAGTCAGAGCAGCTTCTGAGGATAGATGACCATGATTTCAGCATGAGGCCCGGCTTTGGAGGTATGAGACAAACACTCATGGTGGGGTCTGTCCGACTGTCCACGGGTAGAGGCCAAACCAAGGGACCACACATGCTTTGTTCTCCCCCAATCAGGTGCCTCCATTATGCTTGGGGGCCAAGATGGAGCCCACAGGTCTTCTGGATATCGTCCCTGCCCAGCCCTGCCCATTTCCAGGCAAGCTAGCTGAGCTCTCCTCAGGCCGCTGCTCCTGACAAGGAAGGCTGGGGATCGGTGAGGTCAGCAGCTGGCTGTGGGAAGGGCCAGGGGAAGACTGGGCCACCGCAGCCCAAAGCTGCCTCCTGAAAATGCTCTGAAATAACAACCTTGGACAAAATTTGCGCTCATCTGGGAGCTGGCAGACGGAACTCGGGTGTCAATCCGAGGGCAGACTGCGGTCTGCTGGGTTTAATTAAATGAAAATAGCTTGAGAAAATAATGATCTAGTGCAGAGGGCTGTCTGCTTAGCCTGCAGCTGGCAGATTTCAGCCCCTTCTGTGTCAAATAGGGTTTTCATCCATATGGGTTTCTTCCTGGAATAAAATATTTGTTTCAGAAATCGTCCTCATGTTTTTATTTCTCCCAGCCGCATTCACCCAAAGAATAAACAGGTTCTAGAAGGGAGTCACTATCAAATCTGTAACCTGTTGCTGTTGGATCCAAACCTGCCTCCATCTAGGATAATCCAAGTGTGGCCCATGCTTGCCCACATCCAGCGGGGGAAGGGGCAGCAATCTATTCCCTTGATAATGCTTTCCTTCTTTTGATGAATATTATGTTTTCGTGGCCTAGAAATGGAAAAAAAAAAAAAAAAAGATTCTAATGTTTCCAGGCCACCCTGATGCCTCACATTTCCCTTGCAAGCGACTCTGTCATGCGGTGAAGATACAAATCTGTAGGCTTGGCGAATGGCCTGCCTGTGGCTTTGGTTCTGGGTGCCTCAGGGCCAGACAGAGGCATTGACTTCCATGACAGAATCAGGAGGCAGATATAAAGAACAGTGCGGACGACCCCGTGCTAGGAGTCACTCCTCAGATCAGACCCAGCTTTGAGCTAGGTCATCCCCTGTAGCTTTCCATGAGCACGTGTAACCAGAGAAGAAAGTTTCATAGAAACCTTCTCCTTAGAATCACCTGAATGATTCAGACAAAAAACTTAAAAACAAACAAACAAAAGCTCTTTGTTGGAATATTCCAGGGAACCAGCCCCAGGATTCAAACCTCTGATTTCTGGTTTCACTTCAGCTTGACATGTGGGGACGCCAAACCTTCAAATCCGGCAGGAAGCGGAGGAAACGGGTTCCAGGGGGGATGCTCTTCCTGCCTGTAGTAAAAATGCAAGCAAAAGGGATCAATGTCTTGCCATGCCCCATTTGCAGGTCCGGCCATTCCTGTGGGTGTGGATGTGCAGGTGGAGAGCCTGGACAGCATCTCAGAAGTCGACATGGTAAGCGCCTCTGTGGCCGGGGCTGTGAGCACGTGGAGTCACACGGGGCCTGTGCTGGGCCGGGAGGTCGACACGCCTGAATTCACAGGGTCTCACAACTCCCCGAGCCGTGGGAATGCCCACACTCATTTTACAGTTGGGCGAGGAAGGTGAAGACACTTGCCAATCAAAAACAAAAAGAAAAAAAACAAAGTAGAAGGTATAAAAGAAGTGATTGTACGAAATAAAGGTGTCTACTGATCATAAAAAAAAAAAAGACACTTGCCAAAAGCCTCCAGTTGGTATGACACAGAGCTGGATGCCAAAGTTGATCTCCCTTCAGTGCCTAGGCTCTTTCCCCTGGCATGTGTACTCTGGGCAAAAGCTCTCCAACAGACAGTAGGATCCAAGGTTGCAGTCATGTAGCCAGATATTCCACAACTGGAGATCCTGTATCTGGCTGTTGAAATGCAGAACTGCTGAAAAGGGTCCTTTTTTTTTTTTTTTTCCCTCTTCAGTGGGTTTAGGTGGGAAAATGGAATGTTCTACAACTCCCTGACTTACAGGACTGGTTACAGCCTCACATAGTCTGGGGGTCTCCAAAAGGCAGACTTGAGAGAAGCATTCTAGCACAAGTAGTTTATTTGGGGGATGATCCCCCAAAACCCACGAAGAGCGTAGGGCAAGGTGAGACAGGGATGGGGAGGAAGGGAAAAGTCCCGTGTCCTCAAGCCGGTCACTGCTGTGAATCTCAGTCCCATTAGGAAAACTCTGAGAATCAGCAAAGAACATAGCTTCAGGCTATCTCAGCTGAGGGGCCAAGAAGCTGGGGTGCTCATCTAGCCCTCCCTTCCTCCTACACCCCCCCAACACACTGAGGGTCAGCAGTGCTGGCAGCAGCACCTTGTCAGGGTGGAGACAGATGCCAGGGGATGGGTTGGGACTCAGGGACATGGATTTTGCTAGAAGCGTCTGGCTGAGTCCCTCCCCTGCAGTCCTCTTACCGCAGCAAACCCCAGGGACCGGAGGCAAGACCTCTATGTCTCTGCGGTTTCATCCCCAGCTGGGTGACGGCTCCATGGGGTGCCCAGGATCCTGCTGACACCCAGTAGTTTCACTGTGTGTGGTTCCCCTCTCTGCCCCTCCCCTCCAGGACTTCACGATGACCCTCTACCTGAGACACTACTGGAAGGACGAGAGGCTGTCCTTCCCCAGCACCAACAACCTCAGCATGACGTTTGACGGCCGGCTAGTGAAGAAGATCTGGGTCCCAGACATGTTTTTCGTGCATTCCAAGCGTTCCTTCATCCACGACACCACCACGGACAATGTCATGCTGCGGGTGCAGCCCGACGGGACCGTGCTCTACAGCCTGCGGTAAGGCTGCCTCTTTTCCTGGAGGTCCTCTCGCTCCTGAAGCAGGGCGGGAAAGCAGAGCGTTCCTCTACCTGCAAGGGCAGTTTTGCTTTTTGGCTTTGAATGGCTAGTTTTTTTGGTGGTGGTTGTTTTGGTTTTCTTCTTTTTATTTTTACTTTTTACATTTTTTTAAATTGTGTTCTATTAGTCGCCATACATCATTAGTTTTTGATGTAGTGTTTCATGATTCATTGTTTTCGGGTAACACCCAGTGCTCCATGAAGTCCATGCCCTGCTTCATACCCACCACCAGATAGCAAGTATATAACGTCTCAGGAGGCACCACGTTCCCTACGTCAAGGGAAAGCTATTTTATGCGGGAGAAAAAAACTGTAAAAAATTATTTAGTCTCAAAAACACATTTGTGGAAATTTTGCAAGCTGATGCTTATGATTTATGCCTTACCCTGCAGGTTATATTTTAATTTAAAAACTTCGATCCAAGTTTTATTGAGTTGTATTTATTTGGCCTCTAGTGGGAGGCAGCGAAATAGATAATGTGTTCTTCTGAAAGACTTGCCTCCTTAGATGTCTCAATTCCCATCTTTCAGGTATACCTTAGAACTTGGGCTAAAAGAAATTCTCTTTCCTTACCGCGCCAGCCACAGGCATGTTTGCTATCCTTTCTCACCACAAGTTGGGCCGCTTTATGACTTTGAATGGTCTTCTGAGCATCACTTTTAACATAGGAAGAATATAGGCCTTTTTTCTTAGGAGTTCAGAGACCTTGGAAATGTTCAAGTGCTGATTTATCACTGACCTGGGGAAGCGTTCCTTCAACACAGGTGCCACAGCCTGGCGTTTACTGCTCGGCCAGCTTTAGAAACTCATGGTTTAGGAACTCATGGTCCCACTGGGGAGGACGCGTTCAGATGAGCCGCAGGCCTTCATGGAGAAGGGGCTCTGTTTGTTGTGATTTACTCCTCCTGTGCTGTGCTCATGGTGCATTTCAGTTTTTTTAAGATTTTATTTATTTATTCAGGGGGTGTAGATAGTGAGAGGGAGCATGAGTAGGGGGAGGGGAGAGGGAGAAGCAGACTCCCCGCTGTGCTGAGAACCCGACAGAGGACTCGATCCCAGGACCCTGGGACCATGACCTGAGCTGAAGGCAGATGCTTAACAGACTGAGCCCCCCAGGTGCCCTGGTGCATTTCAGTTTTAAAGACTTTGTTCCGGTAAAGATGAATCCATATACCAGTGTCTAAGTAAGGGATGCCTGGACAGGAGCATGGTGTATCTTTTGAGTCAAAGAGGGCAGCGTTGAAGCTGAATTTCTGCCTCCACCCTCCAAAGGAATATTTATGATGATCCCTCAGGACTCACTCTGGCTTGGGATCTAAACAATTAGTTACTAGACACAGAGTGGAGGTATGGGGTTTTCCTCCCCATAGCTTGAGATGCCTTCTGCCATAGAAGTGCTCAGGAGGGTCAAGGACGTAAAATCCCTTCCCCCAGCCGTGTTGAGGTGGTTCTTCCTGGAGTCCTCCCATCTGAGGCAGGCTGTCGAGGCATCCTACAACTCCAAAACCACCCACAAAACATCACAACCTGATGGCACTACCAGGGACACAAAAGACTAGACCATAAGGCATGTGATCACTGGTGTGCTGGTGAATGTTTAACAACTGGTTGGCTGGGGTGGATGTATGCTTGCTATAAACATGGCTGATAAAAGGATGTAGAACATATGAGTCACAAGTAAAATAATCTATGTGATACTTAAAAAAAAAAAAGATTTTATTTATTTACTTGAGAGAGAGTGAGAGAGAGCATGAGAGGGGCGAGGGTCAGAGGGAGAAGCAGACTCCTGGCTGAGCTGGGAGCCTGATGTGGGACTCGATTCGGAGACTCCAGGATCATGACCTGAGCCGAAGGCAGTCGCTTAGCCAACTGAGCCACCCAGGTGCCCCTATGTGATACTTTCTGTTATAAATCCCATACACTTATAATTTAAGTATGATTTCCTATTTCTTATAAAATCCTGAGCCAGATGAAGTCTAGCCCAGCACACGCTGCTTGTGATCACAGAGGCGCTACATAAGAAGCAAGGAAGTGGAAAATCTCCTGTGTGTTCAGAATCAAAGTTGTCCATGAGCCCCCTTGTGGCTAAAAACAGATGCTTTGATTTTTCATCACAAATAAAATCATAGGTTTGTTTTAAGTGGAAAAAAAAAAAAAAAGAGTCCTTGATTGCGGGCTGAGGAAAAGATTTGTAAGATTGTTCTTGGGAGAGAGCTGTGGGCATGAGCCTTTCCTGGCATTTCTCCAAGAGCTTGGAACATGTGTGCCTACCAGGGGGGGATGTTGTGCAGTCGGAGAGCAAGAGAAGAGCCATCTAAACACCCTGAGGGTGTGGTGGGGCCAGTCTGTATCCCCGGGTTGCTGGGAATAGTTGGGTGTGTGTAGAAGGGACAGCAGGTGGGTAAACCAAGAGCCAGCGTGGGGAGTTGAGACTGGTTAAGACAGCCCTGAAGCCTGGAGGGGTCCAGCAGGGGAAATGAAGAACCCAGGAAAGTAAGGAATCAGCTTCAACCATGTAGAGCATGGTTACCAGAGAGCGTCAAGAAGAGAGCACGAAGCCACCTACCAAGGAATTGTCCTGCCTCCCGTCACTTCTGCCTGAGCAGAGATGGGCAGGAATTGACCACTCAAATGTCAACTTCATAACTTAGCCAGGAGGAGGAGTGGAAGTCTTAATGTGAATCAACTTTGAAGTGCTGCTTAATATCTTGGACCAAATTCTTTTCATTTTTGAATTGAGACATGCTTTGTTACCTACAAGGGTTTTGACATTACTTGAAACATAAGCAAAAAAAAAAAAATCACAGGGTGTGCCAAGTTTCCATCCAAGACAAGGGAAGAGCCAATGAATTAAAAAAAAAAAAAAAAATGGAGGGGAGCAGAAGTAGAGGGAAAGAGAGAGAATCTTAAGCAGGCTTCATGCCAGCACAAAGCCCAACGAGGGGCTCGATCTCACTACCCTAAGATCAGGACCTGAGCTGAAATCAAGACGGGACACTTACCCGACTGAGCCACCCAGGTGCTCCCCAATAAATCAATTTAATGAGATACGGAGAAACAAATATAAACATAGTACGGATTAAATCACAAACTGTGCTTGTTTAATGTGTGGTATGTGAGTTACAGGTTGAAAAAATATCAAGTCAGGGTGCAAAGAACCAGTCTGGTATCTGTGATTCTAAAAATATCTGTTTCTGATACAAAGAGAAGAGACATTCAGTCCTTTTGTGGATAGCAAAATCTTCCTGCATTTGAGATTTCATTAGCTCTAAGTCACCAAACTTAGTTTCTAGTTTGTTTCTTGTTGGGGATGCCATTAGGCATAGTAGAAATGGAAGTCCACCCATTAGGTGTTCCAAGTCAGCTGCTATCCTGACTCCTCTCTACTCAAGACACCCTGTTTATCAGGATTTCCAGAGGAGATAAGGCTACCCAGCTGCCAGCAATAGAAAATCCCTTTGAGAATACAACTATTCCATACCCAACTGGAATGGGGAAAATAAAGCAGATATTTTATAATTCAGTTTCAAGAAAGCTCTTTCCCTTGAAATTTTCATTTTAATTAAAAGTGATTTTTTTTTTCCTTTTGGCCATGAATCATCCAGACAGTTTCTACAACTTATACATAGCAATTTTGTGTGTGTGTGTGTGTGTGTGGTTGAAGGAAAAATAGTTTGTTCAGTATCAGCCAATAACTCTTAATCATGTCCTGCCATGAGATTCCCCATGGGATGGGCGATCTTTCGTCTGTGACTAATGATCTGTGTTTGTTTTCCCTTTGATGCAGAAGCCCATTTTCCCATGTAAACTCTGAAACAAAACCACCAGATGCCAGGAAGTGTTTGTATGCTGGTACAAAAAAGGTTTCAGTGTTTTTTCATTATTATGATCTCCGTGGAATTATCCACTAAAAACACCGATGCCCAGTAGGAGATATTATTATCAATATAAAAATAGCAACTTTGCGGGCGCCTGGGTGGCTCAGTGGGTTAAGCCGCTGCCTTCGGCTCAGGTCATGATCTCAGGGTCCTGGGATCGAGTCCCACATCGGGCTCTCTGCTCAGCAGGGAGCCTGCTTCCTCCTCTCTCTCTGCCTGCCTCTGCCTACTTGTGTTCTGTCAAATAAATAAAAAAAAAAAAAAAAAAAAATAGCAACTTTGCAAAAAAACAAAAAGTTCCCCATTTGGCCACTGCCAGAAGTGTTTCATTCATATTATTTCTGATATGTTGAATACAAATATTAAATATGGGTAAAATCAATAAAAGAAGAAAAAAATTGAATTTATCTAAAACCAAAAACAATATATACTCCTATGGTTTCTTCTAAGAAACAATATCATAGGAGTTTTTAATTTCACATTTTTATATCGATTGAGATCGTATATCGTTAATATCATTAATATGCTTATACGTCAATATGTTAATACCGTTAATATGGTTGAAGATGATAGAAGTTGGTAGAGACACTCTGGAGTTAAACATAGAACCCTGAGTACTATGATGACTTTATCATACCTAAGCTACTTATCTAAATCTTGACACCTTGTTTATAAATTATAAGGAGGCAGTTCTACCAGAAGGAAGCACAGTCCTTTTCTGTTTATCATTCTGCATTTGTATTTTGCAGCCTCCGAAATTTTGAATTTTTGTCTTTTTGCTTGTAGGGTTACAGTGACTGCAATGTGCAACATGGACTTCAGCCGATTTCCCCTGGACACACAAACGTGCTCCCTTGAGATTGAAAGCTGTGAGTAGACTGTCCCAGACAGAAGCCCACAAAACCCAAGTAATTCCCAACACCGCTCTCAGTTAGCAGGAACAGCATAGTCCCCTCATTCATGGCTAGTGATTGTTTTCAGTGATTTTTTTAGATTAAAGCTAAGTGCAGAGTAATTTTGAAAATCAGGAGCAAATTTGGGGCTAAAACCTCCATTCCTATAATAGATCCTTTTAATGGTGCTAAGGTAATGGTTTTAAACTTGGTTCTGTGGGAACCTGGGCAATAGCTTGGGGGGTGGTGGTAGAGGGCTCAGCAAATCTGGGTCTCCATGTGCAGCTATTTCTACCTGGTGTCCAATGTATGAGCTCATTTTGATCTGTTTTTATTATTCCTCTGAAAAAGATTTCTGTTGAAGAAGAGATTTCATGCCAAAAACATGTTTGTAACAATTGCCTGTGGGAATTGCCCAGGTGAGCGCAGGTGGCCCTTGAGAGCCTCAGGCACAACTGAGGGGCCTCAGGACCCTTGCACACATGGATGCTCTGCCCAGGTTAAGAGCCAAGCTCTGGGAAAAGCAAGGCTGAGGCAGCGTCAAGAACTACTTGCTTGCATCTCCAGGTCTCTACACCACTGCTCTGTTTTTCAGTCTTTGCCCAAATACTTCCTTTGATGGGCACAGTCTGGACTCTCCCATAATTCCAACTGTCCACTCCTCCCAAGCGAATACCAGCACCCACCCACTGGCCCTTCCTGGCTGGTGACCAAGCCCTAGGGAGGAATCTCTTTGGCCCAGGGCACCTTTGTAGCCTACCTGCATTTGTGGCAGTGAGTCAGCGATCTCCTGGCCCAAGTCATCTGGGGTGGAGGAGGGCAGGCATGTTGATGCAGAGGTCAAATGGACACCTGCATAGGGCACTGAATGTGGAAAAAGGGAGTAATAAATCCCAGGACCAAGGGAGAAACTGAACTACCCACCACATAGTGGCTTCCCACCTGCAGTCATTTCACCCTCAGCAGCTCCCAGGAGAAGGTTACTATTATTTCCATTCTACATGGAGGGACATAACTGGCCTGAGGACATAGCTCTAAGGACTTAACTCATTGGCTCCAGTCCCTTGCTTTCCCTAGCACACCCAGCTAGCTCCATCGGGAATGTGCATTCCAGGCTGCATCAGGTAGGATGCACAGAGAAACAGAATATTGGAGATACACAGTAAGAGATATTAAGGGCAAGGAATTGTGCGAGCATGGGAGCTGGCGAGGCAAGTCTGTGCTGGTCGGAAGAGCAAGCTGGGAACCCCCGGGTGGGACCTGAGCCTGCCTTCCACTTGCAGAATTTCTTCTTCTTGGGGAAACCTCAAATCTGCTCTTAAAGCTTTTCAACTGATCAGATCAGAAAAAGGATCATCTCCTTTACTTCAAGTGAACCGATTGTAGGCATCTGGTCTACCAAGCATCTTCAGAGCAACACCTAGATTAGTGTTCGATTGAATAACTGGGTGCTCCAGCCCAGCCAAGTGGATACGTAAAACCAATCCTCACACGGGTCAAGGGTAAGATATAGAATAAAACAGAGGAATAAAATAGGGCATCAGGGAGCTCCAGAACAACTGTTGAACACGTGGGCAGGCTGGAGTGGCCGCTGTTAGGTTTTTGCCTCAGGTCTGTCCAGGCTGCTGGTAGGTTTGCTCAGCTGGAGTCCCGTGTGTGCCCACTAAAGTGGGTGAGGGTCAAGGGCGTGGCAGCGCCAGAGGGTGTGGTCCTTCTGAGGGAATCTCTGTGATTTTACCCTGGGTAGGAGCAACTGGAAGCCTGCAGAGAAGGGCCTTGTGTTCTCTTGCATCACTTTGTGAGTCCTTTCTTGTTAGAACACAGTCCCTTTACCTTGAGTATTTAAAGATATTCGCCATCAACGGATGCATTACCATGCTTCGGAAGGAGAAAAGAAAGGGCTAAATCAGCCTAGCTAAGGCAGTTTTGCCACAATTTCACCATTTCTGCTCTATAAGGGTATAGCAGATTCATTCGTGTTAACTTAATAAATGGCAGGTTACATTGTGGGGTGAACACTTTTGCAGGAATTAGGAGCATTGAGGCTCGAGGGCTTTGCTCTGATGACTTCTGGAAGACTAGGGAGAATTCATTTGTCTTTTTTTTTTTTTTAAGATTTTATTTATTTATTTGACAGAGAGAGATCACAAGTAGGCAGAGAGGCAGGCAGAGAGAGAGAGGAGGAAGCAGGCTTCCTGCTGAGCAGAGAGCAGGATGCAGGACTTGATCCCAGGATCCTGAGGGGACTTGATCCCGGGATCCTGAGATCATGACCTGAGCTGAAGGCAGAGGCTTAACGCACTGAGCCCCCCAGGCACCCTTATTTGTCTTTTTAAAAATGTTGTTTTGCTTCATCTAAACTGCGGCTTGTTTATTCACCTCTCTTACTCCCAACTCAATAGTTCAGGTGGGAGATGTGGAGCTGCCCCCTGCGGAGCACCACAGACAGGCCTGGCTTCCCACCCCCTCGTACCTGCGCCTGATGCTGTCTCCTGTCTTTTCAGATGCCTACACGGAGGATGACCTCATGCTGTACTGGAAAAAGGGCAACGACTCCTTAAAGACGGATGAACGGATCTCGCTCTCCCAGTTCCTCATTCAAGAATTCCACACCACCACTAAACTGGCCTTCTACAGCAGTACAGGTGGGGGCAGGTGGGGCCTGGGTGGGGGGTGGTCAGCGCTAGCCTGGCTGGGTGGGTCATCCTCTCTTTTAGGAAAGGTGTCAGTGGGTTGTCAAGGGAGCATTGCCTGTGCCACCTGGATTTGAAGCCAAAGATGGAAATCCTAAATCAGGTCGAGGGGGTGGCAAGCATGGGGGAGAGGTGCTTTTTGGATACCACCAAAGCATCTGGAAGTGATAATCTAGAGAATATTAGTAAAGACTCAGACATCAGCCAGGTGAGGAGATTCGTTTGAGCCAGTCATTTCCAAGCTTAGCAGCTGGCATTTCACCCCAGATAGGATTCCCAGAACCCCCTCCTCTGTAGGCAAGAAACTGTTCTATTTTAGCTCTGCTGATTTCTGTTCTCTATTACTCAATTTCTGATTTCTGAAATAACCCTGAGAATCAGGGTTATTCTGATTTCTGTACTCAATTAATCTTCCCTCCCTCTCTTTTTTTCTGGAATGAATTCTCGCTTAACTATACTGCTTGCACAGGTCCACTTTATAACCTTGGCACCCTCCTTGCTTGCTCTGAATGGGCTTGCCCCCTCTCCTGGCCTGGGGGCATGTTCTGTGCTCTTCCTCCTGGCGGCTGAGGTGAACAGCTCTCTCTAACCCTTACCCCAGTCTTGATTAATCAGCTTTAGGATGATGTTATTCAAACCTTTATGTAGTTTCTTTTCTTTTTCTTTCTTTTTTTTTACTAAGCTCAGCGTGGGGTCCAACGTAAGGCTTGAACTCACGACTCTGAGTTCAAGACCTGAGCTGAGATCAAGAGTAGGATGCTTAGCCGCCTGAGCTACCCAAGCGCCTGTCTTTATGTGGTTTCTTTTGCCAAAACATTGCACGACTGCACAGGAAGTACAACCTTTTAAGTCTTCTTATCTGTAGCAGAGGGCACTGCTTTACTCCCAGCATATCATGGCAATCCAATATACCCCACCTTCTGTATACATCACTCAGGAGTCTTGGTTTTTCAGGGGACCCCCACTTCATCCTTAGCATTCTGACACTTCCTCTTGTCTTAGTCTCTTTGGGCTGCTATCACAAAAAGACCATAGACTGGGCAACTTCAGAAATAAAGAGAAATTTACTTCTCACAATTCTGGAGGCTGGTAAGTCCAAGATCAAGATGCTGGCAGAGTCAGTGTCTGATGAGAGCCCGCTTCCCAGTTCATAGACAGCCACCTTCTTGCTGTGTCCTCACATGGGAGAAGGTGCAAGGGAGCAATCTGGGGTCTCTTTTATGGGGTCACTAATCCCACTCGTGACGTAATCACTTCCGAAGGCCCCACCTCCAAATACCATCATGTTGAGGATTAGGTTTCAACATACAAATTTAGGTGGGTGGGGGGTGGGGAGGTGTGGAGGGGCAGACAGTCAGTCCACAGTGCCTCTACAATCTCTTTCTGGGACTGCTCTACAGTGACAAGCACTGTATTATAATTGTCCAGGATGCCAGGGATTCAAGTTAAAGTTGCCAAGTCTCCATTTCATGTTCAGACCTTGCCTTCCTGGGTTTATCCTGCTTTTTCCTTTTCCTTCCATCTTTCTCCTGTTCCTTTGAACGCCTCCATGCATATTTTCTCCTTGTACAGGATGTAAGAGGAGCTAAAGCATGCTGAGCCTGTGATCATTTACTGTTCCTAAATGCAATGTTTGCGTTAGCGTGGTATTTTAACTTTAAAACATTTGCCTCCATAAAGAAATCCAAAGGGGCTTGTTTAAATAAATGTTTCTCAAACTTTATCATGCAGATAAGTCATCTGGCAAATATTGTTAAAAGGAGATTCTGATACAGTAAATCCGGGGGGTGGGGCTGAGAGTCTGCATTTCTAACAAGCAACCAAGTGACGGTGACATTACTGGGCTCTGCCCCAAACAATGAGTAACAGGAGTCTTAAATGGCCTTCTCAAGGGGCTTCCTTTATGAACAAGACAGGGGCCAAAGATGTCTGGAGAGGGACTCACCATGTGGCGTAGGTTATCATATAATCACTCCCACTGGTTTTATTTCCTCTCTGTAAATGTCTGGCAAGTTTCCAAGGAAGTGTCTAGGGATTTTTGAGTCCCAGAACAGAATGGGTTGTGTGCAGGAGGTCAGCTGCAATGATGTTTGGTATCTTTTCTTCCTTGTGTCCCCCAGGCTGGTACAACCGTCTGTACATTAACTTCACGTTGCGACGCCACATCTTCTTTTTCTTGCTCCAAACTTACTTTCCGGCCACCCTGATGGTCATGCTGTCCTGGGTCTCCTTCTGGATTGACCGCAGAGCTGTGCCCGCCAGAGTCCCTTTAGGTAAGGAACATCTCAAGTGTGTCTTTTAGGCATTTGAAAATACAAGTAATTTCTTCCAGATGAAACCATTCATTTCAAATTGGCTCTACACCCCTGTTGGCATGATAACTTGGAAACACCAGGTTATTGATTCACGGGTCAAATACTATTATTAAGGACCTATGTGGCAAAACTGTTTCCAGGGCCCCACGAGTGCCCGTGCAAACAACCCCCTTTTAGTTTTGTTAGAACCATGTTCTGGGGTCGGTGGTCCTGGTGTGTGGGTGCTTTTTCTGCTCACTTGCATGAGGACACCACTTTATAAAACAGGGCTTCTCCAAAGGTGGCCTAAGGGATCTTTGTAATGGCATCTCTGGGGGAATTTGTTTAAAATAAAGAATCCCGTGTCTCATCTACAAGTTTAGAATCAGAATCTCTGAGAAAGGACCAGAACCTACACTTTGAACAAGGTCTCCTAGTAATTCTGACCCATACTCAGGTCTGAAAATTCCTACTCTGTAAGCATTTTGTGAATAGCTCTTTGCCATCAGCTCTCTCCCCCACCCTAAATGTCACACCCACTCAGTCACACCACCATTGCTCGCTCAGTGGTTCCAAGGCTTCAAGGGGGGAGGGAGGGTGACTGCCAAGGTTTTAGTGACACTGAGTTGGAGCTGGCTCTTAAGGTGACCTCAGTTCCCTGTGACTCAGTTGTTTGCCAAGCAAATGTTCTGAGCTTAATCTGAAATCCCAGGCAAACACCCTTCTGACAAATGTCCTGTCCTTTAGCAACTGTCCCATAGCTTGAACAGTCCTGTGCTAAATGGACATTCTAGTTTCAAAAATCTAACCCCCCTAGCTGAGGCCAGCATCATTCTTGATAAAATTGGCCTCCACGTCCTCAAGTCAACTTTGCTGAATGGGTAGCCTAGTCTGGCATTGGGTTGGCTGTCAGAATTGCTCTGACTGCTGATAATACAGGCCCAGGACTGCAAGATCCTACACCAGCAGCAAGGACACCAGTACTGAAATATACTTTTCCCCCCGTTTGGGGAGGTAGTTATAAGAAATACATATATACCTGCTCCTATGCATAATCTCGGATTTATTTATTTACTTATTTATTAATTTATTATTTTTAAATATTTTATTTTGGGGGGTACCTGGGTGGCTCAGTGGGTTAAGCCTCTGCCTTCAGCTCAGGTCTTGATCTCAGCGTCCTGGGATAGAGCGCCGCATCAGGCTTTCTGCTCAGTAGAGAGCCTGCTTCCTCCTTTCTCTCTGCCTGCCTCTCTGCCTGATCTCTCTCTCTCTCTGTCAAATAAATAAAAATCTTTAAAAATATATTTTATTTTTTAAAATAACCTCTATGCCCAATGTGGGGCTTGAACTCACCACCTCAAGATCGCAGGCTCTATTGACTGAGCCAGTGGGGTGCCCCTATAGATCTCTGTTTTAACCAATTGAATGGAAAAATAAATGTCTTGTTGCCAGAATGTCTAGGGCGGGCTCTCCTGGAAGGACAAGGTGAGACAGATGGTGTTGGCCAGTATGTGGTGGGAGGGGGTGGGTGAGTATAAGAGGTGAAGGAACAGAAGAAGCTTCCTAAAAGCCAAATTTTGAGGGGTCCCTAGGTGGTTCAACAGGTTAAGAATCTGCCTTAGACTCAGGCCCTGATCTCAGGGTCCTGGGATCAAGCATGGAGAGAGGGCTCTCTACTCCACAAGGAGTCTACCTCTCCCTCTCCCGCTGTTCTCTCGCTCGCTCGCTCTTGCTCTCTCAAATAAATACATAAATCTATCTTAAAAAAGAAAGCTAAATCTTGAAAGATGAGCAGGTGTTTGCTAGACAGAGGGGCAGGGACGGAGATACTCTAGGAGAAAGGAGCAGAAGGGACAAAGAACAGAGGAGTGAAGCCACCCAGGGTCTTCGGTCAAAGGCAAACGACTGCTTGTTTCTCACTCTGTTCGCAGGTATCACCACCGTGCTGACCATGTCCACCATCATCACGGGCGTGAACGCCTCCATGCCCCGCGTCTCCTACATCAAGGCGGTGGACATCTACCTGTGGGTCAGCTTCGTGTTCGTGTTCCTGTCGGTGCTGGAGTATGCAGCTGTCAACTACCTGACCACCGTGCAGGAGCGCAAGGAGCGCAAGCTGCGCGAGAAGGTGACCTTAACACGAGTGAGGGGTCTGCTCGGGGATAGAGAGCCTGGTCTAGCTCTGGACCATGGGCACGTCAGACCTTCTCTGTAAATTGGGGTGGTGACATCCCCTCCACCTGCTTCACCAGCTGGTGTGAAGAGCAAACAAAATAATACATGAAAACAGTGTGAAATTTACCCTGGCTACATCTTTCAGTCATTCAAATATTTATTTAGCGCCTGCCACATATCAGCAGCTAAGCCAAGTTAATTAAGACAAAGTCCCTTTAATCGTGGTGGTGTTCATTGTTTAGTGCTAAAAACAAGATGACAGTTCAACATGGTGAAACAATTATTTGTGAACCCAGAGGGGTAAAAAACAAACAAAAAAAAGAAACCAAAAAAAAAGCAAACAAACAAAACACTTCCAGGGAAGCACATCCTCCCTTCTAGGAACCTCTCTTTCATATGTGATTTCTGGAATCACCTTCCCTCCCACCCGGCTTTTCTTTCTTCCTCCTGTCCAGTCAAATGGTTCTTTCCTCCAGAAACCTAGAACCAAGTAGGAGTAAACTAGCACCACGATGCTACACCTTTCAGTCCCCACCCCATCACACCACACTACATACACATAATGTTTTCAGAAACATTTTTATCAGGGCTCCTATCAGTTTCTGACCTCAGGGGGAACGGGACAATTATCTGATCAGGAACATTCGGGGGGGTCTCTGACACGATGTGATGTTCCCTGAGAGTTGCTCCGTAGACTTGGAACAAAAACGGACACCTGCTCTTTTAGCACGTTCCCCTGCTGACACCATTATTTCCCCAAGCCCCGCCCCTAACTGGGAGTAAAAGAACAGAGAAAAGGTCACCGAGACCAGATGGCAGTTTCTTCTGAGAGCCTGGGCAGAGCTCACATCCCAGTGTGTGTTTGCTGTGTTGGCAGCTTCCTTGCACCTGTGGAATACCCCAGCCTCGAGGCGTCATGCTGGAGGGCAGCTACAGCGACGGGGAGGTTAATGACCTGGGCAGCTACATACCCAAGAATGGAGAGAAGCCAGAAGAGATGATGGTGCAGCTGACCTTGGCCTCGGAGAGGAGCTCCCCACAGAGGAAAAGCCAGAGGAGCAGCTACGTGAGCATGAGGATTGACACCCATGCCATTGACAAATACTCCAGGATAATTTTTCCGGCAGCATATATTTTATTCAATTTAATATACTGGTCTATTTTCTCATAAATGCCTGTAACTCTATAAATTTCACCTTCTTCTGTATGTGTCACAGAAATACCTGTGTGATGGAAGTAATTTAAGGTTATGAGGCAATTAAAGTTCCCACTACCCACCCTTCTCCTGCTTTCCAAAACTACATAGACAACATATTCACTGCTTTAATTTGCACTTACTAACCCCCTGTTGCATCCACAGCACAGCATGCTGCCAGGAATAGGACACCCATAGCAACTGGTGATAGTTGTTACTGGAATCCCCTGGAAGAGCACGCTGCCCGTGTTGGGGACACGCTGTAGCTTAACCTGTAGCGATTATTCACATGAATGACGCCCTCTGTGCACACGTCATTATATTCCCTGGACTCGGTGGGATTGGGAAGCACTGAAGTTCACTTGCGTGAAACATACAAGCACCTAAATCCCCACTTGGACCAAAATTCATGCTTCACTTCATATCTATTCCTTATTTTTCAATGTGTCTCCTCATGTTTATTTTAATACAAGGCAAAAATAATTTCCCTGTTTTTATTTATGTCTTGCGGTTCATGAGGTTTCACCTCTTCAGAAGCAAAGCTCTTTAGATTGGTGCAATGACTTCTGATTTGGGGGGATGGGGAGTCTCCCTCGTAGGGAAGCTATGAAGAAGATGGTCTATGCATATGCGTTCTGTCAGTTCTGTCATAGAGATAAATAGCTTAGAAAACTTGTGCTTCAGTGTCTCCTGTTTCATAATAATGGCTTCATGTAGTTCCACCTTGGAGCATGTCCTAGTTCAAAGTGAAGTCCTTTCTCAGGAGTGTGGTACCTTCACTGAGGAACTTGGGAATAGACAGTTGTCATCATAAACACTTCAAGAAAACACATCTTTTGGGACTATTACTAGTTACTTATTAGGAGGAGAAATATTCACATGGTTTCTGGAGAAAAAAAGAACACCAGAAAGAAAAAGAAATGGGAAGACATCACTGTACATCTCCAGTTATATTTAGTGAATGCCAGAATTTTCTGTGAACCAGAAAACAATGGCCCCCTCTCGCTAGGGCATGGGATAAGAGAGAGGATTCTAACTTGATGTATTATTGAAAAATAAACAAGCTATTGTGCTGTGAAGTGTGTAAACCTGGCGATTCACAGACCTGTACCCCTGGGGCTAATAATATATTATATGTTTATTAAATAAATAAATAAGCTATTCATACTATACACCTACAGGATCAACCCCCACCCAACTTATCCAAACAGTACTTGTTCGAAACTCACTTTAATAAAGTGAATTCTACACAATGATGTCATTTTCTTTCCACAGGTACTTGAGCTGAGCATCCATACTAAATAATATCTCTTCATACGAGAACTATGCTTCATTCTAGTATGACAATAAAACCATATCTGCACAAATCCTAATTACAAGGTAGTCTTCCATTTCCCCCACTTAAAAACGCCTTCAAGAAGATACTTAAAGGGATATAGATGAAATAGTTAAACATTACCTTTTGATATTTAAAAACATTTTGAACATTGCTTTCTCATGCTTATTTTATGAAACAATTTCAATCAAATTCTTCACAAACATCCTTGCCACTCACTTCTCGCTCGTGACCACAGCCACTCTGAGTCATCTAGCAAGGTTTCCAGGGCACATCATGTCAATTTCCATCCACTTTGTTTGGGCTGTATGTAGAGGATGCTGTATGAGTTTACTAAAGCTGCCATAGCAGGTGGCTTAAATGACACCAATTTATTTTCTCTTGGTTCTGGAGGCTGGAAGTCCAAGAGCAAGGTGCTGGCAGGTTTGGTTTCTCCTGAGGTCTCTCCCCTTGACTTACAGATGGTCACCTTCTTGCTATGTCTGAGCATGGCCTTTTTCTCTGAGCCCATGCATCCCTAGATGTTTCTTTCTTTTCTAGAAGGATACTAGAACTACTGGAGTAGAGCTCCACCCTTACGATCTCATTTAACTTTAATTGCCTCTTTAAAAGCCCTGTCTCCAAATAAGTCACCATGGGAGTGAAGACTTCAGCAAATAAATTGGGGGGAGGGGTAGAGTGAGGGCAAAATTCAGTCCAGAACAGCTGTCCATGTTGTCACGTCCATTATGTTATTTGCATAATAGTACACCTTATACATGTTTACTCTTGATCTTTATAACATAATCACTTACAGTACTTTTTTTTTTTAAGTTTATAGTGATCTCCACACTGGTAGTAAGGAAGAAAAAGTAATGAAATTCATGTTAAATTTTTTTGCTATCTTGAAGCAATTCTCGCAGGGGACCTCTTCAAGCATTTCAAACTAGCACTGACGGAGGTTATTTCCATGCTCACGTTTCCTCCAGGCCGTACCTTGCTGTCAAGCTACATGTGGGAGAAAGAACTCTAATACGACTTTGTAAAGACTTCAGTATAAAGCAGCTCCCTCTTTCTGGTGGATAATTTTGGAGAGGACCTCACCACATATGTGGGCATCTATATAGTACTTCATGAAGTTTTGCTGGGATAACTGGAGAATAGGAAGATGTGGTTAATAAAATTGCTTGGTTAAGAGGCAGGTACCATTATATGCCCATATTAAATAATTTTTCAAGAGTCAAAATACTGTAACGTACAGTTGACTTGACCTATAGCAAACATAATGTATTCTCTATCTGGTAGTTCAGGATTTTGAGGGTTTATCATCATTTTTGTGCTATAATGTGGACATCATAAAGGTGTGTAGAGTGTTAGCCAGGAAGGAACTGGGGTCAGTCAGACCAGCCTTGACTCAATGGCAATATTCTCTTTCTGTGTTACATATCCCTAACCAATACTCATTAGCTTTTTCATAATTCACATCTTAGAGAAGAGTGGTAATGCTAGGTTTTAGAAAGAATAAGAAATGGCTTGTTAATAACAATGAAACCTCACATTTGTAAAACCCAGTTTTACACAAGTACTTCTTTTTTTTTTTTTTTTTTAAGTAGGCTCCACACCCAGCATGGAGCCCAGTGCAGGACTTGAACTCACATAATCCTGAAATCAAGACCTGAGCTGAAATCAAGAGTTGGATGCTTAACCGTCTGAGCCATGCAGGTGCCCCACAAACAAGCACTTATTTATTTATTTATTTATTTATTTGTCAGAGACGGAGAGGGAGAGAGCCAGAGCACACAAGCAAGGGGTGAGGCAGAGGGAGAGAGAGAAGTAGATTCCCTGATGAGCAGGGAGCCCAACACAAGGCTCCATCTCAGGATCCTGGGATCATGATCTGAGTCGAAGGCAGACGTTTATCGTACTGAGCCACCCAGCATCCCACAAACAAATGCTTTTGATGTGGCACACTGGGAGCAAATGGTCAAGAATGAATTCTTGAGATGTCTTTGGTGCAAAAAAAGGTGTGTGTGTGTGTGTGTGTGTAAGAGTGCAAAAAAGGTGATTTTATTAAACCATAGGGACAGGACCTGTGGGGAGAAAGAGCTGCACTGGGCTTGTGAGGAGTGACTGATTACACACTTTCAAGTAGGGAAGAGGTTAGAGAGAGCCTAAGTTTCTAAATGCAAGGTTTCTAGGACCTTCGGGGCAGTTTTTGTTAGGATAAGTTAATTTACCTCTGTCTAGTAAATCCTTAGTCATGAGACCCTTCAAATGTGTATCAGTGGGCCATCTGTTTGGAGGAAGGTTGCTAACATATCTTGGAAAGGAAGAGATAAAGGCAGTTTCTGAAGGGATTTTCATATGTTAAAGAAGTCTTACACGATCCTAGAGGTTGGGCTAAGGTCAAGTTAAAGTTGCCTTTTGCCTCTAGCAGAGTATTAATACTGAAGCGGTTGAGCTCCACGAGGAAGGAAGGTCACTCTGCTGTCCCAAGTACTTGTCAATGGGCTGTAAGTTGTAAGGAAGTTTAAATTTTTTCTACATTTCTTTCACCTTTGTTCTCCACATCACTTTCACATAGTGTATTTGTATTAAAGATTCCTAAGTTTCAAGTACAGAAACCTTTCATTTTGTGATAACTCACTGAAGAACCCATACGAAGAGACATAGACTAAGAAGTCAGTGAAGGGGGGGCACCTGGGTGTCTCAGTTGGTTAAGTGTCCGCCTTAGGCCTTCGTCTCAGGGCGTGATCTTCAGATCCTGGGATTAGGCCCCATGTTGGGCTCCCTGCTTAGCAGGGAGCCTGCTTCTCCTTCTCCCTGTGCCCTGCCCTGCCCCTCCCTGCTCACAATGCTCTCTCTCTCTCCCTCATATAAACAAAATCTTTTTTTTTAAAGATTTTATTTCTTTATTTGACAGAGAGAGACAGAGCAAGAGAGGGAACACAAGCAGGGGGAGTGGGAGAGGGAGAAGCAGGCCCTGCCAAGCAGGGAGCCCTATGTGGGGCTAGATCCCAGGACCCTAGGATCATGACCTGAGCCTAAGGCAGATGCCCAATGACTGAGCCACCCAGGTGCCCCTCATATAAACAAAATCTTTAAAAAAAAATCAGTGAAAGAAAAGAGTAAGATAAATTCTCGATGAAAAAACAAACAACACTTCCATTTTCAGGCCAATGAGAGTTGAACACAACCCTAATGAATGCAAGATACAATTCATTCTTTTTTTGGTCTATACAGCATTCGACACTTTGATTTGTCTGAGGAATTTGACAGCACCTTTGGTATTTTGTAGCTTGAACCCTCCTGTACCTACCTGTTTGTCCCATATACAAAAGCCCTTTAGACTTTATAGCTCTTTTTTATTCTGAAAACTGAAAATAAGACAGAGAAACACAATGTATAAAGAAATGCAAAATGTAAATACTCCCCAAGTCTCTACCATTTCCTTGGTTTAAAAATTTAATTGACATTTCTAAGAGTAGTATTAACACTGCGGAAAAACTACTAGAGCAAGAAAAAAGGTCCTGGCAACAAATATTAAATATAATCTTAATTTGGGGGGTTGCAACATAGAACCTACGTGAATGTAATTCTAAAACATTGTCCCTAAAAAGGATAGATTCTAAGGAAATGAAAAGTATTGTAGGCTGAGAGGTCAATAGAATTATTTGATAAGGATTAAATAGAGAGGAACACGTGCTCGCTTCGGCAGCACAGATACTAAAATTGGAACAATACAGAGAAGATTAGCAGGGTCCCTGCACCAAGGATGACACGCAAATTCGTGAAGCGTTCCATATTCAAAATAAATAAATAAATAAATAAATAGGAACGCAAGTTGCTTTAGGAAATATTTCGGGCCACGATGGCAAGATTTCTTGTGTGCAAAAGCCAAGAGTTAAATCTCATTCAGGCACATTTTAACACGATTCCACTTGTTATTTTCTATTAAGTTTCTTTCTCTTAGATCTCCTACCAGAAAGCAATCAACTTAGGATCACCCAATTTAATGATATGCCTAGAAAAAAAATCATTCAAGTGTGATGAGAGAAGAAAAAATCCAACTCTGAAAATTTCTCAGTCTTCACCAAAAGTTGGCACCATTTTCTCAGGTCGTACATCTGCGCACAAGTATCCTCATATGAAAATCAATTTTAGTATTCTGGCTTCCCCCCAAAATACCATGACTACCACTTAACATGAGCCTGGCTCCATAGTTACTGGCTTTGCCATTTCAAATAGTTAACAATCTTGGCAAAATTGTCTTTAGTTATGAAATATGGCATCCTGTACCCACATATGTCTGGTGGATTTACCTAAAAACTGAAGATTTAAGGTACAGCTTTACAACAATGTTCCTGTTTTATAATACTGTTCCATAACACAATATAACTATCATGGCATCCTCCAGTTGGATTTCCATACTGGGGTATTCACTGCATCTATTTTTTAATTGGGATAAAAATACAATCTGATTCTGGCAATTCAGATATCCCCAGAACAGTGTTGGCATCGAGGCCTAGGAATGCGTTAAGAAAGCAGAACCTCAGTACCCGCCTTTCTCCTTCTCTATTAGAACCCGTATTTTATTTTTTTTTCCAAAAAAAAATTTTTTTTTAAGATTTTATATTTATTTGACAGACAGAGATCACAAGTAAGCAGAGAGGCAGGCTGGGGTGGGGAGCGGGAAGCACACTCCCTGCTGAGCAGAGAGCCTGATGCGGGGCTCAATCCCAGGACCCTGGGATCATGACCTGTGCCGAAGGCAGAGGCTTTAACCCACTGAGCCACCCAGCTGATCCTAGAACCCATATTTTAACAAGATCCCTTCAGTGATTCGTGTGGGGGCTACCAGAGAGCCTCGGGGGGTGAAGGAATGTACCCAGGGCAGAACAAAAGAGATAGAAGTTTATTGATCACTCTGTAAGACAGCAGTGGGAGGACAGTAAAGGAGAGACTGTCTGCCACGAAGTAGCATTTATAGGGCAGGATAAGGGAGTATGAAGACTTATGGAATTTTTGGGAAGCCTTTTAGGGTAATCTTAGGCACTGTCCGTGGTTGTAATTAGCGCATTAGTCAGTTAGGGCCTATGGCTATTTGGAGTGGGTCACTTAAAGAGCCTGTCTTCAGCTCTGTGGTCACAGTGGGTTCTCTCACCTTGTTCAGGTTTCCATTGCTCAAGCTTGTTGCCTAAAACAACCATCCATACGTTCAAGTTAGCAAAGCTCTGAACTAGGCTCACACAATCGTGCATCTTTGAGTATCATTCCCAAGAAGGGATTTAAGAGCTACGTGCATACATTCAACAACTCAATACTGAGGGCTGAACTATACGTGCTAAGTCTTGAGTTAAGAGCTATAGCTGGTGTGTTGATCTCGAACAAGTTTGTCAGGAACACTGCTCCCTGCCCCCATACTGCTCCCTGCCCCCTAGTCTACAGCCCTCAAGCATCAAACCCAAAACATCGAACATCAAAAACACAAATGTCTCTACAAGATAGAATGAAATATTTGTCCTGGAAACCACAAAGCTCAACTGAGTTTAAACATTTTTTTTTTTTTTTTAAATTCTAAGGGAGGATGAATCTCAGTTACATGGGATCTAAGTGCAGATTTGGGAAGTAAATTTCCTTGGCGGATGGATAAGTTATAAAAAGCAAAAAACCCTCATAATCCTACTAAGCAGAGGCAACTAGTACTGCTCATCTTTTTTTTCTTTTTTTTTTTTTTTGGTACTTTTTAAAAAAGATTTTTTTTTATTTATTTTACAGACAGAGATCACAGGTAAGCAGAGAGGGAGGTGGGGTGGGGGTGGGCGGAGAGCAGGTTCCCTGCTGAGCAGAGAGCCCCATGCGGGGGCTCGATCCCAGGACCCTGGGATCATGACCTGAGCTGAAGGCTATCACTTAAACCCACTGAGCCACCCAGCCACCCCTTTTTGGTACATTTTTATATAGTTGCCATCATATTTTATATACAAATTACTTTTGGTTCTTTCCTGTAACATAGCATGACCATTTTCCTACTAAGAGCTCTTTATATTCTGCAGTCATTGAAATCATTCCCTATTTTAAACATACAAAGCAACCTTCCTCTTAATATTGGATAAAAAATAATACTGGGATGAATACTCTTATTAGATACATATTCTTGTCACACTATTTCATTATGCTAACAATGAATGTCTGAAATGGATGTTGATTTGAGATCAGTATTTTTTATTATGTTATAGGAGTGTGATTCTAGGCTCCTAGCTTTCTAGGACTTTAAAAATCACAAATGGGATTAAGCTATACCTTAGTAGCATCTGACAATATGGAAAAGCAACCCACTTATACTAGCTTAAGAAAGAAAAGAATATGGGGGAGTTTCACCTACAAAAAGTAAACAGAAGTCCAGCTGGGCCTGATGAACACTGAAAAGTTTTCAGACAGCTTTAATTTTTAGGCAGCATAATACCCTTACATTTCTGGGTGATTGCTGTATTGGCTATTAAGTTTGGGGTACCTGGGTGGCTCAATTGGTTAAGAGACCACTTTCAGCTCAGGTCATGATCTTGGAGTCTCAGGACCAAGTCCTGCATCAGGCTCCCTGATCAGCGCGGAGTCTGCTTCTCCCTCCAGCCCTCCACTTCTCGTGCTCTCTCTCTCTCTCAAATAAATAAATACTCTTAAAAAAAAAAATGTCCTTTGCATGTACATGACATTCAACTCCAGACTTGTCATTAAAATTCTAGGGCTCATCGTCACCTAAATGACACCCCTACCCTAGTCTAAATTCCCAGGAGAGCTAATCCAAATGCCTCCTCACCGATATCAGAATTCCACGTCAGTCTGTATAGGCCTTCCAGAGCGCTGAAAAAGGGTAAACCAGCTCTTCAGGAGACAGGAAAGGAGTTAGCAATCAGAATCAGATTCAGATTTTTCCTCCTTGGTCTACCCTGAGCTCGGGGATGGCTGTCTGCAAATGAGCCCAAAGTGAGAGGGATCCTTCAGACTATTAAAAAAAAGAAACAAAACAAAAATGAAAAAAAAAAAAATCAGCATCTGGTTCAAAATGTAGGACATGCTTTTGAGTATGCAGAAAGTAGGTTCCCTGGCAGTGGAATGCACGGATCAAGCCATACATTAAAAGATGAGTAAATATGGTTGTGACAAATCAAGGTGAGGACAAAAAGCAAGTCTTGATAGTGAAATTATGTTGTCATCTTAGAGTAAGAAATTTGTGGGCACCTGGGTGCCTCAGTTTAGCATCTGCCTTTGGCTCAGGTCATAATCTTAGGGTCCTGGGATCAAGTCCCACATTGGGACTCCCTACTCCATGGGGAGTCTGCTTCTCCCTCTGCCTCCCCCAACTCCATCTCTCATGAATAAATACACGTCTTTAATAAAAAGAAGAAGAAGAAGAAGAAGAAATTTGTGCTATGTGAATTCACTTCTAAGCTTTTGCTATTTTTTTCCTTTTGATTTCCTAATTTTTTTTTTTCCAGTCTTGGATCTATAGAGTAAAGAAATCGCATTTAGGCCAGGAGAACTTAGTTCAGTGGCAGAAGGTGGAAGGGTGTAGAGAAAAAGATGGAGTCATTCAGGTCAAGCAGGAGCCTGTTTCAGATAGGGACCTGTGTCAAGCAGAGATGAATGCAGTTCAGGGTACCGCAGAGAGGTTAAGTGACCCACTCTTGATCTCGAGGTCCTGAGTTCAAGCTCCACATTGAGCTCTATGCTGGATGTGGAGCCTACTTTAAAAAAAAAAAAAAAAAAGGTGGTGTAGCCACACGAGATATCGCTGGGACCAGCATCAGCTGACAGCCCAGCACTCGTAACAAGCAGAAGCAGGGGCCCCAGACTGATTAAAACTCCTTTGAAATGGAGAGGATTTTTGCAGCAAAGTGTCACTCTTCAGGCATAACCCCTCTGTGTCTGGACACTTAAAAAAGGCAGCAGCCAGACTGATCTCTGAACAGAACTCAGATCCTTTACTGCTGGAGCGTGATAAGCAGTATGTGTCCACTGAAGGGAGCCTTATCTCAACCGCACCCACAGATTGCCTTGTTTGTTTCCTGTACCCTTCTATTTTGCTTGTTGTGTGGCTTCTCTTATGTTCTGCTCTGTGGGCTGGGTAGGAAGTCAAGTTAATCACATGGTGAAATGTCATTGAGTTTGGAATCCTGAACCTGCTTTTTAAACATGATTAACTTTGCTTTATGATAAGGGAAAGCGGACATTGTGGAAAGACACAACTCGTGCGTGCTCACAACAAAGGGGGCATGGCAACATCAGAGGCTGGAACATGGACTGACAACGGACTGGAGAAACCTAGAAACACAAACCCAAGAGAACCATAGTTGCAATATCTTTCTGCCTGGGGTTTTCTTTCACAAGTTCTTACACACACACACACGTCTGTATATATATGTGTGTGTGTGTGTGTGTGTGTATGTATATGTGTATTTGTGTGTGTGTATGTGTATAATTTAACATGGGACCTTCTCTTAAAGAACATGCAACCTGCCTAAGTGGGTTCTGTGGCATGGGATATATGGTTCTCTTACCACAACACATGAGGAATGGCTCAGGTGGGATGACAAGGCACGCATGAGGTGACTGATCACTAACCCTGAATCCATATCATTTACAGGCAGTTAACAATGCTTGGATTTAGAAGGTTCGGTATTCCCTGAACAAATGAAGCTCAAATGGAAGAACATGAAATTTCTCAACTGCTTTCCATGTTCCGAAGCTAACAGAATATTGCATCAGATGGTGACACAACAGATCGACAGAAGTTCAAACTCTAACATAATTTATCGTTCCCTCAGTGGGGCAAGGTCTAACTTAGTCTTTGACCTAAACAACACTCTTGTCTATTTAAGACCCTGACCTTGTTTTTTTTTTTTTTTTAAGATTTTATTTATTTATTTGGCAGATAGAGATCACAAGTAGGCAGAGAAGCAGGCAGAGAGAGAGAGGAGGAAGCAGGCTCCCTGCTGAGTAGAGAGCGGGATTCGAGGCTCTATCCAAGAACCCTGGGATCATGACTTGAGCCGAAGGCAGAGGCTTTAACCCACTGAGCCCTCCAGGCGCCCCTGACCTTGTATTTCTATTTTATATTTCTGAGGTTTATTTTTTAAGGTGATTGGATACTTTGGTCCACTGAACTAACAAAAGCGAATCTCACATTTCCATCATGAGACAAAAGGACTGGACTCTAATTTGAAAGCGAGCCTACATTTTACACTTGTAATTTTTTTCATTATGAGGCACTTATTCTTCAACCATTGATAAGATCTAAAAACCTATCCTATTGCAATTTAGTTATCAGATGGACTTACTTTGTATTAAAGTTGAAAATTCTTTTTAGGGAAAATTGAATACTATAATTATGTATCTCTTACCATGTACAATTTACACTGGCATTTTTAAGCTTACGAAACTAGTAAAATATTCATTTTTAAACAACACAACTTAAAAAATTCTCCATTATATGAAGAATATGAATTTTTTGTTCTCTACTTTTTTTATTTTAAGCAAACTCCACGCCACACATGGGGCTTCAACTCACAACCCTGAGATTAAGAGTCCATGCTCTACTGAGGGAGCCCGCCAGGTGCCCCAACATTTAGAGTTTGAAAGCAAATCATCACCTGCAAAACAGATGAATTAATCAGAGAATAGTATATCACAATGTATTCGAGGAATTATACTTTAGCTTCATGTATTTTTTATCTGTGTATGCTGAAAACAACCACAAGACAACTGATATTAAACGTATTTATTACCATTTTAGATGTTTATACACACTTTAATACGTATGTATTAAAATATTACAGAAACTACTATCACGGTGGTAGAAATCGTTTACTTGAAAATATTAACGTCCTACACATCAAAATGCAATATCCTCTAATGAACTACAAAATGCCTGAAGTATGTTAAAGAGATAAAACGGAGTTTATCATACCTTACAGCTTTATAAAGAGTTGCTAGCCAGCACAAAGATACTGGATTTATTTTACAATGAAAATGTGCTTTGATAGTTTGAAGGCTTGGACACAATGTAGGGCACTTTCCACAACACCCAAGAGATGCTTTGGGTAAAAAGTTAGAAATGTATAAAACACAACTATTAGAAAGATTTTTTTAAAAAGAATATTAGACAATCATCCTTTAAAAAAACATTTAATATCAATGTCTTCTATCCAAACAGACATGATTCAGGTATTTTCAAATATTTTAAAAACACTTCCCGAAAAATTTCCAATACAGTAGCTTTCAGATGTTCCCTCAACACCAAGGTGCTCAGATGAAGTAAATCTTAGGAGAACTCACCACCACCAACAAGCATTTTTAAGCATATACTTACTCTTCTTACCACCTTAAGCTGAGAAATGTGCAATCTTCCACAAATATTCACTGAGTTCAGCGAACAAACGTTCACAAATGTTCAGCTGAATAACAACAACTAAAATATCAAAGTATCCTTTGGAAGACTGTAGAAAATCAAGTGTCAATTTATATAAGTATTCATAAACACATGAAAATGTTCTAGTGTATCCTAAATGCCTCTGCCCTTTTGAGCTATACAAAGAAGTAATTAAAAGGATAAACTTCTGAGTAGTTCCATAAAATATGGACAATATTTAAAAATGAGAAGCAGTCTGAAAAGCTAAACCTTAACTATACTGTCTTATTAAAGGGCATAGAGGAATTTAGTAATTAATAGTACCACATAATTGTTTTATACAGGTTCTGTTCTCAGGCCTGCTTTTTAAAATTAAGTCACTATGAAAAAAATCTTTTCTGTCTGTAATTATATTTAAATCAATTTGACTCTACCTTTTAAAGTCTATTAATTTAGCAAAGATAGCCAAAAGTTGATATTTGAGGAAAAGACTTTCAATGCAGAGTATGAACAACGAAAGATCATTAAAAAGATGGTAATGAGGGCGCCTGGATGGCTCAGTGGGTTAAAGCCTCTGCCTTCGGCTCAGGTCATGATCCCAGGATCCTGGGATCAAGTCCCACATCGGGCTCTGTGCTCAGCAGGGAGCCTGCTTCCTTCTCTCTCTCTCTCTCTCTGCCTACTTGTGATCTCAGTCTGTCAAATAAATAAATAAAACCTTTAAAAAAAAAAAAAAGATGGTAATGAAAGCATTCTCCATAAAAATAAAGACACCTCAGGCAGGTCCACCTGTACTTCTAGTTTAGGGGAAAAACATGGTCAACCTTTTTAAAAAAATTATATAATTTTAAACTTTGCACTAAGTCAGGGCCTTTTTTCCCACCAAGAGTCAGGCTTTAGTGTACTTGAAGGAAATTAAGTATATTGTAAAGATACTGGCTTCTAATAATATATAGACATATTGCTGTATGGTATCAATATATTGATATATAATCTAGTAGAGGAGTAACAACACTGATCCTAAGTGGTAATTAAGCATCATCTTTCAAACTATTTCTGGTAGAAAAAACTTGGTTGCCCCTTTCCTCAAGCGAGAATACAATTTTCCTCGAAAACAAGATACAAAATTAGAAATTCTGAAAGGTTCTGTTTGTTAAACCTCCGAAAAATATGCAATCACCTTTTAAGTATAAAGCACTAAATACAGGGTCAACTGGGTGACTCGGTTGGTTAAGAGTTTGCCTTCAGCTTGGGTCATGATCCCAGGGTTCTGGGTTCGAGCCCCACATCGGGCTCCCTGCTCTGCAGGGAGTCTGCTCCTCTCTCTCCCACTCCCCCTGCTTGCATTCCCTCTCTTGTATTCCCTCGCTGTGTCTCTCTCTGTCAAATAAAAAAATGAAAAGAGCTAAATATAATTGTGCCTTGTCTAAAAGTGACACTGTTCATCAGAAATCTAGTGCTTCCTTTCTCTTCCCAAATCTTTGGAGATTTAATGTATCTTGAGAGGATCAACCAACAATGGAAATTTAGGCCACTAGAAATGCTTATGGAAATTCAGCACCATTACTGAGGAAACATGCCTCTGAAGTATGAGGGTATAAAAAGAGCTTCATTCCAAAAGGAAAATCTATCATTACAAAGGAAGCAGTCAGTCTCTTACGTTCAAATCATGAGGATTAGTGATCATTGGTTCCTCTGGAATGAGACTTTTGACTCCAGCATTTATATATATGTTTATTTGTGCTTTATAGTATGGCTATATGTGGCTCAAAAAACTCACTGGTATATAAAAAATAAAAAGGGATTAAAAAATCCAAATTCTATTAAAGACTAGTAAAGTAATATAAACTGTCAAGTTTCAATCTAGTACTAAAAAAAAAAAAAAAAAGTACCTCTACATAGACTGTAGAGCATCAGTTCTCAACCTTTTTTCTGACACAATGAATCTACGACATATTCCAAAGAATAAACCCGTATTCTGACCAAGCTTTTCAAAAATGGGAAGGAAAATAAAATATTACGGAAACAGAGATGGGACGCAAATCTTCATGGCAGATCAGCGCCAGTACCCGTGCTGGGTTATGGCAGAGAGCGCTGGTGCAGATGACCCCTGGCCGCCAGTTTTAGCCCTCACCTCTTTCTCTCACGCAAGAGTATTTTCCAGAGCCCGAGTGAGTCAGTAATGATGGAATACTAACCTGAAATTTTCTCTAATTCATCTTTAAAAAGTAAATCAATCACAAAACACAAATGCTTTGTATGAATAACAATGAGCTTGTGACACTTCCCCAAAAAACAGGAGAATATTATTAGTGTGCTGGTTATCTGCTAACAATCCCTGTTCTAGGATGTTATGGAGGCTTTAGAAAATACAACCGTGTTCCTCAGAGTGCGGGACTTAGGTAAGGAATTTAAAACCTATAGTTGCGAAATTTATTAGGTTGATAATGAGGAAACGAATTCCGTCTACAGAAACCGGCCATCTTGGACATACCCAGTTCTCAGCCGGCAGCCTCTGTTGATCCCTGTCCTGTTTGTAAAATCTATACTGACCAAGGCTCTTTGAGATTACAAATAATCAGAAGGGGTGTGGTGGCATCCAAGACCCGGTTCTCAAAGCTGATGTGAAGAGCAGAAGACTGGCTTGCAGAGGGCATCAAGGGAGCTGTAGGTCAGAATGAAGTAAATGCTACAAGAAACAAATGTCTGAAGATGCCAGAACTCCAGAGCAGGATAAACTGCCAGTGCATTAAACCAGGGCACTGCCATCTAAACCCCTTTCCCTGAGTTTTCAATTGGCTTGAAGTTCTATCCTAGGAGAAGATCTGATTATATGACATAAGTCCAAGAGAAACTGGTTTTATTTTACTGTTATGTAAGACAGAGATTGGCAAAAAATTTTTTTTTACACAAAAGCCCAGATAGTAAATATTTTCAGTGTTTCTGGTCACATGATCTGGTCTTGGTCTCTGGTATTTTTTTCCCCCTAGGACTGTTTAAAAATGTAAAGATTATTTTTAGCATGCTAGCCATATAAAAGCGGGTGCTTGCCAAATGAGGCCTTAGCTTGTAGTCCCTTGATACAGAAGAAAACCAAATCTCAACTACTAACTCTCCTCCTTTTTTCAACTTTAAATAATGTCAGAATAGGAATCACAGGTTCAAAGGACTGTAAGGATGAGTGATGTAACTTTCCAAATGGGGAGCTCAAGGCTCAGGGGTCCCGAGTGACTTGCTCGTAACTAAACTCAAATTTGAAGACTCCCTTTAAAATAAAGAGTACTAGAGCTTTACTATATTCACAGCTTAAAGTATTTGCTTTACCAGATACTTTTTTTTCACATTCTTTTATCATGTTCAAGAAATGTACCCTAAGAACCAAGAAAAACTTGAGATACCACGGGGCTTAAGGAGGCTTAGAATTCTGTCCCCTATACTCAGTAAACTGGACAGGCTGGCTTCTGAGTAGAAGCCAGAATAGGGCTGCTGGGTAGAGGTGTCCCCTTATATTGCATTAATATTCAAAGCAAACAGACTTTGCTCCTTTCTCGTTAAGTCCCTCTAGTACACACTGAGCTACTAAGCAAACACTTCACAGAAAGAGTCTAACCCTATCCATCTATTATTTTTTCCTATTACAGAAATATGGAATTAGGAATAGCACTTTAATGTCACTTCTCAGAGTTAATTAAACAAAAATTTTTCATTTTCCTTCAAATGGTAAAACTGAAGCTTATTCTTTGTACCTGAGTTATTAGTTGTTTCCCACAGCATTTCTGATTAAAACCTGCTTTCATTATCAACGAAAAGATTCTCTAAACTAAAGCAGATATAGTCAGATATTCAAAATGAACCTTCCCTAAATTTAGTACTTGAATTTTAAAACTATATCACAACCCTAGACCAAAGGAAAAAAATCTTTCATGGGTCAGTTCTGAATATAGTTTGAAATCCCTTGAATCTTTTAAAATACATTTATACAACAACTGAATTTATAAAATACTATCATTGATAAACCATGTATCATCCAGGTTGTTTAAGAAATGCCATCACAGGGGTGCCTGGCTGGCTCAGTCGGTGGAGTATGTGACTCTTGATCTCAGAGGGCTGAGTTCGAGCCCCACGTTGAGTGTAGAGATTACTTAAAATCTTAAAAGAAAGAAAGAAAGAAAGAAATGCCATCACATATCAACTCCTAAAAGACCACAACTGCATCAAACATAGATGTGTGAAAATCTTCATTTTATTTATTTAAATTAATTTTTTAAAATAAACTCTACGCCTAGTGTGGGGCTCAAACTCATGACCCTGAGATCAGGAGTCACATGCTCTACTGATTGAGCCAGCCAGGCACCCCTGAAAACTTTCATTTTAGGTATGAGGTCATGTGTTTTCTCTACATCATGTTTTCACGTTTCAGGTAAGAGGAATTTGAATCCCTTAACACTAAAAATTAAGGATGCCTTCCTCCATCATTAAAAAAGATTAAAGAAAAAAATCATTACTTCTCAGTGATCCATAAGTGGCTCTTAGATCTTCCTTTTATTCTACTGTATTTGAAAACCCTTCTTCTTGAAGTTTCAACTTGAAGTCCTCTTTGATTCTCTCTAGCAACTCTGGTTTAAAAATAATATCCAATGCAGTCATTGCCAGAGCCTTGGCGGTACGTAAAGTGTAAGACTGAGCTTCTTGTGAACCTAAAAAGTAGAGAAAATAAATGGGAAAACCTCATTATTTATTATAAATGACTGGTTTTCAAGTTAGTGCTTGATACCAAAACTGCCTCTCCAAATGCCCACCCCAATACAGTATTCTCTGAGGTCACATTAGATAATGAAGTAACAACAGGCTAAACCAAACAGGCAACTACTACCACAGAGCCTTCGCGAACACGGTCACTTCTTTTTTTTTTTCTTTAAAGATTTTATTTATTTATTTATTTGACAGAGAGAAATCACAAGCAGGCAGAGAGGCAGGCAGAGAGAGAGGAGGAGGAAGCAGGCTCCCTGCTAAGCAGAGAACCCGATGTGGGACTTAATCCCAGGACCCTGGATCATGACCTGAGCCGAAGGCAGAGACCCAACCCACTGAGCCACCCAGGCGCCTAACATGGTCACTTCTAAGAACACTTACCTGCAGCTTCAGTGTATTGTTCTGTATGATTCAAGGCATCAGTTCCAATGTAAAAATATGGATGAATCCCAGGAACCACAAAAGTGACATTTCCAAAATCAGTAGATCCTTGGAAAGGTAAGACAAGCCATGAATTTCTAATTGTTAGTCCAATGACCACCAGACTATGGTGTTCTACAGCACCTTACATGATTTGCCACTCCTTTCCTGTTAGAAATTCTCTACTCCTTTGGCCTCCATGACTTGACTCTCTCCTGATTGTCTGGCTTTCTGTCTCCTCTAAATTGCTTCCTCTGCCTGTCTCCTAAGTGCTGGTCATTCCTAGGGAGTTATCTTTGGGTTCCTTCTCTGTGTACTTGTGGGACCCCAAAACCCCCATGTTTTTAATCACCTTTCAGATACTGACAACTACTCTATCTCCAATCTAGACATCTTCAGGAGGTTCTGGATTCAACAGGCTACTGAACAGCTCCCCTTAGAAGTCTCATAAGCACCTCAAAGTTAACATACTAATAATATGTACCAACTTATCATACCCCAACCTGCTTTCTCTTGAACTCATCTCAATAAATGACATCAACCCCCATTTCTATGGCCAAGTCCTTTTAAGTCCACTTCATCGACATCTATTACTGTATTTTAGGAGAACATCTCTAACATGCAAACATATTAGTAATGATGCTTTTAAAAGGAACAAAATCTAAAATAACCCCCAATACACTTATAACTACTTAAATTCTAATAGTTACTTACTGAACAACTATTAGTAAACCACTGTAATAGTCACACCTCAAAAACTGGAATGCCCCCTTATAACCTGCTAGCCTGCGTACTGATGACTGACAATGAATCAAAATTCTAGTTCTCCTTTAAGTAGCTTACTCAAAAATTAGAACTCAGCAAACTTAAACACTAGAAGTATTTAGAATACAAAGGAAAAAGTATGCTGGCTATTTCTAAAAACAAATCTGCTCATTTAACACTTTATATTCACTGAAGAGTTCATTAGTTTCTTTCCCATAACCATTAACTTTGTGAAAAATATTAAATGTTAAAAAACTATATATTAAGTATATTTTTAAAATGTTTTTTAAATGTTAAATATTAAAAACAAGAGCAATAACCTCCTATCTCCAAAGCTGCAAACAAAACCGTTTAGCCAAAAATGGTATTTTCCTTCCTCAAACAGCACAATATAGTATATATGAAGGAACTTAATTACCTGAAGAGCCATTCAGCATTGCATCTTCTGAAATAAATTCTATTCCCAGTTTTTTTCCATTTTCAATATAAGCTTTCCACAGGCTCTTATTGGGAAGAACATTGTAATAATCATGGGCTCCACCTTTTATTTCTACCTAATAAAAAATTATAAAACAAATTTTGAAATAAAAAACTCATTCACTATCTAATTTTCAAACCAGCAAGAGTTTTAAGGGCACACTTCCCCTTCCAGATATAAACTCTCTCAAATATTTTACCTTTAAAAAATATGTATTTTCTACAATGAGACTTCCCTAGGATCCTATCTCCTTTATGTGATCTATGCACCAAACCACACAACGTCACCTCGCTCTACTGGCCAGTGAGTCTCAACTTCTGTAACTTCAGTAGGGTACGGGGGGAGCCCAAGAATCTCCATTTTAACCAGCACCTCCTAGTAATTCTGTTGCAGGTGGTCCAAAAACCAGGCACTGAGAAACACTGCTCTAGGCTGTAGCCTCTACAAGAAAAAATTAAGCTTTACTCATATCCAAAATACAAGCTGACACTGCCACTACTGCCTGAAAGGTTTAAAGGTACCCTGGGGCAAGGTTCACAATGAAGAAGGGTTGACTATGGTCTTCACTTATTATTTATTCATTTTTCAAAGTAATCTCTACACCCAATGTGGGACTTGAACTCACAACCCCAAGATCAAGAGCTGCATGCTCTACCGACTGAGCCAGCCAGGCGCCCCCAGGCCTCACTTATTAATTTCAGTATTTCGGTGTATGAAGATTTACAAGCAGTTTATCGGTGGCCAGTTAAGAGGATTTACAGATTTTGTTTTGATTAAATCCAAATGGCTAACAGTTCCTCAAACTAAAGGTAATACCACTACCACTAGTAAAACCCAATATAAAATGGTGGGGTGAACATTTCTTCTATACTTAGCAATATCTAAGTTGGAAATAATGACAACCTTGGGGTGCCTGGGTGGCTCAGTGGGTTAGAGTCTTTGCCTTCAGCTCAGGTCGTGATCCCACGGTGCCGGTATCGGGCTCTCTGCTCGCTGGGGAGCCTGCTTCCCTTCCTCTCTCTCTGCTTCTCTGCATATTTGTGATCTCTGTCAAATAAATAAAAATCTTTAAAAACAAAAAAAACAAAACAGTTCCTCTTTAAAAAAAAAAAATGAAAACCTGGTCATATATTAAAAGTCAGCCAATATATAAAAAATTATTACGAGACTATCTAAAATACAGATTAAAATCTAGTAACAATACACCTCGTCCTAAAGGAATATTCCCCTTGTGATACTAGCTAATGATAACAGTTCATGCATTTATTCTATAAATATTTTTATTATAATTATAAATAAATAAGGGATGAATGATTAATTTTTTTCCTCTCTGGACATTTATGCTGCCTGAGAATCACTGCTACTGTGAGACACCATTCACTAGCTGAATAAATCACACATCTCCAGTCTAAGGAGAGCAGAACAAATAAATTAGTAAGGATGAGAGTTAGGCCCTAACTCTTAATAAAACACCTAATTTAATTCTCACAAGAACCTGAAGATAGATTATATGATCTCCATTTTTCAAGAGAAAACGGAGGCCTAAACAGATGAAATAGTAAGACAGCAATAATGTTTCCAAAAGTTACAAAATCAGTAGGTAAGAAGCACCTATTCCAGATCTTGGCTCTCTGACTGGACCCCGACTCCCTTCCAGGGCAAGATGACATAATTCTCAAGCTTCTCATTCTAATGTATGCCCTGTATGATTAGTACATAAATGTCCCTGATTTCATGGAAATGAACAAACTTTCCTCACTAACTTCTGCATCTATTTTAACTTTCCAGGAAGCCGTAAGTATTTATATCATTGCTACACATACCTGTAATTTCGCCAAAAATAGCTTTTGCTGATTTTGCCCCAAAGTTCCCTTTATAGGACTATTTGAGTAATTTTAAAATATAACTGCCAAAAAGGGAGGCTATAACTTGCAAAAAAGCAGGGATTCGGTTTAGCCCTATGAAGAGTTATTCCAGGAACAGTGTAATAAGAGGACCGTGGTCCTTCCTATGTGGGCACTAAGTAAAATGAGTAAGAATTAAAGACCTTCATATCAGCTACTCAGTCAACTGATTTTACATACTCAAAACATTGCCAAATGAAAAAGGGGCAAGGTAGATTCTAATCTAACTTTAAAAAAAAAGATTTATTTATTCATTTTAGAGAGCGACCTCAGGTGCATGTATACCTGTGAGATGGGGGAGGGGCAGAGAGCATCTCAAGCAGACGCTGAGCTGAGTGCAGAGCCCCAGGGAACTCAATCTGAGATCATGACCTGAGCTGAAATCAAGAGTCTGACACGTAACCAAATGAGCCACTCAGGCGCCCCGGGTTCTAATCTAACTTGGTAATATTCTAACTAAACAACCCCAGCCCACATATATACCTCTGATTATAATTTAGATTAACTCTTAAAAGTTCTTACTGTACACCCAGTAGCCAAAGCTGCAGCTCTGAAGCAATCTTCTGCCTTTTTGGTCAAAACTGGAAGTTCTTTCATTGAGGGTGCACGGAAGTAATAGATTAATTCGGAATAAGAGGGAATGATATTGGGTTTTACACCACCATTTTTTATTATGCCTATAAAAAGAACCAAATTACTGAAATTGAGCTTGGAGACCATTTCTTTAGGTTAAAATATACCTATTAAGTTTTCAGTCAGTATGTACACGAAGAAAAACAATTTAAATTCACTAGCTTCACAGATTTACCAAAGATTTTGACATGTTGTACAAAAGTTTCTATACACACAGTAAAGTAATACTTTCTAGCTAATAGGGAAAAAATTGTCTCTGTGTACTTTATTCTAAGGAATTTATATAATGCTAAGAAATTATGTTGCATGATTATAAAGCTATTAAAAACTTCTATAACTGTCCAGCTTTCTGAAAGAGAACTTTATTTTAGTAGGCTTCTTTACAGTTATATATTTTGAGAAACTTTTGACCTAAGGGGAAAAAAAAATGGTATAAGCTTCTGTAATTACCCTTGTACTTCCAGAATCCAGTGGATATTTTAAATGGCATATAAATTATGGGAACATAATTTTTATGCCAGCAAGAAACCAAAGCAGGTCAAAAATCAATAAGCACTATTAACTGTCAAAACAAATGCATTTATTTGGAAATACGACGAGAAGGGAGGTTTATCCATTCAAAGTAAAACTAGAATATACGTACAAAGTCTAAATTTATATGACCCGCTTTCAGAAATATTATTTCTACGTATTTCTCTTAAAAAAAACTAAGAAAATTAGCAAAAGTGCAACTATAAACTAACTTCAGCCTACAACAAAATCAGGTAAAGAACAGATATAAAAGTATAACAATATCCCAAATCATAAGAAAATAAACTAAAAAATAAACTCGTACCTTCAAAATAGTATTTTATTACTGTTGTTACATTAAGGTAAAACACATAATTTTATAAGATGTTACTCAGGATTAGCAGCACTTGACAAAATAAAACCAGTACCCTTAACTTTTTTTAAATTGAGGAAATGATCTGCTACCATTAAAAGACAGTGAGGATAACTGGAAAATCAAGATTCAACTTTCAAATACCCAGAGAAAGCATGTATGTCCTCACATAAAACCAATTATTTCTATCTCAAAATGACCATTCAATTTATGCATGAATACTCTTAACTGTCTTCTTACCCAATATACACAAACATCCTAGGATTTGGTCACATGAATTTCTGAAAATGTTTAAGAAGTTTGGAGTATTCAAATGAAGTACATAAAATGTTTCCAATTTTTAAAACTCACACACTAATTACACTGCACAACTATATTAAGCACCATCTATCACACGCAACATTTGACATCCGTACCATGGACTCTCCAGGTTGGTTTCATTTGCTGTCTCAACACAGACAGATTGTTGTAGGCGAGAACGGCAGCATCCAAGGCATTTAATCCTTCCCAGGGATACGCAGCGGCATGGGAGGCTTTTCCATAGTACTTTACAGTCATGCTACGAAATAAAACATCATTTGGAATTACTCTTTTCAAAATTGCTAATTCTTTACATTCTTTTTATGTACTTCATTTGAATACTCCAGGTACTGTTATTAGAATTTCCCAACAAGTATTCAGAATTCATTCAGACTGCTGGAATTTTCATTTGCAAATCATTTGTAGGAACAACATAACAATTTATGCACCTTAGTTATAGCTTACTTAGTTATAGCTTACAGTAATACAGTAATACAGTGACTGACACGAAGATGGCATTCCTCCCAAAAGAGAGAAAAAGATATCTTTGCTCAGTCGACCTCCCGTACAAATTAAATCTGTATAAAATTCAAGTCAAACAAACATGCAATTCTGGATTAGATGCTGCAGTTACAAAAAAGGGGGCTCCTGTCTCCTTCTACACTGCATTGTGGTAACTCTGTATCAAAGGTCTGCAACGCTCAGCTAGTTCTGTCTTAAGGGTGGGAGAAGGTAAAGGAAAACAAACAGGGGAGAGGCAGAGGCATTGGCAGAGATCTCTAACCTCTAAGGTTCTCCAGGCATGTCCTCCTATCCACTACCCCTAAAACCAAAGAGGAAAGATTCTTCCTACTGCCACAGCACCAGCTCCTGGGAATAAGAATGAAGATACCAGAACCATTAACATGGTCATCCCCTGGGGCGCCTGGGTGGCTCAGTGGGTTAAGCCGCTGCCTTCAGCTCAGGTCATGATCCCAGAGTTCTGGGATCGAGTCCCACATCGGGCTCTCTGCTCAGCAGGGAGCCTGCTTCCTCCTCTCTCTCTCTCTGCCTGCCTCTCTGTCTAATTCTGATCTGTCTGTCAAATAAATAAATAAAATCTTTAAAAAAAAAAAATGGTCATCCCCTGAAAACAAGGCCTGATAAGATGCTGAGATGTAAGATCACTGAGAACAAGTAAGAAACTCTGCCTGAATGGTTCAGTTATTAATCCCTAGCTACCACAGGGGAGAATATGTGGTTTTCCAGAAACAGCTGAGCAGTGGCTCCTTGAGACGGCCCACAAAGTGGACCATTAACTACTGTGATTCTAAGTTCTGGTGTACAAAATTCAAACCACTTCAATGATCCATGCTCCCAAGTACCAAAGAAGGGAGCTCTTCCACATAGAGAGAACTAAATAAAACATCACACCAGACAAATCAGCAAAGTATCTACTGGCAAATTCCACTAAAATCCACAGCTGGTTAATTTCTGTATACTCTCTCAGAAACATAATTCACCCTTTTTGCAAAGAACTCAAATTACAATCAATAAACTGGAGAAGTGTGCTTTCTTCCCAACTCTAATAAAGCTGCCTCTTACATACCTAGTCAGTTGCAAGGATAACCCCATATTAAAGGATAGATATTTTCCAGAAAACAGATTGCTCAGTTTAAAGTAGAATATGTGTTAGGACGCCTGGGTGGCTCCATCTGTTAAGCGTCCAACTCCTGGTTTAGGTTCTGGTCATGATCTCACTCATAGGATCCAGCTCCACTTCGAGCTTTGCGCTCAGTATGAAGTCAGATTCTTTCTGCCTCTCCCTGTGCCCCTTCCCACTTGTGCTCTCTCTCGCTCAAATAAATCAAGCTTTAAAAAAAAGGATATGTCAGTGGCTCAGTGGGTTAAAGCCTCTGCTTTCGGCTCAGGTCATGATCCCGGGGGTCCGGGGATCGAGCCCCGCAACGGGCTCTCTGCTCAGCGGGGAGCCTGCTTCCTCCTCTCTCTCTCTGCCTGCCTCTCTGCCTAATTCTGATCTGTCTGTCAAATAAATAAATAAAATCTTAAGAAAAAAAAAAGGATATGTGTCAACACATTCTGTTTGCTATTTCGATGCTTTTCAGGTACTACTTTAACAGTCCTATTATGAATACCATATTCAATCTCAATTAGAGGAGAATTACAAACTGTTATTCAAAGGAAATCAAGTAAGGCATCACATCATCACTTTTCAATTCACTTTTTAAATGCATAAATATGGGGGCGCCTGGGTGGCTCAGTGGTTAAGCCGCTGCCTTCGGCTCAGGTCATGATCTCAGGGTCCTGGGATCGAGTCCCGCATCGGGCTCTCTGCTCAGCAGGGAGCCTGCTTCCTCCTCTCTCTCTCTCTCTCTCTCTCTCTCTCTGCCTGCCTCTCTGCCTACTTGTGATTTCTCTCTGTCAAGTAAATAAATAAAATCTTTTAAAAAAAATGCATAAATATGGAGGGGGTTTCTTAAAAAATTTCTTAAAGATTTTATTTATCCATTTGTCAGAGAGACAGAGAAAGCACACAAGGGAGAGCACAAGCAGGGGGAGGGGCAGAGGGAGAAGCAGACTCCCAGCCAAGCAAGGAGCTTGACATGGGGACTTGATCCCAGGACCGTGGAATCATGACCTGAGCCGAAGGCAGAAGCTTAACCAACTGAGCCACCCAGGTGTCCCTAAATATGGAGTTTTAGTCTCCAGCTAGAACATGCAAACATCTTAACACTCTGTTTTCCACAAGTTGTTTCAACTTGATCACTCACTCATGTTCCGCCACATCGGGTAGGTAAGCAGCATTCTCTTGGGATGGGTGGGCCATGAAAACAACATCAAGATTTTTAAAAGCCCCTGCTTCAATTAAGTCAATTTTGCCACCACCATCTTCTTCTGCAGGGGTTCCCAGGACAATTACCTAGAAGGAGATACCTGTGTCAGAGCAAAAAAACAACAACAAAAAACCTCGGAGGAAAATATCAAATTGATTCCCTTGCATATGTATTCACAACCTACACTCAAACTATGTGGAGGGAGGTTTTGTTCTCTGATACTTCAATAATGCAGGGGGAATAAATCTATGGTGTTAAATTAACCACAAATTCTAATTTACATTATTATACTAATTACATGCCAAGTATGCACTAAAGCTACAAAAGGAAATTTTTCCTAATTTTATAACTCAATTTTATACAACTAATGGCAAAGATGAAAAAAAGATAAATACTATCTACTGAGCTCCTCCAAATTCTTTAGGACTTGTCTCTTAAGGCTTCTTCTTGATTAAGTCTTTTAGTAATATATATAATTATTCATATACCTTTTTATTATTATATTTTTATTTCATTATTATAATTATTCATAAACTGATAAAGAACTTTCTGATTACTTACTAGGTATCCTCACAACAACCCTGTGAGGTAGGCGAGTGATGTATGCCATCATTTCAGGGATGATAGTTTTGAGGCAAGGAGGGAAGTGTTTTGCCCCAAAACACAGAGCAAGTCTCCAGGTAGAGCAGGGATTAGATGTCCTGATATCAGGCCTGAACTCTGGTTCCTTACTGAGATACCTCATTAAAATGTCTTAACTCATTAAACTTTTATGAAGAGCATTAAATAAACCTTAATGCCACAGTTAGAAACAGCCAACTATTACACAAACTTACTAATTCGATTCCACCAGTTCAACCAGGCAGACTTACTGGTCACCAAACACCTAATTAAACAAAAGAGAACTTTACAGAATAAACATTTTACTTTGATATTTAAGCTTAACTTCATCAAACAATTTTTAAAAACAAAGAAAAATTATCTGTAAACAACTAATACACTTTCAAGGTCATGTATAGGAAAAACAACGAAATGGGCTGGAAAAAGTCTTGGCTTGTTAAGGGACTCAACATAAACTCCACTTTCACAGAGGAAAGATAACCTTGCTAAAACTATTCATTACCCTTCAAAAGTGTACATTTCCCAAAGCTGAACCTTGTTTGTTAGTCTATAAAGCACTTAAACTCTTAAATTAACCTACTTGTTACTCCGAACCCTTGACTCCTTAAATCTGATGACTTCTCAAGTTACATTTTGCTAACTTATCAAGTTACATTTTGCTGACTTCCCGGAATCTTGCATAAACCTCCTTAAAGTTAGATCTCTTCAGTGTTTCATGCAATGCCAAAGGACACGCCCCCCCACCCCCACCCAACTAAACAAAAACCTACCCAGCTGCAAAATCAAGCCCCCAGAAGCAGAAAAGAGAAGGCAGCTAAAGAGAATAAGCCACAAAAAATGAAACAGTTAAGATAAAAGAAAAGTTACTGACACTGGAAAAAAATGGGCTACAGAATATGAAAAGAAAACCTCGGTCTTGCCCTTAAGCCGAATGGAGACGACTGTATCTTAGCTCACAGAATGAAGGATATACCATCTGAAAAAACACAGTAACACAAGATTAAACTCGCCCTATAATAGACATAAACGGCATTTCCCCCACTTAAAGGAGAAATATCTTAAAATCATGAAATATTAAAATTTAAGGATGAACTCACCCGGGTAGTAAATGTTCATTCACTTCCCCACTCTTTGTGGGGAGGTTTGGTAGTTCTAATGACTGAAAACTTCCTATCCAAATACCAATGATTCGAATCACAACAGCTCCTATGACTGCCACGAACAAAGGATGTTTTGGAGCCTAAGAAAGAGAGACTATAGGTTTCCCTACAATAAGTACTTCCTTCCAGAGATTGCACAACCTTGTCAGCAAATTGCGGTTACCTCTGCTTCCAAAAATAAATCACAGCGACAACCAGGCTCGGTTCTAAGTTCTCTCCTTAGGGGAGTCTACTCAATCGTTTACAACTACATAAGAGAAAACAAAACAAAAATCTGAAAAATGTCGCTGGGCCGACAACCTGAGAACGACTGACTTTTATCCAAGAGTTCTGCCTTCTGGCAAAGGCGAGGCCGGGACACCGCGGGAACAGGTGCGCACGGGAAGCGCCGGGGCCTGCGATCCCCGGGTCCCGCCCGGCCTGGGCAGAGGCGCTGGAAGTCCCGAGCCAGGGACCCACCTCACCTTCACCGGCGGAGGCGGTCCGGGGAGGCTCTCCAGAGCCCCCTTCACTCCCAGTGCGGCCGCCGCCCCGACCTCGGCGATCAGGTTGTGGCCGCAGGCGTGCCCGATGCCGGGCAGCGCGTCGTACTCGCAGAGGAAGCCCAGCTGCAGCGGCCGCGGCGTCGCGCCGGCCCCCGGCGACCCCCACTCGGCGCGGAAGGCCGTGGCCAGGTGGTAGTGCGGCTGCACGGTCCACGAGGCGACCGGAGGCTCGCACTCGAAGAAGCGGGTCAGCACGCCGTGGGCCCGGTGCTCCTCGTAGGCCAGCTCGGGCTCGCTCCAGATCGCGCGGCTCAGGGCCCCCAGGCGCTCGGCCGCCTCGTCAATGCGCTCCGCGGCGCGCAGCTTCAGCAGCTCCAGCTCGGAGACGCCTGCGCGGGCGCCCCCGTCCACCGGCCGCTCCTCTCCGGGTCTCATCGTGCCCACCGCCGGTGACCTGAGAGCACGCCGCTAGACTCTCCGCTCGCTTGCTCCCTCCTAGCTGCCCACCGCTGGCCCGCACGCCCAGGCGTCCGGGAGTATCCGACCTGAGCGCACCAGTCAGCCCAGCAGCTCCCGCGAGCACCGCCCCGGAGCCCCGGGGCCCCGCCTCCAGCGCCTCGCCGGGTACAAGATCCGCCCCTTCTGCACCCCTTCTGCGAAGGCTCCAGGCCGCAGGAGGGGGTGGGGAATGAGGAGTGCTCCCAGCGGAGGGCACTGGAAAGTGGCGGTGTAGAGGGACTCGTCTCTCTTCCGTCTCCTTGACTGTGCTTACAACTGAACTGTGCTTTAAGGTCATTATCACTTTTCTGCTGCTGCTTATTTCCCACAGCAGCAGAATGAGGACGGTTTTATTGGTTAATTGGCGTCAGGCACAGGACCAAGTGGAACATGATCCTTGAAAAACGCCACTTTCCTTTCTAGAACAGTAATGAAAACTTATACAAGCTTTTTAGTTCATAAAACTAGATGTCAGTATAAAAGTGCTATACGGAGAACACTGCTCTATAGACTCCATGTTCTTAAAGTGTACTGTGCTGTCCTCACTTTCTTCTTCATGAGGCTGCTGTATTCTCTTAAAAGGTGCAACTACTCGGGGTGCCTGGGTGGCTCAGTGGGTTAAGCCAATGCCTTCACCTCGGGTCATGCTCCCAGAGTCCTGGGATCGAGCCCTACATGGAGCCCTACATGGAGCCCTACATGGAGCCCTACATGGAGCCCTACATGGAGCTCACAGCGGGCTCTTTCCTCAGCGGGGAGCCTGCTTCCTCCTCTCTCTCTCTCTGCCTGCTTGTCATCTCTGTCTGTCAAATAAATAAATTAATTAATTAAAAAAACAACAACAACAACAACAACAACAAGAAAAAAGCTGCAACTACTCTGTGTACTTTTCTCCTAAGAGTGAAACTCGTGTCTAGAACAGCACCTGGAGTACAGTAAGGACTGAATATGTATTCGCTACTATAGTCTATTTGAGTAGAGTAGAACTAAGAATTTAAAATGACGGTATTTTTTTTAAAGCCCATACTGAAGAGTTAATAAAAAGATTTATGGTCAGGGCGCCTGGGTGGCTCAGTGGATTAAGCCGCTGCCTTTGGCTCAGATCATGATCTTAGGGTCCTGGGATCGAGTCCCGCATCGGGCTCTCTGCTCAGCAGGGAGCCTGCTTCCCTCTCTCTCTTTCTCTGGCTGCCTCTCTGTCTACTTTTGATTTCTCTCTGTCAAATAAATAAATAAATCTTTACCAAAAAAAAAAGATTTATGGTCATAAATATTCATACCATTTTGTTGACTTAGGTGTTTGATTTGAACAGTAACAGCTATGAAAGAGAACATACAGCCGGTTTCATTTGTAACTGTAACTGATGGCGAACTCGACTAACAGGATGTGTGCAGCTGCTGTGCGCAATGTAACTGGGTTGTAAATTACCCCAGCAAAGAAATTCAAGATGCTGTGCTCTTGTTTTCTTCCAGAATTAAGCACAAAGTCTGAGGGGAAAAAACAAACTGCTGTTGATGCTATTCTAAGGTGTTTTGTGTATTGAAAGCTTCTATCGGCTTTTCATACTCCACCATCCTTTCCCTTAATTTGTCACAGTTAGGTTAAATGGGACACGATATATTCATGTAATTAGAAAAATGCATTTTTTAAAGATTTAATCTGTTCTAGAGAAGTGTGGTTTTTGAAAATAAGTCTAATGGAAGCTGGGTACATGAAGACTTTCTGTTACTGTTGTAACTGTTCCATGTGCTAACAATCCCAGAGCAAATGTCATATTTGAACTCAGAAAAATACTGTCATTCTCCTTGACACCCTAACTAAATCTCAGCCTGAAGGTGACAAATGTGGTAGTAAATTCCTGGGCCCCCTTATCTATACTAAGTAAATCATACCCTTGTATATTTCTGATAAAAATTCCACCTTTATTTATACAATACAATGTTATTGCTTTATGTGAGCAAAACCAATATGGGATGTTTGTAGAACACTTACCCCGTGGCAAGGACTTAACATGTACCGAGTGTTTTCCATGTACTAACTTATTTAATCCTCATAACAACTTAGGAGGTTGCTAATGTCATTACTTATCTTTACAGATGCAGTGTCCAAGATGATACAGCTGGTAAATAGTGGACCCAGGATGGAACAGAAGCTAGTCTGGTTCCCTGTGGCTTGCTTTCAGCCACCATGCTTTATTGCTTATGTAGCAGACATCCAAATTCATAAATGCATCGGTAACGTGTCTATTTCCATCAGAACCCATTAACAATCACTTATTTTGAATAAATATACTACAGCAACTCTGCCTGTTGACATAAGTAGAACCCATGTTTGCTGGTTCTTACCAGACAGCTATAAACAGCAACAGAGAAGGCATACATATAAATTTTATATTTAAGCTGTTCATATGGCTTATCATGAATGAACAAAGCTGTCACTTAAGGTAGAAGAAAGATAGATTCATTTCAAGTTGTTCTGTTTGCCTGCACATACATGCTATTTATCTCAGGTTTCCTTTGTGGGTGTCCTATATTTCTCACTCATGGTGCTTGTACCCTTTTATTTAATAAATGATGATAATTTGTTGAATGTGTATCTTCCCCAGTAGTGCTGGGGGGAAAAGGAATAAAAAGTGCTAAAATGATTTCATCCATAGAGAGTGCAGATATTTCACCAAAAACTAAATACAACTTCGAGTAAAAACTTAAAAATTAATTTAAAAAAGAATTATTTGCAAAAGTGCATAGGATTCTTGCTGACTCTCTTCTCATTTTAACAATATTTGGAATCTGAACATTCCTCTTCTCTGGAACCAACCATGGCCCTGGCTGATTGGGGCTACCACTGGCAGCGTGTGGAATAGGCAAACTACAGTGCTGCTCTAGAATGTTCGTTGCTCACATCGCCCCAACCACCTCCCTCTGTTCCCCCACTTCAAATAATTATAAGCATCTCCAGAGAACTCTCTAGTTGATATAAACCTGCAACTTGAACTAGATTGTGTATTAAGAAATCACTTCTGAGCTAAGATGTTGGAAAAACTGACTGCCATTTGGCAGAAAGCGGTGAGCTAAGAATTCAGCAGAAAAGGTGAATTTTGATTGAAGGTAAAGAACACGGAGGAACCGTGTACACATTGCTAAAGAAATAAACCTTTATCCCGACACTGGGTAACTACTGGATGTTAGGCAGCAGGGGAGAGGTCAGACTGGATTTTTGTTCTGGAAGAACAATTGAGGAGCACGTGGAAGGTAAATTGGAAACCGGCTTCGGTCTGACACAAGCTAACCTGTTCCTGCCATGTCCGGGGATTCCGGAAACATTCCACAGGCAGAAGGCTTATGGATGGTGAAGTCATTAAAAGACATAGGGGTAACATGAGCATGAGGGACAACCTGATAGATATGGGTTAGACGTGTCAAGAGAAGGTGGAAGTGTCCCCCCCCCCCCCCCCCCGGCCAGGAGAGTAGCAACAGCACTAAGGAAAGTGCATTTCTACGCATCTGCTATGCATAATGGTTATAACCAGAGGAGAATCAGACTAACCGGGAGTGAATGACTAGGGAGCGAAAAAATGAAGCGGAGGAGGAAATTCTGGGAAAAAAAACAAAGGGAAGAAGCACAAATGTCTGGCAGAATCTTGCTTCTGTTGGATAAGGCTCTATTACAACTTGTTTTTAAGTTCTGTGTACATTTCTTCAAGTGGCCCACGAGGTCAAGGCAGCTATATTCAGAACCCAGAACATCCTGGTACATACAGTTATTTGAGGCTCCCTTTGGCTTCCATCTCTCCTGGCAGTGAGATTAGCTGCTCTGCTGACCATGACCGTTCCTGGAAATGAGGACAGTGAGGTTCCCAGAGGAGGCTTCTCCTTTGCCCCAATTCCCTAGGGCATGTGTATTCCAACACTGGGAGACGTGGCCTGGCTTGTGCTAGATGAGAACACTTCTCTCCTAAGGTTATGGTGCAGAAAAATGGAGAGAATTTTTATTGCTCCCCTACCCTCATTGGTAAAACATTTAGTAGAGCTTGGACCCAACTCAGTGCTTGAGGGTCCTTCTCAAGATTCCTCTCTCCAGCCATGTGTGTAAGTTGGCCATGTGCATACCATGGTTAGTAATTACCTATTTTAAAGATTCACTTCTCAAACATCTTGGTCATCTTGGTGTTCATTATTTTAAAGTCACTAGCAGGAATGGATGGTGAAAATGGTCATAGAGCACTTAAAATATTCAAGATGTTTTATAAAAGATGTGGTAATGAAGAGTCATTACTAAATAAAAACTCTGTGGTCTAAGTATTAATAAATAATATCTAGCAATTAGAACATGCTGGTAGATGAAGCAGGCAGCAGACTAAACATTTCCAATAAAACAGATTAAGAAAAAACAATTACAATGTTCCCAAAGGTATTCTGCATAAAACCCCTTTGCCTTTCTGTTTTGCTACAAGGTGTGAGACCAAAATAAGAAAAGAAGAGACCCTGGAGGAAAACTTTGGCTAATCAGAAAAAAAAATAGGAAAGCCAAGTTATGTCTTTCTTACTAGTTAATATTTCAGAGTATTGACTGTTTGTTAACAGGGCACCAAATAAGCCTCTGACAATCGGTCAAGTTGAAACCAGAGCAAAACTAGAAGATTCAATGGCTGGACAGAGGGGGTCAGAGGTACAAAGTCAGGCAAAGGGTAGTTTCAATTATGCAAGATGACTAAATCATAAAGATCTACTATACATCATCGTGCCAACAGCTAACAATATTAAAACTTTGCTAAGAAAATAGACCTCATGTTAAGTATTCTTATCACACATACACACAAATAATCAAGAGGGCAGGAGGAAACTTTTGAAGGTGATGGATATGTTTATGCAATAGAGTGTGTGATTTCATGGGTATATACTTATATCCAAAATCATCAAGTTGGGGTGCCTGGCTCCGTGGGTTAAAGCCTCTGCTTTTGGCTCAGGTCATGATCCCCGGGTTCTGGGATCGCCTGCATAGGGCTTTCCACCCAGTGGGGAGCCTGCTTCCTCCTCTTTCTTTGCCTGTTTCTCTGCCTACTTGTGATTTCCATCTGTCAAATAAATAAGTAAAATCTTTTTTAAAAAATCATCAAGTTATATATATTAAATATGTACAGCATTTTGTCTGTCAACCATACTTTAATAAAATGGTTTATTTAAAAAGAAAAGGAAATGCTTGCAAGAATCTGAAAACCTTCAAAAAGTTGCACAGGTTTCTCCCATAGTCTGGTGCTTTCCAAGTTAAAAGGTTTTGTGGGACTCTAATCAACTCTAGGAATAGTTCCTAGCTTAGCTTAAGTGATGGACTAATTTAAATATTAGTGGCTATGGCAACAAATTGTGGTTAATTTTACATTTTTAAAACATGCCCCTAAATTGGGTATCTTGTGCTAATACAGCAATAAGGGACAGGGATCTTGTCCTGGCCCTGACACTGTCTCCTCGGGCAGCCCAGGTTCTCACCTATGAAATGAAATTGGACTCAGTTATGTGTAAGACCCACTCTAGAATAAAGATAGCTCAAGGATCCCAACTTCTAATCATCCTGCTTATCTGCTTCAATAAAATAATTTATTTTTAAAGCACAGTTTGGTAGTAAGACATGCTTTCCACTTTGCTTTAGTTGATCACAGAGCGAGAGAAGAAAGGATGTAGTACACTCTAGATTCTGGTTGTTTCTTCCCAGTCCCATTTTCCTTTTGCTCTTCTATTTTCTTTTTAAATGTCCCATTCCTTATCTCTGATTTTTTTAAAAAGATTTTATTTACTTATTTGACAGACAGAACACAAGTAGGCAGGGAGGCAGACAGAGGGAGAGAGAGACACAGGGTCTCTGCTGAGCAGGGAGCCCAACGCTGGGCTCCATGCCAGGACCGTGGGATCATGACCTGAGCAGAAGGCAGATGCTTAACCGACTGAGCCACCCAGGCGCCCCTTTATTTCTTATTTTTATTTTTTTTATTATTATTTTTTAATTTTTTATTTTTTATAAACATATATTTTTATCCCCAGGGGTACAGGTCTGTGAATCACCAGGTTTACACACTTCACAGCACTCACCAAAGCACATACCCTCTCCAATGTCCATAATCCCACCTCCTTCTCCCAACCTCCCTCCCCCCAGCAACCCTCAGTTTGTTTTGTGAGATTAAGAGTCACTTATGGTTTGTCTCCCTCCCAATTCCATCTTGTTTCATTGATTCTTCTTCTACCCACTTAAGCCCCCATGTTGCATCACCACTTCCTCATATCAGGGAGATCATATGATAGTTGTCTTTCTCTGCTTGACTTATTTCGCTAAGCATGATACGCTCTAGTTCCATCCATGTTGTCGCAAATGGCAAGATTTCATTTCTTTTGATGGCTGCATAGTATTCCATTGTGTATATATACCACATCTTCTTGATCCATTCATCTGCTGATGGACATCTAGGTTCTTTCCATAGTTTGGCTATTGTGGACATTGCTGCTATAAACATTCCGGTGCACGTGCCCCTTTGGATCACTACGTTTGTATCTTTAGGGTAAATACCCAGTAGTGCTATTGCTGGGTCATAGGGCAGTTCTATTTTCAACATTTTGAGGGACCTCCATGCTCTTTTCCAGAGTGGCTGCACCAGCTTGCATTCCCACCAACAGTGTAGGAGGGTTCCCCTTTCTCTGCATCCTCGCCAGCATCTGTCATTTCCTGACTTGTTGATTTTAGCCATTCTGACTGGTGTGAGGTGATACCTCATTGTGGTTTTGATTTGTATTTCCCTGATGCCCAGTGATGTGGAGCACTTTTTCATGTGTCTGTTGGCCATCTGGATGTCATCTTTGCAGAAATGTCTGTTCATGTCCTCTGCCCATTTCTTGATTGGATTATTTGTTCTTTGGGTGTTGAGTTTGCTAAGTTCTTTATAGATTTTGGACACTAGTCCTTTATCTGATATGTCATTTGCAAATATCTTCTCCCATTCTGTCAGTTGTCTTTTGATTTTATTAACTGTTTCCTTTGCTGTGCAAAAGCTTTTGATCTTGATGAAATCCCAATAGTTCATTTTTGCCCTTGCTTCCCTTGCCTTTGGCGATGTTCCTAGGAAGATGTTGCTGCAGCTGAGGTCGAAGAGGTTGCTGCCTGTGTTCTCCTTAAGGATTTTGATGGATTCCTTTCGCACATTGAGGTCCTTCATCCATTTTGAGTCTCTTTTCGTGTGTGGTGTAAGGAAATGGTCCAATTTCATTTTTCTGCATGTGGCTGTCCAATTTCCCAGCACCATTTATTGAAGAGGCTGTCTTTTTTCCATTGGACATTCTTTCCTGCTTTGTCGAAGATGAGCTGACCATAGAGTTGAGGGTCTATTTCTGGGCTCTCTATTCTGTTCCACTGATCTATGTGTCTGTTTTTGTGCCAGTACCATGCTGTCTTGATGATGACAGCTTTGTAATAGAGCCTGAAGTCCGGAATTGTGATGCCACCAACTTTGGCTTTCTTTTTCAATATCCCTTTGGCTATTCGAGGTCTTTTCTGGTTCCATATAAATTTTAGAATTATTTGTTCCATTTCTTTGAAAAAGATGGATGGCACTTTGATAGGAGTTGCATTAAACGTGTATATTGCTTTAGGTAGCATAGACATTTTCACAATATTTATTCTTCCAATCCAGGAGCATGGAACATTTTTCCATTTCTTTGTGTCTTCCTCAATTTCTTTCATGAGTACTTTATAGTTTTCTGAGTATAGATTCTGTGCCTCTTTGGTTAGGTTTATTCCTAGGTATCTTGTGGTTTGGGGTGCAATTGTAAATGGGATGGACTCCTTAATTTCTCTTTCTTCTGTCTTGTTGTTGGTGTAGAGAAATGCAACTGATTTCTGTGCATTGATTTTATATCCTGACACTTTACTGAATTCCTGTATAAGTTCTAGCAGTTTTGGAGTGGAGTCTTTTGGGTTTTCCACATATAGTATCATATCATCTGCGAAGAGTGATAATTTGACTTCTTCTTTGCCGATTTGGATGCCTTTAATTTCCTTTTGTTGTCTGATTGCTGAGGCTAGGACCTCTAGTACTATGTTGAATAGCAGTGGTGATAATGGACATCCCTGCCGTGTTCCTGACCTTAGCAGAAAAGCTTTCAGTTTTTCTCCATTGAGAATGATATTTGCGGTGGGTTTTTCATAGATGGCTTTGATGATATTGAGGTATGTGCCCTCTATCCCTACACTTTGAAGAGTTTTGATCAGGAAGGGATGTTGTACTTTGTCAAATGCTTTTTCAGCATCTATTGAGAGTATCATATGGTTCTTGTTCTTTCTTTTATTGATGTGTTGTATCACATTGACTGATATGCGGATGTTGAACCAACCTTGAAGCCCTGGAATAAATCCCACTTGGTCGTGGTGAATAATCCTTTTAATGTACCGTTGAATCCTATTGGCTAGTATTTTGGTGAGAATTTTCGCACCTGTGTTCATCAAGGATATTAGTCTATAGCTCTCTTTTTTGATGGGATCCTTGTCTGGTTTTGGGATCAAGGTGATGCTGGTCTCATAAGATGAGTTTGGAAGTTTTCCTTCCATTTCTATTTTTTGGAACAGTTTCAGGAGAATAGGAATTAGTTCTTCTTTAAATGTGGTAGAATTCCCCTGGGAAGCCGTCTGGCCCTGGGCTTTTGTTTGTTTGGAGATTTTTAATGACTGTTTCAATCTCCTTACTGGTTATGGGTCTGTTCAGGCTTTCTATTTCTTCCTGGTTCAGTTGTGGTAGTTTATATGTTTCTAGGAATGCATCCATTTCTTCCAGATTGTCAAATTTGTTGGCGTAGAGTTGCTCATAGTATGTTCTTATAATAGTTTGTATTTCTTTGGTGTTAGTTGTGATCTCTCCTCTTTCATTCATGATTTTATTTATTTGGGTCCTTTCTCTTTTCTTTTTGATAAGTCAGGCCAGGGGTTTATCAATTTTATTAATTCTTTCAAAGAACCAGCTCCTCGTTTCGTTGATTTGTTCTATTGTTTTTTTGGTTTCTATTTCATTGATTTCTTCTCTGATCTTTATGATTTCTCTTCTCCTGCTGGGCTTAGGGTTTCTTTCTTGTTCTTTCTCCAGCTCCTTTAGGTGTAGGGTTAGGTTGTGTACCTGAGACCTCTCTTGTTTCTTGAGAAAGGCTTGTACTGCTATATATTTTCCTCTCAGGACAGCCTTTGTTGTGTCCCACAGATTTTGAACCGTTGTATTTTCATTATCATTTGTTTCCATGATTTTTTTCAATTCTTCTTTAATTTCCCGGTTGACCCATTCATTCTTTAGAAGGATGCTGTTTAGTCTCCATGTATTTGGGTTCTTTCCAAACTTCCTTTTGTGGTTGAGTTCTAGCTTTAGAGCATTGTGGTCTGAAAATATGCAGGGAATGATCCCAATCTTTTGATACCGGTTGAGTCCTGATTTAGGACCGAGGATGTGACCTATTCTGGAGAATGTTCCATGTGCACTAGAGAAGAATGTGTATTCTGTTGCTTTGGGATGAAATGTTCTGAATATATCTGTGATGTCCATCTGGTCCAGTGTGTCGTTTAAGGCCTTTATTTCCTTGCTGATCTTTTGCTTGGGTGATCTTTCCATTTCAGTGAGGGGAGTGTTAAAGTCCCCTACTATTATTGTATTATTGTTTATGTGTTTCTTTGATTTTGTTATTAATTGGTTTATATAGTTGGCTGCTCCCACGTTGGGGGCAAGATATTTAAAATTGTTAGATCTTCTTGTTGGACAGACCCTTTGAGTATGATATAGTGTCCTTCCTCATCTCTTATTATAGTCGTTGGCTTAAAATCTAATTGATCTGATATAAGGATTGCCACTCCTGCTTTCTTCTGATGTCCATTAGCATGGTAAATTCTTTTCCACCCCCTCACTTTAAATCTGGAGGTGTCTTCGGGCTTAAAATGAGTTTCTTGGAGGCACCATATAGATGGGTTTTGTTTTTTTATCCATTCTGATACCCTGTGTCTTTTGACAGGGGCATTTAGCCCATTAACATTCAAGGTAACTATTGAGAGATATTAATTTAGTGCCATTGTATTGCCTATAAGGTGACTGTTACTGTATATGGTCTCTGTTCCTTTCTGATCTACCACTTGTAGGCTCTCTCTTTGCTTAGAGGACCCCTTTCAATATTTCCTGTAGAGCTGGTTTGGTGTTTGCAAATTCTTTCAGTTTTTGTTTGTCCTGGAAGCTTTTAATCTCTCCTTCTATTTTCAATGATAGCCTAGCTGGATATAGTATTCTTGGCTGCATGTTTTTCTCGTTTAGTGCCCTGAAAATATCATGCCAGCTCTTTCTGGCCTGCCAGGTCTCTGTGGATAAGTCAGATGCCAATCTAATATTTTTACCATTGTATGTTACAGACTTCTTTTCCCGGGCTGCTTTCAGGATTTTCTCTTTGTCACTAAGACTTGTGAATTTTACTATTAGGTGACAGGGTGTGGGCCTATTCTTATTGATTTTGAGGGGCGTTCTCTGAACCTCCTGAATTTTTATGCTCGTTCCCTTTGCCATATTGGGGAAATTCTCCCCAATAATTCTCTCCAGTATACCTTCTGCTCCCCTCTCTCTTTCTTCTTCTTGGAATCCCAATTATTCTAATGGTGTCACTTATCTCTCGAATTCTCCCCTCGTGGTCCAGTAGCTGTTTGTCCCTCTTTTGCTCAGCTTCTTTATTCTCTGTCATTTGGTCTTCTATATCACTAATTCTTTCTTCTGCCTCATTTATCCTAGCAGTGAGAGCCTCCATTTTTGATTGCACCTCATTAATAGCTTTTTTGATTTCAACTTGGTTAGATTTTAGTTCTTTTATTTCTCCAGAAAGGGCTTTTATATCTCCCGAGAGGGTTTCTCTAATATCTTCCATTCCTTTTTCGAGCCCGGCTAGAACCTTGAGAATTGTCATTCTGAACTCTAGATCTGACATATTACCATTGTCTGTATTGATTAGGTCCCTAGCCTTCGGTACTGCCTCTTGTTCTTTTTTTTTGTGGTGAATTTTTCCGTCTTGTCATTTTGCCCAGATAAGGGTATATGAAGGAGCAAGTAAAATACTAAAAGGGTGGCAACAACCCCAGGAAAATATGCTTTAACCAAATCAGAAGAGATCCCAAATCGTGAGTGGGGAGAAAGGGAATAAAAAGAGGTTCAAAAAGGAAGAAAGAAAAAAAAAGAGAAAAAAAAAGAAAGGAAAAGAATTTTTTAAAAAAGAAAATGAATAAAGAAAAATATAAAATGAAAAAATATATATATATTAGATAAACTAGTTAAAAAACGTTAAAAAAGAAAAGGGTAAAAATTTAAAAAAAAAATTACCCAAAGGTGAGAAAAAAGAAAAAAAAAAGAAAAAGAAAAAGAAAAAAATTAAATTAACTGCAAGACTAAAAAAAAAAAAAAAAAATCACAGGGAGAAAGCCATGAGTTCTGTGCTTTGCTTTCTCCTCCTCTGGAATTCTGCTGCTCTCCTTGGTATTGAAACCACACTCCTTGGTAGGTGAACTTGGTCTTGGCTGGATTTCCTGTTGATCTTCTGGGGGAGGGGCCTGGTGTAGTGATTCTCAAGTGTCTTTGCCCCAGGCGGAATTACACCGCCCTTACCAGGGGCCGGGCTGAGTAATCCGCTCGGGTTTGCTTTCAGGAGCTTTTGTTCCCTGAGCGCTTTCCGTAGAGTTCTGGAGGACGGGAATACAAATGGCGGCCTCCTGGTCTCAGGCCCGGAGGAGCCGAGAGCCCAGGGCCCCACTCCTCAGTGCGCCCTCAGAGAACAGCGCTAGTTACTCCCGTCTGCCTGACCTCCGGCCGCGCTCCGAGCTCACCGAGCCTGTGGCTGGTTCAAGGTAACACCGAGCTGTGAGCTTACTGTCGGCTCTGTCTCTGTAGCCGGCTTTCCCATTCCAATACCCGCAAGCTCTGCGACACTCAGACACCCCCCATCCTTCTGTGACCCTGTGGGACCTGAGGCCACGCTGACCCCGTGTGGGCTTCGCCCCGGTTTAGCCTCTGGAGCCATGTCCCTCAGTGGAACAGACTTTTAAAAGTCCTGATTTTGTGCTCCGTCGCTCCGCCGCTTGCCGGGAGCCAGCCCCTCCCCCCGGGGTCTATCTTCCCGTCGCTTTGGATTCATGTCTCTGCCAGTCCTACCTTTCAGAAAGTGGTTGTTTTTCTGTTTCCAGAATTGCTGTTCTTCTTCTCTTTGATCTGCTGATGGATTTGTAGGTGTTTGCAATCTTTAGCTAAGCTATCTAGCTGATCTCCGGCTAGCTGAAGTAGTCTCAGCCTGCTACTTCTCCGCCATCTTGACTCCTCCCCCTCCTATTTCTTATTTTTAAATGTACATACATCATAAAAGTTTACTCATCCATGAAATGGGAACAATGGTACCTCTACAGGTAGACTATGTGCGAATTAAATGAACTCAGTAGTAGATCTACTTAGTGAGTAGATCTCACAAGTAGGCTGTGTCGGAATTAAATGAACTCAGTGTAATGTAAACATTGGACCAGTGGCTGGCATGTGTCCTGTAGGTACTCAGAAACATTAGCAGATATCATTGGGATTATTAGAATTACAGTTTTTAAACGTTCACTCTAAAAATCAGAAAACTCAGCAAAACACAAAAATAATAAAAATTATTTGTAATTTATGACCCCATCACTGTGATTATTACTACGGAGTTGTAACATTTAACACAGCGAAGCATGTGCTTCCAGACTCCTCTCTGTCTCTTTTCCTACAGATGCAGGTATGTTTACATATCATCTGTCTGTGGCTAGGCCCCCTTTGTGGCTCCCATATGTGTTCTTTTTTCATCTTTAGGCCAGACCAATATATTAATTCCAGGGCAAATCACTGATGATGATGACAGTTTTTCCTGAACGCTTTGAAAGGAGATAAAGACTGCATTGCATCATACTCTCCAGCAGAACAGTTATTCAGAATGTTTCAGCATTTCTCTTTCCCTCCAAGTCCCTCTCTTGCGAGTAGCACCTCACATCTCCTCTCCTGCACACCACTTCCTCCACAGCCACCCCAGCTGCCTCTGGTGCCCCTGCTCACAATGCTCCCCAACGCACGCAGGGTTCTACTGAGAACCCTCCAATCAGGGAGCATTTGGACAAATGTCAACTACCTGTTGACTGTTTAGGGGTGAGTCAGGTCCTCTGTGTACAATGTACTTTGACATTCATCAGTGGGAGAGGATGACCTTAAGTTTAATCATTATCTTTCAAGTCAGGAGAGAGAAAAGAAAAAGAATTTGGCAAATCCAAGTGGTTGGGCATCCATGCACTGATTCTCTGACCCTCCCAAGTGGTCTGCTTGGTCACCATTGGCTCAGCAACACATACCTAAGAGTTCTGGGATGAAGGTCCGTCCCAGTTCCAGGATGACCTTGATGGCACTTGGATCCCTTCAACATGTCCTTTAGATCTCTCAGCCCAAGGAAAGCCTTCTTGCCTCTCTCCATTTCTAAAAGTCTAAGTCTATGGTATGCTTTAAATGAAAATAATAGACATTGCAAGACTCCAGTCTCTTCCTTGAAATGCTGTGAGCATCTGTAATTTTGTGATGAGCTAAAACCCCATCAAATTACTTGGGCTGTGTTGTTTCAACTGGAAATATCGCCTCTGTTCCAAAGTGATACTGTGATGCTCTCCAAGGTGAACCTGATGCTATCACATCAGCCCTTGACAATCTGCTGACCCAGAATTTTATATAATGTGCTGTCTTTTTATACCGATGTTGTGCGGATATCTTACTATATTAGTCTGCTCGGGCTGCCATAACAAAATACAGGTGACTAGGTAGCTTGAACAACAGAAATTTATTGTCACACGGTTCTGGAGACTAAGAGTCCAAGATCAAATTGCCATCAAGATTGCTGTAGTGAGGCCTCTCTTCCTGGCTTGCAGACAGCCATTTTTTTACTGTGTCCTCAAATGGCCTTTCCCCTGAATTGCACAGGGGTGGAGAGATGGTAGGGGAAGAGAGAGGCGCAGGGGTGGAGGGGTGGGGGAGACTTCTGGTGTCTCTTCTTATAAGCACACCAATCCTATTAGATTAAAGCCTCACTCTTATGACCTTACTTAAACTTAATTATTCTCTAAAGGCCCCATCTCCAAATACAGTCACATTGGGGTTTAGGGTTTCAATCTATTAGGTTTTTTTGGAGGGGAAGCTCAAATCAGTTCATAACACCTACTATACACCAGCAGTCTAAGGTAACAATATAACAGCAAAGCAGAGGATTGGTTTTGAATCAAGATATCATTATAAGTTATAGTGTTAAATATTTCTAAAAAGAGACATCTAGAGTAAACACATACACAGAATTAGACAAATCCTTCATACAGGCTTTCCAAGTATTTTCCTTGAAAAATTGAAAATTATTAATACACTTATAACATTAGAATTTAAAGTGTTCGTTTCCTTTCAAGAGAGCATTCCTTGAAATTTCATGTTTTTTCTTAGTGATTAATGTGAATCAGATTAAAGCATTCCTCAAAAGCTGAATTGTACTTGCTCTAATAAGTTTTTTATGCCAATTAGCTAAAATTTAATTATTGTTATTATAAGCTGCTTAACTTCATTAAAACGGACTTCCTTTGTTATAAATGAATTTGGCTTATCAGAAAAGTTCATTCAAACTGAATTATGGGAGAAGAGATATTTAATTAGTATTTTAATTTTTTTCAGGCAAATAGGATAGCTGGCCAATTTTTAAAAATCTAGAATGTCACTTTTATTGTCATTTTAGAAAAGCAAATACTTTATCCATTGCCTAATTTATACCAAAGGGCAACAAGTGATGCTCTCATGTTTTTTTCTTATCAAATATCAGTTTATAATTTTACTGAAGTGTTGTTGTTACCCAGATGTTAGTTTCTTTCTCTGGTAATACGTGACCATTCAGAGATCTGCAATTATGAGGACATGTAATTGGGATCTCTCATGTTGCTTCGAAAACTTTAAAACCCAGATTTGACTATACTATTCAACATCAGAATTTAGCACAGAACCGGGGTGCCTGGGTGGCTCAGTTGGTTGAACAACCCACTCTTGCATTTCAACTCAGGTTGTGATCTCAGGGTCATGTGATCAAGCTTTGTATTAGGTTCCACACTGGGCATCGAGCCTACTGGGCATTCTCTCTTTCTCTCTCTCTCTCCCCTTCTGCCCAGCCCCTCTGTAGCACGCACTCTATCTCTCAAAAAAAATAAAAATTTAAAAAAATTTAAAAAAAAGAATTTAGCACATAACCAAATTAATTGTGTAACAGTGTATATCACTACATTTGAGATGGGAATAAAAGCCTAAAGTTATTATGTCCAGTGATTTACACTCATCGTTAAAAGAGACAGACCCTATGCCACATAATTTTAGTATACTAGAGAAACTATGAGAAAAAAAAAACAATGAATCATGCAATGTGTTTGAAGGAAAGAGAGAGAGAGAGAGAGAAAAGAAGGGCAATAAGGAAACTATGCAGCCGTAAAATTTTTACATCATTGTAGTCTTCTTTAGATATTTAAAAAAATTAAGTCTGTGATAAAAAAAATACACACAAAAAACCCTGCATTTTTAGTCCATGGATCACACACTGGAAGGGAAGTTAAAGAAAGCAAACTCAGCTAAATACAGAAATAAATAAAGAGAATGATCAAAGTTGCCAATTCATGACTTAATCAGTCTATTTGTCTGCTTTCAATTAATGGCTAAATAAGTTTCATGCAAGATCATATTAAACCTGAGTTTCTACATTGCATAACAGGATCACCTGTCATAGCTGCTAATCTAAGGGAATTTGATCTTCAAGTACCCAAGGCTGTGAAATAAACAAACTCTCCACACTTTAACCAGATTCCAGTTTCAAACTCCAAATTCTATGAAGTGCTTCCGATGTCCCCTTTTGACTTTTGAGTACTAATATTCCCATTAGCTTCACTGTATTTTTTTTTAAGATTTTATTTATTTATTTGAAAGACAGAGATCACAAGTAGGCAGAGAGGCAGACAGAGAGGGGGAAAGCAGGCTTCCTGCCGAGCAAAGAGCCCGATGCGGGGCTCGACTCCAGGACTCTGGGACCATGACCTGAGCTGAAGGCAGAGGCTTTAACCCACTGAGCCACCCAGGCGCCCCCTTCACTGTATATTTTTAAAATCAACAGAGAAACTCAGCAAGTGCTTGTTAGTCACCTTTGGTCAACTTGGTATCTGAAACAGTAATAATTAGTAAAGCTTCAGTAGTATTGAGATTGGTGCACGCAAGGAAATTAAATCGTGCGACAGATAATCAGCCTCAGCAGTCCACCACTCTGATCAGAAAGCAAGCCCAAGGAAGTGGAAAAGCCTTAAAAGCTGACAGAAGCACCTTCTGAGAAGTATCAGCTGGTCTGCAAAGTAAAAATATTGGAGCAATGGATCCCACTTTCAGCCTCTGCTGCTCAAACCAGAGATATTGGCCACCATCCCCTGCTATACTGCCACATTTTTTTTAAATTTATGATGAAATATAGAATTGATCAAAAGAGAAATCTGTTCTGAGGAAGTTTATAAGATTTATAAATACTTAAGACACCAAATTTTTCCAAGTATAAATGTATATATAGTACATCTGTTTAGAAATGATACAAATGATTAAAGCATCATGCAGATATATATGTTTGAAAAAAATACTTTGTGTATTAATTTGTTAGAAATAAATTGCGCTGAATTAGCAGAGTTGGGTGAACACGACTCACGTGGTAAGCATGTGTCTTGATTAGCAAGATTCTTGGAAACACAGGTCTAACAACAAGGATGAGACTTCACCATTTGAAATTCCTGTAACCACAAAAAAGAGGAAGAAAGAGAAGTGAAATTTGGGAGAAATTTATGCAACAACCAGAGATTAAGATCAAGGAGAAGGGTTGAATTTGTGGATAAAAGAATGTTCCTGAATCTCAAGGACATTTGGGACATAGTGGCTGCTGTATTTCCCGGTGCCATGGTGACAACTGCATAAATAAACTAAATGTTCCTGGGTTGAGTGTTATTCTACCTGTCCTACCCATAGGCAGAGATACTGCACAACTTAACGAAGCTTAAGCTTCAAGGCCCCAAATGGGCTTAGAAATGCTTTCACATCATCATATATTTGACTAAAATTCAAAGAAGGTATTTTAATCATAGTCAGTTAAGACCACCATCTCTTTCCATCCTGACTTTTCCTCGGTCATGTCACATTGGAATGGCCATAAGCATGTTGGGATCCATTTAATGGAAAGTTGAACTAAGCATACGTTTGGTTTGGGTTTACCAGAATATAATTTTGTGTTTTTGCAGTCTTTTTGTGTAAAGGAAAGTATTGGTAGCTGTCCAGGTGCAGAATGGCTTCCAGGAGTATCCCTACTGTCTGCTATGCCCACACTCCTGGCATCCTGTCACACGAAAGTGAAGGGACAGAGGTCTTATTGCAATGTGACCTTATCCACCAATGCACAGTGTGTGGGTAGAGGGGAAGAAACAAGATTTGAAATGAATGGAGTTTATTGGAAGTCAACTTATTGGAAATTCTTCCAAATGCTAGAGAAGCAAAATTATTAAGACGGCAAGAGTCTGTTTTCATCTTCCTTGTGGAAAAGGAAGTTCTATCCTGTCAGTGATATACTCAACAATGTGATGAATACAATTACAAATGTATCATGGTTTCTCCCCACTCTTTTGTGCATAACAGAATTTATCAGAACTACTGTCTGTAGTGTACACACTTAGCAGGACTCTACACAATGAGTACATCTGTCTTGAAGTAATATGTTATATATGCATTGCAAAGTACTGGATTGTGTCTTAGCATACCTGATGCATCTTGTCTTTACAAAGGCTGATGACATGTCACTCATTAGGAGAAGATTAATTGACTCTTGATTTAATGCAAAATACTGGCATCAATAAGGATAACATAAAACTCATTCTATTCCACTGAGACAGGACGTGGCAGACAAACTGGCTGATGTCTGTGGCCTATTCAAAAAGATTTTTTGAAAAAGACCTTATTATTTATTTGACAGAGAGAGAGTGAGAGAGGGAATACAAGCAGGGGGAGTGGGAGAGGGAGAAACAGGCTTCCCGGCAAGCAGGGTGCCCGATGCAGGGCTCGATCCCAGGACTCCAGGATCTTTACCTGAGCCAAAGGCAGATGCTTAACGACTGAGCCACCCAGGCACCCCCTACTCAAAAAGATTTAAGGGTTATCACTTCCCAAGAAAACGTGAAATGTCTTTAAATCTTACAGTTCGTATGTGACAGAGACTTTACTATATTTGACAATAATTCTAAAAATATACATGACATTACTAGCCATGAATTCCAGGGGCATCTGGGTGGCTCAGTGGGTTAAGCCTCTGCCTTCGGCTCAGGTTGTAATCCCGGGGTCCTGGGATCGAGCCCCGCATCAGGCTCTCTGCTCAGCGGAGAGCCTGCTTCCTCCTCTCTCTCTGCCTGCCTCTCTATCTACTTGTGATCTCTTTTTGTCAAATAAATAAATAAAATCTTTAAAAAAAAATATTTTCCAAATTATCAGTAATAAAAAAACAAGTTTAAACAATCACACTAAACTAAATCATCCTTATATAATCATCCAATATTGCAAACCACTGTCATATGAGGAAGAGATCAAGGTTGCCCGGCTGGCTTAGTCAGTAGAACATGTGACTCTTGATCTCAGGGTTGTGAGTTCGAGCCCCATGTTGGGTACAGAGATTACTTAAAAAAAAAGAGAGAAAGAGGTGTGTGCCTGGGTGGTTCAGTGGGTTAAGTATCTGACTCGTCAGCTTAGGTTTTGATCTTAAGGTTATAAGTTCAAGCCCCATGTCATGTTGGGCTCCATGCTGGGCATGAAGCCTACTAAAAAAAAGAGAGAGAAAGAGAGATCAAAGTCTATGCAGAAAAGCAAAAAAGGAGAAATAGTGTTATAGAGAGATTTTGGGTACCCATAATACATAATTTTTTTCCTGGATTTTCTGATATTTACAATTTTTATCAATTTTAAAAATTTAAAATTTTCTTTTATTAAATAATCTCTATGCCCAACATGGGGCTCAAACTCCAACCTTGAGATCAACAGTCCCATGCTCTATTGATAGAGCCAGCCAGGCACCCCAACTTTAAAAAATCTTATTTTTAAAATTTATTTTTAAAGAAGAGTTTATTCATTTATTTGAGAGGTCAAGAGTGCATGAGAGCACAGAATAGAGTGAGAGAGAAGCAGATTCCACACTGAGCAGGGAGCCCAATGCGGGAGGACTCGATTCCAGGACGCTGGGATTGTGACCTGAGCTGAAGGCAGATAACTAAGCCATTCAGGCCCCTCCCCACATTTTTAAAGATTATATTTATTTATTGGAGAGGAAGAGAGTGAGAGAGAGCACAAGAGCAGGGGGAGGGACTTTAAAAAATTTAAAATGACTATTTCCATTCTTTCGTTTTGTACCTGGCCTCCTGACTTAATTCCCTCCAGCAAGACAGTGCACCCATCGCGGCTGCTGCAAGTATTGATTACTAAGGACTCATATCTGCACCCTGCTGCAGCTGACCACCTGTAGCTTCGGGGAGCCACTTCCCTAGAGATGACTGGGATGCTGGACCACCTCCATGACTGAATGATGCTGGGGCCTAAAACCCTTGTCTTCTAGCAGGGTAACATACATTCCAGAGCCTCCCCAGGAGGTCAGGCCAAGGCTAGATATCTTCTGAAACCACACCTTTGCCTAGCTTCTCTGGCCCTCTCCTGCATCCCTCACTCCCCAACAATTTCCTAAGAGCCAGCCCTTGATAAATTACTTGCTCAGGAATCTCCATCTCAGGCTCTGCTTCTAGGGAACCCCTAAACGCCTATCTAATTTTGTCTTCTTTTTCTTAGATGAGTGCCCTAACCTGTAGAAAACATCAAGTCCCCCAAATTGTAGATGTTTTTCGTCCTACTTAGTGGTATTACTGCACAGAGGACACTCTGATTTGGAAGGTGGGGATCTCATTCAGGTGGTTTGAGGAGCAAGTTTGGGTTGCTCACTATTTTAGCAACTTTGACAATTGTTCGTCCTGCCTCTTCCACCATCAAATATTTGGTTAAAGGGGTAGGATAAAAGATGAATGAGCTAAGATTAGACACAGCAGCATCTAACCCTACAGCCCAACTTACAGCATTTTATTTCTGGTGTTACTCCAGGGCAAACCTGCAGCCACCAGAAACCAAGGCTCCTGTATCTCTATTTTACTACACAGCTTTCTTCCACAAGGTTTCCTCGTGAGTTCAAGATAATTCCTGGTGTTCCCGCCCTTGTGCCCACATTCCAGGCAGTAAGAAGGAGGGAGAATAGTAAAAGGAGTATCCATCACTGGGCTCAGACCCCTTTAAGGGGGCACTCCGGGGGTCTCTATGTGTCTTTTTCCTTCTATGTGTCTTTGGCCAGAACTTGGTCCTGTTTCCCCAACTAGATGCAACTAGATGCAAGGGAAGCTGAGAAACGTTCTTTCCGAGAGGTAATTTGCTGCTAGAACACAATATGGAAAATGGCAAGCAGGAGGAGGTATGGAAACTTCACAAAGCAGATAAAGCTGAAATTTCAGCACTGGCAGTCAGAAAAGCCAAAAGGCAAGACAAAACAACTGTGACATTGGAGGCACCTGTCACTTTGAGGTGACAAGACGAGTCATAAGCCCATATAAGGAGCAGCTAGTGCTCCAGATGCCGGCTCTATGGTGGTGCTTCCAGGCAGCTAAGTCCTTCCCATTCCGACAGAAGAAGACAGGCATTCTCGCTGGAGAAGTTAAAACAGAGCTCCAGCTTCAGGGGTATTTCAGGGAAGTAAGGCAAATGGTAAAATCGGGAGGTTAAGTTAAATTCTGTGTATTGAGTTGTGAGAGCCTTTAGTGCCATGTCCTTACTCAGCTCCTAGAATGACAGCAGCCAGGTCTGAACCTTCCACAGGAGGACAGAAAAATAGACCAACAACAACAAAACAAATTTTAAAAAAACAAGCCCAGGAGAAAAAAGCCACAGATGCTAATATTGGGGTGCCTACAAAGTAAGACCTAAGGGAAAGTACAGTAGAGTGAAGCCACGAGTTAGCACACTCAGCCAAGCTTCCAATCATTTTTCTTTTTTGATGTTTTTTTCTCTTAAATAAAGACAGAGAGCCAAGAATCAGTAGACTTTTGAAGAATGTCTCTGCCACATCCACCCTATTCCCAGTCTAAGGGCCTGTGAGCATCATTCCTTGAGATACCAGTACTGGACACCTGTTCTAATCCTAAAACTCTCAGTTCAATGGCATATCTTGGCCTCAGAGGCTGCAGGTGACTTAAAAAAAAAAAAAAAAAAAGACTGCTCATATTCAGTGTCCTGTGTTGGACAATGTTCTACCTTGTTGTTTATCATAGACCCCAAGACTGATGGGGCACACCTAGCTCTCATGAGATGGTCTCTGACACAAACCGGGATTAGCTTAAGTGCAGAATTACTCCAGTCTCTCAGCTCCTAAAATTATCCAACGCACCCACTCACCGCTGTCCTACTGAAAACGAATTACTAGCTTGGTGCCAAACACTGGTTGACTCCCACTGCTATGGAGGGACAACTATAACCAAGGATTGCAGTACTTTTCTGGGTGATACAGAGAAACAATGGAGTAAGCAAGGCGCAGCTCAGTCAATCTCACTGAATTTAACGTGACTGATACACTCAGGAACATGTGAGAAGGCACAGACTGCATGGGAGGGCTCTAGAGAATTCATGGGCCAGAGGCACCTGCCATCTGGGGATGACATTGTCCCCATGAGACGTGACTAAGAGACAAGAGACGTGACTAAGCCTCATTTACTGACGGCAATGTCCACATTAACTACAACCCTAGTAGTAGAAGGCAAGTTTTACCTAGGATGGTTGGATGTACATTCAATGCCTTTGTTTCATTTCCCCTGGAAGCAGAGGCAGGGACTCATAAGGGCAGGTGACTTCTTTGGAAGATAATGCCAGAAAACAGGGGAGTGACACTGGCAAAAAGAGAAAGCCAAAAAAATGTGTATTACTGAATTACGAGACACAGCTAGGGGTCAGTCCTACCTGGGACCCTCTGAAGAGCTCTATAGAATCCACTTGGAATTGTATACCATTGATAAACTGCACATGTAATCAAATAAAACACAGTATCTATACAATGTTTAACGAAAAATAAAATAGGGGCACCTGGGTGGCTCAGTGGGTTAAGCCTCTGCCTTCGGCTCAGATCATGATCTCAGGGTCCTGGGATCAAGCCCCGCATCGGGCTCCCTGCTCAGCAGGGAGCCTGCTTTCTCTTCCTGCCTCTCTGCTTGCTTATGATCTCTGTCAAATAAATAAATAAAAGCTTTAAAAAAAAACAACTTTATAAGATTATATAAAAATAATAAAATTATTTTAAAATGTATAATTATAAAATATAAAATTATAAAAAATATATAAATATGTCCAATTATATATATATTATTATAGTTATATTCTGAAGGAGCACCTAGGTGGCTCAGTCAGTTAAGCATCTGACTCTTGATTTTGGTTCAGATCATGATCTCAAGGTCCTGGTTTTAAGCCCCACGTGGGCTCTGCACTCAGCGGGGAGTCTGCTTGAGGTTCTCCCTCCCTTTTCTCTCTCTCCCTCTGCCCCTCCCCTCTCCAAATAAGTGAATAAATCTTAAAAAAAAACCCAAAAAACTAGTATTCTGAGAACTTAAGTTCTAATGGATGTTACTTTGATCAAAAAGAATGGTTCCTTAATTGACATTTAAAATGCCGATGAATGAGATTAAAATTCCTTTTGAAGAGACATCATTTTAAAAGTCTGGAGCTTCTGATGTTGGCTCCAATAGGTGGTTCATTTGAAAACTGGATTAACCTCAAAAGAGCACCCATTTTTTAGGATTTTGGAGGTGGAAGAGAGACTCCAGCCCAAAAAGAAGGGAGGGAACTGCTTCCCAGGAAATGAGAAGGAAAAGGAGGTCTCCACAGGTACTATTTCCTTGGATCAGGGCAGTAATGAACCTCACATTGGAGCGTAGGTAGGTGGCTGCCTCCTGGCAGCACAGGAGACCTGAATAGAAGGAAAAAGCAGCTCTGCTTTTAGACCACACCCACCCTTGGGAGGGATAATGAGGGAGCTATTGGCTGGAAATGCTTATTGAGATATGGTGACTCTTAACTCCGTGACCAGGTCATTCTTAGAACTTCAGCCATCATCTCTTCTTGTCTTATGTGTCTGGATCTTTCTTCCTTAAGTTCTTTTATTAGGGAAATGATTTCCTCCATCATGTTCAGGTGTGTTCTCTTCTGCTTCCCATAGGTGTCCACCAGGCTCTGAATTGTTGATGACTCTTTCTTTAGGCTAGTGTCCTCCAAAGATGACTCAATCCCTGCATTCCCCTTTTGAACAAAGCCAGGCTTGTCAAAGAGTTGATACTATCTTGAATTACTGCAGCTGGTATTTTTGACATGTTGAGCCAGTGTTTGTGAAAGCAGCATTCTCCATTTCATGTAAAGCCAGCTTCTAGCCAACTGGACAAGTCTAAACAAATATGAGACTCACCAAAGGCGGATGACAGATGCATACACCGCTGATGCCAGCTGGAGACCACGGAGGACAGGGTCCAGATTCCCATCATCCAGCCGGTTTGTGGCTGTACCACCACCACTTGTGGTTTCCCAAGGACACCTGAAGCCAAGCTTTACAGTGGTCTGATGTCCTTCCATAGCACTGAAAGCCTAGAACAGAATTCTGCTGAGTTGTCATGCCTCCACCAGCCCTCATGCCAGCTCCATAACAAACTTCCCCTAGTAATACCTGGAAATATTTCATCCTGCCAACCTGGGCAGTCTACTGGGGAGCTAATCCAGGGTAAGGAGAGAGTCAATTTAAAAAAAGCTTCTTGTTGGAGCACCTACATGGCTCACTCGGTTAAGGGATGTTGATTTCTGCCCAGGTCATGATCTCAAGGTTGGGAGATGGAGCCCAGCATTTGGCTCTGTGCTGGGCATAGAGCCTGTTTAAGGTTCTGTCTCTCCCTCTGCCTGTGCTCCTCCCACAAACCCCTCCCCACTTCCTCTCTAAAAAAACCTCAAAAGGTGATCAATTAGACATGTTTTTTAGTATAATTATGAACTTGTATACTTAAAAATATTTGATATGTTTTAATTCATTGTAGTTACTATTCTGATTGATATTTAAATTGTCCCCTCTTTAGCCAGTGTTGTCTTTCGAATCCTTTTCCCCCAAGAGACTTTGATGGCTTCTTTCTTTCTGATATGACAAGATATCCAAGGCTTATTTTGTTCATTTCCTGCCCTAGACCTGGTATTAGGTATGCTTCCAAAGTCATGGTTCCTTTAAGGAAAAATAATAGAGACTAGAGTGTGGGCTCTGGGGATGCTGAATGCCACTGAGCTGGTCATTGTCTCTAAGTCTTTTCCGTGGACAAAGCTAAGAAATATCTTTTTTAAAAATTGAGATATAATTGACATACAACACTGTGTTAGTTTTAGTTATATAACATAATGATTTGATATGTGTATATATGAAAAAATGATCACCACAATAAGTATAGTTAATATCCGGGTGCCGGGGTGGCTCAGTGGGTTAAGCCTCTGCCTTTGGCTCAGGTCATGATCTCAGAGTCCTGGGATCGAGTCCTGCATCGGGCTCTCTGCTCAGCAGGGAGCCTGCTTCCCTCTCTCTCTGCCTGCCTCTCTGTCTACTTGTGATCTCTCTCTGTCAAATAAATAAATAAAATCTTTTAAAAAAAAGTATAGTTAATATCCATCACTGCACAGTTACAAATTTTTGTTCTCTTGTGATGAGAACTTTTAAGGTCTTCTTTATTAGGAACTTTCAACATACAATAGAGTATAGTTAATTATAGCCACCATGCTGTACAGTACATCCCCAGGACTTACTTTCTTATAGCTCAAAGTTTGTACCTTTCGACCTTCTGCACCCATTTTGCCCAATCACCATTCCCTGCCTCTGGAAGCCACCAGTGTTCTCCATATCTATGAGATCCATTTCTTTTATTTTTAAGATTCCATATATTTTAAGATTCCATATATTTCTTTCTCTGATTTAAGAAATTTTCTTTTTAAATTTAAGAAATATTTTTTAAGGAGAAAATATATTTCAGGGACACATGGGTGGCCCAGTTGGTTAAGCATCTGCCTGCAGCTCAGGTCATGATCTCAGGATCCTGGAATCAAGCCCATATCAGGCTCCCTGCTGAGTGGGGAAGTCTGCTTCTCCCTCTCCCTATGCACCCCCCACCACTCAAACACACTTTTGTGCATGCTAGCTCTCTCTCAAATACATAAAATCTTTATAAATATATATATATATACTTATATTTACATGCAATAGACTTTTAACTGATCTGCTTGTCCCAAGCTCTACTTCACTACTCTCTGTAATCCATCCTGTGCATCTGTCAGAACCATCCTTATAAAATGTAGATATGATTTTATTAATCCCCTGTGTAAAAACTTTTGATGGAATCCCATTACTGAAAGAATTAAGACAAAGCTCCTTGGTGCGCACGCGCACACACACACACACACACAGCCTCCTGACATTTAGCTCCTAATCTCCATTCCAAACTCTTCAGCATTCCTTCTTCCTTCCCCTCTTATTAGTTCAGCACAGCACACTATTCCTACCACACTGTGCCTTCACTCAGCTAGTTCACTTTCTCTGAAGTGCCTTGTTTTTACTATTCCTCAGTCAATTTATACTCACCCTTCAATAAATGGCTCAAACATCGATTTTCTTTACAATAACTTGCAGCCTCCCTTCCCTACAGAGAGCTAATCTGTTTCCGTCATGTTCTACAAAGTATTCTGAAATCTTTATGTACCATTAATGAAACTGTACTGTAATGATTTGTTTACATGTGCATCTCTCCCTAGTTAGAATGTCTCCCAAAATGTAGGACACTCACTGTTGGTGGTACTACGGATGGCTTTATGTGTTAAGCTGATGGGGCATTAAATATCATTAAATGTTGAATTGTATAGGGTGAGAGCTGGCCCCCTTTTAATAATCTACATTTGGAAAAACATTTTAAGTTTGGGGCTGGGGTGGCTTTAGCATCTCTCTATCGTGTGATTAATTTCCCTTTTTAAGAGATAGCAGGCCTCAGTCTTGGAAGCCTTATAGAAAGAGGTAATAGACTAGAATTTACATTTTTTTTAAATAAAATGATATTTTGTAATGATTACCCTCTGTGAAACTTCTAAAATTAATACTGGTGATAGAATGTTCTTTTAAAATAAAAGTTAGGGGCGCCTCGGTGGCTCAGTGGGTTAAAGCCTCTGCCTTGAGCTCAGGTCATGATTCTGGGGTCCTGGGATGGAGCTCTTTGGTCCATCGGGCTCTTTGCTCAGCAGGGAGCCTGCTTCCCTTCCTCTCTCTCTGCCTGCCAACTTGTGATCTCTGTGTGTCAAATAAATAAATAATCTTATTTTTTAAAAAGTAAGCTAATTTAAAGAAAAATAATAAGCCTGTTCCAGTTAAAAAGTACATCATGGCAAAAATCTCGTAGGATATATGAAAATATTTGACTTACACTGGGCTGGGTCTCTCAGAATTATAAAGCATTACTTCTATTTTCATCCCCAGTTCCTAGCACTATGGTTAACATACAGTAGATCACCACTAAACAATTGCTAAATTAATTAGGTTAGGAAAAAGCACACACCTCTAACATTTTCAAGACCGAGTGTCATTTTGGGGGAATATGCAGGTAAGTGACAGGCCTTCTGTAAGCCAATGTTTCTGAAAAAGTTAAATACCATCCATTGTTATCATATAAATGACCTTTTAAATGATTTCCTACAGCTACTGTGGAAGAAATCAACTTCCTAAGAGGATACAATCATAGATGTTTCAACTGGATTGTTGGAATAATGTTTTATAAGCTGAAGTTTGGGGCAACAGAAGAAAGTTTACAATACATTCTAAGCAAATTACCACATCACCCTTCACCTTCAAGGTCATGCATGGTACATTTTAAGAAAGGGTAGACCAGATCAGCTCTAACTAGAGGAGAGCTAGCACCATCTGTTGGGGAGTGAGCTCCCAACATTAAGAGAGATTCACGGTCAGGTGACTTCATTAACTCTGAATTTGTTTCTTCAAAGTATTTTCATGGCATAGATTTTAAGATACTCACACATACCCAAGTACAATTTAATTTTCAATCAGTTATTTCTTTTTTGTGGTGAGGATAGACTGTAATTTTAAAAAATGTATTAAATGGAAAGGAAGCAGTTTCTGCAAAGGACAATGTATTAAACTCTGCTATAAATTATTGTCAGATTTTGCCAATGGTATACTCCTTGGGAGTTTCCTAGTGATTTTGAAAGAACATTAACTTTCCCAAGCCTGTAAGATACCATTTGGTGTCTCAAAGCAATGATTGATTTACTAAATGTCACCTCGCTAAATTCTAGGACCTAGAGTAAATATGTATATATTTGTGAGTCTGGTGACAGGCGGGTATTAAGTCTTGACCTAAGCCTCTTCCCTACTTCTTTAAAGTACTTCAAAACGTCAAGGAAAGGAAAAAATATGGTTTCATCAGGTACTCTTCTCAGCTAGTTTGAGGACCTGCACTGACATTGTATAACCTTCTTTCATTGTCCATGCCTGACGGTGTTCCTCCTCAGGCCTTCCAACTAGATAGCAGCTCACTTACCCTTCTTTACACTTCATATTCAGAAACAAGAAGAGCATATACTTTTCTGTAATATAAATAATTATGGCTCTACAACTAAACTCTTAAATAAAAAATACACACATTTAAGGTGTATGATGATTTGATAAACATACACATATATACGCAGTGAAATGACCACTATAGTCAAAATAATTAACGTGTCCATCTCCTCACAGTCACCATTTCCACAACTTACTTTAAATCAATTCCAGCAGAGAGCCTGGGTGGCTCAGTAGGTTAATTCTCTGCCTTCGGCTCAGGTCATGATCCCAGGGTCCTGGGATCAAGCCCCACATCGGGCTCTCTGCTCATCGGGGAGCCTGCTTCCTCCTCTCCCTCTCTCTGCCTCCTTGTGATCTCTGCCAAATAAAAAAATAAAATCTTAAATCAATTCCAGCTACTTTTTAAAAGATTTTTACTTATTTATTCATTTGAGAGAAAGAGTATGTAAAAGGGAGGGGAAGGGAAGGAGAGAGGAAGGAGAAGCAGAGAATCTCAAGCAGACTCTCAACCCCACCATCCTGAGATCATGACCTGAGCTGAAATCAGGCATCAGCCACTTAACCAACTGAGCCACCCAGGTGCCCCCAATTCCAGCTATTTTTAAAGTTCAAGAGTCTAAATGAACCTTCTTTCACAGTTTAAAACCCTTTCCTCAGAAACCTCCATCAATAGGAACAGGAAAAAACTCACTTCTCATGCAATGTAAGTCTTTTCATATAATTCGACAAAAGCTTTTCCTCGAACTATAAAGAGCGTTGTAGGATTTTTCCAATTAAAAAATGGATTTCAAAAATAATCTGACATGACCAAACGTAAGAAGAAAGTAAAAATCAGAGTATAATGTCTCCACCTAGAAAACAATCCCATTTATATATGGACATACAAATACATATATTTTTAACTAAGTAAGTTCATAGTTTAAAGATTTTTTTAAAGATTTTATTTATTTATTTGACAGAGAGAAATCACAAGTAGATGGAGAGGCAGGCAGAGAGAGAGAGAGGGAAGCAGGCCCCTGCTGAGCAGAGAGCCCGATGCAGGACTCGATCCCAGGACCCCGAGATCATGACCTGAGCCCAAGGAAGCGGCCCAACCCACTGAGCCACCCAGGCGCCCTAAAGACTTTTTTAAAATTTTATTTTTCTGACAGAGAGAGAGCGAGCGAGCGAGCGCACAAGCAGGGGGGGCAACAGGCAGAGGGAGAGGGAGAAGCAGGCTCCCCACTGAACAGGGAGCCCTGTGTTATCCTAGGACCCTGGGATCATGACCTGAGCTGAAGGCAGATGCTTAACCAACTGAGCCATCCAGGTGCCCCAAATTCATAGTTTACATGGAGTTCTTACCCTACTTAATAGGTCAAGGAATAGGTTTATTAATAACTAATTTCCCACCAAGTCAAGTCTCTTTTCTCCACAACGTCAGTATAGTGGGTTGAATGGTGGCCCCAGAAAAGGTATGTCCAACCCCTAACCCCAAATATGACCTCATTTGGAAAAAGGGTCATTGCAGCTACAATTAAGAATCTTTTTTGTTTTGATTTGTAATATTTCTTTATTTGAGAGAGAGAGAGAAAGCACAAGCAAGGGAAGCAACAGGCAGAGGGAGCAGCAGGCTCCCCCCTGAGCAGAGAACCCGACATGGGACTCCATCCCAGGACCCTGGGATCAAGACCTTAACCCAGGCAGCTGTTTAACCAGTTGAGCTGCCCAGGCACCCCTACTTACAATTAAGAACCTTGACATGAGATCAGCCTGGACTATCTGGGTGGGCCCTAAATCCAATGACAAGTTATCTTATAAGACAGAAGAAGGGAGGGTCCTATGAAGATGGAGGCAGAGACCAGAGATACGCACCCTGAAGCCAAGGAATGTCTGGAAGCAGCAGGGACTGAAAGAAGCAAGGAAGGATTCTCCCCTAGAACCTTCAGAGACAGTGTGGTCCTGATTTCAGACTTCTGACCTCCAGAACTGTGAGATAATTTTTTTTTTTTTTTTTAAGATTTAAAGTAATCTCTATATCCAACGTGGGACTCAAACTCAAAATGATCAAGGGTCTCATGCTCCACTGATCCAGCCAGCCAGGCACCCCGTAAATTTTTCTCATTTTAAACCACTGAATTAGAGGTAATTTGTTATGCCAGCCCTAGCAAACCAGTACACTCAGCATTCCAAATTTCCCTACTGGATACCCAGCCTGCTCTCCAGCCTCACTTCCCTGCTCTTCAGCTTTTTACTCCTGCTTGCCTCCTTTCAGTCCCTCTTGCCTCAGAGTCTTTTCACACGCTGTTCCAGGGCATGGATTGCTCTTCTTCATTCTTCAAACACCTTCCCAAAACTTCAGGGAGAAGTTCAGTGACCCTCTAGCCCTACTTACCAACCACTGTAAGGTTCCCTTTCAGCAGCATGCCATAGTTTATGCATTTATTAATGTTATTATTAGATTCTGCCCCACTACCAAACTGTAAGCTCCATGACACTAGGGACCCTGCTCACTTTCTACCGTTATATATTCCCTGTCTAGCCCTGTGCCTGCTGTGCCAAAGCAATTCCTTTTTGAACAAATGGCCAGTGTTCCAGAAGTCTTTCTAGAACTTGGGAAGCTCTCACACCTTAAAGATAACTGTGAGCGGTGTAGGATGACCCCCAACTTATCCACCCATATCAACCACTTCTGAGACTAAAAAGAAGGTGCTATCAATAATTATAAGTTACCTGGTTACGTTTCTGGGTAATAGGCTGTGCCAACTCTAAGAGCAAACCTTAAGAAGGAGGATAACTAGAAAGGGCTGGGCTACATTTTGGAGCAAGGAAAAGAGGATACTTTAAATTTGCTCAATTGCCGCTGCATTTTCATTGCTTTCTTTTACATCAGATACTCAATCGCTCATTCGTTTATTGTTGGACCCTCTCTCTACAATGTAAGCTCATTGCCCTATCCCACACCTAGCCCAGTTCCCGGTGCACAGTAGGCACTCAATAAACACCTAAATGAATGTACCCACAGCAGAATACTACACCTTAAGGGAATAATGGATGAAGAATCAAAGCACAAACAAAACCCGAATCCTCACAATTTGAATTTGAATTTGAAAACCTATTAGGTTTTGAATTTGCAAACCTATTAGGTTTTGAATTTGAAAACCTAATAAGACTCAAGTCTAAAGGGACAGGAGTAGGAACAATCGCCAAGGCCTTGGGCTGAGGGTGCAGGGATGAAGGCCCCAGTGGCTGTGCAGCGGTTGAACTGTCTTCATCCCCACCCACTCCGAAGACTCTCGACACCCTCTCTCGGGATCCTCTAACTCCCAGCTAAGCTTCAGCTCCTAGGACCCGTCTATCCTCCACGGTCCTGCACACTCGGACCCCAGCCGCTCCCTCCCTCGATCCCTCGGACTCCAGCCTCCAAGTCCGCCGCCTCCCCGGATCCCTGCGCACCCCGGCACCGCCCCATCCCTAGACCTCCTCGGAACACCGGACCCTCCGCACCGCCCGTCCCCGATCCTCTTTTGCGCCGCCCCCTTCTTCTCAGATCCCCTTGGTCTGCGGGACGCCGCTCCTTCCTCTCCCCGTATCTCTTCGGACCCCGGGACTCCCACAGCCCCCTCCCCTCATCCCTGCGGGCCCCGGCACCGCCCCCCCATCCCCTTGATCTTCCGGACCCCGCGCCGCGCCTTCCCCGGATCCCCTCTGCTGGGGCCCCGCCCCGCCCCCACGCGGTCCGCCGGACGGGCTCGCGCCGCGCAGCGCCCCTCCACCCCCGCCCCCGCCCCCGCTCCCGCCTCTGCGGCTGCGCGCTCGCGGGGCCGAGGCCGAGGGGAGGGGGTCGCGCAGGGGGCCGGCTGAACTGCTGTGGCGGCAGCGAGAAAAAGAGCGAGCCCAGTGGCCGCGGGCAGGCCCGGAGGCAACGGAGGAAGCCGTCATGTCGCGCTACACGAGGCCCCCCAACACCTCCCTGTTCGTCAGGAACGTCGCGGACGCCACCAGGTGAGCGGCGGCGGCCGCCGCAGGTTGGCACGCGGGGGAGGGGCGGGGGTAACGGCCGCGTCCCGCAGCCGGGTCGCGGCCCGGCGCCTCCCCGCCGCCCCGGCCGGTGCCTTCCGCGGAGGCGCCCTTCCCGGGGGCGGTGCGAGCCCTCGGGCTACTCGGAGCGGGGGCGGGACTGGCTCCTCCGCCCTCCCGGCCCGCGTTCCGCGCGGGCGCAGCGCTCTCCCGCGGCAGGGCCCGGCGCCCGGGGGATCGGTGCCCATCGCCTGCTCGAGCAGCGGCGGCGCGCAGGCTGCTGCTCTCCGGGTAGCCAAGGTCCCTCCCTGCCCCTGGCCGGTAGTGTTTTCGCTTGGCCTCTTTGTCGTCGTGCCCCGGTAAAACTGCGCGTCCTGCGTCCTAGATGAAGAATTGGGGATGGTCGGAGGGTATAAAATAATGCGTACCTTGGGCCTTACAATTTCGGTTCCCTCAGTCTGGTATAATTACAGGGGATGCGGTGAAATTTTATTTGTTACACAATACAAAGGATGGCTCCAGTGAATGAGATTTAAATGTTTTCCTGTAAAGTTCAGAGTGCAGTATAAACATCCATGATACCGGTTTGGATAGACTTCCCTGGTCCAGCGTGATGCTCTCAGTCCACACATTCTCCTCCCCGCCTTGAGAATTTGTCTACATAGTGCTTAAACAAATATTAAAGGAATGACTGCTTTATAAAGCACTTTCTCCCTTAATAGACGCCAGAGGAAATGACGGAGAGTTGGATAGGGGCATTAAGAGACGTTTCCATTTCACTGGGTTTACTTCATTTACTCCCCGCTCAACCTTTTTAGGTGTGCAGTATTAGCTTTATTGTACATAAGGAAAAGCTGAAGCTCAGACTTTTAATGATTTACCTGGGGCTTCATGGCTCCAAATACATTGGAGCCTTTGACTCCAGAGCTGTATGGAGTAATCATAGTTTTACCTGAGAGGAGTAAATGTTAAATATTTTTTTATTTGATCCCTACTATTATGTACATCACAGCTATAGATTGTGAGTTAATATACCTTAATTAACATCTAAAAGATGCCTGTGTTTATATTTCTCTTCTCAATCTGTTCATCAATACATTACATAGAAAACAAGCAAAATGTATAATTTGAGCAGGGTAAAAAAAAAAAAAAATTCCCACAGTTGAACAGACCACTTGAATGCTAAATAAGCATCAAGCCTCTCCAGTGTGTCTACAAAAAAAAAAAAAAAAAGAGGTTTCCTATTCTAATGGCCAGCCAGCCAGGGTAATATGCATGAGTGAAGTTGTCAGCTTATAAAATAAAATAGAATGGTGTGGACTGTAGCAAATAGAAAGAAACAGGTGCCGTCTAAAGGGGACAGCATCTGGTACTACTAGCTCCAGCTAATAACTACTATGTAGACATTTGGACATACTGCCATATCATCCTAATTTTCTGAAGAAGTCAGAAAACTGTGTGTGTAAACTCTGTTTCAAAATGGTGGCATTAAGTTGTATCATAAAATTCCCATTTTTGTAGATATAAAATCTGTAAAATATTAGATTTTTGTGTTTCATCAGCATACCTTGAAAATTTTTTAAAGGTTGTGCTGGCTAAATAAAACACATCAGTAGGTGACACATGATCTCTGATCTAAATAATCCACCATGAATAATCAAGATTGAAAACTGAAATCTGTTGATTTCCTTTTACAATTTTTTCACCACTTTTTAGCACTACCACTGGGGGCAATCATCTAGGAGGTTTGTATTAATGGAATAGTAATCCCTAACATTTGTTGAGTATTCATCATGTGCTAAGGACTGTACTAAAACACTTTGCATATATTATCTTACTAAATTTTCACAGTAACCCTATAATGTATATTCTTTATTAATCCCATTTTACAGATTAGAAACAGGCTTAGAGAAATTCTTTTTTTTTTTTTTTTTTTGAGAGATAGCAATAGAGCTAGAGCGTGAGCTAGGAGGTAAGGGAGAAGCACTCTCCGTGCTGAGTGGGGGGCCCAATTTAGGACCTCTTCTCACATCCCTGGCATCATGACCTGAACTGAAGGCAGCCGCTTAACTGAATTGAGCCACCCAGATGCCCCTAGAAATTAAGTATCTTACATAAAATTGCACAGCTACTGAGTACTTTTGTGAAGGTAGAATCATTACATGTAACTTATATCAAAAGCTTTTTGGGGGACACCTGGGTGGCTTAGTTGGTTAAATGTCTGCCTTCAGCTCAGGTCATGATCTGGGGTCCTAGGATCAAGTCCCAAAGTTGGGCTCCCTGCTCAGCGGGGAGCCTCTTTGTCCCTCTGCTTTCAGCTAGCCCTGCTTGTGCTCTCTTCTGCCTGCACATGCACGCGCACTCTTTGTCAAATAAATAAATAAATAAAATCTTTAAAAATAAAAGCTTTTTTGTGTGAGGTGGCATGCAGTATAAGTTAACTAGCAATATGGCAACTAGACACATTTTAAAATAGCTTTAATATTTAGTATGCTTATAAAGAAAGCCATTGGGATAAATGTTAAAACAAATGGCATAAAATTACCTATGTGATGTGATTTCAATTATATTAATAAATGAAAAAAGGAAAAAGTATAGAAAATGAGCCTGGAAAGAAATCCATTTGAGTGGTTTTCTTTTTCCTCTTTTCAAATTCTATTAGTTTTATAACAAAGCCAAATTTTATTTAAAATGTTTTTTGTAGTAGCTATTATAATATATGCCATAAAGCACAAGACATTAAAAGATACTATGGCTTTAGCATAAAATTTGTTAGGAATGAAATTGAGTGCAAGAACCAAAGAAGGATTTAAAAATTTTTAAAGGGACACATGGCTGGTTCAGTCAGTGGAGTGTGTAACTCTTGATCTCGGGTTGTAGGTTTGAGCCCAGTGTTGGTTGTAGAGATTACGTTAAAAAATAAATACAATCTTTAAAAAATATATTTTTATGGGGGCGCCTGGGTGGCTCAGTGGGTTAAAGCCGCTGCCTTCGGCTCGGGTCAGGATCCCAGGGTCCTGAGATCGAGCCCCACATCGGGCTCTCTGCTCTGCAGGGAGCCTGCTTCCCCCTCTCTCTCTCTACCTGCCTCTCTGCCTACTTGTGATCTGTCAAATAAATAAATAAAATCTTTAAATATATATATACATATTTTTTATGATGTTATAATTTGTATTTTTTTTCTTCTCACTGGTGAAGCAAGATCTGGATCAGGAAGAAAACTTAATATCTTTGTTCTTTTACCATGTAGAAGAGCAATTTTTAAAAATTTTCGGATATAGTTTTTGAATGGAACAAAGTAATGTCCAAATCCCAAATATAACATTCCCATTTTGATGCATACTATCATGTCAGGTTGGGGAACCACTATCAGGTACCCTCTTTTGGACATAGTAGCATTTTTTGCTTATGGTGTATATAAGGCTATATTGATTTTGATGGTGGTGTAGAAAAAGCATTAAACAGAATTCAGCAAGATTGATGAGAAAAGGGGTGCCTGGGTGGCTCAGTGGGTTAGGCCTCTGCCTTTGGCTCAGGTTATGATCTCAGGGTCCTGGGATCGAGCCTCGCATTGGGCTTTCTGCTCAGTGGGAAGCCTGCTTCCTCCTCTCTCTCTGCCTGCCTCCTCCTCTCTCTCTGCCTGCCTCTCTGCCTACTTGTGATCTCTCTCTCTGTCAAATAAATAAAATCTTAAAAAAAAAAAGATTCGTGAGAAAAAGTGTCAGCAAAGTAAAAATAGAAGGGAACTTCCCATACCCAATAAATGGCATATATGAAAAGCCTGTAGTTAACAAGGTACTTAATGGTATGAACTGAATGCTTTCCCCCTAAGATCAGAACAAGCCAGGGGTGCCTAGGTGGCTTAGTCGGTTAAGCGTCCAACTCTTAGCGTCCAACTCGTGATTTCAGCTCAATCATGAGATTTCAGCTCAATCAGAGCCAACCCCCAGGTTGGGCTCTGAGCTCCATGTGAAGTTGATTGAGATTCTCTCCCACTGCCGCCTCTCCACCCCCACCTTCACTCTCTTTTTCTCTCTAAAATAAATCTTAAAATAAGCCAGGGTGCCTGGGTGGCTCAGTGGGTTAAGCCTTTGCCTTCAGCTCAGGTCATGATCTCAGGGTCCTGGGATAGAGCCCCACATTGGGCTCTCTGTTCAGCGGGGAGCCTGCTTCCCCCTCTCTCTCTGCCTGCCTCTCTGCTTGCTTGTGATCTCTCTCTCTCTGTCAAGTAAATAAATTTTAAAAAGTAATAATAATAAGCCAATGATGCCCACTCATACAACCTCAGTTCATCATTTTGTTGCAGGTCCTAACCAGTGTGACAAGGCAAGAAAAATAAATAAAAGACTTAAAAGTTATAAAGCTAGAAACAAAATTTGCCCTATTCTTAGGCAACGTGTTTTCATAAAATATAGTAAATAATGAGTTTTATTAAGTTTAAGATACAAGATGAACTTATGAAAAATCTATTCTATATATTAGCAGCAAACAATTGAAAATAAAAATTTTAAAACAGTTTCATTTGCCTTAATCAAAAAAAACAGACTTGGGAATAAGTTTAAGAACAACAACAAAAAATACATAATAAAAAACTTTGCGTTTAAAACCACAATACAGTGCCAAGAGAAATTAATGAAAACAAATTGATAGATATACCATGTTCCTAGAATGGAAGACAAAATACTAAGTTACCAGTTTCCTCCCAAATTGATTATATTATAGATTCAAGGCATTCTTGATTAAAGGCTGTTTAAAAAATAGAAACTGGGGTTGCCTGGCTGGCTCAGAAGAGTGTGCAACTCTTGATCTTGGGACCCCAAGTTCAAGTCACACATTGGGTATATAGATTACTAAAAAAATAAACTTTGAAAGAACAAAACATAAAAAAACAAATTGACAAGATAATTCTAAAATATAGTGATATACAAAGGAATCTAGAAAAAGATCACTTCTCCCTTTGTCTCGGCTGCTTCCCTTTCTTATGCTCCCTGCCCCATGAAATAAATAAATAAAATCTTTTTTTTTTTTAAAAAAAAAGGGCAAAAAACTCCTAACAGACACTTCACAAGGAAAAGTAGCACATGAAAAAATGCTCAACATCATTTGTACTTTGGGAAGTGCAAATTAAAACCACAGTGAAATTCCACTTAATACCCACCTGAATGGCTAAAATTAAAAAACAAACAAACAAAAAAAACCCAAACCTGACAAACCAAGTGCTCACAAAGATTGGCACAACTGAAACCCATATATTGTTGGTGGGAGTATAAAGTGGTACAACCACTTTGCAGAACTGTTTGGCAGTTTCAAAAAAATTACATATATACACATCCTCTTTAACCCAGAAATTCTGCTGGTAGGTATTAACAGGAAATTATTGGTCCATACACATGAAAAGATGTTATATCTAACTGGTTGTTAGGTAAATTAAAATTAAAACATCGACAATCCATCAGATGATAAGAATTTAAAATGTTAATGAGGAAGTGGAGCAGTAGAAATTCTTAGGCAAATGTTGAGTATAAATTGATCTGGTCACTTTGGAGAATGTATAGTGAAGCTGAAGATAAGCGTACTCTCCAACTCACCAACCGCAGAGTGATACATCCCAGGGATCTCCTAGAGCTCCCCGGAGCACATGTATGATAATGTATGCTGCAGCACAGTTTGCAATTTTTAAAAAAGGCAGCATCTTCAATGTTTATCCACAGAAAGATGGATTAGTAAATTGTGGTTTAATGATAATACCAATACAAAGTTAAATTGAGTGAACCAGAACTACATAGAGAAATCTCAAGCGAGGAGAAGGCAAGGAGCAAAATTATTCAAATTGTCTGGTACTATTTATATAAAATTTGATATATATAAGAACACTTAATTATGCATATATTCACTTACAGTAATAACAGAGTTATGGAGGGGTGCCTGGCTAGCTCAGTCAGTAGAGCCTGTGACTCTTGATCTTAGGGTTGTGAGTTCAAGCTCCATAATCCACATTACTTAAAAAGTAAAATCTTAAAAAAAAAAATACAAAGCTGGGGCACCTGGGTGGCACAGTGGGTTAAGCTGCTGCCTTTGGCTCAGGTCATGATCTCAGGGTCCTGGGATCGAGTCCCGCATTGGGCTCTCTGCTCAGCAGGGAGCCTGCTTCCTCCTCTCTCTCTCTGCCTGCCTCTCTGCCTATTTGTGATCTCTCTGTCAAATAAATAATAAAATCTTTAAAAAATATACAAAGTTATGCAGAGGAATGATGAGTACTGATGATTGTTTCTCAGGTAGAAGAATATAAATGTAAACATCTCATTTCCAAAAAACAATTCCTGAAAATGATGACAAGTGTAAATGCTGTTGGTGGATACATAGGTGTTTGTTTTATGCTCTATTTTCTGAATGTCAAAATTGATGACACCGAAAATACAAAAATTAGAACAAAACAATAGCTAACGGGTATAGAAGTGAATGGGAGCCAGCTCTTCTGAGAAGTTTGACTTCTTCAGACTCCTGTCACCCTTGGTTTCTGGGATTCCAAGCCTCCACGACACACATTACTCCAACCTCCTTTTATACTATCTAGGATCCTTTTCCTATCAGCCACTCACATTTGGTTGATGGGATTGATTGTCTCAGAAAATACTCATTTGTATTCTAGCTTTGCTGTTGGCTCTGTGTACTAATGTGCAAAGTAATTTCTTTCATTCTCAGTCTCCTTGACTGTTAAGTAGGTAGCAGTAATATCAAATGGTGACTCAGTATTTTGAGTGCCTACTTTGTGCCAAACAACTAGTACACTGGTGAAGACACCCATTTTTTTTTTCTTTTTTAAAGATTTAATTTATTTATTTGACAGAGAGAGGGAGAGATCACAAGTAGGCAGAGGGGGTGGGGGAAGCAGGCTCCTCGCCAAGCAGAGAGCCCGATGTGGGGCTCCATCCCAGGACCCTGAGACCATGACCCAAGCTGAAGGCAGAGACTTAATCCACTGAGCCACCCAGGTGCCCCAAAGATACCCATTTTAAAAGTGATCCTAAACACTGATTCTCAGAATTGCCTGTGAAACCCTTAAAAAAATTAAACCTAACCGAGGCCCACTTTGGAAAGCACGAGTTGGGTCCAGGGTTGTTAACGCATCAGGCTGGAATACCTGTTTCTGTAACATTTCCTTTACACATGATTCCAATGTTCAGGAATGGTTGAGAATCATTACTCTCTAGTCCATGTTCAGGGGTAGCAGGAATCGTTTTCCATCACATCCCTAGAGTTTGCCCATAGTAGGTGCTCAAAAAGTACTTGTTAGATGATTAAATGAAAGAAAAAGACATTGTCACTACCTGTTAAAGACAGTAGTTCCAGAGAATGCAGACAATTAAATGTTTTATAGTAAGTATTAAATGAATAAAAATACTAAATAATAAAAATAAAGTACATTTTGTCAATTGCACTCCCTGGTATATAGTGGACATTTAATTGTAGTTGAATTCACATCTCTAGCTTTATTTTTTTTAAAGATGAATTGTCAGAGAGGATTCAAGCGGTGGCGGGGGGGGGGGGGGCAGCAGGCAGATGGAAAAGCAGGCTCCCTGCTGAGCAAGAAGCCTGATGTGGGACTTGATCTCAGGACTCTGGGATCATGACCTGAGCCGAAGGCAAATGCTTAACCGATTGAGCCACCCAGGCATCTCTCTCACATCTCTAGCTTTAATCACGGACTTCTAGTCTGGAGATGAAAATAAAATTATTTTGTATAATCATGATTTTTGGTTGTTTCCAGGACTCTTTTTTTTTTTAAGATTTTATTTTATTTTATTTTATTATTTAAGTAATCTCTCTACCCAACATAGGGTTTGAACTTGGAACCCAGAGATCAAGAGTCACATGCTGTGCCTCCCGAGCCAGCCAGGTGCCCCATCTATAGAACTGTCATGAATGTTCTACCATCATCTCCAATCCAGCAGTTCTTTTGCCTCCCTCCTCCCTCTTCAGCTCTCTTTACCAGTTGTCTAATTTTTGTCACTGACACCATCTTTCTTCCATTTGTCCAGGTTACCAGTTTTGCAATCATCTTTGAGCCTTCTTTCTGTACAGTATGTTTTGAAGTACTCTTACTTTTTCTAAGCCATGTTTTGTGCTCATAACTTAGAGGTGTTGAACCTCTAAGATCTTCATGAGGCAGTAGAGTGTAGTGGTTAACACAGACTAGTGTCAGGTTGTGGAAGTTTGATTCTAGTTTTGTCATTTGCTGGTTTGGTAACCCAAGGTGAATTCATCTGTCTGTGCCCTCATCTGTAAACAACCATAGGGTGGTTGTAAAAATTAACAAATCTTGGGTGCTTGGCTAGCCCAGTGGGTTAAAGCCTCTGCGTTAGGCTCAAGTCGTGATCGCAGGGTCCTGGGATTGAGCCCCGCATCGGGCTCTCTACTCAGTGGGGAGCCTGCTTCCTCCTCTCTCTCTCTCTCTCTCTCTCTGCCTGCCTCTCTGCCTACTTGTGATCTCTCTCTCTCTGTATCAAATAAATAAAATCTTAAAAAAAAAAAATTTAACAAGTCTTAAGGTGAACAGTGGCTCCATTATAAATGCACTACAGTTCTCAGCTATAGTAGCTAAGTATTTTGTCTCTTAAGTGAGATTGTTGCTCCATGAAGGCAAATATGCTAAATAATCCTTTGGTGTCCCCTCTTTACTACCTATGACATATAGCAGGTTTAAAAACATTTGTCAAATTTAAGAATACCATAGTTATTTTGCTTTATGTTTAAAAGTAAAACATCCATTTTTCTTTAAAGCCTGAAAAATAATTTTAGAACTTCTTTAGAATCTAATTCTTGTGATCTGAAAACAAAATTAACATAAACATAAAATTATAGTGAGGTAAATGAATGTGTCCTTACTGAATTAGGGTTAATAGACCTCTTTGTATTGACAATTAAAGTATGTTATAATAGAAATAATTTTCAAAGATGGATAATAAGTTTCCTGGGTCATTGTTTCCCCAATCTGATTAAACATAACAGCCACCCGGAGTGCTTATAAAAATACAGATTTCCAGCCCCTAATCTAGATCTTTTAAATCAGAACCTCCAAAAATGAGGCCTGAGGATTTGTTTTCTTTTTTCTTCCTTTCTAAACCCTGAGTGATTCCTATGACAATTTTAGAAAATACTAGTTTAAATAATATACTTTTGAAGATTTCAACTGGATTTCTGTAGGCAAAATATTTTAATCCAGATATTCATATTTCTTTGCCTTATTTCTAAAACACTTCAGGCCTGAGGACTTGCGCCGTGAGTTTGGTCGATATGGCCCTATAGTAGACGTTTACATTCCACTTGACTTCTACACCCGCCGCCCAAGAGGATTTGCTTATGTTCAATATCCTTTGTTTTACTGTATGCATGTGAATATACCGTATACGTGTGCAGATGCGCATGTGTATTCAGGAGCATATGTTGTATGAGATTAATATTGCCTAATTAAATGTGTTTATTTCTTTATCTCAGAAAATCTAAAGCAGTCCACAGTAGCTGGCAAGCACCCCCCAGTTTGAACCAACCTGTTAGCTAGAATCCAAGCATAAACCGAGCAGGCGAGAAAAAAGGCACCTAAAGTTCAAGCATCAAGGAGTAAAGAGGGAGGGTGGACACAGATATAAAGACCTGGAAGAGGGGAAGTCTTTATCAAGCAAAAGACAAAGCCAACACCAGGTTGAGACTTCGGCTTTCCTACATTTATTCAAAGTTCCAGAGTCAAAGCCAAGTCTGATTTTGTTGGTTCTTCGTCTCTTATAAAGTCCATCTTGCAAGCCTTAAAGAGTAAAGGTCAAGGTTCAAGATCAAGTGACATTGAGGTAATTGCCAAAGTCTCATTTTGTATTGCATTTCTTGAGCTTTTTCTGTTTTCTATTTAAAAAAAAAAAAAAATTGAACAGTGAACAACCTCCTGAAAGACAGCTATTTAGTCATTTTATACAGTTTATTTCCATTTTAGTTAGGTTTAATATATAATTTATGTAGATAAGGAAGTTTTAGTGGGATATTACAAACCAGTATATGTAATTCCAGATGTTCACAGATTGCTTTTGTGTTTCTTTTATAATTATATCCCAAGTAATAAGAACATAACATTATTTTAAAGTAGTAGGCTCAAAAGTAAATATCATTTTTAAAGGTATAATGTTTTAGGTTACATGTGTTTGTGCAGTTTTGTTTGTAATAAGTGATTTCTCCTAAGCATCATAATTAAAATACCTTTTAGTGAAAGTGTAATTGTAATTTCAGAATAAAGGCTTTTGTGTGCTTTTTCAGTGAAAAACCCGAAAGAAGGGAGTGAGTCCTTTACAGTTTATTTTTTAATACTAGCCAGGGTTGGACTTACTTTTTTCTTATAACCTGTTTTACATTATACATGCATACTACAACTACGTTAATGTGTACATTAAAAGTATAGTTAAGTGTTTGTTTCTGTTCTTACTTTTAGATAGATTCTTCTAAATCATAAACGGGCATTTGTTTTCATAATAAAGGTGAAATTCTGACTATATATATATACATATATATATATTGGAGATGTAAGTTTAATACTTGGAGTTGTTTTTCCTATTAATTTCATGTCACATGTAAATAATTCTTTAAAAATAACATTTTTTACTTGATATCTGATGTTCAAAGTATCCTTAACAGCTAGTCATATTTGAAGATGTTCGCGATGCTGAAGATGCTCTTTATAACCTCAATAGAAAATGGGTATGTGGCCGTCAAATTGAAATACAGTTTGCACAAGGTGATCGAAAAAGTAAGTTCAACTAGGGCGCCTGGGTGGCTCAGTGGGTTAAGCCGCTGCCTTCGGCTCAGGTCATGATCTCAGGGTCCTGGGATCGAGTCCCGCATCGGGCTCTCTGCTCAGCAGGGAGCCTGCTTCCCTTCTTCTCTCTCTACCTGCCTCTCCATCTACTTGTGATTTCTCTCTGTCAAATAAATAAATAAAATCTTTAAAAAAAAAAAAAAAAAGTAAGTTCAACTAAACATTAGATCTTATTTATTCAGCAGAATGATTTTTAGTTATGACAGATTTTTCTTATTTCAAATTCTTTCGGAAAATAATACTGTTAGTAGCTGTTACTGAGGTTTTCAGGTAATAAATTATTTCATATTCTAGCACCAGGCCAGATGAAATCAAAAGAACGTCACCCTTGTTCTCCAAGTGATCATAGGAGATCAAGAAGCCCCAGCCAAAGGAGAACTCGAAGTAGAAGTTCTTCATGGGGAAGAAATAGGAGACGGTCTGATAGCCTTAAAGAGTAAGTACAAATATAAGAGGATTGAAAAACTTAATTTTCTACTTTCCCTGGAAGACATTTTAAAGAGTTTTCAGAAACAGGCCACAAGAATAATTTGATTTAATATACATAAAAATCAACTTTTTTTAGAAAAATATGCTCTTAGGGTGCCTGGGTGACTTGATTAAGTGTCTCTCTTTTGATTTTGGCTCAGGTCATGATCTCAGGGTTGTGAGTTTGAGCCCTGCATCCAGCTCCATGCTTATTGTGGAGCTCAAGATTTTCTCTCTGTCCCTCTTCCTGCCCCATCCTCTCTCTCTCTCTTTGGGAAAAAAAAAAGAAAAGATGTGCTATTCTCTATTTGGAATGTATTGTTACTTAACTTGGGTTTAAGGATAACTTCCAGTGTTTTTATTTCATGGAAGATTTAACTTAGACCTTTTTAATAGAAAAATAGTATGTACTGAAGAAGAAAACCAAATCTTAAAATGTGTACTTGACAAATAAAATAAGGAATTTTATTTTAATTTTAAAGATTTTATTTATTTATTTGATACAGATAGTGAGAGAGAGGGCACAAGCAGGGGGGAGCAGGCTTCCTGCTGAGCAAGGAGTCCCACTCAGGTCTTGATCCCAGGACCCTATGATCAATTTCAGCTATTGTTTAAATAATAACTGAGCTGAAGGCAGACGTTTAATGAACTGAGCCACCCAGGTTCCCCAAGAAACTTAAATAAATAAATTTTCCTAACTGAACTCAGTAATTAAAAATCTGAAGTTCTGGTGAGTAAAAACTCATAAGAAATAGAATGAATCACTTGTGAAATGTTGAAACTAAAATTAATGTAAATCAATAGATTTGTAAAAGATAAGTTATTTTCAAAAATAAATTCAAAATATGGTATTATTGGGGCGCCTGGGTGGCTCAGTTAACTTGGGTTTATTGGGTTAAGCCTCTGCCTTCAGCTCAGGTCATGATCTCATGGTCCTGGGATCAAGCCCTCATCAGGCTCTCTGCTCAGCAGGGAGCCTGCTTCCTCCTGACTCTCTGCCTGCCTCTCTGCCTACTTGTGATCTCTCTGTCAAATAAATAAATAAAATCTTTTAAAAAAAAGGTATTATTATAAGAAGACATGAAAATAATGGGTTTTTTGAAAAAGATATTTGCATGTTGTCTATTTTGTTAGCCAAGAGTTTATTTCTGTTAGAATAATAGTAAATCACAATGGAAATTAATTATTTGGTAAAGCTACTTAAATAACTGAAATTGTATTAGCATGCCTACAGCCTTAAATAATTTAGTTTTTATCTGGAGTTTCAATGTAGAATTTAAAGGTAAATTCTGTCCTTGTGGCACCTGGGTGGCTCAGTTGGTTAAGTGTCTGCCTTCAGCTCAGATCATGATACCAGGTCCTGGGATTGAATGAACCCTGCATCAGGCTCTCTGCTCATTGGGGAGACTGCTTCTTTCCTCCTCCTCCTCCTTGTGCTCTCTCTCTTTCACTCTCTCTCTAATAAATAAATAAAATCTTTTTTTTATATATATATATATAAAAGATTTTATTTGACAGATCACAAATAGGCAGAGAGGCAGACAGAGAGGGAGAGAGAGAGAGAGAGGAAAGCAGAAAGCCCAATGTGGGACTCGATCCCAGGACCCTGAGATCATGACCTGAGCCGAAGGCAGAGGCTTAACCCACTGAGCCACCCAGGCGCCCCAATAAATAAAATCTTTAAATTAAAAAAAAAGTAAATTCTATTCCTAAAGGTTAGCACTGGGGTTCCTGGCTGGCTCAGTTGGTGGAACCTGCTATTCTTATCTTGGGGTCATGAGTTCTAGCCCCATGTTAGATGTAGAGTTTACTTTAAAAAAAAGAATGATCAGCATTTACACTAATACTCTCTTTCTGTGAGTAGTATGCTTACCTGGGGAAAAAGAAAAAATGTCTATTGTCCCAAGTCATCATGGAACATCAGGAATAGTATGAACCCCATCTTGTAAGACAATACTCTTTTGCTTTAGACTCATTATAACATCATTGCTTAACCTCCCTAACCTGTTTTTTCATTTGTAAAATTGTATCATAAAGACTGCAGATCTTACCTGGCTCTCCTTATATTCATAAGGATCAGATTTTGTGTCTGCGTGTGTGGGTGTGTATATGGAAATGAAGCAGAATTCGTATAAGCCTAACAAAATAAGTAAATACAGTATATGAGGTATTATCTTAGATAAAGAGGCCTCTTATTTTGTTTTTAGTGGATATGGATTAAAAAAAAAAACAAAATAGTTTGTTGCTGTCCACTGGATTATGATGAATTCTTTGAGGGGCAAGGAGTTTTGTTTTATTCATGCTTACATCCCCAGCACTTAGCAGTAGTCCCTAGCTCATGTTAGCCATTCCATACATTTTTGTTGAATTCATACTTCAGTGTATATATATATATATTCTGAAAAATTGCCCCTCAGCCTTCTTTAGTAACATCCCCCCCCTTTTTTTTCCCCATGTTGGATTTTTTCTGAAGGACAATTTTCCCATTTGGCTTTCTATGACAGGAATGAAATTTAATAATTTCTTTCTTTTTTTCATTAAGAGAGGGAGAGAAGGTTGGAGAGAAGCAGAGGGAGAGACAGAACCTTAAATAGGCACCACACTCATTGTGGTGCCTGACATGGGGCTTGATCCTACCACCCTGAGATCATGATCTGAGCTGAAATCAAGAGTCAGATGCTTAAACGACTGATCCACCCAGGTGCCCCGAAATTTAATAATTTCTAAAAGCTTCTGCTTTTATTCCAGAATATATTCTCGATCAGTATATTTATACTATCCAGTGCTCTTTATTCCTTCATATAATTCCATGCTTCTATCTGAGATTATTTTCTTTCATCTTAAAGAAGTTTTAGTATTTCTTTTTTTTTTTTTTTTTTAAGATTTTTTTTTATTTATTTGATAGACAGAGATCACAAGTTAGGCAGAGAGGCAGGCAGAGAGAGAGGAGGAAGCAGGCTCCCCGCTGAGCAGAGAGCCCGATGTGGGGCTTGATCCCAGGACCCTGAGACCATGACCTGAGCCGAAGGCAGAGGCTTTAACCCACTGAGCCACCCAGGCGCCCCAAGAAGTTTTAGTATTTCTTACAGTAGAAGTCTGCTGGCAGTGAATTCTTTCAGCTTTTGTTCATCTGAAAAATCTTCACTTTATATTCACTTTTGAAGGATTTTTTTTGCTGAGGATAGAATTCTGGGTTGGCAGGGACTTTTTTTGTATGTATGTATGTATGTGTGTGTGTGTGTATGTATATGTGTATGTAAGTAAATAATTTCTACACCGAGTATGGGGCCTGAACTCATGATGCTGAGATCAAGAGTTGCATGCTCTACTAACTGAGCAAAGCAGGCACCCCTTTCCCCTGCTTTTAAAAATAATACTTTTCTATTTCTTGATATTTATAGTCAGCTGTCAGTCTTAATGTTGCTTCTTTGAAGGTATTGTGTCTTAAATTCTGGTTTCTCTTCAAATCATATAAATCTTTCACCTTTCACTAAAAGATTTCCATGGAAAGGAAAACTGTCTCTTAAACCACTTTTTCGAGGCCTTATTTTAACAGGACCATAAAAAAGTAAATAATTAATTAAATAAAGGTAATGTGTCTTATTCTCCAGGGTTTACTGAGTGTCTTGAAATTGTGAGTTGATACCTTTCACCAATTTGGGAAAATTCTCTCTTTAAATATTGATTCTGCCTCATTCAGTTTTTCTTTTTGACTGTGTGACTATGTTCTGTATTATCTCTTACATTCTGTTATGGATTTCTTAAAATTTCTTTTCTTTCCTTGTGTTTCAGTATTAATGTTGTTTTACAGTTTAGTTCATTTTTTCTTCTTCTGTATCTAGATTGCTGTTATATTGATCTAATGACTTAAATTTCAGAAATACATTTTCAGTTCTAAAATGTCCATTTGTTTCTTTCTATAGATTCCAGTATTTTCTTGGATGTCTCTCTTTTTAAATCTGTTTGCCTGTCTTTTCTTCTTACTTCCTTGAGCATACTAGTCATAGTAATTTTTTTAAATTCCTGTCTGAATAATGCCAATATCTATATTACTTTGCATCTGGGTTTTGGGTTTTATTTTGGTCTTTTATTTCCTTAGCTTTTAGTAATTTTTATCTGTTTTACATACCTCATAATTTCTTTATTGAATGTTGGACATTGTTGATGAAAACTTGAAACACTTTGGGTGGTACCCTCCAAAGAAAGTTGTTTTCTTCTAGCAGGTGGAATAATATTGGCAGATCACCTTGATCCTCTCGAGGCTTGGTTTGAGGCATTGTTAAGGCTGATTTATTTAGCTTTATACTTACTTTTAGGGTGTGGTCCTTACCTGTAGGACATGGTCCTCATGGGTTCTTAACTGAAAGCCTGAATTGTTACTCTTAAGTTCCTTGACCTTTTGGTGGCTTAAACTCCAGCTTTTCTCCCCAGCACTGTGTGTCTGATAGAATTTCAGCTTAATTCCTGAATCTTCCAACTGCTATTTTTGCTGACTTCTTGGAGTCTGATCCTGTACTTTCACAGCTTAAAAGATGGCCAATGACTTGAAGAGAATTTATAGGAAATTTTTAGGAGATTTTTCAGTCTGCCATTCCCTCCTTGAGATTTTGCCTCTTTAGTACCAACCATTTTGGTAAATCTGAATCCTCACTTGTCTCTCCAGCTTAGTCAGATAGCCATTTTCTGGTTGGGTTCAGTTTCCCCCTGTCAGCACTTGGAAAATGGTCTTAGATAAAAGAGCCATGGCTTGTAACCCCCCAAGTTCTCCTAGGGTTGATTATTCTACAATACCTTTAAATAGTTGTTTTATAATGTTATTTAGCTTCTTTATATAGTTGTTTCCCACAGGAAGGTTAGTCTAATACTCATTTTTCTATCATGGCAGGATTCAAAAGTCCTACATCTAGATTTTGTGTTTGTCTTTATAAGCATTATTTGACAGACTTTAATTACTCTCTTTCTCTTTTCTTCTTTTTTTTTTTTTTTTCCTTTCCTTCAGATTTTCGTACCTCTTGGGAGTTGTATAACCCAGATTAAACATGCAGGGCATTTTTCAGAACTGACCTATATCATAAGATAAATCTAGCAAGGCAGATTTGGTCACAGATTCTAGTATAACAAATATTACAAACTTGTTACTTATGTTTGAACTAAAAGCATGCAAAATAAAATTAAAATTGTTTCTTTTAGTTTATCCAGGAAAAACATAACTAATATAAAGTGTATAAATTCCTGAAATTGCTGTTTCCTAACTTTTCATTAAATGTTTTTGTGTGAAATATATACTCTTAACATTCATAATGTTTGCAGGTCTCGACACAGGCGATTTTCTTATAGCCAATCTAAATCTCGCTCCAAATCACTACCACGGCGGTCTACCTCAGCAAGGCAGTCAAGAACTCCAAGAAGGAATTCTGGTTCTAGAGGACGGTCAAGGTCCAAGTCCTTACCAAAAAGGTCCAAGTCAATTGGAAAATCACAATCAAGTTCACCTCAAAAGCAGACTAGCTCAGGAACAAAATCAAGATCACATGGAAGACATTCTGACTCCATAGCAAGATCCCCCTGTAAATCTCCCAAGGGGTATACCAATTCTGAAGTTAAAGCACAAACAGCAAAACACTCTCATTTTCGATCACATTCCAGATCTCGGAGTTATCGTCATAAAAACAGCTGGTGAACAGCCACAGAAGAGTGCTACATAGTCTTGAATGTGTTATTAAACCTCTCATTATGTTAAATAAAAATTCTTCAAGGCTTATAGAAAATGTGAGTTACTTTGGGCATGTGCAACAAATAAAATCTCTAGTTTTGGGGTAATAAAGACTTGGTCTCCATTGAAAGGGCCCATACCACAAATTATGATGTGTCTGATATGTCACCAGTTTATGGACCGTTTTTTTGTTTACATTGTGGCAGAAGGATACTTTTCAAGGGAATTGGGTAAAATGAAACTAATGTGGAAAATCCTACTTGGATATGAAGTATTAGTAATATTAATGATACCTTTTACAAAAATATTTTTTACTTTAAAGCACTTTTACTTTCATGTAAAAAGTAATTATAACTGTATAATTACATAGGGCAGACTTAAACTATTTCATACCTTGATGACTCTCTTATATCTTCTGTTTAAACTTGGGCCAGTTCCTAGTGGATATTAGTTCATATTACAAAATTCTGACATTCCTAAAAGTAGAATTTATCTAGAGATCAAGTGTTCAAAAAATACATTCTTTCCTGAGCTCAAAAAAAGCTTTTATTTTTACTGTGTGGAACAGTATAGATAAATTGACATTAAGTTGCATCCTGTACCGTGTTCATTCACTTTCAGAAATAGAAAAATGTTTTAAAAAACACTGAGTTTTGAATGGTTGGAGACTACTTCTCTAAAAATTATGTGCAGGACTCATTATCCAAAAATACTCATATTAAGCCTTATACATTTGAAGAGTGGTACATTTTGTATAAAAAGCTTTTTTAACATTATTTCTACATATCTACTTTTCATCCACTACTTAGTTTTTTCTTTTTGGAGTTCCAGCTCAAGACTTTAAATTGTATAGAGTAAGTCCTGTTATTTTTGAAAGTGTTTAGTATCTTGTATTAAAGAATTCAAGACTGCATCCTCAATAAGCTTTGTGGCATTCAGATTTACTTTACATGCTCTTCATTTTTATAAACCAAATAACTTTATTGATATTGCTTTTGTAGTTGTTAAAACTGAGAATTTCTTTAAAAATGTGTAGTTTACGTTTTTCAGAGGGTTTTGGTAGTATTTGTGATAAAATGGTTTTGCATATGATTATTATAGGGGATATATTTATAGAGTTCTACTTGTGTACTTTGTTGAAGTATATTGAAAATTAAAAGTTCTCAGCCCATATAGTTAATATTTGTGACTAGAGTGCTTAAGAAAAAAAATCTGTCTTATATTTTTGGCATATAGGAGCCAGTGTTGCTTCTATTTTTTTTTTTTTTAATACTAATTCCACTTTTTGTTGCATTTTAGACCCTATGTAAGAAACAGCTTTACAAAATAATTTATATGCTGGTAATATTTGGACAAGTACCATAAATTCATGTAAACTGTACAGTACCTTCTGAATACACTTTCTTTAATCATTAATAGAATTAACTTCAAAACTACAACTCTTTGAAGTGTTCAGCTGTAATAAAACTTAGTCATAAAATTGTGTGGCACTGTTGAAAATCTAAAGGATAGTCCAAAGAAAGAACAGACAAATATTAATAGTAATGTTTTATATTTTCTAAATAAATGTTTGGGTTTATCCACACAGTTACCTGAAATACTGTTATTTGAAATACTAAGTAGGAATTGATTATAGTGTCTATACTTTGCATTTGATTATATCTTAGTAAAAATTTAATATAGCAGTATTTCTGAAGATTTTTACCCTTTAATTTACCTCTGATTTGGTTTTCCATTGTAATCTTCAGGCTGCTTAGGAGGATACTATTTGATTTGATGGAAAAATTGGAATGATATTAGTTGAGATTCTTTTGAACATTTACTTGGCACTGCTTTGTAAATTTTACATTATTTACTCATCATCTCAACAGCTCTATGAGATAAATACCACTGCAGATAAGGAAAGGGGATGCAGAGAGGCTCAGTGATACCCACTAGGTCACATAGCACATACTATTAGACTTGGGAGTGGGCAGTGGCTGGGCTCCGGACTTGCCCCTCCCTGACTGTGATGCTTTGACAGATATATGCTAAACTGAGATAATGTTTATAGGGAAAGGAGAGAATAGAATTATAAAAATAAATGATTATAAGCTTTCAGTGTAAATGGGTTCTGTGACTAAGTGGAAATTGACAATTGTGCTGATTCCTTGAGAAATTGTCTTCTGGGTACATCTCTTCTAGGATTCACTTTTGTTATAGAATTGTTTCTTGGACCATTTAGGAGAGGATACTTAGGATAAGACTGTTACTAAATAAAGCAAATGTTTCACACATCTGTGATCATTTCCTTTAAAGATAATATATTTACTCAGGTACTTCCAAATTTAGTATAGAGAACTAGCTGTCTACATTTGTTCAGGGTCAGAGGATAAGTCAGTATAAAAAAAAATAAAATGGCCACTACAACTATTTGTTTTCTTTCTCCCCATAAATAATACACAAATAATTTTGGGGGGCACCTGGGTGGCTTAGTCAGTTAAGTAAGTGTCTGCTTTCAGCTCAGGTCACGATCCAGGAGTCTTGGGATTGCACCCCATGTCAGGATCCCTCCTCAGTGAGGAATCTGCTTCTCCCTCTCACTCTACCCACCCACACCCCCTGCTTCTGCTCTCTTGCTCACTCTTTCTCAAATAAATATATTCTCAAATATAATCTTTAAGAATAATTTCTGTATAGCAGCTGATACTTGGAGCTGCAAACAGTGGAATAAACCATTTTTTTTTATTTGAAGCCTAGGATTTCATCTTGCACTAGGCTAAACTTATTTTTAAATGAACAGAACTAATTTCAGGACACCTGGGTGGCTCAGTCAGTTAAACATCTGACTTCAGCTGAGGTCCTGATCTCGGGGTCCTGGGACTGAGCCCCAAGTTGGGCTTCCTGCTCAGTAGGGAGTCTGTTTTTCCCTCTCCCACTAATCCTCCTCCCCACTTGTACTTGTGAGTTTTCTCTCTCTTGGTCTCAAGTAAATCTTAAAACTAGTTTCAGGACTTTATATATTATTTGTAGTGTTTACTTGAAATGCAACTGTTGGATTACACATAAGAATGTCTGCCTTGATTCTCATCCCATTCCAAGAGGCAAAATTAGTAAAAATCTGAAGTATTTAGAAATATTTCTGCACTTCCTCTAAACTCGATTAAAATTTTAATTTCTTAGAATTAAATATTAATATTTGTTTTCCATACAGGTGGTAGAGTATCTGGACTATTTGTATGTAGATAAATATATGCTACTTAGGAGCACTTGACTAGCTCAGTTGGTAGAGGATGACTCTTGATCTTGGTGTGGTAGTCCCACACCAAGGGTAGAGGGCACAGTTTACTTAGGAAAGAAAAAAAAATACGTGCGTGCGTGCACACACACACACACACACACACACACACGGTATTTAGTATGATGTGGTGCAGAGATGTTAATTTGGCATCATGGAACCAAAACTTGAAGGTCTAGGCCCTGTAGATTTTCAAACAAGTCCATGACTTGCAAGAGTTTAAAAACCAGTGGTTTAGTGAGACATGGCTTTTGGAGTCAGAACTTAACCTATATTTGGCTAGAAAACATTTTCAAGCATTAAATGATGATTATGCACTTTAGCATCTAAATCCCTCCCTTGATGAATAGGGCATTTATGATCATATCATGAATTCTGGCATTGGTTTATAAGGTCAATTTAGGCCTTCTGGAAAATTTGTCTTGTATACCTTCAAAAAGATGTTTATAAAATTAAGAAATTAAATATGAAGATAATTCAGTCAAGAAACTTTTTTGGAAATACACTCTCTGATAGAGTCAGACATTACAGGTTGATTCAGCTTCTCTCAATATAATGACATATGATTTTTTTACTTAAGTCGTGAAAAATTGAAATAAAAAATACACACTTAGGGCACCTGGGTGGCTCAGTCGTTAAGTGTCTGTCTTTGGCTCCGGTGGCGTTCCTGGGGTCCTGGGATCAAGGCCTACATGGGAATCCCTGCTCAGCTGGAAGCCTGCTTCTCCTCCCCCTGCTTGTGTTCCTTCTCTCTCTCTGTCAAATAAATAAATAAAATATTTTAAAAATATATAAACTATTATACCCCATCATTAGTATTTTCTCCCCCAAACTATAATGTTTTTATTCTGTTTGGGGGAAAGGGCTATATGAATCTTAATTTCTAGGAATATACTGCAACTCTGAACTTAACGGAACTAAATAGTATCAACCTGTGGAGGTAGGTGGGTGCAAAGTAGATGGACAGTTACTGTCTTCTAAAAGTAAGTGATTATGGGATGCCTGGGTGGTTCAGTCAGTTAAATGTCTGCCTTTGGCTCAGGTCATGATCCCAGCATCCTGGGATGGAGTCCTGCATAAGGCTCCTTAATCAGTGGGGAGCCTGCTTCTCCTGCCTGCTGCACCCCCTGCTTGTGCACGCTCTCTCCCTCTCTGACAAAATCTTAAAAATAAATAAAAGGTGATTTTGGTGATTTGGGGGTACCTGGGTGGCTCAGTGAGTTAAGCATCTGCCTTTGGCTCAGGTGATAATCCCAGGATCCTGGGATGGAGCCCCGGGTCATCTGAGGACCCCTCCTCAGTGGAGAGCCTACTCCCTTGCCCCTGGCCCCCTAATCCTCCCCTGCCATGCTCTTTATCTCAAACAAAATCTTTTTTTTTTTTTAAAGGTGATTTTAAGTATATGGTTCATAAATTCAAAAACCATATTCAACTTCCATGTGTATAGTAAAAAGATTACAGATTAAAATCAAGAATACCTTACTATATTGTCAGGTTTCAGGTTCTTTCAGAACACTGGCCAAAAACTTAAAGGGTCGAGGTTGATTGCATGTTCATTACTGTTTGATCTTATGTGTACAGTGAGTAGTTTCTCAGAAAAAGTGTAACTGAAACACGGAGCAAAATAACTTCTAGTTTGTAATTGTATGAACTAAAGGGCTTCATAAAGGTAGATTGAGGAAAAATGGGAATACTCTGCTAAGACCACCTGTTTTCTAAAGAAAAAACTACATTCTAGTTTTCTTAGCTTATGCTGATGATATAGACTTAAAATGCTGTTAAGTTGACTCTAGTTTCAAGAAAAATCTCAGTATAAAACAATCTTCCAGGCGCCTGGGTGGCTCAGTGGGTTAAGCCGATGCCTTCGGCTTAGGTCTTGGATCAAGCCCTGCATCGGGCTCTCTGCTCAGCAGGGGGCCTGCTTCCCTTCCTCTCTGCCTGCCTCTCTGCCTACTTGTGATCTCTCTCTGTCAAATAAACAAAATCTTAAAAAAAAAAAAAAAATTAAAAATAAAACAGTCGGCAGCAGCTCTTCCTGCCCACGGGTCCTGTCCCCGTGCTTTAATAAACCACCATTTTGCACCAAAAAATAAATAAATAAATAAATAAATAAATAAAATAAAACTCTTCCAAGGGCGCCTGGGTGGCTCAGTTGGTTAAGTGTCCAAATCTTGATTTCAGTTCAGGTCATGATGTATCAGGGGCCTGGGTCAAGTCTGGCTTGGCCTGCCTCTCTCCCTCTGCCTGCGTCTCCACCTCCCACACCCCCAGCATCCTGGCTGGGGCTCACATGGGCTCTCCCTCAATCAATCAATCAATCCATCCTTTAAAATAAAGTAGTCTTGTGTTCGCTTTGGCAGTACATAAACTAAAATTGGAACGATACAGAGAAGATTAGCATGGGCCCTGCACAAGGATGACACGCAAATTCGTGAAGCGTTCCATATTTTTTTATGCTGAGTGAAATAAGCAGAGAGAGTCAATTATCATATGGTTTCACTTATTTGTGAAGCATAACAAATAGCATGGAGGACAATGGGAGTTAGGAGAAGGGAGTTGAGGGAAATTGGAAGGGGAGGTGAACCATGAGAGACTATGGACTCTGAAAAGCAATCTGAGGGGTTTGAAGGGGCAGGGCGGGTTGGAGGGTGGGGGAACAAGGTGGTGCGTATTAGGGCACAGATTGCAGGGAGCACTGGGTGTGGTGCAAAAACAATGAATACTGTTACACTGAAAATAAAAAAAATTAAAAAATAAAAAGTAGTCTTCCAAGAACCAAGTGATAGCCTATTTCTTTTAATAGTGAATTAAGTAAATATATTGTAACAGCTTTTTGGGAGCAGGATTAGACTCATTTCTGTTACATTGGTGAGGCACTATCTGTTTTGTGAAAATAATATTTCACAACTTGAGAAAAGTATTCTGTTGAAGACGTTTTCAAAATTGACCTAAGCTATGTAATTGGTCAGATTCTCCTGGGAGATCTTCTATTTTAAAAATGAGAAGACATATTATTTAAGTTTAACACATTATGAAATACTTATACAATTTCGTAAGAACCTTACAGAAAAACGTTGATATTCAGCATTGTCAGTAAACTTTCAAATGTTGGCCTTAAAATATTACATGTAGCTAAATTAAAAATACTAATGTTCTAGTTTTGTTAAGATATTCCTTACAATTTTTAATGGATATATAAAGTCCAACCATTTTTGGTATTGTAATTCCCATCTCTTACCATATAATCCACTAAATGAGGGTTTTTTCTTTTTAATACCACTTAAAAACATGATGCATGAAAATTTTTATTCTAAAATATCTCATATAAAAGCACTTTATACAAAGGTCTGACCTGCCTGTTAGTAGTCAAATATAACTCATTAAGAGGTTCTGTCAACCATACTTTTTCCACCCTCTATTTTGACTAAAAGGTTATGGCTTTTATATGAATATTTTCCATCACAGAAAGTGGAACTACATCTTTTAAGGAGTAATTTTAAACACTTTTAGCTCTCCATTAGCACCACTGGTATTAATTCAGCATTAAAGGCCTTAAAGTGTAGGAACCAACCAAGAGTTAAAAGAGTTTTACACCTTTGTGCCCTCCTACTCCCAAAGCACTTCAATGCTAACCACCCCTTCAGCCATCCCCTTTCTTCTCTTACATACGTATTTCTTTTCACTGCTTGAAGTTCAAGTTGTTCCACTTTAGACAATTTAACTTTTCTCTCAAACCATGGGCAGTTATTATAAATCCCTTTCAGAATATGTTTCCATCCACCTCTTTATTCTCCCTAATTAGAGCATCTTCAAGCGTTAACATTTTGTCAACATTAACATTAAATGTTGACTGTCACATTTCCCAAATAAGCCAATGCTTAAATACATCAAATACATTTTCCTCTTTCAGTTATTTACAGTGGCTTTGGTTTTTCAGTCATTAATTAGAGTTGTTCTATTAGAAGTGTGATTACCAACTAACCAGACTACCTGAAAGTGCAAAGGAAAACATTCAGGAGATTTACAGTTTACAACCTCAGAAGATAATTTGTGTTGTATGCTACATGTAAGCTTTTAGAATTATTGGCATGTACTCAACTGACATGTAATGTTGGAGTGAACTAGTAAAGCATCTTTAATCTTCCCAAATTCTATTAACATTTTGTTACAAAACTCTAGTAAAAAATAATTTTACAGTGAACACCCATATACCCACTACCTAAATCCTACAATTAACAGTAAATTATACCTGCTTTTCACGTATATATCCATGTATTTTCCAATTATTTTAAACTTAATAGTAAAATTCTGAAAACTGGAGTGCTCATAAGTAGGGTATTCCAATTAGCTAAAGAGTGATCCAGAAAACCTTAGTTGAATAACTCTCATGAAACTAATTTTTTCTTTTGAAATTTAGGTTCTGGTCTCAAGCATCAGATTAATGGAATTTAACAGACACAGATGGTTAAGAAGTATACAGTGAGTAGGACCACTGGAAAAGCTAATGGAGAAGGGCAATCTCATCTTTGACATCAACCCTTTCATTCTAAAATTTGAGAACAATAAATGCCTGATCACTTAAAGAGTAAGGGTAATTTTAACCATTGACAGCCTTTATTTCACAGCAGGATGATCCCCCCAAATTGTAAATCTCCAAGGGTTTTTTTTTTTTCTTTTTTTCTTTTTAAATACTTTATTTGTCAGAGAGAAAGAGTGTGTGAACACAAGCAGGGGGGAGGGGCAGGTAGAGTGAGAAGCGGGCACCTTGCTGAGCAAGGAGCCTGACTCGGGACTCAGTTCCAGGACCCTGGGATCATGACTTGAGTTGAAGGCAGACACTTAACTGAGACACCCAGGCATCCCTCGAAGGTTTTGAGAAGAAGAACCAAAGCTCTCTATAATCCCATATTGCTAAGTACAGTACAATAATAATCTTTCTATTTAAAGTTCTTCCTGTTAAAAGGCAATTTTGAGTTCAATTTAAATCAAACACTGGCATGTTGGAAATAATCAAAAGTCGTCAAACTGTCTTCTACCTGCCATCCCCTCCTCAAAATTCTAGACTGCCAGGAACACATTTGTAATTCGGTTTTGACAACTAATAAGGTTACTCTCTAATTTTAGAAAAAAAGGAACTATCTGTAGTAACTTAGGAATAGCTACGTATGTATGACCAGCTTTGGAGGAATTTGGTTAGTACCTGTTATCTTTACAACCAGATACAAAATACCACATATTTTCTGCCACTTTATGATTAGGTTAGGAAAAATTACTTTCCTGAATCCTTTCTTATACACAAAAGTTTTAACTATGTGAATTACTAGAGAAATGAAGTATTTTCATCATTATTATTTATCAGTATCTTTTAAGCTATTATATTCACAACACATGATTTAATTAAATGGAGCTTAAGTAGAACACGTAGTCTCCTTTGACAAATATGCACATGCTTTTCTATGTAGGTTACTTCTGCCAGTTCTCCCATTTTTTCTTTCTACCATTACTTAATTCACAGACTGTAATTAATGCATATAATCTATGATAAACTACTCCTCTAACAAAGAACTTTAATTTGTGTCACCAATTCTACACTAAGGGAACATTACTATAACTCTGCTTTAGAAAATGAATTCTAAGATCTCAACAATGAGCCTCATAAATGCAGCACCTTTTATAAATCTTAAATTGTAATTCTGTTTGGGGTTATAAGACAAGTTTAAGTTTGACAAATACAATTCCTGGATGTTAGGAACATTACTTGTATGTTTCAGCATATTTAATTTAGAATTCCAAGATAATTGCAAAGGATATGAAAAGTAACTTAATCTGAAAACTTCAGATTTTAATCTGAAAACTTCAGAGATTAATTCAAGACAATCTAATCCAAGAGATTTAAAAAGGGGTTTAGTTGAAGCACAAAATAGATGATCTTTAACCCTAAAAAACAAAAACAAAAAACTCTATCTACCCCATACCTTCAGAGAATCCTATCTAAAACTTTCAAGAAAGTTTCTTTCAAAGGTTAAATTTTTATGTGTTGATAAATAGCATTCTATAAAATGTACTCTCAAATTTCCTTTCTAATTTAAAAACAAGTAGTTTCTGAATTACACATGACTTGTGTTTATACACTCTGCCATCTCATCTCACAACAGAGACATTCTCTTTGCACTTGAAAACTGTTATATTTGGGGTTTTTGAAAGATTTATGGATCTAGAGAAAAGGAAGTACAAAAAAACAACTTTGAGGAGTTAACTCAGAGATCAGATGCTCAGCAAGGCAGGCCTGTGATTTTATTTTATTTTTTTAAAGATTTTATTTATTTATTTGACAGGGAGAGTGAAATCAAGAGTAGGCAGAGAGACAGACAGAGGTGGGGGTGGGTGGGAAGCAGGCTCCCTGCTAAGCAGAGGGCCTGATGCAGAACTTGATCCCAGGACCCTGGGATCAGGACCTGAGCTGAAGGCAGAGGCTTAACCCACTGAGCCACCCAGGGGCCCCAGGCCTGTGCTTTTAAAATGCATTTAGTTCAGCAATGTCTTTCAAAAACTTAAAATATATGGGAGGAAGATGAGACCATTAGCCTTTCCACACACAAGTGTAAGTAAATATGTTTGATTCCCTTTGATACCTGAATCGGGTATCAGTTGCATAAAGGGCATGGAAACTGGGGAGACTTCCAACCTCTAAATAAAGGATCATGTGTATTCAACGACATAATGGAGGGTCATTAGGAGATGGGAGATGCACTAAAACGGAAGTATAAAAGGTTGGGGGCACCTACCTGGCTCGGTCAGTAATGCAGCATGCAAATCCTGATCTTGGGGTCGTGAGTTTGAGTCCCACAATGTGTGTGGAGATTACTTTAAAAAAAAGTTATAAAAGGTCAGTTTTACCTAGTCTGAAATCTTGGACTATCAAAGAGTAAATAAGTTTTATTACTCCCTTCACCACCTGGGCCCCCCTGCTATCAGAATTCAGAACTTGAATTGGAGCTCTCTCCTAACATAGACTTTTACAGGTAGGTAGAGAACCAAGTACCATTTACCAGTTTCAGAGGAAATACTTTTTTAAAAAAAGATTGATTTATTTATTTGAGAGAGAGCATGCACGAGAGGAAGGGGCAGAGGGAGAGGGAGAGAATCTCAAGCCAGCTCCAAACTGAGTGCTGAGCCCAGATGTGGGCTGGAGGTGGAGCGAGATCATATGACCCTGAGACCATGACCTGAGCCAAAACCAAGAGTCAACGCTTAACTGACTGTGTCACCTAGGAGCCTCCAGAGGAAATACTTTTGAACTCAACAACTAATTTACTGTCATAGGTGAAATTCAGAGTCCACAGGAGGCAAATGGGATGAGGTCAAGAGTACTGGTGAAGGTTTTAATTAAGCCTTCTGAGAGAAGTAGAGAGGCTACCTAAAGACAAACTACTTCGGTTCCGTTTTCATGCTGTAATTACTGCTTCTGTGCACTATTACTAAAACCGTACTTCTAGGTCTGACCTGTCTTCTACTTGCTGTGTATTTCCATGTGGATAGCTCACACACCCCTCCACGCTCAACATGCAAATCAAAAGTGCCTTCCTCTATAATTTGGATCCCCCTCCAGAGTTCCCTAATTGCCAGTTTTGTCTTCCTAATTGCCCAATTTAAAAACTCTTTTCTTACCCTCCATGCAATTGCTCAACGCTTAATTCTACCTTCAAAACATCTCCCAAGTAAGTCCACGCCTGGGTATTCCCTCCAATAATGTCCTTAGGCTCATTTCTCTAATTTTAAACTACCAACAAATCCTTTTTCCTCAGGCTTTCCCTTTCCAAACTGTTCTCCATATTTTCACCAGTTTTCTTTTTGAAGCAGGAATCTCTTTCCCTTGCTCATAAACCTTTGACAGCTCTGCCATTCTTGCAGAATAAAGTTGCATCTCTTACTACATTCACGACCCTCAGGTTGTTACCACAGTACACCTTTCAGTATATTGTTTCTTTCTTTGTGCTTATCTTGAGCTACTGGATACTCCCCATCAATTTTACACCACTGTCTATACAGACTTTTACCTCTGACCATTAGTTTCCTTTTCTTTACATGTCAGATACTATGTCAAATATCTTAAGGCCCAACTCAATGCTACTTCTGAGGCGTCAGATTCCCAACTAGACAATCCCTACTCACCAGAACTCCTCACTACCTTCTGGAAGAAAACAATGACTTCACTTTTGTTTTCACCTCTTCAGGCATTTGTTGTTGCAGGGAAGCGGAATGCGGTTTGCGTTTTGGTTAGTTGTCATTTCTTCCCCAGCCACCCATATACTTTCAGGGCTGCCATTTATCCTTGTTTTTCCTGAACATAGCTCACACGTTAAGCCCCCACACATTAAACTGTAGGCATGCTGCTCAGAAATGTCACAAAGGAGCTGGGAAATGTCAAATAAGGGTGGGGAGGGATGGCTGAGACAGTTTTATTTTCCATAAGACAGGGACTCTGTATTAGTTTGTTAGGAATTTTTATAATCTTATAAAGAAATGTGTTATCAAACCTGTGCAAGAATGAACCATTTTCTGGAATCAGACTGGGAGAGAGGTCAGATCTAAAGCAACCCATTAGTTTTAATATTTACACATTACTAAAAAAAATTAAAATTGGTTACCAGTATTGAGGGAATTTTCAAACTATGGTCTGAACTTCTAATATGAGTTTTCCTAACTATTTTTGAAGAAGGTATTTGCATGTATGTGAGCAGGAATGGAGCCACATACAGAATGTGAACATCAGATAGAAGTTCCTTTGCATCTCTAAACCCTTTAGCTTCTTTTCTAGAACTGATGTCCCCACTCAAAAAACTTGCCTTTATACCACCTCTTGAAGCCCTCAAATTTCAAAAGCAGTCCCTTTTTGTAACCTCAGGCCATTTAGTATCTTTTTTCCCTCCATTTCTGGGAAGAACCAGTTAATAAGGCAGAAGAAGGTGGCTTTGAGTGAGGACAACCCAGACCCTCCCCCAGATATCTAAATGCTTTTGGTAACATGCAGGGGATTGAGGGACAGGGCATCCAGAGTCTAGCCTACCACAGCCACAGCTTCTCACAACCTTAATTTCACCATTTTGGGTGGGTTGTCAGCTGTCCCAGATCCATTCTGGGACCTGCTGCTGGGGGCAGAAGCACTGGGATAAAGTCTAGATTTTGTTTCTTCTCAGCACCGAAGTTGAGTTAGGGCTTTTAAAGAGGGCAGGTAAAAACTAAGTAAGTAATGGGTTTTTTTTTAACACAGTCTGGAACCACATGTTAGAGAAATACAAATGGTTTTCCCCAAGTGTAGCACGACTGGATCCCATGGTTGTATAGCACTAGCTTTATACTAAAATATTGTGAAAGTTAAGGGGTAATTATAGTCTAGTTGACCCCCGACTAACAGGGGGGCTAAGGAGTGCCAACTCCTGTGCATTCAAAAAATCCCCATGTAACTTTTGATTCCCCCAAATCTTAACTATTAATAGTCTGTTCACCAGAAGCCTGCTAAGTCGCTGTATTTTCTATCATATCCTGTCTTCTTACAATGAAGTGAGCTAGAGAAAAAAAATAAATCATGGTATTTACAGTATTGTACTGTCTATATAAAAATCCATGTCTAAGTGGACCAACAAGTTTGAACCCATGTTATTCAAAGGTCAACTACATGCCTAACGACCTGAATGCCAAGGCACCAGGTGGCTCCGTTGGTTAACTGCCTGCCTTCAGCTCAGGTCATGATCCCAGGGTCCTGGGATCAACGCCTTGTTCAGAAGGGAGCAGGCTTCTCCCTCTCCCTCTGCCACTTGTGTTCTCTCCAATAAATAAAATCTTTAAAAAAGCAAAAAAAAACTACCCTAAAACCTGAATGCTGGTCCTGATAAAATATATACTATTTGCTTAAAACATTCTAGTGTTTCTCGTTCATAAACCACATAAACCACCTTAAAAATTTATATTTTAACTTGCAAACCCCCTTTAAGTCTGGAAAGAATTATTCCTGTCAATCTTTTAATAGTGCAATTTGATGTTTTATTGCCTTTTTTCCTTTATCTGCCCACAAGGACACTAAAATACTTAGCACTAAGATTAATGCAAGTAAAAGCTCTATGGTGTTAGTATCAGCAGTGTCACTTTACCAGTGTTAGTTGAGGTATCAGACTACACACCTGTCTAAAAGCAACTTCAGTATAAAATACTCTACATACGGATATATGCAATGGCACTTTACTATAGAACAAATTTCCACTCACATATAAACACTACTAGTTAAAATTTATACCTGAAGTTGGTGAATGCAAAGTGTTTCCTTTATAATCCCATAAAACCAGTTATAGGAACACTGGAGGAAAAATGTCTTAAGACTTCAGTAGAACAGCAGAGGTGGTTAAATAGATTGTCCTGCACTACAGTGTGAATTACGTTGAAACCTAACCTACAATTAATGGTATTACAAAGTGAAGACCTTGGGAAGGAAGTAGGTTAGGAGGGTAGAACCCTCCAGAATGGATTAATAGCCTTACGAAAGGGGCCCAAGAAAGCTTTCTCAACCTTCCTGCCATGTGACTTAATGGACGCTTTATCTATGAACCATTAACTGGATTCTCAGACTCGAAATCTGGTGGTGTCACTATCTTGGACTTCCTGGGCAACGACAGTGAGAAATTTATAAGCTACCCCGTCTTTGGTACTGTTACAGCAGTCTCAAGGGACTAGGACCACTAGCAGACTAGCATCTTACTAGAATACCGAAACTATTCAACTCTATTATTTGCTAATACCTTTAACTGTATCATCCATAGTGTAGTTCAGCCAATTTTGTTTACTCTTCAAACCATAAAACCTATTATTTTATCATCTATTTCCTTTACTTAGAAAATCTTACAAAATTTTGCGAGGCCGAAAGCTTCCTGTATTTCGTTGCATTTTTTAAAGCCAGCTGTATGTAACTTGTATGTCTTAAGCATAGCTTTCTCAGGGTGCCTGGGTGGCTCAGTAGGTTAAAGCCTCCGCCTTCAGCTCAGGTCATGATCCCAGGATCCTGGGATCCAGCCCCGCAACAGGATCTCTGCTCAGCAGGGAGGCTGCTGGCTGCCCCTCTGCCTAACTGTGATCTGTCTGGTCAAATAAATAAGTAAAATCTTTAAAAAAGTATAGCTTTCTCTATATACATAGAAGAATGAAGCATTTTCTAGACAGGGCCAAAGAATGGTTGGCTGGTATGTGCCATGTAAACAAGACTGCAGGCACTTACATTGAGTTTAGATTTTGTGGTGGCTATATTAAGTTTTCATACCCTCCCGGCACAGCTAGCTCATCAATACCAGTTCTAAGGTTGTACCCACACCACCTACCTTTGCACATCCAGAAAGTCTCCCCTACTGTATGAATCAAATGAGCATTTGACTCTACAACCTAAGACTCTTCAGTTTCTTTTCTTGGAAGGATGGTAATACCTTTCTCAACTATTCCACCTTAAGAGAATCTTATGTACCTTTTATTACCCTTTTTGTATGTCTGAGAATCATATATACCCTCTTAATAATCTTTTCATATGTTAAGTATTGCCTGACTACTCAAAAAAACTTTCCTTTTGTTTCAAGATAAACCTTAGCTTTGTAGAACTAAAAAACATACAGGGAAAACTTGTGCTTTAGAACAAAATTTGAATTTTAAAGTAAAAATACATAATCTACCATATTTATCTTTTAGCAAACATTAAGAGGTTCAGAATTGCCACCTCTATTTTAACATAAATTATGCTTGCTTTGGTTCAAGAACCACCATTCAAAATCATTGTAAATTTAGTGAGCCAAACGTCCTTTCTTTCACTGATATTATAGGGAACGTTAAACAATGCTTATAAACAGTTCATATATAAAAATGTATTGTAAATTATAAACTAATCAGTTGTACTTCTTACCACAACCATTCCCACTATAAAATGGGGAATTCCTCCCCTGGGAGGTAGTAGCATTAAATTATTGGACTCTAAATTTCAGAGGGAGGAAGGACAATTAGTGCAATACTAAGACATTAGTAAAATGGAAAAGTTAAAACCCATCTCCTAGTCATACACTCAAACACGAAAGTCACACACAAAGAGTCAAGACTAGTATAAAAGGGGGGGCCAAATTATTATTATATTTAAAAATTTGATTACAACCAATTTTGTTGGCATTGAAACTAGAGGTATTTTAAATTTGAATGGATAAACCAAAAACCAGAAATTAAGTTTGGTAAAAATGGGAACAGGAGTTTTCCAGTAATTACAGATTAGAAAGCAGAAATCAATTTAGAGAAACACAGACAAACCCCATGTTTACAATGATTGTGCCACGGATTTAAACTTCAGTAGTGCATTAGTAAACTGTTCACATTTAGATCTTCACCTTGAGATTACATAGCTGTTCTTTAAAAAAAATCTCATTACCTTGTGCAAATAAATCGGTCTTCCATGTGCCTTAGCACACTTAAAATTTCTCCATTGTATATATACAAAACACCTACCAACTGGTAGGGCAAAATACATACTTTCATAACAAAACTATAATGTACCTCTCAAGTATGAACAATATACACATAATACATGGTATACAGTATTTACAAAATATAAAATATAATACAAGTTGTTTATAATTTTTTTAACTCCTCTTTTGCACTTTTATGTTACAAGGCAAATTTCCATTTCTGTACCAATTTTCTTTTCAAGAGTCCAGGGATTTTGAAAAAACTGTTTAACAGACATACTGCAATCTGAGATCTAAGTTTGAACTTTTAGGAGCGTTTTTAAGTGTACTGCCATCAACTCCCTATTTTGGTTGGAATTTTCAATAGTGCTTCCCATCCAGTGACTAGGAGGCTTTGGAAGAACACTAGGAGAAGGTGGATCACTAAACTTTGCCCCAGCATAATTTTCCTTTTGGTTCACTTCAGTTAGAAATGCTGATTTCTTCAAATGCATATTTTTAATGTTCTCAGTATTTTTAAAAGGCTTTTTTTCCTGCTTCTGGAGTAAATCAGATGAAACAGAATCCTGCCAAAAGTTATTTTCATTTCTTTTTGCAGAGGTGATCTTGGTTAGTGGTAAGTTATATTTGCTTTTCTGTCTGTTTATCTTTGGTTGTTCACACAAGTGTATACCATGAACAAGCTGGCCGTGGGGAATGGCAATTTTCTCCGATTTTCCCATCTTTGATTTTAAAACCTACAAAGACAAGGAACATAAAAGTGAATACAGTCTCATGACAGAAATTAGTCACAAACCTCACACCATGTATTTAATGTTTTCTTCTCCTGGACTTTAATTATGGTCTGGATTAAACATGTATGTGCTCGCTGCACTGCACTTATCAAATAAGCAAACTCTAAGTTTACTACTAAAAATATAATCATTACTATCACCAAGTGTCAAAGGGAAAATCCCAAAGTAACCCAAGTTCATCATTCTGTAACTGTAAGGAAGAGTAATGAGCTACCTTCCAAACATATACATACTAAACGTGTCAGTGATTTTACACTAGGATGTGTTTAAGAGAAATTTTCACACGCTTTCATTTTGATTGGCTGAATCTGGTTAAAAATAAAATCTATGTTCATAGATTACTATTTGTCTTTTAGTCAAGTCTTTTTAAAATTATTCCAGATAAAAACTTATTAGCAGGAACTAGATTTTAAATGACCAAGTGTTTTGGTAATGGTTACTAACTACACAGTAAAGTTATCTCCCAGTTTTGGAAAACAAAATTTCAGAAATTCAAATATTAAAAATTTAAATACTAATCACTTTTTGTCTTTCCCTGTTATATCTACTTACAGCAAACACATGACCAGAAAATTGTTCCCACCAGCTCCTACTTCCTGGTTTAACAAATGCTTCAAAAACGTTGCTACACCAATTCTAATCACTTTTCCTAACTCAAAGTGATCTTTATAGGAAACCACGACCGGATGGAAAAGTATGCAGTACTTAATTCGATCACTGCCTTTCCAATACCTGTAGTATGGTAGGGAAGCGGGACCCAAAAAACAAACGCTGGGGTGCAAGGTAACATTCCATGTAATTGCCAGAGTTCCCTGTTTTAACTGTTCTAGAAAATAATTATTACTTAACTAGGAAACAAGTAGTACGAGAGTAGACTATTAGCTTATCCTGTATCACAGAGCCGTGGCATTTTTAAAATTTCAATCTAATGTAAGTAATCACAGAGGTCAAATCTCCTCCCCACCCCCCAAGGGCACAGCGAGAGAGAACCTGCCAATCTCCAATCTCTCCAATATTCTTCCAACGAGAAATGGCTGTAACTTGTTCTCATTTTTAAAAATATCTAATGTTTTATTTAATTTTTTACATTTATTTACTTTTCTGAGAGCGAGCAAGCACACAGGGCCGGGGGGAAGTGGGGGGTGCGCAGAGGGAGCAGCAGACTCCTCTAGGAGCAAGGTGCCCGATGCGGGGACTGGATCCCAGGACCCCGGGATCATGACAAACCGAGGGCCTAAACTCAACCAACTTGAGCCACCCAGGCGCGCGCTTTTCTTTTCCAAGATTTTATTGTCAGACACGGAAGGAGCACAAGCAGGGGGAGCAGCGGACTCCCCGCTGAGCCGCGAGTCTAACGCAGGGACTCGATCCCAGGACTCCAGGATCGTAACTTGAGCGGGAGGCAGACGCTGAAACCACTGGCCACCAAAGCGTCCCCACTTACTTTCATTTCTTTTAAGACAGTGTAAGTCACTGAAACTGGAAGGTTTTATTTTGCTATAGAGGTCAATTTCGTATCATTTTAGCGATTTAATCTCGTTTGAGAGATTTCATTTTATCCTAACCCAACAGCATGGCAATCGGGTGGCTTAACGTCAACTTAACTTTTCTAAAAAGTTTCCTCATTCTGGACACAATAAAACCACCTTCCACTAATAAGGCCTACTACAGCACGGACTGGAAATAAACCATCCCATTAATCTAACAGACGAACACGCAAAAACATCGTTTCAAAGAGGCAAGAACTGCCGCCGCTCCTGCCAACTTCTGAAGTTAAGTAGAGCTAAGCAGGCGGGTCGGCGAGGGGCAGAGCCCCAATCGGGCCAGCGCCGCGCACGCAGCACCTCTCATCTCAGCAAAAAGCCAAAGGCAATGGAGCCGCTCGTAGCCTACTCCAAATCCCCCAACAGGGCGGTGAGGAAAGTGCACGCGCGCCGCCGACTAGTCTTGCAGCTGCCAACGGTCAGGTAGCTGACGGCGGTCGCCCACCCCTTCCCCTACCACGGCCACACGGCCTAACCTCCTTCATGAGCGCCGGAGCGCTGCACACGTAGCGCGCGCTGACGTCAGCCTCCCGCGGGCCCCTTCCATCCCCCACCCCACCGCACGCCCGAACGCCGAAACCCCCTGGAACGGCGCCAGCCTTCTAAATTGGGGCTGTTGCTGGGGCGCAGCCGCTCCTCTCATTGGCTGGCTCCCAGGAGCCAATCAGCAGCGCCAGCGCATGCCTTCCCCCTCCCCCTTCTTCCCCCAGCTAGAACAGAGCGGGCGTCACGGAAACTTCCCTCCCGAGTAAACAGCCGCCCCTCACCCCGGCCCCCCCGTTCCCGACCCCTCAGAGCAGGGCCCCAAATTCCAAGGCCCGGCCCGTGCCCGTCTAAGGGCCAGAACTCAACAACCTCCATGTCCCCCTCGCGGTCCTTACCTCTCTTCTGAACAAGGGCTGGCCGGGCGCCGCGGGCGGCAGCTGGCCGGGGAAAGGGCTCGCTTCCTCAGTTTGGGTTGCGGCCGCAGGACCTGGGGCCAAATTGGCCGCCTGGTCCGGGACTTCCTGCGCTCCGCTCGGGCCCGTCGCGGGGCTCCGCCCGCCCTCGAGGCTCGGCCGGTGCTGCTGGTACTGATGGAAGCGGCTGGGCAGCTGCCCCGCCGGGCTGGCTCGCACCCTCTTCTTTCGCCGCTTCTTTGGCGCTGCCCGAGGGGTGCCTCCCGCCGTAGCTAGACTACAGTTGGACAGAGGTGCAGGGGCGCGAGGCTGCGGGGTCAGACAAGGACCGTCTCCCCCGAGGAAGTGAGGGAGGAAAAGGGTAGGGGGCAGTGCCCGGGGGTCCGGGATCCGGGGTAAAGGCGGCGGGGCCGTGGTCACCATCGGGAGGGCCCCGAAGTAACCGCGGGCGGAAAAGCCCAGAGACGCAAGGCGGCCGCCCAGGACAAGTGGCTCCCGCTGGGGAACGGAGACGACGGTCATAGCTCTAGGAGGAAAGTGGCTCAGCAAGAAGAAAAGGAGGAAGTGAAGCCAGCGATCAAAGGGCGGCGGCGGCGGCGGCTGCTGCTAAGAGAGCCCGAGTGGAGCGTGGACCATGGTTCGGGCGGTGGCGGCGCAGCAACAAACAGCTTCAGCCTCAGCGCTGAGTGTTGTTATCAGAAGCTCCGCCCTGTGCCCGCCCACCTCCCTCCAGGAGACCAATCAGAATGCGACAGAACTGGCCACGCCCCTCTGGCTCTCCCTCCACCGCCTCCGAGAGACACACACAAACAACCAGCTTGCTGCAGCCCCGCACAAAGAGCACGCACTGCGCAGGCGCTGCCAACGGGCTCTTTCGGGAAGAGCCGGTCCCGCGAACAATGAAGTTCCGTTTCAGCCCCACCTCCCCCACCCTTCTCCTTACTCGCCCCCGCATCTTGCCCCGAAGGCAGTGATGGAAGTGCGGGATCTAGGCTGAATTTGGAAAAGGGGATGGGGGCGGGAGAAAGAATCGAGAAACATCAAGGGCCCTGATGCTTCCTCAGTTGCTGACCTTGGGGATGTATCTGTTTTATTTCAAGCCTAATGTAACAGTATTGGTTTTTTTTAAGATTTCAAAGTACGTTATAGGGGTTTCATTCTTAGCAATTGTGAAATCAGTCCACATTTAAATTATATTTGGGCGAAGTGCGACTTACGTTTTTGGGTTTTGTTTTTTGTTTTCATTTACTCGGGTCACCAACGCTGTTCGTTAGCGACAGTAAAGAGTAAGAACGGAGTGACTGAAATTGGCTCCTTAGTATATAAAGAGTTCCCCATAAATCCGTAACTGAGCAGTGGAAATGTTACTGTCCTTATACTTGAAGAACTGTGAGACTTTGAGATCACAAAACGGTGCCTGACAGAGAAGAAGGCAAAGGAAGAGGCTTGCGTCTCAGAGGGAGAAAGTGAAAGGCTCTGCAAACAGTCTTGTTTTGCTAGCGGTGTGTTATGGAAATCTCGCGCAGCGTCCCTCCGCACTGCGCTCACACACAAAATATCGTGGCTATTTTATCAAGTACTTTGGTGGTAGAAACTGTTCTTTACATGAATTGTGTCATTTGAACTTCACAACATCCCTAAGGAACTGGTACTATATTTTAGCCCCATTTCATGGGGGGGAGGGGAGACAGCTTTAGAAAGGCAAAAAATCCTTGTCAAACATTATGCAGTAAGTTAATAGAATTTGGACTCCAGTCTAGGGATGGCAAGATCAAAGTGCGATAGGTCTTTAGATCACCACAATAATCTTACACTTCTCTATATCCTTGGAGCTTCTAGCAAATATTTTTCAGCTTTGTGGTGCTTGATAAATGTTTTATGATTGGTAACAAAGTTGGACAGAGGGAATATCTAGATTAATGCTTCCAACTCTTTATGCAAATGGTATAAAACCCTTGTAAATTGAGGAAGATCTGTATAAACTTTTCAAATGATAGTCCATCATTAATGGTTGCTGGGTTTTATCATTTTTGCTAGATTTTACTCATTCTTGGGTTTCCAACAGGTTACATATAGTAAGTGCTCCTATTCACTGGATGAATGGGAATCCTATACTTCCAGAGCTGTGACAGATCTTAGAGGGCCTTTAATTCAAATCCTCTGGTCTGCAAATTGAAGTTGGGTTCAAGAATGGCCTGGCAAGAGTTGGTGGAGAAGAACAGGCAAAGATTATGGAGACACTAGAATGATGTGGTTCTTTTGTTTTTGTAAGAACTTTTAAAAATAAATAAAAATTAATATTTTAAAAAATTGTTTTAGTAAGAGTTTATACTTTCTCAAAGCCCTTTTTTATCTAACTCGTTTTATTCGCACCCTAATCCTTTAAAGTAGATAGAGATAAGTTCTATTTTACCTTTAATGTAAATAAAGACTCTAAGGATAAAATAACATACCAAAGAGTCACGGAATGAGTCAAGACTAAATCCCTTGAACTCCTAATGCCTAGTCCTCTTTTCAATTTGCCACAAGGCCTAAAGTTTGGTTTTTGTCTGGGGCAATATCACACTGTCCCGGAGAATAATTTACCTTCCAGGGAGCTGCTAACTGGTAGTCAGTTCCAAGGGGCCCTTGATGGAAGACACCTATTATTGTCTGTGTGTATCTCTTGGGTGAACCTTAGAGTTATTACATTGTATGTAGTTTATATTTTTTATGCCAAAAGGATAGGCCTCATGTAAGACTCTGGATTCTGTGCATTAAGGAAGGTAGCCTTGCAGCTGTGGCTGGACAATGAGTGCTAAACTGGTGCCTCCCACAACGAGGGAGCTGGAATGGATCACCAGAAGAGAATAATCCAGGTTTTAAAAAACCATATTAATGGATTTCATGTTATTCTTTGTGTATAGTTTGCACAGATCCTTTGTCTTTAGGAAAGCCTAATTTTAATACTCAAACCTGGTTTCATCTGTGCTAGATGATATAAAGGAAGAGGTCAGATGCTCTTGTCTGGGCCCAAACGGTGAATCGTGGATGTACCAAGACATGCCAAGGGTAAAGTAAGTTTTGGGAGGACTCTCAGGGGTCTTGAAGACTTTTGTTCCAGTGCATGTCTTGGTTTTATTTTGAAGGCAGCAGTTTCTTTAGAGAAGGTTTTTTTTTTTTTTTTTTTTTTTTTTTTTTTAAATAAACAATTGAAAAGTAAACCAGGTAGTAAAGAGCAGGGAAAAGAGGTAAAAACCACGTATGAAATAAGCAGCTTATGAGCCTTAACATTTCAGAGCCTTCTGAATTCCCCTGCTCTCTCTCCAGCTGACCTTTGTCTCTGATTTTACTTCTGTCCTTCTCTCGCTTTCTCTGCCTTGAATATCATCTTTCTGTTCTCCTTCTTAATATTTTATTTTAATATTATTAAAATAAATAATTATTATTTTATTTTAATATTTTTCTTTTCCCTTCATTGTGGCTTTAATTTTATTTCCTCTACCTATTACTGCTTAAATCTTAAATGTCTAAGCTCTAAGGACATGTGTGAAAAGAGGAACACTCCTAATTTACACTTTCCTTACTGCTCAAATTATTCATCTTTCATATCTATTAAATAAAATTCCTCTAAACACTGAACACAACCAGGAAATCAAAATGTTTAAACTTAACAACCCAAAAGTTCCCTGATGTTTAAGTACTGACCACAAGCCTTATTTTATCAGCATAGTCTGAAAAATTTAGTTGAGATTATTAGGTTTATATTTAGAAGCAAACAATATGCACAACATTTCACAATAATGACAAAATTGGTACTTAAATGCTACTAAAGTATCACTATCACAGATTGAAATTAATGTCTTTGTTATCCCTATACTTATACCTTTCTGGAGTGGCAGTAATTTCACCACATTTATTTCTTAAACTTTCCTAAGAGGGGCAAGTGGGCCTGTGCAGGTTGTACTTTGCACAAGGGTTCCTGGCCAAAGGCGGAAGGGAGGCCTGAAATACAGCTCTCTCTGCCATCTTTCCAGGGTATACCTGGAAGAAATCTTTTTCTTATTGGTACGAAGGTGTCAAAGGACCAGTGGCAGCCCTGGGGTACAGTAATATTATAGAGATTTGATTCTCCTTTATCCGAGATATAAAACCAAAAGAAAGAGCATGTAATTTTGACCAGATGGGGTTTCAACCAATTTAATCTTAGTTGGGTCATAGGCTTGGTTGTGTCTCCTTTCATACATTGATAAAAACTTTTTATTTTTAATTTTTTAATTTTGTTATGTTAGTCACCGTATAGTACATCATTAGTTTTTACTTTACTGTTCCATGATTGATCGTTTGCATGTTAACACCCAGTGCTCCACGCAGACGTGCCCTCCTTAATACCTATCGCTGGGCTAACCCAATACCCCACCCTGATAAAACTTTTTAAATTCTTGCCATTCATAGGATGCAGTGCTTCCCTTGAAATGATGTATTTTTTAGGTTTCATTTGGCTGTTTTACAGAATCCAAGTTCCTTTTTTTTTTTTTTTTTTAAGATTTTATTGATTTATTTGAAAGAGTGCACAGGTAGGCAGAGCAGCAGGCAGAGGGAGAGGGAGAAGCAGGCTCTCCCCTGAGCAGGTAGTCGATGTGGGGCTTGAACCCGGGACCCTGGGATCATGACCTGAGCTGAAGACAAAGGCTTCAACGACTGAGCCACCCAGGTGCCCCAGAATCCAGGTTCTTATCATTACATAATGAGCTAGATTGTTTACTTTTGCAAACTGATTCTGTCTCATTAATTCCTTAAAATTAATAGGATCATTGAAAGTTTTCACCTTTCATGAGTCAGGGAGGGAGTCTATGCAATTAGCTATCTTCAGGACATTTGGCAGATTATCGTCGTGAAAAAACCACTATGGAATTCACCTTTTACTTCCTCATTTTGCTACCCCAGTTCTGATTAAATGTTGGATCGCCTTTCTACCTAGTCGTTACAAGTGACAAATGATGTGGAGCAGTTCTTTCTGTTCTTGATATAGTTTATATTTTTTTTCCAAGACTGCTTGGCTGATCTCCAATTTCTTCTATTCATTCTTCCCTATTGTTGCAATTAGAAAGAAGGTATGCCTATGCTTTATAAACTAATATATGCTTTAGATTTTTAAAAAAAACCCATACAGGGGTGCCTGGGTGGCTCAGTGGGTTGGAGCCTCTGCTTTCGGCTCAGGTCATGATCCCAGTGTCCTGGGATCGAGCCCCGCATTGGGCTCTCTGCCTGGCAGGGAGCCTGCTTCCCTTCCTCTTTATCTGCCTGCCTCTCTGCCTACTTGTAATCCCTGTCAAATAAATAAATAAAATCTTAAAAAAAAAACCACCCATACATATAACTCTGTATTTATTCAACTTCTAGAAAATTAACATATCTATATTATCACAGGTACTATCTTTCTATGTTTTTAAGGATTTTTTTTTTTTTTTTAAAGAAATCTCTGCATCTAGTCTGGGGCTCAAACTCACAACCCTGAGATCAAGAATCACACCCTCCACCAACAGAGCCAGTCAGATTATACTATCTTGCATAGCCAAACTAACTATGACTAAATTTAAAAACTGTTTCCTTTGGAGAAGCATTATGGACTTTCACAGATTAACACAGTCTCAATCATCTATAATCATTTTCCTTTTTAAATTAAATCTTTAAATCTTGGTCAGTAAAAGTCCTTTTAAGATGGTTCTATTGTCTCTTCAGCACATCTCCCAATGTTTAGATTATCTTCCTCTTTCTCTAACCCTTTTATAAAGAATCTTAGTTCCCGGGACCCCTGGGTGGCTCAGTTGGTTAAGCAGCTGCCTTCGGCTCAGGTCATGATCCCAGCGTCTTGGGATCGAGTCCCACATCAGGCTCCTTGCTCCGCAGGGAGCCTGCTTCTCCCTCTGCCTCTGTCTGCCATTCTGTCTGCCTGTGCTTGCTCTCTCTCTCTCTCTGATAAATAAAATCTTAAAAAAAAAAAAAAAAAAAAAAAGAATCTTAGTTCCCTTGGAACACTACATCAAAAATTAATGATGTATTGTATGGTGACTAACATCACACAATAAAAAAAATAACTAAAAACATACAAAAAACCCCCAAAACTTGAAATTCCTTTAAGTGAAGAAAAATATTAGTGGAAAATTCTGGGCATCAGGGATGAATATGAGATTGTTTTGGTGTGAGTACAGATTGGGATTAGAATAATATCCTTCCTAGGCCATTTTATGGACAAAATTGGAAGACATTTCAAAGTCATGAGTCTACATTGATTTTTTTTAAAACTCTAATTCTAACACTATGAAATCACTAAAAACATCTATTCCATTGTTAAAAAAAAAAAATTGGGTTTTTTCCCCAACATAATCTTAAAATTTTAACCCCTCAGCCAAACTGCAATTGTACCCTTGTATATAATCCTTATGTGTTCTCAGGTATAATCACTTCATTAACCTTGATATCTTACATCCTACTACTTTGTCTCTTATGTCTTTCTTCCCTTTTTATCTTTTAATTTTTTTCCTACTGTTCTCATTATCACTTTGATTTTATCTCCCCTGCCTTAAATATTCAAAGAATGGAATTGAAGCATAATTCCTGCTCCAGAGTGTTTTGTAACTTTGGAGAGTTATTGTCTTTCTCACCATTTAAGCTCCTTCAAAACTTGGGCCATCCAGACCCATCCCTACTTGCAACTACTCTTGATCGAGTCATCAAAAACTTAATGCCAGTTTTGTGTGTGTGACAATGCATTCTGTAGAGTATTGGCACATTTTTATTGACTTATTGATATATTTTTAGTTAAGTAGTGTTCTTATAAGTATTCCAGAATGATCTCTACATCACAACAAATGAAGAAGGGCAGAGGGCCACAGAAAAGAAACAATTAGGACAAACATTTTATAATTTACCAAGGTTTGAGTAAAGTAACCCCCACCCCTTTTAAAGAAAGCGTTATATACATTGTTAGGTTTTTTTCATTACAAGAATTCACTCAGATTCCTAAAGTAATGGCGTATTTGTTTTAAGGGTGCGCACACATAGATAGACATAAGGAAATCAAGACACATACCAGGCCTCATAGGATCCAGTGGAAACCTTCATACCCAGAACTCATGGGAGACAGAGAAATAACAGTATAGTGCCTAACTGACTTAGAATAAAGTCTGGAAACTCGAAATTTATTCAGGATCCCTTGCAACCTTGGTTACTAGGTTATTTTGTCAGTCCTTAGCAGATGTCAATCCTTATTTTAAATGTTCTGGCATTCCCATGACTCAACTAGTCTTTCTGTTTGTGCTTTTTGTGTATTTCCATGTCCACTATCACTACCAATTATACTGACTGTTTTATCTAGAGTTCAAATTCCAGAGAGAGAGAAACTGATTGGTCCAGTTTGGAATGGTCCAGATTGTATGATTCATTACCATCATCCAGTTCAACAGAACTTTCTTAACTCTCTTACTAGACCTGCTCTTGGTGGCTCTTGGCTAGGATGATGAAGCATCTATGAATAAGGAACCACTCAGGGCCACGTGAGGGACTGTGGACATGACAGGCATTGAGTAGTTTAGCCAGCCCAGTACATTTCACAATCTACCTTCCAGGTCCAAAATACCTCTCTTCTTGGACCTCCAATTCCCAGGAATCCAAGGGAAGTGAGAGAACCTATGGAAACTCTGGAGATGTCTGTTCTTAGAAAACTGGATTTCTAGGAATACTGTCCCATCATCCCCAGGGAAGCAACAATTAACTGGAGCTGAATGAAAGCTGTCCTTTCAAATAACGCCCGCGCTCAGTCAGCTCATTTCACTCCTTTACTTCCCTGACTCTTTAGGCAGATACGCTGAAAACTCCTCTAAAAATAGATGGAAGGCAGTGAGACAAATGGCAATGACAGCTGTGAAGCACCTGAGGCCTCTGGCTAACATAGTCTGAGGAAATGGAAAGGTGGACATGGAGAGAAAGGCCTGAGACTTGGTGACTGACAATTTGGGTCCAGCAGAGAGACCAGGCTGTGTGTGGGCTGCTTCCAACTTCAAACCTGACTGATTTGAAGAGAAATCATAGCCTTGACAAGAACATGAAAATCTGGAGGGAGCAATTTAGGGAGAAATTACAATTGCTGTGATTTAATAAGGTGTTCCTTTTTCTTTTCTTTTCTTTCCTTTTTTTTTTGAAGTAAGGTTTTATTTTTTATGTTCTTCACTTTAAAGCCAAGAGAATTAAAATTTTGTTTTGTCTCTCAAAAACAAAAGAACCCCAAAATAATTAAGTTGTTTTTTATTTGCCTATGAAGCCCTGATAGGAAAAGTGTTCTTACTCTGGTTCTGTGCAAAAACATGAAAATCCATTTGTTTAATCAGTGTGGTTATCTTTGACTATTTCATTTGATATTTCCAGAAGATAGGAAAACTACTTCCAAGAAATTTAAGATAAATAGAAGAGAATGAATTAAAACATATTCTATTAAATCTTCTTTTTTTTTTCAGGTCCCAGAGTGATTGATACAATCTAGTCCTTCTAAGCAGCTAAAAGTTCATGAGGAAAACAGCATATTTCATTTTTACAAAATGCTCCAGTGCCTCCATTTTTATAATACTTGAACTTAGGGTGATGTGATAGAGTAGAATTTCAGACACTTGGGCTCTTTATACTATGTGATGTTAAAGGTTACAAAATGAGTATTTGTTTTAGAGAAACCTGTGATTTTTCAAGCCTAAGAGAGACTATAAAGGGTAGTTTGTAACATCAGAACATAAAAAGAAAAATGAGCTTTGGCCAAAGATGTCCTGTTAATTCTTCCTGAGAAAGAACATTTCCATATCCTTAAAACATCCGGAAGGATTTAAGATTTGTACAAAACAGGGGTGCCCGGGTGGCTCAGTTGGTTAAGCGGCTGCCTTTGGCTTGGGTCATGATTCCAGAGTCCTGGGATCGAGCCCCGCATCGGGCTCCCTGCTCAGCAGAGAGCCTGCTTCTCTCTTTCCCCGTCTCCCTGCTGCTCTGCTTACTTGTGCTCTCTCTCTAGCTCTCTGTCAAATAAACAAATAAAATATTAAAAAAAAAAAGATTTGTACAAAACAATCAAATCAACATTGCCTAAATTATCTTTACCGTGTCTTTACTTTATCCTTGAAAATTTTAAATTTGTATATGAAGATAAAACTAACATTTCTTGAGTCATAGCATTTTTTTGAAATTCCTGAACGTACAGAGAGAGACCAAAACAATGTTTGGATTGCAGAGCTGAAGACTGAGTACAACCAACTTCACCGAGCTGCTCAGAATGAGGCTGTGATATTGATATTTTGCCAAGTTTTCTCCGAGATATTGATTATGACTCATAGCCAGAAAATGACTCATTCCTATCAATGCTATATCTAAAATGATGTCACCAGCTTTTTGAGTTTCAGAGTAGAGAAGAGGGTCATTTTGTGACCTAACTAGTAAGTTAGCATATTTGAGTTATTCTGCCTATGTGTAACAAATGTGTATACATGTGATTAGGTTAAATGCTAACATCAGAGAATCTTTTCTCTCTCTCTCTTTTTAAGATTTTATTTATTTATTTGACAGAGATTACAAGTAGGCAAAGAGGCAGGCAGAGAGAGGGGGAAGCAGGCTCCCGGCTGAGCAGGGAGCCTGGGATCATGACCTCTGAGCCAAAGGCAGACACTTAACCAACTGACCTACCCAGGTGCCCCATCAGAGGATCTTTAAGATCTAGCCCAGCCAGATCATGCCATAGTGATGGCCAATTACCAATAATGTATGCCATAAACACAGAACTTACAATCAACCTCATCACAATACCCTAAAATGTAGGCAGTCAGGCAAGGATCACCAGATTTTTAAGGACCCAAAGCAAACAAACAAACAGGAATGAAAGGAAAGCAAACAGGACTAAAAAGCTCCCCTAACTAGTAGCATCGGAATGTTAGGAGTATAGTACATCTATGAAACACAAACAAGATAGTATAAAAAGGAGACAGTTGAAGAAAAAGAACTCTTGAAAATGAAAAATATCATGGCAGAAATACAAATTCCAGTTGAAAAAAATAAAAGGAAAATTTAAGTCAATCTCCCAAAAAGTAAAATTTAAAGATGAAGAGTTTGAAAAATAGGAAAGAAAAGAGAATTAGAGGATCTGTCCAGGAGATGCACATTCTCAAGAATTTGAGAAAGGAAAACAGAGTGTGGAGGGGAGGAAGTTTAAAAAGAAAGAAACCATACAAGTTTCCTAGAACTGAAGAACACGAGTTTGCAGATTGAAATGGCCCACTGAGCTCTCAACATAATGGATGCAAATTGGCCTACACCAAGAAAGGTAATAAGGTAATAATAATAATTTTTTAAAGGCTTGATTATTAAAATCGTTTTATGGGAGAAATAGGTCATATACAAAGCATCAGGATTGGAATAGTATCTGAAATACCAGCCTGAAGCTAGAAGAGAATAGAACAATGACTTTCAAAATCAAGGATAAATGAATGCCAACTTAGAAATCTGTCTTCTCCTGTTACGCACGGAATGTGTACGTCCTTCCAAAATGCATGTGTTGAACCCCAGCCTCCTTAGGAGACAGTATCAGGATATGGGGGCTTTGGGAGGCAGTTAGGCCATGAGAATGGAGCCCTCATATATGGGGTAAGTGCCCTTTGACTAGTTAATGAGAGAGTTTGCATCCTCTCTCTGCTCTTTGCCATGTGAAGATACAATGAGAAATCTGAAATCTGCAGCTCTGAAGAGAGTTCTCATCAGAACCCAAGCAGGCTGGCACCCTGGTGTTGGAGTTCCACCCTCCAGGAAGAAATAAATAGTAACCAATAACTGTTAGAAATAAATTTCTGAGGGTGCCTGGGTGGTTCAGTGGGTTAAAGCCTCTGCCTTCGGCTCAGGTCATGATCCCAGGGTCCTTGGATCGAGCCCCTCGTCTGGGCTCTCTGCTCAGCTGGGAGCCTGCTTCCTCCTCTCTCTGCCTGCCTCTCTGCCTCCTTGTAATCCCTGTCTGTCAAATAAATAAAGAAAATCTTTTTAAGAAATGTGTTTAAAAAAAAAGAAAAGAAAAGAAAGAGATTTCTGTTCTTTATAAGCCACCCAGTCTGTGGTGCTTTGCTCTAGCAGCCTGAACTATCAATCAAATATAAGGGTAGAATAAATATCTTTTAAATATGGTAATGGGTCAAGAAATTTACTGCATGTGCAGTTTTTCCCAGGAAGCTACTAGAAGAGTCATTTCATTAAAGAGAGTAAACCAAGAAAGGATAAGACATGGGATCTAGGAAACTCCTCCTGCACAAGAGAGGAGAGAAGGGAATTTCCAGGATTAGGGCGAGAAATGAGCTCAGGGTGGCAACTGCACAGGTAGCGTGAGGAGAAGGCAGCCCAGGCTGCGGTAGGAGGACAGAGGACTCTGGGGAGGAGGGGAGGATTTTCAAAAAAGAAAACAAAAATCTAGAATCATCAATATGTTTGAAAGAATTGAGACAAGAGGTGCTTCTGGCAGAAAGCTCGGGGATGAATAAATGCTGGGTAAATGGAAAATGAAGCGAAGAAAATGAAGTCAAGGAAAGAGCAAGGAAATTATTAATGCTGATGAAGAACAAAAGTACAAGAAAGAATATATTCAAAGTACAACTACTTACATGCAAACCACCAAATATCAACAGAATTTATACTTATGATATAACTAATTTAGGAGGATGGGGAAGGAGAATATATATTTGTGTATATGTATGTGTATATATAGGTGGGATCTGGGTAATAAACAGCTGAAACCTCATCTTCATAGTAGAAAGTCATCAGTTTATATCTTAAGCCAAAAATTAAATATAACACTATTAGCATTTTATTTTATACGGAGGTTAGTACTAAATACCAGGTAAGAGGGTTGAAAGAAGTTTCCTGGGGTTGGAGGGAACTGGTAGGATTTTAAAGTGAAAGCGAAGGCATAAAGGCATGTGTGCGCAAGGAAGGCGTGGGTAGGAAACAGAAAATAATAATCCAGAGAAGTAATAAAATTAGACTGAGGTCATACTGAGAGGGGCACTAGGTCCCTGCTGAGCAACTTAGAATTCCTAGTCTGTACTGTGGGAACCCCAGAAGCTCAGTGAGTAGGGACAGCACTACTTCGCAGTACTTTGGAGTAGGTAGAAACAGAGGGGCCAAGACACTGAAAGCTGAAAGGCTGGGACACCTGAGTGGCTCAATTGGTTAAGTCTCTGCCTTCAGCTCAGGTCATGTTTTCAGGGTCCTGGGATTGAGCCCTACATCCAGTATGAGACACACGCAGAAGAGGAGGAGGCAATATAACCACAGAGGCAGAGATTATGAGCCAGCCACAAGACAAGGAAGACCTGGAAACACCAGAAGCTGGAAGAGACAAGGAAGGAACTGATATTCTGAGAGCTTTCTGACCCTGCTGTTTGAACGTCTGGCCCCCAGAACTGTGAAAAAATAAAGTTTTGTTGTAGTAAGCCACTAAATTCATGGTAATTTGTTATAGCAGCAATAGGACCCTAATACCATTGGTAATATTACGTTGCCTAAAAATGTCCTAAAACACCTAAAAACCTAAATATTTTATGTATGGGGATTAGGTGTTTGGTTTCAAAGAATAGAAACCATACAAAGTAACTCAAGAAAAATGGGATTTATCTATCTACCTACCTATCCACCTATCTATCTATTTATTTTTTAAAGGGGACTTACTGTAAGAATGCCGAGCTCAAGGAATCCATGGGAAACTAACCGAGCATGAGTGGAGGCACGAGCTCTGGGACACCAACACAAACTAGGAACACTTACAGTGCAGCTTCTCTCCTGTCCCATGACCAAGTCAACTATGGGAGTCTCTCTTCTAAATTCCCAAGGAAAGGCTCTAAGTGACCCGGCTTGTATTTGGTAACCACTCTTGCCCCAATCAGTTGTGTGGGGAGCTTCAAGCAATTTGTAAATTGCTTGTTTGTGCTTTCAATTAAATAGCTCTCTGCTATGGATTTTCTGTTAAGTTTCAAGAAATCAGTTTGCATTGAAAAAGTTTGCATTGGAAGTTTGCACTATTTATTATTTTTATTTTTGTATTCCCTTACTTGTCCCTAAATTATTTTTTCAAAGTGTGGTAAAATATACACAACATAAAATTTGCCATGTTAACCAAGTTGAAGCGCACAACTCGGTAACAGTAATTTCACAACCTTGTGCAACCATTATCATTACAGAGTTCCAGAACATTTTTATTATTCTGAAAGAAAAGCCCCTTATCCATTAAGTAGTCGCTCTCCATCTCCCCCTTCCATAACTCCTGGTAACCACTGAACTGCTTTCTGTCTCTATGAACTTGCCTTTTCCGGACATTGTATTTAAAGGTAAGCGTATAATACGTGGTGTTTAGTGGCTGCTTTCTTTTACCGAGCATGTTTTTAAAGTTCAGTCATGTCATAGTGTGTATCAGTACTTCATTCCTTTTTATGGACAAATACTATTCCATTGTGTGGATATACCACTCTTGTTGGTCCATCCATTAATCAGTGGGCATTTGGATCATTTCCACCTTTTGGTTATTGTGAATTGTGCTGCTATGGACATTTGTGCACAAGTTTTTGTTCTTCTGAGTATATACCTTGTAGTGGGATTGCTGGGTCATAGGGTGATCAGACTTTTACTGGAAAACCACCAAACTTTTCCAGAGTGAGTGCATCATTCTACATTCCCACCAGTAATGTTGAGTCTTCCAATTTCTCTTCAACCTCAACAACACTTCATCCTTACCAACACTTGCTTTCTGGTTGTTTTTTGTTAGTTTGTTTTTGTGATTATAGCCATCCTAGTGGGTAGGAAGTGGTATCTTATGGTTTGTTTTTAAGATTATTTACTTATTTTTAGTAATCTCTGCACCCAACCTGGGGGCAAACGCATGACCCTGAGATCAAGAGTCACATGTTCTACAGACTAAGCCAGCCAGGCACCCCAATATCTCATGGTTTTAATTTACATTTCCCCAATGACTATTGGTGCTGAGTGTCTTTACATATCCTTACTAGTCACATGTATATCTTCATTGGATAAATGTCTGTTTAAGGGCTTTGTCCAGTTTTTGGTTAGGCTGTTTATCTTTTGTTGTTGAGTTGTAAGTGTTCTTTATATATTTATGTATATGCTAGGCCCATATTAGACATACGTTACTGTTTTTTGGCGTTTTTGTTTTGTTTTGTTTAGTGAGCTCTATGCCAGTGTGGGGCTCGGGTTCACAACCCAAAGATAAATAGTTGTGTGCTCTACCCACCAAGCCAGTCAGACACCCTATCATTAGTGGTTTTTAAATATGGCTGCAGAAGCTAAATCTCCTCCCATTTTTTGGTCGAGGTATTCTCAAACAGAAAAACACAAGGTTATAGTTTGTGCACATTCACTACAGGCTAGAACTCATATTTTATTTTATTTTTTAAAAGATCTTTTTTTTAAAAGATTTTTATTTACTTATTTGACAGAGAGAGACAGAGCACAAGCTGAGGGAGCAGGAGGCAGAGGGAGAGAGAGAGAAGCAGGATCCCCATGAGCAGGGAGCTAGAGTGGGACTCGATCCCAGGAACCTGGGATCATGACCTGAGCTAAAGGCAGCTGCTTAATCGACTGAGTCACTAAGGCATCCCTAGAGCCCATATTTTTTTTTTTTTAAAGATTTTATTTATTTGACAGAGAGAGATCACAAGTAAGCAGGGAGGCAAGCAGAGAGAGAGAGAGAGAGGAGGAAGTAGGCTCCCTGCGGAACAGAGAGCCCGATGCGGGACTCGATCCCAGGACCCTGAGATCTTGACCTGAGCCGAAGGCAGAGGCTTAACCCACTGAGCCACCCAGGCATCCCGAGAGCCCATATTTTAAATAAGCAGCTAAGACTAGCCTGTGCTCCTTCCCAATGGGCTAGTGGTTACAGCTGTAGAGTGCTATTTGTCATCTTCTGTCCTCTCAAATTCATCTTGGGGTGCCCCAGAGACAATCAATGACATGTCTCTTTCAACTTTCCGTGATTTCAGGTTATTCTCTTCTTCCCTTATTATTTTTGCCTTTTTTTTTTTAAGTGTTTTGAGATTATATTTTAAAGTACCTGTTTTTGAACACCTATCCATGTTTGGTGTGGGAAGTGTAGTTTTTCAGAATTATTACACTCTAAACAGGTAAATAAAAAAATGACTAACCAAGAAAATGAAGAATCTTTGATATTTTATATTTTTAGGAAACTGATAATGGTGGGAAGTAGCACTAAATATAGCCTAGTAGGGACGCCTGGGTGGCTCAGTCGGTTAAGCGTCTGCCTTTGGTTCAAGTCATGATCCCAGGGTCCCTGGGTTGAGTCCCACATTGGGCTCCTTGCTCAGTGGGGAACCTACTTCTCCCTCTGCCTGCTACTCCCCCTGCTTGTTCTGTCTCTCTCTCTCTGACAAGTAAATAAATAAAAACTTTTAAAAAAATAAACACAACCTAGTAAATAAAATGTAAAGAAAATAAAACAATGGCAGCAGGAAAATGAGCTGATTTGTGAGTTAATGATCTTTAAGTGATCAAAAGTTAAAAGCCACAAAATAAGCTTGTTTTTCCAAAAAGATAGCTCTGAAAGCATGCTGTGAAGTCACATGCTCGGCTCATTGCTTGCAATGGTCAGGCATAATTTATCTCTCTAAAGTCCACTGACCCTGATTACTTTGACACAACTGTAATACTGTTGCCACCAGGTTCCCAAAAGTGTCAAAATTTCCATTTACTCAGGAATATGGTTTTTCTTTCTTCCGGACTTTTAAGATTTTGCTTGCCCCAAAGTTTTAAATAATGCTGGCATTTCAGAAGAAGAGTCACATGGAATCCCTTGGTGTCTTATACTTCTGGGGCACCAGCACCTGTTCCCAGTGAAATGCATCTTAATTCAAAAGTCAATCCTGGGGCGCCTGGATGGCTCAGTGGGTTAAGCCTCTGCCTTCAGCTCAGGTCATGATCTCAGGGTCCTGTGATAGAGCCCCGCATCGGGAATCTCTGCTCTGTGGGGAGCCTGCTTCCCCCTCTCTCTCTGTCTGCCTCTCTGCCTACTGGTGATGTCTCTCTCTTTCTGTCAAATAAATAAATAAAATCTTTAAAAAAAAAAAAAAAGTGAATCTTTTGGAGCGCCTGAGTGTCTCAGTCAGTTGGGCTTCTGCTTTGTGCTCAGGTCATGATCCCAGCGCCCTGGGATCGAGCCCCAGGTCTGGCTCTCTGCTCAGCAGGGAGCCTGCTTCTCCCTCTCTCTCTGCCTGCCACTCTGCCTACTTGTACTTTCTTTTTCTATCAAATGAATAAATAAAAAATTTAGAAATTTAAAAAAAAAGAGTGAGTCTTTTGAATCCACTTACTTTCCAAACGAGGAAAGTGAAGTAATTTGCCCAAAGTTTAGAGTTAAGGATGAAACCTAATGCACAGAATGGGAGAAATTATTTGCTAATCATATACCTGATAAGATACTTGTATCCAGAATATATGAAGAACTATTACAACTCAATAATAAATAACAAATAACCCAACTTAAAAATGGGCAAATTATCCTAATGGACATTTCTCCAAAGAAGATATATAACTGGCCATGTGTTCATGAAAAGATGCTCTACATCACTAATTATTAGTAAAATGCAAATAAAAAACCACAGTGAGAACCACTTTACATCCACTAGGCTTGCTACAATAAAAAAAAAAAATGACAGATGTTGGTGTGGATGTGGAGAAATTAGAATTCTCATATATTGCTGGTAGGAATGTCAAATGGTGCAGCTTTGGAAAACAAGCTTGTCAATTCCTCAAAATGTTAACATGGTTATTTATAACCCAGCAGTTTCACTCTTAAGTATATAGCCAAGAGAACTGAAACAAAATATATATTTATACACACACACACACACACACCCCACAAACTTGTACCTCAAATAGCAGCATTATTTATAATAGCCCCAAAGTGAAAACAACCCAAATGTCTGTAAATTAAGAATGGACTACCAAGTAGTGAAATATCCATGCAATGGAATAGTATTCAGCCATAAAAAGGAATGAAGTACTGTGGTGCCTGGGTGGCTCAGATGGTAAAGCATTTGCCTTTGGCTCGGGTCATGATCCCAGGGTCCTGGGATGGAGCCCTGCGTCGGGCTCCCTGCTCAGTGGGGAGTCCGCTTCTCCCTTTGCTTCTACTGCTCTCCCTGTTGGTGCTCTCTCACTCTCTCGCTCTCTCTGCCAAATAGATAAATAAAATCTTAAAGAAAAAAAAAAAAGAATGAAGCACTGATACATTCTACAACATGGACAGACATTGAAAACATGCTCAGTGAAAAAAGCCAGCCACAAAAGACGGCATAGTATAATACTCCTTTTATATGAAATGTCCAGAAAAGGCAAATCCATAGAGACAGAAAGTAGATTAGTAGCTGCTAAGGGCTGGGGAAGAAGGAACAGGGAGGGACTGCTAATGGCGAAGGGGTTTCTTTTGGAAACAAAACAAAATGCTTCTTTTAATTAAATATTCTTTTCTTTTATTTTTTTTTTAAAGATTTTATTTCTTTCACAGAGAGCATATGAGTGAGCGCAAGCATGAAGGGGGTGAGGGGCAGAGGGAGAAGCAGGCTCCCCACTGAGCAGGTAGCTCGAAGTGGGACTTGATCCCAGGACTCTGAGATCATGACCCAAACTGAAGGTAGCCACTTCATCTGAGAAGGGAAGTGTGTGTTCTAAGGCGGTTGACCAATCCAGCAGGGAAATCCCAGTCCCCGCCCCAGGGCCATTTTGATTTTCCCCTCCTGCCCCGCCCCCGGAGGCCGCAAGCGTGGCACAAAATAGGGAAGTAAAAGAGTATAAACTACCCTCTTTGTTTGTGCTCAGGGCTCAGACCTTGGGAGATTCCTCTGAGCCTGCAGTCATTAAATAAACCTCCAACCCTCCAACGTCTCTGAGTGCCACTTGGTTCTTTAGCTTGGATCCAGTCCAGGTTCCATAACAAGCTAACTGCGCCACACAGGTGCCCTAAAAATGTTAGTTTCAAATTAGGGTGTCTGGGTGGCTCAGTTGGTTAAGTGGCCATCTTTGGTTTAGGCCCAGGTCATGATCTTAGAGTCCTGGGATGGAGACCTATGTTGGGCTCTGCACTCCGCAAGGAACCTGCTTGAGGTTCTCTCTCTTCCTCTCCCTCTGTCCCTCCTCCTGCTCACGCTCGCTCTCTTTCTAAAGTGAATACATAAATCTTTAAAAAAAAATGTTTTAAAATTAGATAGTGGTGATGGTTGTACAATTTTATAAATATGCTAAAAACCATTGAATTGTAAAATTTGAAAGTGTGAATTTTATGGTATAGGAATTTTTCTTAACAGAACTGCTATATTAAAAAACAACACAAGAGGGTGCCTGGGTGGCTCAGTGGGTTAAGCCGCTGCCTTCGGCTCAGGTCATGATCTCAGGGTCCTGGGATCCAGTCCCGCATCGGGCTCTCTGCTCAGCGGGGAGCCTGCTTCCTCCTCTCTCTCTGCCTGCCTCTCTGCCTACTTGTGATCTCTCTCTGTCAAATAAATAAAATCTTTAAAAAAAACCCCACAAGAACAAAAACCCCAATCTTTGTTTATACTTATTCACTGAGCAACAGGTAAAGTGAATTTCTAGAGAGACATAGAATAATCTTCCCTTTCTGTTTGGGAAAATTCTCTGTCTGGCTTCTCTATTAATTTACTCGTCCTGTTATTCTGATGTCTGTCAAGTTTTTCACTGAAATGCTGTATATTCCTTCCTTCCCAGGCATTGCCGTCCTGATATAGGTAAATCAATCAATCAATCAATCAATCTGTGGAAACTTTTCCACTTTAAACAGATAAAAGCAAAGCTTCTTTGGTTGGAAATGTGGGAGACCTGGAATGTTAAACATACACTTTTACTTATAGTCTGATTCTGTTACACAATGGGTAGTAAAGCAAGCCCTTTAGCTGCGACTTTTTCTAAATAAGGAGAAGTCTTATTAGACCATAAACTAGTAACTTTCTCTATCTAAAACCATTAGTGGACTTAAAAGAAAATAAATAAGCAGGTCCTGCTCTGTAGCAAAATGATAAATAGATATAAATATAATATAAAGAAATATAAAGAAAACATCTTTTTAAAAAAGATTTTTATTTATTTATTTGACAGAGAGAGACCCAGTGAGAGAGAGAACACAGGCAGGAGGAGTAGGAAGGGAACTTCCCGCTGAGCAGGGAGCCCGATAAGGGGCTCGATTCCAGGACCTTGGGATCATGACCTGAGCTGAAGGCAGCTGCTTAATGACTGAGCTACCCAGGAGCCCCTAAAGAAAACATTTTTTTAGAATGATCTGGGGAGCACTCCCATAAGATAGGTAGATAGAGGTTGCTGTGGAGAAAGTCTAAAAAGCTCAAATATACATTTCCCGTTTTCAAAGAGCTTATACCTTCTTGGGAAGAGCTTACGCCTTTCTTCTGTAAAGCAGATAAGCCAGATACATAGGGAAGGTCGCGGTGGTATTAGCCGATGAGGAAGGTTTTAGAAACAGAGCATGGGACCTGAAGGCTTCCCACCATGGGAGCAAGGCCTCAGGGTTGAGGTCTTTTAGTGCTGCACATGGTAGTCTGCGATCTTTCCCTCAGATCCTGGCTGAGTGAGACAAAGCCGGGCCTCCAGCAAGGCCCCAGAAGATACAGAGGTGGAATGTAATTACATACACCAGCTCTTTCCACACAAGCCCAGCAGGCTGAACTTCATTGTTTCCTTTCTTCAGCCCAGGTGCTGAGACATAGTTGCTCACAAATGCGCCTGAACTTTATAACCTCTTTTCTCTCCTGACTGAAAAAGGCATGAGTTCTTTCCCTCATCCCCTTCCTGAGGTGCCTATTACACTCCCTTCTACACAAGACCAGCATACTCTCGGAAGAATTTACATCTTATCTAACTTTCCTGCTCCAGGCTGTCAGCTGTTTTATACATTATTAAAGAATTGTGCAATCCTAAGCAAGGAGGTGGGAGGCAGGGAGGGTGAGAAACAGGGATTCTGTTCTCTTCTCAGGGTCTGGCCTCCCTGGAGGGCTGGGGGCTCTGTAACAGAGCAGATCATCAGTATTGTTGCAGCAACTTTCACTTTAGGACAACAGTTTCCAGAATGTGGTCAGAGAACCCCTTGGGGGCCCCAAGATCTTCCCTTTCCCCCACTATATGTCTGTTTGAGACCGAATTTCAACTAAAACATATCACAACAGATTGAATGCTGAGACAGATAGGAGAATCCAGCTGCCTCCTATTAAGCCAGACATGGGCAATTTGCCAAAAAAGTAGATGCCCTTCCTCTCAGTGATTTTTGTTTTGGTAAAGATAGCTGTTTTTTTAATTAAAAAAAAAATTTTTAAAGATTTTATTTATTTGACAGAAAGAAATCACAAGTAGGCAGGCAGAGAGAGAGGGCGAAGCAGGCTCCCTACTGAGCAGAGAGCCCGATGTGGGGACTGAGCCAAAGGCAGAGGCTTAACCCATTGAGCCACCCAGGTGCCCCTATTTTTTTTTTTTTAAGATTTTATTTATTTATTTGACAGAGAGAAATCACAAGTAGTCGGAGAGGCAGGCAGAGAGAGAGAGGGAAGCAGGCTCCCCGCTGAGCAGAGAGCCCGATGCGGGACTCGATCCCAGGACCCTGAGATCATGACCTGAGCCGAAAGCAGCGGCTTAACCCACTGAGCCACCCAGGTGCCCCCCCTATTTTAATTTTTAAAAATTTTTTATTCTTTATTTTAAAAAGATATTATTTTTTTTTTAAATTTGAGAGAGCATGCAGAGGGCCAGCTGAGATGGGAGGAGAGAGAGAGACTCTCAAGCAGACTCCCTGCTTAGCACAGAGTCTAACACAGAGCTCAGTCCTATATCCCTGAAATCCTGACTTGAGCTGAAATCAAGAGTCAGTGGCTCAACTGAGCACCGAGGTGCCCCCCACCCTGCCCTTTCTTTTCATTTTTAAGTAATTTCTACATCCAAGATGGGGCTTGAACTTACAACCTGGAGATCAAGAGTTGCATGCCCCACTGACTGGGGCAGCCACGGGCCCCAAAGATAGCTATGTTTTTTTTTAAATAGTTAATTAATTAATTAAAATTTGACACAGAGAGAGAGGGGAAGCACATGTACAAGCAGGGGGAGTGTCAGGCAGAGGGAGAGGGAGATGCAGTCTTTACACTGAACAAGAGGCCCCACACGGGGCTCCATCCAAGGACCGGGAGATCATGACCTGAGCCAAAGGTAGATGCCTAACTGACTGAGCTGAGCCACCTGGATGTCCCAACAGCTATGTTTTATTTTTATTTTTATATTATTTACTTGACAGAGAGAGCGAGCGAGCGAGAGAGAGAGAGCACAAGTAGTCAGAGTGGCAGGCAGAGGGAGAGGGAGAAGCAGGTTCTCCATTGAGCCGAGAGCCTGATGTAGGGCTGATCCCAGGACCTTGGGATCATGACCTAAGCCAAAGGCAGATGCTCAACCGATGGAGACTCCCAGGTGCCTTGACAGCTATGTTTTAAATGAAAATGCTATTTATGCTAACATGTAATGTATTTTTGTGGTTAATTTTTTTTTAAGATTTTATTTATTTATTTGATAGAGCAAGAGACATAAGTAGGCAGAGCAGCAGAGGGAGAGGGAGAAGCAGACTCCCCCCTGAGCAGGGAGCCTGATACGCGGCTCCATCCCAGGACCCTGGGATCATGACCCGAGCTGAAGGCAGTCGCTTAACCAACTGAGCCACCCAGGTGCCCCTTTGTGGTTTATGTTAAATAAATTAATATTTTAAAAGTTTTATTTCAGTTTTCATATAATGAATATTGATATAACCCACGTAAAGAGAGCTTCTGGGAGACCTTAACAATTTTTTAAATTGTAAAGGGGTTCTGAGATTTAAAAGTTTGAGAACTGCTTCTTTAGGGCTACTCTTGGCCCCCATTTCTTTTCAGTCTTGCTCTTCCTGAGAGACCTCCCCAAGCCCCACTGCTTCATCTACCACCTCTGAGCTGGTACGTGTTCTGGGCACCATGTGAGCTCCCATAGGCAAAGGTGCCAGGGAAGCAAGGTCACCTCCGACAGCTGACACAACAGATGTGATCAATCCTTCACTCATTCCACAAATACTTACTGAAGTATTTTGATAAATATTTATCGAATATATATATATATATATATATATATACACACAGCATGTGCCACATAGTATTTAGACGATGAAGTTACAACAGTAAGCAAAGCAGAAAATTCCTGAACATTTTACTGGGTTATATAAGGAGAGTATAAAAGAGTATAATGAGAAAGAAAACCGTATGTAGAAGTTACACTAGAAATTACCTGTAAGAGCTTGACTTTATAAAGTATTTGAGGTAATCCCAAATTTCAGGTTCTTTTCCCACAGGGTTACCAAAGGCGATATTCAGACAACAGACCACGATAAAGGGAAATAATGTGATAAAGGGTGTGAGTGTGGGTGTATGTGCGTGTTTTCCTCTATCCTGTAAATTATGTTTCCAAGTAGCCATTCTGCCAGTAGGCCTCTGGGAAGTAGGTGTTGACACATTCCATCTTGGTAAGAAGGTAGATATGATGCAAGAGTAGTTCATGCCCGCCATGGGAGTTGGGGAAGGAGAAGAACCAGGAAAGCAGACCTTGTGATTGGCCGCTCAGATACAAGACAAAACTAGCAACCTTGCAGTCCAAGCGGTGGTGATCCAGAGAAGAACATGGGCTCTGAGAAATCATGAGGTCATCTAAGTACCGCCTTCCATACACCTTCTGGAGGAAGAAAAGAAAAAGGAGAGAAAAAGCTCTAATAGGGCTCCCATTACCTGGGATGGGGGACCGTGTTAAGTTAGAAGAGTGAGAGACTTTGTTTTATTGCGTCTGAAACCCTGAGGCAGGGAACTCTGGTAAGAATGACTCAATCAGACCCTTCCTTCTCCTTAACCCTAAACCAGGTATTACTACAAATTGGTCACAAGGAAGACAGTAAGTTGAAGAGAAGAGATACCAGAGGGAAAAGAAAACAGGATAGACGGGTCTCTTCTCCAGAACGAATTGGTTCCCACCTTCTTTGCCACATAGATCATCAGAAGGGAAAAGCACAAAGATCTCTCCTTATGCACTTACAACATTAATACAAGAAAGGGAGGGCTGAGGCGCCTGGGTGGCTCAGTCAGTGGAGCTTGAGCATCTTGATCTTGGGTTGGGAGTTCAGACCCCGCATTGGGTGAACAGATTACTTTAAAAATCTTTTAAAAGAGAAAAGAGAGGGAGAGGGATGCCTGGGTGGCTTAGTCATTGTGCCTTCAACTCAGGTCACGATCTCAGGGCCCTGGGATGGAGCCCAGTGTGTTGGGCTCCCTGCTCAGTGGGGAATCTGCTTCTTTCTCTCCCCCTGCCTCTTCACCTCACTCGTGCTGTTTCTCTCAAATAAATAAGGTCTTAGAAAAAAGAGACAGAGAGAGAGAGATCTACAGAGGAAAACAATGGTGAGAGAAGCAGGGGCAGTTTCTTCCATCCTGGAAAAGTTCCAGGGTTCTGACAAGATAAGGAAGAAAAAGAGCCCCAATCTCATGTGGCCCAATGACAGTCTGGAAATGACCCATCATGTACTGCAAACCAGTTTCTAATGAACCATGTTGTTCCTCTTGTAGCCAGAACACAGGTGTGCAGGATCACCTGGCTCTGGGGCTTCCACACAGACCAGGTTCTGCCACTCATTGCTGACAAAATCCAAAGACAGAGAAATGAGTGGTAATGAAACAAGAAAGGAATTAATTTCAGTGAGGCTGACAGTGAAAAGAGAGCCACGTGGTGTCTGAGACCATCTCCGAAGTGCTGAAAACACTTCCAGGTTTACATGAGGAAAATGGGGGACAAAGGTGGGTGGGTGCACGCGGGGGAAGCCGGGAAAGTGAGTGTGACCATTGCCAAGGGCAGGGTCTTACTGCCTCAGTGCAGTTCTTATTGCTTGAGGGGATAGTTTCAGTTCCCATCAGAGCCTGCTTTGCCCCCACCCCCCAGGTCTTTCACCTGAGTTAAGAGAGGAGCTGGAAAGAACTTAATCACTTAGAAAGTACAGAGGTCAAAATGGAGGCATAGTGGAAGTCCTTTTTCACTCTGCCAAACTCCCCTACCTTTCCTAGTTGGATTTGGTTAACGTAGGTAATCGTTCTTACATCCTGCAGTTCTGTGTCCTTTCCTGCTCGGAGATTTTAGGTGAAATTACTTGTCCAGAAGGATTATGCATATAGAAATGATTCATTCATCCAGCTAATATTTATTGAGCTTGAGGGTTTTGCTCAGTTATGAGTCCTGAAATCGCTTCTGTGATCCAGTCTCCTGAGATGTGATATGCAGTGAAATGGATCCAGCTAAGGAGGAGGGCTGACTGAAAAGTCAGGAGGTAGAAGATGAACAGGAGAAATAAGACCAACATTCCAAAGCCCTAAAGAAGCTAAAGTTTCTGGTTGTGCACACAAAATAGGTTCAGTGTTGACCATTTCCTTCTCTGGATGTGATTTCTCCTCGACTTTGCGGAGCTGATGCAATCTTGTTCCACCGGTCATTTATGCCTTTTTAAAAAATGTATCCTAAAAAAATTGATGGACAGTTCCAATGTTCCCATACTCTTTCTAGCACTTTGAATCACCTTCCTTCAACTTACTTTGAGGTGCCTACACAAAACGACCCAAACGTCAGGGCTGTTAAGACAAACTGAGGCATATGAAAAAATTTTAAAGAGTTTATTCGAGCAAAAATCAGTGGGAATCAGGCAGTGCCAAAGCAGAAGTGGTTATCCTAACCACTTGGCCAGCAGAAGCTAGGAAGGAGAAAGACTTAAAAAAAGAGAGAGAGAGAGAGAGAGAGAGAAGAAAAAAGAAAAGGCAGACACAGAGCAAAGAAATGATGAGATTGGCTGTAACTTAAGACTTTGCCTCATTCAGAAAAATCTTTTTTTTTTTTTTTAAAGATTTTATTTATTTATTTGACAGAGAAATCACAAGTACACTGAGAGGCAGGCAGAGAGAGAGAGAAGGAAGCAGGCTCCCTGCTGAGCAGAGAGCCCGATGCGGGACTCCATCCCAGGACCCTGAGATCATGACCTGAGCCGAAAGCAGCGGCTTAACCCACTGAGCCACCCAGGCGCCCATCATTCAGAAAAATCTTATTGGCTGTTTGTGATTGGCTGTCCTCAGGCCTGATTTCTCAGCATTCAGGAATTCACAGCGTTTGGTTTGCTTGAGCTCTAAGACATCAGAACCACCCAGGTCCACTGGCCTCCTTGTTTGACTTAACACAGCCCAGAACAATGGCTGGCTGTTCAGTTAACTCTAGCGCAGAGTTAGCTTATCCATGGCAAAATTTAAATCACAGATCTACCATAGATTCAGTGCACTTTCCTCCAGCGTTTTGTTAATGTGTTTTCGGGGAAATATTAACCTAAATGAAATGTAATTAGTATGAAAAACCTGTTCTTTGAAAACATACCAGGTGATGCCTAATTTTTAGATCATTTACGAGGCAGGTGATAAACGGTAAAGGCCCTGATATTAGACCATCTGAGTGAAGTCCCAGCAACTGAATTTACTAGCTCTGTGACTTTAAAAGGGTTATTTTATGCCCGTCTGCTTCATTTTTCTTATATGTAAAATGGAAGTTATAATAAATAGCTTCTTATCCAGAGTTTGAGAGAGTAAATGAGCCAGTTACTGTCCAGTAGATGATAAATGATGTGCAATAAATATCAGTTTCATCATTATTAGTTTTTAAGTTTCTTTCCTGTTCTCTTCCATTTGTATAGTTAAGGCCATTTTCTTCTTCTTCTTCTTCTTTTTTCTTTTTAAAAGGTAACCCTTCTGGGGCACCTGGGTGGCTCAGTGGGTTAAGCCTCTGCCTTCAGCTCAGGTCATGATCCCATGGTCCTAGGATTGAGCCCTGCATCAGGCGCCCTGCTCAGCGGGGAGCCTGCTTCTCCCTCTGCCCCTCCCTCTGCTTGTTGCTTTTTCTCTCTCTCTCTCTGACAAATAAATAAATGAAATCTTAAAAAAAAACAAGAACAAAAACAAATACAAAACCAAAAAACAAAACCCTGGAATGGTTGGATGGATACAGAAGGGTTTAAGCATGTGGGTTGTTCACTCTGTGATCCCGTGGCTGGTTGGGAGCTGTGGTTGCCTCTGTTCACCATCTCAACAGAGGCTTGTACTACATACACATCGCTGGCCCAGGAAAAGATCCAAATTCAAAATTCAAAATACAGTTTCCACTAAATATGTATCACTTTCGTACCATGTGAAGTTCAAAAATTTAAGTCGAACTATCACAAATCTGGAATCATAAGTATTCAGTGTTATTCAGTTCATTTGTATCAAGGTGCTGTATGTCTAACCCATGCTGCTTCCCTATGAATTTGAACATGAGGAGACACATTTTTAGTCACCATGTGTTACTTTCTTTGCCAATGAATTAATCCTCGGTGTTCACTCTTTTCTCCTGAAACCTCAGAGGAATCTATCACGATACTCTCCCCATCTCCATGCCTTAATGTCCTGATTTGGGGAGCGGGCGCAGCCAGAACCTGACACAGTCCTGGTCCATGTTCTCCACGGATGGGGCCGCTAAAGCCTGGATAAACATGTGACGTGCTGCAGGTGTCCCAGTGGGGCTGGAGCAAGAAGCTGGATCACTTGGCATCTGGGCCAGTGCACTTCCCTGCGCATGGCACCGCCGTGCAAGGCTGTTCTCCGTCTGCCCTCAGCTTGCCTGATTTCCCATCTCTAAATCCGCTCTATCTGGGAGGATGGCTCCAAGGAGGGCCAGGACGCGTGGTGAAAGGATTTTGGACAAGGAAGACAGAGGTTCTGAAGCAGCAGGAGGAAGAGGTTTAGTATTTTTGCTCATAAGTATACATTCTGGAACAAAAGTATGCACTGGTACTCAAAAGTATGCAGAATTAAAACAATGTTTTTTAGGGGCGCCTGGCTGGCTCAATCCGCAGAGCCTGTGACTCTTGATCTCTGGATTGTAAATTCAAGGGCCACGTTGGGTATAGAGCTTACCTAAAAACCTTAAAAATAAAATCTTTAAGCTGTGCTGTTTAGCTCTCTGTTTTTGATGAAAACCCTCTTCCCAATTTGGAACAGTTTCCCTCCTGGGTCTGTGTGGGTCTGTTTTTTATTTTTTTAAAGATTTAATTAATTTATTTATTTATTTGAGAGAGAGAGAGAGAGAGAGAGAGAATGAACAAGCAGGGGAGTGGCAGAGGGAGACGGAGAAGCAGGCTCCCCAGAATCCCAAAGCGGGGCTGAATCCCTAGACCCCGGATCATGACCTGGGCCAAAGGCAGAAGCTTCACTGACTGAGCCACCTAGGCACGTGGCTGGTCTTTAAAAATAAAGCATAGTTTCTAAACCCTGAGAAAGGAAAGGGGTGATTTTAGAAGGTAGAGGTTGGGGCTGATGGGCTCTCCTTCTCAGAAAAGGCAGGGGAAAGAGCCCAGAAGCTGAGGAAGGAGCCAACACTCAAGGACTTTTACTAGAAAATACAGGGTTACAAAGTAATAGGGCAAAATGCAAGAGAGCCACAGAAACTGGTATACAAGTTGTCCAGATTGAATATCAGGGTGGTGTGTGCACTTAGCTGGCTTGGTTAAGATGTCTTAAAAGAAGCCCTACCTTGTTTGGTTTTGTTTTGAGGGAAAAACTTCTACAAGGTCATCTTATTGGAAAATGTTACTAAGTGTGTGTTTACTTTCTCTAAAATGAATATCAAAAGCCTAGATTGCAGATGTATACCATTTTAGAAAGATTTTAGGCATTTCAATAATAATAATGATAAAAGTGAAATGTTCAGGATCACATAAAGAAAAATGAGGGGTTCCTGGATGGCTCAGATGGGTGAGCATCTGCTTCCGCTTGGGTAGTGGTCTCCGGGTCCTGGGATCCAGCCCAGTGTTGGACTCCCAGTTCAGTGGGGGTGGAGGAGGGGATGGTGGTGTCTGCTTCTCCCTCTTCCCCTGCTTGTGTTTTCTCTTTCTCTCTCAAATGAATAAATAAAATCTTAAGGGGAAAAAAGAAAGAAAATTAAATGAGACATTTACTTTGTTACTTCTATTTGGTTTATTATTTATTTATTATCATTATTTCTGGGGCAAAAAGCTGTTTTTATTAAAGCACGGGACAGGACGGGACCCATGGGTAGGAAGAGCTGCACTATTCGGTCTTTTTATATTGAGGCCTATTTTTTTTTTAATGTTTTATTTATTTATTTATTTGAGAGAGTGAGAATGAGAAGGGGGAGGGTCAGAGGGAGAAGCAGAAAACCACTGAGCAGGGAGTCCAACATGGAACCCATCCTGCCACTCCAGGATCATGACCTGAGCTGAAGGTAGCCGCTTAACCAACTGAGCCCCCAGGTGCCCGAGGCCTATCTTTTTATTTTTTTATTTTATTTTACCTTTTTAAAAAAAATATTTTATTTATTTATTTGACAGAGATCACAAATAGGCAGAAAGGCAGGCAGGGAGGGAGAGGAGGAAGCAGGCTCCTCACTAAGCAGAGCTTGATCTCAGGACCGGGACTTGAGCCCAGGACCCTGGGATCATGACCTGAGAGGAAGGCAGATGCCCCAACCCACTGAGCCACCCAGGCGCCCTGAGGCCTATCTTTCTAAAGAAAAGGTGACAACACTTTAGCATGCTTGTTTTGGGTTAATCAAAATTAAGTAAATGTTGGGGTACCTGGGTGGTTCAGTCAGTTAAACATCTGTCTTCAGCTCAGATCATGATCCCAGGGTCCTGGGATCAACCCCTGCATCAGGCTCCCTGTTTGGCAGGGAGTCTGCTTGCCCCTTGCCCCATTCTTGTTCTCTTGGTCTCAAGTAAATAAATAAAATCTTTTTAAAAAATTGAGTAAGATGGAACATGCAGAGTTCAGGGTGCCTGGCTACCTGTGGATCTTGGTTTTGGGGTCATGAGTTCAAGCCCTACCTTGGGCCTGGAGCTTACTTAAAAAAAAAAAAAAAATTAAAAACCAAAGCAAAACAATAACCTTGCAAAGTGCTTGTCTTATAGTAGGGCTTTAATACATATTTTTTTCTTTCCCATTTTTAAAAACATGTATCATTAAACATGATAACATATTAAAACACTTAAGTTGATTTTGCACGTAGTTCTGAATTATTAATCTATACCACATTTTATGAGGAAGGAGTTAACGATTCTCTTTAGGCAGATGAGAAAGCTGACAGGCAAGAGAGGCTAACTGTTTGCCCAAGCCCTCTCATTAGTGCTGCTGGATTCTGAGTCTGTCAGATCCATTTTGACCCATCATCATCAGGCTTTCTGCCCACCCACCAGTACTTCTTTAATGACTTCCCCATTGCCAAGTCCAATGATCAGCTTTCAGTCCTCATCCATATTTGACACGATTGGTCAGTTCCTCTCACTTTTTTTTTTTTTCTTTAAAGATTTTATTTTGGGGACACCTGAGTAGTTCAGTCAGTTAAGCATCTGCCTTTGGCTCAGGTCACGATCCCAGGGTCCTGGGATAGAGCCCCGTGTTGGGCTCCCTGCTCAGCTGGCCTGCTTCTCCCTCTCCCTCAGGCTTTCCTCCCACCCATGCTTTTTTTTTCTCTCTCTCTCTCAAGTAAATAAAAATCTTTTTAAAAAACATTTAAAAAAATAAAAATTTAAAAAATGTTTTATTTTTAAGTAATTTTTATACCTAATGTGGGACTCAAACTCACAAGCCAAAGATCAAAAGCCACATGCTCTATGGACTGAGTCGGCCAGGTTCCCTTCACTTCCTCTCACTAGAAACACTCCTTCCCTCCCTCATTTGGTTCGAGCACCCCACTCTGTCCTGCTCTTGCATCCCTCCCTGTCTCTTCTGTCTAACCCTCCTCATTTTCCTTAGCATGTCAGGGTCCAGTCATTGGGTTTCTCTGTCTCTATCCCATTCCCTGGCTGGTCTTGATTTAAACACCATCTTCCCCAAAACTGTTCCTCCAAATGTCCCCCATCTTGGTCAATGACATGGTCCAGGACCTCAGGGCCAAACCTTGGATAATCATTTGATCTTTTCCCCTCTTATTTTGCATCTATTTAATCAGCAACTCCGATCTATGTTACGTATATATTCAAATTTAATTGTTTTTTTCCACCTTCATTGCTAGCCTCCCAAGTGCTCTTCCTTTGCCGGGGTCTCACCCTTCCACAGTCCATTCTCCACACAGCACCGAAAGGTCCAAATGAAAGAAACAGAAAATGCAAAGGCCTTGAAACAGTGGTGAGGACGGATTCTTTGAAAAACAGCAAGGAAGCCAGTGCGGCTTGAACAAAGTGTGTAAGGAGGCGAGCAGTAGAAGATAAGGTCAGAGAGATAAGGGGGATGAGATTGTACAGTCTTGAAGTTCGTGTAGAGACTTTGAGATAGGAAACTGGTGCAGGGTTGGAATGTTTTAAGCTGAAGAGGGACATTATATGATTTACATTTAAAAAGAATCTCTCTGTCGCTCTGTTAAGACAAGACATAGAGAGGCTAGGGTGCAAGCAAGATCAGTTCCGAGGCGGTGGCTGGAGTGCGGACAAGAGGTGATGGGATTCTGTCCTACGGCGATTATGATAATGGTGGTGAGAAGTGGTGGTCCTCTGGTGTATTTTGAGGCCAAAGCTAGCAGAGCTGGGGGCACCTGGGTGGCCCAGTCAGTTGAATGTCCGACTTTTGATTTTTGACTCAGGTCGTGATCTCAGGGTTGTGAGATCAAGCCCCACATTGGGCTCTGCACTGGGCATGGAACCTCCTTAAGATTCTCTCCCTCCCCCTCTGTCCCTTCCCCTGCTCCCTCCTTTCTCTCTCCTTCTCTCTTTCTCTAAAAAAAAAAAAAGAAAAAAATAGCAGAATGTCAATAACTTAAATATAGAAGCTGAGCAATAGAGGGGAGTCAAGGTGACACCAAAGGTTTTGGCTGAGCCACTGATAAACCATTTGCTGAAATGGTGAAGACTGTAGGAGGCATAGCTTTAGGGGATGGAGAATTAGATATATGAGTTCTCTTTTGTGCATATACACTTAATATGCTTAAGAATATACACTGGAGATTCAAGCAGGCAATTGAGTATATGAATCTGGCATTCAAGGGAGGGCTCTTACAGAGATGTACATTTAGGAATCACTGGCTTAGCGATAGTATTTAAAGATACAGGCTGCCTAAGATAGTCAGGGTCGGGGGAACAGACAGAAGAGAAAATATGCTAAGAACTAGGCCTTGAGGCACTCTGTCCTTGGAGGTCAAGCAGATAAAGAGGAACTAGCCAAGGGGACGGAGAAGGAGCAGAGCCAGTGAGACAGAAGTCAGAGAGTGCTCTCTTGGAAGCCAAGGAAAGAAAGTGTTCCAAGGAGGAGGGAAAGATCAGCTGTGCAAATGCTGCTCAGGGGTCAGGTAAAATGAGGACTCAGAATGACCATTGGATTTAACATCGACCTTGCAGGTGACCTTGACAAAAGTAGTGGTAGCGGTGAAAACATGGAGTAGATTCAAAAGAGAATGGGAGAGAGGTATTGAAGACAGTATACGTAGACAAGGTTTTTAAGTTTTGTTTTCTTTTTAAAATTTTATTTGTCAGAGAGAGAGAAAGAGCGCGCACAAGCAGGGGGCGTCGCAGGCAGAGGGAGAGGCTGAGCAAGGAACCTGATGGGGGGCTCGATCCCAGGACTACTGGGATCATGACCTGAGCGAAGGCAGATGCTTAACCCACTGAGCCACCCAGGTGCCAGGAGGGAGATGTGGAGTTGAGAGGTAACTGCTGTTATGTGTTAAGATGAGGACCTTTTAGGGGCGCCTGGGTGGCTCAGTGGGTTAAAGCCTCTGCCTTCGGCTCAGGTGATGATCCCAGGGTGCTGGGATCGAGTCCCACATCGAGCTCTCTGCTCTGCGGGGAGCCTGCTTCCTCCTCTCTCTCTGCCTGCCTCTCTGCCTACTTGTGATCTCTGTCAAATAAATAAATAGTATCTTAAAAAAAAAATGAGGATCTCCTAGAATATATTGATGGGCTTATGGGAACGATCTAGTTGAGAGGAAAATTTGACTATTCAGGAGAGAGGGATGATTTCTGCAGCAACGTCTTGGATTGGATGAGAGCATACTGGATCTAGTATCTGAGAAGATGATGACCTTGGACAGGGGCTTGGACCGCTTATCTGACAACACGTGGGAAGGCAGAGGATACCGTAGATGTAGTTGGTGATCAGAGCACATGGAAGACTTTCTTTCTGCTTGCTTCTCTTGGGAGAATGGGAGATAAGGTCATCAGCTGTGTGAGGTTTGAGCAGGGAAGAGAAGGTGTGAAACAGATGTCTTGGTGAGTAGAAAAGTAAACTATTTAGGGAAATGTGATAGGATTGTTAGGCAACACTAAAGTCACCCTCCAGGCTAGCGGTCATAACTGGATTCTAGCCACTCCACAGGGGAGGTGGTTTTCCTTTAGCCATGTTCAAGTGCACAAATGAGTTGCAAGGGCTAAAATCAAGGTCTTGACAGTGCGGGTTCTTTTTGGTGCAAAGGTGGACAATTATTTTTACCATGGGTTTAGGTTTTACCAGACAAGTGTGACAAAGGGGCAGGTGTAGGTAGTAATGAATTATGGATAGAAGCTGGTGGAGGACAGACATGAGGATGTTCTGGACAGTGAAATGGTTCTAGGGTCAATGGATTGTAGAGGGAGAATTATTGAAGTCAGAGCTCAGAAGGCAGGAGGTGATGGTTGGAGTAGAAAGCTTAAGATGGAGATTTTGAATGCAGCTCCTGAAAGAGCTCATTAATTACAGAACCACAGAGTTCAGAAACTCCTCATACCAAGTTTTAAATTTCTGAGTATGGGCAAAAGTTTTGGTATATGCTGTCGGAATAGATTGTGAAGAGAGGGGAAGAGGCAGCAATGAAGATGACTTTTGACAGAGAAAGTGGGTAAATAATCATTTCAAGCATGAAGGGAAAGCAAACCAAATACAGCCAAAATCAAGGTCATAGAGATCCACGTGGAAAAGGGAAAAACTGGAAAGAGATTTGTTCTCCACTCCAAGGTCACAGTAACAACAGGTGGGGAGTGAGGGGAATTAGAATCAGGGTTGAAAGCAAAATAGAGGTTGAAAGCAAAATCAGGGTTGAAAGCAAAATAGGTTGAAAGCACCTGGGTGGCTCAGTCCTTAAGCATTTGCCTTCAGCTCAGGTCATGATCCCAGGGTCCTGGGATTGAGCCCCGCATCAGGCTCCCTGCCCAGCAGGAGCCTGCTCTCCCTCTCCCACTCCCCCTGCTTGTGTTCCTGCTCTGTCTGTCAAATAAATGTAAAAAAAAAAAAAAAAAAAAAAAAAGCAAAATAGAAATACCTGACATTATTGACCTACAAAGGGACTTCCCATGAGTACTATGAAGAATCATTAAAAGTAGCTGATTTTCTGGATCCCCAAGCACTCATTAGTAACTTTGGGAGCCCCTTGTTCACTGGCTACCAATGTGCTGGTGTCCAGTGTGAGGAGGGGGCATAGTCCCCTTCAGGGACATCAGGTCGTAGTCAGACCACAGGATCAGGGCTGCCTGGGTGGCTCAGTCGGTTAAGCCTCTGCCTTAGGCTCAGGTCATGATCCCAGGGTCCCGGAATTGAGCCCCACATCGGGCTCCCTGCTCAGCAGGGAGCCTGCTTCTCCCTATCCCTGCCGCTCCCCCTGCTTGTGCTCTTTCTGAGAAATAAATAAAACCTCTAAAAACAACAACAACAATAAAACCATAAAGGATAAGCCGGAACAATAAAACACATTATCTGGATACACTGTTTCTTCAAACAGTTTTCTTTCTTTCTTTTAAGATTTTATTTATTTATTTGACAGAAAGAGAGATCACAAGTGGGCAGAGAGGCAGAGAGAGAGGAGGAAGCAGGCTCCCCGCAGAGCAGAGAGCCCAATGCGCGACTCGATCCCAGCACCCTGGGATCATCTCCTGAGCCGGAGGCAGAGGCTTTAACCCATTGAGCCACCCAGGCGCCTCCAAACAGGTTTCTGAAAGAGCAGTGTGGGAGATCTCTGGCCACTCAAGTAAAACTGGATAAAAATTTAGTTAATAACTTAGAATACAGTCCTTTTTGTGACATATCATTTACTCGTAAAAATTATCTTTTTTTTTTTTAAGTTATCTGTACACTCAGCATAGGGATTGAACTCACAACCCTGAGATCAAACTGCACACTTTATCTACTGAACCACCCAGGTGCCCCTATTACACACTCTTGAAAATTATCTATTGAAAAGTTTGTTAAAAAAATAAAAAAGCTCAAAAATGAATTCTTATTGTGATGATGTTTGCACAACTCCGTCAATATACTGAAAGTTATCAAATCATATACTTAAAATGGGTGGATTTCATAGACTATAAAATTACACCTCAAAGAAATTTAAAAAGAAATTCATATTTATTAAATATTGTAAAGACACATTTGAAGATTCAAGTCAGGGTTGAGCTCAGAAGAGTACTCAATGTTGATTTTTTAAAATTAGTAAGTTAAGCAGCCTGCCAGGGTACAGCTCTGATAAAAGGAAAACCCACAGGAAAAGAATTAGGTCACTCCTTATATGTTTCTAGTACTAGTTAATATAAACCAGAAGTGAAATTGCAACATTGCCCAGGATAATAACTGGGTTTGCATCAGGCTCTAGAAAATTCCTTCCTTGCAACACTTCTTGGCCGGTATGTGCTCTTCTTCCTGTTCAAGCCCAGCCCATACTGTCTGTGTACTTCTCCTTAACAGTTCTTTGCTTGTCACATGGCTGGATGTACTTGACTGCAGGGAGTGTAACAATTGTTAATACTCAAGTAAAAAGAGAGAAGATAGTAGTAAATTTTGCTGACAGGAAAAAGGCGAAGTAGGAACTGGCATGTAAATCAGCCTCCTAGTCAGTCATCGTTCTCATCAATAAAGCACATACCTGGGGTGTGATGGGAGTGGCGACCTGAACACTTAGCTGGCCTGGTTTCCAAGAACTCTGGAAAGCCCTCAGGTGGGACCCACGTGTTCTGAGGTGGGGCCAGCTGCCTCTGTATCAGATCAGCTATTGTTTTGTCACAATCAACCAAGGCAGTGAGCAGTCACTGAGTATTCCAGGCTTACGCCTCTGTAACCAAACTTTTCATGTTTACTGCCAAACTGAAATGCTTAAAACATGCAGCAGTGGTGGGCGAACTGAAAGTCTCCAATCAGAATGTCTCCTCTGTGAAATAATGAACAACCTGTGACAAGTCCTGCCCGCCTGCTTTTTCCTCATGTGACTCTCCCTGATCTCTGCCTCACCCGTGGGCCTGTCCAAACCAGACCCCATGGGCCTGACAACCTTAGCTTCTGCAGTGCCTTGCGGGAATGCCTGCTCTGAGACAGTCTCTCTTAGGTTCACGCCCTGGCTCTGCCCCATCAGCAACTGAGGAGCTTCCTTTACTTTCTCTGGAAAATGGGACAATACTTCTTAGGGTGGTGGTTTGGCAGTGGATGCTCAATAAAAATTTAATATCTTTCCCAGCTATTCTAGGAGAGTAAAAATCACATCACTCTCCTCTGTATAGAATGTATTTCATAATTTGGCACTTAATTATAAACTCTCTTGTACTTCTGTTCATGATTTCATGTAGTGTTTATCTTCTATCTTCAGTTAGCCCAAACCTACCCTGGGGAGAGAGAATAAAAGGTTTAATTTTTTTTCTGAAGTCCTCTTAGAATGTGTGCTCAGTGACGAGTGAGATTACGCAGGTTTTAAATACGTTGTGGTTGGCCGGCTCTTTGGTTTGTTGACACCACCGTTTTCGGTTCCATTAGGATCAGACCAGGTGGCTAGGATGCAGGGACACTGTGACTGGGCTATCGGACCCGAGTACCTTCCATCGTTAATGTTCAGTTTCTCAGACAGTGGAAAGCCCTCAATTATTTCATTCATCTAAGCAGAGGGTTTTCTCTTCAGTCTTACTATGTGCAAGTTCTATTACTCATCCCAATTATTGACACCCAGTTTCTCATGACAGAAACGAGACATCCTTACCTCTGCCCTCTTTACCTCCCTCACAATCATACTGATCCAGTCAGCAAGACTCAGCAGATTCTGCTGCTTCTGTGACTCTTCAGGCTGGCCCTGCTTTCCAAACCCACTCCCCAGGCTCTAGCTCTGGCTTCCACCATCTCTTCTTCGGATCTTTATAAAAACCTTACAGCAGGTGTCCTTGTTGCAAGATCCACACCTCTATAATTTACTTCCAAAATGTGGCCACAGTTCCCTTTCTCTATCAACCATCTGATCAGGGTATTCTCCTTTCTAAAATCGCCTAGAGGGGGTTGGGGGGAAAAATCTTTCAATGGTTGACAGTGACAGGGCCCTGCTCTCCCCAATGGAGTCCGTAATCATCAAACCTCTGTTCCCTTCCGGATCTTTCTTCCAACATTCTCCCCTTTATGTCCTCATTCCCATTATAATGTGGAGGTTCTGGGCTCTTCCAAGCTTCTGAACCTTTTAATATACTATTTTCTTGTCCTTCATTTCTCTTTTTATCAGTGCTTTGGAGCAAGGCTGTAGGTCAGACCCCTACACTTGAGTGCTGACTGCTCTGCTTGCTAGTGGGGATGCTGGGCAAGTTACTTAATCTCTCAAACTTCACTTCCCTATCTGTAAAATGGGGGGAAAAAAACAGGCACTACCTCCAAGGGCTAGTGTGAGGACTGAAGAGAAAGTACATGTATAGTTCTTAGGAAAGTTCTGGCACAAAGCAAAGGCCAAATAAAAGTGAGCTATTACTACCACTCGATATTGTGTCATTGTAGGTCATTGCTCTCTTGCCTTCAGCGGTAGGCTGAACAGTGGGTCCCCAAAGATGTCCACATCCCAATCCCTGAAACCTGTGAGTATGTGATTTCACATGGTAAAGGACTTCTCAGATGTGATGACATGACATGGGATGGGAGAGTATCCTGGATTAGCCAGGTGAGTCCAGCGCAATCACAAGATTCCTTATACAAGTAAGGTAGGGCAATCAGAAAAAGGAAGAGAGGGTAATGTGTTAATGGAAGCAGAAATTGGAGTGATGCAGCCATGAGCCAAAGAAAAGCCTCTAAAAGCTAGAAGAGTTAAGGAATTACCTCCTGGAAGAACCCGCCTGTTGACTCCTTGGTTTTATTATTTTTCAGATTTTTATTTAAATTCTAGTTAGTTAAAATAGAGTGTAATATTGATTTCAGGAGTAGAATTTAGTGATTCATCACTTACATCCAATACCCAGTGATCATCACACCAAGTGCCCTCCTTGATACCCATCACCCATCTAGCCCATCCCCCACCCACCTTCATCTGTGAATCAACCCTCAGTCTGTTCTCTATCCTTAAGAGTCTTTTATGGTTTGTTTCTCTCTCTCGTTTTTTTTTTTTTTCCCCTCCCTTCCTCCTATATGTTCCTCTGTTTTGTTTCTTAAATAACACCTTGATTTTTACTCTAAGGACTAATTTCTGACTTCTGACCTTGAGAAATGTAAGAGAATACATTCGTTTTGAATTAAGCCACTAAATGTGTGGTAATTTGTTTCAGTGATAATAGGAAAGGACCACAACTTCCTAGAGGTGGCTTGAACCCCATATCATTTACATATAAGCATGTAATTTTTTAAAAAAATAACCTCTAGGGGCGCCTGGGTGGTTCAGTGGGTTAAGCCTCTGCCTTCGGCTCAGGTCATGGTCCTGGGGACTTGGGATCGAGTCCCGCATCGGACTCTCTGCTCAGCAGGGAGCCTGCTTCCCCCCTACCCCTCTCTCTGCCTGCCTCTCTGCCTACTTGTGATCTCTGTCTGTCAAATAAATAAATAAAATCTTAAAAAAAAAATAACCTCTAGGTCCAACATAGGGCCTGAGCTGGTGACCCCGGGATCAGGAGTCACATGGTCTACCAACTGAGCCAGCCAGGTGTTCCTAGATATATAATTTTTTTAAAAAGATTTTATTTATTTATTTGACAGAGAGAGACACAGAGAGAGAAGGAACACAAACATAGGGAGTGGGAAAGGAAGAAGCAGGCCTCTCCCTGAGCAGGAAGCCCCATGAGGTGCTCAATCCCAGGACTCTGGGATCATGACCTGAGCCAAAGGCAGATGCTTATTGACTGCGTCACCCAGGCATCCCGGGAGATATATTATTTTTAATTCAGATGCCTCCTCCAGTAGACTGCATGTTTCTTAAGGGCTGCTGCTTCTTACTAGTATTTGAAACCACTTCCTATCACATCTCTACATACTTAGCACAGTACCTGGCACATTCTCGATCTCCAATAAATATTTGATGAAAGAAAGTTTATGGTCTCAAGGGTGGTTTTTGTTTCGGTTGCATTTAGTTCATGTCGTGGTGGAGGGACCAGGCGTGGATTCTCGAGGAAGTTTCAGTCTCTGGCAAGCACAGGTCTGGGAGATGTGTCAGGGGAAATGATTGAAAATAGGTCTGGGGATTGTTGCAGAGAAGAGGTGACTGTAATTGAAGGAGCGCCTGGCCCCGGAAGACTTTATATGATGAATATTTCATGGGGTTCTGGTCTCTGCTTTTCAAAGACATAATAGCACTAGAAAAGATCCAGCAGAGGACATTAAAAATGATCAAGGGCAGAGAGAATTATGTATGGCGCTAAAAATGAAAGAAGATCCCATTTGCTAAAAAAAAAAAAAGTGAAAGTCTGAAACTCACGAGGAATAATCATGGATTATTTTCTCAAATCCTGAAAAAAAAAACAGAACTGGGTAACATTCCCGAAGCCTACCAGTCTTCCCAACAAAAATAAAAGAAAATAGCTCTTTATATAGCACGCATTAAGATACAGAATACATTACTCCAAGAGGCTGTGCCAACCGAAAATGTAAATCCTGCCGCCAGAGCTGGATTAGGGGTCAAGCCCGCCAGGCAGCTGTCGGAGGGGCCTCGAAGAGGCACAAATCATTGCTGACTACTTTAAAACGTTGTGTCTGTTAACTCAGGTTTTCTACATAAAGCTCTTTACAATTTTACGTTTGCGAAATGTTCCTGGCCCTATTAAAACACACAGTGCCCTTGAGTGGAATTAAAAGAGAAGAAAACCAAAAACCTCCTTACGATTCAGATTAACTAACCTCCTTTGGAACGCTTATGAATTGTACATACAAGCGGTTTTATCAACCAAACTCCTGGATTGGGAGGGGTGGACGGCCTCAGTGCTGCTTGCTGGAAGCAAGTGATTTATTTTCTTATCTACATTTTAATCTCTTTAGTATGCCTTAGTAGAGTTACTGGTTCTAAAAGAAAAATCACAAAAAGAAACTACAGAGGAAATAAGAAACAAAGAAAAGTAGGAATTACTGTGCAGATTTTTTTCCCCCCCCCAGGACATTTAAGGTTACCTTGGCCAGTGGAACTAAAAAAGCAGATTAGTCTTCAGTAAATAGTTTTTATTGATAAAATATAGTTCAAGACATTTTACACTTGGAAATTTCCAACAATTATTTAAGGAATATTATTGTGAGGGGCCCCCATTCTGGGGAGCTGACTTTCTCAGTTATGTCTTAACTGTAGGTTCGGGAAACAGTTGTAAAAACTTCTAAGTTATAAATGGCAATTTAGAAATGTGTCGAGGTATTTTGGGATAATTACAGTCCTTGGGCAAGCCAGCCCACCAGGTTGGGACCACATGAGCTAGAGTGTGTGGAAGTTTTTTGGAACTTGTCACTGCTGTGCTCTGTACTATCAGCCTCCGCCTGCTGCAGCCCTCCTGCCCCCGGTGGGCTAATTATGATATCGCCATATTGTCCAGGTCCCAGGAAAGCTGTGGCCGGACAGCTTAAAGTCGCCCTCCCCACCAGGCAGTCAGGAAGTGGTTTCTAGAGCTAGTATGCCTGGTATCTGAGAGCCACCCAGCTCCCATCATTCCTGACTCGCCATAAGGACACATCTCCTATGCCCAGCACTTGTATCTCAGAATGCAGGGTTTACAGCCTACCCTTGACCTCGGGCTGACAGCCTGTCAAAACTGCTCCACCAATGCTTGCACCTGGTTCGAATCCTTAGCGGGCCCTTTCCCCTGATACTGGACTCAACTGGTAATAATCTTTCTTATGCTTCAGGCTTTCTTGATTTAATACCCTGTAGAGTGCCAAACAAATCAGAGAAACAGGATTCTTGGCTCCAACTCTTCTCCTCCCTTCTGCAGGCAGAGAGCCTTGCAGATTTGTGTTAGGTTTCATTATCTGGAGTTACCCCCTGGCCTTTTCAGACTGTTCTAGCCAATGACTGCGAGGTTCTAGCTGTTACTCTCTCTTTCCATCCTTAGCCCAGGGAGCTTCCCAGCCTGATACTCAACTGAGATTTTTTCTATTTATTTATTCATTCATTCATTCATTCATTCACTCATTCACTCATTTTTGCTCTTTGCACACACACACACACACACACACACTTTTATTGAGGTCGTTTAAATAAAGGGAAACAACCATTGCCTCTCATAACTTACCGTACGGTACAATTTTCAAAAGACGAAATGTAAAATGGTAGAAATGTAAAATGATGTAGTTGTTTTGAAAAACACTATGTCAGTTTCTCACAATGTTAAATACAGGGTTATCATATACCCAGCAATTTCATTCCTAGGTATATAGCCAAGGGAATCAAAAACATATGCCCACATAAAGACTTGTACACAAATGCTCACAGCAGCCAAAAGGTAGAAATAATCTAAAGGTCTATTAACTGATGAATGAATAAAAAATGTGGTATATCCATATGATAAAACATTATATAAAAAGGAACGTTACCATATATATGTATGTTTTATATATGTGATAACATACATGAACCTTAAAAACATTATGCTAAGTGAGTGAAGCCAGTCACAAACACTAAAAAATAAATTGTTTGGCACTACTTGTAGGAAATATCTGGGAAAAGGAAATCTATAGAGATTGAAAGCAGACATGTGATTGCTTAGTGTTGGGGTGATACGTATTTCTTTTGGGGGTGATGAAAATGTCCTAAAATTACATAGTGGTGACAGTTGCACATGGTTGCACACTTCCATGAATATATTTTAAAAACTGAATTACACAGTTTATTTATTTATTTTTATTATTCTTTTAAGTAAGCTCAATGCCCAACATGGAGCTTGAACTCATGACCCTGAAATCAAGTGCCCCATGCTTTACCAACTGAGCTAGTCAGGCACCCCAAGATATACACATTTTAATTTCAAAAGTACTGTCAGTTGTTGCTGAGACAGCCATAACGGTTTTTACTCTGTCTGGCAGTGAATGAGACTATCCATTTTCCTATGCCATGACATATATATGTGTGTGTGTGTCTTTGATAGGACACTTGATAAAACAAATATTTAAGTTTGCCAAGTGAATCAGTGTAAAGTGGATTCTTATTTCCATAATTATTAATGAAACTGAACATCTTGTCTTAGGATGCCTTTTCATATTCTTCCCTGCTTTTTTTCTATTGGAGTGTTTGCCTCTTTATTTGTTTGTTTAATTTTCGTTTCAGTAGGCTCCACATCCAGTGTGGGGCTTGAACTCATGGCCCTGACCGACTGAACCAATCAGGCTCCCTAGCTTTTTAATTTTTGATCTTTAGCAGTTCTTTATATGTAGGTCTTTAACATATCTGTATGATAAATGCCTGTGTAAGTATCTATATACATATCTATCTATATATGCAAGTATTTCCTACCTAGTCATTACTTCATGGTTTTTGCTTTTTATATTTTACTTGAAGGCTTTCTATCCTGCCGAGATGGTAAATACATGGTCTTGGTATGAGATAGGGAACTAATTTTATTCTCTTTTCCAAATGACTAGACAATTGTTCCGATGCTTTTTATTGCACACTCTATCTTTTCTTGTTTTGAAACAACACTTTTTTCATACATGAAATTCCCATTTCAATAGCAGTTCTTATGCTTGTATGTAGAAGTGAATCTGAAACCAGTGGACCCTGGAAGTCCATATGAGGAGAACGACACTGGCTTTCAAAACTGTCTGGCAGTGGGAGTTTCCAGCAAGGAAGGCATGGGGACTTTCCAAAGCTAGCTCTGGACTTTTTAGCATTGGGCAAATAAATTGGAAGCTGAATACTACTCTACATTCTAATAATATTAATTGACAATTGATTACGCCATTTTGGCTCTTTCTTTCCAAAATCTATAAAACCATGTCAATCACTTTTGTGCAGAAAGTGGTTGGGATATTTATCTTCCAGCTCCTTCCCTATAATATCCCTCAGACTGTTTATGTCCCTTCACGAAAGGTCACTGCTCCTCTCTCCTTCTGGATTCTGGTAACCTCTTTCCACTTGTCCTTTGGATCTCTGCTGCTATTAGCCCCCGGTCCTTGCAGGGTCTTTATAACTTTCCTACACCTTTGCAAATAGTCAGTGGTGTGCTGGCAAATGGCTGGGGGAGGAGGGAAAGAGCCCTAATTTGTAACTTTGCCAATTGCTTAATGTAAATAGTCCCATCATGGCCCATTTTATTATTTTAAAAAATTTTTAAAGATTTAGTTATTTGTCTGAGAGCAAGTGAGAGAGCCAGAGAGTACACAAGTGGGAGAGACAGAGGGGAGGGAGAGAGAATCTCAAGTCGACTCCATGCTCAGCACAGAGCTCCAGGCAGGGCTCGATCTCATGACCCTGAGATCATGACCTAAGTCTTGGCCCATTTTAAGCTATTGATGTGAACACGGAGTTGGGACGAAATGCTAAGAATCACCTTTTGCAAATAAAACGTGTAAATAAAATTATTATTATTATTTTAAAAATATTGTATTTATTTATTTTTGAGGGAAAGAGTAGGAGCACAAGCAGGGGTGGGGTGAGGGGGAAGGGGAAAAGCAGACTCCCTGCTGAGCAGGGAGCCCCATGTGTGGCTCAATTCTAGGATTCCAGGACCCTAGGACCCTGGGATCATGACCTGAGCAGAAGGTAGACACTTAACTGACTGAGCCACCCAGGCGCCCCAATAAATTATTTTTGAATTATCCTAATTTGATTCCTACTAGGCCCCAGACTGATGCTGACATCTTCCTGGAACACTGGTTGTCTCTTCACTCTGAGAGAGAAAGGAACTCTCTTTTCTCTAAGACTTGAATCTGGGAAGATGTAAGCCTAGAACTCCAGAAGCTGTCTGAAAGCAAAGTCAAGCAAGAGGAAGGCAGAGTTAAGACGTGGAGGTGGATGAATTCCTGGTGGTATCATTTGAAGCCCTGGATACGGCCATATTTAAAGTCAACTGTGCTCTGGCCTTTTCAGGATCGTGAACTAATACATTCTCTTTCCCTTTCTTTTTTTGTTTTGTTTTTGTTCCTTCATTTTTGCACAGAAGTTTAGCACAGGAAAGCCTCACATTCTTCCCAATTTATGATTGTGTTCTCAGGCATTAGGCATCATTAATAGGAAAAGCAGATTTGAAAAGATTCATGGTTTACAGGTTTCCAGTGTTCAGATTTACACAGCAGGTTCTTTCAAATTACACTTAGGGGAATAAATCAGTGACAATTTGGCAATCTTGCAAAGTACAGAGCCTTCCAATTCTAAAGGATTTTGCTGGTGAGTCATTAAGTTAAAAAAAGAAATCCATATCGGTAATAAATCTTTGTAGAAGTACTCTATGTTCTTTTCAAAATTGATTGTTTCTTGGTGGCTACTTCAACTAACATTATCAAAAGAATAGATTTCTGTTGTAATATAAAATGATGCTTTCTGAGAAATTGTTCCCAGTCTTATTAAAAAAAAAAAAAATGACATAGGAGATTTATTGTAGAGGGTATGTCCAGAAAACCAGAACTTTTAATAAATGTATTCTATGTTATTTTCATTGTTTAATATTATAGAATACAAACTTTTGCCAGGTTGGGAATTTCTGGTTGGGGAGCTTGTGGGGAGAGGGCATGTGGAGACCTAAATCTTACATAGCTCAGGACTTTTATTGACATCCCAAAGCTGTGGTGACTGAGGACAAATGAGGAGTCCCCAAATCCTTCCTCTCTCTTAAGAGCTCCTCACACACCTTCCACGTATCTCGTGGCAAGACCAGAATTCTTCCTCTCCAACCCTTCACCTTCTCCCTTTTTCCATTTCTCATTGCTCTAATTCAGGCCTTTGGACTTTGGCAGCGAACTCCTAAGAGGTTTTCCTGTGAAGCTTCGGTTTGACCCCACCTTGCTCTGACGCTGTTGCCTGCTTCCTTAGGGCAGAAGCTGTGGGTTCATGGCTAATACCCAATCACAGCTCTCTTACCTCATTTAGGGCACTGAGGGGGGGGCGCACTGCTCCTATTATGTAACACAAAAAGCAAGCCAGCGTTATTTCTAAACCCAAACAGGTTTTCAGTCAGGGAGTTTTACATGTTAAACTAAACGCATACTCCTCCTTCTTTTTGAGAAGGGGAGTGCCTAACTTAGGGACAATTTACAAATGCCCCGCGCTGGCTGTTAATGACATCTTCTTTGAGAAGGAAATTCCATGGTCCAGTGCTGGGTTCTGAGCAGTTCAGGCCCTGCGAGGTGCTTTCCCATGGTTCCTCCAGCATAGGAACCTGACCTACTTTGGGAGATGAGGGACTGTTTCACTGGGGAAATGTTATTTCTGTTGAAACCTAAATGATGAGTATGACTTTGGGGAAAAAAAAAAAGGGAGAGAGTGTCAGAAGGCAGTATGCCAGGGAAGGAAACACTTCCCGGGGAGGCCTTGGAGATCTTACACAAGCACAGCAAGCCCAGGGCATTAAGGGAACTGAAAGTCTCATATGTTTGGTGTGCAGAGAGCAAGGGTAAGAAGGCTGCTCCCTGAGACTAGAAATGCATTCAAGAGTGAGATCTTAGGCAGCCTTGCAGATGGTGTTGTGAATTTAGGATTCAGCCCAGGTCTGGAGTTCAGAACATCAAGGAGTTACTGAGTTCAAGCTTTAAGGTCAATCACCATGGCAAAATTTATGTGCATAATTTTTTTCTGTACTTAGGATTTCATTATACAATTAACTGACACTACAGAATAGATTAAATTTTAATTTTCATGTCAAATTAGAAGAGTGGTTTTCTTACCCAACATTTTATTAGGAACATTTTTAAAGAAAGAGAAAAATTGAAAGAATCACCTATATTCTATAGTTAATGTTTTATTACATTTGCTTTGTCACATATTTATTCATCTGGCCATTCTTCTTGGCATTTATCAATTCATTTTTTTTTTAAGATTTCATTTATTTGTCAGAGAGAGAGAGAGAAAGAGAGCATAAGGAGAGGGAGGGGCAGTGGGAGAAGCAGGCTCTACACCGAGAAAAGAGCCCGATGTGGGACTGTCCCAGGACCCCGGGATCATGACCTGAGCTGAAGGCAGATGCTTAATCGACTGAGCCACCCAGGTGCCCTTGTCAATTCATCTTATCTCTTGATTTGTATCATAGTAAGTTGCGAATATCAGTAAACTTTATCCCTAAAGACATCATTATGCATATCATTAACAGGAGCTTAAGGTTTAAGCTTTCTTTTTTGCATGGGTAGTAAAAGTCACATACAGTGAAATGCAAACATCCTAAGTATTCTAACTGATAAGTTTGATTATATATATATATATATATATATATATATAAAATTTGGTTTATCTTCTTATATATATAAATTTGATTTATTATATATAAATTGATTTATTAATATATATATATATTTGAAGTTTCAAAAAAGACGTAACTTTTATTAAAAATTACCATCATGCACTTTGTAAGGCTCTTACATTACACATGAAATGGTATAGTATCAACTCAAGGTAGACTGTGATGAATTAAGGATACAGTTTGTAATCTTTAGCAAGCCCTTAAAAATATTAGAAAAAAGCCAGTAGAGGACATAGGCTGGAATACAAAAATTATTCTATCCAAAAGAAGACCAAAAAGGAGGAACAAAGAAGAGAGGGGACAAATAAAAAACAAATAGCAGGGGGGTAGACTTAAACCCACCTATCACACAATTATACCAAATACAAGCAGAATGAACAGTCCAATTAAAAGACAACAGTTGCCAGGATGGATAAAAAGCAAGACTCAACTCTATACTGTAACAAGAGATGCATTTAAATATAAAAACACAGTTTGAAAATTAAAGAGTAAAAAATCTATACTAAACTTAAGGATCAGAAAGCTAGTATTTCTACATATCAGAGAAAGCAGATTTGAATAAAAAGAGTGTTTCCAGGGATAAAGAATGATACTGTGATGATTAAAAAAAGGGCAATTAATTGATCAAGAAGATACAAAATTCCTAAATGTGGGTATACCTAGTAACAGAAATTTAAAGTACATAAAAACTAAAGTTGGCAATAAAGAAATAGGTCAACAACCATATTTGGAAATTTTAGTACTCCTTTATCACTATGTGATAGAATAAATGACAAAATATCAATAAGGATATAGAAGATTTAAGTGACCTTCTCACTAACTTGACGTGACATATTTAGATGACCCAATAACTGTGAAGTATGCATTCTTTATTAGTGCACATTGAACATTCACCAAGATACATCTTATGTTACAGGGCCATACATAAAACTAAGAAATAATGCCATTTACAAGAAAATAGAAATGTAAAATGTTAAGGAATAAATAAATCTAACAAAAAATGTGCAACACCTGTACAATGAAAAACTACAAAATATTATGGAAGAAATTAAATAAATAAATGGAGTGGTAAATTCATCATGGTTGGGAAACCTCCGTATTATTTTTATGTCTACCCTCTAGAAATTGATCTCTAGAGTTACAGTCATCCGGTCAAAATTCCAGGAGGATTATCTTAATAGAATTTACAAGCTGGTTGTAAACTTTATGTGAAATTGCAAAGGACATAGAATAGCCAAAATGATCTTGAAAAAGGACAATGTTGGAGGACTTCAGTGCTTGATTTCAAGAATTACTAAGAAGCTCCATAGTCATCAAAACAGTATAATATTGGTGTAAATAGATCAAGGGAACACAATAGAATCCAGAAATAGACTCACACATATACAATTAGTTGATTTTCAATGAAGGTGCCAGGGAAATTCAACAGGAAAAATGACATTCATGTTAACAAATGTGACTTGAACAACGAGGTGTCTATATGAAAAAATTGTCACTGTATGTTATATTTGTAGTATATATTTATGACAAATTACAATTTCGAGTTTATGTTATCCATGTCCTGGAAATAAATTATGCATGCAACTGCTCTATGAGCACTCTCAAACCCCAGGAGACATATTTATTAAGTAAAGCTTATTAAAGGGCTGCAATTGCATTGAGGACATGAGGGCCTCATTTAGAAAATAGTTTGAATCATTAAATAATACTTTATTTTCTGGAGGTTATAAGAATGACCTTCTATTTTTAGAGTGAGTGGCTTTACACCCTCCTTCTACATCCATAGCAGGAGGAATTTCTAATTTTATTTATTTATATTTTACTTTTATTTAAAATTTTTTTTTAAAGATTTTATTTATTTATTTGACTGAGAGAGAGAGCAGGGGGAAAGGGAGAAGGAGAAGCAGACTCCCCACTGAGCAGGAGCTCCATGTGGGGCTCGATCCCTGGATCCTGTGATCATGACCTGAACATAAGGTGGAGGCTTAGCTGACTGAGCTACCCAGGCACCCTCTATTTTCATTTACGACCTGTGAGAATGTATTGGTGAGACTCCTAGATGGTGATGGAGGGGCAGGTGCTTGCCCCAACCTTGCAAAAGTGAAATCCTGTGACCAGAAAGCTATACAGCTTGAAAGAGTTGATAGATCTATTATTGATTTGTTTCTAAGGCTTCTTTCATTTTTACTTATTAATTTTTTTAGAGAGAGGGAGGGGAAGAGGGAGAAGGAGAGAGATAATCTTAAACAGAGAGAATCTTTTTTTTTTTTTTTTTTTGTCAGAGACAGAGGGAGAGAGAGCGAGCGAGCACAGCAGACAGAGAGGCAGGCAGAGGCAGAGGGAGAAGCAGGCTCTCTGCCGAGCAAGGAGCCTGATGTGGGACTCGATCCCAGGACCCTGAGATCATGACCTGAGCCGAAGGCAGCTGCTTAACCAACTGAGCCACCCAGGCGTCCCAAACAGAGAGAATCTTAAACATTAGGTTCCATGCCCAGTGCCAAGCAGGACACAGCCTCGATCTCATCACCCAGAGATCATGACCCAAGCAGAGCTCAAGAGTCGGAGGCTTCACTTCTTAATTGACTGAACCACCTAGGCACCCCTGTAAGGCATCTTTTAGATACTGGAAGAATCAAGTTCACTGTGTGTCCTTCCTGCAGATGGAGACTAGCAGAGGTTAATCAAAAAGAGATGTTCCTGCCCCGACAAACTAAAATGTAAATGTAATTAGATTTTGAAAAGTTTTTCCTACTACATGCTGGGCTTTGAGAGGGTTTCTCCTGGACTAAAGATTAGGCTGCAGCTCTCTGTGTAATTCTAACTCCCAGATCCAGGAGGCTTTGTAATTGGGTAAGGCTTGATACTCTCCAAGGAGTTCCTATATCCAAAAGGGTCTATTGATTCTAGAAGGTCAAGTTGCGGCTGGAGTAGTAGTACAGTTTCTTTCTTATCATATAATCAATAATCCAGGAAAGTCTCCCAAAATCTGGAGCAAAAATGCTCCCACCACAGAAGAGAGCTTCTCTCTTCCATACAGGGCTGGAGACACACCCTAAACTCTTCTCTACTTCTTTTTTGAGTTTAATTTATTTTTTGTCTCTCTCTATAGTGTTTTCTCTTTTTTTAGCTGACTGTGCAGGTGACGACACTTCCATTACTATAATGTTACTTGAAATGTTCAAGTTATAGGAGGGTTGATTAGATTACATTCCTATTGAGTTAAAGAACAGGCCTGGGGATACACTTTTGAACACTGTCACTGCAGGTTACTTTTTAAGCCCCTGATAATGTTACAAATCATCTCTTAGGAAGGATTCCTTTTGCAAGTGGGTCATCTCAACCATTTTGTGTTTATTCTTAGTTGGCTTTTTAGGGAGCACATAGTGAGGGCCAGGCTCAGTGCGTTACTTATACTATCTAATGTGATCTTCATGACATCCTCTCAAACAGAACCCTCTATTACCCCATTTTTACAATTAACTAACTTTAGGACAGAGAGTTAGACAGTGATAGAGACGGACCTCAGAGACCTGAGCCCACAGTAGCAACCTCTTAAAACAACTCCACATTCCGTTACTGAGCTCAGAGGATGACATACTCCTGATCTCACCTCAGATTCTAGGCACCTTGCTAAAACTCCTCGTGTGTTTGCTATCAGTGGATTGCCTGGTCTAGGCAGAAAAACCATCTAGGCAGGACAGGGCGAGATCATGCAAAATGAAAGAAGTTGCCGTGCCTCTGCCAATTCCTAAGATACAGTTAGGCAGCTGTTGTCAGCTTAAGATGCACACGTAGGGGCCAAGGGCAGGCTGCCCCAAGATGGGCCGTTATGGTGTGAAGATTATTTTGAGTTATAAAGCAATAAAAATCCAACAGAGTTAGGAAAAGCTCCTTACCTCCCCCCTCAGCTACCTAGAAAGCATTTAGATAGAGGAACTGCTCCAAGAAGAAAGCAGTCACTGAACTAAGTGTGGTGGGCAGGAGGAACCAAGTCCTCTGCCTCCCATTGTCTTTGAGGGGCCCAGCAAACATTTGTTTACCAAACATTTACTCCTTTTCATTTTCCTGTGAATGGCATTTTTTTCCTTTTGCAGTCCTAGACCTCTACTCCCTTCTCCTTAATTCAGAATGAAGTACGTAACCTCATTTTTGCCTGTCTTTGGAATTTCCATGTCTGAGTGGATTTCCCCTTATGGATGCTACTAAATTCGATTTTCTTGGGTTAGTCTGTCTCATGTCAGTTTGGTTCTTAGTCCAGCTAGAAGGACCTTGAAGGGGACAGGATGTTCTTGCTCCCTTACACACACTAGAATAATCTGTGGAACTATAATAAACACTGAGGACAGAAATTGTGATTTAATCGGTCCAGGCTGAGGCCTGGGCATCAGGATGTTTTTTTAAAACTCCCCAGGGCATTCGAATGTGCAGCCGAGGTTGAAAACCTCCTAGTTTGAATGGGGGAGGGGATATATATATGCATATACATATATATACATATATATATGACATCAAAGCCACTACAATGTACGAAATGATATATTCTGAAATGTATTTATTCCTTACCTCTTTCCACAAAGGATGTGACGTGGCTAAAAAATTATTCGATACAGAATGAATTCCACTGAGGGGCATGGAGCTCCAAGCACTTGTCAGACAGGCCACCGATGGGCTGGGACATATGAGGTCAGTGTAGAAATAATTCAGGTATGTTTTCTTTCTCTGGTTTTGGTTTGTAAGGCGGCAGTGGCAGATTTTAGGAGAAACAGTTCTTAGAAGACAGCGATTGGTGCAGGTACTGTTTCTAGGTGGGTGATTGGGCCAAAGACTGTTTCCAGGCAGCCGATTGGTCTGGAAGCTGTTTCCAGGCTGTCTAGCCAGTAGATTGCCTTGTCTCCAAGGGTTATTCAATCTGCAAAGTGATAACAGGTCTCAGAAGCTTGTGTGGAATGATAATTTTTTTCCCCATTACAGAAGCTTATTGAAGAAAATACCAGTATTTTAAGGATGACTCATAGGCATGTAGTACATTTTTTTTGATCCAACTTTGCTAAGAGTTATGAATTGCTCATAAGGCAGAAGCTTCCTGAAGGATTTCTTTTTTGCAAGTTGAGGAGTTGCTGGAGCCATTCCATGAGAAATTTCCAGCTGTTAAAAGGGCAGCATTAAACTACTCAGTGCAGTTCAACTGTTGGACTATTTCCCGTCTTTTCTTTGTCTTTCTCAAGAGCAGATGAAGCTGTTCTCAGTTTACTATCAGGAGGAAAAACAGAGAGGGTAAGAAATAGTGGAGCCATAAAAGTGAGAGAAATCTGAGGAAAGGGGTAAAATCACTATAATGCCACAATCCCAATAGTTAACTATTTTCATTTTTGCATATTTTAATTCTAACCTGAAGTCAATATTATTTGGCTGATAGTGATGTATATATATCAAACTTAAGGTTTAATTGTCTAACCATATATTCTGTAAGTTTTTATTTAAATTCCAGTTAAGTAACATACAGTGTTAGCTAATATTAGTTTCAGGTGTACAATATAGTGATTCAACACTTCTGCACAAACACTATGCTCATTGCAACAGTACACTCTTTTTTTTTTTTTTTTTAAAGATTATATTTATTTGATAGAGAGAGACACAGCGAGAGAGGGAACACAATTAAGGGGAGAGGGAGAGGGAGAAGCAGGCCTCCTGCCAAGCAGGGAGACCGATGCATGGCAGGATCCCAGGACCCTGGGATCATGACCTGAGCCAAAGGCAGATGCTTACCTGACTGAGCCACCCAGGTGCCCACCCCCCCCCATCACTTATTTAACCCATTCCTCTGCCCACCTCCCCTCTGGTAACCATCAGTTTGTTCTCTACAGTTATGTCTCACCATATTTTAACACAGAGCTCTCAGTTTCCTTATTTTATACTGGTTTACTATGTTCCTTTGAAAGTATGATGATGTAACATGATTTATGAGCAAATGTTACATTTTTAGCTTCAGAATCAATGATATTTTTAAGTGGCACACACACACTATATTCGTTTCATATACTTATCTCACTTCAAAAATAACAACAATAATCAGCACTTATGGAGAGGCCACGTTGTGGTGAGCTCTGTTCTAGGACTTGAGATATGTTTGGGAAGAAAACAGACAACATCCTCTTTTTCTCGTAGGGAAAGGTAGGTGATAACAAAGCTGGATGACACAATGCTTCTGGGCTCTATGTATTTCATGCGTATTAACTCGGTTCACTCTCTTAACAATGCTGTGAAGCAGATAACCGTTGTCATCTCTGTTTCCTAGGAGAGGAGAGTAGTGAACCAAGAGGCTCAGTTACTTGCTGAAGGTCTTGGTGACCTTAGGGCCAGGATTTGTGACTCCGTGGGCTGCATGCTTCACAGCAATGCTATTCTGCCTCAGCTCCATAATCAGCTCATTTCTACTTATTCTGCTGATGCAAGTAATCAAAAGTCTCTCTTTCTTTCTTTTCTTTTTTTTTTTTTTTTTAAGATTTTACCTTTTCATTTGAGAGAAAGAGAGGGAGAGGGATAAGTAGGCTCCCCGCTGAGCAGGGAGCCCGATGCAGGGCTTGATCCCAGGACCCTGAGATCATGACCTGAGCCGAAGGCATACGCTTAACTAACTGAGCCACCCAGGCCCCCCATCAAAAGTCTTTCTTTTCTCAAATATTTAAAATTTTTACCTCAAATATTTAATATTTCTCTACAAGGTATTGGATAAGTATCATTGCCAACGCTTTCCATTTACAAAACACTCACTGTGTGCCTGGTACTTCAGTTAGCTGAGGAAAATAAGATGGAATCTTTGGTTTTGTGTACTTGCAAAGATTTTGCTTCAGAATAAAAGGGCAATTAGATAATATTTATAACCTCAAATTAGAAAGGGATACAGTGAAGTAGTTCTCAATCCCCTTTGCACTTTAGAATCACCTAGAGGGGTTTTAAAATATGACACCTGGCTCCCTCTTCCAGGGATTCTGACTCAGTTGGTCTCCAGTGGGTTAAGATATAAGTATTTAGCTAGTATGATCATCTGGCAAAGTTATAGAATATTTAAAATCCAAACACTTTAAATCATAGTCATTGTGAGAAGCATAGTTTGAATCAGACCGACCTGGATTAAATCCCATGCCTGCCACTCTCTAGCTATCTGGTTAAGGGTGATGGTTTAAGTTTTTGTGTGGGAGGAAAAATTCTCCTCTGGTCTCTTGGGATCCGCAGTTGCGTCTGACAACTAAACTGACATGGGACTGGCTCACAGGAGAAGAGCAGACAGATTTTATTAAATTTTTACAAGTGCATGAGAGCCCTCACAGAAAAATGCAGATGCAAGACGTGACCAGAACAGGAAGCGTTTAGACCTCTTGGACAAAGATACCATAAATTTGTGAAAAATAACTTGACAAGGGGGTTTGGTGAGGGGCAGGAAGTTGTGGGGAAGTGGTTAGGAGATAAGAGACGAGGAAACCAGGGGAAGATAAGGGTATTTAGTAAGTTTGTTTGTACAGACCTGTTTCTGTGCTGACTCCCAGTCTTCTGGTGATAAGGATGTTCTTCTCTTCCTGGTAGGGAGGGTACTTTTCTCAGGGGAAATTTTGTGGTTTTGTTTTTAGGTAGAATAGGGTAGATCAGAAAGTCCTTCCTGTATCTGCTGTTTCTCAAATGCTTTCAGCTCAAAATAATCAATAGCCCCAAGCAGCATAATTTGGATGGCAGGTCCTGAACGCCTTCCTTTCTGAATCTGAGCTTCTCTTTTCTCATCTATAAAATGGAAATAATTATTTACCTCTTAGAATTGTTTTTGTAAGAATTAAAGAGAATATGCGTGAAAATAATTTTCACAGTCCTGGCATCAAGTGTGCCTAATTAGTGGTTACTTTTTTTCTTTAAGATTTTATTAATTTATTTGAGAAAGAGTGACAGAGATAGCGACAGAGATAGCTAGAGAGAGCACGAGCAAGGAGAATAGGGATCCTGATGTGGGGCTCAATTCCAGGACCCTGGGATCATGACCTGAGCCAAGGGCAGATGCTTAACGGACTGAGCTGCCCAGGCACCCCTAGTGGTTTTATCCATTCATGAGTTAATTCACTCAGCAAATACTTGGTGAGCAAGTACCGTGTTCTAGGCATTATTCTAGGTTCTAGGCATTATTCTAGGTGCCGAGGATACAGCGTTGAGTAGAACTGACAAGGGTCTTGCCCTCAAAGTGCTATTTGGATCTTTTATTTTAGCATGAAAAAAATGTGTTTAAATGTGTTTAATCTCATGGTACTTCTATTCTACCTTATAATAGGCCATCTGAACTTGGGATCCCATCCTTCCCTGTCCTCAGAGGGCACACTCCATTGGTTGTCCCCTCTTTTCTCTCTCTACAGGCTCTTTGTCATATTCATGGGAACGTGATCATTTTCTTTTTCATATTAAAAAAAAATCCTTGAATCAAACCCTTTGGCTTCAAGTTATCCAATATTTATTGCCTTAGCATCTTGCTCCTTTTGCTTTACAGGCAAGTACAGGTATTGCTGGCCCTCACTGTCTCCACTCTGTCTACTTGATCCCTTCTATTCCTCCTGCACTTTGAGTTTCTGTCTCCATTAAAGTTACACTGTTGCGGGGCGCCTGGGTGGCTCAGTGGGTTAAGCCGCTGCCTTCGGCTCAGGTCATGATCTCAGGGTCCTGGGATCCAGTCCCGCATCAGGCTCTCTGCTCAGCGGGGAGCCTGCTTCCTCCTCTCTCTCTGCCTGCCTCTTTGCCTACTTGTAATCTCTCTCTGTCAAATAAATAAATAAAATCTTAAAAAAATAAGTTACACTGTTGCATTTAGGCCTTTGCACATATGGTCTGCACTCTCCCACCACTGCCCCCAATTTGGCTCAGCTTAAATGTGCCTTCTTCTTGGAAGCTTTCCCCCTGACTCTTCAAGATTGGGATAGATACCCTCTCTGTGATTCTGTAGAAGGGTGGGCCTCCCCTTCCCCTGCAATGTGGTGCTTACACTGATTTTTTCTGTATCCTATATTGGCCAAGTAAAGTCATTGAGGTCAGGACCTTGTCACATTCATTGCCACCGTTCTCCTCCTTGGATGGTATTTGATACATAGCAAGGTGCTAAATCATATTTTTAAATGAGTGAGGGGGGGGGCCTAGGTGGCGGAGTGGCGGAGTTGGTTAAGTATCCGACTCTTGATCTCAGCTCAGGACTTGATCTCAGGGTTGTGAGTTCAAGCCTCTCACTGAGCTCCATGCTTGGTGTGGGGCCTACTTAAAAAAAAAAAAGAATCAATACATGAGTAATTGAAATAATATTAAATATTATAATATAATAATATCCCTATTAAATAATAACATTTTTAGGGTTCAACAATGTGTCTTCATCTTTATAATTGGGATTTCCTCACAGAGTCAGCATTTAGTAGAAATTTGAATAGAATGGAGTATACTTAAAGTATACTTTTTCTGAATGTAAAACTAGGGCCCAATTTAAGATAAGAATTCTAGAAGTGAGTCAATGACCTTTGAAGTTAGCATTCTGTAGAATCTGAACCTGGAATTTTAAAATATGTCATCAGGAACCTCAAATGTTCCCTAGCCATCAACCCGCCTGAATTCATGTACTACTCTTCTGCTCATTTCTCCTAGTAAAGTGATCCCAAGCTTATCCCACCTTCTTCTTTCCTCTTCCTTTATCTTTAGCATAGACGTGCTTCTTGCTTACAGATCTATAAGCACGTTAAACCACGAGGTAGGGTAAAAAAGCAAGCAGTGTGATGTTGTGAAAAGTGCTTGCCAGTTAGAGTCAGGAGACACTGGTTGTGTTCCTGTCTGTTATAACCTTACTGGAGACTTTGTCTCTTTAGCTGTGATGGGGAAAATACCTTCCCTATCTAATTCACCAAGTTTTTGTAGGATCAAATGAGTTAACGTAGGTGAAAAGGCTTTTGTGACTTGTATGCGCTGCACAGAGTAAAAGTAAAATCTCTCAATGGATCTTAAATACATGCTATAGTGTAATAGCTCCCTAGTGAGTGGAATCTGCAAAGAGGTAAGAGAGTGCTCCAGTATAGAGAAGTACAGAAATCTAAGGGTTATTTATTTGGGAAACGGGATGCTGGACCTGTTTCCCAGCATGGAATTAGATAAAGGTTTTGGTTTTGCATCGCATCAGCTTCACATCAGACTGTTATGCTGAAAATCTGGGGTGATTCCATCCAAAAAGCCCGGTGTGCTATCAATCAAGAATAAAAAAACGTGGGGCACCTGGGTGGCTCAGTGGGTTAAGCCTCTGCCTTCGGCTCAGGTCATGATCTCAGGGTCCTGGGATAGAGCCCCGCATCAGGCTCTCTGCTCTGCAGGGAGCCTGCTTGCCCCCATTCCCCCACCGCCTGCCTCTCTGACTACTTGTAATCTCTGTCAAATAAATAAATAAAATCTTAAAAAAAAGAATAAAAAACAATTGATCTAAGAAGGAAACGACATGATATATTGGTGTCTGATAACTGGAAATAACAAAGTTTTATTCCTCCATGAAATCTGATTGGCTCCGATTAATCTAGAAGCACAAGATACAGATGAATACCAAGCAATTGAGTTCCTTTTAAATAGACAGCTACCAGTGAATGTTTCAAACTGCAGGCACCGTGGCAGATCTATGGTTTGCCCATTTCTTAGTTTGGGGATGTATTTTCCCTTGCAGATGTTAGTTACTTGCTTTCCACAATAGAAAGGCTTTACATTGTCATCTTCCAATTGGTAGCCTGAGCATCAAGGGGAGCCCGAGGAATGGTAGAATGCAGACTCTCAGCCCCACCCCAGACCTATGGAACCAGAGTCTGCATTTTAACAGGATCCCTGGGATTGAGTGCATTTAAGTTTAAAGCATCCTGCTTTAAGGGCCACTTAATCATTTTTCAAATGGAAAAACAACAACAAAAAAATCTGTTCTTTAAGGGTGATTCCCTCTCCTGGAGGCAGTGCTCAGATGAGAAACAAAGGCTTCCGGAGGGCTGGCAGGTTCCCGTTTCACTCTCCACCTCACAGCCTGATTCTTGGGCTTTTTTGGCTGTGAGGCTTTGGGCAAGTTACTGAACTTCTCTGAGTCTGTTCCCCCATCAGTAAAATGGAGATGATAGCAACGTCTACCTCACGGAACCGTGAGGATAACTCAAATCGGAAAATCTCTGAGCGCTCCATGCAAGGTAAAGCACAATTCACAGGTAAAATTTTATTATTCGTAAGTTGGAAGGCAGGCAAGGTTCTGCATAATTTAAAGTAGCAGTAAGTTTTTTATGGCACAAAGAAGCAGATTGCTATTTGTATCTCTGAAAACCATCATGACTTGACAGTAATGTTTAGAAAGCAGTTTCTTATTTTTCCTTCTAATCTTTCATATTTTCCACTGAAAGAAATTATATAAATTGCACAGCAGAGGCACTCCTCTAGTCGTTGTTATTTAATCATCTTGTAGGTTAGACTGACCTGTTATTATGAATTTGGTGAACCAGGGCCAAATTCAACCTTTGGAACAGGCACACACAGACGTAACTCAAGAACCTGACTCACTGACCTACTTTCTCCATCAACAAACAGTAGAATACCCGATTACTTAGTTTTTTGCTCCATCTAGTGGCCACACACGGTTCAATTTTGGGTTGCAGAAAAAACATTGGGAATTCTAGTTCCATATTTTAACTCAAATACATTTAACTTCTCATCATTCAAAAGAGATGATCCAATGTACACATTTTTCATGCTCTTTGTTATATTTGAAACAATAGTCTCAGGAGTCTTGGACCTGGTCAGAAAGTTGGAGACCTTCCTAATCAGAACAGGAAGATTGGAGTCATCTTTGATGCTTCCCTCATAAGATACATCCATTCTGTCATCAACCCCTAAAGATTTATTTAATTCTTATCAACATTATCCAGCCACACGTACTTTTTTAAACCTTCCCTGTGGGACAGTTTGCTTTAGTGGAGGACGGTACTGGACACTCCTCCAGACTCTAGATTTTGGGTACCGGGGGCCTTGCTCCCTTGTTGTGCCTGGGAGAGGATTGGCTAGAGGTGCACCCAGAGTGAAGAGGCCTGAGCAATAGGATTTCCACCCTAATAAAAGGGGTGTCTTTCTCCCACAGTGTGACCAATGATCAGTAGAGAGCTGAAGGAGCCATGTCAAGGAACAGTAAATCTCAAGGCAGTGAGGACTACAGAGATGCTGGCATATACTTTGTCTCAGTTTCTGACACTCTAAAATTATTAATTTTGGAATTAATTAATGCTTGCCTCCTGAAGAAATACCTAAAGCTGCCTTTGAAGATCTCAGTGCTCTTATCAGTGATTTCGTACTAATGACTGCATGTCTGAGTTCTTTAGAACAGACTTTTAGGCTGAAGAGTGTACCAGGTAAATTTCTCTTTAAAGGGCTTTGGGAACTGTATTACGCTAAGCAAAATAAGTCAGTCAGAGAAAGACAAGTCTCATATCATCTCACTCGTAAGTGGAATTTAAGAAACAAAACAGATGAACACATGGGAAAGGGGCGGGGAGAGGGAAACAAACCATAAGAGAATCTTAACCGTAGAGAATGAACTGAGAGGGTTGAGAGAGAGGTGGGTGGGGGATGGGATAGATGAGTGACGGGTATTAAGGACGGCACTTGTTAGGATGAGCACTGAGTATGAGAGTGATGAAACACTGAATTCTATGCCTGAAACCAGTATTACACTGTAGGTTAACTAACTAGAATTTGAATAAAAATTTGAAAAAAAATTAGAAGGGCTTGGGAAAAGTTGTCTGCATTTTTACTACGGTGAGGGACTTTGGTTCAGAGGACACTGGCTCCAAGAGCCTTAGATCCAGAGGTTCAGAGGACACTGGCTCCAAGAGCCTTAGATCCAGAAAGTTTGGGTTGGAACAAGGGGAGACCCAGGTTTTGGGAGGTCTTTATGTTAGTTTCCTAGGGCTGTTATAAAAAAGTATCTTAAACCGAGTGGATTAAAACAACAAATGTACTGTCTTACAATTGGAGGCTATAAGTCCGAAATCAAGTTGTAGGCAGGGTCATGCCCTCTCTGACAGCCCCAGAGGAGAATTTTCCTTGCTTCTTCTAGCTTCTGGTATCTGATGGCAATCTTTGGTATTCCTTTGCTTATAGACACATCCCTCTAGTCACGTGCCTGTCTTCACCCTGTGTCTCCACATCCACTTCCTTCTGTGCAAACCTGTCTCTATGTCCAAATTTCCCCTTATCACAAGACACCAGTCCTATTGAATTAGGGTCCACCCTAATGACCGAATTTTAACTTGATTACCTCTATAAAGATCCTATTTCCAAATAAGGTCGAATTCTGAAGTACTAAATATTTGGACTTCAACATATCTCTTTGTTTGCCCACAATTAAACTAATAACGAGCCTGAATTTATACAACTTAAATGGTCCTCTTAACTATTAAAAATATAGGGGCATCTGCCTGGCTCAGTTGGAAGAGCAGGCAACTCTTGATCTTGGGGTTGTGAGTTCAAGCCCCATGTTGGGTGTGGAGATTACTTAAAAATAAAAGTCTTAAAAAAAGATTAAAAATACAAAACGACAAATACCTAATTAGGCCTTGGAAGGAGCTTGTATGAATAAGAAATTTCACAGTACAACCTCTTACGGTTTACAACATTAGAGTAGCTGTTGGTGGGTATGAATTTGACTGCAAACAAGTCATATTGTACCCACATTTAACTCATAGGAACTTACCTGTACCTGTGTAGGCCCACAGGAGAGAGAGAGAGGCTACTCATTGTTCTTCCTGAACCTATGCCCTGGAGGAAGAAGTGAAGCTCAGAGAGGAGACTCTGGCTGGGAAAAGTGTGAGTCTATTGTTCAAAGATTGCTGTCGTGTACATGACCCTGAACACCAGTCAGTGACTTCATTTGTTGCTCAAATGAAGAAAGAGCAGTGGAGGACAGTCCGGAGTTTGGCTTCTTTTGCCCCATATCCTGAGTTTAGAACCCAAACCTCTATTTGAGATGTGGCCCATGTTCCTCTTTGGCTCAAGCTTAACTCAACATGGTCTCTTTCTGAATTTCTCCTATGTACTATAGCTGGTAAAGTACAAGCAGGAGGTGGAGGTTGGTGGGTCACCAGAATGAAAAAGGGAGCCAGGCACGGGGCATCAACTTAGTCCCTGCAAGCTAGGGAAGATGGGAATTGATAAAAAAAAGGGAGTATTTCTCACTGACATTTTGCTAGCTTCTGAATAGGAGCATCCTGATGGGCTGGCTGTCGGAATGAATGGAACTGGCCCTTCATCAGCCATTCACAGAGATGTGTGCAGCAGGACACTGGACTCTAATGCAAGGCTTGAGGGGGCACTGCTCTGTCTCAGAGGAGTGCTTCTGTAATAGTCTTTAATAGTCCAGTGAGGCATATACACTTACTGGGGAAAAAATGAGGAATAAAATCTTCTGTCAACCCAGGAAATCCTCTCCACAAGTGCAGAAAAGAAAGAACACAGTTTTACCATTGGATACACATTAAACCAGACTGCAATTAGGACACAGGTATTCCTTTAATGAGACTGCAAAAAGAAAAAAAACTCACCCTTTTCTATAGACAAACACATAGACTATATAGATTACATATTCCCAAGATAAATGGTAACCAGTGGTTACGTAAGGAGGACTTGGCAGTACCGTTTGTTATACATTCTTTCTTAGTTCTTTCTAAATTCATTTGGTAATGGGCATGGCCACTTGTGTCAGTTATTTGCCATTGTTTGAAAGAAAAACAAATTTTTTTAAAAAAGATTTTATGTATTTGTTAGAGAGAGAGCGAGCGAGAGAGTGCGCGCACACAAGCAGGGGGAGTGGGAGGCAAAAGGAGAGGGAGAAGCAGGCTCTGCCCTGAGTAGGGAGTCCCAGGGAAGGTGCTCAATCCCATCATGATCACGATGGACCCCGGGATCACAACCGGAGCAGAAGGCAGATGCGTAAGCAATTGAACCACCCAGGATGACTGAGCCACCTAGACAATCCCCTAAACAAACCTTTCTCTAACTCTTTGACTTGCAGGTAGTTACAGCTTAGAACAGGTCACCTTAGGCTAAATTCCCCTGGTGACAGGAAGATAAGAGTGCTATCTTCCTTCTTGTTTACTGAGATGGCTACTAGGACCTAAGGAAAAACATTCCTGCTTGGTTAGACCGGCAAAAGGCCGATTTAGCTGTTAAAAAGATTTATACACCCATCAAAGTGATGAGGGAGAATTTACAAACGGAAGCTTTTTGAAGAGAATGTTCTAGGAAAAGGCAAGGGGGAAAAGTTCTCTGCTTTTTGTCAACAGGGAAAATTCAATCTTATTTTTAGTTAGTTATACATTTCCTTATTGGCAAAATGGATGTTTGAGGGAAGAATTCACCCATGAAGAAGCGATAAAGAGGAGGCCAAGACCTATTTATGAGGGTAGGTTGGGAGTTCTAGAAAACCAGGGAGGTGTCATGTTGGTCCTTCTGTGGGCATCTATTTTTCCTCTTGTGGAAAAGCAGAGATGTGGGATTAGGAGTGATATAGACAGAAATACAAGAGAAAAACATCAAGAGAAAGATTCCTGTTAGTAAGAAATTGCCCAGTGACTTGGATGCCACTTTCCTACTCTACTGTCTTTTGTGGGGCAGAAGGGAGCCATGAGGTCCTTTTGCTCTATGGGCACTAAGGATGGAGAGGTCATGAACGATAATGATGTAAAACTTAAGCACACACTGATGACTTACAACCAATTACAGCTGCTCATGGGTGGCATGAAGCCTCTGGGAAGCTCTCCCTGTGCCTAGGACTGTGTGTGTGTGAGGGGGATGCTTTCCAAGGGGAGTCATCCCCAGAGAGGGAAAATGAGATATTATCACAGGATTCGGTTCACCTTTTCCATCCCTAGAGATTTGGGGGATTGAACACTTCACCCCTCTGGGCAGGGTATCCATTTTACTTTGTCAGCAGGGAAGAGAATTATTTAGATACACTGCTGGTCGGTGAGGAAACCCTTATCTTGTCCTGTCAGGAGAAGTGTGACACATTTACAAAAAGGTCTCAGTAGTTGTAACAGCAGGGCAGACCAGGAGTGAGACCGAACTCAGGACCTCTTTGTTTATGGGAGAATTCTGAGTCTTACTGAGAGGGTCCAGGCATTCAGGGGCTGAGCTGTTCCTTAAGTTTCCCACCTACCCACTTTAAAGTATACGCCACCCACCCACTAAACTCACAATCTTACAATTCAAATATAGTATTGGTCTTAATTTTTCCATTATCCAGTTTTATGTTTAAAACTTTAGTAATTACAGAAAGTCTTATTACAGGACGGAGTTTATAAAACGTTCCCAATCACTCCTGTTTAACTCGAAGGGTAAGACCATTTGTTCGGTAAGGCAACACCCCTTTGTGTTCCTGCCTTTGCCAATTATACACGTTAGTAACTTTGAGACACGGAGCCCCTGATGCCCCCCAGTACTCGGAAAATTTGCTCCAGAAATGTACAAACAAAACTCTAGAAAACCATTTTGGGATTAATTTCAGATACTTCAAGGATCCTTACAAGTACCCCCCCCCCCCCGCCCCCAAAGAGAAAGTCATTTCTGGCATTCCAACTTCTCGCCCTTAGAATGTCTCTAAAGCTTGTTTCCCTGATCCATGTCAAGGAAAACTTCCCAAATTTCAGCTCAAACTCAGATCCTGCCGGGACGCCAAGCTGGGCAGAAAAAAGGGCGATCAGGCTCTAGATCGTTAACAGTGGTGGGAAGGACACTTTCATCACTAAAACAGATGCTTTTGTGGAAGCTGCGGATCAGTCTACGCCTGGAAAGAGGGCTGGCTTCTCTACATCTTCAGGGGTGTCTATCTGCTGACTAGGGAAGAATACAAAATACGTGTCATTTGCGGGAACCGGTACGAGGCCACCCGCGCTTGCGCGAAGCCGTCCTAAGGGCGAGCGAGAGTTCTCGGTGGGGCGGGGCAATGGAAGACGCGCCCCTCCCACTCGCCGTGGCTTTAACTCCCTCCCGTCCCTCTGAACGAGCATCTCCGTCTTTCCCTCTGACCTCGGAAAGAAGGGGGCGGGGCCTTTAGGGGCGGAAGTAGCAGTGCATTGTGGGCTCTCTTAGAGTGGTAGAGTTGATCCTGAATGAAAGTGGCGCGCCGCCTCTGACGTTTCCCGGGCAGGAGCTGCTGGGATTTCGACCCCTGCCGGGATTCGGGTGCCTCGGACCCTCGGTACGGAGCCGACCGCGAGGAGGCGGCGGCGTTGGCGCGGCGAACGTTGGTGGAGGGGGCGCCTCTGCGCGGCCCCGAGACATGGCTCATAACAAGATCCCACCACGGTGGCTGAACTGTCCGCGGCGCGGCCAGCCGGTGGCAGGTAACCCGGACGGGGGTGGTGGTCGAGTCCCTGCATATCCGCGGGCCCGTGGGTGGGCCGTGTGAGGGGCGCAGCTTTCGTGGGGATCCGTGCTTGTTAGTGGTATTTCAGGACCGAGATGTGCTCGGTCGGACGAAGCTTCGTGGTTGAGTGTTTGGGAAAGTGATTGGAGGGGTGGGCCGGTGGGTGGGGGCACGTGTCACTCTCCAGGACGACTAAGTATTGCGAACGCGAAAGTAGACAGGAGGTTTGGGTAGCGGGAGCTGGGGGCCCAAGAGCACAGCGGGCATTACTTTGAAGCTTAGAAGTTTAGGAACCTTCCAGGTTTCTCGGATGGGGAAGGGACAAGTGTCAGTCCTGAGATGGAGGGCTCGAGAGGAGAGGGAAGTTTCCCAGTGCTGAAATGGATCGACACTGACTGGAGTTTGGTTTTTAAAAACGATTTTGTTGTGAATTTTTGCGTCTTCATTGAGTTTGACACACAACAAACCTTAAAGTGCTGTGTGAGAAATGCCGCATACACAGACACACTTCCAGTGAAACACCCATGAAACCATCACTACAATCAAAACAGTGAACATAACCATCACCTCTCAAGAGTTTCGACTGCCCCCTGTAATCCCTTCCTCCTCAGGCAATCTCTTACATGCTTTCTGTCATAGATTAGTTTGCATTTTCTATACTTAAAAAAAAATGGAATCATACAGTGCATTCACTTGTTTTGGGGGGAAGGTCTCTGTATTCTTTTGCTCAGCATTGTTATTTTGAGATTTATCCAAGTTCTTGTATGTTTGTATGTGCATCCCTTTTTATTGCACATACAAACAGTAGTAGTCCATTGTTAATGGATGCAGCACATTTGTTTATCCATACACTCACTGATAGTCATTTAGGTTGTTTGCAGTTTTTGGCTATTACAAATTAACCTGCTATGAACATTCCTGTACAGTAATTTGTATGGATATATGCTTTCATTTCTCTTGTGTCAGTTTCTAGGAGAGGAAAGGATCATATGGTAGGTGTATGTTTAACCTTTTAAAAAAATGTCAAACTCTTTTTAAAAGCCATAGCATTTTACATTCCCACCATTAATGTCTGAGAGTTCTGTTTAGTTCATATCCTCTCCAAGGCTTGGTATGGTCAGTCTTTTTAATTTTACCCACGATAATAGGTATTTAGTTATATTGTGGTTTGTGGTGTATGTGAGCTTCTTGGCAATTCACATATCTTCTGTGAGATGTCCAGATCGTGTACTGATTTTTTAATTGGGTTTTTATCTTATTGTTCAATTGTTAGACTTCTTTATATATTGTAAATACAAATTGTATGTTGGATATATGCTTAAATTTTTTTTTCTCCCGTCTGTGGCTTGGTTTTTCATTTTCTTAACACTGTGTTTTTGAGGAGTGAATGATTTACATTTGAACTACAACTTGCTGCTGATTCTAGAAGGTATTTTGCAACAAAAATTAAAGGGTTTTGTAGTGAACTATGATTACATGTTATGTATATATCTATAGTATGTCTTACTAGTTATTTGAAATTGTTGAAAGAGTCCTTTTTTATTTTTTTTAAAGATTTTTTTTTAATTTTTAAAAAAAATTTAATTTTTTGTTTTTTTATAAACATATAATGTATTATTAGCCCCAGGGGTACAGCTGTGTGAGTCGCCAGGTTTACACACTTCACAGCACTCACCATAGCACATACTGTCCTCAATGTTCATAACTCCACCACTCTCTCCTTACCTGCCTCTCCCCGGCCATTCTCAGTTTGTTTTGTGACATTAAGAGTCTCTTATGGTTTGTCAAGATTTTTTTTTTTTAAATTCATTTAAGAGAGAGGGAGAGACAGAGACAGAGCACAAGCTAGGGGAGAGGCAGAAGCAGACTCCCTGCTGAGCTGGGAGCCCGATGTGTGGGACTTGATTCCAGAACCTGGAGATCATGACCTGAGACCAAGGCAGACGCTTAACTGAGCCACCTAGGTGTCCCAAGAACCCTTTTAAAATTCAGGTTCCTAATTCTCCTGCTTTGTCAGGGTTTTTTTTTTTCCCCACATTTTACATAAAATCCTTAGTAAGTAGAGCCATATCAATGATGGCTAAAAATAATACTGAAAGATAACCTAAGCAAGTCTTAGGGTGAGGAAATGTCTTTAATGAAAAATGAAAAAATTTTCTTCATGCTCTAACCATTTTTTAAAAAAGATTTATTAGAGAGAGAGAGTACATACAAGCAAGGGGAGGGGCAGAGAATCTCAAGCAGCCTCTGACTCCCTCCTGAATGCAGAGCTTGGTGTAGAACTCAATCTCACCATCCTGAGGTTATGACCTGAGCTGAAATCAAGAGGTGGTTGCTTAAGTGACTGTGCCATTTAGACACTCCTGCTCTAACCTTTTTTTTTTTTTTTTTAAAGAGTTTATTTATTTGACAGAGAGAGAAAAATCACAACTAGGCAGAGAGGCAGGCAGATCCCAGGTGCTTGATCCCAGGACCCTGAGATCATGACTTGAGCCAAAGGCAGAGGCTTAACCCACTGAGCCACCCAGGTGCCACAACTCTAACCGTTTTTATATGCATTTTCACTTGTAATAAAAGCAGTTGTTCTTGGTAATCATTGTACTTATTCAAATTAATTGGTCACAGTTCTTTACATTTTTCTTTATAGGCCGTTTTGACTTTTCTCCCCTTACCATCTCTAACTTTGTAGTGAATCCTTTCTTTATTACATGTGGCTTTTTTCTATGGAGTTATGGAAAAGCCTCTAGATTTAGATCAGTGGCTTCTTCTTCTTCTTCTTCTTTTTTTTTTTTTAAAGATTTTATTTATTATTATTTGTCAGGGAGAGAGAGAGAGTGAGTGCCGGCACACAAGTAGGGAGAGCAGCAAGCTCCCGGCTGAACAAGGAGTCTGATGTGGAACTCAACAGGACACTGGGATCATGACCTGAGCTGAAGGCAGATGCTAAACCAACTGAGCCACCCAGGGATCCCAGATGTATGGTTTCTTTTCTAGCTTGGAGCATGTTTCCTGGATTCTTTCACTAGAATTATCTGCTACGCTGATTTGTGAGAAAAACAAGATCATAAAGTTCTTGCCAAAGTGATTATTTTTTAATTTGGAGTTAGAAAAATTGTTTAAATATCAGAGTTCTAATGTAATGTGCAGGCTGGCAGTGACAAAGATCAGAACACTGACTTATTGTTAAATAGAACAAGTGTGGCACTGACTTGGGGTAGATAGCAGCAGGTAAGGTGCTGACTTCCAGGTAGCTTTAGGTCTCTCTCAGAAATAGAGTTGTGTGCCTTTTTTTCTCCCTCTGCTGGGAATTAAGGGCCAGGAATTAAGCTTTTCCTTATTATTGTATTGGAATATTTTGGCTTCCCAAAATTAGACTCTTTAATTATTGTGGTTCGGTGAGATACTAAGCTCATCTATCAGATTAACTATGATCCATGGACAGAACCCTAGGCCTCCTGATAATTGAGCTGGATTTTTACTAGTAATCAGTATTGCTTTGGTTGTGATGCTTATTAGAAAGTACAGTGAACACAATGTACAATTCTTTTTTTTTTTTTTTTAAAGATTTTATTTACTTATTTGACAGACAGAGATTACAAGTAGGCGGAGAGGCGGGCAGAGAGAGAGAGGAGGAAGCAGGCTCCCTACTGAGCAGAGACCCCGATGTGGGGCTCAATCCCAGGACCTTGAGATCATGACCTGAGCTGAAGGCAGAGGCTTTAAAACCCACTGAGCCACCTAGGCGCTCCACAATGTATGATTCTTGATAAGTTTCTGTAAATTTCCCTTAAAGTTCTGTCTCTGCCTCTCCTAGGAGTGTTCATACCGCATTGTATATTTTGGAAATGCAGGTTCGCAATGTTTTACAGTAGGTGGAGTAAAAAATACTAGTTATATTCTTGCAACTTTAGTGAAAAATAAGGAGTAATTCACATTCTACTTTCTACCTCCTATTTTCTTTTTCTTTCTTTCTTTTTTTTTTTTAAGATTTTTAAATTTATTTGACAGAGAGATAGAGATCACAAGTAGGCAGAGAGGTAGGCAGAGAGAGAGGGGGAAGCAGGCTCCCTGCTGGGCAGAGAAACCGATGTGGGGATCAATCCCAGGACCCTGAGATCATGACCTGAGCCAAAGGCAGAGGCTTAAACTCACTGAAGTAATCCATGCTTATTGTATAATTTCCTTAGTATTTGGCGTATTTAGGAAAATGTGTTATGGCTGTTTACATTTTCTCAATGTGAACATTAGGATACATCTCAGTAGTATTAGATTTCATAATTTTCCTGAATCAGAAAGAAGATGGTACTAATTATATATATAATCTGTTCCACTATGAAGTTACTTTCTCTGATTAAATCAGACTTCCAGTGAGGGAGAGCTCCTGGAGATAGGGCCAAGTTTTATTTTTGAAAAATTATTTTATTCACCTTATGAGTGATAGATTTTAGGGGAACACTTTGAAAAAACAAGAATTCTCATTTCTTAAAGGGAGATTATTCAACATAAAATTACTGTGCTTACTATGTGTGAAGAACTTACTTGAAACTAACTGTAGGAATGTAATATGAAACAGTATTGTGATAGGGATGGTGACTTTGGAGTCATTTTACCAGCAAATACTTGAGAGTCTTTGTGTTAGAGTACTTTGTGTTAGTCCTTAGGGCTAGGGAGATGACTTAGACATAGTTTATGGTGTCAGCCATCTGCTTTGTGGTGAAATTTTTCTTTGCAAGCTCTGAGCTGTATAGGTTTAGGCCCAAAGAAGTCAGGTGGTTGAGTTTATTGAGGTCTGGTTTTTTCTAGGTTAAGTATGGCTGAGTGATATGCAGGATCAGGGAGGTTAAGGGTATTTAGTGGGACTGACCATGGTGATCAGCTGTGGACTTTTTAACATTGGATAAGGAAAGTGAAGCCTGGAGGAGCTGATGGAAACAGGATTGTGCCTCTGAGACAAAAGTGAGAAGGAGAGAGGGTCTAGTGGGAGAATCTTCTAATCTGTATTACTTACTTAATTATTATGTTTCTTGTTTATGGTTTATCTTTCCCCAATAGAGTGTAAGCTCTTTGAGAGCAGGGATTTTTTTTTTCAAAAGATTTTATTTTTATTTGAGAGAGAGAGAATGAGAGATAGCACATGAGCAGAGAGGGAGAGGGAGAAGAAGGCTCCCTGCTGAGCAGAGAGCCTGATGCGGGGCTCAATCCCAGGATCCTGGGATCATGACCAGAGCTGAAGGCAGGCGCTTAACCAACTGAGCCATCCAGGTGCCCCTGAGGACAGGGATTTTTATCTGGGTTTTTTTTTTTTTTTAATAAAGATTTTGTTTATTTATTTGACAGACAGAGATCACAAGTAGGCAGAGAGGCAGGCAGAGAGAGAGGAGGAATCAGGCTCCCTGCTGAGGAGAGAGCCCGATTCAGGGCTCGATCCTAGCACCCTGGGATCATGACCTGAGCTGAAGGCATAGGTTTTAACCCACTGAGCCACCCAGGTGCCCTTTTATCTGTTTTTTTTTTTTTTTTCCTTTTCACTAATGCATTTCATGTACCTAGAACAGTGCTTAGTACATAATGGGTACTCTTTAAATATTTATTAGATAAGCCAATGTAGTATAATAATTACTGTGAGTTGATGGTAGAGATGGTGAGAAGTGTATGATATGTTTTGAAGATAGATCTGAGAGGATTTGCTGATGGATTGAAAATGGGGTGTGAGAATGAAACTGAACTATTTCCTTACACCAAACACAAAAATAGACTCAAAGTGGATGAAAGACCTTAATGTGAGACAGGAATTCATCAAAATCCTTGAGGAGAACACAGGCAGCAACCTCTTCGACCTCAGCCGAAGCAACTTCTTCCTAGAAACATCGCAAAGGCAAGGGAAGCAGGGGAAAAAAATGGACTATTGGGACTTCTTCAAGATCAAAAGCTTTTGCACAGCAAAGGAAACAGTCAACAAAACCAAAAGATAACTGACAGAATGGGAGAAGATATTCACAAATGACATATCAGATAAAGGGCTAGTATCCAAAATATATAAAGAACTTATCAAACTCAACACGCAAAGAATAATCCAATCAAGAAATGGGCTCAAAATGTGAACAGACATTTCTGATGGCCAATAGACACATGAAAAAATGCTCAACATCACTCAGCATCAGGGAAATATGAATCAAAACCACAATGAGATACTGCCTCACACCAGTCAGAGTGGCTAAAATTAACAAGTCAGGAAACGACAGATGTTGGAGAGGATGCAGAGAAAGGGGAGCCCTCCTATACTGTTGGTGGGAATGCAAGCTGGTGCAGCCACTCTGAAAAACAGCATGGAGGTTCCTCAAAAAGCTGAAAATAGAACTACCTTACGACCTAGCAATGGCTCTACTGGGTATTTACCCTAAAGATACGAATGTAGTGATCCTAAGGGGCATGTGCACCCGAATGTTTATAGCAGCAATGTCCACAATAGCCAAACTATGGAAAGAACCTAGATGTCCATCAACAAATGAATGGATAAAGAAGAAGTGGTGTAAAGATTCAATGGAATACTATGCAGCCATCAAAAGAAATGAAATCTTGCCATTTGCAATGATGTGGATGGAACTAGAGGGTATTGTGCTGAGTGAAATAAGTCAATCAGAGAAAGACAGTTATCATATGATCTCCCTGATATGAGGAATTTGAGAGGCAGAGTGGAGGGTTTGGAAGGTAGGGAAGGAAAAATTGAAACAAGATGGAATCAGGAGGGAGACAAACCATAAGAGACTCTTAATCTCACAAAACAAACTGAGGGTTGCTGGGGGGAGGGGAGGTGTGAGAGGGTGGTTGTGATGTGGACATTGGGGAGGGAATGTGCTATGGTGAGTGCTGTAAAATGTGTAAGCCTGATGATTCACAGACCTGTACCCCTGGGGCAAATAATACATTATATGTTAATAAAAAATAATAAAAAAGAGAATTTCAGAAGTAAAAAAAAAAAAAAAAAAAAAAAAGAAAATGGGGTATGAGAAAAAGACAGGGGTCAAGGATAATGCCAAAGGGCTTGGCCTGAGCTACTGAAAAAATAGTGTTACAATTTGCTGAGATGAGGAAGACCATGAGAGGAGCACCTTTTAAGTGCTTGAATGTTGAGAGTTCAGTTTTGGAGATCAGGTCTGAGACATCTGTTAGACATCAACTACAGACTAAGTCACGTAGGCAGCTTGATATCTGAGCCTAGAGTTCAGGGAGAGGTTTGGACTGGAAGTGCACATTATGAGTCAGCAGCACATTCATGGCTTTTAAAGCTCTATGATGAGATGAGACACCAGGTGAGTGAGTGAATATTGATAGGACGTCCAAGGACAGAGCCCTAGGACAAAACATTGAAGGGTCAGGGAGATAAGGAGGAGCCCTTAAAGGAGGTTGAGAGGTAGAGGTCAGAGAAATGGGATGAAAACCAAGGGGTTGTAGTGCCAAAAAGCCAAGTAAAAAACTGATTTAAGAATTATAAATAAAATTGAATTAAAAGTGAACTTGGATTAAAAAGTGGGCAGTTCTTTGAGAACTGAGATTATCTATCTGATTTAGCAATGTGGAAGTTATTGGTTATCTTGGGTGGTTTGGTACATAAAATGTAAAACTTTATTTTTTTAATGATTTTATTTATCTGAGAGAGAGAGAGAGAGAGAGAGAGATGGAGAGGGAGAGTGGGAGAGAAAGATCATTAGCAGGGGGAGCGATAGAGGGAGAAGCAGACTCCCAACTCCCTACTGAGCAGGGAGCCTGATGTGGGACTTGATCCCAAGTCCCTGGGATCATGACCTGAGCTGAAGGGAGATGCTTAACTGACTGAGCCACCCAGGCACCCAAAACATAAAACTTAAAAAAATTATTTTTTATGAAATTCAGGTTAAAGTCTCTGGACAGATGTTAAGGTTTCACTCATGTTATTTTAGGTAGCTGTTTATTCCTACTGATATTATTGTGTTTTAAGATATAAATCAGTTAAAATAGTTGATTTTAAAATTGATTATATAAGGTATAATATACCTGTGCTTAGATATGATTCAGGAAAAAAAAGGGTCAAAAGGGTCAGTTGGTCTTGTTGAAATTATGATCACCGGTAGTGGTTTTAAGAGGGATTTTGATTAGCATGCTTCTCAGCATTGTCCCTATCCTGGACTGCAGGATAAAGTGCGTAAGATGGGGAAGGTTCCAACCTCATAGTGGGGTAGTATAATTAGGAATTTTAAGGACTGATTTAATGCATTCTATTATCAGTTTTCTAGTATTATATCTTTAAAAGCTTTAAGGCAATAACTTTTTTTTTTTTTTTTTTTAAAGATTTTTATTTATTTATTTGACAGAGAGAAATCACAAGTAGGCAGAGAGGCAGACAGAGAGAGAGAGAGGAGGAAGCAGGCTCCCTGCTGAGCAGAGAGCCCGATGCGGGACTCGATCCCAGGACCCTGAGATCATGACCTGAGCCGAAGGCAGCGGCTTAACCACTGAGCCACCCAGGCGCCCAAGGCAATAACTTTTTAATGTAGTAGTTTAAAACCTTAGTCCTTTTTTAAACAGCAATTTCTTAAAAATTTTAAAATTATTTTTACTTAAAATTTTTTTATTAATTAAGTATGGTTGATATACAGTGTTTTCATAGTTTCAGGTGTACAGTGCAGTGATTTGACTGTTTTGTAAATTAGTGCTCACTAGAATAAATGTAGTTAACCATCTGTCACCATACAATGTTATTACAATATTATTGACTCTATCCTATGCTGTACTTTTCATCTCTGTGACATACTTATTTCGTAACTGGAAGTTTGTACCTCTTAATCCACTTTACCTATTTTGTTCATACTTGCTCCCCAACTTAAGGAGTTTTTTTGGAAGTTCCATTCACTGGTAGTTTTTCTTTTGCTATTCTTTATTCTTTTTTTTTTTTTAAATACTTATTTTTCTATTTTAGAGGGAGGGAGAGAGAGTGCACTTGTGCTCTGGGGAGGAGCAGAAGGGGAGAGAGAAGGAGGGGGAAAGAATCTCAAGCAGACTCCCTGCTGAGCTTGGAGCCCCATATGGGTTTCGATCCTATGACCCCTGATATCATGACCTGAACTGAAACTGAGTTGGATGCTCACCTGACTGGGCCACCCAGGAGCTCCTTTCTTTTGCTATTCTATTTGATTGTCAATTTCTGGAATTTATATTGTCCTTAAAAAATTCTAAGGTGGGGGGCACCTGGGTGGCTCAGTGGGTTAAGCCGCTGCCTTCGGCTCAGGTCATGATCTCAGGGTCCTGGGATCAAGTCCCGCATCGGGCTCTCTGCTCAGCAGAGAGCCTGCTTCGCTCTCACTCTCTCTGCCTGCCTCTCTGCCTACTTGTGATCTCTGTAAAATAAATAAATAAAATATTAAAAAAAGGAATTCTAAGGTGGTACCTTTTAAAAGTGTAGTTTAGATTAAGAATTCTTCATGAACAGTTCCATTTAAAATGTTTTAAGAAAGTGATTTTGAGAATACCTAATTATAGTTTCAACATGGAAATTTTCTTTAATGAAAATTGTTGCCCATCTTAATGTTGTTTAGGAAGATTCTTACCTCTGAAGACAATGTTAGGACCAAGATATGATAGTCAAGTTGCTGAAGAAAATCGGTTCCATCCCAGTATGCTCTCAAATTATCTAAAGAGTCTGAAGGTAAGAAACAAAACATTTTGGATATTGTTTTAGTATGTTTTTATCCCTTTCTTGTTCTTCAGGTGGCTTTAAAAAAAAACTTCTTATTTTGAAATAATTTATTGACCAAAAGGAAGTTGCAAAAATTTTGCATAGAATTCTGTGAACCCGCCTCCCAGCTTTTCCTAATGGTGTTCCCAATGGTAACATCTTATATAATTGTAGTACAATATCAAAGCAGGAAATTGACATTTGTACAGTACTTTTGAATTGATTACAGACCTTGTTTAGTTTTTACCAATTTTTATATTCATTTGTGTGTATGTGTGTATAGTTCTCTGCAGTTTGATCCAATGTACAGATTCGTGGTATTAGTTACAGAACTTTTTCATCTCCACAAAGGAACTCTCTCATGCTACCCCCTTATAGTCAAATTTTACCCCACCCCCCATTCCTGTACACTGGCACCTGCTAATCTGTTTTCCATCTCTGTAGCTTTGTCGAGAATGTTATATAAATGGAATAAAATAGTATGTGGCCTTTTGGGATTGGCTTTTTTCACTAACCATAATGCCCTTGAGGTCCATCCAAATTGTATGTTTCAACAAAAAGTTTGTTCCTTTTAATTGTTGAATATTATTCACTTGTTTAGATGTATCAGATTTTATTAAACTCTTCTCCCACTGAGTTATTTGAGTTATATTGAGTTATTTGAGTTATCTGCAGTTGTGGGGTGTTGCACACAGTTATGTGAACATTCATGTACAGTTGCCATTTTTCTGGGATAAATATTTAGAGTATGATGGCTGTGTGCATACCTAATTTTACAAGAAAAGGCCAAACTATTTTCCTAAATGAAACTTCATTATTTTTTATATTATTCTGACATAATACTGATTAAATTAGCTTCCTAGGGCTCTTGTAACAAATTACCACAAACTGGGTGACTTAAAACAGACATTTATCCTCTCACAGTTCTGGACACTGGAAGTTCTAAATCAAGGTGCAGGAAAGGATTCCTTTTGGAGGCTTGGAGGGAGAATCTTTTCCATTCACTCTTTTCTGCTAGCTTCTGGTTAATGCCAGTGATCGTTGGCATTCCTTGGCTTGTAGCTCTGTGGGTCATTGCTCTTGTTGACATCTCCTGTGTGTGTCTGTCCAAATTTCTGTTTTTTAAGGGCTCCCTAATCCAGCGTGATCTCCTCTTAAATTGATTATATTTATAAAGACTCTATAGCCCTATTTCTCAATAATATCACATTCACAGGTACTGGGAGTTAGGATTAGAACATATTTTATTAGGGGACATAATTCAACTTGTTACTGTTTGTACTCTTCTGTTTTAGTACATTAATCCAATATTGCTACTCATTATGTGCAAGGGTTTCTATTGTGGGATAGAAAAATTGTCACTTAGATTTTGAAAACTATATTTTGATATATGAGATTTACTTTACCTTGAAAACCATATTTTGATATATGAGATTTGAAATATGAGATATTTGAGATTTACTCATCCCTTTTCTTGGTATAGTTTTTGAGTCTTTGTTTATATTTTTTGTAAACTTTTAACTTTTATTTTCGTTATCAATAATGACTTTGAAAGTCTTAGTTAACGTTTATAGAGCATTAAATATTTCCTGGTTGGTATGGTAAGAGTTTGGGCTTAGAAGCCACATCCTGGTTTTGATTTCCATTTTGCCACTTATAGCTCTGTTGGGCAAGTTACATAATCTCTTCCTGATTCAATTTCCTCATCTGTAAATAAAATTAGTGCATATAAAGCTTATAGTATAGAGCTTGGCACAGAGCAATCCCTTTATTGAATCGCACGATAATTCCATGAAATAGGTACTCTTATTATCCTTACTTCATGGGTTGGACTATAATGAAAAATAAATATGTATGTGTAGTATATGTATGTGTATATGTGTATGCAGATACATTAACACACAATCACATTATCCATACAGACACACAACAGACAAGCACATACATACATACTTATATATGGGGCTCCAGGCAGTTAAGTCATACAGTACAGTTTCTCCATTTCCTTGGCTAAAGTGTTTCTATGTATTTAGAAAACTCGTATATTCTTGTCCATCTCCACTTTTGATCCATATCTTATTTTGGATCCGGATACAAACAACATGGGTTCTAATTCTAACTCTCTGAGAAGCTGTATTAATGAGATCTAACTCTGTGTTTGACAATACATGTCCTCTGAAGGAATGAAGATAACTGCAGAAGCTGTGTGGGAAGAGAAGTAGGCCCAGGGGTGGCAGATTGTAGAAAATGCGCTAAGAAATACATTTCCTGTAAGAGCTCACATGATGGGTAGACCTAGCTGTCATCTGCACTTAATCTAAGGAATCTGGAGAAATCAGTGGAACACATGTGGTAGCTAGTTAATATTTTGGAGACAAACAATTTTGTTAGCTTTGTCAGTTTTGTTGTACATGAAATATAAATGTCTTTGCCTTTTTTTCCCCCCTAAAAGTGGAGTCAAATCATTATGTAAACCAGTCTCCTTCAGGCACATCCAACACTAGGTACTCAATAAAAGTGATAATAAAAGAGAGACAAATAACAATTTTAAAATTGCAGATTGTTTCCCTTGTCATTCTTCCCAGAGAATATGTGCTTCAGACTGAGGCAGAGGATGTGTGAGTTAACTTCTTTTACGTGGCTCAGTTCCAGTGTGCGTATCTTAGTGAGACTCTCTTATTAGTCTGAATGTGATTCTAGTTGTTAAAGATTTTTTAAGCTACTTGGTCCCTGATCACAAGCCAACTACATTAGTTAATGCCCAACAGAAGAAATAATGATTTTTTTTTCCAATGCAGGAAGAAAAACTGACTGAGAGATGGGATTAAATCTTCAATGAGATGCACAGTTATGGCCTTATGTACTGTTCTTTACTGATGATTTAAGGGATTTATAAGAAAATTTTGACTGTACATACTTTTTGCCTTATATAATACTCACGTTAGAATTTAACTGCCTAGTATGTGATACAGTGATAGCTGCTTGGAATACTGGTTGATGTGTGCTTGGGGGTTGGGGTGTATTTCACATACATGCTACTCTTGCTGTATCCTCTTGTCTAATGAATTATAGGTTGGGGGGGACAGACTTAGAAAACTGCATCCATGTCTGCATTTATAGGTAGACTTCTGTGATGTTGAAGTGGACTACGTTTTGCTTATGTTCTAGTTCTCTCATCGGTTTGAGGTTTAATTTATTTCATTTAGTGCCTTCTAAGTTCTAGTACCTTGAATAAGACTTGAGTAAGTGATGCTTTTGTTATCAGTAGTTCATTAGTTGAGTGAACATAAAATCTCCCTCAGTGTAAGTGGATGAACTGGAGTATTGCCATTTAATCAGTTTGTTTTGGAACAAATTCAGTTACTAGTAAATCTGCTTTTTTCTCTTTTTCTTCTTTCTCTTTTTTTTTTTTAAGGTTAAAATGGGCTTGTTAGTAGATTTGACAAATACTTCGAGGTTCTATGACAGAAATGACATAGAAAAAGAAGGGATCAAATATATAAAACTTCAATGTAAAGGGTAAGTCATGTATTAAGATTCTTTAATATTGAAACATTTTGCTGAAATTTGCAATTTCTTCTTAAAAAAATGTTTCCATATTACTAGACACGGCGAGTGCCCTACAACTGAGAATACTGAGACATTCATTCGTCTCTGTGAGCGGTTTAATGAAAGAAACCCACCTGAACTTATAGGTATGTCTGGCTTTACTTTACCACTGTTTAAATATTTTATTTTGTGTTTGGGTTTCCATTTTCTTTTTAGCAGGTGAGGTGATAGAAAGTTCTTTTTTTTCTTTTTAAAGTAATCACTGGGCGCCTGGGTGGCTCAGTGGGTTAAGCCGCTGCCTTCGGCTCGGGTTGTGATCTCAGGGTCCTGGGATTGAGTCCCGCATCGGGCTCTCTGCTCAGCAGGGAGCCTGATTCCCTCTCTCTCTCTCTGCCTGCCTCTCCATCTACTTGTGATTTCTCTCTGTCAAATAAATAAATAAAATCTTAAAAAAAAATAATCACTAAGAAAAATGATTTAAAAAAAAAAAAAGATTTATTTATTTATTTATTTGACAGAGACCACAAGTAGGCAGAGAGGCAGGCAGAGAGAGAGGAGGAAGCAGGCTCCCTGCTTGAGCAGAGAGCCTGATGTGGGACTCGATCCCAGGACCCTGGGATCATGACCTGAGCTGAAGGCAGAGTCTTTAACCCACTGAGCCACCCAGGTGCCTAAGAAAAGTGATTAATTAGAGCAATAGACCTAAACTTTTGTGAACAATGAAATGTATTTTTGTAATTTTTATATTTTTCAAGCTAAAGCCCTAATTGCCCCTCTTTATGTATACCACTGGGAAACTTTACCTTAAACACTTCATTTTTTTAAAAAATAATTTTGCATTTTATACCTTACATATTGTAAAACTATTTTCACTCAGGATTATATTTCTGAGAGAGACCCATGATGATGTATGTAACTGTGGTTCATTTTTTGCTATTATAGTGTTCCATCACGAATACCCTCTAGTTTATCCATTCTCCTGTTGATGGACAACAGTTTCAGGAGATATTTATTGATTGCTGCTCCTTGCAAGGTGCAGGCTCTTGGAACACATCAGTGGAGAAAATGGAAAAAAAATCTCTGCTCTCCTGGAGCTTATATTTTAGTGTGGACTAGAAGTAGGGGGGAGGGGATGTGGGAGGAAGGCAGGCAATAAACAATAAATATACTAAATAGGTAAAATGAAAAAACCTGACAGTTACTTAAGATGACATTTCACTTGTTTTCCATTTGTTTTTTTCTATTATAAACAGTGCTACTAGGACTGGTCTAGAATTTTTAAGGTTTGAATTTTAGCTTTGATTCTTTGTTCTTTCTGATATTTATATTGACATATGGTTTGAATTGAGGACCTAATTTAAATGTTTTCTGTATAACCAACCATTTGTTTTAGCATAGCTTATTGAATAGTTTTTTATTTTGTGATTTCTTCTTTACGTTTTAAGCAGTTAATATTTTCCCTATTCAGAGAATTAACTGGAAAACTATTATGAATAGTAAGAAAATTCAGGGGATATATTTGAACAAAGATAAAAAAGAAAACATCAGCAACTTTCTTGTAAATAAACAGTAAATAGGAAGTAAGAGGATAGTCTTACTAATCTTAATGATAATACTGGTTAACATTTATGGAGCATTTCCTCTGTACTAGTCACTCTGTAAACCATTTTACATTCATTATCTCATTTCATTCCTTTTTTTTTTTTTTATCTCATTTCATTCATTCTTAAAACAATCCTCTTACATAGACTTTATCGCTGCCCCCATTTTATAATGAGTAACTGAAGCTTGGAAAGATTAAGTGACTTGCTCAACGTCATTCACACAGTTTGTAATGGTTAGAGTTTAGATTATATCCTAAGCAATCTTATTTGTAAGTTCACACTCTAAGCCACTTTTCTTTTCTGTAACAGAAGTACAGGATACCAAGGAATAAAGTTTATTAAGAAGTGTAGGAGATCTTTTTGAAGAAAATATACTTGAATATTAAAAGATTTGAAGAAATGGGAGATATTTATTCCCAAATTAATTTCAATTTTTAGCATAATTCTAAGCAAAACCCCAGTGAGACTTTGGAAGAGTTATTATGAAGTTAATTTATTTTATTTGTGAAATTTACTGTCTCCACATACTTAACATATATTGAACACAGAAAAAAATTGTTTGGCAAATGAAACAGGTGATATTATCAGTAAGGAAATTTTGAAAAACAGAAATAATGAGGGGATTGTCCTTACCAGTTATTAAAGCATAGAGTGTAGTAATGGAAAGTACAGTAGTTTTCTGGTGATAGAGGAGATTTTTTCCAAATCGTAGCAGGAAGTTCTGATTATTTAATAAACATTAGTCCACTATTTAATAACATGTATTTTAGATGGATTAAATATTTTTTTTTAAATATTTTATTTATTTATTTGACAGAGAGAGAGAGATCACAAGCAGGCAGAGAGGCAGGCAGAGAGAGAGGGGGAAGCAGGCTCGCCGCCGAGCAGAGAGCCCGATGCGGGGCTCGATCCCAGGACTCTGGGATCATGACCCGAGCCGAAGGCAGAGGCTTTAACCCACTGAGCCACCCAGGCGCCCCAAGGATTAAATATTTTTAAAAGGACCCATAAGCATATAGGAGAAAATATAGGTCAGTATTTACATAATTCTAGAGTGAGCTAGGATATTTCAGTTACATTACCAAAGGCAGAATCCATAAATATTTCTTTAAGAGTATCTTGGACTGCTTGCATCAGAATGACCTGAGGATGCTTATTAGAAATGTTTGTTTTAGGGCCTCGTCCTGGACCTACATAATCAAAAACTCTGGGGTTGAAGCCTAGAAATCCAATTTTTTTTTTCTTTTTTTTTAAACAAGGATCTTAGGTGACTTTTTACTCACACTTAAATTTGAGAGCTGCTATCAAAAATTAAAATATGTTCTCTATCAGTGATAATTGTTCCTGCTGCTATTAATGAGTGCTTTTTCTTTGCCTGGGAGACATGATGGGAAACGATGAATGAAGGAATGAATGAATATAATCCTCATAACAACTGTATAGTATGGGGTGTTATCGCCCTTTTTACAGATAAAAAAACTAAGTCTCAGAGAAATTAGTTTGCCCATGGTCACACATCTAATAAGGATTTAAGCCAGGTTTTCAATCCAGTTTCTGACTTCAAAGTTCAGATCTCTAAGTTGTTGCTTCCTTGGTGTCTAGATTAACTCATGAAAATGTAAAAGAATTTCTGAACTATAAAACATAACAAACAGAGCAAAAGGATTATTTGAAATTTGGACAAATATTTGAAGCATATGACTGGTTAAAAATATATACAAAGAGGGGCACCTGGGTGGCTCAATTGGTTAGCGTCTCTTGATTTCGGCTCAGGTCATAATCTTGGGGCTGTGAGATCGAGCCATGCGTCTGGTTCAGCACTCAGCAAAGAGTCTACTTTTCTCTCTCCCTCCCCCTGCTTGCTCCCTTTTTCTCTCTCTTAAATCTATCAATAAATAAAATCATAAAAAATACATGTACAAAGAGATTTTATGATCCAACTGGCAAAATAATGAAATACAATGACTTATAAAAAATATATAAGAAATATATAAAAAGTAAAATATAAATAACCAAGAAACATGAAAACAATTTTTCATTTGTTAATTAGAGATGCAGTTAAAATATAGTTGTTATTTCCCCCTTCAAATTGGAAAGATTTAAAAAATTATAATGTCAAGGATTGGATACATTGGGTGCGCTCATACATTGTTAATTAGAGTGTTAATTGGTACTACTTCTCTGGAGGGACAATATGGTGATAGTTTTCAAGGTCTTCCTAAGTGTTTATATACTTTGACTTATGAATACTACATCTAAGACTTCATTTTAAGGAAGTAGAGATGGACATAAAGATTTATGTGGAAGGAATTTCAGCACAGCTTCACTTGTAATAAAAACTGGGAATAGTTTACATATCTGATAAAGCAGGTCTTTTATAGAGTATGTAACTATATTTAACAGAAGAACAATAACAAAGGAATATATGCCATACAGTATTGTGATGTGTATTTGTATAGGTATTTACACATTCACGAGAATACATGTAACAAGTACACACATATATGCATATATTTAGATGTGTAAAAGATATGCAGCCTAAATTATCATTGTGGCCTTCATTTGGGTGACAGCTGTTTTCTCATTTGAGAGAAATCATTGTATGGGTAGATGCTAAATGTATTTGAAGAATTCAGAGGAAGGCAATAAGTCTTAACATTCAGGAACAGATGTCTGGTTTTAGAAAGATTAGTATTTCCAGGTTTAGGAAAAGAAGTTGACCCTTGTTATAAATTGTCCAGTTGTATTGTTGGAGTTATTTTTATATAGTTGACGTATTTAAATCAGTTGCAGTCAACATTTATTCTTAATGTCCAAAGTGCTCCAATTTGGAGCAGTGGGAGCAATGGGAGTCCCTTCAAGTTGGTTTGATTTCACCCATTAGTCTTTGATGCTTTCCTTGTTTTCTGGCACATGATGTTTTCCAGACCTGGGAATCAGTTATATCTCTAAGGAGATTGGTTCCTTTTAGTGGTTTCTATTTAGAAAATAATATTTAGAGATAACCTAGGTGTCAGAGACCATTCCGTAATTAAACACATTAGCATTTCTGCAGTTAAACATATGAATATTCATATATACTAAGTGGGAAAAATAGACTATAAATAAATGCCACATTAGTTCAGGTCAGGTTTTGTCCTCAAATTATTTACCAAGAACCTTAATCTTTTTAGAGCATTTAAAAAAAATTATAATTACAAGTAAGAGATTATGGAACTATAGTGCATTTGTTTGCATGTGCCAAAGTAACTGTCTTGAGAATAAGAATTTTGTGGGGGCGGCTGGATAGCTCAGTGGGTTAACACTCTGCTTTCAGCTCAGGTCATGGTCTCAGGGTCCTGGGATCAAGCCCCACATTGGGCTCTCTGCTCAGTGGGGAGCCTGCTTCCCCCTCTCTCTCTGCCTTCTTGTGATTTCTGTCAAAGAAATAAATAAATAAAAATAAATAAACAATAAATATAATAATAAATAATAAATATAAAATAATAAATAAATATAAATATAAATAAATATAATGAAAAAATCTTTAAAAAAGAATTTTATGGACTGGAGAAATTAAAAAAAAATCTATGTTAAAAGAGAAACAGCTGATTTCTTGGTAAATGATAGACTATATAATAGATATATAACTGATGCCTGTAGTTAATTTGGGTGTTTCCAATTATAAATATTGTAACTGATTTGTGACTATGTATTTTCATGAGTAGCATATGTTATTTTGGTAAAAAACTTTAATAAAAATAAGATAACTTGGCATATAATAAGTTCTTAATAATTGTTAGTTTTCTTTTTCTGTTCTTATTTTTGTTCCTTTAGTCCAGGGTGTTTCAACATCAGTACTATTGATATGCTTCAACTAAGCTTTTATAAATCACCTCTTCCTGGTTTTTATTTATATATCCAGGATGTATGTTAATATTGTTATAGCTCATCTTTCTCTCCTTTGCTGGGAGATTGTTTCTTCTCTCTCTCTTTTTTTTTTTTTTTGGAAAGACTTTATTTTTAAGTAATCACTGTAGTGAACATGGAGCTTGAACTTACAACCCCAAGATCAAGAGTTGCATGCCCTACATACTAAGCCAGCCAGGTGCCCACCTCTCTTGCTTCATTTGATTTGATTTTTAAAGAACTGTGGTTTTCCCTTAATATATATATTAATGTTAATATGTATATTAGTGTTAATATTTTTTGACATGTTGAGGGCAGCTGGGTGGCTTAGTTGTTGAGTGTCTGCCTTTGACTCAGGTCATGATCTCAGGGTCCTGGGATTGAGCCCCGCATCGGGCTCCCTGCTCAGTGGGGAGCTAGCTTCTCCCTCTCTCACTCCCCCTTCTTGTGTTCCCTCTCTGGCTGTCTCTCTCTCTCTGTCAAATAAATAAATAAATAAATAAACAAACAAATAAATAAATAGCATCTTAAAAAATATTTTTTGACATGCTATATAAATTTATTTTATTGTATTAGCTTACCTAGAAAATGAATTTTTCTAGATACATTTTCAAATTTGAATAAGAAGTTGACTTAAAATAGTTAATAGTGAGAAAAAAAATAGCTAATAGTGAGCTAATCTTTAGATACAAACTCTGCTTTACTTGCCACTAGATGGACCCATTCTCATAATGAACTGAGGAAAACTGAAAAATGTTCTTTTTTAATATTGAAGACCTGTTATACTAAACTTCTAGTTAATGGATTTTTTTTTTTAAACAACAAATACATGATCTTCCAAATTTTTCTGTAGAGATTTGCTTTCATGAAGTTTTTATAGCTATATCTTAGTTTAAAACTCCAGTCATCTATTAGTGGTTTAAAGTATAATAAGACTAAAATTTTATGTATTTGTATAACAAGGAATATTAAAAGAGCTGTGGTACTTTCTTACTTTATATTTCATCACATGGCTTAATCACTTCATTAGCAATTATTCTTACATTTTCTATTCATAAAAATATCTTGCTAGAGTTAAAGTTAGAATGAAAAACAGTAGTGGTTTAGGTGAGAAACATTTTTACCTTAGAATATTTTTTGCTTAAAATGGTCTGAAATATAAAGCAGAAGGAAAATTTACATGTTTGGTTTAGATTCATGTTGTGTAAAAATGTTTGTTTATAGCTAACTTTGTAATTTTTGAGGCCCCTTTCCTTAAAAAGCAATGGAGATAATGGAATTTATAGTTTCATGATTACAGTCGTTTATTTCTTTTTTTTTCTAAATAGTTTGCATTTTTAAAGATTTTATGTATTTATTTGACAGAGAGAAATCACAAGTAGATGGAGAGGCAGGCAGAGAGAGAGAGAGAGAGGGAAGCAGGCTCCCTGCTGAGCAGAGAGCCCGATGTGGGACTCGATCCCAGGACCCTGAGATCATGACCCGAGCCGAAGGCAGCAGCTTAACCCACTGAGCTACCCAGGCGCCCCTACAGTCGTTTATTTCTAAGGGGTATTTTTCCTGTTCAAGGTTGAGCTGTTTTTATCTCTTTAGAAACTTATTTCAGTTGTATCCTTGTTATTCAATTATTGTCAACCTCTGTGACTTAACCAGCTTCTTCTCAGACTGTAAACATAGGAAACATATCTAAGCCTCTTATATTAAATGATACCCCCCAAATCCCACACCTTTCTTCTTGTTTTATATTTCCCCTTCTGCTTCCCAGCTGAATTTTTGAAAGATGGATACTTGAATTCACTTATTCCCATTCACTACATTGCAATCTGGAGTCCTCCCTGTGCACTCTTACACAAATAGTGACTTTCACTTCTAATTGTGACATTTAAACAGTTGAACAGTCATGTCTTGAAACTTTTTTTTTTTTGTTGTTGTTGTTGTTGTATGTGACTCCATGTTCTCTTTTTTTTCTTGACCCCATGGCTTTTATTCTTGGTCTTTTTTATAAATAAGTTTTCCCCCCTTACTTATTCTTGAAAGGTTGGTTTTCTTCAGATTTCATTATTAATTTTCATCTCTTAATTTTTATATACCCATTCTTAGTGATCTTATCTGTACCACAGCCTTCTTTCCTAGGTCAATAGATGTTGATTATTCTTTAATTTGCAGCTCTAGACAGCTCTCCACCTCTCTGTGAAGCTCTTTGCTACTTTTTTCCCAAATACTTTGAAGTCCTAGAAGAACCTTAAACTCATCATCACCAACTGTACTCATTACCATGCCTATAAGACTGATGTAACTAACTCCTGTACTTCCTGAGCTAGTAAATGTTGCCACTGCCTACTTAACCACATCGAAACCAGAGACTCCTTGTACGTCTTTTCTCTCTATGTTGCTGGTCATTCACCCCTCATATTGGAGATTCTGCCTTAAATGTCTCTTTAGTCTGCCTCCCCTCATTATCGCTAACATTATGTCCCTTGACACTCAAGACCCTTATCTCACATCTAAATTACTGTGATGGCTTCCTTACTGTTTTTCTTGCCTTCGTTGTTGCTTCTTCTGTGTCTTCAGTTGAACTGCCATTGGAGTGAGTTATTTATTTATTTATTCTTTAAACATTTATTTAGTATGTATGTAAGTGTGTATGTATGTATGTAAGTAATCTCTACACCCAGCATGGGGCTCAAACCCACAACCTTGATTGAGATCAAGAGTTGCATGCTTTTCTGACTGAGCCAGCCAGGTGCCCCTGGAGTGTTTTTTTTAAAAAAACTTAAAACTTATTGCCATGCTTAAAATTTTTTAATATCTCTCCATTGCCCATATACTGTCTTTAGTATGGTACATAGTTTTCTTCAGGATATTGTCCTTCTCACTGCCTCCCAACTGCATTTGGTATTCCTTTCTTATTATACTCCATGTTATAGCCATTCTGATTCATTTATAGTTTTGCCATATGTGGTGTTTTGATTCATGCATATTTTTGTTTGCACAGATTGCTCCTGTGTGTAGTTCCTTTATGTCCTTGTTAATTGGGTGTTGCTCATTGACTAAGGTTTTTATTCTAAATATTAATGATTATTTAGTATGAATGTAGAAAATAGGTGATTTGGTGTAGTTGATGATAACTCTATGATACTGGTTTCAAATTTTTTTTTTAAAGTAGCAAAAACCTTTTTTGGAAAGAAATCTTACCGTGTTACAGAAATGACATGAAAATGATACTTTTATTTGTATATCTTTAAAAATGTATAAAAAATAAAAATGTACCAAAGTTACATCTTTGATAAAGTCAGTTGTTAAAAACAAGTGTTTTGGAATATGTTTTTTTTTTTTTTTAATTTTTTTTATTTTTTAAAGATTTTATTTATTTACTTGAGAGAGAGACAGTGAGAGAGAGCATGAATGAGGAGAAGGTCAGAGAGAGAAGCAGACTCCCCATGGAGCTGGGAGTCCGATGCGGGACTCCATCCCGGGACTCCAGGATCATGACCTGAGCCGAAGGCAGTCGTCCAACCAACTGAGCCACCCAGGTGTCCCTGGAATATGTTTTTAATGCCTATTGCAGACTTACATCAGCATCTCACTTTAACTTCTAGGTTTGTTGTTGTTGTTTTTTTTTTTTAAAGAATTTATTTTATTTATTTATATGAGAGAGAGCACAAGCAGGGAGAGAGGAAAAGGGAGAGGTAGAAGCAGACTTCCCACTGAGCAGAGAGCCTGACATGGGACTCCATCCCAGGACCCCAAGTTTATGACCTGAGCCGAAGGCAGATGCTTAACTGACTGAACCACTCCGGTGCCCCTCACTTTATTAACTGGATTTAAAAACAGTTATCATTATTGAGGTATATAATGAGCTGCATTCATTTAAAATGTACAGTTTAATGATGTAGATACCCATGAAACTACAACCAAGGTTCAGAGCATTTGCATCTTATGCCCCTTTGTGTTCAGCCTCTCTTCAAACTTTAGTTACAGATTAGGCAATCACTTCCTACATTCTGTCACTATAGATTAATTTGGATTTTTTAGAAGTTGTTTTAATTGAAATATATTTGACATATGACATTGTGGAAATTTAAGGTGTACAATATGTTAATTTGATATATTTATATATTGTAATATGGTTGCCATTGTAGCAATAATTAGCACCTCTATCATGTTACATAATTTTTTTTTTAGGGGTTGGAATAATTAAGTTGTTTCTTCTCAGGTTTGATGAGCATAATACAATATTGTTTATATTCACTATGCTGTGCATTAAATCTCTGGCTCTTACTACTCATTGCAAATTTGTTTTAATTAATTAATTTAAATTTGTTTACATTTAAATAACTCTGTCTTTTACCTCCTTCCTGCCCCCATTTCCTGGTAACTACTGTTTTAGTCTTCTGATTTTATGAGTTTGTCTTTTTTTATTTTCACATATAAGTAATATCATACTGTACTTGTCTTTTGCTGTCTGATGTATCTCCCTTATTTAGCATAATATGTCAAGGTTCATCTGTGTTGTTGTAAATGGCAGAATGTTCTTCCTTCTGACTAAAGTTCCATTACATGCACCCTCCTCCCACATCTTACATATTCCTTCATCCATTGATGGGTGATTAGGTTGTTTCCATATCTTGGCTATTGTCAGTAATGCTGCAATAAACATGGAAAAGCATATATCTCAATATTCTATTTTCATTTCCTTTGGGTACATATCCAGAGTGGAATTTTTAGATCATATGGTAGATGTATTTTTAATTTTTTGAGGAACCTCCATGTTTTCCAGTGGTTGAACCAATTTACATTCCCACCAGCAGTGTAGGAGTTCCCCTTTCATCACATCCATGCCAGTACTTAACTCTTGTTGCCTTGGTGATAACCATTTTAACAGGTGTGATGTGATATCTCATTGTGGTTTAGATTTATATTTCCCTGATGATTAGTGATGTTAAGTATCTTTTAATATACCCATTGGCCATTTTGATGTCTTTAGAAAAATGTCTTTTGAGATCCTAGGGCCATTTTTAAATTGACTTGTTTTTTTGTTACTGAATTGTATGAGTTCCTTATATATTTTGGATATTAGTCCCTGATATAATGTATGGTTTTCACAATTTCTTTCTCATTCTGTAGATTGCCATTTCATTTCATTTCATTTGTTTATTTGGGTAGAAGCTTTTAAGTTTGATGTTGTTTCATTTATTGATATTTGCTTTGGTTGTTTGTGCTTTTGGTGTCATATCCAAAAAATCATTGGCAAGATCAGTGTTGAGTAGTTTTTCCCCTATATTTTTTTCTGGAGTTTTATGGCATTGGGTCTTATGTTTAAGTCTTTAATCTGTTTTGAGTTAATTTTTGTGAATAGTGTAAGATGGGGTCCAGGTTTATTGTTCTGCATGAACATCATTTGTTGAAGAGACTGACATTTCCCGTTCAGTGTTCTGGGTTCCCTTATTGAATATTAGTTGACGGTATATGCAGGAGTTTAATTAGGTTCCCTGTTCTATTCCATCAGTCTATAGGTCTGTCTTTATACCAGTACCATACTGTTTTTAATCACTACAGTTTTGTGGTATAATTTGAAGTCAGGAAGTATGATGCCTCCAATTCTGTTATTTTTCCTAAGACTGCTTTGGCTATTCAGGGTCTTTCATGTTTCCATACACATTTTTGCATATTATAGACTTTATGTGAAAGAAATTTGTATATATGGACTTCCTGTTTTTTGTTTTGTTTTGTTTTCTGCTTTCACACAGGTTTTGAAATCATCCTCATTGTATTTATTAGTAATTCATTCATTTTTATGGCTGAATAGTAGTTATTGAATGGATATACTACGTATTTATCCCTTTACTTGATGGTTGACATTTGGGGTATCTGCACTTTTTGGTCATTATAAATAAAGTTGCTGTGGACATTAATCTTTATGTATGTCTTTGCACATATATTTTTATTTTTCTTCAGTCAATAACTAGGATTAGAATGTCTGGGTCATTTGATGTAGATGTATGTTTAACTTTTTAAGAAATTGCCAAACAGTTTTCTAAAGTGATTGTGTTATTTTATATTTCTACCAGCAGTGCATGAGGGTTTCAATTCCTCTATATCCTCACTTACATATGACATTGTTAGTCTTTTTGATTTTATCTATTTTAATTGGTGTGTAGGGGATTGCATTGTGATTTTCATTTTTATTTTAATGATAATGATATTGATTGTCTTTTCATGTACTTCTTGATCATTTACACACATTCTTTTGTAAAGTGTCTTGTAATCTTTTGCCCAGTTGTAAAAATATTAGGTGTTTGTTTTATTACTGAGTTGTAAGATTTACTTATATATTCTGGATAGAAGTTCTTTATTAGATATATGTAATGAAAATATATTTTGTGGCTAGTTTTTTTTTCTTCCTTTTTTCCCCTTTTTATTTATTTATTTATTTATTTAAGATTTTATTTATTTATTTGACAGAGAGAGAGAGATCACAAGTAGGCAGAGAGGCAGGCAGAGAGAGAGAGAGAGAGGAATAAGCAGGCTCCCCGCCGAGCAGAGAGCCCGATGCGGGACTCAATTCCAGGACCCTGAGATCATGACCTGAGCCGAAGGCAGCTGCTTAACCCACTGAGCCACCCAGGCGCCCTTTTTTTTCTTTTCAGAGGAAGAGAGAGCTAGGAGAGGAGAAGAGGGAAAGAGAGACTTTTAACCAGGCTCCACACCTCGCATGCAATCCGACGTGGGGCTCGATTTCAGGACCCCGAGATCATGCTCTGAGCCAAAATTGAGTCAGGACACTTAGTGACTGAGCCACCCAGGCGTCCCCTGGTGTTTTTATTTTCTCAATGACATCTTTCAAAGAGCAGACATTTACCTTTATGAAGTAGCACTATTTATCAATATTTCCTTTTATTTCATGTTTTATCTGAGAAATCTTTTCCTACACTAAGGTTGCAAAGATTTTCTTCCATATTGTCTTCTAGAAGTTTTGTAATTCTTTTAGTTTATTTATATATTTGATTTTTGGTTGCCCTTTGTTAGATTGCTTTATATACAAAGAGAAGAGTAGTTTGTTAAGATATGGTCTTAAATGTCGAGATATCTTTCCATTAAACAGAGATAATAGGAAAAGCTTCATTTTCGATGTTTGTGGGAGAGTGACTTAAGTAATGTCACGTTAATAATGTCAACCAAACTATTTTAATTACTTCTTCAAAGTAGTTAAAGTGATTTAAAAATGCAGTCATTTTTATGAAGCTCATTTGCAGCTTTTTAGTATAGAGGTAGGACTGCATTTGAGTATGTATTGAAAAAAGGTTTAAGAAAAAATTCTTTTTCTCAGGTTTTTCTTCTGCAAGTTTATTTTACCTTTTTAAAGAGTTACTTATTTAAGGGAGAGAGAGTGGCAAGGAGGGGCTGAGGGAGAGGGAAAGAAAGTCTTAGGCACCCTCCACACATACATAGCACAAGGCTGGATGTGGAGCTTGATCTCAGGACCATGAGATCATGACCTGAGCAGAAACCAACAGTCCAACTGACTGAGCCATCCAGCTGCTCCCTGAAAGTTTGTTTTAAATATTATAAAATAATGTAAAGACATTGTCAGTTTCTAAGAGAACATCAAAGTAGTTTTATTTTTATTGTACTGTATATCCATCAATTATTTCAGACCCAGTCAAATGTTGTGTGTGTGTGTGTTTGATAAAAACACTTTATTTTTTTAAATTTATTTTCAGCATAACAGTATTCATTATTATTGCACCACACCCAGTGCTCCATGCAATCTGTGCCCTCTATAATACCCACCACCTGGTACCCCAACCTCCCACCCCCCGCCCCTTCAAAACCCTCAGTTTGTTTTGCAGAGTCCATAGTCTCTCATGGTTCACCTCCCCTTCCAATTTCCCCCAACTCCCTTCTCCTCTCTAACTCCCCATGTCCTCCATGCTATTTGTTATGCTCCACAAATAAGTGAATCCATATGATAATTGACTCTCTCTGCTTGACTTATTTCACTCAGCGTAATCTCTTCCAGTCCCGTCCATGTTGCTACAAAAGTTGGGTATTCATCCTCTCTGATGGAGGCATAATACTCCATAGTGTATATGGACCACATCTTCCTTATCCATTCATCCATTGAAGGGCATCTTGGTTCTTTCCATAGTTTGGCGACCGTGGCCATTGCTGCTATATACATTGGGGTACAGATGGCCCTTCTTTTCACTACATCTGTATCTGTGGGGTAAATACCCAGGAGTGCAATTGCAGGTCATAGGGAAGTTCTATTTTTAATTTCTTGAGGAATCTCCATACTGTTCTCCAAAGAGGCTGCACCAACTTGCATTCCCACCAACAGTGTAAGAGGGTTCCCCTTTCTCCACATCCCCTCCAACACACATTGTTTCCTGTCTTGTTAATTTTGGCCATTATAACTGGTGTAAGGTGGTATCTCAATGTGGTTTTAATTTGAATTTCCCTGATGGCTAGTGATGATGAACATTTTTTCATGTGTCTGATAGCCATTTGTATGTCTTGATTGGAGAAGTGTCTGTTCATATCTTCTGCCCATTTTTTGATACGATTGTCTAAAACACTTATTTAAAGTACTTGGATTCCTTTTTTTTTCCTTTGAAGATTTATTTTTCATTTGAGAGAGAGTGAGAGAGTGGGCACAAAGGGAGAGGGAGAAACAGATTCCCCGCAAGCAGGAAGCCCGATGTGGGGCTCTATCCCAGGACCTTGGGATCATAGCCTGAGCTGAGGGCAGACGCTTAACTGACTGAGCTATCCAGGCATCCTTAAAGTGCTCGGAATCCTTTAGTTTTAAGAGAAATCTTTAGACTTTAGAGGTGATTTGTAACCAGTATAAACTAAACTTCTTGCTAGTGAGATAAATTAGATTCTAAGAACTTAAACTGATGAGTTACTAAGCTATAAGAGAAGGCCAAGTTTTTAAAAATGTAGTTATTTTATAAAGTCATTAAAATGTTTTGCTTACTGGTTAGAATTTTAAAGTCAAATGTGGCTTTTGAAGTGATATTTTAGTTTTAAACCAAAGCTACTTTATTTTCTAGGTGTTCATTGTACCCATGGTTTCAATCGCACTGGTTTCCTCATATGTGCCTTTTTGGTGGAGAAAATGGATTGGAGGTATTGTTTCTTGTTATAATGGAAGATTAGTAATTGATAAAGAATTTTACGATTTTTTTTAGTTTTAGCATTTTATATTGTCAAATTTTTGGTGAAGTCCTGATTAATAATATTTAAAGTGGTTTTAATTTTAGACTTGATTAGTCTTAGAATATCATTTATTACCTGGTATTTTGTTCAAAGTAGCATTTTAGTTGAATGTTTGTCGATATTTATATACTATATATTTTCTTTTCCAGATTTTTTTCACATCTTCCAGAATTATCAGAGACAAGTTTACTCAAAATCTTTTTTTTTTTTTTAATATTCACCTTTGGAAGTTACTGTTGTTATTATTGTTCTTTTTTCTTTTCTTTTTTAAAGAACCTAGCTCATGCCCAACATGGGGCTCAAATTTACGACCCTGAGGTCAAGTTGCATGCTGTAATTACTAAATCGGCCAGATGCCCCTTGTTCTTTTCATTTTTAATAATACTTTTATTTTTTATAGCTGCTGAATATTATGAAAAACCTGTAATGGTGTATGGAGAAGGTGTTTTGGGGACAGTTACTCTGTATGAACCACTTAAGTAAACATGGCTTTATTGAAGTACCTTTTTAGATCCTGAGAGATTAGAACCTTTGTTGCCTCAAATTCCTTGGGCAAATGGGATATTACTACCGGAATTTTCTTGTTTACTGATTGAGGGTCATTATTTTTGTTTATAAAGCCTCAACACAGTAGGTCCTTCTCTGAAAGTAATCAGTTGAAGTACACATATTGTTTATTTCCCTGTTCACACATCCTCTGGTTCTCTACTGCGTGCTCTCTAGCTCTGCCTTTGTGGCCTTTGAGGTGCTTTTGACAGTAACCACAGACTCCTTGTAAGTGTGTGCATTAGCCTCTCTCTGATGACCTTTGTTGTTTTTATCAGGTCTGTTGAAAGTTCTTAAAAGCTAGCATGCTTTTACTTTTATTCATATTGGCGTTCACATTTCTTTGATTTCCCTTAAAGTTCGATCTCAACTTTCAAGCCTTTATATACATTTTTCACAGACTTTACCAAGCTCTCTTCTGTACAGTCATTGCAGTTTACCTCTAGGGTTTAGGGATTATCCATATACCTTGTATTAAAGCTGTTTCAGATTTGTCCTTTACTAGATTGAATGCCTTGGGCCTGGGAAATATGATTTGTCCATTTTGTAAACCTATACCGTACTTCCTTTGATGACTGAAATAGAATGAGTTTTGATAAATCTGCGTAAATGAAGAGAAGTGAGGAAATTCCATGGTGTTTGTTTTCCATAGTATTGAAGCAGCAGTTGCTACTTTTGCTCAAGCCAGACCACCAGGAATTTATAAAGGTGATTATTTGAAAGAACTTTTTCGTCGCTATGGTGATATAGAGGAAGCACCACCCCCACCTCTATTGCCAGATTGGTGTTTTGAGGATGATGAAGATGAAGATGAGGATGAGGATGGAAAAAAGGAATCAGAACCTGGGTCAAGTGCCTCCTTCGGCAAAAGGAGAAAAGAGCGGTTAAAACTGGTAATGTTTAAAAATATTATAGTCTTTACTTCTTCTGAAAGCTTATTGAGATTTATGTATTTGTTTAGCTAGATTTTAAAGTTATTTCATTCTGGCTGTTTCTAAAGATTCTTGATAGCTGTGAGTCTGCCTTTTCTATGGGAAAAGCTTGTTAAGAAGTTCACTTAGTTTTTGATTCTTAGGTAAACCAAAGAACTCTTACATATTAGATTGAGAACTTACTCTTTTGTGCAAAGTATTGGAAGATGCCAACTACATAGTGAAAATTTTTTTACTGATGTTTTACAAAATTGTCACATAGTTAAAATAATTTTCCATATAAATTCTGTTCCTTCCCATGGTTGGTATTTTCATATTTTCTATAACATTGAACTGAGAAGACTCTTCTGTGGACAACTCCCATTAAAAGGGCTAACAAAAACCATTAGGAATTGTTTTCTTGGGAGGACAGGAGAGATACTGAGAAGAAAAGTACTGATTGTACTTGTACACACGCAAGTATATGGTACAGGCTGAAGGGAAAAGTTAGGGAAAGTGTGGAGATGATTAAATGTTAATGAAGTAATAAATAAGGAATGTGGGATATCATAGTTGGGCAGTAAAGACTATACAACTCATTTATTAGTAGGCAATGATTCACAGGCAAGGAAGAAAATGCCTTATTTTTATGTAAATTGAATGATGTAGTTATTTGGGCTTTTTTAAAAAAGTTCCTTGCTTGAAAAACATTATTTTAATATGTATTTACACATTTCAAACTTCAAGACTTTGAGGCCACTGAAAAGTGTTAATTGCTTTGAAATATAGAAATAACTCTTTAACTCTAAATAACTCTATAACTCTAACTCTAACTCATTGATTACTGAATCACATATCTAGAAAAATAAGAATCACATTCTAAGGAAACGCTAATAGCATAATATAGCATAGCATAGATGATTACCTTCTTATAGTATCATTTTTGTAAGGAAATTCATCTATATTTCTTAAAAATAGTGTTAACCATGAGCATATGCTAATGTGTTTTTGCATTACAATATAATATTTGAATGTGTAAAAGAGCTTAAAGCAAAGAGTTACTGTTTCACAAAATGTGCTAAAGTTTGCAGGGTTTTTTCCCCTCCAGCAGAAGGGGTCTTAAAAATGACATTTATTTTATAATATCAAGTACCGTTAAATCTCTGTAGTGGCAGAAGAGCTTCAGCAGGATTAAGAGAAACATAGCCAAGATGGGCATGTTTCTTAGGGAATACAAAGGACATTTAAAATAAAATCCCTGGGTGCCTGGGTGGCTCAGTCGTTAAGCATCTGCCTTCTGCTCAGGTCATGATCCCAGGATTCATGATCCCAGAGTCCTGGGATCAAGCCCCACATCAGGCTCCCTACTTGGCGGGAAGGCCGTTTCTCCCTCTTCCACTCCCCCTGCTTGTGTTCCCCCTCTTGCTGTGTCTTTCTCTGTCAAATAAACAAAATCTTAAAAAAAAAAAATCCCCATTCTAGTTTTTCCTGTTTTGTTTTGTCTGTTACTAAGAGCAGTGTTTAAAAATTTCCCACTACGGGGAAGCCTGGGAGACACTGTTGGTTAAACGTTCATCCCTTGATTTTGGCTCAGGTCATGATTTCCAGGTTATGAGATAGAGCCCCTTGTTGGGCTCCATGCTGGGCATGGGGCTTACTTGGGATTCTTTCTCTCCTGCTCCTCCTGCCCTCTCCCCTGCAAATACCCCTCTATGATTGTGGATTTATCCCTTTCTCCTTCTAGTTCTGTCAAGTTTTGCTTTATTATTTTGAGGTGATATTATTTAGTTTATACAAATGTGTGTAAAAGATTATTAAATCTTAACTGTGTCTTCACTTTTAGCATTAAAAATATCTAATGTTAGTATGATTAACTGCCCAAGCATCCTTTTGGATAGTGTTAGTATGTGTTATCTTTTTTCTGTCATTTTGCTTTTAGACTTGATTTATCTTTTATTTGAGGTATGTCTGCATTGCATTGTTGGGTTTTGTTTATCCAGTGAATAGTTTTTGCTTTTTGGAGTATTTGGTCCATGTGCATTTATTTTACTGATAAAGTTAGATTTAAAACTTAGAGTGTTAACTCCCCTGCCATGGTATGCTCCTTTTTATCTCCTTTCTTGCCCTCTTTATGCTTGTTTTTATATCACCCCAAGCCATTGCTTGTTAGTTACACATTCTTTTACTGTTCTTTTACTGGTTAGTCAAGATTTCAGTATGTATCTTTGACTTGTTAAAGTCTGGTATATTTTAGTACTTTTGCCACTTTTTAAACAATGCAAGAACCCTAGAACCTTTGGTTGCATTTACCTCTTCCTGCCTTTTTATTATTGTATATCTTAATTCTACAAGTGTTTTAAACCCCATAAGGTGACATCATCATCATTATCATCATCATTTTATACAGCAAATACTCATTAGATAAACCCACAAATTTATCCTTTCTGGTGCTCATCTTTCTTTCATCTATTTTTGTGGTTCCAATAGGATAGTTTTTCTTCTAACTGAAGAGTCCCTTTAGTATTTTCTTTCTTGTGAGTTTGCTGCAACACATTCTCTCAGTATCTGTGTAAAAATGTCTATTTCTTGCCATCATTTGAAGAATGTTTGTTTTGGGTATAGAATTTTGGCTTGGCACTTTGAAGATATCATTCCATAATCCATTTCTATTAAGAAGTTGCTTCTCCGAAGCTTGTTTTTAGTTTTCAGCAATTTTACTATGCTATGTCTACCCAGAGGTTTTTTTTGTGTGTTTATTCTGCTTTCTATTTATAGTGATTCTTGAATCTGTGGTTGGATTTGTTGTTTTAGACAATTCTCAGCCATTATCTCTTCGAATATTGGTTCACATCCATTCTTTTTCTCTTTTGGGACTCACCCAGAAGACGTGTCTCCCCCCCCACCCCTGAATGTCTCTTATGTTCTTTCTATATTTTCTACTCTTTTTTTACCCCCATTTTTCAATTTGGATATTTTCTTCTGACCTCTTTCTTCCAGTTTACTAATCCCACTTTAGCTTTGTCTGAGTTGATGTTCAATTTATGCATTAAGTACGTAATTTCAGTTATTTCACTTTTGGAATTTTCATTTGAGTTTTAAAATAGTTTCACTTCTTTGTTGGAATTCTTCATTTTGTCATTTAGGTTTTTGAATTTAATAATCCCAGTTTTTTAAAGCCTACGTCAGATACCTAATTGATGTGGATCTCTTCTGGATCTTTAGTTTTTCTTCTTTTGATTTCTAGTCGATTGTTTATTTTTTGTTCTGCCTGCATATTTCTACTTCTTAGTCATTATGTATGAAAAATTGTGGGAAAAATTTGAGACTTTGCATCATGTTTTCTTCCTTCAGAGAACATTTACTTTTGTTTCTACATAGGGTTAAGAGGAGGACATCTTAGCTCAGTCAAGGATTGAATTTTCAGTAACTGGTCTCTTTTTGGTTCAGCTTAATTCCCAGAGTGTAGCCGTTTGGGGATCCTAACCGAAAACCTAAATAGGACCCTTCCTCCTTAGTGGCCTGAAACTCCAGTTTTTGTTTCCCTGTTATATTGCTGAAAGCTGTGTTCAGCTTTTTAGCCTCTTACCTACCATTTTGGAAACAGTGCCCGTAGAGGAAGACCTGTACCAGATGTGTAGCTCCCCTCTCTGGATTCCTTTCCTTCTGAGTTCTTGGCTCTTCAAGCCTTTTACTGCCTTTGTACTTCTCCAGTGTCTTCAAACAAGCACTTTTAACATTTTGTCTAGCTTTTTCTCATGGCTGCAGAATTGATTTCATAACTAGGCGCCATTGCCAAAAGCAGAAATCTTTCTTCTCCTGTTTCGGAGAAAGCAGTTCGGTTTGATTTCAAAGTGGTTAAGTAGTTTTTCCCTCTTTTCAAGTCATAACTGATAAATTATAAAATTATTAAATATACTTTTTACTTATAAAAGTAGTATACTTACATTAAAGAAAACTTGAAAACAAAAGAAACAACTTATAATTCTTTAACTTTTGTCTAACTACTGGCATTTTGTCATCTTAGAAGAATTTCTTCCCATTTACTTATCTAATTTAAAAGTGTACACAAATGACATAAAGATATGGTTTCTTTATAAAAGTACAAACATCTAGAAGTATATAGAGTAAAAAGTGAAGGTCTTTTTACTCCCTCCCCAACTGCTCTCTTCTTTTTGGTAATTTTTCTAGATATTTACTTGTCTATGCATTTACATACATATGTTCAGTTTTGACCTTACCTTCTCCATTCCTTCTTAATGTGAATGTATTTTTCTGCAACTTTTTTTTTCTTTCTTAACTTGGATATCTTTTTTTTAGTACATTTTTAACTACTTCATTCTTTTTAGGTAATACCAGAGGAAGCAGTTTATATAAAGCAATATTCTTAATATTTCTTTACAAGATGAGAGAAGATATCAGTCCATATAATAATTACAGACTATTATGAAAAAGAACCAATTAGAGATCTTGGAAATGATAATTTAAAAATCCAACAACTCAGTTAGATGGGTTGGATAACAGGTTGAAGGAAGCCGTAGAGGAAATTACCCAGCTGGAGGATTTAGCTAGGAAATTCTTCCTGGATGCAGCATAAAAAGACAAAGAAATGTGAAAAAGTTTAGAGTTTGGTAGTGATTTATATGAATGACTTAACACTATGAAATGTCACAGAGGGGACACATATGAGGATTATTTTCTGTAATGCAGTAGGGCCAGGTCAGATTAGTGATTTTTAAGAAGCTAATGGGAGGTGAGAAGATGGGGACAGAATTGGGGGTCCTCACAAGGACTCAGCATATGGTTATACTCACAGCCAAGTTTATTACAGCAATGTACTAAGGATATACAGTTAAGTGATAAGGGAAGAAGATAACTACAGTCTGGTGGATTCTGTATGCAGGCTTTCTTATGCTCTCTTCTTCCCATCAGGGGTTGTGCAGAGCTCACTATCTCAGCAGTAATGAAGATGTAGTAACATGTGTAATGTTACTTCCTAGGAAAGCTCATTTGAGTCTTAGTGGCCAAGGTTTTACTGAAGCCTGGTCATGTAGGCATGCTCTGCATAGTGTGTACTGAAATTTCCAGAATCCCAGAAGGAATGCATTTGTTCAGCGTAGCGGTATTGTTTGTATGACTAGTCTAGGCATGGTGAATCACCTTTATCAGTTGACTAAGGGCACTCTGAGAATCTTGTTCCCAGATGCCAGTCAGGGACCAACCTTGTAAATAGTCCTGCTGTGTTAACTTTTTTCTGCATACTCGTACTGACTAGTCATTCAAGTAGTTTAGTTATGATCAAAAAGGGAGAGTAAGAGTGATTGCTTGATGCAGATATAGTCAGAAAAGTCTTTTTAGTATGGAATGAGCTCTAGAATATTTATTACTTGTAGGTAAGTGGTTAGTAGAATCAGTGACCTTGAAAATAAAGGTTGGGGAATAAATGATAGAGTGACATCTGAGGAAGTGAAAGGGAATGGAGTTCAAAAGCAGATGGAGAAATGGGTCTTCAATAAGTGGAGGGAAAATCTCATCCCTAGCACTGAGATTGAGGTTTTTTCCCTCAGTGAATTTCAGCTGCATATGTGTGGGAGTACAGAAGACTAATGGTAGGTTGATACAAGGTTGGGTATACTTAGTGTGGGTCTGATGGAAGGATAAAAGATTGAGGAGTACTGGGGATATTAGGCAAAAATAATTGAAGTAATCAGCTGAAGAGTCTTTGAATAGGAAGTAAGGTCAGGATGGGGGCTGTTAGCCTGTGAAAAGAGAAGTGATAGGATTGTTAGTCTTGGTAAAATTGGTAAGTGAGCATAGTTAGGGTAAAAGAGTTAAGCTGTTTAATGAAAGAGGCCGGAGAGTGACGTGTTGGAGTTAGAGTGTACTCAGTCAGTGTGAGTTGAATTGATGAATCAAAAGGTGGAGCAGCATGGAATAATGACCACATAGCCATGGAGCAGGTTGTTGAAGTTAAGCAAAGGTGATGGTCATTGAAAATACAATTACTGAACTATGAAGGCTAAGTTGTTTGATGTGTCCATTTACATCATGGATGTTGATGTTACTAGTGTAACAATAGAAGTTAGCACAGTGAGAAATATTTTTGATCAATGTGGGGAAATGAGTGGAGGTGAGTACATGAAGAATAGTGTTTTACTACTTTATATTCTCTACTTGCAAGTAATAGAAATTAGCTCAAACTAGCTTAAATAATAAGAGGAAATTGTTGTGAGCATATGAGTAGGACTCAAACCCAGTAATATAGTCAGATATCAGGAAGGGACTGGAGCCTGGACCTGGAAAACTATTTAGAACCTAGTTTCTGCTCTTTGTTCTTATTTTTTCATCTTTGCTTTTCTCCCCTATTTCTGTCTCTCTCCTTTTGTGTCATTTATCTCACTGGCTTTGTCTTTTAAGAGTGGCTCTTTGTTATTCCTTGTTTACCTGGGAGCTTATAGTTATCCTATATCTTCTGAATTTAGATGTTGTAATTTTAGCCATATGCAGAGACTCTCTGAATCCTAATTCGAGGTTACCAGAAGAGAGAATCTGGTTGGTTCAGATTGAGTTAGTGGTTTGCTTATGCTCCCATCAACTTTGGTTCGAGTGGGATGCTATCTTGTAATGTTTTATAACATGGCTATTAGGGTCCTGTCTTCACAGCTCTTTAAGAGAGCTGTTGTGCCGCTAGCTGTAGTGGATGTCTCCTGTACCACAGTTGAGTGGTATAGCTGAATGGAGTTAGTGTAAATGGAAATGAAAGAGGAAATTTTGAGAGTCCAGGAGAGCAAGTGAAGATATAGGAGAATGGTTTATACTACCCCCCTCATGGGACTTGGGCAGTGGGCCAATGAGTAGCTTTTCCTTATGAGAGAAGTGGTCTCCTTGGTGAAGAGTTAGTTCTTAGTTAAGACATAAGGGGATAGGGTATTCATGAAAAAGGTTGAGGTAATGAAAAAGAGATCCCAGGGAGGGCGCCTGGGTGGCTCAGTGGGTTGGGCCGCTGCCTTCGGCTCGAGTCATGATCTCGGGGTCCTGGGATTGAGTCCCGCATTGGGCTCTCTGCTCAGCGGGGAGCCTGCTTCCTCCTCTCTCTCTCTCTGCTTGCCTCTCTGCCTACTTGTGATCTCTCTCTGTCAAATAAATAAATAAAGTTAAAAAAAAAAAAAAGAGATCCCAGGATTTATATTGAAACTGTTTGGGAAGGTTATTGGTGATAAGATGAACCAGAGAGAGAGGGCTCCAAAGCAGTGAGGATAGGACCATCAAAGAGGAAAGATGAGGGGTACCTGGATGGCTCAGTGGGTTAAAGCCTCTGCCTTCAGCTCAGGTCATGATCCCAGGGTTCTGGGATCGAGCCCTACATTGGGCTCTCTGCTTAGCAGGGAGCCTGCTTCCCCCTCCCTCTCTCTCTCCCTGCCTCTCTGCCTACTTGTGATCTCTGTCTGTCAAAAAAGAAAAAAAAAAAAAAGAGGAAAGCTGATTGGAGACTTGATTTTGGATGATGTCAACAGTATGGTTGACAGGCATGAGAAGTATAGATAAAAGTAATTGGCAAATTAATGGTTGGAAAACTTTCATTTTCCTGTTATTTCCATCTGAGTTGAAGGTAGTTAGCAGAGGCAGTCCAAGCGTGACTAATTTTTATAGCTCCATCTCAAAGCAGTGAACTTATTTTGGCTTGAGACTTTATTTTTGTTAGCATTCCCCTTTCTTGACTATGGTTTGAAGTGATGGACTCTTGTAGTGAATTCTGATAGTTCCAATTTTTAATAGTTGCACTGTACTTGGCCCTCACATTTCCTGACACCTTTGTTCATCTTTTGAGCACATGCTATTAATGATTTGGAGGAGTGTGACTAACAGTTATGTTGCTTGCTCATTTGAATCAATGTCTGGGATCATGTCTTTGAAAAAACCTATTAGTGCATTTTCTTCATTACTAAAATATCCTTGTTACACATAACATACATACTTGCTCACTCATTCTCTACCACACACACCTTTTATGTGCACACCCGCCCCATCTTCTCTAATGTTTTTTTCAGTTTTCCTCTAACTGATCACTGAGTCCTTTTGTCCTTTTTTGTGGTAGCCGTATGAATTTCCATTTTAAGCCTGGCAGACTCTGTTAATGAAATATACCTGTTTCATCTTACGCATATGTTATCTTCTTTTCACTTTTGAAATTTCTTTATTCCCACAAACTGAAATGGTAGTTCGTTAAAAAGTGAAAGTAAATGTCAAAGACTGAGTCTCAATTATAGTATGTTTGAAAATAGTTCCAGACTTAAGACATTGCTGTTTAGATTTAGTGATACTTTTAGAAATTACCATGTAATTTTGAATAATATAAAATACTTTTGTCAGAAGAAACCTGTAATGACAGTGAACAGCAAATTAAGTTGAAAAGTTACTAAGCAGATGGGATCCCTGGGTGGCTCAGTGGGTTAAGCATCTGCCTTCAGCTCAGGTCATGATCCCAGGGTCCTGGAATTGCATCCCACACTGGGCTCTTTGCTCAGTGGGGAACCTGCTTCTCCCTCTGCCTGCTGCTCCCCCTGTGTGTGCATGTGTTCTTTCTTTCTCTGAGATAGATGAATAAAATCTTAAAAAAAGTTACTAAATAGTATTTGTGTAAAAAGTGCATAATTCTTAGTGTTTTTTAAGGACTTATTCCTACCGTTTTTTACTTAATAATAATTATTGCAGAAGAAAGTAGGGGAAGATAAAGTAAAAAAGAAATGGATGCATTATAGGAAAGATCAAGGAAGAAGAAGTATAAATGGATGAGAGGCATTTGCTAAGTGATTAAGGTTATAAGCATGCTTAATAGCTAAATATGTACTTAGGCTGAATATTCTGTTAAATTAAAAAAATTTAAAAAAAAAAAAATTTTGTTCAGCTGCATAGAATTATTAAAATATTTCTGTAGTAATACTGTGGAAGAGTGCTTGGTGAATGTTGATCATATTCCAGTGTTTTAGTCCTTTTCATTACTTGTTAAAAAAAGAAGTAGTATTTATGTTTTAGGAATAATTTATGCTAGTTGCTCTTTCTTTTCAGAAATTATCATTGATTTCTTAACCTCCCTCAGGAATTACATGCTCATGAGTAAACCTTCCTGTAAAACTTAAAAAATCTTATGCTATTAATACCTTCAGAATAAAGATGTTGAAAATTGAACTCTCTGAATGCTTTTTCTTTTTAATTAGAATATACAGGATATAAATTTATAAGGATATTGCCGTTATCTGAGTACCTCAGGTATTAAATATACAAAAATATTTTGTGAACCTGGTTCTTTTTCTCTTTCTGTAGTTACTATATTTAATGGTTGCATGGTTCTAAAGCAGAAATTTGAGTGATTGGTAAAAAGAGGTGATGGCGTAATGCAAATGGTACTCCTTTATCTTTTGGCTCATAAAGTCTTTAACGTATGCTTATTTAAGGAGAACAGAGTTGACGACATATAATTATAAAAAGTGATTCAGAATTAGGGGCAAAAAGTAGAACTAGTGTCTGCTGGATTGACTCAGGACTCTTCTAGATTTGACAGGGACGCATGTGGACGAAATACCATGTTCTTTTTTTTCATTCCTAAGTGGCTCGAGTTGCCAAATCTGAGCCAGAAGGTTGATCATTGCAGCTTGTAGACCATATTTTTTATTCCTTAATTACGTTAACAGCTAGAGTTGTTTTATGGATTTTTGAGTCTGATGCCAGGCCTTTTATGGGTCTGAAAGTAATTGTAGCATGAATCTAGACTGTATTTTTAGTCTTTAAAATTTCCAGGAGTGTTCTGTATTTATTTGATATATAAATTCTCCATCTGCTTCACTTCTCTGTGATATCTTAAAAATATGCTTGCTATGAAATACAATAAAACACTTTATGTAGTTCTGAGTTGAAAAATTTAGATTAAAAATTCAGTGATGAGTAATAGTGTTTGTTACTTCTAATGACTGTAGTTTAGCCATTTTGTCTACTGTTACATTCTGATTCTAGTTTACATAGGTATGTATTGTGGGTGTTGATCCCTTTAAAATCTATACTGCATCCATGGTACAGCTCCTCTCTCTGTCCCTAGTTAGAATCATTAGTGAATGGTATATTGTAGACCTGGGTTTATTATTATTATTTTTTTTTTTTAAAGATTTTATTTATTTATCAGAGAGAGAGAGGGGGAGAGAGTGAGCACAGGCAGACAGAATGGCAGGCAGAGGCAGAGGGAGAAGCAGGCTCCCTGCTGAGCAAGGAGCCCGATGTGGGACTCAATCCCAGGACGCTGGGATCATTACCTGAGCCGAAGGCAGCTGCTTAACCAACTGAGCCACCCAGGCGTCCCGTAGACCTGGGTTTAGATTCTGTTTTTACCTCCTGAATAAATTGCATATAGTCTCATTTACTTATTTGTAAAAAAAAAATCTGCTTTTCAGAGCTGTTATAAGGATTTGAGAAAATCTTTGTAGAATGTAGAATGTCAGAGCCTCTGCCTAGCTCTGAGTAAATGGTAGTAGGTAAGTTATTATTGCTTTTATTAATAAGTAGTAACCATGGAGTGCTTTGGCAATATGATACAGACATTAGGCTATATATGTACATTGTAAAACCTGTGATGGATTAAGGAAAGCAAATGTGCAGTTAATCCCAGGGGGATTTTATAGAACTTTCTGGAGCAGACCATTTTTGTTTCATATATTTGCAGACTTGTGAAAATAAACAAATCTATTTCTCAGTCTGGTCTTTGTGAACAGATTCTGAACACTAACAAGATATTTTTCTCTTCCTTTTATCTTAAGGGTGCTATTTTCCTGGAAGGTGTAACTGTTAAAGGTGTGACTCAAGTAACAACTCAACCAAAGTTAGGAGAGGTACAGCAGAAGTGTCATCAATTCTGTGGCTGGGAAGGGTAATAAACATTTTCAAGTTTTAAATAAAACTTGTGTTGTGCAACATTTAACATTAATGCAAACGTTGACTTAGCTTCTTTGTTCTTTGAAGTTTGAATATTTACCTAGAGTGCTTAAAAAGATATCAAGCAAGAGTTTATCAGATTTTTCTCATGATCAGCAATTGAGTTAAAATTAGACTACTAGAAAAAACAAAAACAAAAACAAAAAACAAAAAAAATTAGATTACTAGACAGTTGAGTCAAGATTAAATGACTCAAACATGTCTTCCTAACTGAATACAAAGTTATTTTTGTCACTATCTAGTATTTGTTTTGTGTGTTTAATTCTGTTGCTGATTAATGATTGAGTTGCCTGTATCATTTTACTAAGGGAGAAGAAGTGAGACTTGAAGACTAGAATGTACCTCACGTTCTAGTTTTTCTGTAGTTCAGTTTTCTGAGACCTAGGGGAATCAGCTTTAATTATGTTTTACCCCCTACCATGACTTGAAAATATTTATCAGACATTTCATGGGAGGGGATTCTGGAGAGTTCACGGCTCTGCTCTAATCTTTTGCTCTCAAGTCTTGGTCTTTGGTTGTTTCTGTTGGTCATAGCCATCTGTGGCAGAAAATTGTAGCACAGCTAGAACATGATGAAACAGGATCGATAATTCTTAAAAATTCCTAATATAAAGAACTTTTTCACTGGTATATACAGATCAGTTAGCTAGAAATAATTTTAACTAAAAGATTAAAATGATGATGAAGTAATATTGATTTTAATGTTGTGCTAAGCCCTTGCCAGTGTACTTTAATCTTGACCTATATTTTTCCTGTTTTGTCACTTCTGGGCATCTTTTAAGCAGAATTTTGCCAACCTTTTAGAGTTTTGCCAAGTTGGTGGAGTCATGCTGGAGGAATATGGGGTCTAGAATAATGTAAGATGATAAAGGCAAGAAAGATTTAAACTTCTTCCTGAAATAGAAGATTTGTAAACATACCTACTTTACTATGAGATCATGAATTAAATATTTAAAAAGCCCAGTGGTTATGGTATTTAGTGGTGATTAGAATCTTGTTAACTTGAGTCTGAAATGTCTAGAAGATAATAGATAATATTTCGTTAGCATTCTTGGGAATGTTGATGTTCCAGTTGACATTAATCTCATGATAGGGAGAATGTTGTGATAAATGTATGACTAATGTGAGATTGGTTTGAGATGTATTGCTTTGTATGGATGCCAGCTATAATAGTAATAAAATGTTCTTCTTTAAGGTCTGGATTCCCTGGAGCACAGCCTGTTTCCATGGACAAGCAAAATATTAAACTTTTGGAGCAGAAGCCATATAAAGTAAGCTGGAAAGCAGATGGTACTCGGTAAGTTAGACTTCTAAATAAAGTTATACAAATAACTCTAATGCTTGAAGAATACCGCTTTGTTGTTAGACAAGGTTTGTACTCTTGGGAGTGTGAATTTTTGACTTGAACAGCAAATTAATCATGTTTCAAATATCATCATTTTTATTTTCCAAGTATTCTTAGTTATGTAATTTAGTTTCTCTCATTCTGCTAAATTTTTGGTTTCAGAGGGTTTTTTTTTTTTTTTGTTTTTTAGAAGATTTTATTTGTATTTTTAAATTTTTATTTATTTATTTTTTAAGATTTTATTTATTTGTCAGAGAAAGAGGAGCAAGAGTGAGCACAGGCAGACAGAATGGCAGGCAGAGGCAGAGGGAGAAGCAGGCTCCATGCCAAGCAAGGAGCCCGATGTGGGACTCGATCCCAGGATGCTGGGATCATGACCTGAGCTGAAGGCAGCTGCTTAACCAATTGAGCCACCCAGGCATCCCTAGAAGATTTTATTTTTCAATAATCTCTGCAGCCAGTGTGGGCTCCAGCTTACAACCCTGAGATCAAGAGTTGCATGCTCCACCCACTGAGCAGCTGGGCGCCCCCCAGAGTTCTGTTAGTTTGACTTAGTCTATACCAAATTGAAGTTTGAAAGTGTTTTCTCTTGATAATATTGTGCTTTTTGGTATGTCTGGTGCCCATCACCTTATGTTCAGTGGTTGTTGAGCACTTCTGAAACTAACAGATGTGTTGTCAGTTTATAATCTAAAAATTACCAAGTCTCCTTGATATCTTATTCCTTAGAATATTTTGTTCTATATTTTGCTCCTTTGAATAGTTTTTCTCTTAATCTTTGCTAGTACTTTTTGTAATTTTATGCCCTCTTAAGGGTGTTTTATTCTTACAACAAAGCTTAGCATCAGGTTTCATATTCCTATACTTTTAAATTTTATTAGTATAAATTTTATGCTTCATCAACATTTAACTTTTCTTTCTCTTTTGTAAACATATGTATATTTTTTAAAGATTTTATTTATTTATTCGACAGAGAGAGATCACAAGTAGGCAGAGAGGAAGGCAGAGAGAGAGGAGGGAGCAGGCTCCCCGCTGAGCAGAGAGCCCGATGCGGGACTCTATCCCAGGACCCCGAGATCATGACCCGAGCCGAAGGCAGCGGCCCAACCCACTGAGCCACCCAGGCGCCCTGTAAACATATTTTTATAGCTTTGCCATATGTATTTTTTTATTTGGCAAATGTTCTAATAGTTGAAGTAATTATTTTAACAGATGTTAATATTAGCTTTTTCCTATTAATTTTTTCATAATGAAAATGTTTCAGAGACTTAAGATAGCATTTATATAGTTAGCTTTTTCCCCAGCTTTATTGAGATACAATTATAATATTATGAGATTCCATTATAACATTATTGAGAATTTATTGAAGATAAATTTATTGAGATTCCATTATAACAGTATGGAAGTTTAAGGTTATAATGTGTTGATTTGAACATATAAACATATTGTAAGATGATTACTGTTAGCTAACACCACGATCACTTCACATAATGACCATTTCTTTTTTGTGGTGAGAATATTTAAGGTATGTTATCTTAGCAACTTTCAGGTATATAGTACAGTATTACTTATTATAATCACTATGATGTACACTAGATCCCTGGAACTTACTGTCTTGTAATTAGAAGTTTATATCCTTTGACCAGTTTCTCCCCATTTCTTCTACCTTCTCAGCCCCTGGTGATTACCAGTGTAGTCTTTGTTTCTATCATTTTTTAAATTTTTTAAAGATTCCTTGTGTAAGTGATCTATAGTATTTGTTTTCCTCTGACTGACTTATTTCACTTAGCATAATGTCCTCAGGGTCCATCTATGTTGTAAATGGCAGAAATCCTTCTTTCTCATGGTTGAGTACAATTCCATTGTTTATTTATATAGTACATCTTCTTTCTTCATCTGTGTTGATGGTCATTTAGGTTGTTTCCGTATCTTGGCTATTAGGAATAATGCTGCAATAAAAATGAGTATGCAGATATTTTTTTGAGATGCTGTTTTCACATTTGGTTTTTAAGTGTTATTTTGAAGATAATATAGTTGCACTTAATTTTTGTGAGTCGTTTTTTGAAGTCAAAATGGCAATTACACCTTTCATATCATGTTATCTTCTGCATTTTGCTTGGGGTGTCCTTAAAAGATACATATGAAGATATGGAGTGGGGCAGATAGAACTTAATTTTAATATTAGGTGAATATAATGATACTATTTCAACATGATATGCTTTTTAGTAGTTACATTTTGTTTTTTTTTAATAGGGAATATATCGAAGTATTTTCTTTCATTTGTCGATCTTTGTTGGAAATCATCTTTCCTTTCAACTCAGCATTTTCTAGCTTTTTTTGGGGGGGGATTTGTAGATAACACAGGTTTGTGAAACAAAGTTTAGAAAATAACGTAAACGAAAAGAAGAAGATAAAATTAAAGAGTGATTTTATCACCTAGAAGTAACCATTACCATCATTGAGGTCTTGATTTTATTCTTTTGGTTAGAAAGCAATTTTATTGGGGTGCCTGAGCTCCAACATGTTGGCTCAGTCAGTAGAGAGCATCTGACTCTTGATTTCAGCTCAGTCTTGACCTTAGGGTTGTGAGTTCAAGCCCTGCATTGTGTTCCACACTAGGCGTGGAATCTACTTTAAAAAAAAAAAAGCAGTTATATTAATGCTTCATATAGCGAATGCAAATAGTTGAACAATAAGTATATTTTATATATGCTTATTTTTTCATACTATTTTGAATTTAAAAATGAACTAGTCTAAAAATTAATATTAATACTTGATAAAATTTTAAGCCATATAAAGACATAAAATAATAAAGTTTGCCTTGTGTGTTCTAGGAATATTCATTCAAAAGGATGAATCTCTAGGATGGATACAGTTAAAGATTCAGATAGAGACAGTTTGGATAATGTGTCCCTTCTATGCCCTCCTCCCTATGAATGTATATTTTTGAAGGATAAATAAAAATTAACTTGTTGCTTATTTTCAGAATGTTAAAATTATATTTAATTTTTTCGATTAGAATAAGTTTATAATCTATTAAATTGGTAGTAAGGATTAGCAGAAGTTAAATTGTTGATATATGTGTGTGTGTATATGTTTGTGTGTGTGTTTTTTTTTTTTTTAAGTAGGCTTCGTGCCCAGTGTGGAGTCCAGTGCAGGGCTTGAACTCATGACCCTGAGATCAAGACCTGAACTGAGATTGAGATTCGAACACTTAACTGACTGAGCCACCTAGGCACCTTGATATATAGTAGCTGTGTAACAATGTCTTAAGGTTTATTAATAGATATTTAATATTATAGCAGTGTCTAAAGTTTATTACCTACCTCTGAGTGGAGAAGCAGTGAAAAAGGTGAGGAGCAAATATGCGCATCTCCAGACTTGATACTATAAATGGCCTGGGGATTTGGGAGTGAGACATAGTTTTAATCTGATGAGTTTCATATTCTGGATATTTTTTACCTTCTACCTCATTTTCTCCATGATATCCAGCCTGTGATCATGGCAAACCTTGGGCAAAATAACAGTCTGTAAAATTTGTCATTTGTAGTCTCCCATCCTATCTTTGTTTATTTTCCCTTTTCTGAGCCTTTGTATACCCCTTGCCCCATATCTTCTCAATACTGTCAGACCTCTAAATGATTAGCTACAATGATTTGAGCTAAAATGTTTCGACCGATAATGGAAATACCTCTTTTCTCATGGAACCGTGCTCCACCAAAACAAAAGGAGACCCTTTTAGTATTCATTTGATACCTACTCTGTCTTAGGATACTTTATTCTGTGAGGAAAAACATTTATGTGAAATATTTTTCTGGACCAGTGCCAGATCTTTCTTTTGCATGGTAGGAGTGAAGGCCAATAGCGCGGGAGAGGGACTAACTGTGATCTATAGGGTGAAAAGAGCCCCAGGGAGCTGTAGAATGATCTAGGAGCCCATGGAGTTAGAGTAACAGATTAAAAGCCATGAACACTTGATTTATCACTTTATTTACTTTATTTAATTTATCGATTTATTTATTTATATTTTATTTTTAAAAAAATTGTTTTATTTTTAATTAACATATAATGGACTACTGGTTTCAGAGGTACAGTCTGTGATTCATCAGTCTTATATAATATCCAGTGCTCAGTATGTCACATGCCCTCCTTAATCTATTTTATTTATTTTTAAAAGATTATATTTATCTTTTAGAGCGAGAACATGTGCTGGGGATGAGAGTGGGTGGAGAGAAGGGACAGAGGGAGAAGCATACTCCCCACTGAGCTGTTACCTTGGTGGGGCTTGATCCCAGGATGCTGGGATCATGACCTGAGATGAAGGCAGACGCTTAACCTACTGAGCAGCCCAGGCACCCCTATTATTTTTATTTTTTTAGTAGTCTGCACACCCAGCTTGGGGCTTGAACTCAGGATCATGAGATTAAGAGTCATATGCCCAGGGCGCTTCGGTGGTGCAGTTGGTTGTGTCCTACTCTTGGTTTTGGCTGAGGTTGTTATCTCAGTGTCCTGAGATCAAGCCCCTCTTCTGGCTCTATGCTTGGAATTCTCTCTCTCTCTCCATTTACTCCTCCCACTTATGCTCTCTGTCTCTCTCTCAAATTAATAAATATGTCTTAAAAAAGAAAAAGTCTAATGCTTACCAACTGAGCCCCCCAGATGCCCTACTTCTTATTTAAAGCCATGTTGTGATGGAGTGTGGGACTCTTTTAATTATCCTTATTCCATAGTTTATTGGCTCTTTATAATTAGGAGGAGTATTTAGATAAAAGGATTTCTGAAATTGAATGTAATATGAGACCTGGATAGAGTTAGCAATAAAAGGTATTGCCTAGGAATTTTGATTAGCCTGGCCAAGGCCTGGGGGCAACAGTGACAGTTTTGCAGATTCTAAAACACTGTAGAAGAGTGTCTATTTCCTAATTGTAAAGCCAAATTTTATAGATAGAAATACAGAGTTTCTTAAAAATAAAACAGTAAGAGATTATATTAGTTATATAGGTGAATTGATTAAACACTAAGCCAGTATAGTCTCAGATACAGGTGAAATCATTTTGTTTAATTGAAGATTTAATAGTTGTATGTCTTACGTTTCAGTAAAATCAACTTTTAGAAATGAGATATCTCTTGTCACAGGACACTATTTTTGTCATATCACTTTATCAGAAGTAACTTCTTTTTTTCTAATTATTTTGCTTTTGTATCTCCTGCTATATTGTAAGCTTCACAAGATCAGGGAGCAAGTCTGTCTTTTGTACCTTTATTATCAGTGGTAATCAGCAAGTCCGTATACTGGTAGATATTGAATGATTTGAGTGAATGAATAGTATTGGCAGTGTTTTATGCTCTTGAGAGATCTGTAGCTTCTGTTGATTGAAATTTTCTTTTTGCACTTTTTCTCTAAAGATATTTCATGATATTTTGGTTCATTGAATGGATTGAGAAGGGAAGAAAGTTGTATTAGAAAAACTGTACTGAGAAGTAGAAAGAGCACAGAGATAGACTTGAAGACTTAGTTTTATCCTTTACTGCTTGAATAAGGTGCATAGTTGGTAGTAATATATGCCACCTTTTTTTTTGAAGAGTTTTTTTGTTTTTAAAGATTATTTATTTATTTATTTGACAGAGAGATAGAGTGCACAGCTAGGCAGAGCATCAGGCAGAGGAAGAGGGAGAAGCAGGCTCCCCTCTGAGCAGGAAGCTCCATGCGGGCTTGATCCCAGGACCCTGAGATCATAACCTGAGCCCAAGGTAGAGGCTTAACCGACTGAGCCACCTAGGCATCCCCCCCTTTATTTTTACTTATTTATTTTTAATTAACATATAATTGATTACTGGTTTCAGAGAGAGAGAGGGAGACAATGTGCGAGCAGGGGGAAGAGAGAATCTCAAGCATGCTCCCTGCTGAGCATGGACCCTAATGTGGGGCTCAGTCCCAGGACCATGAGATCATGACCCGAGCCGAAACTGAGTCGGATGCTTAACTGAGCCACCTAGGTGCCCCATGCCATCTTTTATTAAATAACTTTGTGTGTTTTCTACTTCAAAGGGTTTATTTGAAGACTGGAATGAGAAAATATGTATAGAAATGGTTTTTAAATTGTGGAATACTCTAAATGAAATGTACTGTTAGTTATCTAATATTGAACATCTTAGTGGCCCATGTAGGTGGAGGAGCAAATAAATATATGGGTTCCTCTTTCTTCCTTCCTTCCTTCCTTCCTTTCTTCCTTTATTTCTTTCTCTCTCTCTCTCTTTTTTTTAATGAATTTATTTATTTATTTGTCAGGAGAGAGAGAGAAAGTAAGCACAAGCAGGGGGAACAGTAAACAGAGGGAGAAGAAGGCTCCCTGCCAAGTGAGGAGCCCGATGAGGACTCCCAGGAGTCCAGGATCATGATCTGAACTGAAGGCAGATGCTTAACTGACTGCCTGGGTTCCTCTTATTTCATGTTTACAAGCAATATGTATGATAGTCTTTTCTAGCATGGGGTACCTGCTTGTGTGTCTCTTTAATTAAAAAATCTATTTGTAGTATATATTAGGTATTTTTCCTGTTTTCACTGTATTTTGTACTTTGTTTATAATCCTTAAAAAGACTAAGTTTAATTCTGGATTATTTGCACAAATAGTATCACATGAAATATATGTGTGTGCGCACACACAAAAATATATGCCTTAGCACACATGAGTCATCTACTTTCTTTCTTGTTAGGTAGTTCTGTTAGGTTTGTCTAGAGCAGGGGCTGGAATCTCCTTGTAGTCCAGATCTGGCCCATGGCTTGTTTTTTTAGGAGTCATGAGCTAAGAATGTCATTTATATATGTAAAATGTTTTACTGTGGTCTAATATATATAATGTAAAATTCACCTATTTTTTTTTTTTGTCTTCTAGTGGAAATGCCTTTGGATTTTTATAATCTATTTATTCATTAAATTATAATTGACACACAATATTGTATTTCAGGTTTATAACAGGGTATTTGGTATTTTAAAAAGTCAGTATTTTAACATTTTTAAATGTATAGTTAAGTAGCATTTAAGTATGATCACTTTGCTGTGTAATCTGTTTTTATACTTTTAAGGAATGGTTAAAAAAGAACATGTGACAGATTATATGTGGTTTGTAAAGCTTAAAATATTTATTATCAGGCTTTTTACTGAAGAAGTTTACTGACTCTTGGTCTAGGCCTCTGCTTTCCATTATGCACGTGAGCATAATGAGCAGCAGAGACATGGCTCGTCTGAACGGAGATGTTCTGAGAGTGTAAAATACATACCAGAATTCACAGAATTCACAAATAGTAGAATGTATAATATATCAATATTTTCTAATATTGATTCCATGTTAATGTTTTGAAGTAAATAGCACATCTTAAAAATTAATTTTACCGGGACGACTGGGTGGCTCAGTTGGTTAAGCAGCTGCCTTCGGCTCGGGTCATGATCCCAGCGTCCTGGGATCGGGTCCCACATCCGGCTTCTGGCTTGGCAGGGAGCCTGCTTCTCCCTCTGCCTCTGCCTGCCACTCTGTCTGCCTGTGCTCAGCCTCTTTCCTCTCTCTCTGACAAATAAATAAATAAAATCTTTTTTAAAAAAATAATTTTACCTATTTCTTTTTTACTGCTCAAAAATTTGCAACTACCTACAGGATTCATGTTATAGTTCTGTTCTGCTGGATAGTGGACTAGCCAGAGAAGGAAATTATTTTCTTGTCAAGTTAAAATGAGATTAGACTGAGGAGGGGCAAGAAGCATGCTAGCTTGATCTGTCATGTCATGTAAAAGTCAACTCTGGAAGGGGAAATGGGCACTTGAATAGTAGAGGAAATTTTAACTGATGAATCTGTAAATGAAGGGAGCATCTCAAGCCTCTTGTAAGTCAGACAAAGGCATATTTAAGTTTTTTATGTGCTGCTTTGGGTTGCTACAAATCTACATGGTATTCTGAAGAGCTTTGAAAATCAAAGCTCTTTGAAAATCATAGACCTCTGCCCCATGTAGTCTAAAATATACATTTATTTTTAAAACTAAAATTGATAATTACAATGGAATTGTAAGAAAGAGATTTAACTGAAAGGAAAAGACTTTTTTTTTGCTGAAAGAGCAAAGAAAGGTAGTTTTTATTATTAAAGAGGTAGTGGGGCACCTGTGTGGCTCAGTGGGTTAAGTGTCTGCCTTCGGCTCAGGTCATGATCTCAGAGCCCCGCATTGGGCTCTGTGCTCAGCAGGGAGTCTGCTTTTCCCTCTCCCTCTGCCCCTTCCCTGCTTGTGCTCTTTCTGTCATTCTCTCTGTCTCTCAAATAAATAAATAAAATCTTTAAAAAAAAAAGTAGTGATTAAAAAAAAAAAAGATTTTATTTATTTATTTATTCTCCTATTTGAAGGAGAATGAATGAGAGAGAGCATGAGAGAGGAGAAGGTCAGAGGGAGAAGCAGACTCCCCAAGGAGCTGGGAACCCTATGCGGGACTCAATCCTGGAAGTCTGGGATCATGACCTGAGCCGAAGGCAGTTGCTCAACCAACTGAGCCACCCAGGTGCCCAGAAGTAGTGATTTTTGTGATCAGAAAGATCACAAAAATGTGTTCACTTTACCCTTACAGTTTCCTTGGTTTGAAATGTTGGACAGAATTTCTTAACCTTTTTAAATTTTTTTATTTTTGTTTTTTTTTCTAAACCTTTTTGAAATCTTGTTTCCCCACCTGAATGATGAAATTAATAATAATTATCCCATAAGCTTATTTTGAGTATTAAGTGAAATAATGTATATAAAGTATCTACTGTGGTGCTACTATGGTGTTTAGTAATAGTTAATTCATTTTTAGTTGACTAAATAAACCTCTCATTTTCAGACCTGTGTGCATTTGCAAAGGGTCTATACAGCATTAGCAAAATCACAGGGTAAGTTTAACTGGCTATAAGATTGCTCATGGTGTGTTTGCTTTATAGTTGATGCAAGAAAAAAATCAGGGCTCTTGCATATGTACGTGTGTAAATAATTAAGAGAAAGAGAGAGGGAATGTGTTAGGTTGGAATCCAGGAGTTATAATGACAATAAGTAACCTTGTTCTAGAATTAGGATTTTTTAATATTACTAAAATATTACTAATTACTATTAATAATTAATATTATTAATATTACTAAGCCTCAGTCTCTTTATCTGTAACATGCGAATAATGACCTAAAATTTAGGGATCCATTTAAAAACCTATGCTTTGCCATCCTATTAGTAACTTAGAAAAATCAAATTCTTAAAGCGTAGAGTTGTTGATTGTGTAAGGACACTAAATTGTTTTTTTTCAAGGTGAACATACCAGATATTATGGACCGAGTGTGCTTAAGTCTTAATGCATTGAAGTTTATAGTAAATAGTGAATTTCAAGGCAAAAAGAAGCAGCAGTATTTCACTGTTTTAATTTTTTTTTTTTTTAAGATTTTATTTATTTATTTGACACAGAGAGACAGCCAGAGAGGGAATACAAGCAGGGGGAGAGGGACACTTCAAATGACTGAGCCACCCAGGTGCCCTTCACTGTTTCAATTTTTAGATTCCTTTTCTCCATTTGTTTCTTTTTCTTGTGGTAAATAATAAAGGAAATAATTTCTTGCTGCATCTTGTTTGAGAGGAGTGCATTATTTTTCCCTGAGGAGGTATGACTAAACTTCCTTTAGTTTCTTATGATACCTTCTTCCCTTCAGCCTCCTACATATATATTCTCTGTGGTTTGGAGGGAAGTGGAGACCTGTGCCAGGAGCACACTGCTGAGATACTGCCTTTCTGCTCTACTAACATGTTTCTCTTATTTTGACCTCGACCCTTTTATTCTAGTAGTTTTGTCAGAATTACAATTAGGGTCTTTTTTTATTGAATGAGTTAAATGCATCAGGATTTAAAGTTTATGCTTCCAATACATTGTGTGGATTTTTTTTTTTAAAGATTTATTTATTTATTTGAGAGGGAGAACTTGCACGCCTACAAGTATGGGGGAGAGGGAGAAGCAGGCTCCCCGCTGAGCAGGGAGCCTGTCCTTGGGCTCAATCCCAGGATCCTGAGATCATGACCTGAGCTGAAGTCAGACGCTTAATTAACTGAGGCAACCCCGGCACCCACGTTGTGTGAGTTTTAAGAGAAGTGGGAATACAAAGGCAGTTAGACACCTGTCAGGCCTTCCTAAGAATCATTTTGAGGAAAATACTGAAATTTCATGATGTACATGTGATTAGTGGAAATAAGAACATGAGTAATTTGTGATTAATAGAAAACCATGACATTAAAATTAATAGAATATGATATATGACTAGTAAAATATGAATGTACATGTATTTTGGAGCTATTTAAGGTTTAATGATAATGTGTGTTCTTCTGATTTTAAAAATTTATTTATTTAAATTCAGTGAACATACAGTGATTCATCAGTTGCAAATAACACCCAGTGCTCATTATATCACACGCCCTCCATAATGCCCATCATCCAGTTATCCCATTCCCTCACCCATCTCTCCTCCAGCAACTCTCAGTTTGTTTCCTATAGTTAAGAGGCTTTTGTGGTTTGTCTCCCTCTCTGATTTTATCTTCTTTTATCTTTCCCTCCCTTCCCCTATGGTCTTCTGTTTTGTTTCTTAAATTCCACATATGATTGAAATCATAGGATAATTGTCTTTTCTCTGGTTGACTTCTTTAGCTTAGGATAATACCCTCTAGTTCCATCCAAGACATTGCAAATGGTAAAATTTCATTTTTTGAGGCTGAGTAATATACCATTGTGTATTTATACCACATCTTCTTTATCCATTCCTTTGTCTATGGATAACTGATTTTTTCTTGATGAATGTATTATATAAATTTAAATAATAATACAGAATAACAGGTCTGAGTCTTCTATAGCTAAAAAGTAATATTTAAGTCTTAGAGGTTCAGTGACATATTTGGAAATTAGAACCAACGTTAATACTTAAAGTTAGGTGAAAAATGAGGCAAAATGAGAGTTTTGGAAGTTACAGTGAAACTGAGCTTAGCAGCTCTAAATAATAAGATACAGCATCATGTGGTTAACAGTATATTGCTTTTGAGGAAGACAGGTGATATTTATAGTTTGGTCCTCAAAATTTGTAACTCCATGCCTTCCGTAAATTAAGCAAATGTTGAGCCTTCGTTTTCTCATGTTAAATGAAAATAATATTCTTGTGGTTGTAAGTATGTAGTGAAATGTTGATATACAGTGCCTTCTAGAATAACCCTGATGTACAGTAGATGCTAATATATATTTTAAAGTAATTATTGATATGTCATTTTGTTCATTGTTTTCTGGTTGTTTTGTAGTTCTCTTTTTTCCTTTTTTCCCCCTCATATTCTCCTTATGGTTGATGACTTTCTATCTTTTTATTTTTTGTTATCTACTAAAGGTTTTGGGTTTGTGGTTACCGTGCAATTCATATATGGCATCCTAAGTATATAGCAGTCCATATTAAGTTCATGGTCACTTAAATTTGATCACATTCTAAGAGAACTTCTTTTTCTTGTAAGGTCTGTTCAGTGGTGGATGATTTAATTCTTGTTTGTCTGGGAAAGTCACTCTCCTTCATTCTGAAGGATAACCTTGCTGTGTAGAGTATTCTTGGTTGTAGGATTTTTTCCTTTAGGTCTTTAAATCATGCCACTCTGTTCTGACCTGGAAAGTGTCTGCTGAAAACTCAGCTGATAACCTTATGGTGTTTCCCTTGTACATAACTTTTGCTTCCCTATTGCTGCTTTTAAAATGATTTCTTTAACCTTTGACATTTTAATTATTGTATGTCCTCATGTGGACCTCCTTGGGTTCATCTTGTTTGGAACTCTTTGTGCTTCCTCAACCTAGATGCATGTTTCCTTCCCGGGTTAGGGAAGTTTTTAACCATTATTTATTCAAATAAGTTTTCTGCCCCCTTTTCTCTCTTTCCTACTTCTGCACCCCTATAGTGTGAGCTAATATATTTTTTAATGATACCTGTGTTAACAAGTAATTCTTTTTTTTTTTTTTTTAAGATTTTATCTATTTATTTGACAGAGATCACAAGTAGGCAGAGAGGCAGGCAGAGAGAGGAAGGGAAGCAGGCTTCCTGCTGAGCAGAGAGCCCAATGGTGGGCTCCATCCCAGGGTGCTGGGATCGTGATCTGAGCCAAACGCAGAGGCTTTAACCCATTGCACCATGCAGGCGCCCTAAATAATTCTTGATATACTTGGGCATAACCCACTTTTTTGGGGAGGGGTGTGTGTGTGCATGCACATGTATGTATGTTGTCAAGAAATCAAAACATTGGAAGGAAAGAAAGCTTTTACTTTGTAAAAGGCCATATTGCATAATTGCTGAGATAAGAGAGTGTGGAGCCATACTGCCCAGGTTCAAATTCTGGCCCATCATGTTACTACCTTTGTCATCTCAGTTTCCATATTTATAAAATGGTGGTAATACTAGAAGCATTTCTTGGACTTTGTGATAATTAATTGAGTTAATTAATATGTGCAAGGTAGTTCCTTTTTTTTTTTTTTTAAGATCTTATTTATTTATTTGACAGAGATCACAAGTAGGCAGAGAGGGGGGTGGGGGAAGCAGGCTCCCCGCTGAGCAGAGAGCCCGATGCAGGGCTCAATCCCAAGACCCAGAGATCATGACCTGAGCCGAAGGCAGAGGCTTAACCCACCGAGCCACCCAGGCACCCCTGTAGAAGGTAGTTTCTAATTGTGCCTGGCATTTGCCTTTGCTGTTGTTATTTTTTTTTTCTTATAGAAAGGAAGCTATTTAGCCCAAAGTTTTAAATATGTAGAAGTTTCTTACTATGTTTCTGAGCTATGTCTGTAACCTAGTACAGTATTTGTATTTTTCTTGGAGGTTTGTGTTGAGATTCTTACATTTATTTTCCACTTTTTTTTTCTTTGATGATTTTATTTATTTATTTGAAACAGAAATACAGAGAGAGTGAGAGCAGGCACATGAGAGAGACATGGATAGGAGTACAGGTAGTAGGGGTGGGCAGAGGGAGAGGGAGAAGCAGATTCCCCACTGAGCAGGGAGCTTGATACCAACCTTGATTCCGGGACCCTGAGACCGTGACCTGAACCAAAGGCAGACACTTAACCCACTGAGCCACCCAGGCTTCCTTCCAAATTTTTTTTTTTTTTTTAAGATTTTATTTGTTTATTGACAGATGGAGATCACAAATAGGCAAAGAAGCAGGCAGAGAGAGAGGAGGAAGCAGATTCCCTGCCGAGCAGAGAGCCTGATTCGGGGCTCGATCTCAGGACCCTGGGATCATGACCTGAGCCGAAGGCAGAGGCTTTTTAACCCACTGAGCCATCCAGGCACCTCTCCAAATTGTTTTTTAAACTTCGATATGTAACATTCAAATGAAAGCTTATTAAAACATGTAGCTTTTTTCAAATTTATGTAGGATCTTTAATACTTTGTTTAATACTTATTAAGTATTAGTGTCCAACTAATACTTAAATTGTAAAAACACTTTAGATATTTAAAATTGAAAGTTTTTTTTTTAAAAGATTTTATTTAATTATTTGACAGAGAGAGAGAGAGAGATCACAAGTAGGCAGACACAGGCAAAGAGAGAGAGAGAGAAGCAGGCTCCCTGCTGAGCAGAGAGCCCGATGCGGGGCTTGATCCCTGGATCCTGAGATCATGACCTGAGCTAAAGGCAGAGGCTTTAACCCACTGAGCCATCCAGGTGCCCTGCAGGATTTTTTCTTAATTTTTTTTTTTTTCTAGAAGTTTTATACATTGGGCTGTGATACATTTTCAGTTAATTTTTGTGTATGTGTTAGGTAGGGGTCATGTTAATTTTTTTCCCAATGAAAATCAGTTGTTCCAGTATCATTTATTAGAAACAACTATCATTTTTCCATTTAATTGTCTTGGCACATGTGTTGGAAATCAATTAACCAGATATCTGTTGTATTTCTTGTTTTATTGACATGTGTGTCTATCATTACCGTTAATGTCTTGACTTCTGTAGGACATAAGCTTGGAAATCAGGTAGTATAAGCCTTCCAGCTTCGTTGTTTTTTAGAAGTTGTTTTGGCTGTTCTCGATTGTCTGCATGTCTCTAAATGTGAGAATCCACCTTTTAGTTTCTCTGAAAAAGCCTGCTAGCATTTTGATATGATTTGCATCTAATCTACATGTAACAGTACTGAGTATTCCAACCCATTAATCTGGTATATCCCTTCATTTATTTAAGTTCTCTTTAGTTTCTCTCAGCAGTGTTGTGTAGTTTTCACTGTAGAGATCAGGCATGTCTTTTTAAAAATTTTTAAAAAGAGCCTATGTTTTGGTATTGTAGTTAACTACTTATTTGCATGTGGCCCTGAAAGGAGGCCATGTAATAAACTTGGAAATTGTTGCTTTGAAATTAAAATGGAAACACCTAATACCTACTGAAGTCAAAAGGAGGTTCCTTGCTTTGAATTCAGACATACCATCTCCTGGCAAATAGCTTCACGCACTATTGTGAGGACACTAATCATTTGTGTATGTTGATACTGTACTAGCAATCTTGATGAACCCTCTTGTTAGCTAACTCACTACATTTTCTAATAGTGTGACTATAGATTTGAATTTACTGTGTAAGTAATATTTGAAAGTATTTTTCTATTCCATTCAGTCTTATAATCAGTACTTTGCGTGTGTGTGTGTGTGTGTGTGTGTTATGGTATTAGATTTGTAGACAGTGTAGAATTATATGGTATTGGGTAAATCTTGTCATGTTTCTATGAAGTTATGAAATGATCCCTGGACCCTGAGATCATGACGTGAGCCAAAGGCAGAAGCTTTAACCCAGTGAGCCACCCAGGTGCCCTGCAGGATTTTTTCTTAATTTTTTTTTTTCTAAAAGTTTTATACATTGGACTGTGATACATTTTGAGTTAATTTTTGTGTATGTGTTAGGTAGGGGTCATGATAATTTTTTTCCCAATGAAAATCAGTTCCAGTATCAGTTCTCAGATTTAGTGTTAAGTGTGATGTTTGCCGTAGGTTTTAAAACCATACAGCTTTATTTAGTTAAGAAAATTACTAGTCCTGGTTTGCTAAGAATTTTTATTATCAAATTTTATTGTATGCATTTTTAGTGTTTATTGAGATAAGTCATATGAGTTTTTACCTTTAACCTGTTAATTTACTGAGTATAATTGGATTCAATTTGATGGTTTTTTGCATATATGTTTGTGAGATTGGTCTGTATTTTTTTGGACTTGCTCTGTGTGGTTTTGATAGGAAGATCGTATAATCTTTTAAGATGAATTGGAGATCTTTTTGTTATAGATCTAGAATTCTGTGTAAATCAGGGAAAATGTGTTATAAAGTTGTAAAAGGATTAAATGAGGTAATTAATTTTAAGCAATCAGTAGTATACTATTTAGCATAAGTGATTAGATGAAAGAAGACAGTACTTAATGATATAGCATAAACAAAGTGTAATATATCCAGGGAATTTAGAACTTGACCCATGGGAGAATTCCAGGGGTAGAATCTAGAAAAGTAATCTCATAGTAGAGCAGAAGAGGGGAAAGTTGAGTGTAAATTCATTATCTGCAGAAGTATTATCAGGGTATTACAGATGTAATTGGAATTGAACTGTTGTGAAATTGTGAAACATTGCCTTTTCATAGATTCTGAAGAATATTCTGGGAAAAGATAATTAGAACTTTAATAATAGAATTTCTCTGTGTATTTAATTAGCAGAATTTGTAACACAGTAAAAAGAAATGATTTGTCTTCAAAATTCATTCATTCAAAACTAATTCCAACATCTATTTGAAAATGAAGATTTAGAATTATGTAAAAATTGTAGAATTGATCTCAGATTGTCTTTTATCCACCCCCCCTACAATTTTACTTTAATTCTTCCTTTTTAATCTGGAGATTAAATAGTGTAAATTTAATTTCAGCTGTTTCTGAATCATTATCAAGGTAAAGCCAAATTATCTTTTTTAACTACTGTTGTCAAGAAGGTAGCAAAGTAAAAGATAATAACTTAGGCTGCATTGACAATAGGAAAATGTAAGGTTATGAGAATAATTTGTAACAGAAAAGCAAAAGCCTTTATTATTATTATTTTTCTTTATTTTTTATATTATTTTTTACAAACCCATGTGTTGAGGGCTGACTTTTTTTTTTTTTAAAGATTTTATTTATTTATTTGACAGAGAGAAATCGCAAGTAAATTGAGAGGCAGGCAGAGAGAGAAAGAGGGAAGCAGGCTCCCTGCTGAGCAGAGAGCCCGATGCTGGCCTGGATCCCAGGACCCTGAGATCATGACCTGAGCCGAAGGCAGTGGCTTAACCCACTGAGCCACCCAGGTGCCCGAGGGCTGACTTTCAATAGATCGCAGCAAAGGAGCTGCTCTGGGGCTACCTATGAAACCCCGACCCAGAAGCAGGTCCTCTATGAATGGTTTACCACCAGATTCCCCAGGAAGGTGCTTTGTGTGACCAGTGAAGGGGCCACCCCCTTTCAGGCCTTGCCCAGTTTCCTGGGACAAGGGGCTCTCCACACATGACCCCAGGGATGTGTGTTGGGGCACACCACACCATGCAGGACACTTGGGGCCCACTGGCTGGGATGGTGGGGGACCGGGTATCCAAGGCCAACCGTGGCTACAAGGTGCTGCCATTTAGTTCCGCCTTGGTGAGATTCTGATTTAGAGATGTTTAGTCATAATCCCACAGATGGTAGCTTCACCCCATAAAAACAAAAGCCTTATTCTGAATTGATAATCATAATGAAAGCAAGCTCCATTAGGGCTGGGGTTTTTGTCTTTTTAAAAAAAAAAATACGAATGACTTATTTTTTCTGTCATTTAAAGAGATTCCATTCCTTTCCTTTTCCTTCCTTCCTTCTTCCGCCCCTCCCTCCCTTTCCCGAATGTGGAACTTGAACTCATGACCCTGAGATCAAGGGTCACATGCCCTCCTGACTGACTGAGCTAACCACGAGCCCCGGGATTTGTGTCTTTTGAACCGTTGTGTCTGCAGTGCCTAGAATAGTGTGTAGCACGTGATAGGCACTCAGTAAATATTTATCGAATGAAGTGGTCAATGAAAAGCTGCTGATGTCTTCATATGAAAGATACAGGGACACCGTGGTTATGAAATTTTTAACATTTAAAAAAATGCAACTACATGTCACATTCAATTTCCAAACAAAAATATAAACCATTTAGCAAAAGAAAAAAGTGTTTTTCAAGGAAAATGATATACTAGGACAGAATTTAAAGCTAGATAGATTTAAGAAAGAAATAACTACTTTTGTTTGGTTTTATGTAATATGGGGATGATTTGTCCCTACAGAGTTGTTATAGAAGGATTAAATGAAGTAATTTAAAGCACTTTGCATTCAACAGTGGGTTGAGAAAAGATAGCAATATATGTGTATATTTACCTCCTGACTTACATGGAATACACATACAAATATACAAGCATACCCTGCTTTAAGAAAAATTGAATTTATAAGGTAAATATGGGACTTGGATGACAAGGGGAGTTATTACAGGAATTAAAAAAAAGCCATTTAGGCATTTATGGAAATGGAATTTATAGTCAGTTTTTTATAACACATCTATTTAAGTAAGCGAGATGCATTTACATAATGCTTCTTGGCGGAAATTGTAGACAGATTCATTCTTTCTGAACCCTGGTCTGGGAATCCCCTTTTTTCATCCATTCAGAAATTCCACTGAAAGCTTGTACCTCCAGGGCTCTGTCAGGTGCCAAATGGATCAGGAGAGCTTAAGATAGAATTACCAGCTTTAAGTTTAATCTAATCCAAGGTTCAGCAAATGTTTTTTAAGGGCCAGATAGTAAATATTTTTAGTTTCGTGGACCATGTTGTCTCTGTCTCAACTGTTTCTGCTTTGCCATCATAGCACAAAAGCACTATATTCTGGTGTTCTTACATAAGCAAATGAATATAGCTGTGTTCCAATAAAACATTATTTACAAAAGCAGGTAACAGGCCACAGTGGGCCTTTGGATCAAAGTTTGACAATCAATGATCGAATACATTCTCCTTAAAAGACTACCTTATATCTTAAGTGTGCCTTCCTTTCTTTTTAATAAAGTATAAAGGTGAGGAAGATGTAAGTTTAATATAAAACTATTTTTGTTTTAAAATTTGCTTCTGTAAATTATAAGAGTTGAAATAAGTTTTTCTTCTGTTTATAGTAAGTCATTGGTAAGCCCCTGGTACTTCGGCAAGATGTTTTATGTAAGTAATTAATGAAATGTATAAATTTGAAAGGAAAATTAAGCCTTTTTTCCCCCCATAAAAATTACATCCCATGCCTTTGTTATAATAGAGAACTCCATGTATGGTCATGCTACCTATGTCCCGATAATGTACTTAGTGACTTACAGAAATGGCTTTTGTATGGTTAAACTAATTATAATGATATGTTCAGGTAGCTTCTGTATTTGCTGCTATAATGATTCTTATTCGGAACAGTGTAATTACCCCAGGTAGTTGGTAGCTTGCTTGGATCCCTTGATATGTATCTCATTAATGATGTTTGTAGCAGATGTTTATTCTAATGACTGGAGCTGAATGTTCAGACAGGAAAGGAGGATAAGGTAATGAGACTCTAGACCAGAAAAGTCGTACATGCTGAGAAGAATATTAAAGAGGTTTCAGATGTCTCTGGAATAATTTTCAGTGAACCTCAAACAAAACCAAAATATGTTTTATGCTATTTAGGAACAGAATGAGTAAGTCAAATTATGATCAATTAAGTTATGTGTATACTACTTTAATTTGGATTTGTTCACTTAGCTGTTTTTCAGTTCCACTTGAGGGAAGAGATTAGAGCAAATACAAATTTCTCTTTAGTTCTGTTTTTCTTTTGACTGCCAAGCAAGTTGTTCTTTATATAGCATAAGAACTTTGAATATTGGAACTAATAAGAATTTATCATTTATTTACTAATAAGTATCAATTGTAGCCATACATTATATTTAATATTTAGAGACTTATTAATATATAAAGTTATACCTGGAAAGGATTTAAAATTTTAGAACTGTTTGAGAGAAACTTAGATTTTTATGTAAGTGTCTAAGGGGCCAGAATCCAGAAAATAAGATATTTGCTTCAATTGTACAAGTAGATAGTGGCAAAATCAGCAATACAGCTCTGGTCTTCTGTAGCTTTTTTCTTTATTTTTTTTATTATTTTTTTTTTTAAAGATTTTATTTATTTTATTTGACAGACAGAGATTACAAGTAGGCAGAGAGGCAGGCAGAGAGAGAGAGAGAGAGGAGGAAGCAGGCTCCCTGCTGAGCAGAGAGCCCGATGCGGGACTCGATCCCAGGACCCTGAGATCATGACCTGAGCCGAAGGCAGCGGCTTAACCCACTGAGCCACCCAGGCGCCCTTTTTTCTTTATTCTATATTCTAGTATTTGGGCTTTTAAAATTTGGTTTATGGTTGCCTTTTCTTATTATGCAGATGACTAATCTTGGGGCTTGCTAAATGTTTAGCATCATACTTCTGGTGGTAAGCAGAAACCCTTAGGATGTAGTGCAGATTACATCACTTAGAGACTCCAGCCCTGTTTTTTATAGTAGTTTCATTGGAACCTACTGGGAGGAAGCCAGGCCAGTTTTTTTGTAGCTGGGGGTGCTGGGGGGCGGACACAATAATGCTGACTCCTGTGTTTCTCTCTGATCATGGAGAAGGGAAACTAACGAAGAGTGATTGAGGTTAGTCAGAGACACAGTTTAATGATCTGAAGCTATAGTTTATATCTGATGGTAAATTGGTTAAAAAGAAAGTGGAGCTCATTTTACTCCTTCTTTAAGCCCAACTCTTTCTTGGAGCCCCAATATATAAAATAAGTCAAAGTGGTACCACTTTTGTTGTTGCACATTTCTGGAGAGGTGTGGGGTTGCACATGGTGGTCTCTCATGTCATGGTGGGACTTCTTAGGGCAACAAGTCCCAAACACCTAGTGGTGTTTGGGTCACATTACCATCACGATTATACTACCATATAGGTTACTTTTATTAAAAAGAATTCAGAGGTACAAATTCAGTAGGCCTTGCTTGGCTTGGTGAATGTGAATCTGCTTTGAAAAGTATCTGAGTTGGTTCTGATTTCTCCGCAGGTTTGGAAGCTACTGCTCTTAGCACCATGTAGAATATAGTGTAGAAATCAGTGCTCTGAATCAGAGTAATATTTAGCCAGCCATTGAGTTGAGGATATGGCTGATAATTTGATCATTAACTGATGAAAGGGCATACATATAAAATGCTTAGTACGGTATTCAGTGGACATTAGTTATTGTTGTCATAGCTAAAGACTTCTTGGAAAACTATTTTTACATGGGAAGCAACATTTTGTTTCCTGGAGTTCATTCACAATTCTCTTAGGGTCTGGTATAGTTACTGTACAAGAAGAAAAGTAGGTATTGGTCAATAAAACTAGTATCTCAAAACCCAACTTTTGAAATAGATACCAGCTAGTCATATCCTTAGGATTTACTAATGGGTAAAAAAATCCTTTAAGTATTAGCTTCTTTGATTAAATGCTAAATATAAGAGTTATTCCTAATTAATAGAGATATTGTATCTGAAGTGGTACTTAAAAATAAAAATCAAGCAAATTCAATACCTGTTACCAAATCTGGCTAGAGAACTCTTATAGCTTAACAGATGTAGGTAAAACCTGTTGCAAATATAGGTGCAGCCCCAAGGTAGAATTTGCAGTTGTCCATATTCTAGGGGTAGCAAACATCTGGAACTTTGAAATATTAAAAAAAATCATTTTTTTGGTTAACATTTCTAAGTATATATATTTTAAAATAGAGCTAGGCTACAGGGCCCAAATGCATGAAAGGAAATAATATAGGATAAAGAGATGACTTTGTTTCTTAGTTTATTTGTATGGTCAGTAGGTTGAACATTTGAACATTTACTATATGCCAAAATTAGAACTAAGCTGTATGATTATTTTTATATAATTTTTTATCTTAACATGAACATTTTCCATTTTTAAAGTATACTTTTAAAATTATTGCTTAATTGCTGTCAAGATAAAATTATTTGCTTTCTATTGAGACATTTAGGCCTTTTTTTTGTATGTGTTAGAAACAACTGTAATGATCTTCTTATATCCATCTTTGTGCTGGTTATGATAAATATAGTACTTCGATACTTAAAGTACTTAGATAAAGAGTATGGAAACTTCTGAAGTCCTCAATATATTTTGTAAAGGCTGTGTGGTACTCCCCAAATAGCATCATTGCCCATTTCACTGCATCCTTGGCAATTTTGGGTAGTTTCTTTCTTTTTTTGCGGGGGGGGGGGGACTTTCATAAAAGTCAAGTTGACAATCAAAAAAAAATTTTTATTATTGTTTTAATTAGTGTTTTTTTTTCTTTCTAATGTTAATGTGGTTTCTGGAGTTTATTGTGTATTTAGGCCTACAGTAACATTTTTTTTTAGCAATAGATTTTTTTTAACAGGTAACACTTGTTGAGCACTTACGTATACTAGACATTGTTCTGAGCACTTTTCATAGAGTGTCTCATTTAATGCACATACTCTATACAGTGTAGATACTGTTAGTATCCTGGTTTATGAATTAGGAAAATGAAGCACATGAAGGTAAGTAAGTACTCCAAACCCATAAGGTTATTTAAGTAACAGGACTGGCAGTTGAATGCAGACCTAGGATCTTTACCACTGTACTGTATTTCTATATTGCCAGGTGATGTCTTCATTACTCTTTTTTTCAATATCTCTTTGGTTATTTTTACTGTTTTATTCTTATAGGTGCATTTTTGCCTTAGTTTATACTTACTCTGATATTGTCTGCCTTATAAAACATTATATAGGGAGATTAAAAGTTCTTCTTATAAGAACTTTTATCCGACTCCTTGGGATAATTAGTGTTAAGAGTTGGATGTTTGATTCCTATGGACATTGTCTGCATTCATCTGCCTATCTGCTACCTTCTTCCCTCTCCGCCTGATCCTTCATAAATGAGATATGATACGTACTATTCTATTACAAGTAACCTATAGAAAAACTTTATCAGTTTTCCTCATATTGCTTTGTGATGGTAATTGGAATGGCATTGCTGCGTTCACTAAATGGGAGAATCAATATGTTTGCAGAAATAATATATATATTTTTTGCTTTATTGGTAACTATTAAATGAGTATAGGCCCTAGAAGGTGTCAGAGACAATACAGTACACTGTAGGAAAACAAAATAGGATTACTACCCTGAAGCAGCTTTAAGATACAAGAGTTGTCATAAACTGTGAACAGTACAAAACAGAATAAATTCAATAGAGGTACCAAAGAGCTACTAAGGAGCATTACTGGTATTCCATATGAAATATGAGTGCTCATTGTGATTTTAGGAATATAATATTGGTTGTCCTAGATGGTTTTGAAATTTTGAAAGTGGTTTAAATAAAAGATCCTAACACATTTATTATTTAGTATTGAAGAGTGCTACTGACCAGACTGAAGAACATTTGCCCTCTACCCCTATTTTAGCTCTGGAGCTGTATGTTAGGTGAACTGTTAAATGGATTTCATACTTGTTTTTTCACAATTCCATCATATTTTCAGGACTGGTTATTTGCTCAAGTGCTCGAGTCTATTATGTGTGATTATAGAAATGGCAACTACTAGGTTGGATATAAAAGGGGAAAAAATCTGTTCCTCTTTGTGAAGCCGTGAAAAATTGTTGAAGGAATTACAATCTATTTTTAAAGAATGCACATTATAAACAAATGAAAATTGGAAGTAATCAGCCATGTCAGGAATAAATGCAAAATAAAACAAACCTTTGGAATATTTCTTTTGATCTTCTCTTTTTATGAAGACTCATTGCTTTACAAAAGTCAAAATGATTTGTGTCTTTGTGTCTTTTTGATACATGGTATTGCCCAAACCATTGTAAGTGGCTTTTAAATTTTATCCCAGATCAAAGCAAATCTGAGCAGTGGATGTGGTATTACTCTCTGATGGAGGACTGCTTAAAAGGATACAGTATTTTACATATTTAATTTGTGTGACTACGAAGTTCTAAAAAGCATAACCTGTTAACGTTCATGATAATTAGTGCAAATGAATATATCATTTGATTTTATGCTTTGAAGTCTGGCAAAGATACTCGATATTCTCACTATGAACAGAGCTACTTAATCTGAGAGTAACTAATTAAAATAACCAAGAGAGCTTCTTATCTATGGAACTGGTAGGTTCATGAGATTTGTTTACAAGGATTGGAACTAATTACCTGATTTGTGCAATGAATAATAATTTTTCAGTATTCCATTATGCTGAAAGCTTTTCAAATCCTCTTAATTAGGTCAAGATGAATGAATATGTCTCTACCTTACTAAACCTTTTCCATAATTAGTAGTTGTGACTTTTTCTAATTTGGACTTAATATTTCAGTAAAAATATCTTTTTGACTTATGATTGTGATTTTGTAATAACGAAAACACAGTAGTGTTTTTAATATATGTGCTGTAGAAGCGAGCACCAGTAGTGTTTTTAAAACTGTTTTTCCCCATTATAAAAGTAATTTGTATTAATTATAGAAAATTTAGAAAATGAAGATAAGGAAACGGACAAAAATGAAAAGCATCTGTAATCTTCACCAGTTAAGAGATGGTTGCTGCTTTCATTTTGGTGTGTATGCTTTTAGACCTTCCTCTCTTACATGTATTATTTTGTTTAGTTAAATGAAAATATTCCCCAGTATTTTCCAGTGTGTTTATGTGCCAACTACCATTCTAGGTTCTGGAAATTTATTACAGTGGTTCCTGCTATAATGGAGCTTTTATTAGGTGGACTGTGTTTTCAACATTAACTGTTTAGTATCTGTGATTTATAGGTTAGTAATCTGCTGTTTTTACTTAATTCATCCAAAATATTTTTCCATTTCATTAAACATTTTTCTTGTAGATGACTAAAAATGAAACTCTTTCTTTATTAAGGTCATACTTGCTTATGATTAAAAAAAATAGGACTGGAAAGCTTATAATGTAGAGGACTAGAACCTTTCCCCATTCCTTCCTTCTCTCTGTCAGTCCTACTCACTAAAGGCAAGCACTTTTAACCATTTCTGGTTTTTACTTATTCTGTGCTTATCCCTAGATCTCTGAATAATATGATTATATCTCTGTTTATTAATAAACTTTAGGTGAGTTCTTAGAGTGGTCATGGAAGATGTAGCTCAACCAAAATCTTTGTGCTTACCTTTCCTTCTGGTTTCTCATCCAGGTTATACTATTCTTGTTGGTTCTTTAGTGATCATGCCTTTGTTTTATTTTTTTAAAATTTTATTTATTTACAAAAAAAAAAGATTTTCTTTATTTATTTGGACAGAGAGAGATCACAAGTAGGCAGAGAGGCAGGCAGAGAGAGAAGGGGAAGCAGGCTCCCCACTGAGCAGAGAGCTCGATGCAGGGCCTATCCCAGGACCCTGAGACTGTGATCTGAGATGAAAGAGGCTCTAACCCACTGAGCCACCCAGGCACCCCAAGCCTTTGTTTTTAATCCTACCTTCACTCTTCTGATAACCCCTGTATTTGTTGACTTTTCATATTTGTAAGGTGAGGACTTTAGAGTTCCCTTGTCTTCTCCTACCTATTATGTCAACTCTAACTTTAATATTGTTAACTTCATTTACATTTATATGCTGTTTGGTAAGCATAGTTTAAAAAATGTTTTTTTTTATTTATTTGACACAGAGAGAGCGCATGTGAGAGAGAGAGAGTACAAGCAGGGGGAGTGGGAGAGGGAGAAGTAGGATGAGCTGAGCTGGGAGCAGGATTTGGAGCAGAGGGAGCAGGGAGCTGAGCAGGGACCAGGACCCTGGGATCATGACCTGAGCCAAAGACAGACGCTTAATTTTGATTGAGCCATCCAGGTGTCCCTTTAAATATTTTTTTCTTAAGTTTGTGGTTGAATTGAAATAGTGAAAATACTTAAAATGTTTTCACTGGAACTATTTAGATTATTGGGAAGGATTAACCTCTGTGCAGTGGTTCTTGGGACTTCTCAGTCTATTGCTTCACTTGATCTTAGCCGAAAGGCCAAGAAGCGATTCTCTCAATCTATTTCTTGTTGACTAGAAATTTATTGAAATAGTTCATCTACCGATTCTCTTCCCTTCTTCCCTTATCTTCATTGTCGTGTGTTGCATTAGTTATCTGTTGCTACCTAACAAATTACCTCAAAGTTACCCTCAAAATTAGCAGTTTAAATAAGAAACACTTCTTATCTCATAGATTTTGGAAGCAGTTTAGTTGTGTGGTTCTAGCTCTTTTGAGGTTCCCTTCAAATTTTTCCAAGCCTGCTGTTATCTCAAAGCTCCACTACTGACCTCACTCCTGTGGTTGAGGGCAGGTCTCAGTTCTTCACTGGCTCTTGGCCTGAAGCCTCCATTCCTTGCCCTTTGGGTCTGTCCATAGGCTGTGGAGTGGAAGGGTGGGGGGAACTTTTTTTTTCTATCCTCTGGAGAAATTGTTTGGGGGCCTGTGAATTAAACTGACTAAAGACCTGAAAGAAAAACAAAGTTTATTTATATGCATATGCGAGTTCATGAAAGAAATAGTTTGCTAAGAGATTAAAATTAGGGATTTATATACCTAACGTAATAGAGGAAAGGAGTGGGGAAGGAAAGAGTGCTACAGGAAGAACAAAAGGGTTTCTTTGAGAAAGGCAAATGGGTTTTTAGGGGAAAAATGGGAAATAAGAAAGTTTATAATAATGTTTATTTATGCCAGCATGAATGGTCTTTTTTGTCTTCCTCATGGCTGTAAATCTGCCCCCTATTCCCATCCAGAGGATTTAAGACAGTTTCACTTATTCTTCTTGGGAATGAAGCTTCTCTGTAGAGGGAGTTTATGGCAGCTTCACTCCCAGAAGTTTCTGCATTTAGTCGGATAAGGGAAGCTCAGAGGAGGCTTCATTCTGCATCTGTTGAATCTCAAATGTCTTCAGCTTAAAAATAATCATACTAACTCTGGGATTCCAAGTGGGTCCCTACAGCTGCTTGAGTGTCTTCACCACATGGCAGCCAGCTTCGCCACAGAACAAGTGATCTGAGAGAGAGTAGTTACTCCCAAGATATCCGAGATGGAAGCAGTAGTTTTTTTATAATCTAATCTCAAAAATGACATACAATCACTTTTGCCATATTCTGTTTGTTGGAAGTGAGATACAAATCTAGCCTTCACTGAAGGGGGGAAGGAAATTAAGTTCTACTTCTTGAAGGGGGTGGGGGAGAGTATCAGAATTTGTGGACTTGTCATATTTTAAAATCACCAGATGGCTATGTATGTATGTTAAAAAAAAATTTTTTTTTTGGGTTATTTTGATAGTGTCTTGGGAGGAAAAGGACTCATATTGGATCTCTATATTTCATTGTATAAATGTACCGTAATTTATTTGACAAATTCTGTGTGGTTAGAAATTTAGATTATTCTGAAAATTTTGCCTTTTATAACAGTACTGTGATAGTGTTATTCTAGATAACTTTTTCATATGTGTAATTATTCATCTGATAATTCATTATAATTATTGTTATATTCTATATGCTGTAGACTATGTTTATGGGACTATACATAAATCTTTTTTAAAGTAAAAAAACTTTCAGTGTATTACATGTTTTTGTAGTATTTTTTGCAGAGATATTTTAAGGACTGTGTTCTGAGATAAGTGTATTTTAATGATTTATTGAACTGATTCATACCTGAAAGTATTTTTTCCTATCCCATTTGGTTTAGTTTTGGCATTTTTATGACTTCACTAGATGGCAGCAGAGGACCACTTAACTCAGTTTGCTTTTGTGAAGCGGTAGGAGAACCCAGTGCCTTGTAACATTTAAAACATATCAAAATATTAGTTTGGGATTATTAAGAATTTAGTAAGGATTGGGGGTTCACGTATACAAGGATATTGAGAGCATAGTATACTGTTTCGATAATGTTGACATACTCTTTTGTGCATTGCATCTAAATTATATTTGTAGTTAACTATATAGTGTCATTTTGAAAGTATTTTTGTAAATAAGATTAAACCATGTTAAAATCCCTGAAACTATTTTGTCTGCTTCAGAAGACTACAATGTTTGTATGTAGGAATCCCAGAATGATGTGAAGATTTTCTTTTATTCCATGTGGGCTTTTTGCTCTTAGTTGTCTGTGTTGGGAGCAAAGGAGTCTAATAGAAAAACTTACGCTGGGATATAGCTCCTTTATTTATTTTAGATGGTGAAATTTATAGTCCGAGGATAGAAAAGTCATTTGACTTGTGTGTGGTATGTGAAGAATAGTGATTTTGACATATGTGCTCTAATTATATTTTAGGAAGAAATTTCTATGACGGTATTTTTTTTCCTTTAAAAATTGTATATAGTATTTTTACTTTCTTGGGGAACTCTATTCAGTTTTTGCATGTTTCTGGAATTTGGTTTCCAAAAGTTTGCATTAGTATCTGTGAACTAGTTAAAGAAATTGAAAATAAGGAATTCTGATAGCTCTTTTTAAAATTGTGAAGTCTGATTTGAAGATTTTATAAGCAACCCATCCTAGTACACAGCGTCTCTGGCTCTTAGCCCAGCTCTAATGTTGTTGGTATTGCTGATATTTTTGCTGGCAGGTGAGCTCTTGGACAAATTTTATTTCAGTAACACTTTGGAATTTAGAAAATTTAATTTTTCAAATACTTCTGCATGGGCAGAGAACCAAATTTTGTCTCCATGAATTATTTGGAATGGCATTTAAGCCCTTTATGTCTTGTATTAGCCTGATGATATAACTTGTGGCTGGAGGTACAAAGTACAGTATGTAACTATAACAAATAAAATTGCTACTCAAATTATAAGTTCAGGCAGCTGCACAGTGAATCTCCTCTGTGATCTGGCCTTGGTAGTTGCCTTAATATAATGGGTCTATATTATATTATTTTTTTTTATTTTTATGTTCATTTATTTTTATTTTTTTATTACTATTTTTTAAAAAGATTTTATTTATTTATTTGACAGAGAGAAATCACAAGTAGATGGAGAGGTAGGCAGAGAGAGAGAGAGGGAAGCAGGCTCCCTGCTGAGCAGAGAGCCCAATGCGGGACTCGATCCCAGGACCCTGAGATCATGACCCGAGCCCAAGGCAGCGGCCTAACCCACTGAGCCACCCAGGCGCCCCATATATTATATTAATTTTTGTAGCCTCAGTAGTATTTAGCTTCTTATATTTAGTATTTAGCTGTTCAGATTGGTGCATCTAGATACTCCTGATACTTTTATGTGAACATGAACAGAAACTAGTGGAAACCAGTTAATTTCTAATAGTGTGATCCATTAAGCATTATTTACTAATAAATGGAGAAATTAAAAATAATTTAGAACTGGTGCACCTAGATATAATTTTACTTACTACATTTTCTCTATGTGCGTGTCTTTCCTAAAAATACTTAGTTGTGCTGTTAGCCCATTTGTAAATTTAAAATTAATACTTGATGATCTTTATGGTAAAGTATAATATGTGTGTTGAAAATAAATCATTATAGATTAGGTTTTTCTGTTTTGCTAAAATAAATATCAAAATATTCATTGTTCTAGTAGAAATAATATGAAAATAAAAAGTTGTTGCTTGCTTTAAAGACAATTTCTAATTTTTTTTTTAAGATTTTATTTATTTATTTGACAGACAGAGATCACAAGTACGCAGAGAGGCAGGCAGAGAAAGAGGAGGAAGCAGGCTCCCTGTGGAGCAGAGAGCCTGATGCAGGGCTCGATCCCAGAACCCTGGGATCATGACCTGAGCCGAAGGCAGAGGCTTTAACCCACTGAGCCACCCAGGTGCCCCCAATTTCTAATTTTTGACGTATTTTAAATGATAGCTCTTCCGACTATATACTTGGAACTACCAAATAAAATATTTAAATGTGTGGCCACTTTCAGTGGCAAAGTTCTGAGAGGAAAATTAGTTTGTACATATTTAAAAAAAAGAAAATTTAAGACCTGGTCATGGGGTGCCTGGCTGGCTCAGTCAGTAGAGCTTGTGACTCTTGATCTTGGGCTTGTGAGTTTGAGCCTCATGTTGGTTGCAGATATGACTTAAAAATAACATCTTAAAAAAAAACCGCAAAAACCTGGTTCATGCCCTTAAATGGGTCAAACTCTAATTGCTGTGTTAACATGGGAATACATGAGAGCATAATATGAAATGCAATTGCATGTAAATGGCATGGCATGGGAACATAGGGTTCTTAGAAGGAGGATGATTACTGAAGGTTGAGTAATATGGGCAAGAGGAGGGAAACAGCTGAGCTGGACAGTGCTGACTAATAATTGGTGATAAATCCAGAATTTATTTAACTTCTGGTCCCTGGGGAGGTAGGTGCTTAGACCAAAGGAAGAGAATTGTTAGTCGTGGTGCCTGGGTTAAATCTTTTGTCTATATTTTTAAATATATCAGAGGTTTAATGATTGCTAAGCCTCGAATCTTTGATTTAAATTTTGCATTAATGTCAACTCCTACTTCTTGAATTATACTTAGGAATTTGTAAGGTAGGGGATCCTTTATCTCCTTTATCTCAGTCTTCTTGAAGTTTAAGGCCATTTGAAATTGCTGAGTTAGTTGGTTAGCCCGGTGGCTTTTGAGGGACTTAAAAGAGCTGTGTTTGAAATACAGTGGTAAGAGTATTTTCTTTCCTTCTTTCTCTCTCTCTTTTTATTTTTTTTAGAGAATATTTTCCATAGTGATTTAGAAGGCAGGGAAATGAACATTTGCTGTGGAAGGGGAAGCAGACTAAACTTTGGTGAATGAAAGAGTATAAGAAAGTGAGTGGTGTCACAGCTGACATTACCAAGATATCCCCAAGGGGTTACCCTGCAGGGGGTACTGGAAGACCCTATAGTAATTAGCCCCTCAGTCATTCCCCCAACATTTTATTTCCTATTTTTAGTTATCATTCAAGGGCTATTAGGTAAACCTTTTTTGGGACTCAGTGAAAACTTTTACTAAAAGTAGATTATATTAGCATTAATTCAGTTAGTCTAGATAATATAGTGAGTTTCAAAAGTTGCATAATATAAAATGTGAAAACTAGAGTACTGTGATTGGGATTAACTTGTCGTTTGCATAGTCTTTTTCTTCTCTTTCATAGTCCTCTTTGTTCCTTTTCCTTGAGTTAGTATTAAGAATATTTCTATAATAAGATAGGAAAAATCTACTCGAATGTAACTTTTGGACAAGCAGTTTTGTGAAAGTTCCTTTTTTCCATGTTTTAAAAAATTTTTAATTTTTTTGTTTGATTTTATCTGTTTGGCTCTTTTTTTCAATTCAATTAGTCAACATATAGTACATCATTAGTTTTTGATATAATGTTCAGTGATTCATTAGTTGTATATAGTTAGTGCTTATTACATCATGTGCCTGCCTTAATGTCCATCACCCAGTTATCCCATCCCTGACCCGCCTCCCTTTCCTCAATCCTCAGGTTTTTTTCCTGGAGTCTCTCATGGTTTGTCTCCCTCTCTGATTTCTTCCCATTCAGTTTTCCTTCCCTGTTCCTATGATCCTTTGCACTATTCCTTATATTCCACATATGAGTGAAACCATATGATAATTGTCTTTCTCTACTTGACTTATTTCACTTAGCATAATACCCTCCAGTTCCATCCATGGCAGTGCAAATGGTAGGTATTCATCCTTTCTGATGGCTGAGTAATATTCCATTATATACATGAACCACATCTTCTTTATTCATTCATGTGTAGAAGGACATTTTGGCTTCTACTACAGTTTGGTTGTTTTGAACACTGCTGCTATGAACATTGGGTACATGTGCCCCTTCTTTTCACTACATCTGTATCTTTGGGGTAAATACCCATTAGTGCTGTTGCTGGGTCATTGGGTAGCTCTATCTTTAACTTCTTGAGGAACCTCCATACTGTTTTCCAGAGTGGCTGTACCAGCTTGCATTCCCATCAACAGTGTAAGAGGGTTCCCTGTTCTCCACATCTTTGTCAACATTTGCTGTTTCCTGTCTTATTAATTTTAGCCATTCTAACTGGTGTAAGGTGTAAGGTGGTATCTCATTGTGGGTTTTTTTGTTTTCTTTTGTTTTGTTTGACTGACAAGAACTTAATTATAGGACATAGGATACAGGATGTTGGAAGGGACAGGAACTGAGGGGGAGAACTGGCTCCCCCACCTCAGTTCTGTGGCCAAACCTCTGTATGACTGTGCCTTGGTTTTGACACCTCTGCTGTGTCAGTTTTCTTAAAGGCCACACCTGCTGCCCACCTAGGGCCAGCCCAGGCAGCACTGAGGGCCAGGGGGCTCACAGATGTCTGGTGTGTCCTCCACCTGCTGGGCCTTCAAACCTTGCAGGGCTGGCTCTCTGGCCCAGAAATTCCAGGGGCACTAAGAATGGGTTCAGGGGCAGACCCCAGCTGCTTGCCAAGCAGACCTTGGTTCACTGGGACGGGCATTCTCTGGAGCATGGGTGCAGCCTGGCTGGCCTTTTCTTGCCCCTGGGAGCTTGTCCTGGCATCCTCAGCTCTGGGTGCCAGGACCTCCGTGGCTGGGTCTGGCTGAGGGACTGTCAGGTGCATGTACATATCTGACATGTGTTTAACTGGGGCATCACAGGGCAGGCGGAGCAGCTCCTCGGGAAGTGCCATGAGCAGCTCAAGAGCCACCACTGCCTCAACTGTAGTCTCGTTGTGGTTTTGATTTGTGGTTCCCTGATGGCAAGTGATGTGGAGGATTTTTACATGTGTCTGTTAGCCATTTGTATGTCTTCTTTGGAAAAGTGTCTGTTCTTGTCTTCTGCCCGTTTCACAACAAAGGAAAGAACCAGAGACCGTGTTCTCTGCTGTAGAGCTAATTGATATGGATATAAGTAAGATGTCAGAGATGGAAATTCGGGTAACAATTATGAAGTTAATACCTAGACTTGAAAAAAGCATAAATGACAATACAGAATCTCTAAGGGGGGAAATGAGATTTAGTAAGGCCAAACTTAAAAAATGCTATGAATGAGATGCAGTCTAAATTGGATGCCCTAATAGCCAGGGTCAGTGAGGTAGAAGAGAGAATAAGTCATCTAGAGGACAGGCTGATGGAAAAAAAGGAAGTTGAGGAAAAGAGAGAAGGACAACTAATAGCCCACGAAGAAAGGCTTTGAGAATTTAATTACTCCTTGAAGTGAACAATGTCAGATTTATCAGGATCCTAGAGGGGGTGGGGAGAGAGAGAGGGCTAGAAGGTATATTTGAGCAAATCGTGGCTGAGAACTTCCTTGATTTTGTGAAGGAAGCAAGCATTCATGTCCAGGAGGCAGAGAAATCCCAAAAATCAACAAAAAGTCTCCCCAAATCAATAAAGATGGCTAGGGAAGGGAGGTTTCTTACATATGGAGGGAGGAACATCAGAATAACATCAGAACTATCCACAGAGACCTGGCAAACCAAAAAGGGCTGGCAAGACATTTTCAGGGTACTAAATGAGAAGAACATGCAGCCAGGAATACTTTATCCAGCAAGGCTACCACTCAGAATGGAAGGAGAGATAAAGAGCTTCCAGGACAGACAGAAACTGAAAGAATATGTGACTGCCAACCCAGCCCTGCAAGATATATTAAGGGGATTCTGTAAGTGAAGAGAGACCCTAAGACCCTAAGAGCGAAATAGACCAGAAAGTAACAGAGGCAATTTACAGAGGTGCAGGGACTTTACAGGCAATACCGTGGCACTAAATTCATATCTTTGAATAGTTACTCTGAATGTAATTGGGCTGAATGCTCCAACCAAAAGACAGGGTATTAGTTTGGATAAAAAAGGAAGAACCATCCCTATGCTCCAGACTGAAAGTGAGGGGGTGGAGACCCATTTACCACACTCATGGAACTCAAAAGAGACCTAGGGTAGCAATTATTATAATTAGACAAATTAGATTTTAAAACAAGCACTGTAGTAAGAGATGTAGAGGGACACTATATCATACTTAAAGGGTCTATCCAACAAGAAGATCTAACAATTGTAAATATCTATGCCCCCAGTGTGGGAGCGGCAAATAATATAAACCAATTAATAAACAATAGTAGGGGACTTTAACACCCCACTCACAGCAGTGAACTGGTCATCCAAGGAGAAGATCACAAAAGAAACAAGGGCTTTGAATGACACACTGTTTGGCTTTCTGTTTTTGTTTGCAATTTGAGTGTTAAGGGTGGTTAGAAGTTGTTTAACCCAGTGTTTTACATCATTTATTGTGCATATGAATCACCTGGGGATCTTGTTAAAATGTAAATTCTGATTAGGTAAGTCTGGGGTGAGGCCCAAGATTCTGCCTCTTGAAGAAGTTCCCAGGCAATGCCTGTGCTACTAGTCTAAGGACATGTTAAGTAGCAGGACTCTAAATCCTTTTTTCAGGATGTTCAACAACCTATACCTAATTATCAGTTGGTGAGCTTTTATTTTTTAATATGACCAAAAAAATCATATTTGTTAGTGTAGGAAATATTTTAAAAACTTCTAATTAAATGGCAGCTCATTTTTAATAAGTAGCTAACTTTCTTTATATTAAATCTTTAAGATGTGTGATAAGATTTTGTCTTCTAACTGTATTGTTTTTGAGGATTTGAAGAAATTGATTTTTTTCAGCTGTGTTTGTGTCCATTTATTGTTTTGGAGTGCTTACATTTTGTACTTTAGGTGACCATTGAGAAACAAAATTAAGTGAGCTTAGTATTAAAAGTACCTATATTAAATTCTAATCTAGTTTTTGAGGTAGAAGCTTCTTGCTGTAGAAGTGTAAATCACGTTTCTGTTTATGTAAAGTGACTATTATTGTGTACTTTATTTTTAGACATATATGAACTGGAGGAGGTAATACAAGATAAGATGGTAGTGTCTCTATAAATACTTTTTGTTTTTACTTGCATTTGAATCCAGCCTGGTTTTTCTTACACCTTAAGAGCTATAAGGATTGTTGCAGGGTTGGAGGTGGGGTAAATGTGTATGTGTGCTATTATATGTGCACCTGCTACTTTGGGGAAGTGGGATGGTGTAAGAACCCTTCCACCCTTTTAAGATTCCATAATTTTCTACTTCTTTATAGTTTGGTGGAAAGGAGGAGGGAACATACTCTAGTCCACTGAAGTGGCAGTTAGCAAGATGTGTATTGCTGGTCCTGATTTGATAGTTTTTTCACTAGTTAAAAGTTATGCTTTGATATTCTACCTGTTGGATTTACCTAAACTCTGTTAATTAGTAAACTTGTACATAGTAAACTTGTACATAGTAGGGGACTTGAAAACTTGTACATAGTAGGGGACTTTGGCAGTCAGCTCTTATTTTATAATAATTATGTTTTTTGGTTAGGGGCATTGGTAAGGGACATATGAACCTCAGTAGGTTTAATTATAATTTAATTTATGCTGTTACTAATTTTTGTTTTAATGAGCTAGATTATAGAATCAAACATGATTTTTCTATTTTATACAATAGCTTTTGGAGTTCTTGTATATTTATATGTACCATTATTGTCAGTAAATCTTATGAAACTGTTTAAATACAGTGGAGTATTTTAGGCTCTGGTTTGTTTTTATCATTCTAATGTTTTGAAAACAAGTTCCTAGACAGATTGAGAGATCCACCTGATTGAGGATTTTAATTTGAGTTCTTGTTCACTCAAGTAGTATACCTTCTGATTTTATAAAACTGGGTGACACCTATTCATGAAAAAATGAATTAAGTAACTATTGTAGTTGCTGTCAGCCTTTGTGTAAATATGCTGATAAGCTTGAGTTTTTGGGCTGTGGGTGACCTATATTTATTTATTTTACATTTCAGAGTTTGTGCATTTATTCATTTCTCACTTTACTCCTTAGAAGGGTTGTCTTTCTTCCTGTCTACAAAGTTTTTAAACTTTAAACTTTAAATCTTTTCTGTTCTATCCAAGGTTTGTTTTGTTAATAACCTCAATTCTTTTTTGGATTCTATAAAATACTAGTTGTAGCATTAATAATAATGATATCCAGCTTTAGGTACTATATTTTCTTAGACATAATAACAATAGCTGACATTAAAAAAAAAGATTTTATTTATTTATTTTAGAGAGAGAGCATGCAAGCTGAGGAAGGGACAGAGGGAAATGGAGAGAAAGAATCTTAAGCAGACTTCACACAGAGGGCAGAGCCCAACGTGGGATTGATCTCACAACTGTGAGATTATGACCTGAGCTGAAACCAAGAGTTGGAAGCTTAACTGACTGGGTCACCTGGGTGGCCCAGTAGCTGACATTTTATTACCATGTGCCAAGCACTGTTCTTAACCCTTTATGTGGTAACTTGCTTAATTCTCTTCTTCTTTCTTTCTTCCTTTCTTCTTCTTCTTTTTTTTTTTAAAAGAATTTTATTTATTTATTTGAGAGAAAAAGAAAGTGTGTGCACGAGTGGGATGGGGAGGCAGAGGGAGAGGGACAAGAAGACTCCTTGTTGAGCAGACTCTGATATAGGGCTCAGTCCTAGGGCCCAGGGATCATGACCTGAGCTAAAGGCAGATGCTTAACCAACTAAGCCACCCAGGCACCCTAGTTCTTTCTCTTTTTTTAAAATGATTTTTATTGTAACAAAATATATATAACATAAAATTTGCCATCTTAACCATTTTTAAAATCAGTGGTATTAAATACATTCATAATGTGCAAACATCACTACCTTTCCTCTCTAGAACTCTTTTCATTATGTAAAACTAAAATTCTGTATCCTTTAAATGGTAGTTTTCCGGGGCGCCTGGTGGCTCAGTGGTTAAGCCTCTGCCTTCGGCTCAGGTTATGGTCTCAGGGTCGTGGGATCGAGTTCTGCATCGGGCTCTCTGCTCAGCAGGGAGCCTGCTTCCCTTCCTCTCTCTCTCTGCCTGCCTCTCTGCCTACTTGTGATCTCTGTCTGTCAAATAAATAAATTCTTTAAAAAAAAAATGATAGTTTTCCACTCCCCTCTTCCCCCAGCTCCTATCAACCACCATTCTACTTTCTGTTTCTCTTACTTTTATCACTCTAGGCGGACTCCACTCTAAGTGGAGTCATGCATTATTTTGTCTCTTTGTGATTGACATATATCCTTAGCATAATGTCCTTGAAGTTTATTTATATTGTGCCATATATCAGAATTTCCTTTATAAAGGCTAAATAATATTCCAGCGTATACCACATTTGCGTATCCATTCATCTGTAAATGGACACTTGGGTTGCTTACACATTAAGCATTTGTGAATAATCCTGCCATGAAATGAACCTAGGTGTACTACCTCATTTAATTCTTTGAAGTACCTTGAGAGGTAGACACTTTTTTTTTTTTTTAAGATTTTATTTATTTATTTGACAGACAGATCACAAGTAGGCAGAGATACTGGCAGAGAGAGGAGGAAGCGGCTCCCAAGGAGCAGAGAGTCCTATGCCGGGCTTGATCCCAGGACTCTGGGATGGTGACCTAAAGCCGAAGGCTTTTACCCTCTGAGCCACCCAGGTGCCCCGAGAGGTAGACACTTTTGATGAGGAAATTGAGTCTTAGAGCAGTCAAGTGATTTGTGCAAAATTACAGAGCTAAGAAGTCTGTCTTGGATGAATGTTCTTAACTACCATAGTAAACTTCCATGTATTTTAGGATAAGGTGGTGTAGTAGTTCAATACATAGGCTTAGAAACAGGCATGGACAAATTTCTGAGCAGTACAAGATGGCAAAACCAGAAAGGGATAAAGAAGTTGCAAATCTGAAGTTTAAGCATATGCTTAGGAGTTGGACAGTTAGAATCATTATTTGACGAGATTTTTGTTTCTAATCTGTCTGCCTATTTTTATTATTTTTTTTGCCTTTATTTTACTTTTAATTTTTTATTTCTTTTCAGCGTAACAGTATTCATTGTTTTTGCACCACACCCACTGCTCCATGCAATTTGTGCCCTCTCTAATACCCACCACCCGGTTCCCCCAACCTCCCACCCTGTGCCCCTTCAAAACCCTCAGATTTTTTTTTCTATTTTTTTTTTTTTAGGGATCTAGATAGCAAGCACTGTTCAGTCTGGTAACACAGGCTTCCCAATAGCCCATGATGATAGCATTTGTACCATTGACATATTAAACAAAGTAAGCAGTTTAAATTAATTTTTAATTGCTGGGTGTAACAAATTTGCTCTATATCTTATTATACACTTGGTTATTTGTATTACATATCATTAATCCTGTGGAATGGGAGGGAGGAATTTAGAAACTGACACTGGGCCTTAGACCTTGCCCAATTTTTATAGTGTTGATTTTTAAGCTTTACACAGTACTCTGAATCTTGCTGGTTGAAGGGGGTGTCTTGAAACAGAAATATCTGTATTTGAAAATTACTAATATCTGTTAATAGAAATAAGCACACATATTTTAATGAGAAAATTTGGAGAATCTGTGATTTTTTTTTTTTTTAATGGTAGTTACTATCAAGTCTTCATGATTTACTTGAGATGAATTACCTTAATTAAAAAAAAAAGTTAGAGTCATTTGATGATTTTTCCATGGACCAAGTTTTACCAAGTACCATGCTTAAACAAAAGAAGATAGATGAAAAGAACATAGTAGAAAATTTGCTGTATAAGCAGCATATAAAACAAAGATGGTTATGGTTAGGTAGAAGACATTTAAATGTTGGGAAGTTGCCTAAATGTTCAGTGGCATGCTTCTGACTTGCCATTTAATGTACAATTAACATTCTAAGATCAAAGTCTGGTTAGGCAAATTTGACAATTAAATTGGTGGGGAAGTGAATGGGCTTTGCAATTTAAAATTAAATAATACATGTCTGTTTAATTACTGTTGTGTGTAAGTGATCACTTAATAGAATGAAGCTGTAGACTTAAAGTGAATTTAAGACCACAAAACCTTAATCATATCTGTTTCATGACCTTAAATTGATATGATAGGATTTTAAAAAGAACTAATTCTTTTAAAGAAGACTGCTGTGCTTGTCACATCAATAAATCAAAATAAAATTACTTGTTGGGTTGGAATCTTTTATAATGCTAAATGAAAATTTTGATAGGTTTTGGGGTGCCTGGATGGTGCAGTTGTTTAGCATCTTTCTTGAGCTCCAGTTATGATCCTGGGCTCCTGGGATTGAGCATTGCATTGGTTCCCTGATCAGCGGGAAGTCTGCTTCTACCTCACCCTCTGCCCCTGTTGTGTTCCCTCTCTTTCTGTGTCTCCATCAAATAAACAAATAAAATCTTAAAAAAATTTTTTTGATAGTTTTTGATGAAGAGAATATGTTAGCACTGTATCTTCATTTCAGTGACTATTAAAAGTAATCAGAAATTTTAGAAAGTTAGGTGGTGGTGGTAGTATTACTATATATATGTGTGTTCTCTTTAATTTGTTAATGTGAAAATAAGAATGATCTTAATGTGAACTTTTTGAAATTCTGGAAGATGAAATAAAGGAAAGCTGTACTTGTCTTTCAAATAGTTTTTCTTTTCAAGGGTTGAAATGTTATTTTGTTACATAAACAGGTAAATAGCCATTAGTTTGAATGTAAAGTTCCTGTGTAGGATTACATTGTTTTATCATCACATATTGTTCCTTTTGTGAAGGTGATGCAAATAGTGATTCTGAAACTCATCAAAAGTCTTTCTCTGAGATTCCTGAACTAACTTTGGCAGACTTTAGGCTGTGTTTCTGTAGAATTCTAGTCTAAATGGTGGTTGGGTTGTCAAGCAAGGCTATAAAGTTTGCTTAATTCCTAAGGTACCTCCATTACTATATTTCAGCTATGAAAAATGATAAAAGGTACTGTTCCAACACTGGTAACTAACCAAACTATAATTGGAACAAATGCAAGAAGCTTATTAAAAACACTATTTTGACTAGTTTAAAAGTTCTGTTGGGGAAAACTAACTGACTTGCTTTCTACAGGATGAGGAGTAGAGTGAGAGTATGATGGAGATTGTGAAGGGGACTCTGTGACACTGATTATTTTGTGTAGGTGGATTAAAATCTTAACAACTTTTAAATTTTGCCTGATACAGATGTGTCACTAGCCTTGATCACAGTTTTCTTAGGTTCATTAATGGAACCATAAGTACATGAGGTGAGAAAGAGGAAAATGTCTTTTATTTAAATTTTTTGTGTAAAATAGATGTGATATAATTTTTTTAGGGGTTGAAAGAAAGAGAAAAAATTGGGCTAGAGGAGACATGGATATACTTTGCAAAAGAGATTACCGTAGATAAAATTTACTGAGTGGTGAGCTAGTGAGTGAAAAAGGCAAAATGTTCATTAGCCCCCGTGGGGAAAGGAAGAAAGCTGGTGTTTGGCAAGTCAGCTGTTCTTGTATTGTTTTTAGAATAAGGTGTGACAGGTGTTGGTTGGTGGCAGAGGCTGACCACCTGCTGTTATGTCAGGCAGGTTTATAATTGTATCTGGGGAAGTGGCTCTACACTGAATTTTCTATTCAAGAAATTTTAGTATAACTGAATTTTTTCTGTATAGTTTTTATAACCTTGAGAGTTAGGTTTCAGGTACTTGTGTGGCATAGGTTTCAGGTACTTCTGTGGCAATTCTTTTGGTAATAGAGATGAGAAGGAATATAGTTGGTATAGAGGTTTGGCCATGAGTTATTATGAGAGAAAAGATACAAAGAGAAAGTAAACTATGGACTTAATGTTATACACTTATCTCTGTTAAAGGACAGGAAATAGCATATCCCTTGGCATGAAATTACTATATAAAGAGCTAGCTAGTATCATGTAAACCTTGATATTAAGAGTATGTTGGGGAACATAATAGTGAGGTTACATCATAGACATGTTTAAATTGCTTGAATTTACGTGTTATATAGTGGGCAAAAAGGAAAAAAAAAGCGCTAGTATATCTATTAGTATTACATTGACCTTAGGCAGTAGAAATTAACTTTGGCTAATTTAAGGAAAGAATACTTAGAACCAGGGGTGCCTGGATGGCTCAGTGGGTTAAGCCTCTGCCTTTGGCTCAGGTCATGATCTCAGGGTCCTGGGATTGAGCCCTACATCCGGCTCTCTGTTCAGCAGGGAGCCTGCTTCCCCCTCACCCCTGTCCCCTGCCTGTTGCTCTGCCTACTTGTGATCTCTCTCTTTCTGTCAAATAAACAAATAAAATCTTAAAAAAAAAAAAAAAAGAATACTTAGAACCAGTCTGGGGAAATGGATAGGAATCAGGGCAGCCAGGTATGAAGGACCAGAGCCAAGACCAGGCACAGGAACACTTTGAGTAGGAAGCCACTGCTGACACTTGCTGACAGTGACTCTGCTGGTTCTCTGAATAATTTTTCAGCTATTACAGGAAAGGCCTTTTGACTTTCAATATGGAAATGAAAACGATATTTAAAACGATATTTGTCTCTTTGGCCAATCCAAATGGTAAATGCTTCATGGCTCAGTAAATAAGGTACATCCAGTTACTTATGCCAGATGGGAAGTCATCCTTGACTCCTTGACTTCTATTCTTTCAGCCCCATATCTAATCAATAGCATATCGTTCTCTCAATCTGCCTCTTTTTAAAAAAAAATTTTTTTTTTTGAATGTATTGTTTGCTTCAGGGGTACAGATCTGTGAATCATCAGTCTTACACAATTCACAGCACTCACCATAGCACATACTCTCCCCAGTGTCCATAACCCAGCCACCCTATCTCTGGTACCCCCCAGGAACCCTCAGTTTGTTTCCTGGGATTAAGAGTCTTTTATGGTTTATCTCCGTCCCCAATCCCATCTTTCATTTTTTCCCCTTCCTTACCCCCTCAGCCCCCCGCCCTGCCTCTCAAATTCCTCCTATCAGAGATACCATATGATAATTGTCTTTTTCTGATTGGCTTATTTTGCTTAGCATAATACCCTCTAGTTCTATCCACGTTGTCGCAAATGGCAAGATTTCTTTTTTTGATGGCTGGGTAGTATTCCATTGTGTATAGATACCACATCTTCTTTATTCATTCATCTGTTGGAAGTTTTTTCCATAGTTTGGCTATTGTGGACATTGCTGCTATAAACATTGGGTTGCAGGTGCCCCTTTGGATCATTTGGATACATTTGTATCTTTGGGTTAAATACCTAGTAGTGCAGTTGCTGGGTCAGGGTAGTTTTATTTTCAACGTTTTGAGGGACCTCCATTCTGTTTTTCAGAATGGCTGCACCAGCTTGCATTCCCACCAACAATCTAAGAGGGTTCCTCTTTCTCCACATCCTCGCCAACACTTGTCACTTCCTGACTTGTTAATTTTAGTCATTCTGACTGATGTGAGGTGGTATCTCACTGTGGTTTTGATTTGTATTTCCCTGCTGGTGAGTTTTCAATCTGCCTCTTAAATACCTTGAGTTTATCCAGTTATCTCTAAGTCATCTTTGTAGCTTGTAGTCCCATTGGTATAGGACAGAAGCTTCATAATATCTCTGGTCTACACATTGGTTCCTACCCTGTAGGACTCTACATTATGTGGGAGTGAACTTTAAAAAATATGGGTCAGATTATGCTTCAGTGGTCTGCCTTTTATTTACCTATCATTTCTCAGCTCTGGTTGACCGTTTTAAACCATGATGGCAGACTGGGACTCTGCAAACTGCATTTCTCCGTTGCCAGCTTGCTTCCTATTGGGTTTTTACCACTGCGACCCTTGGGGGGCATTTGGGAGGTAAGAGAAAGGACTTCTGTTTCTAGTTTCTTTATACCTCCAGCAGCCAACGATAACCACTGCTTCATTCTCCAGCTTCTTTTGGCATTCCCAGCACCAGCCTTGCTGCTCCTTCTCCCAGGTACCAGTTTCTGGGCCCTGGAGTTTCTAGGTAGATGGAGTGCCACTTGCATTTCTTCCTTACCCACCCCTACTGGGCTGTGTCCCCTTAGCAGTTCGAGCACCCTCTTGCCTGTGCCTCCTCCATCGGGATTCAGACTTGAGTTGTAGGGTTCCTCTCCTTGGAGGCCATGTGGTTTCAACTTCTTAGAGGTTTGAACACCAGACTCCATGGACTTCCTCCTCTCTTCCAGGCATAGCCCCATAATACCCTTCCTCCAGGCATCTAGCTTCCCATAACACACCTCTTCTATTTTGTTCCCCCAGCCCTTTGGTGGTGATAGTACTTCCTGTAGTTATTAATCCCTTGATTCCCTTAGCCTTCCCTTTTTACCTTTTCAGCTTTTCAGTATCTGTATAACCAGGTTCCTGTATTAAATCAGTGTTTGAATTATCCACATGGTTTCTGTTTGTCTCATTCAAGAGGTTTTCTATTTTCTAGTAATTAAGTTAAAAAAAGATTTTCATTAATTCCTAAGTTTGGGACTACTTCTCTAGTCTCAAGCCATGCCATGCCCCCCCCCCCCCGCCCCCACTTTCTTAGGGGTGGGTAGGGGCAGAGGAAAGAGAGAATCTTTTTTTTTTTTTTTTTAAAGATTTTTATTTATTTATTTGAGGGAGAATGAGTGAGAGAGAGCATGAGAGAGGAGAAGGTCAGAGGGAGAAGCAGACTCCCCAAGGAGCTGGGAGCCTGATGCAGGACTCGATCCTGGAAGTCCGGGATCATGACCCGAGCAAAAGGCAGCCGCTCAACCAACTGATCCACCCAGGTACCCAAGAGAGAGAATCTTAAGCAGGCTCTACACCCAGCATGGAGCCCCACAACCTGACCTGAAATCAGGAGTTCGTTGCTTAACCAACTGAGCCACTCAGGCACCCTCTGTCTTTTTCTCTTTATGCTTCAGTATTCTGAATTTTTTTTTAGTTGCCTGAACACGCACATTCAGTTTTTGTCTCAAAAGATAGTGTACCTGGTAGACTGTACCATGCTCTGATTATCAGCAGCCCCACCTACTTTTCCTTCACCCTCCCACCCCACAGCAGTTGGTTGGTTAACTCTCACATATCGCTGGCTGGAGGCAGTACGCTGTAGAGGTTGTAGAGATATGCTGTTGCCTAGGTTTTAATGTCAACTCTGTTATTTTGTCGGCTTTATGATCTTAGGCAAGTTACTTAATACATGTTTCGTTTTCTCACCTGGAAAATGGGGATGATTTATCTACATGATTGGGTTACTGTAAGGCTTAATATGTTACTGTAAAGTACTCTGAACTTTAGTGATAATAAGTCATTGCTCAGTAAGTGATAATAACCTGCTGTTATTATCAGCTGCATGAGAATCCTTCTGGGATACTTTCCTCGATCTCCACACTCTGACAGGTTCCACCTTTTGTATGCTCCTGTAGCATCATGTCCTTCACCTTTTCCATATTTAACTGTGCTTGAGGTTACTTGTTTAGTGTCTTGCCAGCATATAATGGTATATGGGATAGTTACCCCCTTTTTTTTTTTTAAAGCATCTGGCTGCATTCAGAGACTTTGGAGTGATGTGGAATATTTTTACCTTCCTTATCTTCTCTCCCTAACATGAAAAACTCCTTATTTTTCATAGATATCATATAATAAAAGAACATGTGATTTGGAATAACTGGAGTTGAAACCAAAAAATCATATCCCACAAACTTTTGTTCCAAAGCCTAAAAATTTAAATGTGCAGAAGAATCCCTGAATACCAACTGCTAAATAATTTTTCTAGTATCTCTGAAGATGGAAGCTGTGCTTCCCACGAGCAATCCTTTATATTGAATTCTATCTCCTAAAGCCTTTTTTTCCCTTGATCTTTTAAAATCTTTTTACAGTAGGGGCACCTGGGTGGCTCAGTTGGTTAAGAGTCTGTCTTTGGCTAAGATCATGATACCGGGGTCCTAGAATCCAGCACAACATCGTGCTTCCTGCGCAGTGGGGGTCTGCTTCTCTCGTTCCCTCTACCCTCCCTGCTGTTTGTGCTCATACTCTGTCTCTCAAATAAATAAAACCTTAAAAAAATGTTTAGAGTAAGTGTACATAGTATTTTCTTTAATATTCTACTTGAAGTAAAAAGAAAGGTTTGATAGATAGTAAGATATATATATATACATATACATATATATATATGAATGATATATGTCCTATATATAATGTGTTAAAGTATGAATATGAAATAAACAGTTATGGTAGGAAAAACAACTATGCCACACCTTGGGATTGAATATTTATTCAGTTTCAGCATTATATTTAATTCTGAGCTTCTGAGCAGCCAGTGAAAAGAGAAATATAATTCCTGTCATCATATGAGAAGAGCATTTCTTTTTTTGAATTTTAAAATGTATTATCCTAATTCAGCTGTACTAAAACTGTGAATGTGGAGCACTAATTCTGCTGAATATTAACAGGTATCAGGATTAAGTTTGAAGATAATGGGCTAATTAAGATAAACAGACTTCTCTTTTTCTTTTTTCTTTTGTTAAAAGTTTTTTTATTTCAATTCCAGTGTAGTTAGCATACAGTGTTATATTAGTCTCAGGTGTAAAGTATAGTGATTCAACAATTCTATACATTACTCAGTGTTCATCATGGTTAAGTGTACTCTTTATGGGGGGAGGAGTCAAGATGGCGGAGGAGGAGCAGGCTGAGGCTACATCAGGTAGCAGGAGATCAGCTAGATAGTTTATCTAAAGATTGCAAACACCTGAAAATCCAACGGGAGATTGAAGAGAGGAAGAACAGCAATTCTAGAAACAGAAAATCAGTCACTTTCTGAAAGGTAGGACTGGTGGAGAAGTGAATCCAAAGGGATGGGAAGATAGACTGCGGTGGGAGGGACTGGCTCCCAGGGAGCCTTGGAGCAACAGAGCATAGAATCGGGACTTTTAGAAGTCTGTTCCACTGAGGGGCATCGCTCCGGAGGCTAAACCAGGGTGAAACCCACTTGGGGTCAACATGGCCCCAGGTCCTGCAGGGTCATGGAAGGATTGGGGGTGTCTGAGTGTCGCAGAGCTTGCAGGTATTAGAACGGGGAAGCCGGCTACAGAGACAGAACCGAAGAGTGAGCTCTCAGCTAGGGGTTACCTTGAACCAGTTGCAGCCTGGGTGAGCTTGGAGCGTGGCCCGAGGCTAGGGAAACGGGAGTTATTGGGCGCTATTCTCTGAGGGCGCACTGAGGGGTGGGGCCCCAAGCTCTCAGCTCCTCTGGGCGGGAGACTGGGAGGCCGCCATTTTCATTACCATCCTCCGGAACTCTAAGGAAAGCCTTCAGGTAACAAAAGCTCCCGAAGCGAACCCGAGCTGATTACTCAGCCCGGAGCCTGGTAAGGGAGGTGCAATTCCTCCTGGGGCAAAGACACTTGAGAAACACTACAACAGGCCCCTCTCCCAGAAGATCAACAAGAAATCCAGCCAGGACCAAGTTCACCTACCAAGGAGTGCAGGTTCAGTACTAAGGAGAGCGGTGGAATTCCAGGGGAGGAGAAAGCAAGCACTGAACTCATGGCTTTCTCCTCATGATTCATTAGTCTTGCAGTTAATTTAATTTTTTTTTCCCAATTTTTTTTTCAAATTTTTTTCTTGTTCTGCTAATTTTTTTTAACTTTTACCCTTTTCTTTTTTAATGTTTTTAAACTAGTTTTTCTAATATATATATATTTTCCTTTTTTATATTTTTTCTTTACTTGTTTTCTTTTTAATTGTTTCTTTTTTTTTTCCGAACCTCTTTTTATCCCCTTTCTCCCCCCCATGATTTGGGGGTCTCTTGTGATTTGGTTAAAGTGTATTTTCCTGGGGTCTTTGCCACCCTTTTAGTATTTTACTTGCTCCTTCATATACTCTTATCTGGACAAAATGACAAGGCAGAAAATTTCACCACAAAAAAAGAACAAGAGGCAGTACTGAAGGCTAGGGACCTAATCAATATAGACATTGGTAATATGTCAGATATAGAGTTCAGAATGACAATTCTCAAGGTTCTAGCCGGGCTCGTAAAAGGCATGGAAGATATTAGAGAAACCCTCTCGGGAGATATAAAAGCCCTTTCTGGAGAAATAAAAGAACTGAAATCTAACAAAGTTGAAATAAAAAAAGCTATTAATGAGGTACAATAAAAAATGGAGGCTCTAACTGCTAGGATAAATGAGGCAGAAGAAAGAATTAGTTATATAGAAGACCAAATGACAGAATAAAGAAGCTGAGCAAAAGAGGGACAAACAGCTACTGGACCACGAGGGGAGAATTCGAGAGATAAGTGACACCATAAGATGAAACAACATTAGAATAATTGGGATTCCAGAAGAAGAAGAAAGAGAGAGGGGAGCAGAAGGTATATTGTAGAGAATTATTTGAGAGAATTTCCCTAATATGGCAAAGGGAAAAAGCATCAAAAGCCAGGAGGCGCAGAGAACCCCTCTCAAAATCAGCAAGAATAGGTCCATACCCCGTCACCTATTAGTAAAATTTACAAGTCTTAGTGACAAAGAGAAAATCCTGAAAGCAGCCAGGGAAAAGAAGTCTGTAACATACAGTGGTAAATATATCAGATTGGCAGCAGAATTATCCACAGAGACCTGGCAGGCCAGAAAGAGCTGGCATGGTATATTCAGAGCACTAAATGAGAAAAACATGCAGCCAAGAATACTATATTCAGCTAGGCTATCATTGAAAATAGAAGGAGAGATAAAAAGCTTCCAGGACAAACAAAAATTGAAAGAATTTGCAAACACCAAACCAGCTCTACAGGAAATATTGAAAGGGGTCCTCTAAGCAAAGAGAGAGCCTAAAAGTAGTAGATTGAAAGGACCAGAGACAATATACTGTAACAGTCACCTTATAGGCAGTACAATGGCACTAAATTCGTATCTCTCAATAGTTACCCTGAATGCTAATGGGCTAAATGCCCCAATCAAAAGGCATAAAACCCCCCTATATGTTGCCTACAAGAAACTCATTTCAGACCCGAAGATACCACCAGATTTAAAGTGAGGGGGTGGAAAACAATTTACCATCCTAATGGACATCAGAAGAAAGCTGGGGTGGCAATCCTTATATCAGATTAATTAGATTTTAAGCCAAAGACTATAATAAGAGATGAGGAAGGACACTATATCATACTCAAAGGATCTGTCCAACAAGAAAATCTAACAATTTTAAATATCTATGCCCCTAACGTGGGAGCAGCCAACTATATAAACCAATTAATAACAAAATCAAAGAAACACATAAACAATAATACAATAATAGTAGGGGACTTTAACACTGCCCTCACTGAAATGGACTGGTCATCCAAGCAAAAGATCAACAAGGAAATAATGGCCTTAAATGACGCACTGGACCAGATGGACATCACAGATATATTGAGAACATTTCATCCCAAAGAAACAGAATACAAATTCTTCTCTGGTGCACATGGAACATTCTCCAGAATAGATCACATCCTGGGTCCTCAATGAGGTCTCAACCGGTATCAAAAGATTGGGATCATTCCCTGCATATTTTCAGACCACAGTGCTCTGAAGCTAGAACTCAATCACAAGAGGAAATTTGGAAAGAACCCAAATACATGGAGACTAAACAGCATCCTTCTAAAGAATGAATGGGTCAACCAGGAAATTAAAGAAGAATTGAAAAAATTCATGGAAACAAATGATAATGAAAACACAATGGTTCAAAATCTGTGGGACACAGGAAAGGCAGTCCTCAGAGGAAGATATATAGGAGTACAAGCCTTTCTCAAGAAACAAGAAAGGTCTCAAGTACACAACCTAACCCTACACCTAAAGGAGCTGGAGAAAAAACAAGAAAGCAAGCCTAAACCCAGCAGGAGAAGAGAAATAATAAAGATCAAAGCAGAAATCAATGAAATAGAAACCAAAAAAACAATAGAACAAATCAACGAAACTAGGAGCTGGTTCTTTGAAAGAATTAATAAGATTGATAAACCCCTGGCCAGACTTACCAAAAAGAAAAGAGAAAGGACCCAAATAAATAAAATCATGAATGCAGGAGGAGAGATCACAACTAACACCAAAGAAATACAAACAATTATAAGAACATACTATGAGCAGCTCTACGCCAACAAATTTGACAATCTGGAAGAAATGGATGCATTTCTAGAGACATATAAACTATCACAACTGAACCAGGAAGAAATAGAAAGCCTGAACAGAACCATAACCAGTATGGAGATTGAAACAGTCATCAAAAACCTCCAAACAAACAAAAGCCCAGGGCCAGATGACTTCCCAGGGGAATTCTACCAAACGTTTAAAGAAGAACTAATTCCTATTCTCCTGAAACTGTTCCAAAAAATAGAAATGGAAGGAAAACTTCCAAACTCATTTTATGAGGCCAGCATCACCTTGATCCCAAAACCAGACAAGGATCCCATCAAAAAAGAGAGCTACAGACCAATATCCTTGATGAATACAGATTTGAAAATTCTCACCAAAATACTAGCTAATAGGATTCAACAGTACATTAAAAGGATTTTTCACCACGACCAAGTGGGATTTATTCCAGGGCTGCAAGGTTGGTTCAACATCTGCAAATCAATCAGTGGGATACAATACATTAATAACAGAAAGAACAAGAACCATATGATACTCTCAGTAGATGCTGAAAAAGCATTTGACAAAGGACAGCATCCCTTCCTGATCTAAACTCTTCAAAGTGTAGGGGTAGAGGACACATACCTCAATATTATCAAAGCCATCTATGAAAAACCCATCGCAAATATCATTCTCAATGGAGAAAAACTGAAAGCTTTTCCACTAAGGTCAGGAACATGGCAGGGATGTCCATTATCACCACTGCTATTCAACATAGTACTAGAATTCCTAGCCTCAGCAATCAGACAATAAAAGGAAATTAAAGGCATCCAAATCAGCAAAGAAGAAGTCAAACTATCACTCTTCACAGATATGATACTATATGTGGAAAACCCAAAAGCCTCCACTCCAAAACTGCTAGAACTTATACAGGAATTCAGTAAAGTGTCAGGATATAAAATCAATGCACAGAAATCAGTTGCATTTCTCTACACCAACAAGAAAGAAGAAAGAGAAATTAAGGATTCAATCCCATTTACAGTTGCACCCAAAACTATAAGATACCTAGGAATAAACCTAACCAAAAAGACTAAGAATCTATACTCAGAAAACTATAAAGTACTCATGAAAGAAAATGAAGAAGACACAAAGAAGTGGAAAAATGTTCCATGCTCCTGGATTGGAAGAACAAATATTGTGAAAATGTCTATGCTACCTGAAGCAATCTATACATTTAATGCAATCCCTATCAAAATCCTACCCATTTTTTTCAAAGAAATGGAACAAATAATCCTAAAATTTATATGGAACCAGAAAAGACCTCGAATAGCCAATGGAATATTGAAAACAAAAACCAAAGTTGGTGGCATCTCAATTCTGGATTTCAGGCTCTATTACAAAGCTGTCATCATCAAGACAGCATGGTACTGGCACAAAAACAGACACATAGATCAATGGAACAGAATAGAGAGCCCAGAAATAGACCCTTAACTCTATGGTCAACTAATCTTTGACAAAGCAGGGAAGAATGTCCAATGGAAAAAAGACAGCCTTTTCAACAAATGGTGTTGGGAAAATTGGACGGCCACATGCAGAAAAATGAAATTGAACCATTTCCTTACACCACACACGAAAATAGATTCAAAATGGATAAAGGACCTCAGTGTGAGAAAGGACTCCATCAAAATCCTTGAGAACACAGGCAGCAACCTCTTCGACCTCAGCTGCAGCAACATCTTCCTAGGAACATCGCCAAAGGCAGGGGAAGCGAGGACAAAAATAAACTATTGGGATTTTATCAAGATAAAAATTTTTTGCATAGCAAAGGAAACAGTTAACAAACCAAAAGACAACTGACAGAATAGGAGAAGATATTTGCAAAAACATATCAGATGAAGGGCTAGTTTCCAAAATCTATAAAGAACTTAGGAAACTCAACACCCAAAGAACAAATAATTCAATCAAGAAATGGGTAGAAGATATGAACAGCCATTTCTGCAAAGAAGACATCCAGATGGCCAACAGACACATGAAAAAGTGCTCCACATCACTGGGCATCAGGGAAATACAAATCAAAATCACCTCACACCAGTCAGATGTTGCAAATGGCAAGATTTCATTCTTTTTTTATGGCTGAGTATTTTTCCAGTATACACACACACACACACACACACCCCACATCTTTATCCATTCATATTTCAGTGGACTCTTGGTCTGCTTCCATAATTTGGCTATTGTAAATAATGCTTCAGTAAACATTTAGGCTTAGGGTCTTGTATTTTTTGGGTAAATACCCAATAGTGTCATTACTGGATGGTAGAGTAGTTTTATTTTTAATTTTTTGTGAAACGTCCATACTATTTTCTGGAGCAGCTGCACAGTTTGCATTCCTACCACCAGTGCAAGAAGATTCCTCTTTCTCCGTATCCTTGTCAATGTTGTTTCTTGTGTTCTTTTAGCCATTCTGATTGTGAGGTGATATTTCGTTGTAGTTTTGATTTGCATTTCCCTGATGATGAGTGATCTTGAGCACCTTTTTGTATGTCTGTTAGCCTTCGTGTATCTTGTTTGAAGAAATATCTGTTCAAGTCTTCTGCCCATTTTTAAGTTGGATTATTTATTTTTTGGGTGTTGAATTGTGTAAGTTCCTTATATATCTTGGTATTAACCCTTTTTCAGTTATGTCATTTGCAAATATCTTCTCCCATTCAGTAGGTTGTCTTTTAGTTTTGCTGATTGTTTCCTTCACTGTGAAGAAGCTTCTTATTTTGATGCAGTCACAATAGTTTATTTTTTCTTTTTTCCCTTTGCCTCAGGAGACTTATCTAGAAAAATGTTGCTATGGCCAATGTCAGAGAAATTGCTGCCTATGCTCTCTTCTAAGGTTTTGATGATTTCCTGACTCACATTTAGGTCTCTTACTGATTTCGAATTTATTTTTGTGTATGGTGTAAGGAAGTGGTCCAGTTTCATTCTTTTGCATGTAGCTGTCCAGTTTTCCCCACACCTTTGTTGAAGAGACTATCACTCGTTGCATATTCTTGTCTCTTTTGTTATAAATTAATTGACCATATAATTGTGGTTTGTTTCTGGGTTTTCTGTTCTGTTCCATTGATCTATGTGTCTGTCTTTGTGCCAGTACCATACTGGTTTGATTAGTGCAGCTTTGTACTATGACTGGAGGTCTGGAATTGTGATGCCTCAAGGTTTGTTTTTCTTTTTCAAGATTATTTTGGCTATTTGTGGTTCCCATACAAGTTTTAGGATTATTCGTTGTAGTTCTGTGAAAAATAACATTGGTATTTTGCTAGGTGTAGTATTAAATCTGTAGCTTGCTTCTTTCATCAGTGTTTTAGAGTATACTTAATCAGTTCCAGTAGTTTTTTGGTGGAGACTCTTGGGTTTTCTATAGAGTATCATGCCATCTGCAAATAATGAAAGTTTTACTTCTTTACTAATTTGGATGTCTTTTTGTTGTCATAAAGAGACTTCTTACATGTTTCCTCATAACCTTAAGAATTTTTAACATGTATGTTGACTTTCTAAGAGAAAGATAGTTTCCTTAATCCATTTTGCCATTAAATGCTTTTAAAGTAAATAGTAAGCTTTGCAAAGTGCTGGCCTAAGTCAGTGAACAACTGGATGGATTATGTCTTCAGTAACATTTTTGCAGAAGATATCACAATTGCTTTTTATTTGACCTTTCCTTATGTTGATTTAACTTTTCTTTTCTTTTTTTTTTTTTAAAGATTTTATTTATTTGAACAGAGAGATCACAAGTAGGCAGAGAGGCAGGCAGAGAGAGAGAGGAGGAAGCAGGCTCCCTGCTGAGCAGAGAGCCCGATGCGGGACTTGATCCCAGCACCCTGAGATCATGACCCAAGTCGAAGGCAGCGGCCCAACCCACTGAGCCACCCAGGCGCCCCTATTTAACTTTTCTTTGAAACACAATCCAGGGGAAGGCTAATTACTTCCAAGAAATCTAGATTCTCCCTATCTACCTGGAGTTGCTGCTTTTGAAAAGCACTTGCAGGAATGCTTTAGGGGCTAAGTATTTCTGTTATCTGCCTGCCTGCTGACCTGGCAGTAGGTCTAGGAGTCTCTCAGAGGTATAGTCATTCTAGAGTCATTCTAGATTGAGGCTGATTATATTTTTCCTTGTGTAACCTGACTCCAAGACCCACACATACTAAGGCTACCACTGTTTCAATATGTAGCAAGGGCCTGAGCCTCCACCTTCTCCCCAGGGACCTGCTGGGACTAATTATTTTGAAAACACTAGTAACAGCATGCTTCCAATTTATTCCTCAGATGTAAGCTCTTTTGGTCTTTGCTGCTCTTCAAACTGTTTGTCACTTACTTCTTGTACCTTAATCAGCTCTCCCATTTCTCCTCTCCTGTTCTAAACATGTCTATTTGCTCTTTAGAACACTTGTTTATGCCAAATAAATTATCTTCTGTTACATTAGCCTCTGCTTGTTAACTTCCATCTGTTCATTTAATATTTCATTTAGTGTTTCTTCTACCCCCTGGCCTTAACTTGACTGAGGTACATCTTTCAGTTGTTGCTTCTTTTTTTCTGAAATACCTTGTGGGCCCAAGGTTGGGCAAGACCAGTCAGCCTTCTCCATTTTCAGTGGTACATCCAGACTTTTATTCCTCCATTCTTTCAATTATCAGCAAGTAAGAACAACTTAAAATAAAATTCCGTTCTTTTGAGTCTTATGCCTTTTAACTTTCTTACTCAGTTTTCTCTCATTTGAAAATTTTGATACCTGGAATAATCTTTTCCACCCCAGTCTTGCCATTATTCATTTGGTAGCAAACCTATTCATCTGTAATTTCCTCAGCTTGAATCCATTTGGATTTTATTTTTATATGTACTCTGTGAAGTACAGCTCCATTCTTGGTGATCCACTGATGGGGAAGCAGTGACAGTAACTTGACCATTTGAGGGAATGATGCATTTTAAAGTATATAACCCTCCCCATAAATTGATTGGGTCTAAGAAGATAAGGGCTGATAAAAATTCTCAGGAATGTTTAAAATGTTTTGTGTTTAATATGTTTTAAAAATTTTAATTTTATAGGAATGAATGAAAATTGTACTTGAAATGGTGATATCTGGCTATATTATAATCTTGATTCAAAGAGAGGGGTTAGCTCTTTTGCTAACTGTAGTGTGGTAGAAGGAGCATTGGATAATTTGAAGTCCAGCCATTTGCTAGTCGGTTACTTTCTCTTTTTTCCTACTGCAAAATGGAGAGTAATAACTAATTCATAAAGTTGTTGGGCTAATAAAATGCAAGAATTCCATTTAAGTGTATGTGTGTTTTGTAAACATTGATGTTTAAGATCTAATACAAATTAGAGAACTATTCTCCCCTAAGGTAGGTCATAAGATTGCACTTCAATATCACATTGTCTGCATAAAAAACTTTGATTATCTATACCCTGTGTGTTTTTATAGGAAAATAAATTCTTTTAAAAAAGTATTTGTTATTTGTGGTACTTTAATCTGAATGATAATAGTTGGGGTTAGGAGACTCCAGTGAACATTTTTCTGTGTAGTTATTGTAAGTCTAAGGAAAAGTAATTTATTTCTTAGGATCCTTCTTTTGAATTATACTATTAATATTATCTTTTTAATGTTTAATCTACAGGTATATGATGTTGATTGATGGCACAAATGAAGTTTTTATGATTGATAGAGATAATTCAGTGTTTCATGTTTCAAATCTGGAATTTCCATTTCGTAAAGATCTCCGTATACATTTATCAAATACTCTCTTGGATGGGGTAAGTCATATATATACATGTGTCTATCTCTCTCTCTCTCTATATATATATTTTTTAAGTTAGACACTGCTATTTTTCTTGCAAGTAAAAAAAAAATTTTTTTTCAAGTGTAGGGAGGGTCAGAGGGGATGGGAGACAAAGAATCTTAAGGAGGATCCAGTCAAGTGTGGGCTCGAAGTGGGGCCTAATCTATAAGCCTGAGATCATGACCTGAGCTGAAATCAGTAGTTGGATACTAAACCGACTAAAGGCTCCCCTAAATGTGTATTTTTATTAAGTCAATGGGAAACTTATAATCTAGTTTTTAAAATATTTTTTTAAGGTATAATTGATATATAAAGAAAATAATCCAGTTTCTTATTAAGATTTAAACTTTATTTATCTCTTACCTTCACTTGCTCTCACTTGATCATTGTCTTGGCTATGGGAATAAGTGAACAAAATTAAATATTAATATTTTTTTGCTCCTTGTGGTTGAAAAAAAGTTCTTATTGAAAAAGACTACTTTTATTTTATTCCTTTACTTGTCAATTGAATTTTAATTATATGATACAACATACCCCTTGGCTCTTCAGCTTTGACATCAACAACTATACTTTTACATTTGAATTTTAAAAGCTGGTAAGAATTTTCCATTTTTTTTTTCTTTAAAGATTTTATTTATTTATTTGACATGGAGCTGGTAAGAATTTTCCATTTCTTTTTCTTTAAAGATTTTATTTATTTATTTGACATGGAGAGAGACAGCCAGAGAGGGATCATAAGCAGGGGGAATGGGAGAGGGAGAAGCAGACTTCCTGCTGAGCAGGGAGCCCGATACAGGGCTTGATCCCAGGACTCTGGGATCATGACCTGAGCTGAAGGCAGATGCTTAATGACTTAGCTACCAGGCATCCCTGGATTTTCCCATTTCAGAAAATATATTTAATAATCATAAAATTACTTGATTAAAAATATTTTAGCTTTCTACCATATAAGCAGCTTTCTTCCCAATTCTGAGAATATCTGTTCATTGTAAATAAAAATTAAAATAATATAGAATATTAGGAAAAAGCTGGTGAAAATCACCAGAACTACTATTGGAGTAACTTACATTATCATTTTGATGAACATTATTCCAGACTTTTCTCTGTGCCACAGTGTTCAATCTTACGTCTATTCCTGTGGAATGTGATATTCATGTTAATAATAGAAACTCAGAACATAGATTCTTTAGTGTAGTTGGGATCCTTTATAGTCCAGTAAGATTCTAAATAATCGTGGAGCCTTTGCCTCTTTGAAAGTGAGTGCTCTGGTGAAATATGTATACACATGTGTAGTTAAATATTTTGTATGAAAAGAACCAAATGGTACATGTGTTTTGTTACTTGTCTTTTTCTCCTCATGTGGCAATTTGATTTGGACATCTTTCTCACATAAATGTCTGAATGGTATAACATTGCATATGTAAACATCATAATTACTGGGGTATCCAAACTATCTTTACTGTGAAAATTATAGTAGATGCTCTTTAAAAATATGACCCATCTCAATAACCCAGCCTCAACTTAGTGAATGAGACTCTCCCAGGGACCAGAGTCATCTGTACTTTTAATAAGTGCTCAAGTAATCAGGCAAGTTTAAGAAATAGTTCCGTAATTTATTTAAACAGTCCTCTTTTGGTGAACATTTTTTTTTTTAGGTTTTTATTTTTATTTTTTTTAAATTGGAAGACCCTTAAATTCATATCCTTTTACAATTGTGCAGTTTTTTTAAACATTAAAAATTTTTAAAAAAATTTAGTTAATGTATAATGTATTATTGGTTTCAGAGGTACAGGTCTGTGATTCATCAGTCTTATATTTACCCAGTGGTCATTACATCACATGACCTCCTTAGAGCCCATCACCCAGTTACTGCATCCCTCCTCTGCTCCCCTTTACAGGGATCCACAGTTGGTTTCTTATGACTAAGAGTCTCTTATGGTTTGCTTCCCTGTCTGGTTTTGTCTTGTTTTTTTTCCACTCTTCCCCATGATCTTCTGTTTTGTTTCTTAAGTTCCACATATCAGTGAGATGATATGATAATTGTCTTTCTCTGATTGACTTATTTTGCTTAGCGTAATACCCTCTAGTTCCATCCACGTCATTGCAAATGGCAAGATTTCACTTTTTTTGATGGCTGAGTAGTATTCCATTGTGTATATATACCACATCTTCTTTATCCATTCATCTTTTAATGGACATTTAGGCCCTTTCCATAGTTTGGCTATTGTGGACATTGCTGCTGTAAACACTGGGGTGCAGGGTGTCCCTTCAGGTCACTACATTTTTATCTTTGGGGTAAATATTGCAATTGCTGGGTTGTAGGGTGGCTCTATTTTCAACTTTTGGAGGAACCTCCATACCGTTTCCCAGAGCGGCTGTACCAGCTTTCATTTCCACCATCGGTGTAAGAGGGTTCCCTTTGCTTTGTGTCCTCACCAACATCTGTCATTTTCTGACTTAATAATTTTAGCCATTCTGGTTGCTGTGAGGTGTTTTCTCATTGTGCTTTTGATTTGTATTTCCCTGGTGCCGAGGGATGTTGAGCACCTTTTCGTGTGTCTGTTGGCTGTTTGGATGTTTGCTTTGAAGAAGTGTCTGTTTGTGCCTTATGCCCATTTCTTGATTGGATTATTTGTTCTTTTGGTGTTGAGTTTGATAACTTATTTATAGATATTGGGTATTAGCCCTTTATCTGATATATCATTTGCATATCTTCTCCCTTTCTGATGGTTGTCTTTTGATTTTATTAACTGTTTCCTTTTATTTTGGGGCACCTGGGTGGTCCAGTGGGTTAAGCCTCTGCCTTCGGCTCAGTCATGATCTCAGGGGCCTGAGATCGAGCCCCGCATTGGGCTTTCTTCTCAGCAGGGAGCCTGCTTCCCCCTCTCTCTCTGCCTGCCTCTCTGCCTACTTGTGTTCTCTGTCTGCCAAATAAATAAATAAAATCTTAAAAAAAAAAAAAAGCTTTTTATTTTGATGAAGTCCCAATAGTTCATTTTTGCTTTTGTTTCCCTTGTCTTTGGAGGTGTGTCTAACAAGAAGTTGCTGTGGCTGAGGTTACAGAGGTTGCTGCCTATGTTCTTCTCTAGGATTTTGATGGATTCCTGTCTCACATTTAGGTCTTTTATCCATTGTGAATCTATTTTTGTGTATGGTGTAGAGAAATAGTACAGTTTCATTCTTTTGCTTGTGGCTGCCCAATTTTCCCAGCACCAGTTATTGAAGAGACTGTCTTTTCCATTGGCTATTCTTTCCTGCTTTCTTGAAGATTAGTTGACCCCAGAGTTGAGGGTCCATTTCCGGGTTCTCTGTTCTGTTCCATTGATCTATGTGTCTTTTTTTGGTGCCATTACCATGATGTCTTGATGATTGCAGCTTTGTAATAGAACTTGAAGTCAGGCATTGTGATGCCCCCAGTTTTGGTTTTCTTTTTTAACATTCCTCTGGCTATTCAAGGTCTTTTCTGGTTCCATACAAATTTTAGGATTATTTGTTCCAATTCTGTGAAAAATACCGATGATATTTTGATATGGATTGCATTGAATATATAGATTGCTCTAGGTAGCATAGCCATTTTAACAATATTTGTTCTTCCAGTCCATGAGCATGGAATGTTTTTCCATTTCTTTTTGTCTTCCTCCATATCTTTGATGAGTCTTCTATAGTTCTCTGAGTACATGTCCTTTGCTTCTTGGGTTAGGTTTATTCCTAGGTGTCTTATGGTTTTGGATGCAATGGTAAGTGGGATTGATTCCTTAATTCTTCGTTTTTTTGTCTCATTGTTAGTGTATAGAAACGCAAGTGATTTCTGTGCATTGATTTTATATTCTGTCACTTTGCTGAGTTCTTATATGAGTTATAGCCATTTTGGTTGTGGAGGCTTTGGGTTTTCCACATAGAGTATCATGTCATCTGCAAAGAGTTTAAATTTGACTTCTTCTTTGCTGATTTGTATGACTTTTATTTATTTATTTATTTGTCTGATTGGTGAGACTAGGACTTCTAGTACTATGTGTTGGATAGCAGTGGTGATAGTAGACATCCCTGCTGTGTTCCTGACTTTAGGGGAAAAGCTCTCCATTTTTCTGCATTGAGAATGCTATTCACTGTGGGATTTTCATAGATGGCTTTTATGATATTGAGGTATGTTACTTCTATCCCTACACTCTGAAGAGTTTTAATCAAAAAAGGATGCTGTACTTCATCAAATGCTTTTTCTGAGGGGCGCCTGGGTGGCTCAGTGGGTTAAGCCACTGCCTTCGGCTCAGGTCATGATCTCAGGGTTCTGGGATTGAGTCCCGCACCGGGCTCTCTGCTCAGCAGGGAGCCTGCTTCCTCCTCTCTCTCTGCCTGCCTCTCTGCCTACTTGTGATCTCTCTCTGTCAAATAAATAAATAAAATCTTTTTTTAAAAAAATGCTTTTTCTGCATCTATTGAGGGGATCATATGGTTCTTGTCCTTTCTTTTATTTATGTGGTGTATCATATTCATTGATTTACGGATCTTGAACCTTTGCAGCCCAGGAATAAATCCCACTTGGTCACAGTGAATAATCCTTTTAATGCACCATTGGTCCTATTGTCTAGTATGTTGGTGAGAATTTTTCTATCCATGTTCATCAGGGGTATTGTTCTGTAATTCTATTTGGTGAGTTCGTTGTCTAGTTTTGGAATCAAGGTAATACTGGCCTTACAGAAAGAATTTGGAAGTTTTCTTTCCATTTTGATTTTTTGACACTGCTTCAGAAGAGGTTTTAATTCTTCTTTAAATGTTTAGTAGAATTCCCCTAGGAAGCTCTCTGTCCCTGGGTTCTTGTTTGTTGGGAGATTTTTGATGACTGCTTCAATTTCCTTGGGTCTGTTCAGGTTTTCTATTTCTTTTTCAGTTTTGGTAGTTTATACATCTCTAGGAATGCATCCATTTCTCCCAGATTATCTAATTTGTTGACATATTGTTGCTGATAAGATGGTCTTATCATTGTTTATATTTCTTTGGTGTTAGTTGTGATCTCTCTTTCATTCATGATTTTATTTGGGACTTTTCTCTTTTCTTTTTGATAAGTCTGGCCAGGGATTTATCAGTCTTACTAATTCTTGCAAAGAACTAGATCCCAGTTTCATTGGTCTGTTCTACTGGTCTTTTTGTTCCTATTTCATTGATTTCTGTTCTAATCTTTATTATTTTTCTTCTCCTGCCGGGTCTAGGCTTTATTTGCTGTTCTTTCTCTAGGTCCTTCAGGTGGAAGGTTAAGTTGTGTAGTTGAGATCTTTCTTGTTTCTTGAGAAAGGCTTGTAGTGCTATATATTTCCCTCTTAGGGTCGCCGTTGATGCATCCCAAAGATTTTGAACAGTTGTGTTTCATTTTCATTTGTTTCCATGAATTTTTTAAATTCTTGTTTAATATCCTGGTTGACGCATTCATTCTTTAGTAGGATTCTCTTTAGCCTCTGTGTATTTGAGTTCTTTCCAAGTTCCCTGTTGAGTTTCAGTTTCAAAGCATTGTGGTCTGAAAATACACAGGAAATGATCCCGATTTTGGTACCAGTTGAGACCTGATTTGTGACCCAGGATGTGATGTATTCTGGAGAATGTTCCATTTGTGCTCAAGAAGAATGTGTATTCCGTTCCTTTGGGGTGGAATGTTCTGAATATATCTGTAACATCCATGTGGTCCTTAGTGTGCCCTCAGAGAAAAGCAGTTCAATGATCTGTCTTTTGTAGTGAGCGGAGTGTTAAAGTCCCCTACTATTATTGTATTATTATTGATGTGTCTCTTTGGTTTTGTTATTAATTGGTTTATATAATTGGCTGCTCCCATGTTAGGGACATCAGTATTTACAATAGTTAGATCTTCTTGTTGGATAGACCCTTTAAGTATGATATAGTGTCCTTCCTCATCTCTTACTCCAGTCTTTGGTTTTTAAAATCATGTTTGTGTGATATAAGGATTGCCACCTGAGCTTTCTTTTGATGTTCACTAGCATGATAAATGGTTTTCCACCCCCTGACTTTCAATCTGGAGGTGTCTTTGGGTCTAAAGGGAGCCTTTTGCAGACAGCATATTGATGGCTTTTTTTTTTTTAAATTCAATCTGATGCCCTGTGTCTTTTGATTGGGGCATTTAACCCATTCTGTGTAACTATTAAAAGATATGAATTTAGTGCCATTGTATTGCCTGTGAGGTGACTGTTACTGTATATTGTCTCTGTTCCTTTTCGGTCTATGTTACTTTGGGCTCTCTCTTTGTTTAGAGGACCCCTTTCAATATTTCTTGAATGGCTGTGATCACAAATTCTTTTAGTTTCTTTTTGTCCTGGAAGCTTTTTATCACTCCTTCTATTTTGAATGATATCCTAGCTGGATTAAGTATTCCTGGCTGCATATTTTTCCCATTTAGCATCCTGAATGTATCGTGCCAGTCGTTTCTGGTCTGCCAGGTCTCTGCGGATACGATTGGTCTGCTGCCAATCTAACATTTCTACCCTTGTAGGTTACAGACCTTTTGTCCCGAGCTGCTTTCAGGATTTTCTCTTTGTCTCGAGATTCGTAAGTTTCACTCTTATATGTTCGGGTGTTAACCCATTTTTATTGATTTTGGGTGGGGGGGTTGGATTTCCGTGCCTCCTGGATTTTGATGCCTGTTTCCTTTCCCAGATTAGGGAAGTTCTCTGCTATGATTTGCTCCAAAATGTTTTCCTCTCCTTTCTCTCTTTTCCCTTTTTCCTGGGATCTCAGTTATTGCAGTTTATGGTATCACCTATCTTTCGAATTCTCCTCTCGTGATCCAGTAGTTGTACATCTCTCTTTTTCTCAGCTTCTTTATTCTCCATTGTTTGGTTTGCTATATCACTAATTCTGTTTTCTGCCTCATTTATCCTAGCAATTAGAACTTCCTTTTATAATTGCATCTCCTTAATAGCCCTTTTGATTTGACTTGGTTAGACTTTAGCTGTTTTATTTCTCTGGAAAGTGATTCTCTTATGTCTTCTCTGCCTTTTTAATCCCAGCTCGTATCTTTATAATTGTTTTTTCGAACCCCTGTTCTGATATCTTACTAATGTCATACTGATTAGATCCCTGGCAGTTGGTACTGCCTCTTGTTCTCTTTTTTGAGGTGAGTTTTTCCATCTTGGCATTCTGTCTTTTGAAGAATACCCGAACAAAAGAATAAAGTACTAAAATGGCAACAATGACCCCAGAGAAATATACACTAAAGAAATCAGAAGACATGTGGAACTGGGAGGGGAAAAAAAAAAAAAAAGGAAAACTAAAAGAGAATATAATCAGGTTAGCAGAATAGAGCAATACACTGAATTCCATGTGTATTTTGGTTTGTTTTTTTAAAAACTGGATCCCAAAATTGTAAAGAAAGAAAAACTAATGTATTTATGAAAGTAAAATTAAATATAATGAAAGGATGGAAAGTAATTATCAACATGAAATTTAAAGACAGGAAAAAACAAAAGAGGAACAAAAAACTTAACCACAACAAAATGAAGGGATAGAAACAGACAAATGAAGAGAACAGAGCAACACACTATTTCCTGTGTGTATTTTGGTCAGTTAGAAGAAACAACAATTCAAAATTATGAAGAAAGAAGAACATGCATACAAAAATAAAACTAAATACATTGAATGAATAGCATGTAATTGTAGAGATGAAAATAAAAAAAATGTTTTTAAATAAACAAGAGAAAAAAAGAAAGAAGAAAATAAAACAACAAAGTGGAGAATATGATCAGGCAGGTGAACAGAACAGAGCCATACACTAGATTTTGGGTGTATTTTGTTCCGTAAATTGTGGAGAAAGAAAAACATACATATGTGTACAAAAATAAGAATAAGTACAATGAAGGGATAGAATGTAAATATTAAAATAAAAATTAAAAAAGGTTTAAAAAAGAATTGATATAATAAGAGATTGGTTAAAAAGAAATAAGAAAAATTTAAAGTTGAGAGACTAAAGAATCATAGGAGAAAAGCCATGAGTTCTATGTGTTGTATACCCCTAGCACTGGAGTTTTGCAGTTCTCATTGATCAGTAAACTAGGTCATGGCTGGATGTTCTTGCCGATCTTCTCGGGGAGGGACTAGTTGCATTGATTCTCAAATGCGTTTACCCTAGGCGAAATTGTATCACCCTTGCCAAGGGACCTGGCTAAGCAGTGTTCAGGTTTGCTGTCTTTGGCTTTTGTTCCCTGAAGGCTTTCCATCCATCTTTAGAGGATGTGAATGGAAATGGCATCCTCCCAATCTCTGCCCTGGAGTGGAAAGCCCAGGGCCCCCGTCCTTAATGTACTCTCAGAGAAAAGCAGTCAATCGACTTCTGTCTCCCTGGTCTCCTTCTGTACTCCGTGCTCACCTCGCCTATGACACAATGTTTCTGTCTCAGGCACATGACCCTGTTTTCTGGTCTCCAAATTCTGTAGACAACTGTAGTGTGCTCCCATGCCACTCTGCCCAGTAGTGATGGGGTCTTGCTGGTTTTCCCTCTTGGTGAGCCCCTGCTAGGAGAGTAGTCACCTGACTATGCCACAGTTTGTGGCTTATGGCAGCCCAGAGCTGAGAGCCCACTTCTCGGCTCAGTCTTTGCAGCTGACTTTACTGCTCTGATGCATGGGAGCTCAGCCACACTTGGGCACCCCCTGGACTTCCTATGACTGAGGGGATCTTGAGGCCACATTGTCCCAGCTAGAGTTCTGCCTCTGCTTAGCCACCTGAGTGATGTTCCTCACTGGAACAGACTTCTAGAAGTTCCAGTTTTGTGTTCTGCTGCTTTATCACTTGCTGGTAGCCAGCTGATAGAGGCTCCCTTCCCCCACAGTCTTTTTTACATTTTGCCTCAAATTCACTTCTCTGCTTCTGCTACCTTGAAGAAAGTGTTTGATTTTCTCCTTGTAGAGTTGCTGATATTCTTTTCTTCGATCTCTGGTTGAGTTTTCAGCTGTTCAGAATGATTTGATATCTATCTAGCTGAATTCATGGGACCAGTCGAAATTAAATTCTCCTAGTCCTCTGGTATCTCAGACTCCTCCACAATTGTGCAATTTTTATAATTAAGAAGATTCTTAGAGGTGAGATTATAATATGTATTAAAGAATCCTTTGATTGCAAGTAACTGAAGTCCAACTTAATGTAACTGAGGAAAAACTTGATTGGAATAAATAATTGTTTCAGCTTGGCCTGATTCAGGCTGGATATGGGGCCTCAAAGGATACTGGCCAGGCTTGGTCATTCTCTTTCTTTGCTTTACTTGTCTGTTTGGTCTCATTCTTCATGAAGTCTCTTTCACATGAGAGGCAAGTTGCGTTGTATTGCAAGCAGAAAGAGAACTTTCTCTTCCAGCATCCATATGTCAATCCCAGGGAAGACTCCAAAGGGCCTTGCATGAGTTACATATCAATGGAAGAATGACTTGGAAGGCCAGGCATTCATTGGTAGTACTACAGTTTGGAGTGCAAGAGGAGTAGTGCTCCTAAGGAGGGGGTGGTAATAAGCTCTACCTTGTTAAGTATGCTATGTTTGAGGGTGTGCCCATTGTAAATATTGACAGGTATAATAGGTATCCTTTTTCCCAGAAAGTTTGAACCTGTGCACAAGTCTACCAATCATATTTAAAGGATTTGTATACTGTCTTAAATGCTGTGTTTTGAAAATTGAATATTTTCTAATTTGATGAAGGAAGAAATTCCTTTCTATTTTATGGGATAGTGTAGCAGAGCAGTTACAGCTCTGCCTGTAACTGTTGGTGCCGTTCTGGCTTCATCAGTTAGTATGTGAGGGATTTAAAAATCTGTTCAGTTTTTCATCTGTAGTGAAGGGAGGCTATGGACAGTGCTTAGATTTTGGTGCTGTTGTGAAGGTAAAGTTGGATAGTTTAATAAGTGCTGGTAATAGTGTCTGACACATAGTAAAGAAATGTTTATTCTTTTTGCATTTAGGTGAGTTGTTAATGAGGTTTAACATTTTATCACTTCTGTATGAATTACTGTATTTATTCTGTGAATTGCTGGTTCATATACTTTATATGTTTTTCTATATTTGGTGTTCATTTTTTTCTTAATGATTTATAAGAAATTTTTGTCTATTAGGGTATTACTTTATGACACATATTTTGAAAAAATGTATTTTTTGGTGGCACAAGTTTAAATTTACATAGATAAATTTATGTAGGTTAGATTATGAGCATAGTTTTTAATATCTGTCTTTTGTGCCATTTTAAGAAATTTTTACTTATTTTTGTTCCTATTGTTTATATTTTTATTTTAGAATTATTATAGTACTCACCTGTATTTCCTTCTAGTACTTCTACAGTTTTATTTGTATATTTAAGTATTTGATCTATCTGAAATACATTTTGATTTTTTTTCAAAGATTTTATTTATTTATTTGACAGACAGAGATCACAAGTATGCAGAGAGACAGGCAGAGAGGGAGAAGGAAGCAGGCTACCTGTTGAGCAGAGAGGCTGATATGGGGTCTGATCTCAGGACCCTGGGATCCTGACCCGAGCCGAAGGCCCGAGACTTTAACCCACTGAGCCACCCAGGTGCCCCAGAAATACATTTTGATAAAAGGAGTAGATAAGGGTATGAGTTTATTTATTTTCAACTGTCTAAAGTGTTTTCTCACACCATTAAACTAATCTAGTTTCCATTTTTAATTGGATATATAATTTATATTATACAGTGGATTCCCTTATCTATCATTTTCTTTTTCTTGATTTGTTTTCTCATTCCATTAGTATTTTGGTCTTTCAGTGGTAGTTTTAGATTGATTTTAATTCTTTGACTTAAGCATACAGTTTAATATTTGGCATTCCAAGTGTACCCAATTTCCTGGCTATTTTGAGGTTTGCCACTTAGATTTTTCTCTCTAGCTTTTGGGTGAATAGGCTGTTTGATTAAGAAGTTAGGCTCCACTTCATGTGCAGATCTATACAATAATAAGCGTATACATTTCTCTGTAGAGTAATCTCTGTTAGCCTTGCCTTCAGACCATTCATCTTTCTCTTTGCTGTTTTTGGTTGTATGGTTTATCTCTTTGCCACACATTCCCTGCTTTGCTTTGGAGGAAAAAGGGACTCTACATCTTTATTATAACTTCTCTCAAATGCAGATCTCCTCTCTACGAAAATACTAATTACATTTTTAAAATTTCTAACTTTTTAAAAAATTTCTACACTTTCTTCAATGTTGAATCTTTTTCATGAGCCAGATTGAATTACAAGTGGCTAATAATCCTCTGGGATTTGTATGAGACTGCTTTCTTGCCTTAAGATGAAATTTGCTCATCTATTTCTGGTTTTTAATCCACTGTTGGATAGGAAATGGGTTGTGAATATTTACTTAAATTCTCAATGGTAGAATGATCCTAATGAAAATCGCATGCATAAAATACATCTTTTTTTTTTAACAGAGGGAATATCACTTTCCAGGTGAATTTTTTTCCCGAGTGAATGCTTATGGTCCCATCTCATGACCTTCGTTTTTATTTACCAGCTAGATTTTGGAGTATGCAATCCAGAAGATGGAAGTCTGATGGGAGAATAGGATGTTTGAACTAGTCATTTCTGAGGTATAGTTTGTGGTGATGAGAAGGTTCAGGATGTGATCTAGGGAGGGTGAGAGGTTGAAGTCATATGCAGAAGGGCAGTGGAAGGAAGATCAAATATTAGGTGGTTCCTAGTGAGTGATGGTAGGCGTCCAGGTTGAAAGGATGATTTCGAACCAGGTAGTAAAGATTAGAAAGGAAGAAAGAAGGTGGTGTAGTTGGATGTAGTGGCAGAGACTGAGCAGCGTAAATGTAGTCACAAAACAAAAGGGTGCTGTGTATTCTGGGGCAGTAGTAAAATGTAATTTTGTAATGAAATGATATGTACATATACATAAACATTTGGAACATATATTTTATGTGTGTGTGTGTGTGTGTGTGTGTGTGTGTGTGTGTTTGTGCAGCACACACCCCCTTGTGGTTGACAGAGTTCACTGTGTAAGGTTAGAAGCGTGCATTGCACATCTCCAGGGTGCGCCATTCTCATAGTTGGTGTGACTATCACCCTGGAGTTGCACTGTTTATAAACTGTGCAGACAGTGTGGCAGCTGTGGCAGTGAGTTCACAGGATCAGCAAGAACATTTTTGTTGTTGTTACCCTTATTTAAGATAGTTTTTTAGTTTATAGTCAGTAAAATAAAAGGAAGAAAAAGACTTCTAAGTTAAAGCATTTGCCACAGCTTAGCATGGTTTATCATTGAACTAATAATTTTTGAATGCCTTTCATGTTCAAGTTGCTGTGCCAGGAATGCAGAGTGTTGAAAAAAGGCCTCACCCTTGAGACTTTTTACTTCATTTGGTGGTGGTGGAGAAAAATTGATAGCGATGGAGGAAACCTTGAAATAAAACAATAACTTGGAGATTGGTATTTTAAAAGTCCAGTGGTGGTTTAAAGGAGAAATTCATTAAATCTAGTTAGTTTGGAAAGAAAGATGTTTTATAGAGGAATTGGCATTAGATATGGAAAGATTTCGTTAGAAAGAGATTTTTGTTGGGCACGGCCTGAGGGCATTCCAGGTAGGAAATAATGCTTAAAAATTAGATGTTTAACCATCTGCAGATTTAACTGAGCAATACTATTTATTTTCACCCTGAACTTGGACAAATGAAAGCTGCATAATAGACTCTTGTGAAGTTTTAAAATAGCAATATGATTCATGATGTCAATTTACTTGGACCAGAATTATAGTTGCCATATCTCTTTTTCCAGTTAGTTAATTAAAACAGTCCTCTGTAGTTTCCTGTTTCTTCTACATTTTCATTTGCAAATTGTTTTTGTAAAATTCCAAATCCAAGAATAACTCAAACTACCTAATTGTCTGGCTGTCAGATATGAGCATTGAAGCTTTTGTTTTGCTCTCTAAATTATGTTCTTTGACCCACAAAATGTGGAAAATAGGAGTTTAGAAATGTGGCATTAATTTATTTGAAACGATCAGTGAAATTCAGTTGATTTTATATTGAGGCCAAGAGGAGAATATAGCAGTTAATCACGAAAGGTAATAGCAAGAATCTTGGAAAAATGGCATGCCTTTTCAACGTTAATGTTTTTTTGTAAAGGAATATGCACACTCGCTAAAATTTTAGAAAGTATGTCATAAAGTAGAAAAATTCAACTGTCAAGAAGAGGTTACATTTTAACATTTTGTTGTATTTTTTTTTTTTTTTTAAAGATTTATTTATTTATTTATTTGACAGAGAGAAATCACAAGTAGACGGAGAGGCAGGCAGAGACAGAGAGGAAGGGAAGCAGGCTCCCTGCTGAGCAGAGAGCCCGACACGGGACTCGATCCCAGGATTCCGAGATCATGACCTGAGCCGAAGGCAGCGGCTTAACCCACTGAGCCACCCAGGCGCCCTTTTGTTGTATTTTCTTTCAGTCATTCTTTTTTGCCTATGGGTACATAATGTGTATAATCAATATGTATATAGCTGACATTTTATATATGCTGTGTATCTAGGTTCCATCATTTCCCTTCATCCTGAAGAACTGATTTTAGGATTTAAAAAAAAATAAATTTTATTTTTAAAAATTGAAATATAATTTAGGTACTCTAAAATTCATCCTTTTAAGCTGCATAATTTGGTAGTCTTTAGTATATTCAGACACCCTCAGCCTTTTTTTTTTTTTTTTTTGGTCTTTTCTGTGTTTTTTTTTTTTCCTTTTTTTCTTTTTTTTTTTTTCCTTTTTAAAGATTGTACAATTATTACCACTCTCTAATTCTAGAACATTTTATCATCTGGGTGAACTATGATAATTAGAATCAAGCGGGCCTTAGTTGAAAGGATTTTAAGGAATGGGTTACCTTTGAGTTGAGCTTTGAAAGTCTACAGGTTTCCAGAGAAGAGTTAATTATTCCTCTCATTAAAACCCTTCAGTGGTTCCCCATTGCCCATAACATGAAACCCAAACTACTAAACATGGTATTCTTTATATCTGGGCCATGCCCATGTTTTTAGCATTGTCTTTCATTTTGACCCTTGAACCATAAGCTCCATCTGTAATGAGCTTTGGACAGTTTACTCAAAACCACCATTTTTTACTCCTTTGTAATACTATTTGGCTCATTTACCATCCTGCTAGGAAATATCCACTTGTATCTTTCAGGATTTGACTAAGGGGTCGCAACATCTTATTATCAAACCTTTCTCTTATTCTTCAGTTAGAAATAACTACTCTTTGTTAAGCTTATATCATATGTTTTTATTTGTGTAGGTTTGTATCTGTTGTCTTGGTGTATTTATTAATAGGAATCTGTTTCATTCTCAGAAGTATTCTTATATAGACAGTAAGCTGCATGGTTACTCTATCTATATAGCCATCTATCGTTAAAACTAGAACTCTTCATTGGACCCAGCCACTTAATGTATTTTCTTCTTCATGGGACTCTTCTTTGAAGGTAGGGACTGTATGCCTAATTTCTCTAGCAATTAGAGCTATGTTTAATACATAGTTTGGGCTCAGGAAATACTGGATGGATAGGTAGAAAGGTGGGTACCTGGGTACTTCGAAAAAAAAAAAAGAAAATGGAGTATAGAAAAGTACAGAGGATGCAAGCTGGTTCAGCCACTCTGGAAAACAGTATGGAGGTTCCTTGAAAAGTTGAAAATAGAGCTACCCTACAACCCAGCAATAGCACTACTGTGTATTTACCCTAAAGAAACAAATGTAGTGATCCGAAGGGGCATGTGCACCCAAATGTTTATAGCAGCAATGTCAACAATAGCCAAACTATGGAAAGAACCTAGATGTCCATCAACAGATGAATATATAAAGAAGAAGTGGTATAAATATACAATGGAATACTATGCAGCTATCAAAAGAAATGAACTCTTGCCATTTGCAATGACGTGGATGGAACTAGAGGTATTATGCCGGTGAAATAAGTCAATCAGAGAAAGACAATTATCATATGATCTCTCTGCTATGAGGAGTTTGAGAGGCAGGCCAGGGGGTTGTGGGGGGGTAGGAAAAAGTGAAATAAGATGGGATTGGGAGGGACACAAACCATAAGAGACTCTTAATTCCAGGAAACAAACTGAGGGTTGCCGGGGAGTGGGGGGGGGGGGACGTAGGGAAGGGTGGCTGGGTTATGGACATTGAGGAGGGTATGTGCTATGGTGAGTGCTGTGAATTACATAATACTGATGATTCACAGACCTGTACCCCTGCGACAAATGATACATTATATGTTAACTTAAAAAAAAAAGTACAGAGGCTAGGGAGGTCAAACACGCGGGATTCTGTGTGTGTGTGTGGGGACTCACCAATGAAGGATTTAAGCTGCAGTCGACAATGCAGCAATTTCTAACAAATTCTTGAGCAATATAAAATTGATGTATCTTGTAGTTTTCTTCAGGTTTTTTTTTTTTTTTTATGTTTAGGGTTTGTTGAGCATCTTTTATCTATGGGTTTACAAATTTACTTAAAAGTAGATTTTTTTTTTGCCGTTATTTCCATCTTTTACATGTTTGAAGATTTGATTATTAATGTTCTTTAAAAAAAAAAAAAAAAAAGGTGCCCCAGCGGCTCAGTCAGTTAAGCATCTGCCTTCTGCTCAGGTCATGATCCCAGGGTTCTGGGATTGAGCCCCACATTGGGCTCCCTACTCTGTGGAGGTTGGGGGGCTGCTTCTCCCTCTCCTTCTGCCTGCTGCTCCCCCTGCTTGTGTTCACTCTCTGCCAAATAAATAAAATCTTAAACAAAGAAGTAAACCCAACTTTTTTTCTGTTTGATTTTGGATAGCTTCTGTTGCTATGTCTGCAAGTTCACTGATCTTTTCTTTTGCAGTGTCTAAATTGCTATTCATCCCATCCATACTATTTTTCACTTCAGGCATTGTAGTTTTCACCTCTGAAAATTCATTTTGAATCCTCTTAATGTCTTCTATATCTCTATTTAGCTTTTTGGAATATATGGAATACTTATAATCATCTGCTTTAATTTTCTTGCCTGCTAATTCTAACCTCTTTCTCAGTTTTGAGCCTATTTTAGATTAATTTTTCTTCTCTTTATGGGTTGTATTTTTTTTTCTTTTCATCTTTGCATACTTGTTAATTTTTCATTAGATGCCAGACATTTTGAAGTTTACCTTGTTAGGTGCTTGTTATTTTTGTATTCCTATTTCTTTGAGGTTTGTTCTAGGAGGAGGTAATTTACTTGGAACTGCTTTATACCTATTGAGTCCTGCTTTTAAGATTTTTTAGGTGGTCTAGAGCAGAGTTTAGTCTAGGCATAATTATTCTCTGCTGAGACAAGATCCTTCTGAGTACTCAGTGTCCTGAGTCTGACTGGTAGGGACAGGCATTACTCCCAACCTTGTGTCAGTGCCTGCTGTGTTGTCCTCTAAGACTTTTGAATGTTTTTTTTTTCACATGCATACTCTGCTGAACATTCATGGAAGTCTGACATCTGGGCATCTCTCTCTGTCTGTCTTTCTCACTCTGCCCTGAGAATTCTAGTCTTGTTCTTCTCCCCAGACAACTGTTCTTTTTTTTTTTTTTTAAACTGAGGGAGACTGCTGAGCTTTACCTGGGATTCTCTTGCTTGCTGGGACCCCTACTGAAGCCTGGAAACCCTTTGGGCTATAAGTTGGGAAAATCCTAGGATTCATCTAGTTTATTTACCATTTCTAGAGATTACTGTCCTGTGTTGTTGGATGTCTAGTGCCTTGAAAATTATTGCTTCCTCTGTTTTGTCCACATCTTTTGTTGTTTCAGGCTAGATGGTAAATCTAATTCTTCACTTTTCGGTTTGGTTGGAAGAGGAAATCTGTTTTTCCTTCTTTAACTGGGTTTTATTAAAAAATTTTTTTTTTTATAGTTGTGGTAAGACCACATTATGTAAAATTTACTATCTTAACTATTTTTAAGGATACAGTCCAGTAGTGTTAACTATATATACATTTTTGTGCAAAAGTTCCCTGTAAAAGTGTCTTGTAAAACTGCAACTCTGTACCCATTAAATAGCTCCTCATTACCTATACACCTGTGCGAACCATCATTCTATTTTTGTGATTTTAACTACTTTAGATACCTCATATAAGTGAAGTCGTATAGGATTTATCTTTTTGTGACTGGCTTATTTTAGCGTAGCGTCTTCAAGATTTATTCATGTTGTAGCATGTGATAGATTTCCTTTTGTTTTAAGGCTGAATACTATTCTGCTACAACTGTATATCAGATTTATTTATTCATTTGTGTGTTGATAGATATTTGCACTGCTCCCACCTGTTAGCTGTTGGAATAATGATGTTATAAGCATGGATGTGCTTTCAGTTCTTTGGGATATATACCCAGATATGAGATTGCTGGATCATATAGCACTGGTATATGGGGGAACCTCTTCATAGTGGTTGTACCATTTTACAGTCCCAGCAACAGTACCCAGGGGTTCCAATTTTCTTTCTTCTTTTTTTAAGATTTTATTTATTTATTTATTTGACAGACAGAGATCACAAGTAGGCAGAGAGACAGGCAGAAAGAGAGGAGGAAGCAGGCTCCCTGCTGAGCAGAGAGCCCTATGCGGGGCTTGATCCCAGGACCTCGGGATCATGACCTGAGCCGAAGGCAGAGGCCCCAACCCACTGAGCCACCCAGGTGCCCCAAAGATTTTATTTATTTATTGACAGAGAGAGATCATAAGTAGGCATAGAGGCATGCAGAGAGAGAGAGAGAAGAAGAAGCTCTCTCTGCTCCCCGCCGAGCAGAGAGCCCGATGCAGGACTCGATCCCAGGACTCTGAGATCATGACCTGAGCCGAAGGCAGCGGCCTAACCCACTGACCCACCCAGGTGCCCCCCAATATTCTTAACTAAGTTTTAAGCTTAGATATTTTATGTTTATCTATTTTTTTGTAGCTTAGAGTAATGATGGCAGCTATGCATAAGGGGTTATTGTGGTGGAGATGTCATTTGGGAAGAGCTCAGCCTTCAGCCTAGTTACTGGGGGTCTTTTGTTAGAATCCCTGGGTTCTATTCTTTTTAAGAAGCTTTTAGTGAATGTTTTCTTCAGCTAATTGAGAGCCATATATTATTCCAGTGATGGCTCAGGTTATTTCTTCAATTCATTGTGGAGTCTAGGAGTCTTTCTTCAGGCACAAAGATTATTGTGCTATTTTTATTACTCCAGTCAGAAGAGAGGAAAAAAAGAAGACAAGAATAACTACTGAGTTTGTTTCTATCTATATTTGAGTGTAATAATGACAATTATCAAGAATTTGTCATTGGACAAGTAGGGCTTCTGGGGGTTTAGTGGGCTTGGAGCTGAACCATGCTGTGCCTTTTTGTTTTACCACAGTCTTGGTAGTTTTCAGTTTTTAATGGTTACTTGTAAATTTCTTTTTACTTGTTTACTTGTAATAAATTTTCCTTTTGACTATTTTTAATGTTCAAAGGAATATATGTTTTGTTCATATAGGTACTTTAGGAGAGAAATTCTGTGATGTCTGTTATCTGAACCTGGAAGTTCATTTAATTTCCATCCACACATTTTTTACAATAACAATGAATTGAAACTTGTTTTTGGTGCCACATTGATGGTTCATAAAATTATCAGATACAAGTAGTTAAATAAAAATATTTAGTAAATAGTTTAAGATAATGAAGTGATTTAATTTATGCCATGTGTTAGGCTCAAGATAATAACCATAAATAAATGTCTGCAGGTTAACAAATACGTATTTGGGAAAGTAATTAATTAATAATAGTTTCTTAACAAAGTATATCTGTCCTAAATCAATATGTGCTTAGTCATTTTAGGTGGTTGTGGATTTTCTGTCATGAAATTAGATAACAAAAACCCTGCTTAGTTTCCTAGAAAGAATCTGAGGAAAGAAAAATAGTTTTAGGCCAAAATGTATTAAGAATTAAAATTTTGTGACATACTGCATTATGTACCTATAATCTTTTTAAAAAAAATATTTGTTTTAGAGGGTGGGAGAGAGAGAGAGAAGTGTAGAGAGGAACAAAGGGAGAAAATCTCCAAGCAGACTCTCCACTGAGCATGGAACTGTATGTGGGGCTTGAGCCCATGACCCATGAGATCATGTCCTGAGCCAAAACCAAGAGTCAGGCACTCAATCGACTGAGCCACCCAGGCACGCCTGTCTTTTAATGTGCTTTATCTCTTTTCTGTCAAGGTGCAGGATTTAAGTTTTTTTTCACTTACTGGCTATGATATGTAATACATTCTCTTTTCCTGTTCCCTTTGATCATAGTAGAGGGACATGGAACCAAGAAAGGCTGGATGGATTGCATGGGAATATATTTTATAATAAGGGCACCATTTATACCTGCAGATTTTGTGATATAGTTAGCCCTAACAAAATTGAAAGCAATAATGATTTAACAAAATTATTTTAAAAATATTCCTTGTATTTGGAATTTAAAATTTATAGTTTCTTTATTTTAATAGTTGCTTAGTAACTTAAACATAAAAAAATGTAGCATAGTAATTCAAATAGAAAAGCATAATGAGATATTTTTGTATCATTTTACTTCAATAGAGTAAATTCATGACAGGGAGTTTTGGGATGTTGACAGTCTATTGATTTGATCTGGGTATAAGTGTGTTCATATTAGTGTTTCATCAGGTTGTATATGTAAGGTTTTTGTGCTTTCTGTGTCTATGTTTTATTTTAATCAAACTAAAGAACTTGCCATTAAAGTATGAAGAAACTTAACCTTCTTTTCTCTTTCAAGGAAATGATTATTGACAGAGTAAATGGACAGGCCGTTCCTAGATATTTGATATATGACATAATTAAATTCAATGTAAGTACCTTTAATATAATTTATAAAATAAAAATTGTCCCTGAGATAACAGATATGTTTTTACAAATAAAAAGTGTTACTGTCTTAGAGATGGTAGGAAAGAAAAATTGTGACTCTAGTTACCCATTTGATACCTTATTAATAATTTTGCACATTGCTTGGTCTTTAGATTTTATAAGATACTTGAAATGAGTGAATAAAAATAGTTTAATTGATAAAATAAGACAGAATTTTTTAAGATGGAAACTCTTAGTTTTAGTTATCCTATATACGATTAAAAAAAAAAAAAGAGCCCACAGATTTTGTTGCTGTCACTTAAAAATAAAAAGAGGAGCTGATTATGGGTATTGAATGTATAACGTAGGGGCACAAATATGTTATTCATGAGTACAGGCAGGAAACTAAAAGCAAAATAGAAAATTCTGTTATAAATAGATATAAAAAAATAGGAATTATATTTTCTACCCATTTCCTATAGTTTTAGACAAGCCAAGAATCTGCCTGTTCATGTTTAATTATAGTGTCAGTATCTAAATTATTTAGTCAGTACAACATCACTTCTGTAAATGTGAGAAACTCTTTCAATAGTGTACATCTATGAAAAGGTATAATCATTCCTCTAGACATATATTATTCAAATTGCATAGTCATTTAGTATTCAAACAAGACTGAAAGCAATTAAGAATTCTGGAATTAAGAGTGTTTAAGTTTTAGAATTTTGAAGATTTTATAGCAATTTTTTAAAAGTTCCTTTTTGGGATATATATTTTAAAGGACAGTATCGAGATTCAGGATTGCATTAATCCACTTTAAGGTCATCTTTTTCCTAGAAATTTTCAATGTACATATTTCATTTTCTGTTGAATTTATAGATTTCAAACAGTTTCCTAGGTCAGAAACCATCAAGTTTTAATTTTGTCTGTTTGTGATTACTATATGCCTCAGTAATGCTTCCTAGAATTGACTTACTCTTATCATAGATTTTGGAATAATTGTTCATTGGTCCATAATGAGACATGAAGGGTGGGGGTGGCATTGTTTTGTTGTGAAGAGGGGAGTTTTGTCTCCTCTGCCTTTTGACATTGAGCTCTGCTTTAATATGTATTCCATGCAGGTTCACTTCTTAGCCTGGGAGTTTTGTCTTTGACAATAGCCTTCTAATTCTTTAAAAAAATATATGAAAATTTACAGTGTATAGAGCAAAATATGAGGCATACACATATACTAACCACCAGATTTGTTAAAACTTAATATTTTGTCATTTTTACTCCACTTTCTTTTTAATAAGAAATAAGTCATTACAGATCCAGGAGAAGTTTCTCATGCACACCTTACTGTTCTATTTTTGACCCTCTTACCCGGAAGTAACTTCCACCCTGTATTTGATGTTTATTATTTCTATGAATGTTTTTAATAACCTTACTACCTATGTGTGTGTCCATAAAATACATGTGGTATTGTTGTGCAAGGTTTCTAGTGTTACACATATATTGTACTGTACTGTGGTACTGAGCATTTACTCCACGTTATTTTGAGGTTTATCTTTATTAATACACATAGGTTTAGTTCATTCAGTTTAATTACTGTTGAGTATTGTATAAATATACAGAATTTGTCTTTTTTTTTGATGAACATTTGAGTTGCCATATTTTGCTGTTATACTGCTATTAAACAGTTTATATATTCTTGTGTGCATACATCAGAGTTTCTCTAGGACAATTCTCATTCTTGGGATGTAAGCACCAGCGGTGTTTTTAAAAAGTACAGTTCCTCTCACCCCTACCTACATCATAGAGATTCTGACTGAATTGGCAACTTCAGGTGTATGTGCTACGTTGCTGAATTCCTTTCAGAAGTAGGTCTAACAGCTTACTGCAGTTGGTATTATCAGAGTTTAAAATTTTTGCTACTTGGATGTGTGTGAAATGGCATCTGATCTTTTTTAATTTGCTCTTTCATTATTACTAATGAAGTTAAGCCTGATTCGTTTGTCCATTTTTACTTGTTTGGATTTTTCTTTTGAGATTTAATTTTAAATTCAAATAATTTTCTAATTTTTCTATTTGGTTGTCAGTCTTCTTAATGTGTAGGAATTAATGATCTATCTTTCCTGCATTCTAATCCTTTTTTGGTTATGTATGTGACAATATTTTTTGCAAATTAGTATCTATTAATGCACAGGAATTTTTCATTTTCATGAAATCAGACTTAACTAGACCTTCTCAAAGTTTGTGCTTTTTTGGGTCTTGTTTAGGAAATACATCCATATTTTGCTGTAAAAATGATTAAGTTAATTTCAGTAGGTCTAATTATTTACTCCGTATGTATTGAGTGCCTATTGCCATATTTCATTGATTTTAAAGTCACATTTTCTTTCAAGTTTCTGATATTAAGATATATTTATAATTGGAGTTATATATTTATATATTTAATTCTTTATTTCTTTATTTAATTCTTTAATTAATTTATTTAATATTTAATTAATTTTATTATATATATTTATATTTAATTTATATATATTTGTTTAATTCTTTAATTTACTGTGGAGCCTTGATGATTAATCAGCTTATTTTGAGTCATAAAATCAAGGTCACTGTTAGAAAAAAATGAAGTTTTGAAAAAAATAGTTAAAATCTTTTAAGTTCCCTTAGTTTATTTTGTCCACCAAGAATTTCATTGATCATCTTTTTTTTTAAAAAATTTTTTCAATTTATTTATTTTCAGAAAAACAGTATTGATCATCTTTTATATGTCAGGTGTTATTCTAGGGATTGGATATACACAGATGAATAAGAAATAATTTATTGCCTTCAGGGAATTTGTAGTTCAGTACACTGACTTCCAAAGAAGGCCATTTCAACGGTGGGATTTGGGAAGAAAGTGGAACTTATTTTTTATCTGTTTATTCAGGTTTTGTCTGTTTTATAACATATACAGTTGTACATATATGCAACTTACTAAAATTTAACATGCATATATTGTAAACATTTGTTAGGATATGTATTTGGATTGGGTGCAAAATCAAAAGAAATTTGTAAACCATCGATTTTATGGATGAGAAATAAATGTAAAGAACAATTATAATAGTATAACAACAATAAAGGTATGTTAGAGATACTGGAATATATAAAAAATACTAGAGAGGTGAAACTGTTTCAGTTTAACCAGAGTTAACATGGATTAATTCTGAAGGATAGAATAATGGAGGTCAGGAACATTAGAGGCTATTAGTGTACTTAATGTGTGGTAGGATGTGGGACATAGCAAGAAATGAAAATAGATTGTTGAATAGGGGGCCAGGTGACTTGAATAAGGCAGTTTAGCTTAGTCCTGGCTGTATTAGGGCACTCACTATTGAAGGGTGTTAGTTAGGGTAATGATAGGATCACACGTTCATTGTTTTGAAAGACAAATCCAGTGACAGCATGGGTAGTATTTTGAAGTGAGAAAGAATTCAAAACTAGGAAGCCAGTTAGTGAATAGTTACTGAGTTCTTTCTGTTGTCTGTTTTCAGTGATTTAACACCTACCTAACAAACACTTCCCTTCCTATAGGCAGCATAAATTTGAAGGTGAGCTCGCTTTCAGTTTCTTCTTCTTGTTTTGGTTTATGTGTATAGTGAAAAATATTTAGGAGAAAATTTAGAATACCTAAGTATTTTTAGACAGTGGTTATATTATTATTATTATTTTTTTAAAATGGATGACTTACTTCTTCTACGTTAACTTTTTAGGGGTCTGAATTCATTTAATAGGTCCAGTAAATAAGCCTAACATTTTAGGTTTTTCAGCCTTGATATGGGTGACATGGAAAAGATTATACATGGACTTTGTGATTGTTTACTGATCTTTCCTCAGTACTACCTTTTAAAACAGTTGTATGCCTTTGTGTAAAGGGAATGTATACTTCCTCATACCTAGGGCTTACTCTCTTTGTCTTGTTCCTTATTCTTTGCTAAGTATCAAAATTGTCATCCTTCCAATAGAAAAAGTCATCCTTAAGACATATTTAATATCCACAGCTTAAGCAAATATTGTCACCTATTTGTAAGCATTAGGTTGTTTAAATGTAGGTTGAGTAATATAGATTAGAGAAGAGGAAGAAAATGAAGAGGTGAGAAGAATTCATGGAAGACTGTCCAATTGCAAAGCAGAGAAGAGCGGTACTTGATATGAGGTGATGATACTAATCTGGACAGTTATTGTCACTCAGATGAAATGTTAGAAGCTGTATTATTATATACCATTTAGATAGGGTAAGCCCCTACCTTCAATTCATAGAAAAATTCTATTCACTTTTTACTTTATGATTCAAATTTGTATACCACATATAAGTACCATATTGTATATGTACCATATTGTATATATACTATATGGAGAACTTTCTTTATATTAGTATATTATTTTAACTTTTCTTTATATGAGTATATTATGGAGACTTTGATGTTATTGGTTTTTAGAGTTGAGGATATATTTGTCTAATAATTATCTTTTACTTACTGATGATGGCTGTAAAGCATTAATGTGTTAAGCAACAAAAAACATTATAAGTGACTGTGTTTCTTATTTTGATGTGTTATTTGCTTATATTTTCCTGAATGATGTGGATTGTAGTTTTATGCAGATTCTACTAATTGATATAATTTTACTAATTCAAATAAAATGATTAGTGAGTATATTAATACTTTAATTCAGATGTGATAACTTCAGATCAATATATATTAGAGAAGATTTATACCACTCTCCCATATTATGTTATGCATTTATAATTTTAAAATAACCGTGTATGTGTTTAGGTGTCTTTAATTAATGAAATCAGGACTGGCATGTGTGGTTGTGCAGGCTGTGCATTGGACATCTCCAAAGGATGCTGTTTACATAGATGCTATGTATACTGTGACAGCCTTAATAATTATACTGATAAGATAGTTTCAGTGTTGAAATTTAAATAATTGTCTCATTTAATTCAGGCACAGCCAGTTGGAGATTGTGATTTTAATATTCGTCTGCAGTGTATAGAAAGAGAAATAATAAGTCCTCGACATGAAAAAATGAAGAATGGGCTCATTGACAAAACACAGGAACCATTTAGTGTCAGAAATAAGCCATTTTTTGACATCTATACTTCAAGAAAGGTAAAATTTTCTAATTAGTACTTACAATGTGTCATAATTCAGCTTGTGAGAGGACTATGAATGACATTTTACTGCCCAGTTGTCTTGATTTTTTTCAGAAATTATTTTATTGAATATAGCACTATTCTGGACAAACATGTGCAATTTCCAGATCTTGTCCAGAGTGGTGGAAACTTAAACTGGCTTAGTTTCTTGTTTTTCATAATAGTTTTTGATTCATTGTCAGTGTTATGTTTTTAAAAAGCTGTGAACAATGATCTTGGGGGAAAAAAAAGCTATAAACAGTGAAGAATGGTATAGTGTGAAAATCAACTGTTATGTCTTCTGAAGGTCACCAGTGGTTGGTACATACTCTGATTTAAAAAATTCATTTGCATACACCCATATATTGATAGTTTTATTTCTGTTGTTTTGATGCTTAAAATGCATCATACTGAAAATTCATCGTACTGAATTTTTTCTTGGATTGTTGTTTTTCCATTTAACAGTGTGGCTTGAAAATATTTCCAGACCAGGGCTTAGATAATAATTTTTAACTGCTACATAGTATTTGACAGTAAAGATGAACCATGAAATTATTATGTTTGGAGAAGAATGGCTGTGATAGAATAATATAGGAAGTATAACAACATACGCAATTGTGTGTTTTAAACTCCTTTGTCATATAATCCCACATGCCTGATGATAGAAATTTTTGTTGTATCTTACCTGCTTCTGCTCATATCCACTTAATTTGATATTAACCCTTGGATATAATAGTAGCAGTAATCCCAGCACTGTCCAGTGCCCATCTTTTTAACTGTCAAGATATACAAAGCTATCATTCTATTTTTATTGATATGTTGCATAACACCTGCTTGTCACGGCTGACATAGTTGATCTCTGCTGCTGTGATCTTTTGTGTCTGTTGTGGTAGCAGGGATGTTATTGGGGTATCTACCTCAGGGCCCTGCTCAATCTGTAGGGTAAGAATAAAGTTGACTGACAATTAATGTGGGCCATGGCAGTGGTGAAAATTGGCTAACTGGAGCAATGTACTCTTACAGAAATACTTTTGAAATTTTAAATCAGTGTAAAAGTTGGGTAGAAGCCACATGGTTTCAGTTTGCATTCAGTTTAAAAAAAAAATTAACTTGACAGCTTGTGCTGTCGTAATTCAAGTTCAGCATTTAAGAAAATGTGTCTTAGATCGTGTATCTCTTGAGTCAGAATCAGTGTTACTTCGAAATATTTGCAGTGGATAACTATTAGAACTGTTCTTTAAGGATATGAAGCAGTTGAGTTGAACAATTATTCATGAGTTTTTCACTAGAAAATTTTTTTTTCTTTATTCTTTGCATATATAACCCCTTTTTTTATGTTAATGTAATGTTTTTATTTTGCATTTTCTTACATTTTTTTTTGAATTTTTTGAATTTTTTATTTTTTTATAAACATATATTTTTATCCCCAGGGGTACAGGTCTGTGAATCACCAGGTTTACACACTTGACAGTACTCACCAAAGCGCATACCCTCCCCAATGTCCATAATCCTACCCCCTTCTCCCAAACCCCCTCCCCCCAGCAACCCTCAGTTTGTTTTGTGAGATTAAGAGTCACTTATGGTTTGTCTCCCTCCCAATCCCAACTTGTTTCATTGATTCTTCTCCTATCCACTTAAGCCCCCATGTTGCATCACCACTTCCTCATATCAGGGAGATCATATGATAGTTGTCTTTCTCTGCTTGACTTATTTCACTAAGCATGATACGCTTTAGTTCCATCCATGTTGTCGCAAACGGCAAGATTTCATTTCTTTTGATGGCTGCATAGTATTCCATTGTGTATATATACCACATCTTCTTGATCCATTCATCTGTTGATGGACATCTAGGTTCTTTCCATAGTTTGGCTATTGTGGACATTGCTGCTATAAACATTCGGGTGCACGTGCCCCTTTGGATCACTACGTTTGTATCTTTAGGGTAAATACCCAATAGTGCAATTGCTGGGTCATAGGGCAGTTCTATTTTCAACATTTTGAGGAGCCTCCATACTGTTTTCCAGAGTGGCTGCACCAGCTTGCATTCCCACCAACAGTGTAGGAGGGTTCCCCTTTCTCCGTATCCTCGCCAGCATCTGTCATTTCCTGACTTGTTTATTTTAGCCATTCTAACTGGTGTGAGGTGATATCTCATTGTGGTTTTGATTTGTATTTCCCTGATGCCGAGTGATATGGAGCACTTTTTCATGTGTCTGTGGCCATCTGGATGTCTTCTTTGCAGAAATGTCTGTTCATGTCCTCTGCCCATTTCTTGATTGGATTATTTGTTCTTTGGGTGTTGAGTTTGCTAAGTTCTTTATAGATTCTGGACACTAGTCCTTTATCTGATATGTCATTTGCAAATATCTTCTCCCATTCTGTCAGTTGTCTTTTGATTTTGTTAACTGTTTCCTTTGCTGTGCAAAAGCTTTTGATCTTGATGAAATCCCAGTAGTTCATTTTTGCCCTTGCTTCCCTTGCCTTTGGCATTGTTCCTAGGAAGATGTTGCTGCGGCTGAGGTCGAAGAGGTTGCTGCCTATGTTCTCCTCAAGGATTTTGATGGATTCCTATCGCACATTGAGGTCCTTCATCCATTTTGAGTCTATTTTTGTGTGTGGTGTAAGGAAATGGTCCAATTTCATTTTTCTGCATGTGGCTGTCCAATTTTCCCGAGGCTGTCTTTTTTCCATTGGACATTCTTTCCTGCTTTGTCGAAGATTAGTTGACTGTAGAGTTGAGGGTCTGTTTCTGGGCTCTCTATTCTGTTCCATTGATCTATGTGTCTGTTTTTGTGCCAGTACCATGCTGTCTTGATGATGACATCTTTGTAATAGAGCTTGAAGTCCGGAATTGTGATGCCACTAACGTTGGCTTTTTTTTTTTCAATATCCCTTTGGCTATTCGAGGTCTTTTCTGGTTCCATATAAATTTTAGAATTATTTGTTCCATTTCTTTGAATAAGATGGATGGTACTTTGATAGGAATTGCATTAAATGTGTAGATTGCTTTAGGTAACATAGACATTTTCACAATATTTATTCTTCCAATCCAGGAGCATGGAACATTTTTCCATTTCTTTGTGTCTTCCTCAATTTCTTTCATGAGTACTTTATAGTTTTCTGAGTATAGATTTTGTGCCTCTTTGCTTAGGTTTATTCCTAGGTATCTTATGGTTTTGGGTGCAATTGTAAATGGGATTGACTCCTTAATTTCTCTTTCTTCTGTCTTGGTGTTGGTGTAGAGAAATGCAACTGATTTCTGTGCATTGATTTTATATCCTGACACTTTACTGAATTCCTGTATAAGTTCTAGCAGTTTTGAGTGGAGCCTTTTGGGTTTTCCACATATAGTATCATATCATCTGCGAAGAGTGATAATTTGACTTCTTCTTTGCCGATTTGGATGCCTTTAATTTCCTTTTGTTGTCTGATTGCTGAGGCTAGGACCTCTAGTACTATGTTGAATAGCAGTGGTGATAATGGACATCCCTGCCGTGTTCCTGACCTTAGCGGAAAAGCTTTCAGTTTTTCTCCATTGAGAATGATATTTGCGGTGGGTTTTTCATAGATGGCTTTGATGATATTGAGGTATGTGCCCTCTATCCCTACACTTTGAAGAGTTTTGATCAGGAAGGGATGCTGTACTTTGTCAAATGCTTTTTCAGCATCTATTGAGAGTATCATATGGTTCTTGTTCTTTCTTTTATTGATGTGTTGTATCACATTGATTGATTTGCGGATGTTGAACCAACCTTGCAGCCCTGGAATAAATCCCACTTGGTCTTGGTGAATAATCCTTTTAATGTACTGTTGAATCCTATTGGCTAGTATTTTGTTGAGTATTTTCGCATCTGTGTTCATCAAGGATATTGGTCTATAGCTCTCTTTTTTGATGGGATCCTTGTCTGGTTTTGGGATCAAGGTGATGCTGGCCTCATAAAATGAGTTTGGAAGTTTTCCTTTCATTTCTATTTTTTGGAACAGTTTCAGGAGAATAGGAATTAGTTCTTCTTTAAACGTTTGGTAGAATTCCCCCGGGAAGCCGTCTGGCCCTGGGCTTTTGTTTGTTTGGAGATTTTTAATGACTGTTTCAATCTCCTTACTGGTTATGGGTCTGTTCAGGCTTTCTATTTCTTCCTGGTTCAGTTGTGGTAGTTTATATGTTTCTAGGAATGCATCCATTTCTTCCAGATTGTCAAATTTGTTGGCGTAGAGTTGCTCATAGTATGTTCTTATAATAGTTTGTATTTCTTTGGTGTTAGTTGTGATCTCTCCTCTTTCATTCATGATTTTATTTATTTGGGCCCTTTCTCTTTTCTTTTTGATAAGTCAGGCCAGGGGTTTATCAATTTTCTTAATTTTTTCCAAGACCCAGCTCCTAGTTTCGTTGATTTGCTCTATTGTTTTTTTGTTTTCTATTTCATTGATTTCTGCTCTGATCTTTATGATTTCTCTTCTCCTGCTTGGCTTAGGGTTTCTTTCTTGTTCTTTCCAGCTCCTTTAAGTGTAGGGTTAGGTTGTGTACCTGAGACCTTTCTTGTTTCTTGAGAAAGGCTTGTACCGCTATATATTTTCCTCTCAGGACTGCCTTTGTTGTGTCCCACAGATTTTGAACCGTTGTATTTTCATTATCATTTTTTTCCATGATTTTTTTCAATTCTTCTTTAATTTCCCGGTTGACCCATTCATTCTTTAGAAGGATGCTGTTTAGTCTCCATGTATTTGGGTTCTTTTCAAACTTACTTTTGTGGTTGAGTTCTAGCTTTAGAGCATTGTGGTCTGAAAATATGCAGGGAATGATCCCAATCTTTTGATACCGATTGAGTCCTGATTTAGGACCGAGGATGTGATCTATTCTGGAGAATGTTCCATGTGCACTAGAGAAGAATGTGTATTCTGTTGCTTTGGGATGAAATGTTCTGAATATATCTGTGATGTCCATCTGGTCCAGTGTGTCGTTTAAGGCCTTTATTTCCTTGCTGATCTTTTGCTTGGATGATCTGTCCATTTCAGTTAGGGGAGTGTTAAAGTCCCCTACTATTATTGTATTATTGTTTATGTGTTTCTTTGATTTTGTTATTAATTGGTTTATATAGTTGGCTGCTCCCACGTTAGGGGCATAGATATTTAAAATTGTTAGATTTTCTTGTTGGACAGATCCTTTGAGTATGATATAGTGTCCTTCCTCATCTCTTATTATAGTCTTTGGCTTAAAATCTAATTGATCTGATATAAGGATTGCCACTCCTGCTTTCTTCTGATGTCCATTAGCATGGTAAATTCTTTTCCACCCCCTCACCCTAAATCTGGAGGTGTCTTCGGGCTTAAAATGAGTTTCTTGGAGGCAACATATAGATGGGTTTTGTTTTTTTATCCATTCTGATACCCTGTGTCTTTTGACAGGGGCATTTAGCCCATTCACATTTAGGGTAACTATTGAGAGATAGGAATTTAGTGCCATTATATTGCCTGTAAGGTGACTGTTACTGTATATGGTCTCTGTTCCTTTCTGATCTACCATTTGTAGGCTCTCTCTTTGCTTAGAGGACCCCTTTCAATATTTCCTGTAGAGCTGGTTTGGTGTTTGCAAATTCTTTCAGTTTTTGTTTGTCCTGGAAGCTTTTAATCTCTCCTTCTATTTTCAATGATAGCCTAGCTGAATATAGTATTCTTGGTTGCATGTTTTTCTCATTTAGTGCTCTGAAAATATCATGCCAGCTCTTTCTGGCCTGCCAGGTCTCTGTGGATAAGTCAGCTGCCAATCTAATATTTTTGCCATTGTATGTTACAGACTTCTTTTCCCGGGCTGCTTTCAGGATTTTCTCTTTGTCACTGAGACTTGTAAATTTTACTATTAGGTGACGGGGTGTGGGCCTATTCTTATTGATTGTGAGGGGCGTTCTCTGAACCTCCTGAATTTTGATGCTCATTCCCTTTGCCATATTGGAGAAATTCTCCCCAATAATTTTCTCCAGTATACCTTCTGCTCCCCTCTCTCTTTCTTCTTCTTCTGGAATCCCAATTATTCTAATGTTGTTTCGTCTTATGGTGTCACTTATCTCTCGAATTCTCCCCTCGTGGTCCAGTAGCTGTTTGTCCCTCTTTTGCTCAGCTTCTTTATTCTCTGTCATTTGGTCTTCTATATCACTAATTCTTTCTTCTGCCTCATTTATCCTAGCAGTGAGAGCCTCCATTTTTGATTGCACCTCATTAATAGCTTTTTTGATTTCAACTTGGTTAGATTTTATTTCTTTTATTTCTCCTGAAAGGGCTTTTATATCTCTCGAGAGGGTTTCTCTAATATCTTCCATGCCTTTTTCGAGCCCGGCTAGAACCTTGAGAATTGTCATTCTGAACTCTAGATCTGACATATTACCAATGTCTGTATTGATTAGGTCCCTAGCCTTCGGTACTGCCTCTTGTTCTTTTTTTTGCGTTGAATTCTTCCGTCTTGTCATTTTGTCCAGATAAGAGTATATGAAGGAGCAAGTAGAATACTAAAAGGGTGGCAACAACCCCAGGAAAATATGCTTTAACCAAATTAGAAGAGATCCCAAATCGTGAGGGGGTAGAAAGGGGATAAAAAGAGTTTCAAAAAGGAAGAAAGAAAAAAAAAAGAAAAGAAAAGAATTTAAAAAAAGAAAACAAATAAGAAGAATATAAAAAAGAAAAAGTATATATATTGGATAAACTAGTTAAAAAATGTTAAAAATGAAAAAGGTAAAAGGTAAAAAAAAATTTACCAGAAGGCGAGAAAAAAAAACAAAAAATGAAAAAGAAAAAAATCAAATTAACTGCAAGACTAAAAAAAATCACAGGGAAAAAGCCATGAGTTCCGTGCTTTGCTTTCTCCTCCTCTGGAATTCTGCTGCTCTGTTTGGTATTGAAGCTGCACTCCTTGGTAGATGAACTTGGTCTTGGCTGGATTTCTTGTTGATCTTCTGGGGGAGGGGCCTGTTGTAGTGATTCTCAAGTGTCTTTGCCCCAGGCGGAATTGCACCGCCCTTAACAGGCGCTGGGGTGAGTAATCCACTCGAGTTTGCTTTCAGGAGCTTTTGTTCCCTGAGCGCTTTCCGTAGAGTTCTGGAGGACCGGAATACAAATGGCGGCCTCCTGGTTCTTGGCCCGAAGGAGCCGAGAGCCCAGGGCCCCACTCCTCAGTGCGCCCTCAGAGAACAGCGCCCAGTTACTCCCGTCTGCCTGACCTCCGGCCGCCTTCCGAGCTCACCGAGCCTGCGACCGGTTCAAGGTAACACCGAGCTGTGAGCTTACTGTAGGCTCTGTCTCTGTAGCCGGCTTTCCCGTTCCAATACCAGCAAGCTCTGAGACACTCAGACACCCCCGATCCTTCTGTGACCCTGTGGGACCTGAGGCCACGCTGACCCCGCGTGGGCTTCGCCCGGTTTAGCCTCTGGAGCGATGTCCCTCTTCAGAACAGACTTTTAAAAGTCCTGATTTTGTGCACCGTTGCTCCGCCGCTTGCCGGGAGCCGGCCCCTCCCCCCGGGGTCTATCTTCCCGTTGCTTTGGATTCACTTCTCCGCCCGGTCCTACCTTTCAGAAAGTGGTTGTTTTTCTGTTTCCAGAATTGCTGTTCTTCTTCTCTTTGATCTGCTGATGGCTTTTCAGGTGTTTGCAATCTTTAGATAAGCTATCTAGCTGATCTCCGGCTAGCTGAAGTAGTCTCAGCCTGCTACTTCTCTGCCATCTTGACTCCGCCTCCTATATAACCCCTTTTTATAAAATCCTAGGATATTCTCTTTTTAAAGGAACACTAGTTGGAATTTTAACTGTAACTCTCTCCCCGCATTTTCCCGTTATTACTCTTTTGTTCCCAGTTATACAAAAGGAAAGTGCATTTTGTAGCACACTTGTTCTAAAGGCTAAAACTATAGTAACACCAGGTACAGGATAGTAGCTACAGTTAACAGATTATTGCTGTAGAGATTCCTTTTATTTTTATAATGGGAATGGGTGAACTAGTGATATTATGAATGATAAAGTGTTTGTGAGAGATGTATATATCATTTTTATGAAGAATACTAGTTTTTATTTGGTTTTAAACAAAGTTTACAGCTCCAAAGAGTGCATATGTTTTTGCAGAAAAATGATAGAATTTCATTTCTGTATATCTATAAAATTGGGTGATAACTTTGATTTTAGGACTTTATGTAGCTCTGTTAAAAACTTACTCAACTTGTCATTTGAGCCCAGTGAAGAGATAGTGTGTTGTTCAGTTTTTTTTAAATATACAAAGTTAGAATATAATATTCAGTATGGTAAAAATAAGTATTAACTTCTCAAATTATAACTTATTTGTATTTACAGCTAGAAACCAGTTAAAAAAGAATTATAAATTTTCAAAGTCATGTAGCAAAGTTTCTCTGAAAGCTTCCTATTCATTTATCACCTCAGAAGAATAACCATTGCCATTAGCACTAACTATATCCGTCAGAATTTTCCTCTGCATATATAAGCAAATACATTTATTAATATTCTTACTAACCTAATCCAAGAGTTGATTGTTAACACACTGTTATGTGCTTTGCTGTTTTTACTTAACAATACATTTTGAGTCTGCCTGCCCTATTGGTATGTAGAGATCATCCGCTTTTTTTTTTTTAAACAAATGTGCAGATTTCCATCTTATCAGTGTACCATAATTTAACTTTTAGCTTAGACATTTGAGTTGTTTTTTGTTGTTTGGTAGGTTTTTGTTTATTTGTTCTGCATATGAATATCCAATTGTTTCTGCACCAGTTATTGAAGAGACTGTTCTTTTCTCTTTGATTTGATTTTACATCTTTATGAAAACTGAGTTGTCATGTATGTTTGGGTCTTCTTCTAGTCTCTCTGTTCTATTCCCTTGATTGTGTTTGTCTCTTTACACTAGTACCATACCATCTTGATTACTTTTTAGATTAAATCCTGCATGGGATAAGATTATTTTCCAACTCTTTACTACTTTTTTGAAGTTGTTTTGGCTATTCTTGGCCTCTGCATTTTCATATGAATTTTAGAATAAGCTTTTCAGTGTCTACAGAATCCATGCTGGAATTTGGATTGGAATTGGAATTTGGATTGACTATATTTAGGGGGAAGAATTGGTACCCTAACAATGATGAATTTTTGAATTCATCAACCTGGTATTTTTCTCCTTTTAATTTAAAGGTCTTTAATTTCTCTCAGACATTTTTGTAGTTTTAAGGATCAGGTTTTACTCATCTGACTCTTTTCAGTTTATTTCATACTGTTTGATATAAATACTATTTAAAATTTTTCCATTTCTAATTGTTGATAATGTATAGCAATACATTGATTTTTATATATTGATTTTTTTTCTTGTAATCTTGCTAAACTCACTTATTTTCTACGAGCTTTTTGTAGATTTCATCAGCTCTTTTTACATAGACAAGCATGTAATCTATAAAAAAAGGGCACTTCTACTTTTCCTTTGCAATCTGGATACCTTTTATTTTTTTCTGTTGCCTTTTGCACTGGCTAGAGCCTCTTATTTAATGTTGAATGGAAGTAGTGAGAGTGAACAGCCTTATTTGTTCCTTTTCTTTGGAGCAGGAAAAGTTTGTTTTTACCTATGAAGGGTGGTGTTACCTGTAGGACTTTAGCAGATGCCTTTTATACAAGATAAGTTTTTAAATTTTAAAGCTTTTGATTTTAGTATGCTAATTTTATACAGTTCTCACTGTATTTTGATACTCTTTGTAATAACAGTTGATTCTCTTGGGTTTTCTAGGTATTAATCATATTAAATACAAATAGACATAGTTTTCCTCTTTAGATTTTTCATACATTAATTTTTCTCTTACCTGATTCAATTATGCATGAGTATAATTTTAAATTGTAGTGATAGTTACAGGGATTCTTATCTTGTTCTTGATTTGAGTAGGAATGCTTCTGGTGATTCTTAAAAGTATATTGCCTTTGAATCTGGAATCTATTTTATCAGGTTAAACAAGTGTCTGGTTCTATTTTTACTAAGTTGTTTTGCTTTTAATAAAGAATAGGTATTCGGTGTTGTCAAATGGCTTTTAATCTTCTATTTGTATAATTGTTTTCTTTTTCTGTTAGATTTGTTTGTCTTATGAATTATATGGAAATATATCCTGATGTGAAAAGCCCTATTTAATCTTAATGTATTGTTGTTATTATTTTTAAAGACTTATATTATAATTTCTTTAGAGCAGTTTTAGGTTCACAACTTTTCTTTTTTTTTTTTTTTTAGCTTCAGTTTTTGTTTAAATCCCAGTTAGTTAACATACAGTACAGTGTAATTTTAGTTTCAGGTATAGAATTTAGTGATTCATCACACATACGACACCCAGTGCTCATCACAAGAAGTGTACCTTTGTACCCATCACCTATTTAACCCATCCCTCTGCCCACCTCCCCTCCAGCAAGCCTCATTTTGTTCTCCATAGTTAAGAGGCTGTTTTCTAGTTTACCTGCCCTCCCATTCATTTGTTTTCTTTCTTAAATTCCATATATGAGTGAAATCATATGGTATTGCTTTTCTCTGAAATTTGCTTAGCATGATACTCACTAGCTTCATCCATGTCATTGCAAATGGCAAGATTTCATTCTTTTTAATGGCTGAATAATACTCCATTGTGTGTGTGTGTGTGTGTGTGTGTGTATGTGTATCCATTCATCAGTTGTTGGACCAGTTGTACTATTTCCATAATTTGGTTATTATTGATATTGCTGCTATAAACATCGGCATTCATGTATCCTTTTTAAATTTTTTAAAATTTTAAATTTATTTTATTTATTTTTAAAAGGATTTTATTTATTTATTTGACAGAGAGAGATCAGGCAAAGGGGCAGGCAGAGAGAGGGGGAAGCAGGCTTCCTGCTGAGTACAGAGCCCGATGCAGGGCTCGATCCCAGGACCCTGAGATCATGACCTGAGCTGAAGGCAGAGGCTTAACCCACTGAGCCACCCAGGTGCCCCAACATCCTTTTAAACCAGTACTTTGTATCCTTTGTGTAAATACCTAGTAGTGTAATAGTTGGATCCTAGTGTAGTTCTATTTTTAACTTTTAGGAACCTCCACCTATTTTCTAGAGTGGCTGTACCAGTTTCCATTCCCACCAACAGTGCAAGAGGGTTCTCCTTTATCCGCATCCTTGCCAACATTTGTTGTTTTCTGAGCTGTTAATTTTAGCTATTATGACATGTGTGAGGTGGTATCTCATTGTAGTTTTGATTTGTATTTCTGTGATGATGAGTTATGTTGAACATCTTTTCTTGTGTCTGTTAGCCATCTGTGTGTCTTTGGAAAAATGTCTAATCATGTCTTCTGCCTATTTGTTAATTAATTAATTTATTTTTATTTATTTTTTAAAAACATTTTATCCATCTATTTGACAGACAGAGATCACAAGTAGGCAGAGAAGCCGGCAGAGAGATTGAGGAGGAAGCAGGCTCCCTGCTGAGCAGAGAGCCGGATGCGGGGCTCAATCCGAGGACCCCAAGATCAGGACCCGAGCTGAAGGCAGAGGCTTTAACCCACTGAGCCACCCAGGCACCCTATTCTGCCCATTTTTTTTTTAACTGGATTATTTGTTTTTGAGTTTGATTTGAGTCTGTTAAGTTCTTTATGTATTTTGGATACTAACCTTTTATCAGGTATGTCATTTACAAATTTCTTCTTCCATTCTGAAGGTTGCCTTTAGTTTTGTTGATTGTTTCCTTCACTGTACAGAAGCTTTTTATCTTCATGAAGTCCCAGTAATTCGTTTTTGCTTTTGTTTTTCTTGCCTCCAGAGATTTATCTAGTAAGAAGTTTATAGCCAATGTCAGAGGTTACTGCCTGTGTTTTCCTCCAGGATTTTGATGGTTTACTGTTTCACATTTATGTCTTTTATCCATTTTGAATTTATTTTAGTATATGATTTAAGAAAGTGGTCCAGTTTCATTCTTCTTCATGTTGCCATCCAGGTTCCCAACACCATTTGTTGAAGTGACTGTCTTTTTTCCATTGGATATTCTTTACTGCATTGTCAAAGATTAGTTGACCATGCAGTTATGGGTCCATTTCTGGGTTTTCTGTTCAGTTCCTTTGGTCTTTATGTCTGTTTTTGTGCCATTATCATACTGTCTTTATCACTACAACTTTGTAATATAATTTGAAGTCCAGAGTTGTGATGCCTCCAGCTCTGCTTTTCTTTTTCAAGATTCCTTTGGCTTTGTGGTCTTTTGTGGTTCCATACAAATTTTAGGATTGTTTGTTCTAGCTCTGTGGAAAACGCTGGTGGTATTTTGTTAGGCCTTGCATTAAATGTGTGGATTGCATTGGGTAGTATAGACATTTTAACAATATTTGTTCTTCTAATCCATGACCATGAAATGTTTTCCCATTTCTTTGGGTCATCTTCAGTTTCTTTCATAAGTGTTCTTCTCTAGTTTTCAGAATACAGGTCTTTAACCTTTTTGGGTAAGTTTATTCCTACATATCTTATGGTTTTTGGTGCAGTAGTAAATGGGGTAGATTCCTTGAGTTCTCTTTCTACTGCTTCATTACTGGTATTTAGAAATGCAGTAGACTTCTGTATGTTGATTTGTGTCATGCAACTTTGCTGAATTTAACAGTTTTTTGGTATAGTTGTTTGGGTTTTCTACATAGACTACTGTGTCATCTGCAAATAGTGAAAATTTGACTTCTTCCTTGCTGATATGGTTGCCTTTGATTTCTTTTTGTTGTCTGATTGCTGAAGCTAGGATGTCTAGTACTGTGTTAAATAACATTGGGGAGAGTGGACATCCTGTCTTGTTCCTGACCTAGAGGACAGCCTCATTGAGGCTGATTATTAGCTTTAGGTCTTTTATATCTGGCCTTTATGATGTTGAGGTATGTTCCCTTTTTCCCTGCCTTGTTGAGGTTTTTATCAAAAAAGCTTCCCAGACAAAAACTAAAAGAGTTTGTGAAGAAATATTAAAGGGCGCTCTTTGAGTAGGAAAGAAAGACCAAAAGCAACATAGAAAGAAATAGAAAATCTCCAGAAACAATCACAAAACAAGTAATGAAATGGCATTAAATTCAGATCAGTAATTACTGTGAATGTAAAGGGACTAAATGCTTCAATCAGAAGACATAGGGTGTCAGAATGGATAAAATAGACCCATCTATATGTTGCTTCTAAGAGACTCATTTTAGACCTAAAGATACCTGTAGATTGAAAATGAAGGGATGGAGAAATATTTATCATGCAAATGGATGTCAAAAGAAAGCCCAAGTAGCAATACTTATATCAGACAATCCACATTTTAAACCAAACACTATATATAACAAGAGATGAAGAAGGGCACTACATCATAATAAAGGGGTCTATCCAACAAGAAAATCTAACAATTGTAAATATTTTTGCCCCCAATTTAGGAGCACCTAAACAAAATAATAACAAACATAAAGGAACTCATTGATAAAAATGCAATAATAGTAGGGGAATTGAATACCTCACTTATAGGAATGGACAGATCTAAGTGAAAAATCAACAAGGAAACAATGGCTTTGAGGGACACATTGGACCATATGGACTTAACAGATTCAGAACATTTCATCCTGAAGCAGCAGAATACACATTCAACAGCAGAACACACATTTTAGTGCACATGGGATACTCTCCAAAGAGATCATATACTACACTGGGTTACAAATCAGGCCTCAACAGGCACAAAAAGATTGAGATCATACCATGCATATTTTCCAACAACAATGCTATGAAACTTGAAGTCAACCACAAAAAAATTTGAAAGCCACAAGTACATGCAGGCTAAAGAACATCTTACTAAAGAGAAAGTATCTCAATAAATGCAACCACGAATGAGAAAGGAGAGATCACAATCAATACCACAGAGATACAACCAATTATAAGAGAATATTATGAACAGTTACATGCCAACGAACTGAACAATCTGGAAGAAATTGTTAAATTTCTAGAACCTTGTAAACTACAAAAACTGAAGCAGGGAGAAATAGAAAACTTGAACAGACCAATAACCAACAAAGAAATTGAATCCATAATAAAAAATCTCCCAAAAAACAGAAGTCCAGGGCCATATGGCTTCCCAGGGGAATTCTACCAAACATTTAAAGAAAGGTTAATACCTATTTTTCCTCAAACTGTTCCAAACAATAGAAATGGAAAGAAAGGTCCCAAACTCTTTCTTTGAGGCCAGCATTTACTGGATTCCAAAACCAGACAAAGACCCCACTGAAAAGGAGAATTGCAAGCCAATATCTCTGATGAACATGGATGCAAAAATTCTCATCAAGACTCACCAAGAATGGATCCAATAGTTCATTAAAAAGATTATTCACCACGACCATGTAGGATTGATTCCTGGGCTACAGGGGTGGTTCAGCATCTGCAAATCAATCAGTGTGATATACCACATTAATAAAAGAAAGGATAAGAACCATATGATTCTTTCACTAGATGCAGAAAAAGCATTTGACAAAGTATAGCATCCATTCTTTATTTATTTTTTCTTTTTTTAAGATTTTATTTATTTACTTGAGAGAGAGGGAGAACACACAGGGGAAGTGGAAGAGGGAGAAGCAGGCTCTCCCGTGAGCAGAGAACCCAATGTGGGACTCCATCCCAGGACCCTGAGATCATTCCCTAAGCTGAAGGCAGAAGCTTAACCGACTGAGCCACCCAGGCACCTCTGTCTGGGAAACTCTGTCTCTCTTTCTATTCTGAATGGCAGCCTTGCTGGATAGGATATTCTTGGCTGGATATTTTTCCTATTCAGCTTGTTGAATATATATCCTGTTATACTCTTTGGCTTGCCAAGTTTCTATGGAGAGATCTTCCCTTATTTGTTTTACCCTGTAAGTTAGGGACTTTGTCTTTCTGCTTTTAGGACTTGTTTTCTTTATATATGCATTTTTCAGTTGAACTACAATGTATAATGGTGTTGGCCTGCTTTTGTTGATTTTGATGGGAGTTCCCTATGCCTCCTGTTTCCTTCTCTAGATTAGGGAAGTTTTCACCTATAATTTCCTCAAGTAAATCTTTTGCCCCCTTTTCCCTCTCTTTTTTTTCCTATAATATGAATGTTACTATGTTCTATGGAGTCACTGAGTTTCCTGTCTACATTGATCCAATACTTTTCTTTCCCCCTTCTTTTCAGCTTCATTATTTTCCATAATTTTATATACTGTATCACTTATTTGTTCCTCTGATTCTTCCATCCTTTGGTCATTACATCCAGTGGATTTCAGATCTTGTTTTATTGCATTTTTCATTCTGGCCTAACTTTTAGGTCTTTTATTTCTGTGGTGAAGGACCCTGGTATCTTTTATGCTTTTCTCAAGCCCAGCTAGTACCCTTATGATTGTTGCTTCAAATTCTGGATCAGGCATATTACTTACATTTGTTTCAATTAGATCCCAGGCTCTGACCTTTTCTTGTTCTTTCTTTTGAGATGAATTCCTCAGTCTTAGCATCTTGTCTAGGTCTGTGTCTTCTTCAGTGTCTTACGAAAGCCTATTATGCTGCCTGCCCCTGAGAGTAATGGGTTTATGAAGAAGAGGTCATATACTTTCCAGGGCCTCATGCCTCAGGAAGGGTCTGTGGTGTGTGCTTTGTCCACTCTGCTGCTGTGTTTTTGGTGCTCTTTCCCTCAGGCCAGTCCTGGCAGAGTTCTCCTTGCTTGCATTGAAGAGTGTTTGGACCCCAGCCAGAATATGGCAGGGTACTAGGTATACCCTGGTCTATTTGTTAAAAGGGACCTGATGCTGTTTCCACTAGAGCTGAAGCTTTGCAGAACTCTATGGTCAGTAGACATGGTGCCTGCTGGGGTTTGTGCTGGTCTTCTGGGGGAGGGGCCTGCTGCTCTGGTTTTCAGGCACACTTGCCTAAGAAAAGCAACATCTAGCTGATGGCGGGGCTTGATGTAAGCCAATTAGGCTACCAGTGTTGGCTCTGTGCTGCTCACTGAAGTTAATTTATGCTCAGGGGTCTGGGGAGGTTATGTTGCTCTTCTACATCCTTCTCAGCATTTGGTATTGTTAGTATTTTAGATTTTGGCCATTCTAATAGGTGTATAGTGGTATCTTATTTATTTATTTATTTTTCTTTTGCAATTCCCTGGCATATGATATAGAGTATCTTTTCATATGCTTATTTTTCATCTCTATATCTTCTTTGATGAAATGTCTGTTAAGGTCTGTGACCAATTTTTTAATTGAGTTGTTCATTTTGTTATTAAGAGTCTTTGGATATTTTGAATAAGAGTCTTTTTTTTTTTTTTTAAAGATTTTATTTATTTATTTGACAGAGAGAAATTACAAGTACACTGAGAGGCAGGCAGAGAGAGAGAGAAGGAAGCAGGCTCCCTGCCGAGCAGAGAGCCCGATGTGGGACTCGATCCCAGGACCCTGAGATCATGACCTGAGCCGAAGGCAGCGGCTTAACCCACTGAGCCACCCAGGCGCCCCTTGAATAAGAGTCTTTATTTGATTGTGTTTTTTCAAATATTTTTTTCCAGTGTGTGGTTTGTCTTCTCATTGTCTTGATACTGTCTTGCGCAGAGCAGAAGTTTGTAATTTTAACAGAGTCCTGTTTATCAGTTCTTTCATAGATCATGTCTTTGGTATTATATCTAAAAGGCATCACCATTCTGAAGGTCATTTAAGTTTTTCCCTAAGTTATTTTCTAGGAGTTTAATAGTTTTGCTTTTTACATTTAGGTCTGTGATTTATTTTGAGTTAATTTTTGTGTAGGATGTAAGGTCTGTGTCTAGATTGATTTTTTGGCGTATGATAATCAGTTGTTCTAGTGCTACCAGCTGTCTTTGCTCCATTATATTGCCTTTGCTCCTTTGTCATGTATCAGTTCACTGTATTTATGGGGGTCTGTTTCTAGGCTCTGTATTTTGTTCTACTGATCTGTTTGTCCATTCATTTGCTAATACTACACTATCTTGATTACTGTAGTTTTGTAGTAAATCTTAGGTAGTATCCGGTCTCCAACTTTGTTTCTTTCTTTTTAATATTATGTTGGCTGTTCTGGATCTTTTGCCTCTCTTTATAAACGTTAGAGTCAGTTTACCAGTATCCACAAAATAATTTGCTGGCATTTTGATTGGGATTGCATTAAATCTATAGGTCAAGTTGGTAAGAACTGACATTTTGGCTTTATTGAGTCTTCCTGTCCATGAACATGGATTATCTCTCCACAATATAGTTATTTTAAAAGAGGTACTGCCCAGTTTTTTCCTAACATTTTATTTAGGATTTTTGTGTTGATGTTCATAAATGATCCTGTTCTGTAAATCTTTGGTAACTTTTACTTCAGTGTTATACTTGCTTCATAAGAAGAATGTAGGACTTGCTTTCTTGCCTTTTTTTTTTTTTTCCTTGCTATGTTCTGGAATAGTTTTAATACCATTGGAATTGCCTAGTTTTGATGGGTTTTATGGGATTCTCCTATGAAACTATTTGGGTCTTAGTGTTTTGGGGTTGTTAACAGATACATTGGACTTCCTCTGCTTCTCCTATGAAAATTGGTTTGTTTAGATTTTCTTTCTCTTCTGGAGTCTGTTTTGGTAAATCATCATTCTTTGTAAAATACCAATTTTAATTAATATTTTAAAATAATTTGTACAGAGTTGAGGAAAGTAATTAATTATAAGACTTTACATTTCTTTTGCTTTTGTGGTTATTTCCTCTCAGGATTTATTGGTTGAATATATGTTTCTTTGCTTTTTTTCTTAATAATGGTAGCTATTTAAGTTTTTGCCCCTCTACAATAAATCAGCTTTCACTTACTGATTTCTGCTTTTTTCCTAAGAAAAATGTACTTTTATTTTTACTATCTTGGTTTGTACCTATTTTACTATTTGTACCTATTTTACTGTACTTAACTGTTTTTTTTTTTTTAAGATTTATTTACTTATTTTAGAGAGAGAGAGAGAGAGAGAATGTGTGTGGGAGTGGGAGAAGGGAGAGAAGGAGAGAGAGAATCTTAAGCAGGTTCTGCACCCAGCATAGAGCCTGACATTATGCTCGATCTCATGACTCATGAGACCTGAGCTGAAACCAAAAGTTAGTTGCTTAACTGATTGAGCCATCCAAGTACCCTGTGTTTTATTAACTTTTTGAGTTGGGCCCTGAATTCACTGTATCTCATTCTTTTCTTAGATATTAGTGCTTAAAATTTCCTCTGGGCCTGCCATAGTCTGATAACTAGAGTATGATATTGGGTAACTTTTATCATGTTTTTAAGAATTCTGAAATTTTTATTTATTTATTTTTTCTTTTCATGTCTGTTGAAGAGTTTTGAAATTTGAAGGTGAAACTCTTTTTGTTTTCTGAATTTGTTATTTTAAACTTTGTTGTGTTAAGATAATATTATCTGTATTTTTCTGCCTTTTGGAACTTATAAGGTGTTATTAATTCTCTGGGCTGTTTCTTAGACCCTTTAAAAGATGTTATATTTATAATTTCAGGGTAAAGATTTTGATATGTGTCAATCAGATTTACCTTACTAATTATGCTTTTTATTTTAGTCTTTTGGTTCAGTTGATCTTTATGGACTAATCTCTGTTATAAGGTGAATGAAAGCCTCCTGCTACTAGTGTCTGTTTGTTTAAGTATAATGTCTTCTAAAGTTTCTTCATGCATATTCATATATGAATACAGTGCTTTTTGGTGATGATAAATTCACATATAATTATTTATTCATTGGAATTTATCTTCCTTAGACTTAAACTTTTTTTTTACTTGTTTAATTTTTTTTTTTTTTGGTCTTGACTTTTAAGATTGTGACTAATATTGTGAGCCTTATTTCTTTTTCTTTGTATTTGCCTTTGTCCATCTTACCATTTAAAAGGGTTTTCAGGGGGCACCTGGGTGGCTCAGTGGGTTAAAGCCTCTGCCTTCAGCTCAGGTCATGGTCTCGGGGTCCTGAGATCAAGGCCCGCATTGGGTTCTCTGCTCGGCGGGGAGCCTGCTTCCTTTCTCTCTCTGCCTCCTGTGATCTCTGTCTGTTGGATAAATGGATGAAATCTTTAAAAAAATAAAAAAAAAATAAAAGGGTTTTCAGTTATACTATTTTAGGTATGTGCTTTGTATACAGTGAAGTTTTTTTGTCCTTTGTGATCCACACTATAGCACTTCTATTATTTAGAATTTTAAGTAGCTTTATTGACATGTAATTGCATATCATATGATTTACTCATTCAAAATGTACAAATTCAATGAATTCAATTTATTGCACAGTTCAGAGTTGTGTGATCACCACCACAATGAACTTGAGAACATTTTCCATCCCCTCCAGAAGAAACTCTATAGTTGTTAGCACCCATTCCCTAATTCTTTCAAACTTGTAGCCTTTGGCTGGACAGTCTACTTTCTGTCTCCAAAGATTTGCCTATTTTGGACGTTTCGTAGAAACAGAATCATTCAATATGTGGTGTTTTGTGACTGGCGTCTTTTACATAGCCTCATATTTTTAAGGTTCATCCATGTATTAGCATGAATCAATATTCCATTCCTTATTATGGCCAAATAATATTTCATTATATGGTAATATTAACATTTTGTTTATCTATTTTTCAGTTGATGGATATTTTTAGTTGTTTTTCCTTTTTGGTTATTGTGAAGAATGAGGCAATAAACATTTCTATCCAAGTTCTTTTTTTTTTTTTTTTTTAATTTTGTTTATTTATTTGATAGAGAGAGAGAGAGATCACAAATAGGCCAAGTGGCAGGCAGAGAGATGGGGAAACGTTCTCCCTGCTGAGCAGAGAGCCCCATGCAGGGCTCGATCCCAGGACCATGAGACCCTGGGGCCATGACCTGAGCCAAAGGCAGAGGCCCAACCCACTGAGCCACCCAGGCGCCCCTCTGTCCAAGTTCTTATGTGGACTTGTATTTATCTCTTTTATTTTTTTTAAAGTGATGATTTATTCCATTTACATTTATCCATGTGATAGATATGTTAGGTAGCTTCATTTGTTGTTTTCTATTTTCATAGTTTACCATAACTCTTTCATTCTGCTGTTAAAATGTGTGTGGATGGATGTATTTCTACTTTTCTGGTATTTGGATGGTCTGTATTTTGTTCTGGTGGTTAATTTCATAATTATATCTTTCAGTGCTATCTTCAGTTTTGTATTTATTTAAATACCTGTTAAACCCTGTCTATGCATAAAATGTTTTTGCTTTTACTCCCATTTTTCTAGTATTAGTTTTTAATGAATAATAATATTTTCCTACTGTAAAATATACTTTTGTGACTTGATTTTGTTAACATTAAATTTCAGACTTGGAGTCCTAGCCCATCATTCCTCCCTTTTTTCCTTTCAACTTTTATTTATATTATTTTCATATTATTGAGGTAGTTGATATTTATCTCTTCTTTCCTTCTAATCCCACATTTATTTTATTTTACAGTTAATTATGTTGTACTGCTTTGGTAACAGTACTCCTTCTCCAATTCTTACCTGGGTGAAGTTTATCTCTTAGTGGTTTTCTCAAGAATATTTCATGAGAACAGTGGTCCTTAGTCCTTGCATGTTTGTTTAGAAGGGTTTGCTTCTTGTAACCTTATTTTTGAAGGGTCAATTCTGGCTCACACTTAACCTTTGAGTGTTCCACTGTCTTGTAATATTTAATGTTGTTGTGAAGCAATAAGATGCCATCTGATTTTTTTGTGGGTTTTTCCCTCCACTTTAATTAACTTAATCGTTTTGTTCCTTTGCTCAAAAGATTATTTTTTCATCTTTGAAGTTCACTAATTTCCTAGATATGTCTTGGAGTTGACTGTCCTCGTTCCGTTTTCTCTGGCAGTTATGCCCTTCTTTATATGGAGATACAAGTTTTAAGTTTTCTTCAAGTTTTAAGTTTTCTTAACTTTTATCTTTAAATATTTGTGATGTTGTGTTGATTGGTTTTCCTTAGTGGATGGACATTTTGGCTGTGTTCATGTTGTGTCTCCTTTTCTGTCTTCCAAGGCAGCAATTCTCAGACCTTTAGTGAGCATCTGAATTATCTGCAGGGCTATTTAAACAAGCTGTTGTGTTCCATTCCCAGATTTTCTGAGTCTGGTTAAGTCTCCAGTGGCATGAGAATTTGCACTGTCCCAAAAATCTCAAGTGAAGCTGCAGCTGCAGCTCCTTGTCTAGGGACCCTACTTTGAGAACCATTGCTCTAAATCTAAAATTGATGTCCTGGCCATTTTAAATTCTTTTCCGTTTGTTCAGTTTCATTTTATTGTGTCCTTTAAATCTATATTCTCTTGCTCCTTGTTCTGTATTATTAGATATTCTCTATATTCCTTCATTTCTGTATGATTTTTTCCCTTAAACTGTTTTGAACTATTTGAACTATTTCCTATGTTTTGTCATTTTATACTCCCTTTTCAGTTGTTTTGCCATCTTTTTCCTTGAATTTTTATATTTCTGCTTTGTTGGTCTTCTTTATAGCAGTGAGAGTTTAATTTTTAAGAAGTTATGATAAAGTGTTTGCTAAAATTTGTCACCTGTGTATGACAGTATTTTTTTTGTCAAGTTTGCACTGTTAGTACTACATTTCTACCTCTTTCATTCAGTACTTTTGTACTGATGCTGTGTCAGTTCCCTTAATATTACCCATTTTTAAGGAAATTAGATCTACCTCAATCAGTTATTTGCAGAAGGTTGCGTGGGATTAGAGTACAGATATTACCCAAAGCTTTACTTTGGCAATACTTGTTCACAGAGTCAAGCTTGTTCTAGGCGGTATGCCTTTTCTGGGTGATTCTTATAAGTAGACCCACCAAATCTGTTGTTCTGAACTCTTCTGGAACACTTTTTATACTGGTTTCTATTATTTCAAACATTGAAATACGCTTTTGCACTTAAGGGCAAACTGTGTACTTTCAAGGAGTGTATTTTTATGTACAGTATCTGGAATCTGCTGCTACTTCTTCTAGCCACACTCTGAACTTTCCTTTAGCCCCCTTTCTCTTGGATTCTAGCTATGTTTTGTAATCTACATTTGTATTTTAGAGTCTGTGTATTAATATTTGCCTCTGAGTTTTGCTGAAAACTTGAGTTATTTTTTTAAAAGTTTCTTTGATAAAATCACACGTAAAAATCTTGTTGCTGAGATGATTTACAGGAGGAGAAGGGGAGAACCGCATCAGTGTTCATGCTGCAACCTCAGGGTGATAATTTGAAAGCCTTTCTTTTGATTAAAACACTGGGCAGATTTATGGGTTTTGTTAGTGATGACATTAAGTTCTCTTACAAGTTTTATTTTTGGCTAAAGAAATGTGAACAGAATCACAGTTCAGGTTTCTTTGTGGAGCTATGCCTATGTATCATTGGAATTTGCTACTGTTAAATGAAGGGAATTATAAGCACAAGCCAGTTTTTTAAAAAGTTGAAATATCCTGAACTGTTCATTAGAACATAGTTATTTGTATTCTGAAATACAAATGGCAGAATCTACAAATAATAGTAGCTCAGTGATGTGTGATCCTCGTTCTTGTTTGATCGCCTATCAGTTTTCAGAGTTCCCCTCAGCTGTCACTTTACCGATGATGAGCTCTTCTGTTTCCTTCAGTGAAGTTCCCACCATGGTTTTGGGTATGTTCTAGTTTGTATGTCAACAGGCTTCTGTCCTCTATATTTCAAAAATTTTTTGAAATCTTCCTCATCATCTAATAGTTATCCTCCACTTGCTTTTTATTGTTCTGAGTTAATTCCATTTTTGTCATTTTATTGCTGTCTCTGATTGGAGGGGGTGAAGTGCAGTTAACTGTTAACTGCATTGCTCACTAAAGTACATTTTCAAGAAAGACATGTGAATATTCAACACATCATTTCCTTGCATCAGTTTTCCTTGCATCACTTCTAAGTGTTCTGCTTCCTTTGGACATACTTAACATTGTCACTTTGGGTATGGTATGGATTATTTTTACATAATATATCGATTCCATTCCCCCTGCCCTCCATTTCCCTCTCCTGCATTCTGGAAAATCTTGAGATTGGTCTCAAATGAAAATTTAATTTTCCCTAATGTTGGTTTATTTTTCCCAATATGGACTTTTCTTTTGCTCTTTTTGCAATGTTTACTTTTTGCTTTACCTGTCTTCCTTTTAATCTCATCCTGTTATTTTTTTCTCTTCATCTCCTTCTCTTCTCATAATTTTATTTCTTATTTTCTTTTTCTTGAGAAATTTTGTCCTCTAGCATCCTATTGAGGCTACAAAATTTTTCTAAAAATTTACTTCTTTTTAATGGAATTTTTAAATTGAATTTATGTTTAAAGCTTTAGTTTTCCTGTGATTTTTCATGATGATATTTCTTTCTTTAAATGATGAATGCTTAATTTAGTCCTTGTGTTTGTTAGATGACAAAGGTTGTAGGTTGTTCTTGTGTGCACTCTTTAAAGTTGGCCTGCTAATTTACATTCGTGTCACTTGTCTAGCTGGGACTATGCTAGAGTAAAATGGAATATTCCTTGGTCTTCTATTGCATGATCCTCTGAGCAGATGGAGTATATAAATATTAGTCTCCAATATGCTCTGCTCTCCAGGAGGCTCCTGTCTTTTTTCAACTACCGCACTTTTCTTAATGAGTGAACATGAAACCAATATACATATTCTTCCTTTCCAATTATTTTCGTGGACTTAGTGTTTGTATCAGCAAAGGAAGTGAAGTTCTTTAAGACATTTAGATTGTTTAGAGTAGCAGTTTTCAGACTTTTTGTCCAGGACTCCTTTATACTCATTTTAATTATTGAGGACTTTGGAGAGTTTTGAAAAATTATGTGAATTATAACCAGTGATATTTATCATATTAGAAATTACAACTGAAGATACTTTTAAAAATAAACAGTAAACCTACTATATTAATAGAAATAACATTTTTGTGAAAAATTACTACTTATTCTAAAGCAAAAAACAATATACTATGAAGAGTGGCATTGTTTTGCCTTTTTGCAAATTAATGTCTGGCTTCTTTGAAGACAGTTGGATTCAGTTTGTTGTAATGTCATCTGTCATACAGTCTGAAAAACTACAGTGTGTACTCATAAAAGAGTGATAGGGAAAAGGGTAAATTATTACTTAACTTTATTATGAAAATAGTTTTGACCTCATGGAACATCTGAAAGAGTCCAAGGGACCCCCTATAGACACCCTTTGAAACCATCTAGAAAAGTTCAGGAAGAAAGGGTTATAGGAGCAGTTTGCTCTATGATGCTGTAGACACACATGAAGAGCAGCTATAGTTGCCTGGTTTCTGTTTGGTTGGTATAAACCTTGTGTTTATGATCTGTAGTAGAATTTATCATCTCTAGGGAATTTGAGTGGATCATTTTTGTCGGTCAGGCTTGCTGTTTGCAAGATGTACAAGGTCCATTGATCAACCTTTTCTTTCTTTTTTTTTTTTTAAATTTTATTTATTTATTTGACAGAGAGAGAGAGAGAGATCCACAAGTAGGCAGAGAGAGAGGGAGAAACAGACTTTCTGCTCAGCAGGGAGTTCGATTTGGGGCTCGATCCTAGACCCTGAGACCATGACTTGAGCTGAAGGCAGAGGCCTAACCCTCTGAGCCACCCAGGCGCCCCTTGATCAACCTTTTCAGTAGAGATCTGTTAGCCTTGAAATTCTGGTGGCGTATGAGCTTTTTTCGTCCTGATATGAGGTTTAAATTTTTCATCCTGCATTTTTTCTTAGGTGTTTCAGTAGAGGTTTTGGAAAGTTTATATCAGAGCTGCTGGACAGACAATATGTTAAACTTCAAAGCTCTTTTGGTATTTGCTTAGTCTGAGAAGCTGCTTTTGTTTACATTTTATTATTATTTTCCTCTTAATTTAAGGGCATAATGGTTATCTGTTATGTAAACAGGTAGAAAGATCACTCTAAATTTTTAGGCATTTATGAAAAGCAGTAAGATTGACTAATGAATTTTTCCCCTAATTGCCTATTTATTTTTTTTACTAATTGGCAAAACTAATTCATTTTCTTTTTTGTAAACTCCCCATTTTTATTTTAATATGATCAGGCCTGATCTTGGATTATTTCACACCTGTGAGGTCTTTTTCTCCTGAAATAGTAAGTTGTCTTCATTTCCTGCTTGTTTGCCTCTTTTAACTCCCTATTGTTGTCTTTAGGGGTAGTTATAGTCCCTGTGGGGTTGTATGTGGTTAAGACCCAGGCAAAGAACATGCAAGAAACTGATCTTGAATGATTTTTAGAAGTTGTACTTGATTAAAAACTTAAGCAAGATGCCATCTTTCTCTCTCATCTTATACATTCAAATAAAAAAGAAAAAGACCTAATAATCTCTTGAAAGTTCCTAGCAAAAAATTTATTGCTTTTCTCTGTTTGAAGTCATTTTACTTTCTCATGTCCAGTTTGACTGCGTTACTAAGATTCTATGGAAAACATTTTCATATGATTTGTTTACTGCTGTTTTGAAAGTAAAATGTATGCTGTGTAGGATGAAAAAGTAATAAATGTGAAGATTTGTCTGATAACACTTGCAAGGATTTAACAGAGATTTGTAATTAAAAGTTACTCTTCTACTACATTTAACTTCTCAAGGGATGTACTAATCTAGTTTAATTAGAATTTATCATTTATTATTTTTTGTACACTTTGCTAGGTAGGAAATTGAGGCTTTTATTTATACTTGTGTATTTCATTTGACATTCAGATTTATTTTCTAGGTATGACCTGCTTTTATTTTCTTATTCTATCTCTAAATATAAAGTTCTTAATTGTTTATCTAAGGCTAGTAGTTTGTAAAGAAAATCTAGCCATACGGTATATTATTTATATATACAAATGTCTGTGACTTTGTTTGTGTTGTATTTGTATTATAGTAAAAGAAAAAGAATCTTTGAGATTTTGTTATTGCAACTGTGGTTGATGAGAAGAGTCTTTGCTTTAAACGTGAAGGTCTGTTATTCACACATTGAGGTTTTTTAGTGACTGTCCTTAGTTTTTTATGTAGTTACAGATACAACAGTGAAACCTTTTTGGCTTAAAGGCAGATGCAAGATAAAATGAGGATAACTTGACGTATTCTCATAATTCTGGTGTTAAGTTTCGCATTATCTAGTCTATTAATATGTTGTTTATTATTGAAATTAAACATGGCCTGATGGATCCCTTCAGTTTCATTCATTTACTATTATAGAGGAGGATTTAAGAATATCACAGTAAGATATAATAAAGAGAATTGCTTTTGTATGGTGAGCTTTGATACTCATTGTCCCAGGAAACATTTTTGTGGGTAGTAAATCTGAAACATGGGTGTTAATTCTCTAAAACATGAAAAAATCATTATTTCTGGTGCCAAATATATTTTAAACATTTTTATGAAAGTTCACCATTCTAAGATGGGGAAATTCCTCTGTATTTCCTTAGTGTAGTAGCTTAAAATTTGTCTTACGGTTAACATTCAGGAGATATGTATTAGTAGATTCAGAAGGGAAAAAAAATTATTGGCCTCAAAAATGATTAGGGGGCAGTTCTTTCCTGAAAAATTCTTAGGGATTAATTGTCCCAACCCACTGTGTCTGTGAATCTGCTGCAGATTAACAAAAGCATAGATTGACATATTGCACAAATGTCTTCAAATTCAACTGAACACTTTTTTTTTTTAAAGTGTGTAACTCTCATCAGTGTCAGCCAGTGACTTGATATTAATGTCTGACCTAGGAGATTTATTAGAATTTTAAAATGAAAGACTGAAGTTCAATAATAGCATTTGTCCTTTCCAGAATTGCATAGAAAATTAAGTGAACCTTCTGTTAGTCATTGTTGAAATGATGGAGGATCCTTGGTTCTAGCACATGAGTCTGAAAGTAACTTTTATAGTCCATCTTAATGTTTTTAATTAAAAAAGCTCTGACTACTTGTCACATTGGTGGAAGAGTGGATATTTGATAACTTAGGACTTTCTTGAAATCTGCAATGTGTATTTCAGTTCTCCCCCAAGAACTGAAAAGATAATGTATATAAATGGGAATGGACTTTGAGACATGATTGAGAATATGTAAACTTTTAGAATGGATAAGGAAAATCAGGGACACATATTTTTTAGTTGGATTGTATTTCTTGGTCATTGAACACATACCTATCTAGTCATTTTTATGCTCCAGACAGAGCCAAAGTAAAATATAGAAAACTGATGAATTACCATTGAATGATTGGAATAAAATTTTAAAATAATTTCAAAATTTCTAGGAAAATTGATTTGTGGGTTTTTATTTTATGTGCTATTCTACATCTTGCAGTATTCGATGTATAGTTTTACTTGGTGAATATGGCCTGTGATGACTTCACAGAGTTCAGGTGAAGCACTGAAGAACTTGTTTTAATTGTGGAGTTACAGAGTAACCACTAATATGTGGAAAAATCCTGTTGTCTAACTAATGGGTTGTGGTTTTGTATTTATTCATAAAAATGCTTTTGGCAGTTGCTTCAGAGAAACCTTAAATTTATTGGTTTAAGTAGTCTCGCTAATGCTTAAGATTCTGAAGACAAATGCATGAGAAAAACTAAATCACAGGTGTGTTTCTAGTGCATATTTGGTTTTGCAGGTTTAAGTTGTTCAACCAAAACTATTTTTCTTGTACCTTGTTTTACCAAAGAAGAGGATTCTAGTTATTTGACCATGCCCTTATTTTAGGTACCACTGGATAAGAGAGACCTCTGCCAATTAAACTATGATACGTCACCGATTGATTGTAAGATATGTCCTGTTTTCAGAGGCGTGAAAACACATGAGCTGTGAAATAGGGAAGAATGTATTTTCCTGATAGAGAACAGGGCTCTATATTTTCTCCGTTCCAGCTTATAAATTTGGATCAAATAAAACATTTATTTAAATAAGTTAGGCTTAGATCAGAGCATCTGTGTTTTTTTTTTTCTTCCATTTTGTTTTCCACCAGTGTACTCTCAGTTTTGCCTCAGTTGAACATGTCTCCTGGGTTCTAAGTGGAATTGAGGTTAGTGGGAAACTGAAAGTTTAAATGAACACATGGAATATGGCAACCATAAGTTTGATATGCAGAGAAAATGTTTAAAAACAGTGCTCATAATCAGAGCAATGTCGTCCAGCCATTGTTTTCTGGATGCAGCAGTGAACTGCATCCAGTAGAGAGAGAGGAGACCAGTAGAGAATACTGGTAGAAGAAACATCAATACCACTGTATGACAAACTGTGGTTTCAGCCACCAAACAAGGGTAAGATTTACATGTATTCAAATAAAGAACATGAAAAAAGCCCCACTAAAATATGTCAAACATATGTATCATACATATATAACACACACACACACACGCTCACACGCACACACACACAAATACACTGCATTTTTTAAAAAAACCTTTATTTTTTTTCAGTGTTCCAAGATTCATTATTTATGTATCACACCCAGTGCTCCATGCAATATATCCCCTCCTTAATACCTACCACCAGGTTCACCCAACTCCCCCCCCCCATTCCCCTCCAACACCCTCAGTTTTTTTCTCAGAGCCCACAGTCTTTAATGGTTCATCTCCCCCCTCTGATTTTCCCCCGACTCCCTTCTCCTCTCCTCCTCCCAATGTTCTCCCTGTTATTCCTTATGCTCCACAAGTAAGTGAAGCCATGTGGTAATTGACTCTCTCTGCTTGACTTATTTCACTCAGCATAATCTCTTTCAGTTCCTGTCCATGTTGTGTACAAAAGTTGGGTATTCATCCTTTCTGATGGAGGCATAATATTCCATTGTATATATGGACCATGTCTTCTTTATCCATTCTTCAGCTGACGGGCATCTTGGTTCTTTCCACAGTTTGGTGACTGTGGCCATTGCTACTATGAACATTGGAGTACAGAAGGCCCTTCTTTTCACTACATCTGTATCTTTGGGATAAATACCAATAGTGCATTTGCAGGGTCATAGGGAAGCTCTATTTTTAATTTCTTCAGGAATCTCCACACTGTTTTCCAAAGTGGCTGCACCAACTTGCATTCCCGCCAACAGTATAAGAGGGATCCCCTTTCTCCACATCCTCTCCAGCACATGTTGTTTACTGTCTTGTTAATTGTGGCCATTCTGACTGGTGTAAGGTGGTATCTCAGTATGGTTTTGATTTGAATCTCCCTGATGGCTAGTGATGATAAATAAACATTTTTCATGTGTCTTTTAGCCATTTGTATGTCTTCCTTAGAGAAGTGTCTGTTCTTGTCTCCTGCCCATTTTTTGACATGATTATCTGTTTTGTGTGTTTTTGAGTTTGAGGAATTCTTTATAGATCTTGTTTATCAGCCCTTTGTCTGTAGTGTCATTTGCGAATATCTTCTCCCATTCCATGGGTTGCCTCTTTGTTTTGTTGACTGTTTCCTTTGCTGTGCAGACTTGATGAAGTCCCCAAAGTTCATTTTCATTTTTGTTTCCTTTGCCTTTGGAGGCATATCTTGAAAGAAAATATTTTGGAACATTCTTTAACTTCATAAAATCTGTCTATGAAAAACCCACAGCAAATATCATCCTCAGTGGGGAAAAGCTGACAGCCTTCCCTTTGAGATCAGGAACACAACAAGGATGCCCACTCTTGCCACTCTTGTTCAACATACTGTTAGAAATCCTAGAGTAACAGCAATCAGACAACAAAGAGAAATAAAAGTATTCAAATTGCCAATGAAAAAGTCAAACTCTCTCTCTTTGCAGATGACATGGTACTTTATATGGAAAACCCAAAAGACTCTACCTCCAAACTACTAAAACTCATACAGCAATTCAGTAATGTGACAGGATAGAAAATCAATGTACAGAAATCATATGCTTTCTTATATACTTAACAACAAAAATACAGAAGGGGAAATTAGAGAAATGATTCCATTTATTATAGCACCAAGAACCCAAGATACCTGGGAATACACCTATCCAAAGAGGTAAAGGATCTGTAATTAAGGAGCTACAAACACTCATGAAAGAGATTGAAAACATAAAAAGGTGGAATATCATGCCATGCTCATGGATTGGAAGAATAAACATTCTTAAAATGTGTATGCTGCCTAGAGCAATCTATACTTCCAATGCTGTTCCAATCAAAATTCCTACCGGCATTTTTCAAAGAGCTGGAGCGAACAATCCTAAAAATTTTTTGGAACCAGAAGAGATCCTGAATTGCTGAGGAAATTTTGAAAAAGAAAAGCAAAACTGGGGGCATCACCTTTCCTGATTTCAAGCTATATTACAAAGCTGTGATCACCAAGACAGCATGATACTGGCACAAAAACAGACACAGAGAGCAGTGGAACAGAGTAGAGAGCCCAGATTTGGACCCACAACTCTATGGTCAAATAATCTCTGACAAAGCAGGAAAAAATATACAGTGGAAAAAAGACAGTCTTTTCAATAAATGGTGCTGGGAAAATTGGACAGCTATGTGTAGAAGAATGAAACTTGACCATTCTCTTACACCATATACAAAGATAAACTCGAAATGGATAAAAGACCTCAATGTGAGGCAGGAATCTATCAGAATCCTAGAGGAGAACATAGGCAGTAACCTCTTTGATATCAGCCACAGCAGCTTCTTTAAAGACATGTCTCTAAAAGCAAAGGAAGCAAAATCGAAAATGAACTTTTGGGACTTCATCAGGATCAAAAGCTTCTGCACGGCAAAGGAAACAGTCAACAATACAAAGAGGCAACCCACGGAATGGGAGAAGATATTCACAAGTGAGACTACAGACAAATACGCTGCATTAAAAAAAAAAAAATGGTGTTTTTTTTTGATGCTGAGACATTTCGTTGTATACACGTCTCATCAGTCAGTTGCTATTCTCTTCAAACACTTAAAGAGAAAGAGATCACAAAATATACCCTATTCATTTTTATCCTTTTGTAAGTTTTAGAGTTAATTCATTTTTTTAAAAAAAAGTTATTTTAATTCAATTAACACATATGTATTATTGGTTTCAGAGGTGAAGGTCAGTGATTCATCAGTATTACACAACACACAGTGCTTACCACAACACGACCCTCCCCATGTCCATCATCTAGCCCACCATCCTCTCAGTCCCCTCCCCTCCAGCAACCCTTGGTTTATTTCCCAAGATTAAAAGTCTCTTATGGTTTGTCTCCCTCTCTGATTGAGTCTTGTTAAATTTTTTCCCACTCTTCCCCTATGATCCTCTGCCTTGTTTCTTAATTCCACAGATCAGTGAGATTGTGTAATAATTGTCTTTATCTGATTGACTTATTTGTCTTAGCATAATACCTTCTAGTTCTATCCACGTTGTTGTAAATGGTATGATTCCTTTCTTTTTCTTTTCTATATATATACCACATCTTATTTATCCATTCATCCACTGATGGACATCTGGACTCTTTTCCATAGTTTGTCTATTGTGGAAGTTGCTGCTATAAACATTGGATGCATGTGCTCCTTTGGATCATATCCCTGTGTTATTCCTGACTTTAGGGGATAAGCTCTCCATTTTTCCCCCCTGAGAAAGATATTCACTGTGGGCTTTTCATAGATGGCTTTTATGATATTGAATTATGTTCCCTCTGTCCCTACATTCTGAAGAGTTTTAATCAAAAAGGATGTTGTACTTTGTCAAATGCTTTTTCTTTTTTTTTTTTTTAAATGATTTTATTTATTTATTTGACAGACAGAGATCACAAGTAGGCAGAGAGGCAGGCAAAGAGAGGAGGAAGCAGGCTCCCTGCTGAGCTGAGAGCCTGATGTGGGTCTCGATCCCAGGACCTTGGGATCATGACCTGAGCCAAAGGCAGAGGCTTTAACCCACTGAGCCACCCAGGTGCCCCTGTCAAATGCTTTTTCTGCATCAATTGAGAGTGTCTTGTCCTTTCTTTTATTTATGTAGTATATCAGATTGATTGATTTACAGATGTTGAACCACCTTCGCAGCCCAGGATGTAATGTATTCTGGAGAATGTTACATGTGCGCTCAGGAAGAATGTGTATTCTGTTCCTTTGGGGTGGAATGTTCTGAATATATCTGTAACATCCAGTGTGTCATTCAAATCCTTATTTCTTTGTTGGATTTATGGTCCAATGATCTGTGTATTGTGAGCAGAGTGTTAAAGTCCCTTACTATTATTGTATTATTATTGATTTGTTTCTTTGGTTTTGTTATTAATTGGTTTATATAATTGGCTGCTCCCACGTTAGGGGCATCAGTATTTATCATTGTTCGATCTTCTTGTTGGATAGACCCTTTAAGTTTGATATAGTGTCCTTCCTCATCTCTTACTCCAGTCTTTGGTTTTTAAAATCATGTTTGTGTGATATAAGGATTGCCACCTGAGCTTTCTTTTGATGTTCATAGCATGATAAATGGTTTTCCACCCCCTGACTTTCAATCTGGAGGTGCTTTGGGTCTAAAGGGACCCTTTTGCAGACCTCATGTTGATGGCTATTTTTTTTTTTTTAATGCAATCTGATGCCCTGTGTCTTTTGATTGGGGCATTTAACCCATTCTGTGTAACTATTAAAAGATATGAATTTAGTGCCATTGTATTGCCTGTGAGGTGACTGTTACTGTATATTGTCTCTGTTTCTTTTCAGTCTGTTACTTTTGGGTTCTCTCTTTGTTTAGAGGACCCCTTTCAATATTTCTTGAATGGCTGTGATCACAAATTCTTTTAGTTTCTGTTTTTCCTGGAAGCTTTTTATCACTCCTTCTATTTTGAATGATATCCTAGCTGGATTAAGTATTCCTGGCTGCATATTTTTCCCATTTAGCATCCTGAATGTATCGTGCCAGTTGTTTCTGGTCTGCCAGGTCTCTGCGGATACGATTGGTCTGCTCCCAATCTAATGTTTCTACCCTTGTAGGTTACAGACCTTTTGTCTCGAGCTGCTTTCAGGATTTTCTCTTTGTCTCTGAGATTCGTAAGTTTCACTATTATATGTTCGGGTGTTAACCCATTTTTATTGATTTTGGCGGGGTTGGATCTCCATGCCTCCTGGATTTTGATGCCTGTTTCCTTTCCCAGATTAGGGAAGTTCTCTGCTATGATTTGCTCCAAAATGTTTTCCTCTCCTTTCTCTCTTTTCCCTTTTTCCTGGGATCTCAGTTATTTCAGTATTGTTTCAGTTTATGGTATCACCTATCTTTCGAATTCTCCTCTCGTGATCCAGTGTTGTATATCTCTCCTTTTCTTAGCTTCTTTATTCTCCATTGTTTGGTCTTCTATATCACTAATTATGTCTTCTGCCTCATTTATCCTAGCAATTAGAACCTCCTGTTTTGATTGCATCTCATTAATAGCCTTTTTGATTTGACTTGGTTAGATTTCAGGTGTTTTATTTCTCCAGAAAGGGAGTCTCTAGTGTCTTCTCTGCCTTTTTAATCCCAGCTCGTATCTTTATAATTGTTATTTTGAAGTCCTGTTCTGACATCTTACTCTTTAGGTCCATACTGATTAGGTCCTTGGCAGTTGGTACTGTGTCTTGTTCTCTTTTTTGAGGTGAGTTTTTCCATCTTGTCATTTTGTCCAGAGAAGAATAGATGACTGAAAGAACAAAATACTAAAGTGGCAGCAAGAATCCCAGAGAAATATACACTAATGAAATCAGAAGAGACCTGAAATGTCTGTGGGGGGGGACAAAGAGAGATAATATAATTAAGATAATATAATTAAGATAGGTGAGCAGAATAGAGCAATACACTCAATTCTGTATGTATTTTGGTCTGTTTTTTTGAAAACTGGATCCCAGAATTGTAAAGGAAGAAAAACTGATGTATTTACAAAAGTAAAATTAAATACAGTGGAAGGATAGAATGTAACTCTTAAAATGTAAATTAAAAGGAAAAAAACAGAACAGGAAAAGCAACAACAACAATAACAAAAGGAAGGGATATAAACTGAGAAGTGAAGAGAAAAGAGCAGTACATTATCTCTTTGAGTGTATTTTGGTCATTGTCTTAGAGGAAACTATTTCTCAAAAATGTAAAGGAGGAAAAACATATATTTTTTATATGTATATATACATATATATAATTAAATACATTGAAAGGATAGAATATAAATGTAAAGATGATAATTAAAAATACTTTAACAAAAGAACCCCCCCCCTACAAAAAACAAAAAACGCAACAACCAAGAAGAAGTAAGGAAGAAAGAAAAAAATATTATTAGGCCGGGGGGATAGAACAGAGCCATAGAGTCGATTTTAGGTGTATTTTGTTCTGTTAGAAGAAACTGCAAAATTGTAGAGAAGGAAAAACTTATATACACAAAAATAAGGTTAAACACAATGACGGGATAAATGGCTATAAAAAAGAAAATTAAAAATGGCTTGAAAAGGAGTTTTTTAGAGAAAAACAGTTAATCATTTCTGTCTCCCTGGTCTCCATCTGCACTCTCTGCATACCCAGTCTGTGACTGAACATTTATTTGTCAGGCACACGTCCCTTTTTTGAGGCTCCAAACCCAGCAGAGTCCTGCGGTGCTCTTCTGTACTGTTCTTCCCAGCAGAGGAAGGTGAGTCTCACTGATTCTGCCACTTGTTGGGTCTCTGCTTGAAGAGCAGTGGCCCGACTGTGTCCCGGATCACAGTTTATAACAACCCCAAGCTGAGAGTCCACTCCTGGGCTCACTCTTTGCAACTGGCTTGTCTGCTCCAATACATGGAAGCTCTGCCACACTCAGGTACCCCTGGTCTTCCTGTGACCCTGGGGATCCTGATATCACACTGTCCCAGTGAGGGTTCCACTCTCCCAGTTAGCAGTCTGAGTGATGTCCGTCCTAAAAGTTCCGACTTGGTGCTCTACTGCTCTCTTCCCATATATCATCTCGGATTCGCTTCTGTGCACCTCGTACCTTGCAGACAGTGGTCGCTTTTCTATTCATAGAGTTGCAGCTCTTCTTTTTTTCAGTCTCTGGTCAAGTTTGCAGGTATTCAGAATGTTTTGATAGCTATCTTGCTGAATTCCTGGGACCAGACAAAGTTAAGGTCTCTTACTCCTCCACCATCTTGGACCCCACAGCTCTCATTGTGGTTTTGATTTGTATTTCCCTAATGACGAGTGATGTTGAGCATTTTTTCATGTGTTTGTTGGCCATTTGGATGTCTTCTTTGGAAAAATATCTGTTCATGTTTTCTACTCATTTCTTGGTTGGATTATTTGTTTTATGGGTGTTGGGTTTGATAAGATCTTCATAGATTTTGGGTGCTTGCCCTTTAAAAAGGTTAAGCTTGAATACTTAGAATACTCACATATTTTGGTATCCTTTTCTAAAAATGTTGGTGTATTATATAAATTGTGGTTATATGAGGATACAGATTTTATTATTGATTCTAGGAGGATTCTAAAGGTATATTTAAAAAAATTTTTTTTAATTTAATTTAATTTTTTCAGTGTTCCAAGATTCATTGTTTATGGACCACACCCAGTGCACCATGTAATATATGCCCTGTAATATATGCCACCACTATGCTCACCAACCCTGCCAAGCTCCCCAAAGATATTTTTAAATGTTATTTTCAAGTAGAATCTTAAATGACTCAGTTTTATATACTTAAGAACAAAATAAAAAGAGTAATAAATCCAGAATGGGGTTGTTACTAGTTTAAGTGCATTGCTTTCTAGTACCTAAAATATACTTTGCTTAGTCTTATCTCTGAAACCTATTTTGTGTCAAAAACCCCAGAGCTGTGGTTTTTTTCTGCTAGTTCTATCCGTTCCTTTTCCTCATTCCCAAGGATTTTCATTTCTTTCCCTATTTTTATTCTTTGCCTTTCTTTTTGCACATCCTTAGAATTTATAGTTTTAGTCTAGGGACTATGAGTGCGCATATGTGTCCACCTATACTGTTTACAGAAGTGTTTACCCTATGAGAAGTAGAAAACATCTCACCAGGCTGAAGTAGGTTGAGGCCTTTCTGTGAAAGAATCTGTAAGTAGATGCATGAAAGAGAACTAGTTGGAATTTTAACGTGGACATAGGAGGCTAATGACAACACAATTAATGAAAGCAGGTATCCTTTAAAGGTGTTATGTAAAGGAACGCCTGGGTGGCTCAGTCGTTTAAGTGTCTGTGTTTGACTCATTTCATGATCCCAGGGTCCTGGGATCAAGTCCTACATTTGGCTCCTTGCTCTACAGGGAGCCTATTTCTCTCTCTGCCTGCCACTCCCCCTGCTTGTGGGCTCGCTCTCTGACAAATAAATAAAAATCTTTAAATAAAAGTGTTAAGTAAAATTTTAAATGAACCATGTAATTGCTCTGGTCATTAAATTGTTGATAAATGCCTAAATTTAAGTATAGAAAGAAACTGTAACAGAGGTATAATATATTTTGCTATTTTGTTTGTGAAGTATTTTATACAGTAGTTTAGCTATAAGTCTTAGGTCCTATTTTTATATGATTTCTATTATTTTTTCTGTGCTAGCTTAAAACTGATAAAAAGAATAAGGGAAATGTTATATGTGTTTTTATATTATGGAAAACAAAGTTTATTTCTTAAGGTCTCACTACCATTTTTTCTACTTTATTAGGCTGTAGAACATGTTTAGTTTATAGATAAATGCCATTTGGTATCCCAGTATGGTTTATCCTCATCCATAGATAATCAGTGTCTCTCCCTCTTTCTCTCTCTGTCTCCCCCCACCCCAATGATTTTATTTATTTCTGAGAGAAAGAGAGAGAGAGAACATGCACACAAGTAGAGGGAGTGGCAGGCAGAGGGAGAAGCAGACTCCCTGCTGAGCAAGGATCCAGATGAAGGATTTGATCCCAGGACCCTAGGATCACAACCCAAGCTGAAGGCAAATGTTCAATCGACTGAGCAACCCAGGCATCCCTATTCAGTGTCTCATAAAGGTTTTATGTGTGGTAGCTAACTGTGTTACTTTACCCATTAACCAAGAGAGGAACTACGGCATCATTCTGTAGTCTGCAACTTCTTGAACAGCCTCTTGGCAGTGATGCCCAACAGGGGAAGTCATATTTTCTTGCTAATTAGTATGACTTTGAGGACAGTCCAAATTGTATCATCTAAAGAAATTTAGTTACAAAACCTTAACTGCAGTGAGCTCAGGCCAGCTGCATAGTCCCTATAAGACTGCCCTCACTTCAGATAGCAGCTACAAGTTTTGGGCCCCTTTTTCTCAGACCTGCTGGCTACAAATTCTGGGGTTCCCAGGGACTCCCTCAGGTTTGGTAATTCAGTAGAATGACTCAGAGACTCAGAATAGCACTGTACTTATCATTACAGTTTTATAATAACAAGAACCACATGGGACAAAATTTGAGAGGGGCCCAAATTTGCAGCTTCTGGTGGTCCCTTCCTGGGGAGACATGGAAGGCATTGCCCACTTCTGGCTAAGATGCATTGACAGTACCCAAAGAGTATTGCCAACCAGGGAGCCTTTGGTGTCCAAATTTTATATTGTAATTCAGTCACATATTGCCTGCATGGCTGACCTTTTAGTCTTCAGCCCTTCTGAGATGTTTGGACTAATATATGTAGTCTGCAGTTCTTTTGGAGGACAGAACTGATATGGCATCTTCCAGAGTCTTTATTGTAATTCACATTGTTTGAGTCTCTGGTGGCCAAACACCTTAGGCAAACAAAGGTATCCTTGTCAGGCAGTACATTCCAGCGGCTTAGAGGTCAGCTCCTGGTAATGGAGGGCAAAGGCCAGACCACTCTTTTGGTAAAGTTAATTTTTCAGTACACACCTGTTCAAAGGATGTGTTTTTGAATGAGATGTAGTATTTTTTTAAAGTTTACCATGTAGCTCTTTGTTTGCAAGTCTTAAATTTTATTTTAAAAATAAATAAATATGATTCCCCCTTATGCTCAAATTAGAAATATTTAACTTCTTTCTTTAATTTTTGTCCCTTTTCTTATGACATTCAGACCAGCCACTTATGAAGTTTAATTTTATTTTTATTGCATTACATATGTGTTTATGGTTAAGTGCCCCTTCTGTTCTTGTACTCTTTCCTGAAGTGCTTATTTTTCTTCCAAACTAGTAGGTTATGCTCTTTTACCCACAAAGGAAATATTTACCTATACTTTTTACCAGCTGCAATCTGTGTAAACATTCTGGAAGACATTTAGGAGAGAAAAAGTACTTTAATAACCATGCTAATGAAGCTTGGACTATATAGGCAGGTAGGAGCACTCAAAGCTATTTAGTTGTGATCATGATACCTAACAGATTGTTTTAGAAAGTTCTAGTGGAGGGGTGCCTGGGTGGCTCAGTGGGTTAAGCCTCTGCCTTTGGCTCAGGTCATGAACTCAGGGTCCTAGGATCATACCCCATGTCAGACTCTCTGCTTGGCAGGGAGTCTGCTCCTCCCACTTTCCCGACTCCGCCTGCCTCTCTGTCTACATGTGCTATCTCTCTGTTATTTGACAGAATAAATAAATAAATAAATAAAATAAAATAAAATAAAAAAGTAAATAAAATCTTTCAAAAAAAGAAAGTTCTAGTGGAGGTGAGTAGAAATAGTTTGGAAAGAGGAAGTTAATGTTTAAGCGAGAAGACCAGTTAGGACCCTATTAGTGTTATCCCTGCTGAAAATAATGAAATTAATAAGGAATGATATATGAGAAAGTTACTATGATAGATGATTTTATTTTTTAAAAAATCTTACCCCTTCAATAATCTGTAAATAAATTAATAACTTTTAATCTTCTCTTAATGATTTTTTGTTTTCATTTTACATAGTTTCTTGAGATAATGCCATGTGTTTTCTATCTAACTATATCTATTGGCTTGTTTTTATTTATTTATTTTATTAGATTTTTATAAAAATTTTTTTTTGAGAGAGTGAGCATGCTTGTGATTCTCTCTCCCTCTCCCTTTGCCCCTCCCCTGCTTGTGTGTGTGCCCCTGAGTGTGGGTGCATGCTCTCTCTTTCTCTCTAGCTCTAAATAAATAAATAAGTAAAATCTTAAAAAAAAAAAAAACCATAAAATGGGGATAATAATGGTCCCTATTTCATAATATTGAAGGCTAAAATGAGTTAATATATATAAAGTGCTTAGAAGAGTGCTGGCATATAATGTTTAGATGTTTTACCTCTTCTCATCTGTTTTGTTTTCATGAATACATGATTAGTACTCAGTAAACATTTGGATACAACTGGATGAGAGACGAAATTATAATTACTTTTCTATTTTCTCAGAAGTCTTTAAACAGCTCTACTAAATGTACTTTACTGTAAAATGATTCTTTTATGTATATTTAGATCCATATTAACCACAAGTCATAAACTGCTAGGCTCCAAAAATTTTAAGTTCCTGTAATACTTATAAAACATTGAGTTTGCTTGTAGATCAAGATGTGCTCTCCAGTTCATCATAGTTCTTACTACTACTTTCTTATACCCAGTCCTGTTCAGGTTCATGGGCTAGCATCTGCAGGTGTTTGAGTTTGGGACCTCCAGAGTAGACCCTGACACTAGCTCTTCCAGGATAAAAACTGATAGATCTCTTTTAAATCTCAAACATTTGATAGAATGACTGAGCTATGGCAGCAAATGAATGTTTGTTGAATAAATGAATGGTGCTTCAGTTATGAGATGAAAAAGAAGTCTGTAACAGAACTATGCTTGTTCCATGAGGGTGACTTGACTTATTTTGTAGAATTATGAGGGAATTTTGGTAAAAGTAAGACTAACAGCTACCAAAAATAATAAAGAACCTAAATTTCTTGGAGAAATTTTGTTCTTTGATTTCTGACTTGTCATGTGGGATTCACCAGAATTCTTAAGGTTAACTTTAATTGTAGTAATATGGGTGGAAAGAGCCAGTGAAGCTACTTATATTTTGATTAGCTAACTTTATTCTTTTTTTTTTTTAAGATTTTATTTATTTATTTGATAGCGATCACAAGTAGGCAGGGAGGCATGCAGAGAGAGCGAGAGGAAGGGAAGCAGTCTCCCTGCAGAGCAGAGACCCTGATGCGGGGCTCAATCACAGGACCCTGGGATCATGACCTGAGCTGAAGGCAGAGGCTTTAACCCACTGAGCCACCCAGGTGCCCCTTGATTAGCTAACTTTAATGATATAGTTGTTGAATCATCACTGGTAAATAATGAAAATCAAATCATTGTTTTTTTTTTTTTATTTGCGTAAAGTATTTTTTATCTTTAAAAATTTTTTTTAGGGGCGCCTGGGTGGCTCAGTGGGTTAAGCCTCTGCCTTCGGCTCAGGTCATGATCTCAGGGTCCTGAGATCGAGCCCCACATCGGGCTCTCTGCTCAGCGAGGAGCCTGCTTCCTCCTCTCTCTCTGCCTGCCTCTTTGCCTACTTGCGATCTCTGACTGTCAAATAAATAAAATTTAAAAAAAAATTTTTTTTAAATTAAATTTAATTTTTTTTCAGTGTTCCAAAAGTCAAAAAGCAGATAATGGTCTTGGCTTTTTGGTGAGCAAAAAGGATGAGTTTTGTAGACTGATTTTATACTGATTAGAAGAATATTTAGGGTACAGAAGCATTGAATAATTTTAGCCTAAACCAGAAGTTAGACTTTTGGAAAGAAAAAGTATGAAGAGTAATATCCAGTTGAGTGGAAATTTCCATTTTCTGGTGATTGGTGAAATAAACCCATGAATTTTAGGGGAGTTACGAAATTACAGTAAGCAGATACAGGCTACTATATTGAGTAATCTCAGGCAGTTAGTTGGGGCTACGTGGGGATATCTGCCCAGAAAATGAGAATAATCCAGAACAGAAAGATGGAGATAGTTTATTCATTTCTTGTTTAAGTATTCCCGTAGTGTATTTTTCTTTACTTTAATGAATCAATGTTGCAAATTTTGTTTCCCAATTACACTATGGATTCATTTTCTTCTTCGTGGTAATCTTAAGCTATCATTTTGCTTATTTCTGAAAGGTTCCTTTCAATGCTTTGTAACTTTGCATGTTCTGTTTTGGTTCTTATGTTTCTAATTTCAAGCCTTTTGCATTATCTTTCTTTGCTTATGCATTTGTAATGATTTGGTTTCCAATTACTTTCTGATTCATGGACACATAAAATACCAATTCAGTCTATCACCTGGTATATAACCTTTTTGTCATTTCCACCAAGTTTTGGTCAATAGAAAGTTATGTGCCTTTTCTAGGATGTTTCAGATGGTATTCCAGTGATGGGATTATGTTCATAGGTAAGCAGGTGAAATTTTTATAAGTAAAACTTTATAACACACTATCATGCTTCATTAATAATTATTTGGTTTATTATGTCTGCTATTTTACCTTTTATCTAATTTTCTTCTAACAATCTGGTGGAAAATAAGATTATAAATCTAAAAAGGAATGTATCTAAATTTAGGATAATTCCCCATATATTCCACTTTAAAGCTTCTCAAGGGTTTGCAGTTATAGGTTTTTATTTTAAAAGTAAGATAGGTTCTAAGAAATTTGTTAGAAGTGTTTTAAAAACAACTTGGGTAATTTAAGTCTTTTTGTAGAAAGGTTGATAGGAAATGGCTAATTATATCATTGCATTTAATGTTTTTACTAATGAATCAAAATTAAGGTATTATTTAGGCATATTGGCCTAGACTTATATTATCATTGGGTCCCCAATATCCTTAGTCCTAACTAGATTTCTAGCGTTAGTAGGCAGTCAGGAAATATCTACCTAATGAACACTGGTTGAAATTTTATTTTTATAGAGGCGTTATCATCCAGTAAATTATCTAAGAAAAACTTAGGTTAGCACTTCTTATGTAAGAATACCAGTGCAACTTATAAATAAGTTTTATTTAAAGTATAGAAGAGGAAAAAACCACAGTAGCTAAAAAGTATAGAATATTCTGTTTTGGAATGTAATGTCAGAGACAAAAAGAATACCAAAATAAAATTTTAAATTACCTGCTATTTAAGTCATTAAAATAAAAGCTGACTTTTCAAGCCATGCTATTTTAACTGTAGAGAGTGAAACTCTTTTTGGCTCCTTGGTTAACTGTTCTTTCTTTGAAGACTGACTTCTCTCAGACTGCCCATCACCCTTGTTGAATACAACTTCTCTATGTTTGGTTTGATCTGTTACCCAGGCTTTTCCATTTCTTCACAATTTATATCTCAGTGATTTTCTTTTGATTAGTCACTTTGACTGGGGCAACTTCTTTCTGGCTACTATTCCTACTTTAAAGTTTTAAATGCAGACACATTGCTTTCTAACCACAACTGCCATCTCTTTAAGAACTTGTAAGATATTTCATCCAGACATTTCATCCACTTCTCTGCCATCCAGTGAACTGAGGCTCTGCTGTTTTCAACCATATCTGGATTTTAATAGCTCTAGGAGCATGTGGTTCTCTTTAGTGGGCTTATAATTTCAGCCTAGGTGGCTCCCCCCCCCCCCCGAACTTTCTAAGTTCTCTAGAGTTCTTAGTTTCTTAAGGTAGAAGTTGATATCATTGATTTGTGACTTCTTTTCTGATTAGTAATCTAGTACAATAAATTTTTCTTAAGTGCACTTTAGCCACATCCCTCAAATCTCAGTTATTGTGTTTTCATCTTCATTCTGTTTGAAATACTTAAGTTTTCCCTTTTGATTTTTTCTTTTATTCATGGGTTATTTACTACTATGTTACTAAGTTTCCAAATATCGGAGGATTTTCCCAGATATATTTTCCTTAATATTTAATTTAATTTAATTCATTGTGATCAGAGAATATACTTTGTATGACTTTGATTTATAAATGTGCTGTATGCACTTGGGAAAAAGTGTTTTTTCCTGTTTTGGGGTACAGTGTTATATAAATGTCAGCTAAGTCAGGTTGTTTAGTGTTGCTGTAGTGTTCCATATTCTTACTGATTTTCTGTCTGCTGGTGTTCTGTAAGTGTTGTTGGTTGAACTGGGGAGACCCTGGACCCTGGGGCCTCAACGCAGCCAGACAAAGGAGTTACTGAAGGTTCTTGGCCTTGTAATAAGAATGAATTCAAGGATAGACATGCAGCACAGTGGATGAGCAACACGAGCAGGAAAGTTTACTAGGTGAAAAATAGAGATGAGAGCCCCTGAGCTTGAATGAGAGAGCAGGAGAGAGTCCGAGAGAGGCAGAGACAGAGTTGCATGCCCAGGGGTTTGGGTTTCTATCTTGTATTGATAGTTGTTAACTAGGGGGCAGAATACTTATTACTTGGAGTGGGGATTTCTTGGGAGCAGGATTTCATGCTTTTTCTTCTTTATTTGGTCAGGGATATTTGGCTTCCTTTGTCAGCCACCTTTGGCTCTCTGGTTTGCTCTAGCTTCATGTGGCTTTGTTTTGGATTGCTGCCAGCACAGGCCTCTGACTTGCCCAGTAGTGGCCATGATTTCTTCTTTGCCCACCTCCAGATATCCTGTTAGAACCTAACTAACTGCCTGCTCTGGCGTAAGTGTTTTCAAGATATCTTTACCTCTACTGAATGTTTTTTTATTTCTACTTGTTGAATTATTTACTCAGAGCAGAGTCCTAATTTCTCCATGTATAATTGCAGATTTTTGCCTTATTTTTATTACCTACTCTTGTCAGTTTTTAAAAAATGCATTTTTGACTCTATTTTTTTTGAGTTGCATATACATTTAAGATTGTTATAGATTGTTTTTAATCTCTAGTAATATTTCTTGTTCTTAAGTCTTCTTTGTCTCATATTAATATAGACTAGCCATTTCAGCTTTCTTTTCATTAGCATTAGGATTTTTTTTTTTAAAGATTTTATTTATTTATTTGACAGATTGAGACCACAAGTAGGCAGAGAGGCAGGCAGAGAGGGAGGGAGAAGCAGGCTCCCTCCCCAGCAGAGATCCCAATGTGGAGCCTGATCCCAGGACCCTGAGATCATGACCTGAGCCAAAGACAGAGGCTTAACCCATTGAGCCACCCAGGTGCCCCTGTTCGGATTTTTTTTTTAAAGATTTTATTTTTTTATTTGACGAGAGAAAGGAGTGGAGGGAGAGGTAACACAAGCAGGGGAGTGGGAGAGGGAGAAGCAGACTTTCCCTGAGCATGGAGCCCAATGTGGGGCTCTATCCTAGGACCCCGAGATCATAACCTGAGCCAAAGGCAGACACTTAACGACTGAGCCACGCAGGCACCCCTAGGATTTTTTTAAAAAAATATTTTGTTTATTTATTTGACTGAAAGTATAAGCAGGGGGAGCAGCAGGCAGAGAGAGAGGGAGACTGGGAGCCCGATATGGGACTTGATCCCAGCATCTTGGCATCATAATCTGAGCCAAAGGCAAATGCTTAACCGACTGAGCCACCCAGGCGCCCCACTGTTAGGATTTAATACCTTTTCTGTCCTTGTATATTTAACTTTCTATCTTCCATCCAGCTTTATTGAGGTATAATTAACCTGTAACATTGTGTAAATTTAATCTGTCCTACTTTTAATTTAATCTTTATGTACAAAGTGGATTTATTTTGGGCAGAATAGAGTTAGTTGGTTCTTGAATTTTTTTTTCCCAGTCTGACAATTTCTCCCTGTTAAGTGGGGTGCTTACACCATTTGAATTTAATGTAATTATTACTGTGGTTTGATATGGATTTACCATCTTACTACTTTTTTTTTTTTATTTGCCTATGTGTTCTCATTTCCTTTTTCCTCCATCATTTGGATTACTTGAGAATGTTTGGATTTCATTATAGCTCCACTTTAGGCTTATTAGGTATACATCTTTGTTTTAGGATTTAGCCTAAATCCTAATTCTAACCTTTCACTGTTTACCTTTAGATAATATATCACTTTTTAGTTGGCGTAAGAACCATACAACAATATCATTCCATTTCCTGTCATATATTTGCTTCTAAACATGTTAAAACCACACAGTTCATTTTGATATTTTTACTTTAATTATCTTTGAAAGAAATGAAGAAATGGCTGAGAACTAGAGTATAAAATATACATATATTTTATACTCTAGTTCTCAGCCATTTCTTTTTTTCTTTTTTCTTTCTTTCTTTTCTTTTTTTTTTTTTTTTACCAATCATCTTTTATTAGATGTTAATTCTCAACTAGGATATGAAAGGATTCAGGGTGCTAGGCAAAAGTGATGTCAAGAATGCAGAATGTGCCTCCACATTGGGTCCTCTTCAGTGGTTCACCATATCTGGATGACGCCCCCTTTTTTTCACATTGATATTCTATTCTGGAACCAGTAGTAACCTCTTTGCATTAGGAGTGGAATTCTGCATCAGTATCTAATCTGACAGCTCTCCTAGTTTGATATCCATAAGCTTCTTCTTCATTATTGGTACAGATGATGCCATCTGGAGTCCTGGGTGTCTATTACATCTAGTTTTCAGCCATTTCTGATGTTCTTTATATTTTTTGTTTAGATACAGTTTTTGTTGTTTGTATCATATTTATTCTACCAGAAAACTTTCTTTTAAAATCTTTGTTACAGCCTGGTGGATATTCATTTTATCAGATTTGTCTGTTGGAAAATTTTTTTATTGTGTCCCTGTTTTTTTAAAAGATGTTTTCATTCGCTAAAGATTTTGGGGTTTATAGTTTTTCTATTAGTACTTTGAAGCTGGTATTCTATTATCTCCTGGCTTACATAATCCATGACAAAGAATCCGCTGTCGTTCTTATTTTTGTACCTCTGCATTTAAGTTTTTTCCTTCTTACTGTGGTTTGTGTAATTTTTTCCCTTAAATCCTTCTTGTTATCTAGGCTACTATTGGGATGTGTGCTTGTGCAAATGTGTGTTTAATTTTCCAGTAATCTGAGATATTGTTCCTTCCAGTTGTTTGTTTCCTTAACACTTTCTTTTTTAAAATCATTTCAGTTGTGTAGATGTTATATCTTTTTCATCTCTCAGCTCTCTGATTCTCAGTTTCTTCTCCCCCACCTTTCTTTTTTGTATTTCAGTGGGAAGAAGTGATACACTTTTCTTCTTCAAGATTCTTTCTTCTTCAGTGATTCATTCCTTTGTTGTGTTCAGTCAGCTGATAATCTCATTTATTATTATTCCCATTGATTAGCATTCTTTTTCTCTGATACTGTTTTTTTATATCTTACATTTCTACTTGTCTCATGTTTATAGCTTTCATCTCTTTGTGCTGAAATTCCAGGTTTGTTCATATGTGTTTTTCACCTTTTCCTTTAAAATGTTAAGGTTATTTTAAAGCCTTTGATAATTGCAAAACATGAGCTGTTTCTGAGTCTCGTTCTTTTGACTGTCTTTATCTACTGAATGTAGTATTTCTTCTTGCTTTGTATATATGTGGTAATTTTTTATTGAGTGCTAGATATTTTTTTTTCCTGTTTAAACAACAGAGGCTGAGGTAAATATATATGTGCTTAGTAATGGGTATACCTCTTTCAGTTTGTTAATAGGTCTCATTTGAAGCAATGGGTTAGTGGTTGAATGACTCCGTTCTCTATTTGAGATGCGTTTGTATTGCTATATAGTTATCTTTGGTGCTCTAAGGACTTCACATTCCTTCAGCACATGACTGCTGTTAATGGACTTATTGAGAGTGTGGAGCAAAGAACAGTTTCTACCAAAAGGTGAATCAGTACAAAAGATGAACTCTCCCAAACGGGGATAAGTTTGAATGCCTCTTCTTCCTTTGGAGGGGCTTGGGATTCAATACATCCTGTTTCCTAGAGACCTCAGCTCTCTAATAGCCTTGATGAAAGTCATGCTATTATAGATTATTTGCTTTTTTATAATTTTCAGATTAGAAGCAACATTCTCTTACCACTTTTTATATAAGTGACACTGGAACTTTCCCTTAAACCAGATATACATGCATTTATTTATTTGTTTGCTTGTTTGTTTATTTATTTCTTTAAAATCAGACTTTTAAAGATAACTGTAATAGAGGGGCGTGTGTGTGGCTTTGTCTGTCAAACATCTGCCTTCGGCTCAGGTCATTATCCCAGGGTTTTGGGGTCGAATCCCATATTGGGCTCCCTGGTCAACGGGGAGTGGTCGCCCCACTTCCCCGCCCTCTTCCACCTTCTTGTGCTCTCTCTGTGTGTGTTTCAAATAAATAAATAAATAAATAAATAAATAAATAAATAAAATCTTTTTAAAAAAGATAACTTTAAAGGAGCTAAACACTTTTAAGATTATGGACATAGACATACAGAGTGAATGAAGGGGAAAGAACTTTTCTAATGTTATTCAATTATTCAATTTCTGCTTTTAACTTGGCATAACATTTATTGTGAAAGTTGCACATGCAATTTGAAGTATGTTGTAACTCAGGAGACAAGAGTGAAAATAATGGAAATAAGTTAAATGACTTAAATTTTGGCGTTATAACTATGAAGATACTGATATATAGAAGATGCCCATAACAAGTTTGGATAAATTTTCTCTCGAGTTGTGAATGGGAAAAAGCAGTATTTTTAACTTAACGTACTTTACATATATGAATTGAAATATGAACAAGTAAGTCCATTAATGATAAATTATACAATATTAATACAATATTTAGATTTTATCTCTATTCCTAAAATGATTTTTCCCCCTTCGGGTATTTTCCTTACCTTCATATGCCACTTTTTCAAATAGTATATGATACAGTACATTTAAAGTCTATAAACATTGGGGTGTCTTGGTGATTCCATTGTTCGGGTGCCTTACTTGGTTTTGGCTCTAATCATGATCTCAGGTTGTGAGAGCAAGCCCTGCATTGGGCTCTGTGCTCAGTGCAGAGTCTACCGTCTCCTTCCCTTTCTGTCCCTCCTCTCTGCTCATGCCTTTGCACATGTGTATGCTGTCTCAAAAAAATAAACAAAATCTTTAATTAAAAAAAAATCTACAAACCTTAAATGATGATTAGAGGACTGATATACATAAGATGTTGCAAAAATCTTTGGGCATTTATTTCAGAGTGGAAGCAGACTTTCTTTGGTTATTTTCTTATTTTTATTCGAAATCAGTTCTTTTTTTTTTAAGATTTTATTTACTTTGGCAGAGAGCACAGCAGGGGGAGTGGCAGGCAGAGGGAGAGGGAGAAGCAGGCTCCCCATAGAGCATGGGGAGCCCAATATAGGATTCAGTTCCAGGATCCCAGGATCATGACCTGAACCAAAGAAAGTCACTTAACCACTAAGCTACCCAGGTGCCTGAAATCTGTTCTGTTTTTTAGTTATCTGACCTGAAGCTAGTTACTTAATCTCTCATAGCTTCTGTTTCCTTTTCTGACAAGTTAAATAATAATGCAAAGCTCAAAAATACATATCTTGTGAGGAATTACATATTTTGAATGGTATATGTTAAGAACCAAATACAACAGCACTTTATTATAGGTTCTTAGTATGATAGGTACCACTGTAAATAAGTCAAGAAAGACTTTTTTGCTATCTCTGTCTCTCTCTGTCTCTGTAAATAAAATCTTAAGAAAAGGAGGGAGTGCTTGTTGGGTTAAGCATCTGCCTTCAACTCAGGTCATGATCTCAGGGTCATGGGGTTGAGCCCCACATTGGGCTTCCTGCTTAGCAGGGAGTCTGCTTGTCCCTCTCCTCCCTGCTTGTGCTCTCTCCTGCTGTTTCTCTTGATATCTCTCAAATAAATAAATAAATAAAATCTTTAAAAAATATATTGTCTGGAGTAATCAGCAAGGAGTAAAACAAGAGTAAAAACAAGGACTCTTTATCATTTTGACCCAAGAGGTTTCTGATTTATAAAAGTTACAGTAAAATAAAAAATGAAGTTGTTTTCATTTCTGCAGTAGGTAACATCATATTATTTAGAGTCTTACCAACTCTGTACTGTTACTGTGTATGTATTTTGTATACAGGGATTATCTATTATATGAATTTGAGAATCTAAGAATGGATAAGCTCTGTTTATTTGCCATAGTATACCTACAATTAAGAAGGACAAATTCTTTTAATCTTTGAAAAGTTTTTTAGGGGCACCTGACTGCCTCAGCTGATAGAACATGCAACTCTTGATCTTGGGATCATGAGTTCAAACCCCAGGTTGGATGTGAAGCCTCCTTAAAAACAAAAAAAAAAAATTTTTTTTTTTAAAGGTGATGTGGCATTTAGTTTTCGTGGCATTATTTCTTAGCAGATTTTTGTGCTATGAATTTAGCAGGTTACCTTTTCTTGCAAGATAGGGTATAAGAAGTATTAAGGTTATACTCTGTCTTGCTTGAACCTTTACCCTTCATTAGTTCATGGATAGCTGAAAAAAGTTGAAATAGAACACGAAGGTCTTAATATCTATGCTTCTCAATATGAATACAAGTTTCAAGTGTTTTTTTCAGTAGGATAAATATATCATATACATGAAACAAAGGCTTTAATCTAACATTGCCTTCCACATTTCCAGCAAGAATGTAAGCTGATATTTTGACTCTTTCATGCTCAGGGTTTATTTGTCCTCTCTTAAAAGGAATTTATAAGAAATCAGTGTTTTTAATTCATATAGAATTTTTTATTCCGGCAAATTGCCTTCTCAGTTGGGTAGGTCATTTAAACCTCTGAGCGCATTGGAGACAAATCTATGAATCTCAGAACTGTCCTGAAATTTCTGCCCATTTGGCCAGACTCTGGATAATATGGTTGTAAGATTCCCAATTTGCTGGTTCCCCACTTCCCCACTTAATTCCCCACTCAAGAATTCTTAGTGTTTTAGTAAAAGGGGGAGAAAAAAAAAGAACAAAAAAGAAAACTTTATGAGCACTATAGTTCTTTAAAAAAATTGTTAGAATATACATAAAATTTACCTTTTTAGCTGTTGTTAAGCATATAGTTCAGTGGCATTAAAGATGTTCAAATTGTGTAACCATCACCATTATCCATGTCCAGATTTTTATCATCTTTCCAGATGAAACTCCATACCTGTTAAACACTAACTCCTTATTCTCCCCTTGCCCCACCTGCTCCCTAATTTGTCCCTATGAATTTGACTAAGGAGATTGACAGTTTTGAGGTAATTTAGATATTCAAACCCACAGTGGTTTTAAAGTTGTTAGAAAGTGGAATTTGCTCTTGTTTTTCTTTGCTGAACTGTCCCCAGTTTAGAGAAATTACAGATTTTGAAGAACGAAGTAATAGAGAAGACGAAGCCACAGTTTGGGAGGAGACTCACAGATTTTGTTGCATGTGAAATAAATAAAATTTTGGTTGTTGCTTTTAGAATCTCCCTATAGATGAAGTGGTTTAAGAGGATGTGATTGTGATAAAAAGATGTATTACACACAGCATATCCGAAATTTTGGATACAATGTATTTGAATCCCAAACCTATCCTGACTGTGCTATAAGTTGGTCAGTCTCTGGCTCTCCAAAATCCAGAAATCAATGTTTAGCGGTTCCATCAATATATGCATGTTCAGTACTTCAAAACAATAAAAATCTGAAAGAAGCATTTAAAACTATTTGCCCAGAGCTAATGAGAGAGCTTTGGGGCTATACCTACCTACTCTTTAGTAGATAATGACATTGAAAAAAAACTGTATTTATATACAGTTTATACTGTGTATCCCTTATAATACATTTTTGTGCTTGAAAAAATATAAGAAAGACAACAAAACAAAAAGTAGGACCAAATTTTTTTTTTTTTTTAAATCTACTACTGGTGGGTTTGGGAAAGACACAGATAATATATTTTTGGTCTGTGATCTCACGTCTGAGCTTGCTTAAGGTTACAGATTCTCAGGGGAGACATCCTGCCCCCACCCTCCTCCATTTATCCCTCGCAAGTTTCTCTGTGGTTTCCTTTTTTGTGTATGTTTTATATTTTATTCCCTGTATTTATTGCTTCTCAGATCTTGTATTTTCACTTTGCTTTTGGCCTCTGTCTTCCTTTTATGCTGGCTCAGAAAGGCATTTAATAATGTGTTTTTCTGGGGCATCTAGGTGGCTCCATGGGTTAAAGCCTCTGCCTTCGGCTCAGGTCATGATCTCAGGGTCCTGAGATTGAGCCCAGCATTGGGCTCCCTGCTGGCAGGGAGCCTGCTTCCCCCACCCTCTCTGCCTGCCTCTCTGCCTACTTTGATCTTTGTCTGTCAAATAAATCAATAAAATCTTTAAAAAAATATGTTTTTCATATTTTATCCATCATTTTGGTTGTTTTTAGTTATGACTGTTTTTCTAGATATCTAGCCTGCTGTGGGGTGACAGTCTTTATACATTTAAAAAAAAATATTACAATATGTGAACCTAGATCTCTCTGTATCACCTTCCCCATTTTGTATCTCAGTTCTTAAAGCTTATATATTAAGAAATTTTTGTAAAATTTGCAAAAAATTAAAATGCTCTTTAAGTGATTATTATATTTCTAAAAATATGTGTATTTATTTTATAGTTACTTGAAGGAAATTTTGCCAAAGAAGTCAGCCATGAAATGGATGGACTTATTTTTCAGCCTATTGGAGTAAGTTGTGTGCACGTGCGTGCAGTTGAGTGTGTTGTATGTATATAAATTTGTGTCTACACATATTTACAAAGTATAAAATATATATATATATAAAATATGTTTTCTTGAGATGTATTTACTTAGCATTGATTACTGCTACATCACTGCCTATCCTTAAATAAATTGTTTATTATATTTCACTTACACTAAATATATATATTATGAACAGTTGTTTGCTTTTCACTTAGCTTAAGAAATAAACATTGGTCATTATTTTTCAAGGAAGTCGGTCTTTTGGTATAATTCTTTTTTTTAATAATTCTTACAAAACATGTTAATTTCTTTACTAGAAATCTATCAGTAACATTACATAAATGCTTATTTCTGTAGCCCATTATACCTTTAAATATTAATATTTCTAAAATTTGTTATTGATGAGTGAAATTAAAAGAATTTTTAATATTTGAAGAAAATATAATTATTTGACTATTACAGATCAAATTTCTGAAACTCACTGAAGAACTTGCACTAACTGAATGGTTAAATCATATATTTGGAGTAAGTTACATTTTACTCTGATAGCATAGTTTCTCAACATTAGCATCAGTGATGTTTTTTGCCAGATAATTCTTTGTTGTGAGTAGCTTTCCTGTGTATTATAGGGTGTTTAGCAGCATCCTTGGTCTGGACTTACTAAATGCCAGTATTACCTCTTCCCCCGATCTCATCTCTCCGGGTTGTGACAACCAAAAATATATACATTTACTGCCTGCTTTCTGCTGGAGAGCAAAATTGCCCTCATTGACAACCTGTGCTCTATTGCACTGTTTCTCAAAATACGGAACATTACCACCACCCAGAAAGTTATTAGAAAAGCAGCTCCTCTGGGGCAGCTGGGTGGCTCAGTTGGTTGAGTGCTTGTGTTCAGCTCAGGTCATGATCCCAGTGTCTTGGGATTGAGCCCTACATCAGGCTCTCTGCTCAATGCGGAGTCTCTTTCTCCCTCTGCCCCTCTCCCTGCTTGTGTTTTCTCTCTCTTGCTCTGTGCTCTCTCTCAAACAAATAAAATCTTTTTTTTTTTTTTTTTTTTTTTTAAAAACAAAAGCCGCTCTCCCTATACTTACTGATCAGAAACCCTAGGAATGGAGTCCAGCAACTTGAACTTTAACAAGCTCTCCACGTGACTCAAATGCATGTTCATGTATGAAAACTGCTCTGTAGGAAAGAGCTGTATTTCATATACTACACCTCATCATGTGCTGTAGTTTGCCTCATATGCTGCATTTTTCCTTCAGTAACTATCCTTAGAAATTAGGGTATGGTCTAGCTGTGAAGCTGCAAAGAGAGACATCAAACTGGGTACCTGGAGAAAAGGGGGGGAAACTAGTATTTTTGAAGACTATGTATAGTATACTGAACTTTAATATGCAAGTTTAGGTATAATGTGATGCGTGATTGACTTCTGTCTTCCTTCCAGACCCCTTTACCAAACAGGTAGAAGCTCTTCTGTAGTCAAGGGAAGAGGTGATGGAGGAGAGTTAAGAGGCTGGGGACAGAAATTATAGAAAATATCTTCGGAAGGTAGAAGTTAGATCTTTGAGTTCCAGTATTTTCTAAGCCTGATCTTCCTAGAACGAAATCAAGTCTAAAAATAACAGTAATCACAGTAAATTTTACTTTGTTAAACTCATGGTTCATATACATGTGTATATGAGGTTTTGGTATTTGTAAGAGAAATGGCGTGATACAGAAGTCCAAGGAGTCAGCTGGTGTACTAGTCTGTTCTGATTCGAATGACCACACTTGTTATTAACTAGCTTTGTAACTGATAACTAATATGGCAGGTCTCTCTATTCTTTTCTTAAATACGTGTGGATGTTTGGTCCAACATAGAAATTTCAGAAATAGTCAGGTTACTGAAAAATTCTTGTTAGGAGTTCAATTAGAATTGCTTTGAATTTAATTTGAAGAAAATTGATTAAATCATCTTAGTGAATAAGGTTTGCTCTTTTCAGGTCTTTTTCTGTTCTCTAATGGAGTGTAAGTTTTTATTGTTATTGTCTAATTTCTAGATATTTAGTATTTTCCATTTTTACAATAAGGGGTGTCTTTATTTGGTACTTCTAATGTACTGCCACATTGTTGATTGATTTGTTTTGTTGATTCAAGAATCTAATAATTGCCTAACTTTACATATTGGCCAACACCTCTAGCACTGGTTTAAATATTGACTTTATTGGGTAGAGGAGAGGGAGACATTCTTACTTTATTCTCAACTTCAAAGGGAATGTGGCTAATTTTTCTCCATTAAGTATGCTTTTGGTATATTTCTCTTAGAGAGCTTTTATCATGCTAAGAAAGTTTTGTTTCTATTCATACAAAGATGGTTTTTTTCCTGATCATAAAAACATCCTTATATTCTGACATAAATGCTACTTAATCATGATATATGTAGTTTTTAATATCCCTTTGGATCTGTGCTACCTTATTTCTTATTTTTTTTTCCTTTTTATATGTATTCAAAATAAAGAAGGTAATATTATGGAAAAAATATTAAGTTCTAAGTAATATATAATAATACATGCCCATGGTTTTAAAAGTCAAAATATCATGACTTCTGTTGAAAAATAGGACAATCTCTTTTTCTACTTTTCCCTGTACTTGGATTGGAGTACCACTCCTAGGAGGTAATTATTTTCTGTTGTTTTAGCTGTGTGTTTTTTCTCTTTTCCCTCCCTATTTCTACAAAATCTGTTTATGGTGCTCTTCCTTGGTTTTCTGTTTTATACACGATCTGCCTACTCTCTGCTGTTGAAGAACAGGATTGAGCTCTTTCACTCCTCCAACATCACCCCTTCTCCTTCTGTCATCCCATTATAATTTTATCCCATCTTTGGTCAAATGAATATTCAGTATTTGTATTTCTGTGTTAATATAAATATTGTTCACATCTGAGTCAAGTTGTATAATATTTTATTTTCATAGAAAACTTTTTTCCCCTGAAGTTAGGAATTGCCTTTTATGTTTGATTTGTTATGATTATCACTGCTTCTTCCCTTAAACTTTTTAAAAGAACTGTTAAATTTTTTTTTCAATACAGTCAAATTTATCAAGTAACATATCCAGTTTGATTTCTATTTGAAGGCCTTCCCTCTGAAGCCTTTCATTCTGTAGTCTGGCTGCATAGTTTTCTCTCTTTGGGATTTCTCTTCAGTGTCCTTATCCTGGAAATTCTCAGCTTGTGGAACAAAATAAAGTTTATATTTCTTTGTTATTTAAATGAGATAGCTTGGCCCCTTCTCACCTCTGAAGAAACGATCACAGTGCAATGTAATACTGCAAGGATGACTTTTTCCTTCCTAGGTTTTTCCTTTTTATAATTGTGCCCTGAGATTTTAAACTTATCCCATATTTGGCATCCTGATTCTAGCCATCAGATTCTAGAAAGATGAAATTCTGATGAGTTCCTAGATTGACCATATTCTTTTATGCATTTGCTGCCATCATTTCTACATTGATGTTGTTGAAGATGGGATTTCTAAGTTACTTCTGTTAGTCTGATGGTAGTCTTTGAGAGTATAGAAGAGAGGGAAGAGTAGTTTCTGGATTTTGTCTTTGTCACCTTAGGCATGAGCACTTAATCTCTTTTAGTTCTTTGGGCCACACACACATATTCATGCACATCACAAAACTATTCCTCTGTCATTACTGTTAAATTGGCTTGGTCAAAGTGACTTCTAGCCTTATATATAACTTTGTCTGCAAGCAAATCTTTTTCATGACAGTCTAGGTCCTGGTCACGAATCTGTACATTTGCCTTCCCTGACATGAATGTTCTCAGATTCTTTGAGGGAGACTGATCTCATTCTGAGGCCACCAGACCAAGAGAGATGTAATGTTGTGACTGAAAAGAAGCAGCAGTTAGGGCCTTGATGAGATTTGGGTTCCAGTCCATTCTCCATCTTTCCCCTGCTCTCCATTTCATAGGCATTATGGGGGGTGTTTTGCTTTTGTGAAGCAAAAAGAAATTTTTCCCTCTTTTCTCTTGAATACTTCTTACTTGATCACTAAATATTTTTATAACTAAAATAGATCATTTAAGTGATTATTCTCAAAGCAAAAAAATCTCCCAAGATAACCTTGCTGTTTCTTATACTAGATAGTAGCTACCACCTCAAAAGGTAAATATTGATTATGTTTTTGTCTCTTTATAAATACTGTGGGTTCCTCCAAAGTTATTAGTACTTTCCTTTCTTATTTATCTTTATATGTCCAGTGTCTAGGATAGTGTTTGGCCCAATATGTCTTACAAAATGTTCATCAAAGAAATGAAAATATATCATTAGGTTTTACCTCTAGCCTTTCAGATTTGACTGGTTTTATATTTTACCAATATAGGCAAACATTTTTTTTCTTCAAGTTTTTATTTAAATTGTAGCTAATTAACATACAGTATAAAATTAGTTTCAGATATAGAATTTAGTACATACAACAGGGTGTGCTTATCACATCTTAATCCCCATCATCTATTCATACTGTCCCCTGCCCACCTCCCTTCCAGTAACCCTCAGTTTGTTCTCTGTAGTTTAGAGTCTGTTTTCTGGTGTCCCTTTCTCTCTCTCATTCTCTCCCCCACAACATTCATTCATTTTGTTTCTTAAATTCCACATATGAGTGGAATCATACAGTATTTGTCTTTCTCTGACTTACTTTGCTTAGCATAATACTTTCTAGCTCCATCCAGGTCATTGTAGGTGGCAAGATTTCATTCTTTTTTTATGACTGAGCAATATTCCATAGTATATATGTACCACATCTTCTTTATCCATTCATCAGTCAATGGACGCTTGGACTGTTTCCATAATTTGGCTACTGTGGATAATGCTGCTATAAATATTGGGGTGCATGTATCCCTTCAAATCAGTGTTTTTGTATCCTTTGGGTAGATAACTAGTAGTGAAATTGCTGGATTGTAGAGTACTTTTCAACTTTTTGAGGGACCTCCATACTGTTTTCCAGAATGGCTGCACCAGTTTATATTCCCACCAATAGTGTAGGAGGGTTACCGTTTCTCTGCATCCTCACCAACACCTGTTGTTTCCTGTGTTTTTAATTTTAGCCATTCTGACAGGTGTGAGGTGATATCTCACTGTAGTTTTGATTTGTATTTCCCTAATGAGTAGTGATGCTGAGCATCTTTTCATGTGTCAGCTAGCCATCTTTGGTTAGTCATGTTTTCTGTCCAGTTTTTAACTGGACTATTTATTTTTTGCATATTGAGTTTGATAAATTCTTTATAGATTTTGTATACTAAGATATGTCATTTGCAAATATTTTCTTCCATTCTGAAGGTTGCATTTAGTTTTGTTGATTGTTTCCTTTGTTGTGCAAAAGCTTTTATCTTGTTGAAATCTCAGTAGTTCATTTTTGCTTTTGTTTCCCTTGCCTCAGGAGACATCTAGTAAGAAGTTGCTATGGCCAATGTCAAAGAGGTTACTGCCTGTGTTCTCCTCTAGGATTTTGAAAGTTTCCTGTCCCACATGTCTTTAATCCATTCTTTAAAAAGGTACATATATTTGAGAGAGAGATCTCACAATCCTAAGATCATGACCTGAGCTAAAATCAGGAGTTGTATGCCCAACTGACTGAGCCACCCAGGCTCCCCTGTCTTTAATCTATTTTGAATTTATTTTTGCATAGTTTTAAGAAAGTGATCCAGTTTTCATTCTTCTGCATGTTGTCCCAGTTTTCTTAACACCATTTGTTGAAATGACTGTCTTTTTTCCATTGGATATTATTTTCTACTTTGTCAAAGATTAGATGAACATGTAGTTGTGGGTCCATTTCTGGGTTTTCTGTTCAGTTACATTGGCCTATGTATCTGTTTTTGTGCCATTACCATACTGTCTTGATCACTACAACTTTGTAATACAACTTGATGCCTCAGCTTTGCTTTTCTTTTTCAAGATTCCTTTGGCTCTTTAGGGTCTTTTGTGGTTCCATACAAATTTTAGGGTTGTTTGTTCTAACTCTGTGGAAGATGCTGGTGGTATTTTGGTAGGGCTTGCATTAAATGTATAGATTGCTTTGGGAAGTATAGACATTTTAACAATATTTGTTCTTCCAATCCATGAGCATGGAGCTTTCCCATTTCTTTGTGTCATCTTCAGTTACTTTCATAAGTGTTCTTCTCTAGTTTTCAGAGTACAGGTCTTTAACCTCTTTGGTTAGGTTTATTCCTATGTACCTTATGGTTTTTGGTGCAGTTGTAAATGAGTCATTGTGAAACACCACATTACTGAGTAAAAGGATAAGAATCATATGATCCTTTCAATAGATGAAATGCACTTGACAGAATACAACATCTATGCACCATATAAACCCTCAACAAAGTAGGAATGGGGGAACATACCTCAACGTAACAAAGACCATATATGAAAAACCCATGGTTCTACATCCTCAATGAGGAAAAACAGAGCTTTTCCTTTAAGGTCAGGAGCAAGACAAGGATGTCCACTCTCACCAGTGCTATTTAACATAGTACTTAGAAGTCGTAGCCTTGGAAATCAGACAACAGAAAGAAATATAGGCAGACTTTTTGAACATGTATAGCTATTTTATTTTTCTTATTGTACATGCATATGTATAATCGAATTTATGCTAAATCTTTTTTTTTTCTTTTAAGAAAAATTTCATTGACTTTCTTTAAATTCTCACTTGTTTCCTTGCAGAATCCCAAATGCAAACACTTGTTCTTCATGAAACAATAATATGAACTTTGCTACTTGCATATTCTTCTCAGAGACTTTCTAGTGGGTTAGAATTGGTCTTTCTGGTTCTCCAGTTCTTCATCTGTAAAATATACAAGCTGTAATAGTTTAGCTCTAAAGTTCTGTAATGATCATATGAGGATCAATGTATATGAATATAAATTAACACTTAAGAATTCTTTCTTCCTGCCAGTATGAGGGAAAATGTATTGGGTAAATAATTCTTAATAAGAGAGAGAATAAACTCTTATATTATTTTCCTGAAAACAACATATCTCTTAAAAGGAAATTTATACTGTTGCATTAAATAAAATAGAATTGTTATGAAGTTTATTACTAACATTATATGACTGTATTTCTATTAATTATTTCCTCTTAACCATCATATTTCAATAGAATTTTCACTTTTGCATGCTAAATTATTAAGATTACATAGTATATGGAATGGCTTTGAAAGGGTCACATTTTGTTCATCAGTAGAAATTATCAGTTTCTTATTAGCCTTTCTGATCTTTAGGTTAGCATATATCTACAAAGACTCATTTTGTTATTAAAAAATATTTCACAGGGGTACTTGCGTGGCTCAGTGGGTTAAGCCTCTGCCTTCAGCTTAGGTCATGATCTCAGGGTCCTGGGATTGAGCCCTGCATCGGGCTATCTGCTCAGCAGGGAGCCTGCTCCCCCCTCTCCCTCTGCCTTCCTTACTGCCTACTTGTGATCTCTATCAAATTTAAAAAAAAATTGTTAAAAAAATTTCACTACTTATTTTTTATAAAAGTTTAATTGATGACACAGCACTATACTGTACTCATTATTAATCTTTGGTTAATTCTTTTCATTTTCCATGAAATTTTAATGATTTTAGTGTATTTCATTTCTAATTGTAATTTCTCTTGAACATTTTCTATCTAGTTTTTTCTTTCTTTTTTTTTTTTTAAAGATTTTATTTATTTATTTGACAGACAGATCACAAGTAGGCAGAGAGGCAGGCAGAGAGAGAGAGGGGCAACCAGGCTCCCTGCTGAGCAGAGAGCTGGATGTGGGGCTTGATCCCAGGACCCTGAGATTGTGACCTGAGCTGAAGGCAGTGGCTTAACCCACTGAGCCACCCAGGTGCCCCTAGTTTTTTATTTCTTAAAACTACACTTAGTCAACTCTGTCTTAATTTTTACCACAGATGCATACCTTTCACAGTGTTTGTAGTGTACTCTTTAGTGGGACTTCACTATTAATAGATAGATTGGCATCTGATTGTAAGAAGGTTGTGGTACTTAGTCACATGTCTACCCATTCTGTTTAATTCTTTGGTGGGTTTTTTGTTTGTGTGTTTGTTTTTTGGTATTTCTATTGTGTTTGTGTATTCTGAATGTAAAATATATTAACTCTGCCCTCCAGAATGGGCTCCATTTAGCATGAATCCATTCAGGAGAGCATTTTCCTTGCTTACATGCAAAATTTCATTATAGGCAACTTTGTAGTATTGGTTTTTTTTTTATTTTATAATTTTAATTTTGCAATTGCAATCTGATTTTTCTATTCTTATTTACTGTGTTCTGAGTTTGGGCTACCACCATAGCAAGGGTCCTCTGTATTCCATTTTCAAATTTTTGATTTACCAAATCCACAAGTGAGGCTATGCTTGGTTTCTACACAGAGATTTGTGGCTTTTCTACCTCTTTTAAAAAATGAAAATGTAAATTTCTGTTAGGTAGGTGAACTTGAGTGACATCATCAATCGTTGTATTCATGATATTCTGCTAAAGAAAGCAGAGTTTAATATCTATTTTCTAATAATTCATAACTTTTATGATTTCTCTTTATTGCTTTCAAAGAAGGAATACTTAAGTTTTTTCTTTCACCTATTTCTTTGGGATTGAAACCACTGTGCTCACCTATTTTCATCAAGTTCCTTTTCTTCAACAAATAAAATGGCCTTTTTCTGATTGCTGTTGCATATCCAAAGGAAAGACGTTAATTTTCCTTTTCAGCAGCTCTTAAGTTTTCAGTATAAAGAGGTAAGAACAGAGTTGATTACAGACAGGTGTAGCTTCTAGTGGTGGGAGATGTGGTTTTAGATGGTCCAGAGACAGAGCATTAAATGACATTGCATCACACAATAAGAAATTTAGTTCAATTCCAGTTTTTATTTATTCTCTCAGTTTATAAAGAGAAAATCTGTTTATTTCAACCAACTAAGTGTGGGCCTGGTTTTACACTATTTAAAGGCAGTATATTTACTCTAACTTAGTATCCCTGATTCATTTTCATCATATCTAATTTTAGGACTACTTATTAGGGCAAGCAATACCATTTTCTATTCATGGTATTAATGCTATACTATTTGGATGGATTTTCCTGATTATCTTTGGGGGCCATTTTGCAATCTGCCACAGGTACCTAGCTTGGTGTGGTATTTCCGACTCATAACTGTAGAGCCTAATACCCAGTGTAATTTCTGATTCTGTCCTTGCGTGATTTGTGAATTACCTTCCTTTGTTAGGCTTTCTTTGAAAGCAAGTTCTGAATGAGAATTTAGGAACCTTAATCAGACCAAGAACCAATTTTTGATGTCACGTTTGCCAACATTTCTAAATTTTTCTTCTGGGGAAATCTAAAGCCTTTCATGAACTCAGCTTTAATAATTAAGTGCAGGCAGGGTAAGCGATGGACACTTACGGCAAATTTATGTACTATAGTATAGTAACCTGATATACCTTACAGTATTTTTTATCATGTTAAAATATGTGTAAATTTTTCACCCTTTATTTTTAAATTGGGATTTATCCAAATGTTAGAATCTGTAGTTCTTTTCTCTGGAATTCTTTAGCCTCTTCAAAGACAAGGCTCCCGGCTCTTCCTTATTTTCATTTGCTTGGCTATTAGCATTCTTGGATTAGAAAAGATAATGGGGTGAGGGTCCACTATTCAGTAAGTAAGCTTTACTGAACTTTACAATTGTTTCACTCTTCTATTACACTGGAATCTTCTGGACTAGAGCTTTGGTCCTTTGGTTTTCCCACAGTGTAAGGGTATCTCCCGCCTTTTGCCTGGGGTGGAGGAGGGAACCTAGAGGTTTAAATGTTCTTTATAAAGATTTTCAACCATTCTCCTTGTTTTCAGTACCATGCCTCAGCTTTCCCCCACCTTGGCAACCTTCTTGATTATCTGTTCCCTGCATTATCTGATCTGATCCGTTCTGGAGAACTGTGGCTGCAGCATCAATTGTTATCATTGATATCCTCCTCTGCAAGCACGGGGTATTCAGTGCTCTGTGCTCTACTAACGTCTCCATCTCCTTTCTGTCTTTCAGAAATATATTGACATGTTGTTTTCGGCTGTTGTCTTCTCTCCTGTTTCCTTTTCTGTTGATACCTCTTTTCTGTAACTCCTGCTTTAGTGAGCTTTCATATCAAAGTGGATATAAATGCACCTGTTTAATTCACCGTGTTTATCAGAAAATCTCCCAAACTTCTCACAATGTGGTATCGCATCCCTTGGCTCCCTTGACGCGAAAATTCAAATAAGTGAAGAAAGGAACTGATTGAGTGACCGTTCTAGCAATCTGAGTGACTGTTCTAGCAATCTGAGTGAGTCTGTGTAAAGTAGAGAGGCAGTCTTGGTTGGGGTAGACAAAGTTTGGTTTTTAACCTCTAATCCATTCTCTGATACCACAGAAATAAATAAAGGTAAATAAATGGTGAAGGATGAAGAGGATTCCTGGTGTATCTACTTGTGAGAAAACTCTTAGGCCTGCATTTGTTTGGTGCTAATTACTTACAACTTAGCAAGAAGTTAATTCTCTCCATTACATTAATTATAGTGGGTGAATTGGTGTTGAATAAAAGGTAGCACATATTACTCCTGCTAAAAAAGAAGAAAAAAGAGAAAATACTTGAAGAATAGTGATAAAGATACTATATAAAGGTGGTGATTCTAATGAGGGCAAAACCAAACACTGGCTTAGAAGAAAGTTTGCTTACCATCTTATTTAATGTCCTATGTTTCATTATCTATAAGAAAAAGGAAAAGCAAAGTTAATTAATAGTATGTTCAGGAAAATAAAATTTAGAGCTTTTTTTTTTGTGATTATAAAGGAATGCAACAGTATCTGAATTACTAAAGCACAGAGCAATCATTAATTATCATGAAAGCCTCAATTTAAACAAAGTAAATTGCATTTACAGAATTATAGAAAATCAGAGCTGAAAAGATACTTTCCATATTAGCCCAGTGGTTTCAAAACACTAATTTCCAGAGTTCTGGGTTTCAGTGAACTACCTCAGGATCATCTGGGAGGGATAGGTTATGAGGTAAGCATTATGTTTACATCATGACAGCTCTGATTTCTTTCTTTTTCATATTATTGTAGTTTTAGATAAGATTGTATTTTTAAAAGGCCTTTATCTAAGTAAATATTGTTTGAATCAGTTGCTCTTTTTGAAAAGTCACCAATGATCTTTCTTCACTGCAAAATCAAGATCATTTTCAGACTATTTTTTTACTCTCATTTATTATAGTCTGTACTTCTGTCCACTGTTTTTTAAAATACTCTCTTTCCTGGTGTCTGACACCACATGCTCCTAATTTCTTCTAGTCTTAAACCATTTCTTCTCCATCTCATTCAAGCTCTTTGTCTTCTACTGCCCATGAAGTTTGGACTTTCTCAAGGCTTAAAATTCTGGACCTCCATTCTTTCTCATGCTCTACTCTCTCCTTAGAAATCTCATCCACATCCATGACTTTAGTTATGTCTTATAAGTCAGACTTTTGATTTCTGTTTAAGCTCCATATTTGTTTATCTAATCGCCTACCTTGATATACTGCTTTTTAAAATTTCTCAGAAACACTAAAGACTCAATACATTTTAAAGCCAAACTCCATTTCTACCCTCCAAACAAACAAGCAAACATACAAACTGTAAAAATCTTTTCTTTCCCAGCATTTCCTACTTCGCTTATTTAAATGAGAAATCCAGATGTCATTTTTGATCCATGTCCAAGTCTTGCTCTTTCTTCCTGCTTTATCACTGAAATACCTCTTGAGTTACTCCCTTTTCTCTCAGTGACCTCTGCCACAGCTCTAAAGTGATTTAACCATTCATTTCCTTTTGGGTGATCTGCTGCAGTGGCATCCTCAGTGGTCCTGCAACGTTCACTTTGTCTCCCTTCAATCTTTTCTTCATACTGCTTCCAAAGTACTCTTCTTCCTTTACCTCTAGAAATTTCCCCTTACTTTCAAGTTGAAGACCAAAATTAGATTTGAAGGCAGTTTACTCTCTTCTTTATTCATGCTGCCTTTTGGTTTCCCCACATGCTCTGCTGTTGATGCAAAAATAACTAATTTTTATTTAAAGGTGACATATTACTTTGTTCACAGTGTTTTTCAAATTTTCAAATGAAAGCTCTATTTGACAAAATATTTAAATATTTTGGGAAAAATGGGTATTTTCTTCAAAGAAAAAATTAGCTGTTTATTTTAATGTAAGCCTATGTAAATTTAATGTTTAAGGTCCAAACTTGTATCATCTGGTTGTAAGTCTATACCATAAGCCAGTTAGACTTTATTAGACTCTTACATACAAGATTTTGGTTTAATGGTTTTCCTGACAGTTTGAATAGCTAATTTTTTGTGTTTTGTCATCTAAAAGTGAATATTTTAAAATGACCATTGGCATTTGTATATAGGTAGTAGATCTTTTACTTGACAGCTATTAGATCTTTTAATTTACAAAGTGGATAATACTTGTTTACTAGCTTTTATAAGAGGATTTTAATGATGTATATAGCATAGTAAAATTTTATTTGTGGTAATAACTGATCAATGTCTAATCTTTTAAAAAATCATATTTGATTTTACTTTTGTCTTCTGGAGACCCATATTTCTAAGTAAGAATTTTTGTGCCATTAATAATCCATACTGAAATAAAATAGAATTATATATAATGAATTACAACGTAGAAGTAATAATAAAAATCTTGAAATTATATTCTTTGTTTTATTTTTTAAAAAGGCTTTTCTTGCTTTGTCTACCAGCTATCCTGTGAATATCAAACATTTAATTGTTTCTATATTGAGTTGAGAGTATTTACACTTAAACAGTTATGATGTCATTGTTTTTGTGTCTTTATCACTATCTTGATTTTCTGTAGGGTGGGTCTGCTTGATTTGATATCCCTGGCATTAATCAGTTTGCATATAAATTGAGTCAGCTTTGATTTTAATATTGCTTTCTTATGAAATATTAATGTTTTTATTAAATCTTTACTACTGCCAGATATATTGAATGTTATGGATAGATTGTAAAATGAAAATTGGAATTAGTCTAATGCCTTGTCTTGCAGTACATGATGAATTAGAGTGGTTTTCCTCTGAAGCTGGGATGTTGTTACCATGGTGAGAGCTTCTGTTGCCATGACATTTGCTTGCATATTTTGATAGGTCTTCATTTGAAGAAGGGCTCTGTTTCCTGGCAGACTGGAAAAGTGTCATTCTATCTTTTCCCCAAATGTGTTATTTCTTACTGAAAAATATAATAATTTCCAAAGAATTGTAATAGTGAAGTGCCAAGAAAGAAAATACACCTTATTTTAAATTTTTTTCCTTGTTCAACTTTTGGAACATAGCTAAATAGTCTTAGCTTGCTTTGTATGAGGAGGAAGAACATCATTTTTCTAGTTTTCTTAATAAATAAAATACTGTATTTCCATTGGATTGTATTGACAAAATAAGCAGCTAAAGATGGATAATTCGTAATCAGTCTCAGTTGGATATAGATAGATGTTATTGTACAACCAAAGACATGGCTAATGATGATATATTGGTAGCAGAGCAAGGAGAAATAAATATAAATAAGGATTTCCTAAAAAATGAATGAATCAGTGAATTCCAGTAGGGTAAATATATAAAGTGTAAAATCAGTTTTCATATAAATGATAAATATTAAACACAATGAATTAAGGATAGTTCTTTCTTACTGATAACGTATGTTTAGTGTTGAAACATTAATGGTAATTTTTTTAAAAAATTGTATTTGACAGTGGTATGTTTTTAATTTTTGACCAGATAATACTGAAATTCCAATATGTAGTAAAAACACACAGAAGAAGCTCTTGCTTTCACATATCATCTCTCCCTCAGTTACTGACTATTGCTAGTTTTTAACTTTTTGTAGTTTCTTTATACATTTATAAACAATTACAAATATGTTAATACATTCTTATTCCCACCCTACTTTTCAAGAAAGGTAGCATATTATTTTGCACTTTGCTTTTCAGAATTTGTCCATCCATGTTTTTAAATGTGTATTTTGTTAGTACTCTAATTAGCATTGGGGACATGTTGGGATCAGCACAAAGATAGAGGTTATTTTAGACATCTCCCATCCCTCATGCTTGAGGCAATTCAGAGTTTTAGAAGGAAATATTTTAAAGTACACATTCTGGGGGCACCTGGGTGGCTCAGTGGGTTAAAGCCGCTGCCTTCGGCTCAGGTCATGACTCCCAGAGTTCTGGGATCGAGCCTCATGTTGGGCTCTTTGCTCGGCAGGGAGCCTGCTTCCTTCTGTCTCTCTGCCTACTTGTGATCTCTGTCTGTCAAATAAATAAATAAAATCTAAAAAAAAAAAAAAGTATACATTCTGTCAATTAAGAATGAAAAAAAATTGATTTTCATTTTGTTGTTGAAGTTCAGTGATGACTTCAGTGACCAATTCATTTTGTAAAAGCTATAAATTGAAATATTCTATAATGAGTACATATTTATACAAGCTACTTTTTTCTGCTTCAAATTGTTTTCTTCTTTCCTCTATTACTCGCATTCATCCTTTGAATGTTAAATTAGGTGTTGCTTGGGGAAGCCAGGTCTGGCTAGGTGAGTGTGACTCTGCCCTGCTACTCTTGTTGGCTCCAAAGCATTTAACACCATATTGTGATTTTTTAGTTATTTTAAGAATTCGTATTTCCCTAACTAGACTATAAATACCATGAAAGCAGAGACCATATTTGTCTCATTCACAGTGATATATTTTTTTAAAGATTTTATTTATTTATTTGACAGAGATCACAAGTAGGCAGAGAGGCAGGCAGAGAGAGAGGAGAGGGAAGCAGGCTCCCTGCTGAGCAGAGAGTCCGTTGTGGGACTCCATCCCAGGACCCTGGGATCATGACCTGAGATGAAAGTAGAGGCTTTAACCCACTGAGCCACCCAGGTGCCCCACAGTGATATTTTTAGTACCTATAAAGTTGTAGGTTCTCAGAGGATGATTATTGGGTGCTGTGTTTTGTATGTATACATTCTAAATGTCTCGGTTCCTGAGATTCACTGGACTTTCTCTTATTTCTGTTTGTATTCATTCTTCTTCCCTATAACTCTCTTGTTTAAATTTTATTTTCTTTGAGAAGCTTCTCTTGATCTTTTTGATTATATGCTGTATTCTGTATTACATGCCATCATAGTTCTGAACTACACATTTGGTGTAGTTCACAATCTATTGTAATTGCTTATTTGTGTGAAATCCTCCCATTACCTTCATCCCTCTGGCCTCTAGTGTAGAGGTTGACACAGACCTACTAGTTGATATGTAGATATTTGTTGGAGAAAAAAAGAATGAATGCATACTCTAGACAGTGGTTCTCAATTGGGGCCCTTTTATTTGCCAGATGACATTCGACAATGTCTGGAAACATTTTTGATTATCACAGCTGAGAGGGGGTAAATGTTGGTGCTGGTGTCAGTGAGCACTGGCCAGAGATGCTGCTAACTCTTCTACAATGCGCAGGACAGACCTCCCCCGGTCCCATTCTGTGCCCCAAGCAAACACTTATCTGGATTACAGATGAAGATTTGGAAGTAGTTTTTATCTTAGGTGTATTTGGAGCTCTAGAGGAGTGGGTCATATGCAGTGAGTTAACAGTGAAAAAAGGCAGAGAATAGATAAATTGAAGAATGTATATTCAAAATTGATTCCAATGTTGAAATTTACCCCAAATGACACAATTTTTTAAAGCTCTGGTAAATATTTAATGTTAATGTTTCTCTGATGGTTTTTAATGAAGCAGAATAAGCCTGTAGTAGAACTCTTGGAGTTATTTTAAAGCCAGATTTATTAAATAATTGATTTACAAAGAAATTGAGTTGTTCTCTTAAACAGAAATATTGACAAGAGGGCAAAATTACTTCCATTGCCTTCTTTAACTAAATTATCTGCCTTCCAACTGAGAGCACTATCTATCATATCAATTCTTCATACCAATGTTAGGAGCACAGAATATTGTTCTAGTGGTATATATAGTACAAAATAGTAAGAAGGAGGTTAATGTGGTTGATGTATAGAGTAACTAGGCTGCAGGTGTTATTTGTATCTAGAGTTTGATCAACTGTCAGTAGACTGCTTTAATTTAAACTTGTGTCTACCAGAGGAGAAACTCTGTGAGAGTCTACTAGCTCGAAAAGTTAATGGATTTTTAAAAATCATATGACAGTAATCTTAGATATTAAGTGGGAATTAATCTGGAGTTGTGGAATGTATTAGCTCATTCCTTCATCTAATAAGTTGGGTGCTTACTATATGTCATATACACTGCTGAGTTTTGGAAATAATAAAAATGAATGAAGGCGGTGTGTCTGCCCACAAAGCACTTACATTCTGTGGAGAAACTTGACATAGCAGCACGTTACATTACAGTGTATAAGGTGAAAGAGTGCAGACTGATGGAGTAGGGGAGATTCTCTGGTGGGCCCAGAGAGTAGGGTCAGGGTGCATTGGGAGATTAGGCCTATGTTAAAGTTAGGTCTAGATAGTTGGCTTAGTAGGCTTTCACCATTAGTAGAGATGAACTAAGTGGTTTGGCTTCTGAAGAAGTTTAGGTGCTGAGCTCTTTTCCTACTATCCAGGCCACTTGCCAGTTGCTTTCTCCTCCCACTCATCCCTCCCCACAAAACTAGAGTAATTAGAAAACCACTGACTTAAAATTCGTTTCCTTTGGACCAGTTTTATAATCTTATCTCATCTCTTGACATCGTTTAATCCAAACTTTTCAACCTTTAATCATTTCTTTTGGACAAATGATACATTTTATTATGTTAATGGCATGAAGATTTTTGTACTACTGTGATTTGGGAATTTTTTTTGGACAAGTTGTAACCATTCTGGTTATCAATTTGTTTATCTGTAAAAAGGGGAGTTTATTACATGTTGTTGGCCCCTCATTTTTCTAGTATTCTTATTCAGGTCTATTAACTGGTCTTGATACTGAGTATTTTTATTTAACCTTTTTTAAAAAAAGATTTTATTTATTTATTAGAGAGAGAGATGAGAGAGAGCACACAAACAGGGGGAGCAGCAGAGGGAGTGGGAGAAGTAGGTTCTCTGTTGAGCAGGGAGCCTAATGTGGGGCTTGATCCCAGGAGCCTGGGATCATGACCTGAGCCGAAGGCAGATTATTAACCAACTGAGCCACCCAGGCACCCCTAACCTGTCATTATCCTAGTTTCCTTATTGATTAAATTTTAAAATCACTGTAATTCTCTGGAACTGCCTAGATACAGAAACTAAATCTAAAGTTTCAGAAGTCTTTGTATAATTTGTATAATAGTTTTTTCAGAAGTTGTTTCATTAGAAATGTACGCCATTGGTTATTTTATATTAAAACAACAGCAAGAAGAAATTAATTAGACTTGTGAATAAGATGGTAGAAATAGTAATCTGAATGTTTTTGAGTAACCTGAGTAAACCAAGAAACTAAATCAGTTCTCTTATAATTTTACTCTCAAATTACAACTTCAATTTCCAGAAGTAGCAGTAAAACTTTGTAAGTAAGTGAGAAATGTCAGCAAGCTTTTGGGAACTGGGAAGTCTCCATTTTCTTCCTATGAGTCTTTCTATGATACCTCTCCTTACTGTCTCTACCGAGTTTTTGTCACCTTTCAGAAATGGAATACCAAATGATTGCCTTGACATAGTTTTATTGGGAGAATGGTTCTTCCCCCCATTTTACATCAACAAGAACAGCATAGAGTAGTGAGCCAATTTAGTCTCAGAAAACTTGAACTAACTTCCCCTCGATTCAGATTATGTTCCTGGTCCCATTACTTAGAATCTTGTAACCTGATTGTTTTTAAAAAATTCATTTTATGCATTTTTCTTATTCAGGAAAACTTCCTTTCCCCCATCCCTCTGATTTTGATGTCTTTGTTGTACTTCCCTAGCAACTCTTCTTTAGGTTTTTTTTTTTTTTTTTTTAACACCTTTATTATCTCTTGCAGATTAGATTAAAAGCCTCATTGTGGTTGAGTTCACTGTTGTTACTTTGTGTCTTCTCCAGCTAGTGTGGTACTAGGTACATACTAGGTACTTAGTATTGAATGAATGACTTATCTTTCATACAGGGTATTTATATTTGTCGATTTTGCACCACAGATATTTGCTATTTGCTTTTCCGTGAAATGTGCACTAAGTCTGGAGTTGTTTTACTCTTCTGTCCTGTAGCATTATACCTAATTATACCAATTAGGATTTCTCTGTTTTCCTTAAAACTAAATGCTAGGCCAATAAAAAAAAAACTAATTTTATGGTAAGACCAGGGATCTTTCTTAGCTTCAAGGTGTGATCCTGAAAGACCCCCCCCCCCCATCCTTGTAAAGAAGGCATTCTGTCTCAGGTTTCAGTATAGGGCCTAGATGGAATATGATAACATAATTGCTGACATTTTACTAGTGGGAATGGTAGAGGAGCATAGGGTTACAAAGTATGAGATAGCTCTGCTTTAGATATCATGTTTAAGCAAAATACTATTAATTGCATTTTTACAAGGGAAATAGATAAAGCTCCACTTTGAACTTGCTTAAAATCATGAAGTTAGTAGAGGCAAAAAGAACTAAATATCTTGCCGCTTTTGCTATTGTTACTATAGCTTCCTTTACATCAGAGTTTCTCAGCTTTGGTACCATCAACATTTGGGGCTGGATAATTCTTTTCTGTGAGCAGCTGCGGGGGGGGGGGGGGGGTGTTTAAGTTTAGCAACACCTTTGGTCTCTACCCACTAGATGGCAGCATTACTCCCTCCCCCTCCCTAGTTGACAACCAAAAATGTCAGCATGGCCAAATACTGGGGGTCGGGGTGGGGGCTGGGGAGTGGGTAAAATCACCCCTATTGAGAACCACTGCTTTATCCATCAAATATATCACTTATGCCTCCATTTTATTTCCTCTCTAAGTTGTAGAGACTTCCTTATGGCATATGGCCATCTTTTATCTCTAAGCCAAATTCTGTTCCCATTTGGTAAATACTTTCTCAAATACCTTACTCTGTTGTCTGAATTTGCATTAATTACATTTTTTCCTTAAGAGGATCATGGATAACTCAGGTTATATTGGTAATTGCTTTCAGACATAACCTATCCTCTGTTTTTTACTTAGAGCAGTTTACCTGGTAAAGCCAGATTTATTTCTGTAGCACTAAGTATTATATGTATTAGTTAAATATAGCTTTGATAATTATTTTTATCTAGATACATGCTAGTGAATTTAATGAAATTAAAATGTATTTCTCCCTAATTAACCCTGAAAATTGTAGCTTGAAAGGATGTTTTTGTTTCCATGTTTATAGTTCAGCAAGATTCTGTATTTTAAGTTTTGATAACTCATAAATATTTGATTTTATAAATTTTTCAAATAATTTTATTTTTGGAAAGTGGGAGAGAGAGAGAGTGAGAGGACGAGTAAGGGGGAAGGGCAGAGGGAGAAGTAGACTCCCTGCTGAGCAAGGAGCCCAATGGGGGACTTGATCCCAGGACCCTGAGATTATGACCTGAGTTGAAGGCAGAGGCTTAACTGAGTCACCCAGGCACCCATAAATATCTAATTTTAAAAGCTAAGTCCCTTAAGTCTGTATTATATAATATCTTTGCCTTTATTATTTTGGGGATCATGAAAAAAGGATTTTTTTTGGTAGTGATTGATATGTGTAGTCTTCCATAAATATTGCTTATTTAAATCATTTTATAATCTAAATTATTCTATTTAAGAAATACATTCAAATGTACTAGAGATTAATACTCCATAATACATTTAAATTTTTTTCACTTCATTATTTTTATTTATCAAGTATTTATTGAGGATTTTACTAGGTGTTTTGTAGGCACATAATGAGACATGTTTTTTGCAGGAGTAGAATTTACATTCTAATAAGTATTTTAATACATTTTACTCATAAAATCTATGTCAGTACAGAATTTACATTCAGTAATTGAGAACTATGGTATTTTAAAGTATAATTTTCTAAAATCTATTATGAATTTCATTAATTTTCATAAAAGTGCTTTGAAATTCCCAATAATAACAAGTCTAGTATTTCAAATTAATAAATGGTTTGGTGTGCAATGAGATGAGGAATGACTTAAATTTCTGAATTATTGCTGTGAAAAAACAGAATTAGTACATGCTGTTTTCTCATTAGATTGAAGATGGAGTCTTAATTTCCAGAGAGAAGAATTGAAGGATAATTAATGTTTATGGTACAAATAATATCATAGATTTAAAATTCTTTTCAGAATTTGTCATTAGCTACCTGTTATGAAATATTTTCAAACTGTACACCATTAAACTTTCTTATATTTAATAACTTAGATTGGTATTGGTTTTTAAGTGGTCTCATACTCATAGTTGTAAATAAACAGGGAGTGGAAGCAAATTGATGGTTTGTCTCTAAGGATGACATTCCCTTGGCAGAGGTTGTAAATGGTGTTAAGGTGGGGTGCTGACTTTACTTTCTTTCCTTACTTTTTTTTTTATCCCTCAGTAGCAATACCCAACCACTCTCGCCAAAAGGTCTATGATATTTCTGTCAGGTGTGCTTTATTAGAAAAAAGATTAAATTTTATCAGATTGTTTTCATTAGTGGGTTGACAACTGGAAAATTTTACAGTTTTAGCATTTAAAAAACTTTATATTCATTAAGTTTAAAGGGATTTATGTGTTATTATCCCGAAGGAAATATGTTACCTAAATGAATCTTTCAGGGCAAGGAAATGGATGAAATTTCCACTGAAATATTATATATTTGATTTTATATTCATTCATGTTTAAACATAAGACTTGGAGGAAATAGCATGTATTCTTAAATTTGCTACAGATATAATATCTTTCCTTTCAAGGCCAGTGGTTTGTCTTTGTAGTAAAACAAGTAATACTAAATTTGTCATTATGTGGATTTCTGTTTGAAGTAAGTAATCCTATGACTAGGGTTTTTGCAGTTTTGCTCAGATTTATAAAAATGTATTAGAATGCAATATGACTTTTATATTTAAGAAAAATACTAGTAGTAGAGAATTCTTAGTAATTTTTCCTTCCTGATGAGTATCTTTCTCATAATATGGCACCATTCTTAATGCCCTTGCTGAATATCTATACTTGCCTCTTCTTCAGTAGATCCTGTATTTTTCTACTCCTATGTTTTACCATGTTTACTTAATGCTGAGGTCTACATAAGTGAATATTATCCATCTGTCAATGCTTAGAGTGATCATTCCTCTATAATCAGTTACTAATTCACTCAAGTGAAGTATTTCCTCTTTTTACTATGTTCTCGGAATACATTTAAAACATTTTTTTCCCCTATAGTCTCTTTAATTGCATAGATAGCAATAACTTATATTTCCCCCATCCCCTAGCTCCTCATACCTCTTATCACTATGAACTTGCCTATTCTGGATATTTCATGTAGGTGTAGTCATACAGTTTTTGTCTTTCTGTGTCTGGCTTATTTCACTTAGCATAGTGTTTTTGAGATTCATTCCTTTTGTAACATGTATTAGAACTTCATTTCTTTTTATGGCTGAATATTCCATTGTATGTACATAGCATATTTTGTTTATCCATTCATATGGTGATGGAACTTAGATTTCCACCTTTTGACTATGGTGAATAATTCTGCACCAAACATTTGCATATGTAAGTATCTGTTTAAGTCCCTGTTTTTCAATTTTTTTTTTTTTCAATTTTCAATAAGTTAGGGTTGCTGAATCATAGGATAATTCCGTGTTTAACTTTTTGAGGAACTATCAAACTGTTATCTGTAGTGGCTGCATCATTTTTTATTTTGTATAGTAATATATGTGGCTTCTAATTTCTCTGTGTTCTAACACTTGCCCCCTCTTTTAAGACAAATGAAAGCCACCCTAGTAGGTATGAAGTGGTATCCCATTGTGATTTTGATTTACATTATTTTCATGGCTTAGCTTTATGTGCTTAGTGGACTTTTTATATCTTCTATGTGGAAATGTCTATTTGATTCAAATGTGGGGCTTATACTCAGGATCCTGAGAGCAAGACCTGAGCTGAGATAAAGAGTTGGATGCTCAACTGACTGAGCACCCCAGGCACCCCTGACAATTTTTCTTTTTTTTTAAGATTTTATTTATTTATCTGTCAGAGAGAGAGCGAGCGAGAGCGAACACAGGCAGAGTCAGAGGGAGAAGCAGGCTCCCTGTGGAGCAAGGAGCCCGATGTGGGACTCGATCCCATGACGCTGGGATGATGACCTGAGCTGAAGGCAGCTGCTTAACCAACTGAGCCACCCAGGCGTCCCCACCCCTGACAATTTTTAAATTGTATTGTTTATCTTTTGTTACTGAGTTGTAGGAGTTCTTTATATATTTTGGGTATTAAATCCTTATTAGATACATGATTTGCATTTTCTCTCCCATTCTGTAGATCGTCTTTTCATTTTCTTGATAATGTCTTACGATGTACAAGTTATTTATTATTTTTTTAATCTTTATTTTTTTCATTTTTTTCCATTTTATTTATTTTATTTTATTTCTTTTCAGTGTTCCAGAATTCATTGTCTATGTACCACACCCAGTGCTCCGTGCAGTACATGCCCTCCCTAATACCTACCACCCTGCTCACCCAACCCCCCCACCTTCCTCCCCTCCAAAACTCTCAAGTTTGTTTCTCAGAGTCCATAGTCTCTCATGGTTTGTCTCCCCCTCCGATTTCCCCCTTCTCACTTCTCTCCATCTCCCAATGTCCTCTGTGTTATTTGTATGCTCTGCAAGTAAGTGAAACCATATAACTTGACTCTCTCTGCTTGACTTACTTCACTCAGCATAATCTCTTCCAGTCCCATCCATGTTGATACAAAAGTTGAGTATTTATCCTTTCTGATGGAGGCATAATACTCCATTGTATATATGGACCATATCTTCTTCTTTTTTTAAAATAATTAAAAAATTTTTAAAATAAACATATAATGTATTATTAGCCCTAAGTGTACAAGTCTGTGAATTGCCAGGTTTACACATTTCATAGCACTCACCATAGCACATACCCTCCGGAATGTCCATAACTTCACCACCCACTCCCTAACCCCTTCCCCCCGGCAACCCTCAGTTTGTTTTGTGAGATTAAGAGTCTTTTATGGTTTTGGACCGTATCTTCTTTATCTATTCATCTGTTGAAGGGCATCTTGGTTCTTTCCACAGTTTGGCGACTGTAGCCATTGCAGCTATGAACATTGGGGTACATATGGTCCTTCTTTTCACTACATCTGTATCTTTGGTGTAAATACCCAGTAGTGCAATTGCAGGGTCATAGGGTAGCTCTATTTTTAATTTTTTGAGAAATCTCCACGCTCTTTTCCAAAGTGGCTATACCAACTTGCATTCCCACCAACAGTGTAAGAGGGTTCCCCTTTCTCTGCATCCTCTCCAACACTTCTTATTTACTGACTTGTTAATTTTGGCCATTCTAACTGGTGTAAGGTGGTATCTCACTGTGGTTTTGATTTGAATCTCCCTGATGGCTAGTGATGATGAACATTTTTTTTTTTTTATGTGTCAGCCATTTGTGTGTCTTCTTTGGAGCAGTGTATGTTCATGTCTTCTGCCCATTTTTTGACATGATTATCTGTTTTGTGTGTGTTGAGTTTGAGGAATTCTTTATAGATCTTGGATATCAGACCTTTGTCTGTAGTGTCATTTGCAAATATCTTCTTCCATTCCATGGGTTGCCTCTTTGTTTTGTTGACTGTTTCCTTTGCTGCACAATAGTTTTTTAATTTGATGAAGTTCAGTTTACCTTTATTTTTTTCTTTTATTTCTTGTGCTTTTTGTCTCATATCCGAGAATCCAGATATAAAAACATTATAAAAACGTACCCAGGGGCGCCTGGGTTGCCCAGTGGGTTAAAGCTTCTGCCTTCAGCTCAGGTCATGATCCCGGGGTCCTGGGATCGAGCCCTGCATCAGGCTCTCTGCTCAGCCAGGGAGCCTGCTTCCTCCTCTCTCTCTGCCTGCCTCTCTGCCTACTTGTGATCTTTGTCTGTCAAAAAAAAAAAAAAAAATCTTTAAAAAAAAAAAAAGTACCCATGTTTTCTTCTTAAGAGTTGTATGGTTTTGGTGGTTATATTTAGGTCATTGGTCCATTTAAAAATATATATTTATTTATTTTAGAGAGAGAAAATGTATTTATTATAATTAATTATAAAATTATTTTATTATAATTATAAAATTATTTATTTTATAAATAATTTATTTTAGAGAAAGCAGGGGGAGGGGCAGATGGAAAGGGAGAGAATCTTCAAGCAGACTCCCCACTGGGCATGGAGCTTAATGGAGGACTTGATCCCACAACTCCAAGATCGTGATCCAGAACAAAATCAAGAGTCAGATGCTCAATTGACTGAGCCACCCAAGCCCCCAACATTGGTCTATTTTTAATAGTTTTTTATAGTGGGAGATAGCAGTCCAACTTCATTATATTTTGCATGTGGAAATCTAGCTATCCCAGATCATTTGTTAAAGAGAATATTCTCTCCCCATTGAATGGACTTTGTATCCTTGTAAAAAAAAAAAAAAAGAAATCCATTGGCTATTGACATATAAATTTATTTCTGTACTCTCAGTTCTTTTCCATTGGTTTGTGTCTACCTTTATGCCATTATCTCTGTTTTCATTGACAATAGCCTTGTACTAAGGTTTGAAATTAGGCTGTCTGAATCCTCCAACTCTGTCATTCTCTTTTCAATATTGTTTTGGTTTTCTTGGGTCTCTTGTAATTCTATATGAATATGGGGATCAGCTTTTTTATTTCTATGCAAAAGGCTGTTGGAATTTTGATAGGGATTATGTTGAATCTGCAGATTGCTTTGGATAGTATTGACATCCTAGCAATATTCACTCTTCCTAAATTAATACCTAAATTGCGACCATTTCCAGTGTGTGATGTGTGTGGGGGTTCCCCACATCAACAAGTAATTGTATGACACCAGCTGGGTGTCCTATAATTCAACTCAATTCTGACACTTGGAGGTAGTATCAGATTCCACAGGTTGAAGACTCAGTCCTCCAAGATTTCTGCCTTACCCCTTCCCTTTGGATGCCAGTGGCAAGCCCAGTTGTTACCTGTACTTCTGACCAACTGACTATAAATCTGAGGTTTCCATGACCCTCTCCTCAGGTCTGATTAATTTGCTAGATGGAATCCGTCCATAGACATAGGAATGGGGAAGGGGCACAGAGTTTTCATGCCCTTTCTAGCCTTGCCACCCTCCCCGAATCTTCACATGGTTACCAACCTAGAAGCTCTCTGAACCCTCTTCTTTTGTTGTTGTTGTTGTTGTGTGTGTGTGTGTCCCCATGGAGTCTTCATTACATAGCATGATTGATTAGATCAGTGGCCATTGGTGATTGATCTAATGTCCAGCCCTTCTCTCTTCCCTAGAAGTAAGAGGGGGAGGGACTGAGAATTCCTACCCTCTAATCACATGGTTGGCTGCTCTGGCCACCAGTCCTCAACATTAATTAAGTGCTTTCCAAAATCCACCTCACTTGACAGAACAAAAGACCTTTATTGTACTCATCACTTAGGGAATTCCAAGGGTTTTAGGAGCTCTATACCAGAAGCAGGATGAAGACCAAATATGTATTTCTTACTATAAATCACAGTATCACACTATGTGTGAACACTGGATGTTTTCCAACGTTTAGGTCTTTAACTTTTTCAGTAAGGTTTGGCAGTTTTCAGTATATAGCTCATTTACTTCCTTGGTTGAATTTATTCCTAGGAATTTTGTTCTTTTAGATGTTATTATAAATGGAATTGCTTTCCTTTTTGGATTGTTTTCATTGCTGTTGTGTAGAAACCCAGTTGATTTTTATATTGATAATTCGACCAAAATATTAAATTGTAAGGAATGAATTTAAGAAAAGTTGTCTTAAGATTTATATATTGAAAACCAAGACAACATTGCTGAGAAAATTTTGAAAGACCTAAACAAATATATTTGCAGTGTTCATGAATTGGAAGATTCAGTGTGAAGATGCCATCTCTCCCCAAATCAACCTTTTGATTCAGTGCAATCTTAAATAAAATTCCAGTAGATTTATTTTTTATAGAAATTGATCAGCCGATTTTAAAATTTGTGTGGAAATATAAATGCAACCTTAACTAAGAGGGTTTGAGAAAAGAACAAAGTTTAAGGACTTACACAATGAGATTTCAAAACTTCTGATAAACCCACAGTAATTGAGACTTCCCATGTTTACTGCAGTGTTATTCATAGTAGCTAAGATATGGAAACCACCCAAGTGTCTATCAACAGATGAATAGATAAAATACAGTGTGTGTACACACACACACACACACACACACACATATATATATAGAGAGAGAATATTATTCAGTCTTAAGGAAAGAAGGAAATCCTGCCATTTGTGACAACATGGATGAAGGTGAAGTACTTTATGCTAAATGAAATAAGCTAGACAAATATCACATGATCTCACATATAAATGGAATCTTTTAACAGAAAAAAAGAAAAGTTGAACACATCATAACAGAAGGAGGACATGGTTACTAGAGACTGGGGATAGGTGAGAAGAGAAGATACTGATCAAAGAGTAAAAACTTTCTGTCACAAGCTGAATAAATTCTAGAGACCTATGTGAACATGGTGACTATGGCTAATAATATGTATACTTGAAATTTCCTAAGAGAGTAGATCTTAAATGCTCTTGTCACATGCCCACAAAAATGAAATTACATGAGTTGATGGATATGTTAGCTTGATTGTGGTAATCATTTCACAGTTTATACAGATATCAAAACATCATGTTATACAGAACTTAAATTTTTTCTCAGTCATAGCTCAGTAAAGCTGGAAAAATTGATTTTGGGCTTCATTAAAATAAAAAGAATTACTCATCAAAAGAAATTAAGAAAATGAAAAGGCAAAACAAAGACTGGTAGACAATATTTACAGTATATACATTCTGCCAAGGTTATTTATTCAGAATATATAAACAACTCTTATAAGCCAGTAAAAGGAGATAACCGTTTAAGAACAAGGGTAAAGTTTTGAATAGACACTTTACCAAAGAAGATACACAGATAGCAAATAAGCACATTTAAAGATCTTTATGATCTTCTGTCATAGACCAGAAAGAAACAGAGACACTCTACAGAAACAGAGACTTTACAGGCAATACAGTGGCACTAAGTTCATATGTTTTAATAGTTACTCTGAATGTAAATGGGCTAAATGTTCCAACCAAAAGACTCAGGGTATCAGATTGGATAAAAAATCAAGAACCATCCATATGCTGTCTACAAGAGATTCGTTTTAGACCTAAAGACACCTCCCTCCAGACTGAAAGTGAGGAGTGGAGAACCATTTACCGCACTAATGGACCGCAGAAGAGAGCTGGGGTAGCAATCCTCATATCAGATGAACTAGATTTTAAACCGAAGACTGTAATAAGAGTTGTAGAGGGATACTGTATCAAAATTAAAGGGTTTATCCGTCAAGAATATCTAGCAATTATAAATACCTATGCCCCCAGTATGGGAACATCCAGTTATATAAACCAGTTAATAACCAAAGTAAAGAAACACATTGAAAATACGTTAATAGTCAGGGACTTTAATACCCTGCTCATAGCAATGGACAGATATCTAAGCAGAAGATCAACACAGAAACAAGGGCTTTGAATGACACCCCTGGACCAGATGGACTTCAGAGTTACATACAGAACAATTCATCCCAAAGCAAAAGAATACCCATTCTTCTCAAGTGCACATGGAACTTTTTCCAGAATAGGTCACATCCAGGGTCACAAATCAGGTCTCAACTGATACCAAAAGATTGAGATCGTTTCTTGCGTATTTTCATACCACAGTGCTCTGAAACAAACTCAGTCACAAGAAGAAATTTGTGAGGAACTCAAACACTTGGAGTTTAAAGAGCATCCTACTAAAGAATGAATGGGTCAACTAGGAAGTTAAAGAAGAATTTAAAAAATTCACAGAAACTAATGAGAATGAAAGCACTTTGGTTCAAAACCTTTGGGATATAGCAAAGGTAGCCCTAAGAGGGAAGTACATAGCAATACAAGCCTCTCTCAGAAAATTAGGAAACTCCCAAATACATAAGCTATTGTACACTTGGAGAAAGAAAAGCAAAGAAAGCCTAAACCAAGCAAGAGAAATAATAAAGGTTAGAGCAGAAATCAGTGAAATAGAAACCAAAAGACCAGTTGAACAGATCAATGAAAGTAGGAACTGGTTCTTTGAAAGAATTAATAAGATTGATAAACCTCTGGCCAGACTTATCCAAAAGAAAAGAAAAAGGACCCAAATTAATAAAATCATGAATGAAAGGAGAGATCACAACCAACACTGAAGAAATACAATTATAAGAACATATTATAAGAAATTATACATTAACAAATTTGGCAATCTGGAAGAGATGGATGCTTTCTTGGAAACTTAGAAACTACAAAGACTGAAACAGGAAGAGGTAGAAAATCTGAACAGACCCATGACCAGCAAGGAAATTAAAGCAGTATTCAAAAACCTCCCCCCAAAACAAGAGTCAGGGCTAGGTGGCTTCTCAGGGGAATTCTCCCAAACATTTAAAGAAGAAATAATACCTGTTCTCCTGAAGCTGTTTCAAAATATCGAAATAGAGGGAAAACTTCCAAACTCCTTCTGTGTGGCCAGCATTACCTTGATCCCAAAACTAGACATACTGTACACAAAGAAACTCAAAATGGATGAAAGACCTAAATGTGAGACAGGACTCTTATCAAAATCCTAGAGGAGAACACAGGTACTAACCTTTTGACCTTGGCCACAGCAACTTCTTGCAAGATACATCTCTAAGGTAAGGGAAACAAAAGCAAAAATGAACTATTGGGACTTCCATCAGGATAAAAAGTTTTGCACAGCAAAGGAAGCAGTCAACAGAACTAAAAGGCAACCTATGGAATGGGAGAAGATATTTGCAAATGAGATCATATAAAGGGCTGGTATCCACCATCTTTAAAGAACTTAAACTCAGCACCCGGAGAACACATAATCCAGCCAAGAAATGGGCAGAAGACATGGAAAGACACTTCTCCAAAGAAGACTTACAGATGTTCAGCAGACACATGAAAAAATGCTCCACATCATTTGCCATCAGAGAAATACAAATCAAAACCGCAATGAGATACAACCTTACACCCGTTAGAATGGCTAAAATTAACAATGCAGGGAACAACAAATATTGGCAAAGATGTGGAAAAAGGGGAACCCTCTTACAGTTTTGATGGGAATGCAAGCTGGTACAGCCATTCGGAAAACAGAATGGAGGTTCCTCAAGGAGTTAAAAATAGAGCTACCCTATAACCCAGCAATTGCACTACTGGTATTTACCCCAAGGATACAGTTGTAGTGAAAAGAAGGGCACATGCACCCCAATGTTCATAGCAACAGTGTGCACAATAGCCAAACTGTGGAACAAGCTGAGATGTCCTTCAATAAGTGAATGGATAAAGAAGATGTGGTTCATATATACAATAGAATATTATTCAGCCATCAGAAAGGATGAATACCTACCATTAACATCAATGTGCTTGGAATTGGAGGGAATTATGCTAAGTGACATATGTCAAGCAGAGAAAGACAATTACCACATGGTTTCACTCACATGTGAAATGTAAGGAATAACACAGAAGATCATAGGGACGGGGAGGGAAAACCGAATGGAAAGAAATTAGAGGGGGAGATAAACCATGAGAGACTCTTGACTCTGGGAAACAAACTGAGGGTTGGGGAGTGGGAGGTGGTTAGGAGGATGGGGTAAATAGGTGATGGGCATTAAGGACGGCACATGGTGTGATGAGCAGTGGGTCTTATTTGCATCTAATGACTCATTGAACATTATATCAGAAAATAATGTATTATATGTTAGCTAATTGAATTTAAGTCAAAAATGAAAAAAAATGAAGAAAAGATCTTTCATTAGAGAAACGCAAATTAAAATTATGAGATACGCTTCTGAATTAAAATGACCAACAGTACCTAGTCTTGGAGTTGATACAGAGCAAATTGACCTCCTATATATTACTGGTGGGAGTGGAAAATGTTACGGCCACTTTTTAAAACAAGTTGACAGTTTCTTATAATGTTAAATATATATTTACCGCGTGACCCAGCCATTCTGCTTCTATCTAGATATTGACCCAAGTTAGGAAAACATGTCAACAGAAATGTTCAGAGCAACATCATTCATAATTGCCTAAACCTGGAAACAACCCAAATAGGCATTAGTCTGTAAATGCATAAGCAGTTTGTGGTATATACATAAAATGGAATCCCGTTTAGTAGTAAAAGGGAACAAACTGCTTATATATGCACCAGCACTGATCGCAAAACCTTAGGTTAAGAATTTCTTATGAATTCTAGAACAGGCATAGGTATAGTGTAAGAAGAAGGTCTCTGTTGCCAGAGAGTTGGAAAGAATTGAGTGCAGATGTCAGGAGGGAACTTTGGGGTGGTTGAGTGCTATATATCACTGTTTTGATAGTGGTTATATACTTGTATTCATGTGTTAAAAGTCAGTTGTTAGGGGTGTCTGGGTAGCTCAGTCTGGTAAGAGTCTACCTTTGGCTCAGGTCAAAAGGATGGAGCCCCATGTTGGGCTCCCTGCTCAGCCAGGAATCTGCTTCTCCCTCTTCCTCTGCCCCTCTCCCTGTCCTGACTTTCTCTCTTTCAAATAAATAAAAATCTTAAAAAAAAAAAGATCACTCATTCATTTTATTCTTTGTGAATTATCTCACAAGAAAGCTGAATAAGAAAAACCAACTTTTAATTAAATGATCAAACTCCCTTTAAGTCATAGAATGATTGGAGAGAATAACAGGTTTCATTTTTTTTCTGGACTTTCACAAACGAGAATCTGCATGCTTTGGCAGAAAATGGAGAAAGGCTGTCACCAAGCAGGTAGGTATCTAGCTTTGCTCATCAGTTGGAGATAAAACTTAAATTCAGAAAAGAGGTAGTAATTTTGCTTAAAATAAAAATAAAATTTCACTTAAGAGTCTCAAATTTCCAATTATAAAACAAGGAAGTCACAATGATGAAAAGTACAGCCTAGGGACTATTGTCAGTAATACTGTAATAACTGTGTGGTGACAGATGGTAACTGCACTTTTCGTGGTGAGCAGTGTGTTTGTAGAATATGTAACTGTCAAACTTCTATGTTGCCTACCTGAAATGTACATAACATTGTATATCAACTGTACTTCAGTTTAAAAAAGTAGAAAGCATACTATAAAAACTAGTTGATATATTTAACTTCTTAGCTTCTTATTAACCATTGTCATTTTAATTCATTTTAGAAATACAAACCTGGTCGATGTGATGATATTTTGAAATGGAAGCCTCCCAGTCTAAATTCTGTGGATTTCCGTCTAAAGATAACAAGAATGGGAGGAGAAGGGTAAGTATGCACTTTTGCCACCATTTTTACATGAAATAATGCTGTTTGTATAAGGCTTCACTGTTTACTGGATACTTGACATATACTTTACCCCCTCAAAAGTAAAATACTTTATTTTTACAATATACATACATACCTGTACATCTGATTTTCAGCTGTTAGAACTAACATTTTGTATCCTAACATCTGATTTTTAGCTGTAAGAGCTACTAACATTTTGGTCTTCAAAAGTACAGTTATTTCTAATATAAAAAAATGAACTTTGTTAAATTGTAAAAGTGAAAATAGATTTTGCTTGACAATTCCTGCCAACTGAATTATAAATTAAGATATGATCATGGTTGTTACATATAAGTGTTTTGAAGTAGGTCTTTTTTACTTCAAAAGAAACTACTTCAGGCTTGCATTTGGATAGCAAAAACATTTCTTCATGGTTTAATTGTTGACTTTCATTAAGATTTTTCATAATTAGGGGCACTTGGGTAGCTCAGATGGTTAAGCATCTGCTTTTGCCTTAGGCCCTGATCTCAAGGTCCTGGGATCAGGCCCCACAAGGGGGGAACATAGAATGTATTACTACTTTCAGAGGTAGGCTTCAGTGATTCATCAGTCTTACATAATATCCAGTACTCATTACATCACATGCCCCACTTAATGTCCATCACTGCATCCTCCCACCTCCTTCCCCTCCAGCAACCCTCAGTTTGTTCCCTATGATTAATAAGAGCCTTTTATGGTCTATCTTCCTTTCTGATTTCATCTTGTTTTATTTTTCCCTCCCTTTCCCTATGCTCTTCTGTTCTGTTTCTCAAATTTCATTTACAGCGAGATTGTATGATAATTGTCTTTCTCTGATTGACAATTTCACTCAGCATAATACCCTCTGGTCCCATCCAGGTCATTGCAGATTGCAAGATTTCATTTTTTTGGACAGCTACATAGTATTCCATGGTATATATACATACCACATCTTCTTTAGCCATTCATCTGTTGATGAACATCTGGGCTCTTTCCATAGTTTGGCTGTTGTGGACATTGCTGCTATAAATATTGGGGTGCAGGTGCCCCTTTGGATCACTGTATTTGTATCTTGGAGGTAAATACCTAGTAGTGCTGTTACTGGGTTGTAGGGCCTTATGTGTGTTTTATTGATGTTTTGTTGAGTTTTGAAAAATTATTTTGTTTTGCTTTTTTACAGATTATAATTCTTAGCATTGAAAAGCTAAATGAGGCTGTATATAGAGTGTGCATTTTCTAGGTAGCTAAAATGGTAATACTAATTTTTTTCTTGCAGTTACCCACTGCAGTTAAATACAGCAAAATGTTTAGTAGTTTGTCATCCCAGTTTTGCTTTGTTCTTAGTATATTTTAAACTATATTTTGTTCTTTTAAAATTTTACCTATTTTTAAATGACTTCTTACAAGAAAAGAGGAATTACTTTTAATTCTGGTACATCTTTAAAACACACCACAATATCAGTACTTAAGGTGATTTTATGATAGGAATGTCTAAGTTATTTTTGTGTAGGTACATAATTTATTTATGTAACATGGGTGTCAGTTTTCAAAAATAGGGTATTAAATATGAAATACAGTGTAAATAATAAAGTATGTATTATTCAGTTAGCCAGAGTAGTATGCTTTTTTAATGTAAAGAATGTTATGTATTATAGCAGTTTTCACTAAATAAATGGACTTACATCTAATGCCTATGTTAGATGCTGTATGTTAGAGGGCATTTTAAGAAATATGCCTTTAATAGTTGGAAAGGAGAGTAGCCATTTATCTAAATAGTAAGAATCTGAGCATGTGACCTGTGTAAGTGGTTTAAGATACTAAAATACCACAAGACAAGCTCATTTCTTTTCTTGATTGCACTTCTAAATATTTCTAAATCTAAAAGCTAATCTAATCTAAAGCTTAGAATGGAGTGGAATGTCTTAAAATATAATTTAAGTACAATATAAGTACCAATCCTTGAAAATGTCTCTGGTTGGTTTTTGTTTTTTTTTTTAATGAAGTCTTAGATTTTCAAAGTATGTTTTTAAGTTTTATCCAGCTGCATTATAGCAATAAAGTGGGTATAGTAGAGATTCTTATTAGTTTAAAATTTAATACAAATAGAAAAATGTATTGTTAAATGCCTTGTCAATGGCAATTAAAATCTAAACTTCACCTTTTTTTTTAAACTCCTTTTAGTATCATTTCTAAAGTATATTAACTTTGATTTATCATGGCCTAAAATAACTTTTATATATCTTAGCTATTCACATTGTATTGAACTTTATAGACATACAATAGAGATTTTTATTTGAGAGCTGTATGGTGTTTTAAAAAACATTATGGGTTTATATTAACTTCTCTATAACTAGAAACTGTGATCGTTGTTTCAAAAGCTAGAATTACAAAGGTCTGTTCTGAAAAGTGCAAACTCTTAAGTACAATGTCAGTGGCTTATAGTGAGTAGTATACCTTCATCATTTTTGCAGCATAGTAGTTTAGAGCACAAATTCTAGAGTCAGACTGCCTGGGTTTAAATATCCTTATTAGCTGTGTGAGCTTGAGCACATTACTTTTTTCTGTGCCTTGTATTCCTCATTCATCAAATTGAAGTTGACCTCATAAGACTTAAGAAATAAAAGGGTTAAATAAGCTAATATATGTACAACAGATGGCACATGCTGAGCATTTAAATGTTTGCTGTTGTTTTTAATATAAGTAGATTTTAAAGTCCATATTTCCTTTTTGTTGCTCTTGCAATTCTTTTGTTTGCTGAACTGTGTAAGTTCAATTTTCTATGTGAATTAATTTCCCATTTGATTGCAATCCCTATTATTTTTTCCCTTTTAAAATGAATATGTCTTCATCTTATTTGTGTAATTAATCATAAATTGTTAAACACCTGGAGAGCGAGAACATAAAGTCACAAAACTTATTTTTAGATTTTTTTGGTAACAAACATCTTAAAATAACCTTGGCAATATGTGTAGTGGTTAAGAACACAGGTCTAATGGTTAAGAACCTGTGTTCTTGGCCCAGCCTGCACAGAATCAAATCCTAGCTCCAATCCTCTTGCTGCTGTTACTTTCTTACTAATCTTTCTAAGCTTCCTCATCTGTAAAGTGCCCACAGTAATAGTTTTTATCTCTTGTTGTGAAGATTTGCTTATACTCTATAAAATTTGCAGGAGTTAACAAAGCAAATATGGGTTTTGCCATTATAGATTTGGGATTTATGAGCTATTGAGTTAAAATGCAAAAATAATACTGCTTTTGAGATTTGGTAGGGATTAAATAAAATGATACATGTGAAGAATATACAATAGAATCTAATGTTTATTTTTGTCATTTTTGATGGTTATAGTTATTAATTTAACCTCAGCAGACTGTGTAGTTATATCATGGATTAAAAGTATGCCCTGCATAATCGTGGGGGGGGGGGTGCTCTGAAGGAAGAAGCTGCACTTTTCTGTGAAAAGATAAAGATGTTTGCTCTTTCTAATAGAAAATTCTAAAATCACAGTGAAGTTTAAGTTTTTATCCATCACATTGGCAAATATTAACAATGTTCCTTTTGATTGGGTTGACTGGCGTGTGAGCAAATAGACACTCTGCTATTCTGTCTGATAGGAATTCAGATTGGTACAACTCTTCTAGTGGGCCATAAGGTAGCATATGTCCTGAGGAAGTATACTTCAAGTTTTGTGAAAGGAGAAGTCTTATTTGTCTTCTGCATGTTTGTATTTCTAGTACCTGGTGTGGTAACTTGTACATAATAGATACTCAAGAAATATTAAAAGGTGAAATATATGTATATGTATGTGTGTGTGTGTGTATACACACATTTTATTATATATATGTACATAAACAAAAATACCAAAAGGTGTGTGTATAAGAATTCCATTGAAGTATCTCTTAATAGGGAAATTGGAAATATTCAGTGTCCTTTTTTATTATTGTATAAATCTTTTGAGATATCTATATATTCATATGTGTTTCTAGGAAGTTGCTAAGAATGTTACAAATAGTGTCTTTTACAAATAGGTCCAGTCTGTTGAGATATAAGATTTTCTTAGAGGTTTGGAACTGAACTCAGACCTACTGTCCAGCTTTGTTGTTTGATTTTATATTCACACATAGTTATGTGATATTAATAGATACATCATTTTGGTCATAGGAAAAAAACAAAAACCACAACAATTACTTTAACAGAATTAATTTAATATGAAGAACTATAATCAGTTACTAAAGAACTGAAAAGGCAAAGAAGTGTTGAAGAGATAGATAGTAACTTCAGGAAGGACCTACCATGCAAGGAACAAAGGAATGATGGTGAATTACTAAAATATAAAAGTTTGGAGGGGGCCCTATAGAGCTCATTAGAAATTTACTGCCAGCTGGTGGTGGTGTTGCCTCGAGATCTTGGAGGATTATGACTCTGAATTTTGACATCTGAGGAAAGGTACAGTACTGGCTAGGAGGTGCTGATTTTTCAGAGGGTTCAAGTCAAGCTGGTTCTAAGACTGTGGGAAAAACTAGTGGAGCCAACTGGTACCACTAGAATCAGTTGTATCTCCAGGGTAGAAAACTTGTGCAAACAGGAGAGTGTACATTCTTTCTTTTTTCTTTAGTCTTTTAGTACCCTCGCTCACCCACCAGGAGTTCTAGAATAACAAATTGGAGCATAGAGAGTGAGTTTGAAGCCAGGTGACAATAGCTTAATATTAGCACAGTGCATTTCTTTAGTTACTTATCCATTCAATTCTACACACACTTGAATTTCCATAGAACAGCAAAAAATTTCTTTCACTTGAGAGGCATATATTCTCTTGCTATTCACACTTGAATTTCCATAGAACAGCAAAAAATTTCTTTCACTTGAGAGGCATATATTCTCTTGCTATTCAAAGTGTACAGACAGGGGTCTCAATTAATCATTTACCCATTTCTGGGAGATAGTCGTGATATCTGTCTCTGGGCAATGGTAATCACTTCTCAAATTCAGTCACAGTTCTGTACAGACGGGATCAGGCGCATTCAGGATGTTATGGCCGTAGACAGTCACAGTTCTATACAAATACCTATGACTTAATGACTGAATTGTTAAGTTAGTCAACATCAGCAGTCCTGACAGTGGTCATGAGACCATGGCTGAAGCTCTCTTTCTGTCCATTTCATTTTTCCTTTGTTCTGAGATGATCCAGGCTTTTTACTTGGTGGGGTGACATAAAACATTTATTCTGGTTAGGTTTGATCCGAGTGGTTTTACAGTTTTTTTGTTTATATAGTTTTCCATTAACTTTTACTGTTGGACATGGAAATACTAAGAGACAGAGGTACCTCAGAGAATACTCTAGGTTCCAGAAGTATTCCTTCCTAATGCTTTCTGTAGCAGCAGTCTAACTCTTCTTTGGGAACAGAATTGGTCACTTTAGACAGTAATCAGTCAGTCAGTTAATCAATCTCTATCTCTTTTTGCTTGTTGGTTCAGTAATATGAGAAGCACAAAATGGTCCACTAGCAGTTTCGGTTTCTAATTCAGTAGGACATTCTTGTGTTCCTTGATACAGAAGCATTCTTACTTGCAAACCAGAATTTCTACTCCAGAGTTGCTGGGATAGAAAACAAAGATTCTGTGAGTGGATAGTTAGAAATCATATTGAGATGGTGACGGTTCTTTGACTCATGTATTTTGGCTAAGGGAGAAATTACACCATATATTTGGATACAGATTTAAAACCATGTCCCACATCTGATGAGAACACAGCCTTTTAAAGTGTGGTCTTCTAACGTGTTGCAACTGAATTTTCAGTTGACCATCTTACTGTTCTGTTAAGTCAGCTACTTCTAGGTGGGAGGTAAGACCAGTGAATTTCAAGGCTTTGAGCCTGTTGTCTCACTTATTTTTGCTGTGAAGGAAGTTTTATGGCAACCTTTGTTAATGGATAAGATATCCCGTAGTCTGTAGAAGGTGACGTTAGTAGAACTGTTAGAGAAGAAAAAATTTTTTTGAAATCTAGGATGCTTATGTGATCTAGTAAGGATAAATTGCTTATCCTCTCTATGGTAGAAGAAGTCAGTGTAATCAGCCTACCATAATGACCTAAAATATGCTATCAGCCTAGCATAGTGATCCTTACTCTATGGGTCAGTGTCTTGTCTAATTCTCCTGGGGAACGATGCTGTATCAAGGGCTTCATTGTAGTTGAGACTGAGTAGTTGAGTTGAGTTGGCAAATTGAGCACTTAGTGGTAGCTGTTGCCAGATGAGCTGTGGGGAGGAAAGGGCCCCTGCATATCCTCTATCCCTTCTACTTTTGCCATTTTTCATAAGGGCTCATTGAATAAACTCTGGGATGGCTGGAAGAAATAAAAGAATTGACATTTAGAATGGGTCATTTTGGCTACCTGATTATTGAGAGCCTCCTTTGAGCTGGATACCTATTTCAGCATAATCTGTGCCTCTTTTTTTTTTTTTTTTTTTAAAGATTTTACTTATTTATTTGACAGAAAGAGATCACAGGAAGGCAGAGAGGCAGGCAGAGAGCGAAGGGGAAGCGGGCTTCCAGCTGAGGAGAGAGCCCAATGCAGGGCTCTATCTCAGGACCCTGAGAACATGACCTGAGCTGAAGGCAGAGGCTTTAACCCACTGAGCCACCCAGGCTCCCCATAATCTGTGCCTCTTCTGAGAGGTCTCGACATACCTTCCCTACACTTCACTGACACTAATCTTCTAATCCTGTTCTTTCCATATTGTTGACCAGTTTTCTAAACTATCTGCAGTGAGTGTAGATTTGTGCTTCTGGCCACATCTCAGTCCAGACTGTACTTTTTTCAAAGCTTGGCCCAGAGACTTGTGTGAATGTGAACCAAGGCATTACCGCCACTCCCCACAGTAAAGCATCTGCACTTCACTCAGTGCTACCCAAGCCCTCTCTTCCTCCCTCTATCCATCCTGGGCAGGAGGATACAGGGCCACAGCTCCTGGGTGTTTATAGAGAGAATAGGTTGATTTTATTTTACATGCTTTTGAATTAATGTTGGAAAACTAATTGCAAGCAGTTTTTAAACCCAAAATGTCATGTTGTAAAAGGACGATAAACATTGGGTCAAAATGAAGCAACAACAAAAAGAGGTCAGCCCATTGGTAGAACTTCCCATTGCTCATGTCTTCGGGCTGTTATCATGCAGCAGTATGTTTCTTTCTTTCTTTTTTCCCTAGGCCATCATGGAACTTTAAATTTTAAACTGTATCTGAGGTTTTTTGTTTTTTGTTTTTTTCTCCTTTATCTGTGATTAAGAAATTCCCCCTTGATGTTAGGTATGGATTGAAGAAAAGAAGGCAGTGCCTCAGTAAAGAAAGCCATAGCTCTATCTGTATTTCTGGACCTACTCAAGCTCAATATCTTATGTAGCATTGCCCTCCCTTCCTTCCTCTCTTTTTAGAGAGGGAGAGAGGGAGAATCTTAAGCATGCTTTATGCCTAGCACGGAGCCTGACGTGGGGCTCTATCCCACAACCCTGTGATCATGACCTGAGCCAAAAACAAGAGTCAGAAGCTTAACTGAACCACCCAGGTGCTCCTCTTATGTAGCATTTCTCTTATCTATCTATCTATCTGTCTATGAGAGAGAACAAGCAGGGAGGAGAGGCAGAGGAGGGTAAGGGGGGGGGGAGGGAGAAAGAAGCAGGAAAGAGAGTGAGAGAAGAGAGAGAATAAGAAGTCTCAGCGGAGAATTCCCTGCTGAGCAGGGAGCCCAATGTGGGACTTCATCCTAGGACCCAGAGATTGTGACCTAAGCCAAAGACAGATGCTTAACCAACTGAGCCACCCAGGCACTCTTCTTACGTAGCATTTGTACTTACTGGATAGTTTGTTCCAACTGTCCCTGTACTTCATGGTTTAATGGCTTAAATAGTACCCTTTCATCATGGGCGATTTAGGTCATCATATGGTTATTGTTTCCCGTGATTAGACCTTCAGTCTTTCAAGGTCCAATAACAAGCTAAGTTCTGTTTCTCAAAAGAATAATGATCTTTAGGAAATGGCCTGGTTTTACTCTAAGCCCCTGAGGACTTGTATGATTCTCTTGTTGGGGCTTGCCCAAAGCTCTGGATAGTGGATGGGGCGCTTGGGTGGCTCAGTAGGTTAAAGCCTCTGCCTTTGGCTCAGGTCATGATCCCAACGTCCTGGGATTGAGCCCCACATCAGGCTCTCTGCTCAGCGGGGAGCCTGCTTTCTCCTCTCTCTCTCTGCCTGTGTCTCTGCCTACTTGTGATCTCTGTCAAATAAATAAATAAAATCTTAAAAATAAAATAAGGTTCAAGCAATAGAAAAGCTTATACTACAGCCTGGATTTGTTACAGAGCTTGCTTTTGCTCTGATCCCGATTTACAAATGCTGTTCAAGCATTGTGCCTCCCCACTCTCCCCTTCTTAGTAGTAAATGGTGTACATGTTGTAACTTCTCTTTCACCTTGGAGACAGGTCTTAGGCGTTGGATTCTTGGAAATGTTACTTTAGTAATGGTTTTTTTTTTTTTTTTTGGTGTATTGCCTCTCATATATAGTTTTTAAATTTACTTGAGAGAGAGAGAGAGTGAGAAAATGAGTAGTGGGGAGGGGCAGAGGGAGAGGAAGAAGCAGACTCCCCACTGAATAGGAAGCCCCATGTGGGACTTGATCCCAGGACCCTGGGATCATGACCTGAGCTGAAGGCAGATGCTCAACTGACAGAACCGTCTTACTAAGGCATCTAAAAAACTTTGTGATTCCTCCTTCCCATTGTTAATAAGCATAAGTACAAAGTCATCAGTGTTGTGGATCAGTGTTTTGTTCTGTGTAATGTCAGAATAATCACTGTCTCTGAAAAAAAAAAAAAAGATCAAAATCGGTGGTGGTAAGGATACAGAGAAATTGGAGCCCTCAGACAATGAGATTGTAAATTGGTGCAGCCACTCTCGCAGTTCCTCAGAATGTTAAAGATAGACTTACCACATGACCGAGCAGTTCTACTCCCAGGCATATATCCGAGAGAAATGAAAGCACGTATCCACATAAAAACCTGCACATGAATCGTCTTAGCAATATTATTCATAATATCCTGAAAGTACAAACAATCCAAATATTAGTCAACTAAAAAAGGGATAAATGTACAAACAAAAAAGCTCTTTTATTCAACAGATTTAGTATAGTGGATCCTCTTAAGCAAAGGGGCTCTGGATTTTACCACTTAGGTTTCAGTTTCCCCACTCTCCCCTTCTTAGTAGTAAATGGTGTACATGGTGTAACTTCTCTTTCACCTTGGAGACAGGTCTTAGGCATTGGATTCCTGGAAATGTTACTTTAGTAATGTTTATTTTTTTGGTGTATTGCCTCTCATATATAGTTTTTAAATTTACTTGAGAGAGAGGTTGTTAGGTTGTTTAATCTTTGTGTTGCTTGCATTTCTACAGCTGTATAATGTAGTTAATAGAAGTGCCCATCTCTTGTGGAAATTTAATGAGAAAATACATGTAAACATTTAGTCCACTGCATGTCACATAATAAATACTAAATTATTAAGAAAACACGACCACTGTCTCTGCGAATTATGCAATGGCAAAAGCAGGAGAGTTAATGGCCGTGAATTATGTTGTTGGTCATGCCCGAAAAAAGGCAAATATCTTCTGATAGTAAATCAGTTAATATAGAGACAAAATATTTGCCATCTTGTAGCTCTGTGTAAGATTTCAGATTGTGTTGATTTACTTCATTAAAGATAGCACATCGGGAACAGCCATAGCATTTGGTGTCACAGCCTGATTGAATTTATGGTAATTTGTAATCACTCTTCACAATAACCCACCTTCTATATAGGCTAAACAGGTAAATTCAATGGATATATGATTGATATTTATCACTCTAACATCTTTTTATGTCTTGGATGGTGACACTAACCTCTGCACCTATCTTACGGATATGAATGCATTATTGCTTTTGCTTTACATCCGTGGCACGAAGAACAAATTCTAGGGACTTTCATTTGGTTTTTCCTAGTATACTGATGCTTACGCCTTGGGTCAGAGAGCCAAGATGGAAATTCTTCCAGTTGCCAAATATTTCTCTTCCAATTATACTTGCAGGAACTGGAAAATAACCACAGGTTACATCTGTGGACATACTGTTCCATTTAGATTTAAACTTGAGCTGGAAACCCATTTATCACCAGATCACCCTAAGCTCTCTTACTAACAGACCATGATGACATTTTATGTCCCTGGTAATTAATGTCTGTTTAAAGTAAGTGTCTGAGTCCCTGACTGGTCTAGGTATTTCTTTTTTCCAGTGCATAATCACCCTAGCAAGCACTGCCAGTGTTTTGAAGAATAATTCAATGAAGATTTACAGCAAGGGTCAGCACATTTCTTTTTAATAAAAGGCCAGAGAGTAAATACGTTTGGGTTTGCGGACCATACAGTCTTTGTCTCAAACTTTGCCATTGTAGTGCAAAAGCAGCCAGACAATATGTAAATGAATGAGTACAGCTGTTTCCAATAAAACTTTATTTACAAAAACAGTTGCTAGGATGGATTTGGTCTGCGGGTTGTTGTTTGCCAATGGTAGCTTTATGCTATAAATACTGGAGGTAGTATTGCTAGGTCTTTCTTCAAGGGGACTTGGCCTCTCCCTTCTATTAAGGAACTCAGGTCTGAAACCTGTTTGGGTTTGTGCATTTGAAGTTGAGAAATGCCAGCTTAATAGCAAGCACAATGAAATCAGTAGAATTGACTATATGATTTCACTTTAGCTCCTATTGAAAATAAATGAAAATGTCCTCTACTCTGCTGACTAGAGTGTTTTTTTTCCTTTTGCTCAGATTTATTTAAAAAATAGAATGATTAATTCTCTTTTTCATGCTTATTTGAACTAGTGTTGAAGGAAATAAGAGTAGTAAAATATTCAAAGTGTTGAAAAAAATGTTCTTGTGTAAGAAAGGATGAGGTCAGCAAGAATAGAGGTAATAAACTACATGGGGAGAAAGTCGTTTCTTTGCTAAGCAGAGTCTTTTTTGTTTTTTTCTTTTCTACCTCTGTTTTGGAATGAAATGCTTAATTTTTATTTACGTGTTATTAAAATTACTTTACATAAGTGAAATTAAAGATAAAAAAACACTAACATAGCCAATATTGTTACATACTTAATGACTAAGCAGTTTGGCCTATAGTTGGTCATATTTTTTTTGTATGTAATAATGACTTTTCATCATCTAACAAATGGCCCATAGTAACTGCTTTAGGTACCTTATTTGAAATATTCTCATCACCTAAACTCTTTTCCTTCCTTCCTTCCTTCCTTTCTTTTTTTTTTAAAGACAAATGCTTCCTTGGATTTTAGTCCTTTAGGGGGTTTCTGTATTAAATTCTTGGTTATGTTTTATTTTTAGTGTGGGCTGGGAGAGGAAAGGAGGAGCCACAGCTGACTTTTCAGTTCCTCTGCCTGGCTTGCTATAGTAGGTATTACTAATTCTGGTTAACTCTTTCATTTCATCTTCCATACTTTACAGAAAATCTTTCCCAGTCCATCTACCGAAAATAAATATCCTAGTCAAAGTGCCTGTGAGTAACTAGTAGGAGAAAAGGAACATGTGGTTTTAAAACATCTGCATATGACTTTTCTGGAGACAATTTACTTCCTTTCACTTATTAATTTAAAAGAGAAGAGAAATTGCTAACATCTTTGTTTCATCATTTAGTTCTTTGGAGTTTAACTCATATTTATTCATTTTAATTATTCTCTACAATGAGAACCTTTTGCTTGTGTCTTTTACTCTAATCTAATGTATGTTTTCCTTAATTGCAGTTTTTCTCTAACTTAGCTTTTATGTTATAAGAAGCTTGTCACTTGGTAGATACCTCTGGGGAATGTTGTATAGATTAAATACTAGTTAAATTCCTACTTTGAGTTAGTCGCATTCAAGGTGTGGGGGAGAATTTAGGTAACTTAATGAACATACTATTTAACTGTAGACCCTCTGAAGGTTGAGATGGAGAGGACCGTAAACAAAATTTGAACTCCTTTTTTTAGTAGATTTTCCCCCCCATGTAATGGATGTAGAAATGCTGTTTTAGAAGTGTTAGGGATTGAACAAATGAGTACTCATTTTAGAAGCTATGGTTCTCATTGAGGAAAGATGAAGACAAAAATATGAAATAGAAGAAGACAGTGAAGAATCCTGTGGAATGGATTAGAATGTTTAAAATAAATACGTATATATGTGCACATACATATATAAATATATAAGCATATATAATCATATATATGTGTGTATATATGTATGTATATGGGTGGTGTACACAAAACTTTCCTAGCTCTGTCTGCTGACAAAACCTAGAAGCAAATGCCTCAGTTATAATGAATTTATCTAGCATCAAGATGCTGCTTTCTTATACTATTTTCCACTAAAGAGAACAAGCTATCCTCTAAGAAATGGCTTACTCTAAGGCTAGGCAGAGAAGTTGAAGGATGGCCCTAGAACCATCCTCTTCTTATGCCAGAAAGTAAGAAAGTAATAAAAAAGACGAAAAAAAAAAAGGAAGGTTGGGGGCATGTTGAAAGGATACAGGAGCTAACTAAAAGTGACTCCCACTGGCCAAATCTAGGACAGTGTGAGTACCAAAATCATGAAGGATGGTAATGAATTATACACCTTGATAAGACTAGGAATCCATGAGCCCATACAGATAATAAATGCAGAGAAGAGGTAGTCTTGCTTAGGGTAGAATGTTCTTTGGCAAATATGGAAGGATCATCATAGTGAAGATTGGCTCAGGCAAGTATAGTCAATGGATGCTAAGTCCAGAAGAGAAATTTTTATGAGAAGCAGAATATTTTTATGGTTGTGAAATGTCTTTCTATGGATTGCTTCTAACTTACAAGGGGGAAGAATAGTAATTATTCAATTGAGAAATTGGATAACCCCATGACTGGCTTATCAAAATTAACGTTAGCAGTGAGGGGAAAATGGTCATCATAGTGTTTCATTTACCTGGTATTCTGACTGTGGATATATAACTTGAATCTAACCATGAGGAAACATGAAGCAGATTCCAAATGTAGAACATTCTATGTTTTTAAAAAAGGGTTTCTATTATTTAAATATGTCAGTGTTATAAAGGTAAAGTCTGAGGAATGTATGCATAAAGTGTTGCATATGATTTCAGGAGGTCAGGTACTGACTGGAGCAGTATACACCTTGCAACAAAAGTATAGTATCTTTGCGAAGCTTGCCTCCTGTGGATCTTTGCTAACCCTTTCCTTGTGGAACATTGATTCATTTGTTCTTTCCTATTTGCCAGGCACTAGAGTATATTCATTGAGTATTTTCTAAATTGAATTTCTGAATTATAGTTATCACAGCACTGTTATAAAATTAATTTTGGTAGTTTTCTATCAAACAGGCTTTTCCTTACTATGGAACAGTTCACAAACACTTCCACCAAGCACAAATCCCTTAGGAGCTTTTTATTTTCCTCTTCCTTATGAGGTGGGAACATCTTCACCTTTTTTAAAAGCTGCCATATATTGGGGCACCTTGGTGGCTCAGTGGGTTGGAGCCTCTGCCTTCAGCTCCCGTCGTGATCCCAGGGTCCTGGGATCCAGACCCGTGTCGGGCTCTCTGCTCAGCAGGGAGCTTGCTTCCTCCTCTCTCTCTCTGCCTGCCTCTCCACCTACTTATGATTTCTGTCTGTCAAATAAATAAATAAAATCTTTAAAAAAAAAAAAAAAGCTGCCATATAGTGGAAAAGCTATCAAGTGAGGAAGAACATTCTGGGATAACTGAATTTGAAGTATAAGGAAAATTAGATTCGAAATCCATTTAAAAATAGTTGTGTGTGGTTTTCTTTTTAAGATTTTATTTGTTTATTTGGTGGAGAGATAGAGAAGCAAAAGTAGGCAGAGCAGGAGGCAGAGGGAGAGGGGGAAGCAGGCTCTCTGCTGAGTAGAGAGCCCGATGCGGGGCTCCATCCCAAGACCCTGGGATTATGAACTGAGCCAAAGGCAGCCACTTAACCAACTGAGCAACCCAGGAGCCCCTAAAAAATAGTTTTTAAATCTTTTAAATCATGTAAATAATCGCGTCTGACGTATGGCTTACTGGAACTTAACAAAACACAAAATGACAGATGGAGGTACGTAGGGTTGTTACTTAAACTTGTAAAGATAAGTAAAAGTTGCTCTTTGGAGCCTGAGATTGGAAAATTTCAGACTTTAGGATTAATTTGTAAAAGGTGTAACTTTGTGATTGGCTTGTCAAAGTTTAAGTGTTGTCAAAATCCTATGATATAATTTCAAAAAGAAAAAAAACTTTTTAACTAGGCACGTTTTGTTGTCTTGTTTTTATTCTGTTTTCACTGAATTTTTAATTAGAAAATCTAGCTTGTAAAATCTTAAAGAATTTAAAGAATTTTTATTCCTGGCTTTTAGTATCATGTGTTGATTTTTCTAGACATTCCTTGGATATACTGACAATGATATTTCATTATTTGAGGAATATAACATTTTCTGTTTATTAAATTGAGTTTTTAAAAACTGTTTATCAGTGAATTCCTTTACTCCTTAGCTTGTTCTGCCCTGTATAAGAGATGTTTTGAAGCCTTACATTATAACCAAGTTCTCTTTGCGTATCTATTACCTTTATATTAGATCCCATGCCATTTGAAACGTGCAGATTTTAGAATTGATATTTCTGCCTCCCAAATCATGTTTTCTGTCATTATATCATGTACCTCTTTACCCTTTTTATTGCTTTTAACCGTAAATTCCTTATAGTCTGATAGTAATACTACTTCTTACGCTTTCTTTTTTCTTGAACTTGTTGGGTGTTTTTGATTTCACTGTGGTAGTTCATGACTGCAGCTATCATGCTGGGATCTTCTGGCTTTGGGACAGAGGAAATACATGATCACACATATGCTGGGACCAGTCACTGTTATACATAGACAGTGCAACTGTGCATATTTGATGACTAATCCTTTTATGAAATCATTGGATAATGTAGCAGTGTGGTGTGGTAGATGTCAGGTGTTGAACTAACATCTAGTTGAAGACAATTTTTTTTTTTTACAATCAACTTAGGAAACTTTCTAGGGTTTCAGTCTGAGGATACAAGAATTCTAGAAAGCTAGTGACCCCCCCCTCCCCTTACTTTTCCATCTCACATTTTCCACAACTTTCACTCTGGACAACAATTTCCCTCATATCGCTAGCACTTAGCTCCGAATGAGCTAGAAGAAACTTTCAAAGCCACATGCTACCATCTTTCTGAATTTTGTAGATTTATTTTAAGAATGTAGTGATAAAGTGTGATTTATATATGGCCAGTATATTCATTCTTTTTAAACGTCAAACCAAATTCTTTGTTGAGGAAATTCTGTTACTTTGCTTTAAGTTTGTTCTTGAAAATCTATTTGTTTTATTTAACTTACTCTTTAGCCTTAAGCCACCTTTAACAAGAGAATTTAGTTCATTCAAAATTAGTGTGCTAAGGTATTTGGTTTTATTCTTTCTACCCTAATTTATGTTTATTATTTATTTTACCTACCTTATTTTTCCTTTAAAAAAAACTTTCTGTTTGATCACTTTAATATTCATCGCATTTTCCTTTGTTAACTAAGTAAATGCATGATACTTTTTCGTTACATTAGTGGTGACCTTTCCCTGCATTCATAATTAGGTATGTATTTCTTTGTTGTTTGAAAATAAGGTACCAACTGTTTCCCCTACCAAGATGGTCCCTTCACTCTCCCCTCATTATGTCAGAAACTTGGAATACTTTCTAATGCTTTACCTTTTTTCTGTTTCTCCAGATGAAATCCTTGCAGTGTTTTTATTCTTACTACTCCCCTGCTAAATTTTATTGGATATTTACCAGAAATTCTCCCCAACCCAACCCTATTGGTATTAACTAACTTCTTAATAGTAACAGCTTCAAGGCTGCCCTGTTTTTTTTTTTTTTTTTTTTAAAGAATTTGTCTTAAAACCATGCATATTCCTTTTATTTCAAGAATATATTTTTTGGCTGTCACATATCCAGTTTGTTATTATCTAATTTAAATTTAATAGCATTTATATATTGCAAGATTCATCGCCTAACAATTTTCTCTTTCCTTCATTTTCTTTTTCTTTTTCAGATTCATGTGTTCTCTGGATAATCATTTCTTGAGTATTTTTCTCTTGAGAGTATTTTTCTTGAGTATGTTCCTCAGTAATAGCATAGGTTATATATTACTCTTACTTTGTGCGTATCTGCACTTATCTTTCTTTTTCCTGACAGGTTAATTGTGTTTTGAGTATAGAATTCCTGAGGTGCAGCTGTTTTCTCTTTTTTTATTGTCCTTTGGCTCCATTGTTAAAGATGAGAAGTCTAATGTCACTTGGATTCTTTTTCCTTCCTTTATGGGCTATCTTGTTTTTATTTTTTTCTTTATTGGCTCATTGGGACTCAGGTCTAGGTGCTGTAAATGGTGGTGGCCCACACAAGAAGGAAAAATATGTGTTCTTTATCCAACTGCATCAAACTATATAGAGGTTTCTAGTTCTTTACACTAAACAGGGAAAGCCTCCCGGCTTCCTTATTCTGCATATTCTCCCAGCTTAGGCCTCCCACATTTTCAGCCTTAGGTTCTAATGGACCAGGAAGGCCAGGCACATCATCTGGGACCGATGTTTCCTTTGTCTCTAGGATTTTCACAGATTTCTGTGGTGTGTACTTTTCCCATGATTTGGTCATTTTCAGTCTTCATCTTGTGGCTCTTTTGCCCATGCAGGAGAAAGCCATAAATCCCTTCCCTTACCAGGGAGCCCTCAAATTCCATATTCAAAAGGTAGTTGGCTTAAAAAATTGATAATTTGGAGTTGGACATGAGGAGTCAGACATTTTTAAAATTATCATCCTTTATGTTCCTTAATCTTTTATTTTTAATAAGTAGTCTTTCTGCTTTTTTGACTTTTAAAAATATATTTATGTATTATTATTTTATTCCTTGTTTCATAAATTATGTTCACAAAAATATTCCTCCATAACCCTCTTCTCTAGCCAGAAATCAGCCCAAACTGCTGTAACAATATGCCATAGACTGAATGGCTTAAACAACAGACATTTATTTCTCATGTTCTGGAGGCTGGAGGTCTGAGATCAGGCTGCCAGCATAGCTTGGTTCTGGTAAAGGGCCCTCTTCTAGGCTGCAGATACATTGTATCTTCACCTGGTGGGAAAAGAGGGAGCTAGCTCTCTGGCATCTTCTCCTCCTCTCTTCCTCTTCTTCTTCTTTTCTTTTATTTTTTTTAAAGTGGGCTCCATGCTTAGTGTGGGGTCAAACTCGCAACCCCAAGGTCAAGACCTGAGCTGATTTTTTTTTCTTAAGTAGGCTCCACGCTCAACATAGGCTCAAACTTAAAACCCTAGATCAAGACCTGAGCTAAGATCAAGAGTTAGACACCTAACTGATTAAGCTATCCAAGTGTCCCTGCCTTCTTCTTGTAACAGCATTAAATCTGTTCATAAGGGCTCTAACCTCAAGACCTCCCAAAGGCCCCACTTCCAGATATCATCACATTGGGGATTACATTTCAACAAAAGAAATCAGAGAACATGAACATGCAGTCCGTCACAGAAGGAATAGAGATTTTCATTACTATCTAATATTGTGTATTCTATTTTAACTTCTATTTATAGTCACTCTTAAGTTTGTCAAAGGCCTTTTAAACTCTAAATATCTCACTCTAGAGTGAAACTGTCTGTTGAGACTCCCGTGTGTAAGACAAGAAGCTTGATAGGCTGTTTAGCTACTCCCTTGCTTCTCTTGCTCTTTGTCAGTACAGTCTACCCTTTTAGATATAAATCTCCTGCATTGTGTTTTTATTTTTTGTTTATGTATCTTTCAAAAGGTTTGTTGGGATTTATATTTTAATTTTGTTACCAGATTTTTAACAATTATTTAAACTCATTCCTATTTCACCTGGCTCTGGTGCTTATTAGTGGTCATTTCATACCTTGACTTTACCCTTTTTTCAGAGTCTTTCTCTAAGTTCAGGTATATTTGCACATAATATTTTTAAGAAGAGTGCTTATTTAGTATTTTCCCATAACCATAAATCTTTCTATTATGCTTTAATTTGCAAAAAAATAAATGATCACCTTAATGGTGGGGGAAATAAAAGGTTATATTATAACAGCTCTCATTGATTTTTATATTTTTATATTTACTAAAATCCTAAAAGTTAATTTGAAGTACTAATTTTATTTTTTCTGTTTATTATTTCTAAGAAACTTGTTTTTCCAGACCATATACAAAGACTTTTTCTTTTCTTCTTTTAAATCTTTGTAATATCTTTAGGTCAGCAGAAATTTTTAGACTGTCCTTGAAAAGTAGAGGCTTATCTACTCCTAAAAATAGATTTTTCTGTTTATATTTTGTATATATAAAGGGGAGTTATTTTCCATGGCATTTCATTAGTCTACTGCAGAAGCAGTTGTTATTTATAGTAAAAATATCACTAAGCCCAGTGGGTCATATTTGATATAATTATGGATGGAATTTTTAAAATTAGCTGTTGATTATATTTTTTGTATTAGGATTTGGCCTGAAGTATTTGTAAGGTTACAAAATATTGCTAAATACCTCAAGTTCAAATTCTTGTAGCTTTTTAGCCATATTTCTTGGTTAAAGTCAATTATGGAATTAAAAAAGCTCTGATTATTAAAATAATTATAGAATTAGTAATAGAATTATATTCTTTTAACTTCATAGTCCGTGTTGAGCCAAGCCATTTAATTTGGTTTAAAGAGTTAATTATGACAAGAGGATATTTAATATCCTCTAGCATATGACAGCATCAAAATATAAATATGGTAATTTATTATAAAAAGAAGAAAGCTAGGGCACATCATTGTTAATGCAGTCCTTTTATCTCTGGAAAATGGAACTCATATTAAGCTTTGAATCTCAGGGGACAGAAAGAATATGGGGGGAGGGTATGGAAGAAGCTCATTTTGTTCTTTGTGTACATCAGAAAACTATCTTAGGAAACTGGACTTCCAAGTATTGAATAATGGAATAGTAGGAACAATTATGGTCCAGGATTTTTGCAAATCTACGTGTGGTGGTTGTACTAATGGTTATTTTTAATATATTAATTTTATTATATTGGCACCTGTTATTTACAACTTTTGTTTAAAAATTATACTTAATTGTAGGAAATTCATTTCACTGTATAATAGCAGTTGAAGCTTTAGATTTTCTGAATGCCCATAAACTATACCAGCATTGTCCAATGTAACATTACAGGTGTAATTGTATTTATACTAAATTACTACCTTATATTCTTTTAGTTAGAAAACCTTATCAACTGGAAGTTTCGTATATTTACAGCTTAACGATTCTTTATGTTCATATTGATAAACAGAATCATTGCAGGTTTCAGACACATTTTTAGTAATCAAAGGAAGTTTAGCTTTTGTAGCTTTTTAAAAAAGTATGTTTTATATTCATTTAATTCTTTGGAAATTGACCATCTAAGTTACATGTAAGTTAACATGTTAGTATTAAAGATATTTTTACTGACCATTATACAATTACATGAATTCCTTAAATATCATCAAATTTGTCTCTTTTGGGTAATGCTTTAATTTTTATAAGTAGAGTTGCCATATGTATTATATAGATTTAAAAATTACTTGGGCATTTAAATATAGGCTTATTATAGAAAGTATAGACCATATTACATGGTCTCAAGGGAGTTTAGAATAAATTAGCTATAAATTGCATGAATTCATTACTAAGAAACAAAGACCTTTTATTTATCTTTTTCAGAATCTAATTTATAAAAAAGAAAAAATATCACAAACCTACTTGTGTTCTTTTTACTTTCAGACTTTGATCATAGTAAGTAGCAGTGCTAGTTATAACTGATTAATTGCTGTTCAGTAAGCATTTATTGAAAACTATGTGCAAACCACATTGTTAGGTGCTGGGAATAAAAAGGATGGATGAACCCTGCCTTGAAGTTGTGAGTAGCTTGACTGGAGGGACAGCTATAGATAAATATCAGTGTGACAAATATGGTACAGTCAGTGTGAATAAAGTACTTCAAGGGTACAGACAATCTTATATTACATACAAAAATATTCTTATTGTCAGTCAGAGCAGAAAGAAGGTCCCAAAGAAGATGGTTCCTTTGAGTAGACTTTGTGAATACATAGGCATGGCATTTGAGATAAAGTATAGTCTGAAAGAAGTCATGAAATCTATTGGATAACTGGAGTTTATAGAAGTGGAGATTTGAATATAGTAGGCCAGGCCCAGATTGTGATAGACAAAGCAAGACTAAAGAATTAGGATTGACCTTGGAGAATTAGTGAAGACCATAAAAATAATATTATCTGTGTTTTAGAAAGTTACTCTGGCTAGAAGACAGAGATCGGGAACATATTTCAACCAGTTTCACAAGCCAGAAACCTATAAGTCATCTTCGTCTGATTATTATATGAAGTACAATTGCTTAAATCTGTTGACTTGCCTCTGTGCTATAGACATGATCTCAATTCAGACTAGCATTCTGTATCAGTGGGACTACTGCAATAGCCCCTCACTGGTCTTACTGCTTGTTCTCATGTTGTACGTTATCTGACATTAGTAGATATTACTAGAACTCTGCCCGCTTTTCTTCTCCTCTTCCTCTCCCCATCCTCCTCCCTCTCTTTCTGGTTTCTGTTTGTCTGGTGTAGGAGGTATTTTGAATACACTGATACCTGTGAGTGTGAAATGCTTGGAAATAAGGTCTTTTTAGCTATAATTAAGGTATAAATTAAGATGAGGTTATATTAGAGTAGGGTGGGCCCTTAATCCAATGTGACTGGTGTCTTCAGAGGAGATAGAACAAGAGAAGAGATACAGAGATAGGAGAGAATGCCCTAGGATGATGGAGGCAAAGATTCAAGTGCTGCTGCTATAAACCATGCCAAGAAATGCCAAGGGTGGTCAGCAAGCCACTGGGAGCTAGGAATAGATAAGAAAAGATTCTCTCTTACAGGTTGTGAGGCAGCATGGCCCTGCCAATGTCTTGATTTCAGATTTCTGGCCTCCAGAATGATGAGACAATAAATCTCTGTTGTTTTAAGCCATCAACTTTGGAATACTTTGTTACAGAAGCCCTAGGAAATAAATATATTTATTTATAATATAATACATATACCTGGTATAGATTGTTTATCTTTTAAGTGTAATCTTCCTTTATCTTGATATCTTTGGAGTTATTTCTTATAAATAGTATTTAGCTGATTTTGTTTTACTTTTTTTGGGTTATACTTTAACATTCTTTATCTTTTAAATGAAGCATTTTGCTTATTTACTTAAATTTATCTGAATTAGTCATATATGTGAAAAAATTTTGGCCTCTTGTGTTATGTGTTTTACCTTTTCTGTATTTCTTTTCCTATTCTTTCTTACCTTTTATTTTGATAGATTTTTTTTCCTGTTCAGTTTGAAATGTTATTATTATGATAGTTAATCTAGAAATTTTAGCTTGCATATTTAACTCAGTAGTCTAAAGTTGACATCTTTACCTTTCCAAGTAGTATATTTTGATTACCCTTTTCCAATTTATGTGTTGTTGACTTTTTTCTATCCTTTTTAATAGTAAAGTCAGGAGACATTATTATTTTTATTATGTACAATCATATTTGCTTGCTTTTCCTATTTATAATTTCTTTGTTATGCATTGCTTTTTATACTTTCTGCTCTGTGGAATTACTAAACTTCTGCCAATAGATCCTCTAACATTTCTTTTAGGCTCTTCTAGTAGCCAATTCAGTTGTTTTTATGGGGGTCTTTATTTTATCCTTATTCATTTGACATTGAATTTGAAGTAAACAAATTTTTTCCTTAGCATATAGATGATTTTCTTCCAGTGTCTTCTGATTTTCATTTTTACTTTTGAGGAATCAGCTGTTAGTGTAATTGTCTCCTTGGAAGATGACCTTTATTTCCTTTCTGTTTAAGAAACAGCCTTTATAGAGGGCATGGATTGCATGGAGCACTGGGTGTGATGCAAAAATAATGAATACTGTTATGCTGAAAATTAAAAAAAAAAAAAGAAACAGCCTTTGTCCTTATGAGTGTGTAAGGGTGAATTTTTTTTTTTTTTCCTAACTGGAATATATTGGCTTCTGGAAAATATTATATGTATTCTTTATCTGTTCTGAACATTTCCTGCCATTATTTATTCAAAGATTTCTTTTATTTATTCAAATATTACAACTACCTCATTTCTTTTTTCCTCTTAGAACTCCAATTGATTCATTTGTTAATCAAATAAATATTGAGTCCCCTTTTACTTGTTACTGTTACTGTTTTAATACCTTCTTACCATTCCCCCACTCCCTCAAAATATAGATACAGGTTGCCAGAAAGATGCACAGTTTTTAATCTGATACTAACTACAACAAGTTATAAGGGGAACTAAGAAAGTCCTTAGTTTTTCCCTGTTGGATTAGAGGGACAGCAGTCTGTTTCTAGTATGTAAAAAAAGGGGAAGGGGTGTGGTAGCAGTGAAGTGTAGCATGGCCATGATAATTTACTAAGGTTTTAGTTTGCTGCAAAGAGTCAGTTAAGCTATCCTGATATTCTTTGTTCTCTGTGAAGTGCCATATGTTTTCGGTTGGGAGACCTTCATTAATTAGATTCTGACCTTGCCTACCTATATCATGCAGCACCACATACTTTTCTCATCTGAAAAATGAAAACATTGGAAAGAAAAAGTTAACTCTTTTTTTTTTTTTTTTTAAAGAGTTTGTTTATTTATTTATTTGACAGACAGAGATCACAAGTAGGCAGAGAGGCAGGTAGAGAGAGAGGAGGAAGCAGGCTCTCTGCTGAGCCTGATGTGGGGCTCGATCCCAGGACTCCGGGATCATGACCCGAGCCGAAGGCAGAGGCTTTAACCCACTGAGCCACCCAGGCGCCCCAGAAAAAGTTAACTCTTAAAGTAACTTTCTGCTCTCAGTATTTATGATAGTATACAGTTGATCCTTACCCTTTGCAGATTCTGCAGTTGCGAATTTGCCTACTTGCTGAAATTTATTTGTATCTTCAAAATTAATACTTGCAGGGCCTTTGTAGTCATTCATGGACATGCACAGGGTGACAAAAAGTTGGACACGTTCCCAGCTGAGGTTGAACAAGGCAATGCGTGGTTTCTTATTTCAACTCTCATACTGTAAACAAGTGTCCTTTTTGTGGTGCCATGTTTTTCACAATTTTATGCTTTTTATTGGTGATTTCGCTGTTTAAGTGACTTCCAGGTGTAATGCTAAAGTGCTGTCTAGTGTTTCTCAGTGTAAGAAGGCAGAGACATGCATTTTGGAGACACTGTGTGTTAGGTAAGTTTCATTCATGCATGAGTTGTAGGGTTATTGGCTGTGAGGTCAGTGTCAATCAGCAATATATATTAAATAATGTGTCTTTAAACATAAACATACAGGTAACAAAGCTATGTATTATTTGGCTGACAAAAATATCATCAGAGGGTTGTAGGAACCTGATACTGTATTTCCCCTAAGAGCAGTAGTTCAGTATTCACTAATTTAGTGTTCATGGTGACTTTATAGAACATAACTACTGTGAATAACAAGAATGAACTGAATGTTTTTTCTTTTATCTTATCCTTTGCTCCTTGGAATAATAAGCTCTTCTTTTTCCCCAGGATACACAGCTCTGCATATTGGCTACATTTAATAAATACTGTAAAATTTTTATAGTAAAAATTTGGTCAAACTTGTGAGAAGTATTACCCATTCAAAAAGAGAAAATAATGAAAAAGAAAACTGTGCAAGGGCTGAAGTCCTTCCACTAGTTCAATGAAAAAATGAATCTTCCTTTCTCTCACATAATAGATGACTAGTACATTTTTATTGGACAAATTAACATTGAATAATTTATATTTGAGCACAAAAGATATTACACTTGAATATTACTAATTTTCATCCTAGAATTTTACTTTGTCATACTTGAGAAATGAGATTAGATTAGACTTCTTTAGCATTTTGGAGATGTATACAGATGCAAATGCTACTGATGAAAGGCTTTTTTTCTCTAATGCCCCAGAACATTGTCATGATTCAGTGAAACCAAAAGTATCATTTTGAACGGACCTTAGATTTGGAATTCTTATGCTTATAAAAAGTCCTGGAAGTATTTTTGAAAAATTGCATTAGACATGTTCTGGCAAAATTTCCTGTAATTATGTCTGCCAAAATTTCACTGGCTAATTTGTACTTACGTAAGTTACTCTTCAGAACTTTTTCAAAGTATGTCATTTTTTAAAAAAAGTTTATTTTTTGTGTATATCCTATGTTATACATAACAGGTTTTTGTACATTATTTATTTCTGCTCATTGGAAGCTCTGACAATGAAATTTTACAAACCTCACTTTCCAGTGCAGCATAGGCATAGGGATTAATCCTATTAACAGCTAACGGTGTTTCCGTTAGGTAAGTCAGTGGCTTGTTTGCCATTCTGAAAATAGAAATCTAAGAGTTCTTTATAAACAGTGAGATTCTATAATTTTTGTTTATAGCTCAGTCTCCTTTCATTTAATGTATACATTTTGGTATGGAAATTACTTGGGCAGCACGAATTAACTTTCAACTAATAAGATTTCCTGTATTAGTATTTCTCATACACGAACATGGACTCTCTTTTATTCTACTTGTTGAATAAACTCATGTTAGTATTATTTTATATTTTATTATTGTATAAGGAGAAATTGAACTTGGGAGTAACCGAGAGGATCCATTAGTTTACTCAGTAATTGTTTAGATAAGATTTGACCTAATATTCTCCAGGTCTTTGGTTTATTTACTTGGGTTTTTTTGTGGAGGCGGGGCATTACTAGGTCTTTAAGTATTTTTTTTTTTTTAAACATGAGAACCACAGGGTCTCTCTTCTCCCTTTTTTAAAGATGTCATTTATTTTAAAGAGAGAGAGAGAAAGTATGCACAGGGGTGGGGGTTGGGGGTTGAGGAAGCAGAGGGAGAAGGACAAGCAGACTCCATGCTGAGCATGGGGCTTGATGTGGTGCTCTATCTCATGACCCTGAGATCATGACTTGAGCTGAAATCAAGAGTCAGATGTTTAACCAACAGCCAGCTAGGTGCCCCTCTTTAGGTAATTTTGTTGTTGTTGTAATTTAGGTGTCAGCAAGGACTTCTTGACTTTTGATTTTTAGATGGAATTGGTTTGGCTCTCACCTCCTGCCACTCTCCCCCACCCTAAGTCCCCCACTGAATTATGTGCCTTGTTGAAGTTCAGAGTCCCAGCTAACAGCAGATCTTAGGACAGTTCACCTTCTCATGGTGATCTGTTTCTGGGCTTTTGCTTTCTAGTATGACGTCTTTACTCCATGTTGACCCAGATGGTAAAATCAACCCTTTCCTCACATAGGGCAGTAGGCAAGCAGTTTGCATTTGTTATTTCAGTTCATCATAATAAACCTAGGTGTTGCTATCTTCATTTGAAGTAAGTAAACTAAAGTGGTTCGGTAACTTGCCTAAAATTGCATGGCTTTAAAGTAAGGAGTCAGCATTCAAGTTCTTGTCCTACACCAAAAGTTACATTCTGTATTATAGTTGAGATTTCCAAACTGCTCCACAAATGTTTTGTTTGAATAGGATTCTACACTGCCCTCTTGTGCACTTTTTACATAAAAGAGATGATTAATGTAAACTACTTATGTTACTGTTTCAGATTAAAACTATTGGTACATCTTTGTGAGTTAGCATATATTTATGTGTTTGGAAATTGAAGGGTTAGCCTATAATGCCTGATTATTTTCTCTTAGCCAGTGCTTCTGTGATCTATGTATTTTTCTCCAAATGAAGGTATTGCTTCTGCATTTACCTTGAATGTAAATGGAAGACTAGGGATAACAATCCATTTTTTGTTAGAGCTGTAACTCTAGAAAATTAGTCTCTCATCACTATTCAATAGGTACTCTTTAAAAAGTTTGAAAAATTGACACATAAATTTTGAGTATTTGTTACCAAACTTTAGTTGTTAGCTGTTGGCAGTCTTATCCTGGGGTTCTTGGAGAAATTTTTGATGGTAAATTTTCTCTTAGTCTTGTTAATCGATCTGGGCCACTTAACTACAGCTAAGTTTAAAAAAAAAAATTTTTTTTTGAGTATACTTGACACACAATGTGACATTAATTGCAGGTGTACGAGACTGTGATTCAGTTTCTCTATATGTTATGCCATGCACACCACAAGTGTTGATACCATCTGTCACCATACAGTGCTATCACAGTGTCATTGTTTGGACTGTTTGTGCTTGCTTTTTATTCCTGTGACTTACTCATTCCATTATTGGAAACCGGTATTTCCCACTCCTCTTCACCTATTTTGCCCGTTCGCCTAATCCCATTTTCCTCTGGCAACCACCAGTTTGTTCTCTGTATTTATAGGTCTGATTCTGCATTTGTTTATTAGCTCATTTGTTTTGTTTTTAGAATTCCACATATGAGTGGAATCATATGGTATTTGTCTTTCTCAGTCCGACTTACTTCACTTAGCGTTATACCCTATATGTTCATCCATGTTGTTGCAAATGGCAAGAACACTTTTTTCCTGTGTATGAATACGTACATGTATGTGTATGTACATGCACATACATCTTCCTTATGCTTTTGTCTACTGACAGATACTTAGATTGTCTGTTGACAGATACTTAGATTGCTTCCATACTTTGCTGTTGTCAATAATGCTGCAGTAAACATAGGGTTGCATAAATCTTTTCGAATTCATGTTTTCATTCTCTTTGGGTAAATATCTAGTAATGGAATTATTGGATCATATGGTATTTCTATTTTCAACATTTTGAGGAACCCCTATACTGTTTTCCATAATGACTATTCCAATTTACATTCCCACCAACAGTACACAAGGGTTTCTTTTTCTCCACACCCTTGCCAACACTCATTATTTCTTTTGTTTTTGATTTTAGCCATTCTGACAGGTGTGAAGTGATATCTCATTATAGTTTTGATTTGTATTTTCCTGATGCTGAGTGGTGTTAAGCATCTTTTCATGGATCTATTGGCCATTTGTAGGACTTTTGGAAAAATATCTATTCAGGTTCTCTGCTCATTTTTAAATTAGTTTGTTTGTTTGTTTGTTTTGGTGTTGAGTTGTAGAAGTTCTCTGTATGTTTTGGATATTAGCTCCTTGTTGGATATATCATTTGTAAATATCTTCTCTTATTCAGTAGGCTGCCTTTTTGTTTTGCTGATAGTGTCCTTTGCTGTGAAAACACTTTTTATTTTGATACAGTCCAAATAGTTTATTTTTGCTTTTGTTTCCTTTGCCTTAGGAGACATAGCTAGAAAAATATTACTACAGTCAGTGTCATAGAAATTACTGCCTGTGTTATCTTCTAGTATTTTTATGGCTTTAGGTTTCACCTTTACGTCTTTAATCCAAATGGAGTTTATTTTTGAGTATGGTGTTAGAATGTGGTCCACTTTCATTCTTTGGCATCTAGCTGTACAGTTTTCCTAGAACCATGTATTGAAGGGACTGTCTTTCCTTCATTGTATATTCTTACCTCCTTTTCATAGATAAGTTAACCATATAAGTGTGGATTTGTTTTTGGGCTTTCTTTTCTTTTCCATTGATCTCTATCTTTATGATATTACCATACTGTTTTGATTACTACAACTTTGTACTGTATCTTGAAATCTGGGATTGTGTTACCTCCAGCTTTGTTCCTTCTTTGTCAAGATTTCTTTGGCTCTTCAGAGTCTTGTAGTGACACTTAATTTCAGTATTATTTGTTAAAGTTCTAGTTCTATGAAAAGTGCTTTCGGTATTTCAGTAGGGTACAGATTCATTGCATTGATTCTGTAGGTTGGTTTGGGTAATAAGGAGATTTTTAACAGTATTAAATCCTCTAATCCATGAGCATGGAATATTTTTCCAATATTTTTCTTTTGTTTGTGTCATCTTCAGTTTCTCTCATGAGGGTTTAGTAGTTTTCAGAGTATAGGCTTTCATTTCCTTAGTTAAGTTTATTCCTAAGTATTTCATTTTTATTTGGTACAACTGTAAATGGGAATTAAAAATTTTTTTCCTGCTACTTTGTTACTAGTGTATAGAAATGCTGTTGAGTTTTGAGTATGAATTTTGTATTCTACAACTTTATGGAATTCACCTATTAGTTTTAAGTTTTTTTAATGAAGTCTTTAGGGTTTTCTCTTTATAGTTATGTAATCTCCAGATAGTGACAGTTTAACTTCTTTATCAATATGGATATCTTTTTTTTTTCTTGTCTGATTGGTATGTCTAGGCCTTCCAGTCCTGTGTTCAATAAAAGTGGTGAGAGTAGACATCCTTGTTTAACTATAATACTTCTTTTCTTTTTTTAAAGATTTTATTATTTGTCAGAGAGAGAGAGAGAGAGGGAGAGAGCGAGCACAGGCAGACAGAATGGCAGGCAGAGGCAAAGGGAGAAGCAGGCTCCCTGCTGAGCAAGGAGCCCAATGTGGGACTCGATCCCAGGATGCTGGGATCATGAGCTGAGCCGAAGGCAGCTGCTTAACCAACTGAGCCACCCAGGCGTCCCAACTATAATACTTTTTAATACAATCAGAGAATCCTGTGCCTTCCCCCATGTCTCTACTAATAATTTGGATATATGCTGCTGAAGTGAGCACTCTACTAATAACGTGTGATGTCTTTCTTTCCCCATTGTATTTAAAACATTTCCCTCCAGATCACAAATAGGAAAGATGAAAGAAGCATATATTTTTGATGGTGATGAATGTTGTAGGAAGGTATTCTGATAGGTTAACTAATCTTGTACCTATATTTAATATTAAAACTTCAACTAATTTTTAAAAACAGATATGATATAAAAGCCAGAAATTTTAGGTCTTTTTAAAGCATTCTTAAAAGAAATGTTTTTCCATTGCAAATTTAAAATATGTTTGAACAGAGTTGATGAATTTTTAAACAGGCAGTTGTTTTCACTCAGTTGTTTGTGATTTCTGAGTTGACTCTTCCTCTCTTTTGAAAAGTAAACTCCCAACTTTCTGCCTTAACCTAATACATGTTGGTAAAAGCACTGTTTCATTTTGGCTTTGGTTTTGTATCCATCCTACTTGTCTTGAGTCAGCATTTTCTGTTTAAACTATATTTACATAGAATGCAGGGCCTCTTGTTTTTATGTTGCATTATTGTTGTGCTGTAAATGAAAGGACAATTAGTAAATGCTTTTTATCATTTGTTGATGAAGTAGATATGATTTTTCTAGCTCCTTTCTTGTAGTATTTTAGATTGTAAGATTATTTTTATGATCTATATTCCTATAAAGAGAAGACATGATTTTGCTTATAAGTTGGAAGGCTAAGATGTTATATATTAATTGATAATTATTTTCAGTTATAAAGCTAATAGATGCTTGTGAGGGGGAAAATAAAACTTTGGAGCCATGAAAAGTAAAAGTTCTTCCTCTCCATTATTCACATACAACCACTATTAATAGTTTCTTATATGTAATTACTCTTCACTAGATCTTAAGAAAATATGCTTTTGACCATATAACTGCAGAGGACCCATATAATGTTTGTTGGACCATGATGTCACATCTTTTGGCTTCAGTATGTGGAAGGGAGTGGGGGGCTGACAAGGTAAAGCAGTATTCTGTTTCTTTGATTGCCCTTGATTATGCTCTTCTATTTCTGAGCAATAGAAATTTTGAATTTTTTAAAATTCTTTTGAATTCTAGAATGACTCTCTTGATTTTCTCTTAAGCATCTTTTCCTACTTGTTTGTCAGAATTCCTTTATTTCTTTTGTGGTATCTTTCTGATTCTGGAAAGGGAACATTGGGACTTCGGCATAAATTTGATTTTCTGGAAGGAGACTAGGATGATATCTGGCTACTGGCAGATTGGGAGGGTAATTGACAAATTCATTTTGATTCCTTTAATATGGTATTAATGTGTTAATGTATGTTCTAAATATCATTTAATGGTTTTGTTCATAAAAACTAAATATGATCAACTTAAAAGATTGAGAGAAGTGATTTACTTGATATGGGAGGTTCTTGAATGTTTTTCTTATATTTTGTTGATATTCTTTTAAAAATATATCTCTGCTATTTCACATTCTATCTGAAGTGTACATTTTAATAGGAACTTTATATAGCAATTCAAATTTTGTACTTACTTGGGCTTTATAATAAAATTAAGCAATGTTAGCTTAGATACATGGAACATGTGTTAGGTAGGACATAATTTTAAAAAATTTTTTTTACACAGCAGTTGCATGGGGGGAAATATATCCTAATTCTAAAGTGTGAAATTTGAACTGGTAGAATTGTAAACATTTTTAACATTTTAAAGTCTTTTCAATCTGTTCTATATGAGATGCAATTTTAAAAAAAATCTATCATTACATGATAGAAAATAGTTTTTAAAAGCAAAAATTCTCTTTTATTTGATTACTTTCTATTTTTACACACAAACACAAACCTTGTCTTCAGATTTTCAAATTGTCCTTAAGGACCATTGATTTATTGTTTTCAAATCAACGAGACTTCTTATTTTTGAATACATGAAACTCATACTTCCCCTTTTCCTGTGACTCTTACTCTTTCGTGTTTCATCTGCTCATAGATTTCAGCTTCCTCCTTGGCCCTTAATAGATTTGTACTGTCATTTTTGCCAGCTACTTTATTGATCCTACATCTGTACTTTATTTATTCCATAATTTAATGAGCAAATGTTATATTTTATGGATAGGAAAATGTTAAAATATCTATCCAACAAAGACAGGGATATTACCCTGTGAAGCTGTAATCAGAGTTTCATATTTTCTGACTATTTTTGAAGTTCATACAGATAGATAATGGAAGGTTATTATAGCTTAGAATTTATAAAAATATCTTTTTTTCTATTTTATTGTTCAAAGGTGTTTTTCTCTGTTTAAAGATATTTATTAATGATATTATTGAATGTCTTTTTTGTTATATGGAAGCTGTTGTTTCTTAGTTTTGCTTTCTCATTTTTCTCTATTTTTCATCTTGCTCACCTCAAATCTAGTTAGAAGTATTTCAGTTGTGAATTGGTCTTTATTGATCCAATATGAGGAATCCGCTACCTTAAAAAAGCTCTTTACAAAAGCTCTCAGTTCCATAATTTTGCTTTACTTTTTGTCTTATTAGCTTGTTACTAATAATGGTGCCATTTATTGACTGAATGTGTTTAATGTGCTCAATTTCCCTTGTATGTCACGCATATACCTACATTATCTCATTTGATCAAGTATTGTATAATATCTGTTGGCAACAGTGAAAATCAAGTAGTTTTTAAATTGCCTTTTGATATTTACATCATGTGCTTTTGTGTATGTTTTATTTATAGACTTTAGTTTTTAAAACTGTTTTAAGTTTACAGAAAAATTGAGCAAATAGTACAAAATATTCCCCTGTACATCCCCCAGCCCACCTCCAGAGTATTCCCAGTTCCTTTCTTCCATCCCTTACAGCACTACTGTCATTGATTTCATTTATTTAATTTCTATAATCTCTCAACACATTTCTACTATTACTACTTTGAACTAGCAGTTAATTAGGTCAATTAATAAAAGAAAAAACTTTTATTTTACCTTTATTTATTCCTTCTCTGACAATCTTCCTTTTTTTAATGTAGAGTTGAGTTTCTGACCTATGTAATTTTTTTCTCTCTTAAGAACTTCTTTTTAACACTTCTTGCAGGGCAGGTCTTCTGGCAACAAATTCCTTCAGTTTTTGTCTGAGAAAATCTTTGTCTTTGGCTTTTGAAGGATAATTTTGCTGGATAAAGAATTCTAGGTTGGTGGATTTTTTTTTTCTTTTCACACTTTATAGTTCACTCCACTTTCATCTTGCTTGCATGATTTCTGACAAGAAGTCTGTTGTAATTCTTATCCTTGTTTCTTTATAGGTAAGGTGAGTGTCCATCCCCACCCCCACCCCCTGGCTTCCTTCAAGATTTTCTCTTTGTCTTTGGTTTTCTTTTGTTTAAATACAATGTACCTATGTATAAATTTCTTATATTTATGCTGTTTTATGTTCTCAGAGCTTCCTGGATCTGTAGTTTTGTGTCTGTCATTAATTTTAGAAAATTCTGTCAGTTAAAAATCATTAAAATATGATTAAAGGTTATTTATAAATTAAGGAAAATAAGAGTATATAATTTCTTGAGATTTTCTTGATTCTTACTATAGCCATTTTTTAACTGAAACCTGGACATGTTGGACATTAGGTTATCAGACTCTGGGTCTTGTCTTATTTAAGCTTCTTGTTTTAGCAGGCTTCCCCTGACAAGTATCTAGTAGGGTTAAAAGAAGTGCTGTTTTGTTAGTGCCAGATTGGAGTAGAACTCCACTCCACTTGGGGTCTGTAGAAGAGGGGTTGGAGGGAGAATAGAGGTTTCCCCTGTTTCTATTGAGCAGGAATATAAATTTAAGAGTCCTCGTTTGGTCTCCACTGATACTGTCTTGGAGGAGAGATAGCCTTTTTATCATTGGGAGGTGGTGAAATCTTGATTCAGCTAGACTACCCCAGTGAGAGACAGAGGTGTGCCTCATTAGAGCTGGGTGGGATGGAAGTCTAGGTTCTCCCCTTGGTCTTCACTGACCTTAGGGGAGAGGGGATCTCATACTCCTTGGCTCTCCACTCAGCTTTCTCTGGCCAATACTGTCAGAGGCTCAGGGTTCCTTGATATAGTTTGGTGAGGCCAGAAGTCTAGACTCCCACTTGGCCTTTGTTGTTAGGGCTGGGAATGGGCAATTTTTCCTGTAGTGTTTTGCTGAAGTGGAGTGATAATTATCTAAAAGCTTTCTGTCTTGCTGAGTTGTCTCTTTCCGGGTAAAGAGTAGGCTTTTCTTGATGTTTTTTTGGTGTCTTCTCTGACTGATATTTTTGGCTTTCTGGCTTCTCTGGTGGTCATTCTGTAACATGAAACAAAAAGAAAACCCATGATATTCATTATCTTGTTGTTCTTTGGATCCTGATTTTCTTAGTTGGACTTTCATCTTCTCTCTACCTTTTAGAATCTTTTTCCTTTTGTGTTAGATATCAAGTCCCTAGGTTTTAGTTATATTTAGTGAGAGAAATAGGGAAAGGTTTGTCTTTTCTATCATACCTATGGTTTGTAAGCTGAAGTCCTAGAAATATATCATTTAATTTACAGAACTATAATTATGCATAATCTTTTAAGAACAGTTGACACTGTTGTTACTCACTATTTATTGAATTGAGTCAACAGTTCTGGAAATTTCTTCAGGAAAGTTGTTTGTCTCTATCTACGATGTTTGTGAATTGAGAAGAGGAAAATGCAGCTAAAACAAACACGTGCAGCATTTATACCAAGTTCCTTTTCAAATGTATCAATTTGTATACTTTTTAGAAAACAATTTATGATTTAGGGGAGGAAAGATAGGAATTATTGTGTTGAACAGTAACTTCAGTCTTCTCCTATCATTTCCATTGTTAACTGGAAGCTGGTTCTATTATGTGAAATTCATTTTGGATGATCATTTGTCTTTTAATTTTGTGCTGCTGATTGTAAATGAGCTCCATATTTTATTATAAAACCACGGATAACCTCTGGAGCTGGTGAGCCATTCTAAGCATCTATTCTTAATTATAAGTTCTCATTTATTTTGAGGCTACTTCACACCATTTGAAAGATAAAGGTTCATATGAGTTGGGTGTTTGAGTGTTCAGTTCAAATTTTAAAAAGTATTTTTTTTTTAAAAATTTCAGTTTGAATAATGACTTGTAGGATAGTTATCTCCATTTTACGATGAGGAAATTGAAAAAATGTGATTTAGTTTATGACTTATCCAAGAGCATTCAGTTAATTGAGATTAGAACTGGAACAATAGGCCAAGATTGGAACTCTAATTTTTTTTTAAACACTGTCTGTGTTTAAACACTGTCTGTGCTCAGTCCAATAGACCATGCCAGTAACCAAATTAAATTTATACATCTTTGAAAATGAGAGCAAGGGGGAAAAAAAGAGTTATCCAATTAGAACCGTAGCTTCAGACATGGTCCATAAATATCTAATTTTTCAGTCTGATGCATCAAGAATGTTTCATCATTATCATATCCCTTCTTTCTTGTGCAGCATAATAAAAAGTCTATACACGCAAGACAATAGTTTTAAAAAATATTTTCTCCTTAACAAGAAATACGATAGTTATTTGAATTTTTACAACTTAAAGAAAAACTGGAAAAAAATGGTATATATAACAAATAGCACAAAAAGCACATATATTTGCTGTTAATTAGATTATGGCTATACCATATATATTGCACATATGTGATATAAAATGTATTGAAAATTTTATGATAGGTTTATAACCTATCAATACTATCATGTTAAAAAATACTGTTGTGTCAAGTAAGTTGGAATTTGGGAACTGGTATATTTTACTTACTTTTATTCCATATCTGTCTCTTCATCTTGAAATATTTATATAAAATATATATGTGCTTTCTTTTTAGAGTAGTTTGTTATAATATGTGTGAAGAATTTATCACTAAAAATTAAGGGTCTTTGTTTTACATTTAGTTCTTATTTTGCTAAATATGTTAACCATAGAGGCATATTTGCAGTATTGTCTGGAAAGTAGAATCCTGATGTAGCAGTTAATTAATGTTGTAGCACCACAGAAATTTCTTCTCTTCTTTTTTTTTTAACCTTTTCTCCTATTCCTAAGATTCTCCTTTTGCACTCCATTGTTAAAATTCTCCATTGTGAGGTGAAGCTAGGTAATAATATATTTCTTTTCCCTTTACTGCTTCTGCTTCTCATAGTGGGTATTTCCTTTAAAATGACTCAGTTTGAGATGTTTAAAGCCCATATCTCAGTTGCCCAAGATTAGGAATGTGTGTAGTGAAACTAAGTTATTATAAATTTTATTCCCTAATCCAAACTAATTATTCTTATTTTTGAAGTTTCAGTTTTTTTGTTATTAATATTTATTGTATTTTGCTTTATATTATTGTGAACCATTAACTTGACCCCCATAGTACCTATGAAAGTGTATGCACTTTGTCTATTTTCAAGTACATGTTCTAAATTGAATTTAGTTCCCTGAAGATAAGGTAAGCGAGTGATCCCTTCAAAATATCTGATTTTTTTTTAATATGGATATGTTGATTTTGTTTGTTTCAGCTTGCTTTTCATTGGGCTGTCAAGTTATGTATTCATTTTTAATTTTATTATCTATTCATAGTTTTCTTCACATGGTTAGATTATTAAAATTTTGTTTCCCTAGTACTCTTTTAATTTGCATGGTAAAAAATCAGATTTGTGTTTCCCTGATGATCAGTGACATTGAGCATCTTTTTATGTGTCTGTTGTCCATCTGTATGTTTTTCTTGGAAAAATGTCCTATTCATGTCTTCTGCCCATTTTTAATTGGATTATTCATCTTTTGGATGTTGAGTTTTATAAGTCATTTATGAAACTTTGGATACTAACCTTTTATCAGATATATCATTTGCAAATATCTTCACCCATTTCATTGATTGTCTTTTAGTTTTGTTGATTGTTTTCTTAACTGTGTAGAAGCTTTCTTTTTTTGTCATAGCCCCAATAGTTTATTTTTGCTTTTGTTTACCTTGCCTCAGGAGACAATATCTAAAAAAGAAGTTGAGACAGATAATGTCAAAGAGGTTCCTGCCTGTGTTCTCCTCTAGGATTTTTATGGTTTCAGGTTTCACATTTAGGTTTTTCATCCATTTTAAATTTATTTTTGTTTTTGTTTATGGTATAGAAAGTGGTCCAGTTTCATTCTTTTGCATATTGCTGTCCAGTTTCCCCACACCATTTATTGAAGAAACTGTCTTTTTCCCACTAGATATTCTTTTCTGTTTTGTTGGAGATTAACTGACCATATAGTTGTGCGTTCATTTCTGGGTTTTCTATTCTGTTCCATTGATCTAGATGTCTTTGTGCTAGTCAGAATGGCTAAAATCAATAGCATAAGAAACAGCAGATGTTGGCAAGGATGTGGATGGAGGAGAACCTTCTTGCACTGTTGGTGGGAATGAATACTGGTGCAGCCACTGGAAAACAGTATGGAGGGTCCTCAAAAAGTTAAAAATAGAACTATCCTATGACCCAGCAATTGCACTGTGAGGTATTTACCCAAAGAATACAAAAGTACTAATTCAAAGGGATACATGTACCTTGATGTTTATAGCAGCATTATCTATAATACCTAAATTATGAAAGCAGCCCATGTCCATTGACTGATGAAAGGATAAAGAAAAGGTGGTATACACACACACACTAAAATATTACTCAGCCATAAGAAAGACTGAAATCTTGCCATTTGCAATGACATGGATAGAACTAAAGAGTATATGATACTTAAAATAAGTCAGAGAAAGACAAATACCATATGATTTTACTCATATGTGGTATTTAAGAAACAAAACAAATGAGCAAAGGAGGAAAAAAAATGAGGCAAACCAAGAAACAAACTCTTAACTGTAGAGAACAAAATGATGGTTATCAGAGGGGAGGTGCGTGGGGGGGATGGGTTAAATAAGTGATGGGGATTAAGGAGTATACTTGCTATGATGAGTACCAGGTATTATGTGGAAGTGTTGATCTGCTATATTGTACTCCTAAAACTAATATTATACTGTATATTAACTAACTTGAATTTAAATAAAAACTTTTAATGAAAAGAAAAATTAGGGGATCATTGCTCAAGTATTTTATTTTATTTTATTTTATTTTATAGAGAAAGAGATCATGAATCAGAGTGGGGCAGAGGAAGAGAGAGAGAGACTCTTAATAGGCTCCATGCCCTTTACGGAGTCCACCACAGGGCTCCATCACACAGCCCTGAGATCCAAATCTGAGCTGAAATCAAGAGTCAGATGCTTAACTGATTGAGCCACCCAGAACTCCTGCTCAATTATTTTAAAATATAAATTGTATTCTCATAAATGTCATTTAGATGCCAGTAAAAAACAGTAAGAACAGTGTCTGTCACTAAGTAGTTACTCAAAAAATTGAATAAATGGATGAAAGAGAGAACTAACAAACGATTCTTATATCCCATCTGTTTAATAATTTGTCTACTTAGGTATTTATAGGGAAAGTTACTATAGTCAAGCATTTGAAAATTACTAATTTAAATTTAAACTTCTTAGTGCTGAAGGCTGATTCTCTGTATGAGCATGCTACATTAAACCTGTTAACTGAATTAAGATGTATCAAGTTAATAGTTATCCAAACTAAGTTGATAGGTTAGGGCCCACTAAGCAGAATTCCATAAAATTGTTACATACATTAAATGAGACTTAATGAGTGTGAAGGGCGTCTGTAGACTGTCAGCTACTTTACAAAGATTAGTCTGCTCCTTAAATAAAAAGTCTTTTATTATTAAAATGAAACCAGTAATACATGTTCAACAATAGTTTTATATGGTAACTACATTGTATGTAGTGTTGGGTATATGCAATGTGTGTTTGGGTATTATGCTGGATTTATAGATTATCAAGATACAGACTAAAGCTTATTCTTGGTAAGGCATCTTTAAGTGTTCCTAAATACTAGAAAGATGCAATTATAAGAAAAATTACAAAGAATTAGTAACTATATAGAATATAATTTTGATAGATCATTATTAGAAAGCAAATTTCTATTTTATTTTATTTTATTATTTTATGTATTTTATTAGTTTAGTTTAGTTTTTCAGTGTTCCAAGATTCATTGTTTATGTACCACACCCAGTGCTCAATGCAATACGTGCCCTCCTTAATACTCACCCATCCCCCTACCCCCTCCATTCCAAAACCCTCAGTTTGTTTCTCAGAGTCCATAGTCTCTCATGCTTTGTCTCCCCTTCTGATTTACCTCAATTCACATTTCCTTTCCTTCTCCTAATGTCCTCCATGTTTTTTCTATGCTCCACAAGTAAGTGAAACTGTATGATAATTGACTTTGTCTGCTTGACTTATTTCACTCAGCATAATCTCCTCCAGGCCCGTACATGTTGATGCAGAAGTTGGGTATTCATTCTTTCTGATAGAGACCTAATATTCCATTGCATATTTGGACCATATCTTCTTTATCCATTCATCTGTTGAAGGGCATCTTGGCTCTTTCCACAATTTGGCAATTGTGGCCATAGAAAACAAATTTCTAAATATCAATGCTGTAATTTAGATGTGACACTTTGGGAGGAATCCTTTTGGATAAAAATACTAGTAATTTGGATTTATTTGTAAAAAATATTGAAAGGCTGAACTTTGAAAGATTAAAGCTTGTCTTTGGAGGTTATTCAAGAACAGGATAGATTTTCTGTTTATTTAAAGTTAGAAATGAGAAGGAAACAAGTAAAATGGTTCATTCGTAAATGAAATGTCTTGGAAAAAGATTCCCATTTTCACATAAGAAAGCATTTGAGTACATTAGTAATATTTGGCTTTTTAATTTTCAGCCAAAAACAATTTACTAAGAAAAATCCAACTTTAAAAAATCACTATGAAATATGTTTCATATTTCTGGAACCTCTGGAAACCTACATACTTTTTTTTCAACTCCTACAAAGAGAGAGAATATGCTTTTTTCTATAAAATTTTCCTTTTTTACTGATGTCATTTTATTGTCCTGTAAATTTGGATAATACAAAGTGCTATGGACTGAGTATTTAATGGAAATATGTCTCTTCAGAGATCATTTGCTGTCTAGACCTCTATATACGTCATGAACAGATTATACTTCACTGTTAAGATTACTGTGGTTGCAAGGCAGCATTTTAAAAAGGAAGAGTTTTAAATATTATGCTTGGAGATGGTATGAAGGACAATTAAAATCTGCTATATAATAACATTTTTAATCAAAATACCATTTGTTATATTTTGTTCCTTTTTTAAAATCAATAAATCTATTGCTCATTTATTTTTTTTTAAGAACCTACTTAGAGGGACACCAGGGTGGCTCAGTCAGTTAAGCCACTGCCTTCAGCTCAGGTCATGATCACAGGGTTCTGGGATCAAGTTTCACATCAGGCTCCCTGCTTAGTAGGGAGCCTGCTTCTCCCTCTTCTTCTGCCCGCTGCTCTGCCTTCTCATTCTCTCTCTCTCTCAAATAAATAAAATCTTTAAAAAAAAAGAGAGAGAACCTACTTAGAATTTTTGATAGATAAAGGCAGGAATCTTAACCTTTAGACAAACTGTTGTGCATTTAAATGCATACATATAATAATACCTTGTTATTTTAGATTAGACTATTTTGGGAGCCTGGACATAGTTTGCACACTGGCTGAGCAGAAGTGTACTTTTGCTTAATAAATTAATGCTCTACATTTTTGGAAGTATATTTAGTCTTACTGAGGATGTTTTAGTTAAGGTTGCTATAACAAATACAGACTGGATGGTTTAAACAACAGTTCTTTTTTTTTTTTTTTTTAAAGATTTATTTATTTATTTATTTGAGAGAGAGGCAGTGAGAGAGAGCATGAGCGAGGAGAAGGTCAGAGGGAGAAGCAGACTCCCCGTGGAGCTAGGAGCCCGATGCGGGACTTGATCCTGGGACTCCGGGATCATGACCTGAGCCGAAAGCAGTCGTCCAACCAACTGAGCCACCCAGGCGTCCCTAAACAACAGTTTGAGGCTAAAAGTCAGAGATCAGACTCTGAGCGTTGTTGGGTTCTCAGTAAGGGCCCTTTTCCTGGTTATGTCTTCATATGGCCTTCCTTGGTATGTGCATGCAGAGAGAAAGACCTCAAGTCTCTTCTTTTTATAAGGGCATTAAATCCCATGATAAGGGACCTACCCTCATGACCTAATTTAACCCTCATCATCTCCCATGGATCCCACACTCAAATACCTTCATACTGAGGATTAGGGTTTCCATATAGGAATTTGTAGAGGGCACAACTATTCAGTTCATAGCAGAAAGAGAAACAAAAACTTTCAAAGAATCACTAAGCAATTTTAATTGCATTCATTTGTGTACAAACAACATGCTATTTACATTGTCTAACATAATTTCTGCTTTGCATTTTTTTAACAGTACAAGGGCTGAAAGAGAGAAACATATAATGGAGGAGTATCAAGCTAACTGGAAAATAATTAGAACTCTTGATTTTAAAGAGTAAGCTAATCTAGGGGCCCCTGGGTGGCTCAGCTGTTAAGCGTCTGCCTTTGGCTTAGGTCATGATCCCACGGTCATGGGATTGAGCCTCATGTAAGTTGGGCTCCCTGCTCAGAGAGGAGTCTGCTTCTCCCTCTGCCTTTCCTCCTCCACCTGCTTGTGCTCTCCCTCATGCTCATTCTCTCAAATAAATAAATACAATCTTTTAAAAAACGAAGTAAGCTAATTTTAAGTATGATGTATATGTGTTATATATATTCATGTATCTTACTGAATATAAAAATTTAAGATTCCTAAATGACAAGATTACCTGTTTGATTTAAACCAAATAGATGAGATTTGGATAGACTCTTTTTCTTTTTCTTTTTCTTTTCCTAAAATTTTATTTATTTGTCAGAGAGAGAGAGCACAAGCAGGCAGAGTAGCAGGCAGAGGCAGAGAGAGAAGCAGGCTTCCTGCTGGACAAGGAACCTGATGTGGGACTCAATCCCAGGACCCTGGGATCATGACCTGAGCCACACGCAGTGGCTTAACCAACTGAGCCACAGGCGTCCCTAGAATCTTTTTCTACAAAGAGATTATGACCTCTTGATTCAAGATGATTACTTTCTGCCTATTATCTCCATCTTCTTCTAGCTTTCCAGAATATTGTCTGAGAACAGGTTCTAGGGGCATGGCCCAGGCCTACCCAAGTTTGTTAGGTAGTCTTCACAGAGGGAGGAAGTAGATGGCTATAGTGGGTACAATAGATTCCACCTTGAGATGGAATTCCACCTTGTTCAGTAGAGTTCCTTGCGAGTTTTTGTTCAGGACATCCCTGAATAAACAGATAGTTTGCTTGCTCTTTATTTGCACTCTCCATTATGGTAGTCACTAGCCACATGTGGCTATTGAGCACTTGAAATGTGGCTGGTTTGAGATGATTATGTAAGTATAAAGTATACACCAGGTTTTGAAGACTTGGTAGAAAACAAGAGAGTAGAATAGCTCACTAATAACCTTGGAATTTATTAACATATTGAAATGATAGTATTTTGTAAGTATCATTAAAATTAAACTCATCTTGTCCATGTTTTTATTGTTTTTAATGTGCCTATTAGAAAATTAAAAATCACATATGTGGCTTGCATTTGTGGGCAGCAACTGAGCTATGTGATCTTAAATACTATAGTACATATAGGTGTTAAATGACCACAGCAGCTTAATTTGTGTCGCAAAAGCAGTTCAGTTGTGGAGTCCCTCTTGACCGTATTTTCTTTCTTTATATTTTTCTCCCATTCAGCCTCAATTTAGACACTAAGCCATTAGTGTCCCAGCATAAAATCTTTTTTCTTTTTAAATTTTTTATTTTTTAAAAAAATTTTTTATAAACATATAATGTGTTTTTATCCCCAGAGGTACAGGTCTGTGAATCGCCAAGTTTACACACTTCACAGCACTCACCATAGCACATACTCTCCCCAATGTCCATAACCCGACCACCCTCTCCCGACCCTCTTTCCCCCAGCAACCCACAAAACCCTTGTTTTGTGAAATTAAGAGTAACTTATGGTTTGTCTCCCTCCTGATCCTATCTTGTTTCATTTATTCTTCTCCTACCCCCTAACCCCCCATGTTGCATCTCCACTTCCTCATATCAGGGAGATCATATGATAGTTATCGTTCTCCGATTGACTTATTTCACTAAGCGTAATACTCTCTAATTCCATCCACATCGTCGCAAATGGCAAGATTTCGTTTCTTTTGATGGCTGCATAGTATTCCATTGTGTATATATACCACATCTTCTTTATCCATTCATCTGTTGATGGACATCTAGCTTCTTATACATAGTTTGGCTATTGTGGACATTGCTCCTATAAACATTCAGGTGCACGTGCCCCTTCAGATCACTACGTTTGTATCTTTAGGGTAAATACCCAGTAGTGCAATTGCTGGGTCATAGGGTAGTTCTATTTTCAACTTTTTGAGGAACTTCCACGCTGTTTTCCAGAGTGGTTGCACCAGCTTGCATTCCCACCAATAGTGTAAAGTATGCAAGTACTTTATACTTTATACTGCCGCATCCTCGCCAGCATCTGTCATTTCTTGACTTGTTAATTCTAGCCATTCTGACTGAGTGAGGTGATATCTCATTGTGGTTTTGATTTGTATTTCCCTGATGCCGAGTGATGTGGAGCACTTCTTCATGTGTCTGTTGGCCATCTGGATGTCGTCTTTGCAGAAATGTCCATTCATGTCTTCTTCCCATTTCTTGATTGGATTATTTATTCTTCAGGTGTTGAGTTTGCTAAGTTCTTTATAGATTTTGGACCTAGCCACTTTATCTGATTGTCGTTTACAAATATCTTCTCCCATTCTGTCAGTTGTCTTTTTGTTTTCTTAACTGTTTCCTTTGCTATGCAAAAGCTTTTGATCTTGATGAAATCCCAAAAGTTCATTTTTGCTCTTGCTTCCCTTGCCTTTGGTGATGTTCCTAGGAAGATGTTGCTGCAGCTGAGGTCGAAGAGGTTGATGCCTATGTTGTCCTCAAGGATTTTGATGGATTCCTTTCTCACATTGAGGTCCTTCATCCATTTTGAGTCTATTTTCGCGTGTGGTGTAAGGAAATGCTACAATTTCATTTTTTTGCATGTGGCCGTCCAGTTTTCCCAATACCATTTGTTGCAGAGGCTGTCTTTTTTCCATTGGACATTCTTTCCTGCTTTGTCAAAGATTAGTTGACCATAGAGTTGAGGGTCTATTTCTGGGCTCTCTATTCTGTTCCATTGATCTATTCGTCTGTTTTTGTGCCAGTACCATGCTGTCTTGATGATGACAGTTTTGTAATAGAGCTTGAAGTCCGGAATTGTGATGCCACCAACTTTGGCTTTCGTTTTCAATATTTCATTGGCTATTGGAGGTCTTTTCTGGTTCCATATAAATTTTAGGATTATTTGTTCCATTTCTTTGAAAAAAATGGGTGGGATTTTGATAGGGATTGCATTAAATGTATAGATTGCTTTAGGTAGCATAGACATTTTCACAGTGTTTGTTCTTCCAATCCATGAGCATGGAACATTTTTCCATTTCTTTGTGTCTTCCTCATTTTCTTTCATGAGTACTTTATAGTTTTCTGAGTATAGATTCTTAGCCTTTTTGGTTAGGTTTATTCCTAGGTATCTTATAGTTTTGGGTGCAATTGTAAATGGGATTGGCTCCTTAATTTCTCTTTCTTCTGTCTTGGTGTTGGTGTAGAGAAATGCAACTGATTTCTGTGCATTGATTTTATATCCTGACACTTTACTAAATTCCTGTACAAGTTCTAACAGTTTTGGAGTAGAGCCTTTTGGGTTTTCCACATATGGTATCATATTATCTGCGAAGAGTGATAGTTTGACTTCTTCTTTGCTGATTTGGATGCCTTTCATTTCTTTTTGTTGTCTGATTGCTGAGGCTAGGACTTCTAGTACTATGTTGAATAGCAATGGTGATAATGGACATCCCTGCCGTGTTCCTGACCTTAGCGGAAAAGCTTTCAGTTTTTCTCCATTGAGAATGATATTTGCGGTGGGTTTTTCATAGATGGCTTTGATGATATTGAGGTATGTGCCCTCTACCCCTACACTTTGAAGAGTTTAGATCAGGAAGGGATGCTGTACTTTGCCAAATGCTTTTTCAGCATCTATTGAGAGTATCATATGGTTCTTGTTCTTTCTTTTATTAATGTGTTGTATCCCATTGATTGATTTGCAGATGTTGAACCAACCTTGCAGCCCTGGAATAAATCCCACTTGGTCGTGGTGAATAATCCTTTTAATGTACTGTTGAATCCTATTGGCTAGTATTTTGGTGAGAATTTTCACATCTGTGTTCATCAAGGATATTGGTCTATAGCTCTCTTTTTTGATGGGATCCTTGTCTGGTTTTGGGATCAAGGTGATGCTGGCCTCATAAAATGAGTTTTCCTTCCATTTCTATTTTTTGGAACAGTTTCAGGAGAATTAGTTTTTCTTTAAATGTTTGGTAGAATTGCCCTGGGAAGCCGTCTGGCCCTGGACTTTTGTTTGTTTGGACATTTTTGATGACTCTTTCAATCTCCTTACTGGTTATGGGTCTGCTCAGGTTTTCTCTTTCTTCCTGGTTCAGTTGTGGTAGATTATATGTCTCTAGAAATGCATCCATTTCTTCTAGATTGTCAAATTTGTTGGCCTAGAGATGCTCATAGTATGTTCTTATAATTGTTTTGTATTTCTTTTTTTTTTTAAAGATTTTATTTATTTATTTGACAGATAGAGATCACAAGTAGGCAGAGAGGCAGCCAGAGAGAGTGAGAGGAGGAAGCAGGCTCCCTGCCGAGCAGAGAGCCCGATGCGGGACTCGATCCGAGGACCCTGAGATCATGACCTGAGCCAAAGGCAGCGGCTTAACCCACTGAGCCACCCAGGCGCCCATTGTTTTGTATTTCTGTGGTGTTGGTTGTGATCTCTCCTCTTTCATTCATGATTTTATTTATTTGGGTCCTTTCTCTTTTATTTTTGATAAGTCTGGCCAGAGGTTTATCAATCTTACTAATTCTTTCGAAGATCCAGCTCCTAGTTTCATTGATTTGTTCTATTGGGTTTTTTTGTTTGTTTGTTTGTTTCTGTTTCATTGATTTTTGCTCTGATCTTTATGATTTCTCTTCTGCTGGTTTAGGGTTTCATTCTTGTTCTTTCTCCAGCTCCTTTAGGTGTAGGGTTAGGTTGTGTACTTGAGACCTTTCTTGTTTCTTGAGAAAGGCTTGTACCGCCATATATTTTCCTCTCAGGACTGCCTTTGCTGTGTCCCACAGATTTTTAGCCATTGTGTTTTCATCATCATTTATTTCCATGAATTTTTTCAATTCTTTAATTTCCTGGTTGACCCATTCGTTCTTTCGAAGGATGCTGTTTAGTATTTGGGTTCTTTCCAAATTTCCTCTTGCGATTGAGTTCTAGCTTAGAGCATTGTGGTCTTAAAATATGCAGGGAATGATCCCAATCTTTTGATACTGGTTGAGACCTGATTTAGGACCCAGGATGTGATCTATTCTGGAGAATGTTCCATGTGCACTAGAGAAGAATGTGTATTCTGTTGCTTTGGGATGAAATGTTCTGAATATATCTGTGATGTCCATCTGGTCCATTGTGTCATTTAAGGCCTTTATTTCCTTGTTGATCTTTTGCTTGGATGATCTGTCCATTTCAGTGAGGGGTGTGTTAAAGTCCCCTACTATTATTGTATTATTATTGATATGTTTCTTTGATTTTGTTATTAATTAGTTTATATCGTTGGCTGCTCCCACGTTAGGGGCATAGATATTTAAAATTGTTAGATCTTGTTGGACAGATCCTTTGAGTATGATAGAGTGTCCTTCCTCATCTCTTCTTATAGTCTTTGGCTTAAAATCTAATTGATGTGATAGAAGGATTGCCATCCCAGCTTTCTTCTGATGTCCATTAGCATGGTAAATTGTTTTCCACCCCCTCACTTTAAATCTGGAGGTTCTTCGGGTCTGAAATGAGTTTCTTGTAGGCAACATATAGATGGGCTTCGTTTTTTTATCCATTCTGAAACCCTGTGTCTTTTGATTGGGGCATTTAGCCCATTAACTTTCAGGGTAACTATTGAGAGATATGAATTTAGTGCCATTGTATGGCCTGTAAGTTGACTGTTAACTGTATATTGTCTTTGTTCCTTTCTGATCTACTACTTTTAGGCTCTGTCTTTGCTTAGAGGACCCCTTTCAATATTTCCTGTAGAGCTGGTTTGGTGTTTGCAAATTCATTCAGTTTTTGTTTGTCCTGGAAGCTTTTAATCTCTCCTTCTATTTTCAAGCTGGATATAGTATTCTTGTCTGCATGTTTTTCTTGTTTAGTGCTCTGAATATATCATGCTAGTTCTTTCTGGCCTGCCAGGTCTCTGTGGATAAGTCTGCTGCCAATCTGATGTATTTACCATTGTATGTTACAGACTTCTTTTCCTGGGCTGCTTTCAGGATTTTCTCTTTGTCGCTAAGACTTGTAAATTTTACTATTAGGTGACAGGTGTGGACCTATTTATTTTGCTTTTGCGGGGGGTTCTCTGCACCTCCTGGATTTTGATGCTTGTTCCCTTTGCCATATCTGGGAAGTTCTCTCCAATAATTCTCTCCAATATACCTTCTGCTCCCCTCTCTCTTTCTTCTTCTTCTGTAATTCCAATTATTCTATTGTTGTTTCGTCTTATGGTGTCACTTATCTCTCAAGTTTTCCCCTTGTGGTCCAGTAGCTGTTTGTCTGTCTTTTGCTCAGCTTCTTTATTCTCTGTCATTTGGTCTTCTATATCACTAATTCTTTCTTCTGCCTCATTTATCCTAGCAGTAAGAGCTTCCAATTTTGATTGTACCGCATTAATAGGTGTTTTGATTTCAACCTGGTTAGATTTTAGTTCTTTTATTTTTCCAGAAAGGGCTTTTATCTCTCCAGAGAGAGTTTCTCTAATATCTTCCATGCCTTTTTCGAGCCTGGTTAGAACCTTGAGAATCGTCATTCTGAACTCTAGATCTGGCATATTACTAATATTACCAATGTCTGTATTGATTAGGTCCCTAGCCTTCAGTACTGCCTCTTGTTCTTTTTTTTTGGGGGGGTGAGTTTTTCCACCTTGTCATTTTGTCCAGGTAAGAGTATATGAAGGAGCAAATAAAATACTAAAAGGGTGGCAAGGACCCCAGGAAAATGTGCTTTAACCGAATCAGAAGAGACTCCAAATTTTGGGAGGGAAAAAGGAGATAAAAAGAAGTTCAGAAAAAAAAAATTAAAAAAAGAAAACAAATAAAGAAAAAATATAAAAATGAAAAAAAATATATATTAGATAAACTAGTTAAGAAATGTTAAAAAAGAAAAGGTTAAAATTAAAAAAAATTCAGCAGCAGAAAAAAAAATTAAATTAAAAAAATTAAATTAACCACAAGACTAAAGAATCATGGGGAAAAAGCCATGAGTTCCGTGCTTTGCTTTTTCCTCGTCTGGAATTCTGCTGCTCTCCTTGGTAGAAGTACGTGGTCTTGGCTGGATTTCTTGTTGATCTTCTGGGGAGGGGCCTGTTGTAGTGATTCTCAGGTGTCTTTTCCCGAGGTAGAATTGCACCGCCCTTACCCAGGGCCTGGCTAAGTAATCCGCTCTGGTTTGCTTTCAGGAGCTTTTGTTCCCTGAACTCTTTCCACAGAGTTCTGGAGGACGGGAATGAAAATGGCGGCCTCCTAGTCTTTGGCCCAGACGAGCAGAGAGCTCGGGGCCCCACCCCTCAGTTCACCCTCAGAGAATAGCGCCCAATAACTCCCATCTCCCTGGCCTCCAGCCGCACTCCGAGCTCACCCAGGCTGCGACCCGTTCAAGGTTACCCCTAGCTGAGAGCTCACTCCTCAGCTTCCCCCGTTCTAATACCTGCAAGCTCTGCGACACTCAGACACCCCCGATCCTTCTGTGACCCTGCGGGACCTGGTGCCACGCTGACCCCGTGTAGGCTTCACCCCAGTTTAGTCTCTGGAGCGACTTTTAAAAGTCCTGATTTTATGCTCCGTTGCTCCGCCACTCGCCGGGAGCCGGCCCCTCCCCCTCAGTCTGTCTTCCCGTCGCTTTGGATTCATTTCTTTGGCAGTCCTACCTTTCAGAAAGTGGTTGTTTTTCTGTTTCTAGAATTGCTGTTCTTTTTCTCTTCAATCTCCCATCGGATTTTTAGGTGTTTGCAATGGTTTGATAAGCTATCTAGCTTATCTCCTGCTACCTAAGGTAGTCTCACTCAGCCTGCTACTTCTCCACCATCTTTCTCTTCTCCTCCCATAGCATCTTTTTTTCCCCTAATCTTCATAGTATTTTAAGATAAATATTTATAAATTAAGATTTCGTCATCCTTCTTCCAGAAGTCACAGACATTAGCAATTCATTCACTGAATGAATATAAATAATTTAATACTCTGTGTTTTGAAGAAGTGAAAACTATGGCCACTTTTCAGGTTCCTCTTTTCTCAGAGGAAGGCTTACGCCTGCTTGGTATTATTGCCAGAATCTGAAGCTTATTATTTAGCATAAAATACCATCCCTTTTCCTCCTGGAAAACACATACAACAACCGGGAAAATAAATGAAACTGCATTAATTCCATTTTTACTCAAATAAGAAGATCGACTTTTCTGCCTTCAGAAATCTTCAAAATTATGTCTTGGGAAATGTTCAAATTCCCAAGTATTGCCAGACGTGGCTGCAATCCAATAGATCCATGGATGGAGCAGCACTCAGGGGTCATGAAGCTGCTGGAGAACAACTGAAGGGCCAGAATGGTAATACTTCAATTAGTGCCAGCACCAGGGAACTATGTAAAGTTCAGCCCCAGGCCCTACAGTCTGGAAGCGTGAGCTGGAGCCTCTATGCCCAAAGCTGAGATCTGATATTGGGCATTAGCTGCCAGGGCAAGGAGGAGTGAGGAGAATGTCTAACAGCAGCGAATGTCAGCATGCAAACAAAACCACACAATTTTAACTTCAGGGTTGTCACCCTGGAAAGCAGAGCTGTTGTTATCCTTGGGACAGTGGTCAGTGAGGTAGCCAGGTATAACCAGGGGCACCTGTGCTAGTGGCAGAAGCCCTCCAGGATCCAGCGAGGCAAAAAAGAAATTTGAAAGAAATAGTTTGTCACTGTGGCCTGGAAGAGAGAGCCCTTGGACTTCCAAGTATTAAAGGCTGAGTTTTCTCCCAACCCTGCATTCACTGGAACCTCCTACTTGGTCTGGGAAAACCTGAGCTCTTCAACCTGAATTACAAAATGTACTGATACGGCATCAAATAAAATAACTTCTGGGAAAAGAAAAGAAAAAACATGAAAACCAGAATCAAAAACACTGGCAGATAAAAATCTTACCTCGTGCTCTGCTTTGCACTGAGTCCATTGGTCCTTCTGTGTATTTAGCTTATTACATTGATGGAGGGAGTTTGATTTTTCTGTGTCTTTCACTAGAAAATAATGTTCTTGAGGGTAGAGTCTACCATAAAACATAGAACCTGTGGCTTTAAAGACCTTTTGTACTTTGAAGAGGGTAAATGCTATAGGTAATAGCGTTTGTCATGATTTGGAAAACCATTGCCATCAAGGTCTCTCTAAATTAGAAAAAAAGAGATATCAGCTAGGAATTGACCTAGTTTGTATTCCCATATTTCAGAGAACTGTATTCTGAGAAATAGTTCTTACCAGAAGAATAAAACCCCCAAGACTTCTGCTCTAAGAAGTCATAAAGAGCTCACTGCAATGATTTTCTTAATTCTCTGATGGAATCACTCTGTATAGATCTAGCTCTGCTTAAACCAAATAGCCAAATGATAGTTGTTCCCTGAAATGTGATTTATTCTTTTCTAGCAAAGTCAATCAACACCTTAATGAAGTATAAAGATAGCAGATACAAGATGGATCTGTTGTAACTTATATATCCTATATGTCAAGTGTAATTCCTTTTTCTTTTACCCCATAGCTATGGCTACTTGGTGTTTTTTGTTTTTTGTTTTTTGTTTTTTGTTTTTAAAGATTTTATTTATTTGTCAGAGAGAGAGAGAGAGAGAGCACAGGCAGACAGAGTGGCAGGCAGAGTCAGAGGGAGAAGCAGGCTCCCTGCTGAGCATGGAGCCCGATGTGGGACTCGATCCCATGACAGTGGGATCATGACCTGAACCGAAGGCAGCTGCTTAACCAACTGAGCCATCCAGGTGTCCCAGGCTACTTGGTGTTTTAAAAATATTTTCATTGGTCATAAATTTGACAGAATGAAAAAAAGATACAATTCAAACTTTTAGTTTGAATCTAGTTAATATGACCCCCGGGTTCTCCTTTTCTTTTTTTAAGATTTTATATATTTGTTTGATACAGAGATATCACAAGTAGGCAGACAGCAGGCAGAGAGAGGGGGCGGGAAACAGGCTCCCTGCCAGGCAGAGAGCCCGATGTGGGGCTCAATCCCAGGACCCTGAGATATGACCTGAGCCAGAGGCAGAGGCTTTAACACACTGAGCCACCTAGGCGCCCCGGTTCTTCTTTTCTTAAATGGATTTCTTCCCAGCAAATTTTGTGAGGAAGAGGAATAGCAGAGATAATACCTATACTGTTTGTGGAGAACATTCTCTTTCTTTCTCTTGCTGATTATAATTGTATCATTTGTGAGAGCAAACATAAGAAAGAAAGATGGTATGATACTGTGGACTTTGGCTGGTATATTAGTAGCAAGATGGTTTGGAAACACTTGTCATCTGGTTCCTCATATAGTATTTATCTCTTCAAGTCAGGAGTTAAGAAGTCTTTAAGGATTGCATTCTTATCCTGGTGTTTTTTCTCTTTGGCGAAGGCCTACTGTGCTACTGGAACTTTTTATATATTCAGTTTTCACACATTTTAATGGAGCATCATTAATTTCTAGATATATTTAAAAATTTGTGGAAATTTTATTTCCATGGAATAATATCCACTAAAAAACTAAATCCCTCTGCTTATTTAAGATAAATTGTAACTGAAAAAATGAAAAATTGAGTCTTAGAGAGTAGAAGATTTGTTCTCGTGGGTCCAACAGTTTGCAAATGCGAAATAGCAAAGTTTTATGAGGAAAAAAGTGTTTGTTGTAAAATGTGTTTCTTGATCACATGAAATGCTGGGAAGTCAACTATACTTCTCAGTCCCCTATGATTTTTTCCATTCTCAAAACATCCATTGTGAAATGATTCGTAAAAATACAGCCTTGATGTATGGGCTCAACCATAGTCTTTCTGCCTTGTTTGAGGATCTTTAGACAACATTTCCATCATAATTACTTTTGAGGTAGATTTTTTCTTTTTTTACTTCATTTAATCATAATTTGGAATTGTTTTCTGTGTAACATCCCATTTCTTGATACAGCAAGTGTTTTATTATAGCGTAAATCATCCACGGATTAACTTAAATCTGTTAGTTTTAGAGGATTCAGGGAGAGAAAATAAATTTGGAATCACATTTGCTTAAAAATGATCCCTTTAGTACCTAAGCTAGTATACATGTCTTACTACTTTATTTTACAGATGCATTGTTTGTATATGTATATAATTTATATTTATTATATGTCACATTATATGTACCACACCTTTATTTCCGTTATTGAAGTAATTATGCACCATCTCTTCAAAGGAATCTTGAAATTAACACACTTGACCGTTTATCCCCCTTTATCCTGGTAATTGAAAAAGGAATTGTCCCATCTAACTAAAAATTTAGCTAAATTTCTTAATCTTAGAATCTTTTGTTTGATAATATTAAGATCAAGTTCTGAATTTTACTGGGGGGCTATGAGCTTAACTGCAAGGAACAGTTAGTACTTTTTCAATAAAGCCATTGTCATTTTCTTCTTCACTAATGAGTATTTTACCCTAATAAAATTAAGACAAGAATGATGGATTCCCTATCATTTACTTACATTCTTTTAATGTGAGGGAAGCTCTTATAGAGCATATTTATTTTAATATGAAATTAACTTGTTCAAAGTTACTTTGTGCCTCATGTGTGGCACTTCCTGTAAGTTCCAGGTAGAGATAGAGGCACCAACTTTAAGGACCCCAAGCAATTTGGCTGAGTTTGAAGCATTGAATAGTTAGCCTTTCCATTTTCTTACCCCTCTACCTCTTGTCATAGATTGAAAGCTCAAGTATAATATTTTTCATTATCTTTCATGGAGAACATATTACTTTGAGATGAAAGCTCAGAACGATGATCCCGGTCGCTACCAAACTAAGCTTTCATTTTCTCATAAGTAAAATGAAGTGAATACTAATTATAAGCTACCTCATAGAGTTACAGTGAAGTTTAATTAATGCAAGTTAATTAACACTGTGTCTGATATATATACTAAACCTTGGGCTTTAGTATAATAATTAGTATGATCGATTTTACAAATGTCTATTGAATAACTTACTGGATACCTAGAACTGTGATAAAGCCTGTGAGGGCTATAGAAGAAATATTACATACCATTTTCCCATAGGGAATTACAATGTAGTTGTGATAAAACAGGCATGTGAGGATATAAGAGCAGTCTGGTTGTGACATCTGTGACCCCAGTGTTGGCTGGGGTTGATTAAGCTGATGTGACTGGCAAGGCGGGTAGTTCCCTTTATCCCTCACTGCTTCCGTGAGCATTTTTCCCTAAGCTGCATGCTTGGTCAGGCTTGCTTGGTCAGAGAGGACCTTTCTTCAGTCAGTGGTCTATGAGTTCCCTCAAAGTCCCATTTGTAGGAGAAGATAGGGTAGCCAGGCTTCCAAGACTCCTGACTATCCAAATGAGGTGCTGCATGCGTCAGTCTGCCTTTCTTGAAAAACAAGAAAAACAAAATGAAAAAACATGAAGCAATAGTGAACTATATATGACAAGATATAAATAAGGATCAGACTGTGTAGCCCTGGTTGTTGATGCTACACAAGAATTCAGAGCAGTAGAAAATCAGTGAGGTGGGACAATGAAAACAAGCCTCGCACAGGAGATGGCACTGGAGCTCTGTCTGGGAAAATGGCTACTGCTAGAGAAAAAGGATATTCCAGGTTAATATGACAAGGGCCCATTCACAAGACAGTGAAGAAGCAGAATTGATGAAAACAGAGGCCTCCAGTTGCCGATGATAAGGAAATGAGAAAGATCTAAATTCTTGTCTTAGATTTTAAGCATCTTAAGAGCAGTTTTATATTGAAACGTTCAGCACTTCCCTTTTACACATCTAACTCTATAGACCTGTTCCTACCACGTTCTCATATGAATCCTGACATGTCACTTTCTCTGAGGCAAGACATTTTAAGTTTCAAGTTGTTTCTGCACTTTTATTACTGCAAGAGGACTTCTTGTCAGTGTAATTCATTGTGTTTTCTTGATGATGCAGTCAACATTGATTTTCGTTATTCCTACCTCTGTTGTATTTTTTTTTTTTTTTTAAGATTTTATTTATTTATTTGTCAGAGAGAGAGTGAGTGAGAGCGAGCACAGGTAGACAGAGTGGAAGGAAGAGTCAGAGGGAGAAGCAGGCTCCCTGCGGAGCAAGGAGCCCGATGTGGGACTCGATCCCAGGACGCTGGGATCATGACCTGAGCTGAAGGCAGCTGCTTAACCAACTGAGCCACCCAGGCGTCCCCCTCTGTTGTATTTTGTTGTTGTTATTGTTATGATGGTTCAGTTTCCATAATTTATTTCTGCTGAACACCCTTTTGGGAAATAGCAGTGGAAGAAGAGTTATGAAATATTAACAAAACGGGAAGAAAAGTTAAGCTAAGATGTTAAATATTCCTCTAAAGAAATTATAAATTAGTATAGTAAATCTTACAATTTGTCCCTGTGTAAAGGGATTCTTTCCTTTCCTTGTGTTCTTAATACCTGGCAACTCTGCCCTCCCTTCCCTGAAAGTTGTATGAAGAATCAGTAGCTTAAACTGAACCATCATATTTGTGTTCAGTTATTTGTAGCAACATACACTAATCCATCAAATTTCTATCTCATTTCAAACTGTTATTACACATAGGAAATTGCTTCTGTAATCGTGTTTTTCATAGCCCATAATGGTTATAATTGGAAGTACTGTGCTCTTCGTATTTTATAAGTAGCTACCTACTTTGAGTTTCACTTCCATGTCAGACTTCTTTTAAGGTTAAAACTTTCAGTATATACAAATTTGGTAAGTACTTTATAAGCAACATTGGTAGGTAGTTTATAAACAACATTATGTGTACTGTAAGAAAAAAATGAAGCAAAATATTTTGGATGATTTTAGTTTGGGCAATAGCAGATAGATAGAATCTAATCTGCCATATTTCTTCAGGATGTCTTCACTACTGTGCTCATAATCTTTTGAGTACCTCTCTAATGAATGACAGACTGTTGAAATTTAACTTAAGTGCTTCTGAAGTAGTTAAATTCCCTCAGTATATGTGCACATTTAGATTTTAATTTTGTTGTGCTTTGTATACACATGGAATTGTTTTAGCCTTATTTTATTTGCCATACAAAATTATATTTTACCTTGTAAAATAGTTGAAATGTGCTTGCCATTTTCAAGTATGAGAGTAGAATTCCATTTAAAAACAGTACAAGTCGAGGGGCGCTTGGGTTGCTCAGTGGGTTAAGCCTCTGCCTTTGGCTCAGGTCATGGTCTCAGGGTCCTGGGATCAAGCCCCACATCGGGGGAGAGCCTGCTTCTCCCTCTCTCTCTGCCTGCCTCTCTGCCTACTTGTGATCTCTCTCTCTGTCAAATAAATAAATAAAATCTTAAAAAAGAAAACAAAAACAGTACTAGTCGAAAGCTTCCAACTTGCTGCTTGGAACCATTTAAATTACAGAGCCCTTTTTCTTATATGATATCTGACAGGAAATCTGCCAATGCTGTTTCTCATTTATTGTAATTTCTTGTATCCATCTCTAGATTATATATATATAATAAATCTACAGTGTCTTTTTTTTTATTAGCTATGTGTTTTATTTGATGGTAAAGATTGCTATTGTTATAAGCATAGTACTTGGTAAAATACAATGTAAAGATAGCTCCACTTCCTTGTAAAATTAATCTGATCTCAGAAGCAAAACATTGCTTTATTTCATTTATCCATCCAGAACAGGTTTACTCCCAAAAAGGGCATTTCAGTGCATTGATGACACACTCAGTGTTCATATTGATTCTAATGCCTCTTGGCTGCTGCTGCTGCTGCTGCTGCCTTGCTCCTCTTAATTTTTTCTTTTTTCTTTTCTTTTTTTTGAGTCAAGGAATATTAATAGATTAAAAAACTTCTTGGCTAGTCTTCTTTTATTTTTGGTGTCCCTTAGGTTTTACTGACTTCATTTTCTTTCTCTACTCTCATTCTTCCCATTCCCATCCCAATAGTTTACAAATAATCAGTTCAGACTCCTGAAACAGTTCTAGTCTTAGAAAGAAGCTTTTTTAAAACCTGTTTTTGGGGGCGCCTGGGTGGCTCAGTGGTTTAAGCCTCTGCTTTCAGCTCTGGTCATGATCTCAGGGTCCTGGGATCGAGCCCCACATTGGGCTCTCTGCTCAGCAGGGAGCCTGCTTCCCCCTCTCTCTCTGCCTGCCTCTCTGCCTACTTGTGATCTCTCTCTGTCTATCAAATAAATAAATAAATAAATATTTAAAAAAAAAAAAAAACCTGTTTTTGCGTATCACCTGGTAGAAAGTGAAAGGAAGCTCAGAACTTGCGAGTTTCTAATAATAACCAAACTTTAGGAAATGAAGTATAATATTTAATTTTGACCTTAGAAATAAATTAACTTGGGTCCCACTAGCCATTATCAGAATATTTACAAAATAATTTATGCTGATTATTATGCCACAGATAGTTCCAGATGTTTTAGTTCCAGCTAAGGCTGTAATACAGCAAGCAACATTTTTAAAATTTGCATGAATACCTCAGGTTTATTTTTCTAAAATTAAATTAAAGATTTTTAGGAAGCTGTTAAGCTTCTTCATTATTTCTATTATGCTTTATCTGTCATCTCATTTGTAGGAATCCTACTTTAAAATTCCCTAAGTCTAGGTAGTCTTTATCTTGTTTAGATCATTTTAGAACTTCAGCTGTCGGTTTTGGTTTTGCATATCAAAATATTTTATAGCAAAGTGATATTTAAATTAGCTTTATATCCATCCATTTACAAATCTGTGTTACATTTTTCAAATATTTTTTAGACTACCTTACTATCAATGATTAGTTCTTCCCCAAGGAGGTGTATGTTGTTTTCTTTTTGTTTTGTTTTTTCTTCCTTTTTTTACTTTTTGTTTTTTACTTACTGAGCAACTCTTGATCACATCTACTTTGTGTCAGGCACTGTACTAGAAGCTTGAGATTGCAATATAAAATTGTCTATGATGACATTTCATGGTGTTTGGTAGGAGAGTCTTAAAATATGGAAATTCCTTATTACTGATTCCAGTGTTGAGTCATAATGCATCCAAAAGAAATTCCCTAAAAACCAGCATATGGGTTTCCACTTAACATTCAAGCTTCTACTTTCAGCGTTTAAATCTTTAGTATTGAGATTACCACAATATCTCTTTCATATGGGTCTGTAGTAGGATTTACCAATTTATCTTCATTTCCTGTAGTTTAATTACTTCAAACCTGCTGCCTCTTAAAGGCTATGAGCTCCTGGGGGTGGGGATTATCTTTATATCTTTGGTACCTGGCCCAAAGTCTGGCATATATAATAAATGAGTCAGTTTTCATAAAGAGGGAGAAAGAAGATGGAGGAGAGCCAAGATGAATATAAGTTTGACTTAATCTTCCTCCCTTGTTGTTACCTTTCCTCCCCTACTTCTCTTTTTAAGTAGGTCATGTTGAATTGAAGAGATGCTCTGCACATCTGAGGAGGTGGGATAGAGTTTTGCGAGGCCCAAATTGATTCTGTTATGTAGAATTGATCAAGTTGTGGAGAATTCATATCTTTAACCAAACTTCTTAATTATTAAAACAATGCCCATACAGCATGAAAGTTAAGAACAAAGAACCAGAGAAGGAGAATTTTGATTCCTAGATTCCTAGTTCTTCTATCTCTTACAAGCTGTGTGCCCTTAGGCAAATTAGTTATTTCTCTTAGCTTCCGTTATCTATTAAGTGGGGATAATAATGGTACCTAACTCTTGAGGTTCTTTAACAAGATTAAATGAGAATCCTAAATTAAAATTAATACTAGGGAGAAAACCAGTGTAATGTAAAATTAAGCTTAGTCCATGACCTTGTTTATTGACGTTATTAGTGAATAACTATTATTACCATTGCTTTTATAATTATTAGTACTAGTTTATAATGATATATCATTACATATGTATGTGTGTACACACACGTGCAAATACACACATATGCAGTTGACCTTTGAACGTCGCAGAGTTTGGGGCACCAACTCCTCATGCAGTTAGAATTCTGGTATGACTTTGACCCCCACCAAAACTACTAGTAGCTTACTGTTGCCTGGAAGCCTTACTGATAACATAAACAGCTGACTGATACATATTTTGTATGTACTGGGTTATTACAATAAAGTAAGCCAGAAGAAAGAAAATGTTACTAAGAAAATCGTAAGAAAGAGAAAATTCATTACTGTATTTATCAGAAAAAATTGGCATGTCAGTGGATCCATCCAGTTCACACCCGTGTTGTTCAGGGGTCAACTGTGCATACATCCTTAGGCCTGCTGTTTACAGTATCTCATTTCCGATCTAACTACTTGGGAAATTTAATTAGTCATCAGAAGATCGCTTTGTAACTATGTGATCAAAGAAAGAGGGTTAGGTGATCCTAAACTATATCATTCAGGCTGTAATAGAGCTCGAAAAGTCAGGTTTTCTGTGTTAGTATATACTTTTCTAGCATCCACATAACTCATTTTTGGTAATTATGGCAGTATCTTTCTTCCCTTCTGACCATCTGCCTCTCTTTTTCTCCCTCTTTCATACATGCAGACATGTATGTAGCATATAAATTTTGGCAGATTTATATATATATATTTTAAAGATTTTATTTATTTATTTGACAGAGAAGATCACAAGTAGACGGAGAGGCAGGCAGAGAGAGAGAGATAGAGGGAAGCAGGCTCCCTGCTGAGCAGAGAGCCTGATGTGGGACTCGATCCCAGGACCCTGGGATCATGACCTGAGCCGAAAGCAGAGGCTTTAGCCCACTGAGCCACCCAGGCGCCCCTTCATTTCTTTTTTAAGGCCAGATAATAATTCCATGGTATGTATGTACCACATTTTGTTTATCAATTTTTGATGGGCATATGGATTGTTCCTACCTTTTTTGGCTATTGTGAATAATGCTGCCATGAACATTGATGCACAAAGAAATGGGTTTTTTTAAAATGCATCTACCATACCATTTAAGTCATTCTGAAAGCCTGGTTAGTTTGAGAAGAAGATAACATGATATGACTGTCTATCATGTTTTTGCTGAGCATATTCTAAAGTTGTAATAACCATAACCTGCTTCCAAGAATTCACAGCAATCACTTAATAGAATGGGAAAAATGAATGGAAAAATATTGTGATTATTAAATAGCCGCCATCTCATTTTTCAGGAATAGTCAAATTAGCCTAGCCATAAGGATATGAAGGTCTATAAGTCATTTACAAAATGTGGTCCTAGTCAGGTAGGTAGCATTTAATTTATATTAACATGTTTTTTTCTTATTTGTTTTTTAAGTAGGCTCCACCCTCAGCATGGAGCACAATGTGGGGCTTGAATTCATGACCCTGAGATCAAGACACGAGTTGAGATCAAGAGTCAGGCGTTTTAACTGACTGAGCCACCCAGGTGGCCCTATATTAATGTTTTACAGAATGTTAGAATTACCATGCTTTATAACATTGATGGCAGTACCCAGTGAAAATGTCTTTCTTAGGGACATTTCATGATTTTCTGTTATCGGCACATGAGATTCTGGAACTTTGTCTTGAATACTTGATTATAGTTGTTACATTATTGAGGTTGAACTATCTCACACATTATGTTAGCTTTTAATTGTTAGTTGATCAAAGATATTTCAAGGATAAATATTGTCACTTGTAAGCAAAATAATTGACATGCAATTCAGCATACTAGACAGTCACTTTTACATTTGGAAGTAATTTTTAAAGACTTTTAGTATTATATCATTATATCTGTTTGGAATAGATATCAAAATAAAAGGTAAAATGAACTGTGATAGTTCAGATTCTTTTACACAAGCTGTTCAACTGGTAATAAATTCCTTCAGGGGGTCTACAAACTACTACCAGTCAGTAGTTACTCTGTATGAACCAAAAACATACTGATGAATTAAGGAGGAACTATCTATTGAGCTAACTCAAAATAGGCTGATTAATTCATGAAAAAGATAAAATTAATTACTTTAATAATAATAATAAAGATTGCTAGTACATGGCTAGCAATGAAAAAAACAATAATTGTGTGCCTATTATAATCCATGTTTTAATATATAAAATATATCATATTTACTAAGGGAATATTCAGATTAAACTTAATAGCAGAGAGAAGACCAACTTAATATGTATTCTATCAATGAAATACTTAGGCAGTTCTCTGTATTTTTCGTTATAGTTCATGTCTCAGCCAGCATTTTGTAACGAGCTCAATGAAGCTGAAATTCAGATTTGCAGTAATTCTTTTCAATGTAGAATATAACAATCTCAGTCATTTTGGGGTCTGTGATTTAAAAAAACAACAACATTTTTCTCTTTGATTGATCATAGCTATTATTGAAATAGATGTTAACATGTGACATGATGCTATAATTTAGACTGAAAAAATTGAATTGTGAATTATATCCTCTCAGCTTAAATTTCTCTGTTTCTACTCTCCAGAGCATCTTTTGTACTTCTTTTCCTGCAGAAATGGCTGCTTAACATAATGTTCCTACATTTTCCCAAGGGAAAACAAGGACTTCATGGTCAAATTCTTGTCCAAAGTATACAGGGGAAGCTAATACAACAAAAACAGAAGGAAAAAAAATACACGATTTAGAATTAGCCAGTACACGAAATGAAGATTTTATTCCATTTAACCTTTTAACAAATATGCTTTACACAATATCTGTCATGGTGTCATTGTCAAAGTGATGAACATGTATGGATACGATGATGATTCAGATGATTTCAGATGTTTAATTTGAGGTTAATTCCTGCATACGTCATTCTCCCATCTCTTGGTTTGTAGATAGAAGTAAGTCACAGAATAATATTTAGGATCATTAGATAACAAATTAGGCAGGAAGCTGTATGTTTGTAATGATTTCCCTGTTAAAATCTACTTTCAAACTATTCTGCTTCATGTTCACACAAGCAGTTCTTTAAGTAACAAATCTATTCATTTAGAATGATCTGGTGGATCAATTAAGAATTATTTGTATGCTCGGTTTGATATATGGACTGCAAACTGTTGTAGACTTTATTTTTTAAATATATTTAATAAAATTTGGAAGGTGAAGTTTGTATATTTTTTACAGCTCTATCAAGAAGTAATTGATACAATAAACTGCACACAGTTAAAGTGTGCGATTTGATTGGTTTTTATGTGTGAAATCATCACTCCCAGGATAAAATGATGAACATTTCCAACACTCTCTAGAATTCCCTCCTGTTCTTTCTAATCTCTTCCCTCTCAAACCCTTCCTTGGCAACCACTGATCTGCTTGCTGTTGAGAATTTATATTCTAAAATTATACAAATGGAAGCATATAACATGTGTTCTCCATACCTTTCAATATTAAAGAATTCATCCGTGTTGTTAACATATATCAATAGACCATTTCTTTTATTGCTGAGTAGTGTTTTAGTAATAGATACATCACAATTTATCCATTCATCTATTGATGGGCATTTGAAATGATTCTAGTTTTTGGCTATTAGGAACAAAGCTCCTATGAAAGTTGAATACAAGTCTTTCTGTGGACATTACTTTTATTTTTTTAGGAGTTGACAGTTTCTTTGTCTAAAGAACCACATAGTAAATACTTCGGGCTTTATAGGCCTGGATTTTCCCTCTTTTGCCCTGCGGTAATGAAAACTCCAGGTAGTAAGCCAGGGCAGAGGTGGGAATGATTTGGTTTGTTTTCCTTCTTTCAGATACCACTGACCTGTGCTGTTTCTTGTCCAACTTCTGAAAAACATTGTGTAACATTGTGTATTCAGTTGTTTAGCGGGAGTAGCACCTAGTCCAGTTCTCCTGACTCTGTCTTGGCTGGGAGTGGAAAATTTGTCTAAATATTTTTTATCAGTAGTATTTATTTTCTTCAATTTTAAAATACCATTATGCCCAGGTATGTAAGTTCTGTTTTCAAATTATATTTATGCCATAGAATATATAGCTCCAGTCTGAAGGAAGGGATAAGTGACTTGGATTCTCTAGGAGCTCGTCTCTCTCTCTCTCTCTCTTTTTTTAAAGATTATTTATTTATTTATTTGACAGACACAGATCTCATGTAGGCAGAGAGGCAGGAGAGAGAGAGAGGAGGAAGCAGGCTCCCCACGGAGCAGAAAGCCCGAAGTGTGGGACTCGATCCCAGGGCCCTGGGATCATGACCATGACCTAAAGGCAGAGGCTTTAACCCACTGAGCCACCCAGGCACCCCTAGGAGCTCATCTCTTAAAATACTCATCTATTTATACAGAAATATTAAAATATGTTAATTTATGAATTAATACTGTACCCCTCATTTAGGAGTCATTCTCTTACTGATTATTTTGGTTTTTTTTCCTTTTTGCTTTTTCTATTAAGACCATATACAGAAAAGTACATAAAACAAATAAATGTATAGTTTTTATGAAATTTTTTGTAACCAATATACACTTAACCACTACCCAGGACAAGAAAGAAAATATTTTCTGGCAAACTAGATGCCTTCAGCATGCTCTTTCTCATTCACAAACCTTTCCCTCCCACCAAAGATAACCACTTTCCAGATTTACTCCCTTGCTCTTCTGTATAATTTTATTACTTAAGTATGAATCTCTAAACCACACGGTTTGGTTTTGCCTGTTTTTTAACTTTTTTTTTTTTTTTAAGATTTTATTTATTTATTTGACAGAGAGAGACCACAAGTAGACAGAGAAGCAGGCAGAGAGAGAGGGAAGCAGGCTCCCTGCTGAGCAGAGAGCCCGATGCAGGACTCCATCCCAGGACCCTGAGATCATGACCTGAGCCAAAGGCAGCGGCTTAACCCACTGAGCCACCCAGGCACCCCAAGGTTTTGCCTGTTTTTGAGCCTTACATAAATGCAACCTTATGTTCTTTTAGGTTTGGCTTCTTTTACTCAGTGTCATGATTTTGAAATTTATCCATGCTGTGCACAAATTCATTCTTTTTCATTGCTCTCTCTCCCTATGAAACATCATATTATATAAAGGCACTTACATAGATGGCAGTTTGGGTTCATTACCTATAATAGTCAAACATACTTGTATGTGTATTTAGGTACACATGCACATATATATGTCTGATGTGTATATACTTAAATTGGAATTGCTGTGTCCTAGAGTGTATGTTCAATTTACGATATGTGTGTTAGAAATTTCTTCTTTTCAGTGGCTTCTTTCAGTCTCTTTGTTTTTTTTAAGTCTTTCATGTCTCTTTGTTTTTTTAAGTTAGCATTTCTCCTCTTCCTAGTTTTGAGATATTATTGACATATAACATTGTATTAAAGGTGTACAGCATAATGATTTGAGATGTGTATATTTTGTGAGGTGATCACTACAATTAAATTCAGTTAATAGCCAGCACATCACATAGTTACAAAATTTTCTTTCTTGTGATAAGGACTTGTAGATCTATTATTTTAGCAAATTTCAAATATACACAATACAGTATTATTAACTATCATCCCAGTGCTGTAAATCACATCTGCAGAACTTACTTATCTTATAACTGGAAGTTTGTAACTTTAGCTACCCTCATCCATTTCCCCCAACTCCTATCTCTGGTAGTGACTCTCTCTGTTCTCCGTTTCTATGAGTTTGGGGTTTTTTTTTGTTTTTTTTTTTTTTTTTTTAGATTCTACGTATAAGTGAGATCATATAGTATTTGTCTTCTCTGGATGACTTACTTCATTTAGCATAATGTCCTTGAGGTTTGTGTTGTAGCAGTTGACTGGATTTCTTTTTGTAATGGTTGACTAATACTCCATTTTGTATGTATGACACATTTTCTTTATCCATTCATCCACTGATGGGCACTTAGGTTGTTATCTTGACTATTGTAAATAAATAGATTTCATTTCTTTCAGATATATACCCAGAAGTAGAATTGCTGGATCTTCCAGTAGTTCTACTTTTCATATTTTGAGGAACTGCCATGCTGTTTTCCATAATGGCTGTACTAATTTACATTCCCACCAATAGTATACAAGGGTTCTCTTTTCTTTGCATTCTCCGCATCATTTGTTATCTCTTGTTTTAGGTTTGGTTTTTGTTTTTTAATAATAGCCATTCTAACAGATGTAAGGTAATATCTCATTGTGGTTTTGATTTCATTTTCCTGATAGTGATGTTGAGCACCTTTCCTTGTACCTGTTGGCTGTCTGTATGTCTTTTAGTTCCTCTGCTCCTATTTTAATTGGATTTGTGTGGCTTTTGAATTGTTAGGAGTTCTTTATTTATATTTTGGTTATTAACCACTTATCAGACATTTAATTTGCAAATTATTTTCTCCTGTTCTGTAGGTTCTCTTTTCATTTTGTTTATTGTTCCCTTTGCTGTGCAGAAGCTTTTCAATTTGATGTAGTTCCACTTGTTTATTTTTTCTTTTGTTGCCTTTGCTTTTGGTGTCAAAAAATCATTGCTAAGGGGTGCCTGGGTGGCTCAGTGGGTTAGAGCCTCTGCCTTCAGCTCAGGTCATGATCCCAGGGTCCTGGGATCGAGCCCTGCATCAGGCTCTCTGCTCAGTGGGACCCTGCTCCCCCTTCTCTCTCTCTCTGCCTGTCTCTCTGCCTACTTGTGAGTCTCTGTCAAATAAATAAACAAAATCTCGAAAAAAAAAAAAATCATTGCTAAGACTGATGCCAAGGGGCTTTTATATTTTCTTCTGGGAGTTTAATTGTTCCAGGTCTTACATTCAGTTCTTCAATCTATTTTGAGTTAACTTTTGGGTGTGGTATGGGGGGCTTTCTTTCTTTCTTTCTTTCTTTCTTTCAACTATAGTGGACAATGTTATATTAATTTCAGGTATACAACATACTGATTAAACAATTCTACATATTACTCAGTGCTCACCACAGTAAGTGTAATCACCATACAACAATATTACATTATTAATGACTATATTCCCTATGCTGTACTTTTCATCTCTATGACTTATTTGTAACTGGAAGTTTATACCTCTAAATCTCCTTCAATTATGTTGTCCATTCCCCTACGTGACTCCCTTGTGGCAACGATCAGTTTGCTTTCTGTATTTAAGAATCTGTTTTGTTTGTTTTTAAATTTTATTTTAATTAAATTTGTTGTTTCAAGTTTTTATTTAAATTCCAGTTAGTTGGGGCACCTGGGTGGCTCAGTGGGTTAAAGCCTCTGCCTTCGGCTCAAGCCCTGCATCGGGCTCTCTGCTCAGCAGGGAGCCTGCTTCCCTGCCTCTCTGTCTACTTGTAATCTCTGTCAAATAAATAAATAAAATCTTTAAAAAAAGAAAATTCCAGTTAGTTAACATATTGTAGTATCGGCTTCAGAAGTAGAACTTAGAGACTCATCCTTTACATATAACACTGGCGCTCACTAGAATAACTAGTGCCCTCCTTAATACCCCATCACCCATTTAGATTCCACATATAAATGAAGTCATGTGAATCAAATCATTCTCTCTCTAACTCATTTAGTGTAGTACCCTCCAGGTCCATCAATGTTGTCTCATGGCATGTTTTTAAGGTTTTTTTATTTTAAAATGATTTTAGACATATAGGAAAGTTCCAAAAATAGTGCAGAGTATTCCTGTATATCTCTCACATTGTTTTCCCCTATTGTCAACATCAGGAAATAAATGTTAGTACAACACAATGAACTTAACTACATTCCTTAATATAATTTTGTCAGTTTCCTCACTAATATTCTTTTTCTCATCCAGGATTCCACATTGTGTTTAGTTTTCATGTCTCTTTAATCAAATCTGTGATAATATCTCATTTTTGTTTTTCATGATCTTGACACTTTTTGGAAAATATTGGTCAAGTGTTGTCCCTTAGTTTGATCTTTTTCTGTACTTTTGGCAGGAACACCATGAAAGTGGTATTTTGTCTTTCTCAGTGTGTTTTATGGTGTTGGGTAAGGGGAGGGCACGTTGATAAATCTTACTACTGTGATGTCAGATTTGATTACTTGGTTAGGTTTCACTAAAGTTGCTATATTTTCTTTGTAATTAATAAGTGTTTTCTGGAGGGGAAGCTTTGAGACTATTCAAATATCAGGTTTCTCATTAAATTTTCATCTTCGAGTTCTAACATCCTTTCATTGGCTTTTGCCTACAAAAATCATCACTGTGGTGTTTTTCATTTTTGATTTGGTGAATATTCCAAATAATGGTGAATTTCCATTTCCCTCATTCTTTTTTAGTCTGTCAGTGGGAATTTTACTATAAAGAAGAACTGTCCCCCCTTCCTCATATGTTTGTTTATATCAGTAAGGATTTAAGAGTATTTTACTCTATGGATTATAATCCAGGACTCTCATTTTATGTTGCTGTTTTGGCTTTGGTCGTTAAGAACTTCTTCAGTTTGGCTTCTGTGTCTTTTTGACAGTCTCTCATTATTTTTCAGCATTTCTTTACTTTCTCGTTCCATAGATGTTCCAGGTTCTTCTTGTAGTTTCCCTCCTGCAGTCCAGGAGTCAGCCATTTCTCCAAGGACTCCACTGTGTGGGTAGTGTGTAGTGTGTAGTGTGCAGTGTGTGTGTGTGTGTGTGTGTATGTGTGTGTGGTGAATGGTAGGAAAAAATCTAGATCCTCAGTCTAGTCATTGCTGCTTAGTGTCATTATAGGCCCTCTCTGTTGTCAGAACTAGGAATGTATCATATACTAACATGCACCTACACACACATTTATATTTATTTCTTTATCCATCTGTGAATATATTAAAAGCTATAAATTCCTGCTAATACTTCTGACTCTAATCCAGCATCATAATGTCAATTCTAGCTTTTCCCCTTTGCTTATGTGTAACTCTTTGTACAGTGAGAAACCTGCATCTCTTTATACATGATGTATTTACTTGTTTGTTAAATTCTAGTATACATATAACATATTTAGAATTACTAACCCACATGCCTATGAGAAACAAGTTTACTAGCTCAAGGGCTATATTTGTGTACAGTGGAATATAGTCAAAATACTCTTTCTAGGGGCACCTGGGTGGCTCAGTGGGTTAAGCCGCTGCCTTCGGCTCGGGTCATGATCTCAGGGTCCTGAGATCGAGTCCCGCATCGGGCTCTCTGCTCAGCGGGGAGCCTGCTTCCCTCTCTCACTCTCTGCCTGCCTCTCTGCCTACTTGTGATCTCTCTCTGTCAAATAAATAAATAAAATCTTTAAAAAAAAAATACTCTTTCTAAACTTACTTTAAAAATCTTTTTCATTCCCATCCCCCTTAACGTGGGATGTTATTTATTTGTAATACAGTTGTTTTTATTCTGTTTTGGTTTCCCTCAACATTTTGGTTGATTTTGATTATTTACATATTTGTTTATGTATTTGTTTATTTATGTGGTATATGAAACATTATCATGGTTATAATAGTCATGACTTGGGGCACCTCGGTGGCTCAGTCTATTAAGCATCTGCCTTCAGCTCAGGTCATGATCCCAGAATCCTGGAATTGAGCCCCTATATCGGGCTCCCTGCTCAGCAGGAAGTCTGTTTCTCCCTCTATCCCTCCCCCTGCTCATGCTCTCTCTCCCTCTCTCAAATAAATAAATAAATAAATAAATCTTTAAAAAATATATTAGTCATGACTTTACAAAAAGGTATTCTCATAAAATTGTCCTTCATTCACTATAATACCTACCCCCTACATGAAGACAACCTTTAAAGTTTCTATTTTAGCTTTCCTGAAATCTTTTTTCACAAATGAACAGTTACATGAATATTTTCTAATATTTTTTCTTTTTTTACATTAAGAATAACATACTATAGGGGCACCTGGGTGGCTCAGTTAGTTAATTGTCCAGTTCTTGATTTCTTTTTTTTTTTTTTAAGATTTTATTTATTTATTTGACAGAGATCACAAGTAGGCAGAAAGGCAGGCAGAGAGAGAGGAGGAAGCAGGCTCCCTGCTGAGCAGAGAGCCCGATGCAGGACTTGATCCCAGGACCTGAGATCATGACCTGAGCCGAAGACAGCAGCTTAACCCACTGAGCCACCCAGGTGCCCTCCAGTTCTTGATTTCAACTCAGGTCTTGATCTCAGAATCCTGAGATCCAGCCCCATGTCAGGCTCTGTGCTCTGTGTAGTCTGCTTCTTTCCCTTTTTCTCTCCCTTTGCCCCTCTCCCCACTTGCACACTTTCTCTCTTAAAAGTCTTTAAAGTCTTAAAACAAAAAGAGTAACATACTGTATATCCTTTTTTACTTAACAGTAAGCATATCTTAGAAATTTCTTCCTATCAGTAATTAGAGATCTTCCTCATTATTTTTTATAGTACATGTTTCTCCATTGTGTGGATTTACTGTAACTTATTTACCTACTCTGCTGTGTACTTAGGTTGTTCCAGTATTTTGCATACCAATAGTGTGCAGTGAATAGCCTTGTACATGTGTATTTCTGCATTTTTGGAGGTGTATTTTCAAGGCATATTGTTAGAAGAGAGATTATTAGGTCAAAAGCTAAGTGCATATGTGGTTTTGTTAGATATTGTCAAGTTTCCCTCCATGACCACTGTCCTAGTTTGCTTTTTCAACAGTATCTGAGAACTTTTGTTTCCCCCAGGCTAGCCAACAGAATACATTCTCCATATGTTTTAATTTTTGCCAGTCTGATAGGTTGGAAAATGGTATCTCAATGCTATTTTAAGATGTATTTCTCTAATTACTAGTAAGTTGGAATATTTTTGTATATTCTTAATGTCCCCCCCCTTTTATTTTGGCATGTGTACTTGTGTACGTGTGTGTGTGTGTGTGTGTGTGTGTGTGTGTGTGTGTGTGTATTGCCTTTTTATGTCTTGTTCTCATTGTTCCAACAGGTTTTTGGCCCTTTTCCCTTATAGTTTTTGAGTTTTTTAATAATAGAATTATTGGTTTCTTCTCTGTAGTGTATACTGCAAATGTAAATGTTTTCTCATAATTTGTCAGGTATCTTTTGACTTTATTTATACTATTTTTGCCCTGATGGTTTGTTGAAAATTTTATATAATATGATTTACCAATATTTTTTTGTGACATTAAAATTTAAGAGGAATTTACTCAGGTTTGTTTCCCTTCTAACACATGGAAGGTTTTTTCCCACCATCCCGCAGTGCCACCTTTAGTAAATCAAGTGTTTGTTTATGTGTAGGTCTGTTTCTAGATTCTCTGTTATATCCCATGGTGTTTTTGCCTGTCCCATGCTAATACCACATTTTCTTTAATGCTGTAGCTTTGTAAGAATAGGAAGAAGTTGTGGTAGCTAATGGACTCAGTCTCCTCACTATGTTCTTCTTTAGGAGAGAATCTTTGATATTTTTGTTCTTTTACTTTCCCATGTATATTTTATAATGAGCTTATTAAGTTTCTCAGATTCTGTCAGGATTATTAACATTGCATTAAGTATATTCATCATTGAGATTTCCTATCCATGAACATGATACATTCTCTCATTTCATTTATTTAGGGCTTCCTTTCCTCACTTCCTCCTTTTTGCATTTTTGTTCATGAGAGAAGTTGACCTATACAGTTCCTTTTTTGTACCATCAACATTGCATTTTTTAAAGAAAATAAACTTTTTTTTTTTTTTTAGAACTGTTTTAGGTTTCCAGATATTTGGCCATAAAATAGAGAGTTCCCATATATTCCCTCTCTTTGAGCACATAGTTTCTTCTGTTATTATTACCTAGCTCTTAGGTTTTTAGGTAGACATAAGTTTTTCACTCATTTGGGTAAATACCAAGGAGTGTGATGCTGGATCATATGGTAAGAATATGTTTAGTTTTATAAAAAACTGCCAAACTGTTCTTCTACATTTTATCTTTCTACCAGTGATGAATGACAGTTCTTGTTGCTCCACATTCTTTGGTATCAGTGTTTTGGATTTGGTCATTCTGATAGGTGTATAGTGGTATCTCATTTGAATATTCATTTCCCTAGTGACTTGTGATGTTGAGCATCTTTTTTTATGCTTACTTGCCATATATATCCTTAGCGAGATGTCTGTTTAGGTCTTTGGCCATTTTTTAATTAGGTTGCTTGTTTTCTTATTGTTGAGATTTAAAAAGTTCTTTAATATTTTGGGTAAAAGTCCTCTTGCAAACATTTTCCCCTGGTCTCTTGCTTGTCTTTTCTATCTTTCTTGATCAACATTGCTTTTTCATATCTGAGTGTCAGAGTTATGCTGACTAGTTAAAATATAAATATTCCTTCTATTTTCTGGAAAAATTTGTATATGATTACAATTAATTTTCTCTTAAATGTTTGGTAGAATTTGCTGAAGAATCCATCTAGACCTTTTGCTTTCTTTGGGGAGATCGTTAAAAATGTTTACAGTAGGACAAGTAAGATACTCTGCTTTTTTTCTTAGGTCAGTTTTATTTCACTGTATTTTTCTGGAAGTTTTTCTATTCTCAGTTTTCAAACTTGTTGGTGTAAGGGGGTTTATGATATCCTCTTGTTTTTTAGTATATGTAGGCTGTGTTCTCTGTGTTATTCCTGATACTGTTTGTGCTTTATCTTTTATTTGTCAGTCTCATTAAGGATTTATCAATTTAATTATTCTTTTAGAAGAAACCATTTTTAATCTTTCAGTCCTATCTAGTGTATATTTTCTATTCATGAATTTCAACTTATTTTGTTCTTTTTTCTTTGGGTTTAATTTAGTGGTGTTTTTCTAATTTCTTGAGGTGGTTGCTAACTCACTGATTTTCAGCATTTTTTTTTTTTTTGACATATACGGTTTAGGTTATAAGTTTTTATCTAAGTTGGATTTAGCTATATCTTACAAGTTTTGATATATTGTTATTTTGTTATCTAGTTAAAAATATTTGATACTTTCCTTTGGGATGTCTTTTCTGTCCTAGAAGTTATTTATTGATGTATTTCTATCATTTTAAACATGGAGATTTTCTGGTAATTTTTATGTTCTTGAATTCTAACTGAATTCTTGTATTTGCATTCTCATTTTCTCTAGTAGTTGATATATCAGATGCAGTTTCTCTGAGAAGTAGGATTTTATGTAAATTAGCTTTAAAGATACTGTAAATTTTGGGGCACCTGGGTAGCAAAGTCTGTTAAGCAACTGACTCTTGACTCCGACTCAGGTCAGGATCTGTACTGGGCTTGAAGCCTGCTTAAGATCCTTTCTCTCCCTCTCCCTCTGCCCCCCCCCCCAACCACTGCTCTTCTTGGATGTTCATGCTTTCTGTCTTAAAAACAAATAAACAAACAAACAAGCTGTGCTCCCCGCGCAGGATATTTTATTGCAGTTGAAAGACGTATCTATTAACAAGTGTTGTAATTATGGGTTATAGACAGAGTAGTTAATTTTGAGTTATTTAGCTTATTTTTATTTTTTTAAATTTTTGATTTGAAGCAATTATAGACTCAGTTTCCTTTTAAAACTTTTTAAAATATCTGATATATCATTAGATTATAGTGAATGAGGTCCTTTTAAATAATGTTCATTTTATTACCTGACAAGTTTTTTTTTCCTTTATGTGAGAAACTTTTCTGAAAATAACTTTATTGCATTCTTTCCAGGATAGGTATTTGTTAATATTGTATTTGGGAATTTGAAGCAAAATGAACATTAGTCTTACCTGTGTTTACCTTTTCAAAAACTCTTAATAGGTCCATCCCTGATTCTCCTGCCCATATGCCTATTTCTCTCTTACTGCTGATTGCTGTCTTATTGCTACTTTCCTCTTTTTTTTTTTTTTTTCTTCCCCCTTAAGTAGGCTCTGCCCTCAGCCTGGAGCCTAACTGGGGATTGAATTCATGACTCTGAGATCAAGAGTCAGATGTTTGACCAACTGAGCCACCCAGGTGCCCTGCTATTTCCCTCTTTGATAGCCACACCACAGAAGTATTTAGTTACAAGCAAATATTTTAGGAGTTGCTAGCATTTGTATAAAGGTTATGTTAATGTTCATGTAACTTAAGGGCAAAGCAATTATCTAGTACTAAATGAGTCAGGTTTCCTATTTTAACATATACGTATGAATTCACTTATCAGTGCTGAATTAACGCCCTACTCTGGGGATTTAAAATGTGTGATTGCTTTATTATATGCAAGCACCCTGTCACCATAAAATGGTCTATTATTTGACAACAATTATGTATACAATTTGGTAAAATAATTTTTTGAAATGTAAAAATGGTTAAAGAAATGTCCCATCTTAAAAGTGTTTTCAGGGGCGCCTGGGTGGCTCAGTGGGTTAAGCTGCTGCCTTTGGCTCAGGTCATGATCTCAGGGTCCTGGGATCGAGTCCCGCATCGGGCTCTCTGCTCAGCAGGGAGCCTGCTTCCCTTCCTCTCTCTCTGCCTGCCTCTCTGCTTACTTGTGATCTCTCTCTCTCTCTGTAAAATAAATAAATAAAATCTTAAAAAAAAAAAAAAAAGTGTTTTCAGAGTGTTATTTTGTGCATAGCAGGCATTTAGATTATAGTACATATTAAAACCCACTCAGTTGATGGTAGTAATATAATCTGTGGTAATAATAGGTATATGAATGAGAGAGAACAGTATTTGAAAAGTGAAACATGTATATGCTACATAATTGATATATTAAAGAAATTTCTTGTTTAAGGAAAGGTAGCTGTTAGATAGGCAAGTTGGAGAAAGAGGGGCACACTAAATGGTATATTGGCGAGCTTCCTGAAAAGCATAGGCATAGTAATTAGAAGCATATTGATTTTTAAATGTCAGCCAGCTTTTATTCTCTTCTTTCTCTAGCATCTTTATTTGTATGAACAGTGACTATTCTTACTTCTGAAGGGGGTTTATTAAGGTTTTTGTGAACATTTGTTATATAGGAAATAAATTACCACTGCTATATATAACTAACATTAAACTGTGGTACTGGCAATGATTTGTGAGATTTAATTTCTTATATGTTAAGAAATTCTCCATTTCACAGTTGAGGTTTAGAGAAATTGCCTATGCTTTCTACTTATATTTGGTGAACAAATGCCTTTAGTCCTGTTTATGACCTTCAACACCATGCTAAAATGAAGTACTGCAAGTATCACTTATATTTCAAAATTAAGTAGCTTTTTGCTAACTTGATTTGATCAAGATTGTGTTCATCAGCTATTAACATTCTTTCAGTAGCCTTTAATGCTTTATGAGCCTTTAAAGAATGTCGAGGACCAAGAATGTTTCTGGGAGATTGAATGTCTATCTACCTTATTTCATAAAATGTAAGGTGCTTTGAGAGTGTGCTTTCTTAGTCTTCCTAGACTGAGTCAATGGAAACAGTGATTATAAGATACCATAGAATATGAGAGGCAGGGGCGCCTGGGTGGCTCAGTGGGTTGAACCGCTGCCTTCGGCTCAGGTCATGATCTCAGGGTCCTGGGATTGAGTCCCGCATCGCATCGGGCTCTCTGCTCAGCAGGGAGCCTGCTTCCCTCTCTCTCTCTGCCTGCCTCTCCATCTACTTGTGATTTCTCTCTGTCAAATAAATACATAAAATCTTAAAAAAAAAAAAAAAAGAATATCAGAGGCATCCAGTTTTCAGAGAAGTTAAAATATGAAGAAATTCATATCCTGGAATTACTGAAGTAGAATTTTTGAAGTCACTAACTAAATTTAAACGGATGGTTGTGATAATCTTGTGTTCTGATTTTTTATGATTAGACCAATATGGTATCCTGAGAAATTTTCATAAGGTTGTTTTGAGTTTATAGTCTTCTGTTCACTTTAAATACTACTCAGTGTTTCATTTTCAGATTCATGCAATAGAATTATACAGTCATCCTTGAGATCATTTTTTTACCTGCTGTAAAATGCTATTAATTTTCATTACCTAGCTCTGAGATTTGTTTTGGCCTGGTTCCTGTAGGCAAGGAGTATAGGCAAAGTTTTTTCATATTCTTTATGTACACTAAGGTTAAGAAGGGAGTTAGTGTCCATTGAGAAAAGATCTATGATAAAAGAAAATGAGATAATCATAAGAATGTTTATGTTCTTCTCATACCCTGTACCACTATACGCTCCACAAGCACAGTTCAAATGATGGTGTTTCATTCACATTGTTTAATGCAGTCAGGAATGATAGCTCTCTTTTAAGTGGAAATAGGAAGGGAAGGAGGAGTCCTAGAAGGTAACTTACTAATTTTTTTAACGCTCTGTATGGTTTGCTTTTTATTTTCATGTGTATTTTTTTATAAGAACTAAGTACATCTTACAGAAATATGACTTCATATTGCTTATAAAATAAAGATATGGCATTTGACATTCTTCATAGTTTATTCCAAACTTCCTTTGGGTTTTCATCTTCAACTAAATTATCCCTCACTCTAGCCATACTTGTCTACTTTTTGTCTCAGATCTACATTTTCACGACTTGTTTAAATTTCTCCCTTTGCCTTACCCACTCTTTAAGACTGAACCAGATCTCACCTATTTGAACTTTTCCAGCTCCCTTGATAGCAAGTACCTTTTATTCCACTATTTTGCAGTGGCAAATACATGTATATTGCCCTTATCAGAGACCGCCTTTTGGTAGCATTATTTATTTATGTATCTGGTTTTCCTTTATATTTTTGGGACTGAGTTATTTAGGTTTGTATTATCTCCTACAGTACATAGTATAGGTGTACAATGAGTGTTTCTTGAATTTAATCCTTACAGATTTTTAAATACATGCATTACTTCTTTTAGTTTTTTCCCAGAATACTATTTAGTAATTTTGCCAGAATTACTAATATGTTAAACTATTCTACATCTAAGTTTCCATTCTCAGCATTTACTACTATTTTCTAAAGTATAAGAATTTTTCTTGAATCATTACATTGTATATCGGAAACTAATGTAACACTGTATGTTAATTATACTTGAATAAAAAAACAAACAAAAAAGAGAAGTACCCTCCTGTGACAACCTATTTCCAAATTAGTTAAAAAAAGGATTATTTCTCAGCTATCTCATAGAGCAAAAGACAAGAATAACTGCAAAGATAGCTTTTTCACAGTATCTATTTGGTATACAAATTATGATGATTATATGAGCTTTTTATATAAGGAAGAATGTTTTCAAAATAATATGCTTTGTTTTTGTTTTGTAGGTTACTTCCTCAGAATGTTGGTCTGCTCTATGTTGGAGGTTATGAAAGACCCTTTGCACAAATCAAGGTACGATTGTTCATTTTCCAGTATATTTTTCTTAGATGTAGTTCACTTGTCCAGAACCCATCAAAAACCTGCAAATAACCATCAATATATCAAAAATATTATGAATGTGAATTACTGATTTCATTTTGCATTATCTCTCTTGAACAAGTAATTCAGTTTTTCAGAGGATTGTTTAATTTATTTATTTAGTGTTTTAAGATTTTATTTATTTGAAAGAGAGCAAGAACAAGCAAGAGAGAGAACACGGGAGAGACACAGGGAGAAGCGAGAAGCAAGCTCACCGCTGAGCAGGGGGCCTGATGCAGGACTCCATCCCAGGACTCTGGGATCATGACCTGAACTGATGGCAGACACTTAAACAACTGACCCACCCAGGTGCCCAAGAATTGATTATTTTAATATTCTTGCCCATAGTAATGAGTTGAATTTGACCAAAGCACTATTTAATGTGTACAGTTTGATAAATTTTGATATGCTTCGACTTGTGAAACCATCACTACAATCAGCATGGTAAACATATTCATTACTTCCAGAAGTTTTCTTGTGCCTCTTTGAAATTCCTCACTCTTGCCCTTTTTACACTTCCAGTCCCCAGGGGACCACTAATCTGATTTGTGTCATCATAGATTAATTTGCATTTTCTAGAATTTTATATAAATGAAAGTATACACTATTTGCCCGGTCTCTCTCTCTCCCTCTCCCTCTCTCAGCCTCTTTAATACAGCATAATTATTTTGAGATTCATCCATGTTGTTGCACTTACCAATAATTCATTGTTTTTAATGCTGAGTAGTACTCCATTATGTTAGAGCATAGCTTCTTTATCTTTTCACCTGTTGATGGACATTTCGGTTGTTTCTGCTTTCCGGCTACTACGAACACTTGTATACAAGTCTCTGCAGGGATATATCCTTTAGTTTCTCTTGGGTAAATACCTAAATTGGCAATGGCTGGGTTAAATTGCAGTTGTATGTTTAACTTTTTAAGATACAACCAAACTATTTTCCCAAAATAGTGACAGTGCTAGTTCCTCCATATCCTGGTATCGCCCATCTTTTTTTTAAGTTTAGTCATTCTTATGGGTACATAGTGGTATTTCACTGCAGTTTTAGTTTGCATTTCTGTTATGCCTAATAATGTTGAGCATCGTCTCACGTGCTTATTTTTCATCTGTACATCCCTAGTGGTGTGTGTTCAAATCCTGCCTTTTTTTGAATTAAGTTTTCATGTTTTTACTCGAGTTGTGAGCATTCTTATATCTTCTGGATGTTAAGTCCTTTATCAGATACATGATTTGCACCTTTTTTCCCCCCAGCAATGGCTTCTCTTTTCCTTGTCTTAACAGGGTTCTCAAAGAGCAGAACTTGTTAATGCTGATGTTTAGTTTATTAGTTTTTCCCTCATGCCTCATGCTTTTGGTATTGATCTAAGAAATGTTTGCCTAACCAAAGTCACAGAGATTTTTCTCCTTCATATTGTAGAATCTTTCTAGTTTTAGATTTAATATTTTGGTTTAATATTTATGAGTTAATTTTTTAATATGATTCAAAATTCAAGATATAGAGGAATGCTGAGCTCCCTGCTTTTTTGGCACATGGATATCTACTTGTTGTAAAACCATTTTTATTGTTATTTAATTTATTTTTTTAAATGCACGTTGTCCTTGTTAGTATATGTGTTGCTGAAGCAAGCACTAAAACCATTTTTTAAAAGCTATCCTTTCCACCCTTGAATTGCCTTTGCATCTTTGTTGAAAATCAGTGACTATATGTATGTGAAACTATTTCTGGATTCTTTATTCTTTTCCATTTATCTGCGCCTATCCCTCCACCAGTACCACAATATCTTGATTATTGTGTCTTAATAATAAGTCATGGAGACAGATAAGATAAATCCTCAAACTTTGTTCTTTTTTGAAGTTGTTTTGGCTAATTAGATTCCTTTAATTTTCACACACATTTTAGAAACATCTTGTCAATTTCTCTAAAAATGCCACTGGAATTTTGACTTGGATTATGTTAAATCTATAGATCAATTTGAAGAGAAATGAATTTAATAATATTGAATATTTTAATTCATGAAGACCACATTTTTTCAATTTGTTTAGATTTTTAATAGCTCTCAGTAATATTTTGACTCAGTGTATTGGCCTTGTACATTTTTAATAGATTTATCCATAGGTATTTTATATTTTTGATGTCATAAAAATATTTTTTAACATTTTTATAAAGACTTTTGTGTAATTTCTGTATTAATAAATACAGGGAAAAGTTTGAAGTGAAGTATAATTAACATACAATAATATATTACTTTCAGGTGTACAATATAATGATTCACCTTTGCTATACATAACTCAGTGCTTATCAAAATAAATATACTCTTAGTCCCCTTTATCTGTTTCACTCGTTCTTCTGCTAGCCCACTTCCCCTCTGGCAACCACCAGTTCTCTGGATTTAAGAGTCTGGGTTTTTGTTTGTTTGTTTGTTTCTTTTTTTTTTTTTAAGATTTTATTTATTTATTTGACAGACAGAAATCACAGGTAGGCAGAGAGGCAGGCAGAGAGAGGGGGGGAGGCAGGCTCCCTTCCAAGCAAGAGCCCGAGATCATGACCTGAGCTGAAGGCAGAGGCTTAACCCACTGAGCCACCCAGGCTCCCGTTTCTTTTTTTATTCATTTGTTTCTTAAATTCCAGATATGAATGAAATCATATGGTATTTGTCTTTCTCTGACTTGTTTCACTTAGCATAATGCCCTCTAGGTGCACCCATGTTGTTGCAGATGGCAAGATCTCATTGATTTTATGGCTGAGTAATATTAGAGTTTGTGTATGTGGGTGTGTGTGTATCACATTTTCTTTATCCATTCATCTGTTGATGGGCACTTAGGTTCCTTTCATATCTTGGCTATTATAAATAATACTGCAATAAACATAGGAGTGCATATATCCTTTTGAGTGAGTATTTTGTTTTCTTTGGGTAGACACCTGGTAGTGGCATTATTGGATCATATGGCAATAATGTCTTTAAATTTTTGAGGAACTTCACACTGTTTTCCATTGTGGCTACATCAATTCACATTTTCACCAGCAGTGCAAAAATGTTCCCTTTTTTCTACATCCCCATGAACAGTTGTTATTTCTTATCGTTTTGAGTCTAGTCATTCTGATGGGTAAGGTGATAGATAGCTCATTGTAGTTTTGATTTGCCTTTCCCTGATAATGAGTGATGTTGAGCATCTTTTCATGTGTCTTTTAGCCATTTGTATGTCTTATTCGGAAAAATGTCTATTCAGGGCACCTGCCCATTTTTTAATCGGATTTTTTTTTTTTTTTTTTTTTTGTATTGTAAAAGTTCTTTATATATTTGGGGGTATTAACCCTTTATTTTATATATTATTTTCTACTATTTTCTCCCATATAGTAGGTTGTCTTTTTGTTTTATTGATGATTTCCTTTGCTGTGCATAAGCTTGTTATTTTGGTATAGTCCCTATCAAAATACTGACAGCGTTTTTCATAGAACTAGAACAAAAATACTATGTATGCAATGTATGGATCACAGAAGACCCCAAATAGCCAAAGCAATCTAGAAAAAGAAGAAGAAAGCTGGAGGTATCGCAATCTCAGATTTTAAGATATACTACAAATCTGTAGTAATCAAAACAGGATAGTACTAGCACAAAAGTGGACACATAGATCAGTGCAGCAGAATAGAGAGCCCAGAAATAAACCCATGCTTATATGATCAGTTAATCTATGACAGAGGAAGCAAGAATATACAGTGGGGAAAAGAGAGTCTCTTCAACAGATGGTCCTAGACAGCTACATTGCAGAGTAATGAAACTGGACCACTTTCTTACTCAAGAGACACCAAAAAACTCAAAGTGGATTAAAGACCTAAATATGATACCTGAAGGCATAAAAGTCTTAGGAGAAACATAGGCAGTAATTACTTTGACACTGACTATAGAAACATTTTTCTAGATATAAAAGTATTTTTTATTTCAGTTTCTGATTGTTCATTGCTAGTATATAAAGATTCAGTTTTTATGTGTTTACTTTAAATCCTGCAATTTTACTATACTCAATTATTAGTGCTAGTATTTTTTTCTTTTTTTTTTTTTTAGATTTCATAGGATTTTCTATAGAAATGATTACATCATCAGCTAATAAAGATAGTTTTCCCCTCTTCCTTTCTGATCTGGATGCCTTTTATTGCTTTCTTTTGCTTCCCTACATTGACTAAAATCTGCAGTACAGAGTTAAATAAAAATGTTAAGAACAGACCATCCATGCCTTGTTCATGATCTTAGAGGGAAAGCATTCAATCTTTTATCAAAAATTTTTATAGTAATAGTACTTAAAGATTGAATCCTAGATTCCATTTCTCAAATGGAATGATATTATGAACCTTCAAAGTAATTAATAAAAAGGACAGTTTGAGTTCATCCTTTTTTGTTATAACTTTTTGTTAAGTTTTCTGACAGGCCTGTGAAATTTGTATTGTGTTTTTTGTTTAGTTCTCTGATTCTTCTTCACATTTATTTCTTGGCTATAAAAGTTTTCTCTTGTTCCACTTGAGGGGTGTGAGTTTAAATTCCTTTCTACCTGCATACATGACATGTATTTTTATGCTTTGAAAAACAAGGATTTTTCAGAATAGACTGAGCCTGAATAAGACATGTAAAATATTTATTACTGAGGAGGTTTAGTAACATTACTGACATTTTTTAATAAAAAAAAATCTTATTTTAGTTACTGTAGCTTTAGCACCTCTTTAAATACCTCCACTAATTTAATTTCAATCAAAATGCTCTCAAAAGTTCACCATCAGGATCTTAACTTGTGGACCCTCTTAAACTTTTCTAATTTCTTAAGTAGTGACAAGCATTCAGATACATTTGCTTTCTTCTATTTTTAATATCCCTGGAACACAAGTTGGCAAGGATTTCTTCATAGACCTCACTCTCTCTCTTGTTCACCTAATTCAGCAGTATAGCCAGGAATCCTAATAAGTTTCTGCAGGAACATTTTGAAAGCCTAATTTTTTTCTGTCCGTTGGTTTGGAAAATCCTGTTTTTCCTTATTAGAACTGAAATAACTATTAAAAAGTGAGAGGCTTACATTATATATTCAGGAACAGGAACAATATGTGTGTGTGTGTGTATGATAGGTTTTAAAAACATATTCTAAGTATACATATGAAGTTGATTACTCCTTCACTCACCTGATTTATTGACGTAACATTTTCTTTATCCAGGACTTTCTTAACAAGCTCAGTGACATAGGTCAATCCTTTGTCAACCCATTATCTTTATTTGTTTATTTATTAAAATTTAAATTCTGTTAGCCTATATATAGTACATCATAAGTTTTTGTTGTAGTGTACAACAGTTCATTAGTTGTGTATAACACCCAATGCTCATCACATCACGTGCCCTCCTTAATGCCCATCACCCAGCCCTTTATGCCTGGATAATCAACTTAATGAAGAAGGTGCATTAAGGGCACCTGGGTGGTTCAGGTGATTAAGCATCTGCCTTTGGCTCAGGTCATGATCCCAGGGTCCTGGAATCAAGCCTCAGATCGGGCTCCCAGCTCAGTGGGGAAGCCTTCTTCTCCCTCTCCCATTCCCCCTGCTTGTGTTTCCTCTCTCATTGTGTGTCTCTCTCTCTCAAATAAATAAAGGCACCTTTTCCTTTTGATGTTACTGTGAGAAAGTGTGAAAAAGATTTCTCTCGTAAATTGTGAAAGGATTTCTTATCTTTATTAATTATTGAAGTTCCTTCATAATTCTTATTATTCTTATGAAGATGCTATATTGATCCTTACCTAAGTAGAATACGTACAAGTTAATTGGAAAACAATAAAATAATCATATTTTAAGTGCTTGAGATTAGTAAGGTTCACTTCCTTCCTTGCTTTGTACCTGACTTGTTTTGGACATGAAATAACAGTACTTGTTATGTTCATCTTTCTCCCACTAAACTAATGATACTATGTTGTATAGCATAGATAGCAGATATAATCTTTAATAAATGGAAACTGCTTTGATTTCCCTAAGAGCATACTGGTTGAATTTTTTTGTTATATGAGATAGGAAACTGTTCACTTGAATATTTAGGAAAGAGAATTCTTACTCATTAACATAACAGGACTAAGTTTGAGTGACTAGGTGGTTAGAGGTTCTTTTTGTTAGAGACTTGTTACAGCTATGTTTAAAAAAAGCAGGTTCATTTTATAAAGATTCAAAAGAGAAGGATAAGAACACAAAATGGGTATAGATATTTAGACAAATGTTAAATGAATTCAGAAATTTGCTATAGCATGACAAGAGATATCTATACTATAAATGAATAGCATGACTCCATTACAACCATTCTTTTTAAAAAAAACTTTTTTTTTAAATTAACGTATAATGTATCATTTGTTTCAGAGGTACAGGTCTGTGATTCATCAGTCTTACACAGTTCACAGCACTCACCATAGCACATACCCTCCCCAATGTCCATCACCCAGCCACCCCATCCCTCCGCCCCTCTCCACTCCAGCAACTCTCAATTTGTTTCCCGAGAAAGGGTCTCTTATGGTTTGTCTCCCTCCCTGGTCCCATCTTGTTTCATTATACCCTCCCCAATGTCCATCACCCAGCCACCCCATCCCTCCGCCCCTCTCCACTCCAGCAACTCTCAATTTGTTTCCCGAGAAAGGGTCTCTTATGGTTTGTCTCCCTCCCTGGTCCCATCTTGTTTCATTTTCCCCTTCCTTTCTCTGTGATCCTCTGTCTTGTTTCTCAAATTCCTCATATCAATGAGATCATATGATAATTGTCTTTCCCTGATTGACTTATTTCGCTTAACATAACACCTTCTAGTTCCATCCATGTTGTTGTGAATGCAAGATTCACTTTTTGATGGCTGCATAGTATTTCATTATATACACATACCACATCTTCTTTATCCGTTCATTTGTGGATAGACATCTGGGCTCTTTCCATAGTTTGGCTATTCCGGACACTATTGCTATAAACATTGGGGTGCATGTGCCTCTTCGGATCACTATATTTGTATCTTTAGTGTAAATACCCAGTAGAGTGATTGCTGGTTCATAGGGTAGCTCTATTTTCAACTTTTTGCGGCCTTCCATACTGTTTCCAGAGTGGCTACAGCAGCTTGCATTCCTACCAACATTGTAGGAGGGTTCCCCTTTCCTGCATCCTCACCAACATCTGTCATTTCCTGACTTGTTAATTTTAGCCATTCTGACTGGTGTGAGGTGGTATCTCACTGTGCTTTTAATTTATATTTCCTTGATGCCAAGTGATGTTGAGTACTTTTTCATGTGTCTGTCGGCCATTTGGATGTCGACTTTTTAGAAATGTCTATTCATGTCTTTTGCCCCTTTCTTGATTGGATTGTTTATTCTTTGGGTTTTTAGTTTGATAAGTTCCTTATAGATTTTGGATACTAGCCCTCTGTCTGAAAGGCCATTTGCAAATATCTTCTCCCATTTCATCGGTTGTCTTTTGGTTATGTTGACTGAGTCCTTTGCTGTGCAAAAACTTTTTATCTTGATGAAGTCCCAGTAGTTCCTTTTTGCCCTTGCTTCCCTTGCCTTTGGCGATGTTCCTAGGAAGATGTTGCCGTGGCCGAAGAGATTGCTGCCTGTGTTGTCCTCAAGGATTTTGATGGATTCCTGTCTCACATTAAGGTCTTTCATCCATTTTGAGTCTATTTTTGCGTGTGGTTTAAGGAAACTGTCCAGTTTCATTCTTCTGCATGTGACTATCCAATTTTCCCAACACCATTTGTTGAAGAGACTGTCTTTTTTCCATTGGACATGCTTTCCTGCATTGGCAAAGATTAGTTGACCATAGAGTTGAGGGTCCATTTCTGGGCTCTCTATTCTGTTCCATTGATCTATTTGTCTGTTTTTGTGCCAGTACCATGCTGTCCTGATGATGACAGCTTTGTAATAAAGCTTGAAGTCCAGAATTGTGATGCCACCAACTTTGGCTTTCGTTTTCAATGTTCCATTGGCTATTGGAGGTCTTTTCTGGTTCCATATAAATTTTAGGATTATTTGTTCCATTTCTTTGAAAAAAATGGGTGGGATTTTGATAGGGATTGCATTAAATGTGTAGATTTCTTTAGGTAGCATAGACATTTTCACAATATTTGTTCTTCCAATCCATGAGCATGGAATGTTTTTCCATTTCTTTGTGTCTTCCTCAATTTCTGTAGTTTTCTGAGTACAGATTCTTTGCCTCTTCGGTTAGATTTATTCCTAAGTATTTTATCGCTTTGGATGCAATTGTAAATGGGATTGATTATTTAATTTCTCTTTCTTCTACCTAGTCGTTGGAATAGAAACACAGGTGATTTCTGTGCATTGACTTTATATTATTCCAACTTTACTGAATCCCTATATGAGTTCTACCAGTGTTGAGGTGGAGTCTTTTGGGTTTTCCATATAAGGTATCATGTCATCTGCAAAGAGTGAGAGTTTGACTTCTTCGCCAATTCAGATGTCTTTTATTTCTTTTTATTGTCTGACTCCTAAGGCTAGGACTTCTAGTACTACATTAAACAGCAATGGTGAGAGTGGACATCCCTGTCATGTTCCTGACCTCAGGAGAAAAACTGTCTGTTTTTCCCCATTGAGAATGACATTTGCTCTGGGTATTTCAGAGATGACTTTTACAATATTGAGGTATGTACACTCTATCCCTACGCTGTGAAGAGTTTTGATAAAGAAAAGATATTTTACTTTGTCAGATGCTTTTCCTGCATCTGTTGAGAATATCATATGGTTCTTGTTCTTTCTTTTATCAACGTATTGTATCACATTGATTGATTTGCGGATGTTGAATCAACCTGGCAGCCCAGGAATAAATCCTACTTGTTGTGGTGAATAATCCTTTTAATGTGTTGGATCTTCTTTGCTGGTATTTTGGTGAGAATTTTTGCATCCGTGTTCATCAGGGATTTTGATCTGTAATTTTTTGATGGGGTCTTTGGGTTTGGGATCAGGTTAATGCTGGCCTCATAAAATGAGTTTGGAAGTTTTCCTTCCATTTCTATTTTTTGGAACAGTTTCAGGAGAATAGGAATTAGTTATTCTTTAAATGTTTGGTAGAATTCCCCTGGGAAGCCGTCTGGCTCTGGGCTCTTGTTTGTTGGGAGATTTTTGATGACCGCTTCAATTTCCTTACTGGTTATGGGTCTGTTCAGGTTTTCTATTTTTTCCTGGTTCAGTTTTGGTAGTTTATACCTCTATAAGAATGTAACCATTTCTTCCAGATTGTCAAATTTGCTGGTGTATAGTTGTTTATAATATGTTCTTATAATTGTTTGTATTTATTTGATGTTGGTTGTGATCTCTCATCTTTCATTCATGATTTTATTAATTTAGGTCCTTTTTCTTTTCTTTTCGTTAAGCCTGGCCACGGTTTATTAATCTTATTAATTCTTTCAAAGAACCAGCTCCTAGTGTCATTGATCTGTTCCATTGTTCTTTTGGTTTCTAGTTCATTGATTTTTGCTCTGATCTTTATTATTTCTCTTCTTCTGCTGGGTTTAGGCTTTATTTGCTGTTCTTTCTCCAGGCTTCTTTAGGTTTAGGGTTAGGTTGTGTATTTGAGACTTTCTTGTTTCTTGAGAAAGGCTTGTATTGCTATCTACTATTCTCTTAGCCTTTGCTGTATCCTAAAGATTTTGAACAGTTGTGTTTTTATTTTCCTTTGTTTCCATGAATTTTATAAATTCTTTAGTTTCCTGGTTAACCCATTCATTCTTTGGTAGGATGCTCTTTAGCCTCCATGTATTTGGGTTCTTTCCAGTTTTCCTCTTGTGATTGAATTCTCTTTCAAAGCATTGTGGTCTAAAAATATGCAGGGAATGATCCCCATCTTTTCATTCTGGTTTAGACCTGATTTGTAACCCAGGATGTGATCTATTCTGGAGACTGTTCCATGTGCACTAGAGAAGAATGTGTGTTCTGTTGCTTTGGGGTGGAATGTTCTGGAAATACCTGTGAAGTCCTTCTAGTCCAGTGTGTCATTTAAAGCCTTTATTTCCTTTTTGATCTTTTGTTTAAAGAATCTATCCATTTGGCGGGGGGCGGGGGGGTGGTGGTGGTTAAAGTCTCCTACTATTATTGTATTATTGTCAATAATTGATTTTGTTGCTAATTGGTTTATATAATTGGCTGCTCCCATGTTAGGGGCATAGATATTTTAAATTGTTAGAACTTCTTGTTGGATAGACCTTTTAAGTAAGAGTCCTTCCTCATCTCTTATTATACTCTTATTATTGTCTTTCGTTTAAAATCTATTTTTTCTGGTGTAAGTATTGCCTCCCCAGCTTTCTTTTGATGTCCATTAGCATGATAAATAGTTTTCCATCCCCTTACTTTAAATCTGGAGGTGTCTTTGGGTCTAAAATGAGTCTCTTGCAGACAGCATTATCAGTGTGTCTTATTTTTTTTTATCCAATCTGATAACCCTGTGTCTTTTGATTGGGACATTTAGAGTAACCATTTACATTCAGGGTAACCATTGAAAGATACAAATTTAGTGCCATTGTACTGCCTGTAAGGTGACTGTTACTGTATACTATATCTGTTCCTTTCTGGTCTGTTACTTTTAGGCTCTCTCTTTGCTTAGAGGACCTCTTTCAATATTTCCTGTAAGGCTGGTTTGGTGTTTGCAAATTCTTTTAGTTTTTGTTTGTCCTGGAAGCTTTTTTTTTTTTTTTTTTTTTTTAATCTCTCCTTCTATTTTCAATAACTGTCTAGCTGGATATAGTATTCTTAGCTGCATATTTTTCTCTTTTAGTGCTCTGAATATATCATTGCAGTCCTTTCTGGCCAGTCAGGTCTCTGTGGATAGGTCTGCTGCCAATCTAATGTTTCTTCTGTTGTAGGTTACAGACCCCTTCTTCTGAGTTACTTTCAGGATTTTCTCTTTGTTGAGACTTGTAAGTTTTACTATTAGATGATGGTGTTGACCTATATTTATTGATTTTGAGAGGGGTTCTCTGTGCCTTCTGGATTTTGATGCCTGTTTCCTTCCCTAAATTAGGGAAGTTCTCTGCTGTATTTGCTCCAATATACCTTTTGCCCCCCCCCCTTCTTCTTCTAGGATCCCAATTATTCTAGTATTTTTTCATCTTATGGTATCACTTATCTCTCAAATTCTCCCCTTGTGATCCAGTAGTTGTCTATCTGTGTTTTTCTCAGTTTCTTTTTTCTGCATTATTTGGTCTTCTGTATCACCAGTTCTCTGTTCTGCCTCATTTATCCTAGCAGTTAGAGCCTCAATTTTTTATTGCACCTCATTAATACCCTTTTTGATATTAATTTGGTTAGATTTTAGTTCTTTTATTTCTCCAGAAAGGGATTCTCTAGTATCTTCTGTGCTTTTTTCAAGCCCAGCTACTATCTTTATAATCATTCTGAACTGTAGTTCCAACATCTTACCAATGTCTGTATTGATTAGGTCCCTTGTAGTCAGTACTGCCTCTTGTTCTACTTTTTGAGGGGAGTTTTTCCATTTTGTGATTTTGTCCAGAGAAGAATAGAGGAATGAGAGAACAAAAAGCTAAAAAGTAACAATTATCCTAGGAAAATATACACAAAACAAATCAGAAGAGACCCAAAACAGGGAGAAAAGTAAGAGGAGGTGGGTGGGATATGATCAGGCTGCTGAATAAAACAGAGCCACACACTAGATTTGGGATGTATTTTGGTCTGTTAGAAGAAACTTCCTTTCAACATTTTAAAGAAGGAAAAATTTTTATATATACAAAAATAAGGTAAATATGATTAAGGCATGGAATATGACTGTAAAGATGAAAATTTAAAAAGATTTTTAAAAGGGAATTGATAAGAAGTTGGTTGAAAAAAGAAAGAAAAAAAAATAAGAAGAAAAAGGAGAGAATGTGATCAGGCTGGAGACTAGAACAAAGCCATACACTAGATTAAGGTATATTTTGTTCTATTACATGAAACTGTGTCCCAAAATTTTAAAGAAAGAAAAACTTATATATATTAAAAAAATAAGGTTAAGAACAATGAAGGGATAAAATATGAGTATAAAAATAAAAATTAAAAAAGATTTTAAAAAAGGAATTGATAAAATGTTGGTTGAAAAAGAAAAGAAGAAAAAAAAAACAGAAAAAGAAATAGAAAATTTTAAAAATTAACTTTGAAAGACTAAAGGATCATGGGGAAAAAGACATGAATTCTATGTGCTGTATTCCGGTAGCGCTGGAGGTTTGCAGTTCTTATTGATTGGTAAACTTGTCTTGGCTGGATATTCTTGCTGATCTTATGGGGGAGAGGTCTGTTGCAGTGATTATCAAATGTCTTTGCCCAGATGGAATTGCACTGCCCCTGCCAGGGTCCAGGCTAAGCAATCTGCTTGGGTTTGTTCTTGGTAGCTTTCATTCCCTAAATGCTTTCCCTACAGCTTTAGAGGATGAGAATGAAAATGGTGGCCTCCCATTCTCTGGCCCCAGAGAACTTGGGGCTCCATTCCTCAGTGAGCCCTCAGAGAAAAGCAGTCAATCCCTCCTATCTCCCTGGTTTGTGGCTGCTTTCTGCTAACCTGGCCTGTTACTGAGCATTTCTATCTCTGGCACATGACCCCGTTTGGAGTTTCCAAACCCAGCAGATTCTTGTGCTGTGCTCCCGTGCTGCTACTCCTGGGGGAGGAAGAGGAGTCTGTCCTTGATCTGCCACTTGTGGGGTCCCTGCTTAAGAGTGGTGGCCCTGCGGTGCCCGGGATCATGGTTTATGGCAGTCACACTCCTTGGCTTCATCTCTGCAGTTGGCTTCCCCACTCCAATACTTGGGAACTCTGCCAATCTATGACACCCCTGGTCTTTCTGTGACCCTAAGGGTCCTGAGACCATACAGTCCCAACGAGGGTTCCACCCCCACTTAGCCACTGGACTGACATCCCCCAGTGGAGCAGACTTATAAAAAGTTCTGATTTTGTCCTCTACTGTTCTCTCACTTGCTAGGAGCCAGCTGACTGAGGCTCCCTCCCCTCATAGCTCTCTTCCCAAACATTGCCTTGGATTCACTTCTCTTCACATCCTACCTTCTAGAAAGTGGTTGCTTTTCTGTTCATCTAATTGCTGCTGTTCTTTTCTATCATCTCCTGTGAAGTTTGTAGGTGTTCAGAATGGCTTGATAACTATCTGGCTGAATTCCTGGGACCCTCCAAAATTTAGGTCTTCTACTTTTCTGCCATCTTGCTTCTCTGCATTACAACCATTCTTACATATACACTCTTCCATTATTATCCACCTTTTCTGATTTTCTAATTTCTTATCCAAGCCCTAAAAACATAAATATGACAACATGATTTTATTAAATAGTCTTAGACTAGTACATCTTCATTCTCGTTTCAGGTTTCACTGTTCTTAGGGGAAATTATTCCAACTTACCTTTATCTCTTAGCATCTTCCATACGTCATCTGGCTCAGTCCTTTTGTGTGCAACTTTCACCCAAGGCAGTGACTCTCTTCTTAGATCATTAATTATTTTCAGGATCCTATGAATGCTATGGACTCTCTCTCTAGAAAAATACATGTACTTCTAATGGTAATATCAGAGGGCTTTAAGGGCATTTAAGGACCCCAAATTAAGAATCTTAAAAAGTGAATAAAATATGTTTTTCTAAATTTGGCAATCAATTAGCCAAATAGGTATTGAAAACATAAATTTAAGTTTTTAAGGGAAGTTGGTCACCTGAAGAACTTGATTTTAAATATAAGCAATTATCTCTTGTTTTATCCTAAAATAAAACTAATAAACTAAATAAAACAGTGATCATTTTATAATGAGTTGTCATGCAGAGTCAGAAAGCAATTGCCTCATTGCTAATGTTTTGTGCTATAAATGAAGCAGATTTCACCCTCATTCGAGACTAACTTCTTTTAACTTTATTGAGATTAAGGTTCTAAATATACTAGGCTCTACGTGACTTAAGTTTTCTTAAGAGATATAGTTCATTATAACTTCATATGTAGTCTTTGAAATTAAAAAGGGAGCTTTGATTAAAGTAAAATTTTACTTAATTCTTACTAGTATGCTTTCAAGCTGTCAGAAGTTTCTCAGAAGGCCCTGTTTGGGGTCCGGGGATGGCATTTCAATATATCTTCACATAATATCTTTGTATTAATTGTGTGTATATAAATTCTGTTATTCCTAGCTTATTTTTATAGACATGTTTAAGTTTAAATGATAGTTTTACATTTTATGAGTATTATTCTGTTTTGTTTTCTGGAGCATCTCACAATCCAATAAAAATCTTAATGCTATTCTCATAGGCTTTTAGTCCTTGAGGCTCCACTTAGCAGCCAGAATCCATAAAACCAAGAAGGGCTGAAACCTGTCAACATCACTTTTAATCAACTCAGGGGTTTTTATGGAGAGACTCACGGCCATAGGGCTCTCCCTTCCTGCAGGGGTTGGTATTTGTTGCCTCTTTCAGTTCTGACAGCCCAAGAAGTTTGAGAGGCTGTGAGGCTGAGTCAGAACCAGTTTCCACTTTGACACTGCAGAATGGCTCAGAAATGTCCTCTATATTTTAACTATGAATTCAACGTAGCATCTGTATGTGAAAAGTAAGCAATATAATCATTAGTCTGAGGCACTTTATTTTATGCTCAGTACAGCTAAATTATTCCCTGCCTCAGATCCTGGCCCCATCCTTGCTGAGGACCTGGATGCCATTCGTCACAGTCTCATTCTCTAAGCTTTCTGAGCTTAAAGCTTTAAAAATCTCTTAACAGCCAAGGAAATACAGTATTGGTGTTTGCATTTGTATGCATATGCAATAGATGTAAAGAAATAGTGGTCTCTTCTTCATTTTTGAAATCATATTTGGAACTTCATACCATTTCCTCAGACGTTTTTGTATTAAAAAAAAGTAGAATATTTTTTCTTTAAGGTATATTGAGTTCAGATTGTCATTTGTTACTGACACACATTTTTGAGATGGCTAATAGCTTGTTGGTTTTAATTTTTAGGGTAGATTAAATTTGAAGGTAGATTAAATTCTATTTTTTAAAAATTTTTCAGTGTTCCAAGATTCATTGCTTATGCATTACACCCAGTGCTCCATGCAATATGTGCCCTCCTTAATACCTCCCACCAGGCTCACTCATCCCCCAACCCCCCTCTCCTCCAAAACCCTCAGTTTGTTTCTCAGAGTCTCACAATCTCTCATGGTTTGTCTCCCCCTCTGATTTCCCCCAATTCACTTTTCCTTTCCTTCTCCTAATGGCCTCCACATTATTTCTTATGTTCCACAAGTAAATGAAACCATATGATAATTGACTTTCTCTGTTTGACTTACTTCACTCATCATAATCTCCTCTAGTCCCGTCCATGTTGATACAAAAGTTGAGTATTCATCCTTTCTGATGGAGGCGTAATATTCTATTGTATGTATGAACCATATCTTCTTTATTCATTCGTCCATTGAAGGGCATCTTGGCTCTTTCCACAGTTTGGTGATTGTGGCCACTGCTGCTATGAACATTGTAGTACATATGGCCCTTCTTTTCAATGCATCTGTATCTTTGGGGTAAATACCCAGTAGTGCAATTGCAGGGTCATAAGGTAGCTCTATTTTTAATTTCTTGAGGAATCTCCACACTGTTTCCCAAAGTGACTGCACCAACTTGCATTCCCACCAAAAGTGTAAGAGGGTTTTCTTTTCTCCACATCCTTTCCAACACTTGTTGTTTCTTATCTTGTTAATTTTGGCCATTCTAACTAGTGTAAGGTGGTATGTCAGTGTGGTTTTGATTTGAATTTCCCTGATGGCTAATGATAATGAACATTTTTTCATGTCTCTGTTAACCATTTGTATGTCTTCTTTGGAGAAGTGTCTGTACATGTCTTCTGCCCATTTTCTGACATGATTATCTGTTTTTTGGGTGTTGAGTTTGGGGAGTTCTTTATAGATCTTGGATATCAGCCTTTTGTCTGTAGTGTCATTTGACTTTCTCCCATTCCGTGGGTTGCATCTTTGTTTTGTTGACTGTTTCCTTTGCTATGCAGAAGCTTTTTATCTTGATGAGGTCCCAAAAGTTCATTTTTGCTTTTGTTTCCTTTGCCTCTGGAGACATACATTAAATTTAAAAGTAAAGTATTTGGGGATTCTCAGTTATGAAGAGACTGAAAAACACTAGGAAAACTGATTTGACCTCTTTACTGACCAATGATCTTTTAGAAAATACTTGAATTTAGGAAATAAATAATATATTTATTAGATCAACACATTTTACTAAAAGAAAATATTTAGCATACATATTTTAAATTTCTAAAATATCTAGAATATTACATCAGATAAAGATACAGTCCTTAGAACTGACTCTTTTTGTTTAGTGCCTTCCAGACTTTTGACCATGACCTATAGGAAGGTAAGAAATATATTTCCATTGAGATCCTCTACACATACATGTATTTATACACATACAGGGTAAACCAAAATTTCAAAAGCATGATGCGATAGCTGTTATTTTCCATTCTCTTCTGTTTATTTTTCTGTTGATTTCTTTTTTAAATGCCGGTCTTCACCCACTAAATTAACTTCTCTCTTGGAAGATGGGTCACGACTCAGTTTGGCAAGCATTGCTGCAGAGTAGGACTTATCCAGCTAATGCTGCTTTGTGCTTCTGCTAGGAGACTGCCACCCTGACGCAATGCAGATGGTAATGAGGACGCTTACCTGCCTGAGTTGATGATAGCCCTCTGACTGGCTCTGGAGGGTAAAGAAAATGAGAAGATGCCATAATTGCTAGGAAGAGGAAGGAGGAAAGCATAGGAAAAGATAAATGAGAAATGAATTAAGATGTTTTATGGAGCCAAGTAAAGCTATTTTCTGTTTTTAAAAAAAGTTCTAATTCTCAAGAACAGAAGGAAGCCTTCCACGCCTACTCGGTCTTCCAAGTGATTTCATGTGTTTTGAGGATAGAGAAAGAAATAAAGGTAACATCTCCCCTAGAGAAAAGATCAGAAAGAAATGGAGATGGGTGAGAAATTGAGAGAAAGCAGTGGAATCAAATCTAGATTTGTGCAGCGTATTCACTGGATAATGGCTAAATGTTCCATAATACTGTAAATGAAGAGGCAAATCTTCAGTGTCTCGTATGTCATAATAAGGGAAGATATGGTTTTCCTTTTGTTGAAAACAGATTCAAAGAGTGAAAGAAGGTTTGAAAAAAACACAAACCCTCATGGAAGCTAAAAGTCTTTGTACTTCTATGCAATAAATAGCTTTCAAGTTGGCTGACAACTTTTTGTCCTGCATGCTCATCGCCAGAGTGCTGCAGGGTTCCTGAGGGTCTTTTAGCTGAGCCCACGTTGTAACTTTCTGGAGAGTCATGCATTTTTTACTAACAAGTCACATAGTGATTGCAGACTAGGGTTCCAGAAAGTTCCCAAAGCATTCCATAGTAGTGGTTCTCATGCCATTTTTACCAAGGTGGTTTTGGCGATATTATCGCCAAAATTTAGCAACATTTAAGGTCTATCTGTAGTCACTATCTGTAGTGTTCTTATCTTTCTGTCCTTAGCAAACCCATCCACAAGACTATAAGCCTTGTGGAGTTGGGTGTTGTGTGCTTTCAGATCCTCAGCATTTGGCCCAGTGCCTAAGACATAAAAGCAGTAAATAGGTATCTGTTAGCATTTGTTCTTGTTGTTTACCGAGGTATAACTGACATGAAATTATATTTGTTTTAATTGTACAACAGTGATTTGGTATTTGTATACATTGTGAAATAATCATCACTAGTGTCTAATTAACCTCCATCACTATACATAGTTACAAAATCTCTTTTTTTCTTAATTTTAAAATCTATTCTTTTAGCACCTTTCAAATGTGCAGTGCAGTATTATTAACTACAGTCACCATGCTATGCATTACATCCCCATAACTTATTTATTTTATGACTGGAAGTTTGTACCTTTGGCCTCCTTCACTCCTTCACCCATTTCACCTACTCCCACCCCACCTCTGGCAACCACCAGTCTCTTCTAAGAGCTAGGTTTTGTGTTTGTTTGTTTTTTCACTTTTTTGTTTGTTTGTTTGTTTGTTTTTAGCCATTAAGTATTTGCTTTGAAGTTCATCAAAGTATTTAAAACTCTGGCTGTAATTACATCCATATTTACTGCCTTAAAACTTTATTTTCTAATATATATTACATATTGAGTTGGGATATCTTTGAGGCAGTATAAATTAATTTTATTTTCTAATTTAAGGTTGTGGTTGTAAATTATTAACATCAGTAGCTTTATTTGAAATGTAGATTTTATGAATACATTACTCTGAGAACATTTTAAATATAGTTCTCAAATTATTTTCCAATTAAGAAATTTAGCATTTTTCTTAGCTGGAAATTCCAGTGACTTTCAGTCTCTCTTGAGCCAGACACTTTATAGAAGAATGTTGAAAATTATTTTAGCATCTTCTAGTTTTTGTTTAAAAACAGACATATCAAAGCTTAGTTATTAAACATGGTTTGGAGAAAAAAAATAAACAGTTCTTTTTAGTAATTTTGAAGTGTTCTCAAGGAAGTAAACATGCCTGTTTAGGTATTTATAATGCAGTGGACCTCCTATTTTGGCAAAAGGAAATAACATAGAACTTCTTATCCCCCTGTGTTTTTTCCTACCAATATTTTCTTCCAAAAAGTAGTCGTCTCTGGCTTGAATTTCAAAGCACTAATAACCATTTCAATACAGAAGATTACATCTGAAATTACTATTGCTAAAGTCATATTTCAGACAAATAATTCCAGTTTCTGATTTAGATTTTTGTGAGACATCTAGAAATTAAATATTTTACTTTATTCCCACAAAAGGAGAAAAATAATTTCTCCAGTAGTCAGTTATGAAGGAATAATCACATGTCTTCTTCCCTAATAAAGTTTGAAATAAACAACCTCCCCTCCTCAGTTGCAGAGAATACAGTAAAGACCCATTTCAGGTATCCATGACCATGAATCAGGCAGTTTGGAAAGCTCCAGGTTGATGTTGTCTTTGTTCGCTCTTCAAGAACTGTAACAACCTCTGAGACCAGATAATACAAGTCAGTAAATGTTGCCAAAATTTTAATCAGCAGTATTAAAGTTGCTACCTTGAGTATCTTCAGAAGTTTGAGACTACTGCATTAAGTGACATCCTGTCATAAATAAATACTGTGGGGCATGGATAAGGAGGAATCTTCTAATCTTCTAAAACAGGAATACATAATATAGTCAAGTAAATCTATAAGCTCTTCAAATAATTTTTCTAAATAGTGAGCTAAGTATTCATTTTGTACATATCCCAAAATTTTGTTATCTGTAGAATTATTTGCCTGTAAGTAAAAATGACAAGTTTGTAGTTTAAGAAATTCACAAATTATGCTAAATGTAATGGAAGATAAGGTTTGGAGAAACTATTAGAAATGTAAGTTTAACATTACAAATACAGGTCAGCATTGAGGTATCATTTGTTTTGCAACCTTCTCTGGAATGTTTATAGTTTTACTAAAATATGTTAAGTATTAGTATTTAAATTCTTTCTGTGGTATCACCAGATCAGAACATTTCTGATACCCAAGAAATAGTTTCACAGGTGATCATTCATCTGTTAAAATAATGATGTTGTTTCTGAGATTAAAATACTTTTCATTAAGTTTTCTTCTAAGACTTAAATCTTAGAATATCAGTGAACATACATTATATATACATTCTTTTAAAAAGAATCTATTCAGAATCTGTGTGGGTAGATACATAAAATTACAAAATTTTGGGTTATTCAGCTATATAATTTTTTCTCAATAGATGGTAATATTTTAGAATCAGATTCAACTTTCTAAGTCTTAGTTAATAAAATAATTTATCTAGTAGAAAATTCATTTAATGTAAAACTTTTTTTGTTTTAAAAACAAATAATATAAAAGAATATTTAAATGTATTGTATCCCTAATGTGTAATAATTTTTCTCATTTTATCACCAAATGTTAGCACCATATGTATCTCTTCGGATATTTCATCTTTTTTCTTCTTCGTCAGTATTTGAAAACTTTGTCATGAAAAAAAATAGGATAGTATTATAGCCAACATCTGTTGAGCCATGTATGCCAGGCACTGTTCTAAATCATTCTCAAGCAAAAGTATAGGTACTTCCAGCATTTCTAGTTTTACAGATTAGGAAGACCTAGAAGGCTGAGTGACAAACCCAAGATTATACTGCCAACAGGCAGTACAGTTGTTTTGCAACCTTCTCTGGAATGTTATTTTAGTGTCTAGTATTTAGTGTATATTCTTTAGTTACTATTTATGTTGCATTATTATTGTATACAATATTGTAGTCCTTGAAGTCCTTCTGAGTTTCACTTGTACAGTAGGCCAAATTCTTTCTGTAATTGATACAATACTAGTTAAGACACTGGCTGGACTCAGTGACTTGCCCAAAAGAAATTATGGTTTCACCACAAGGATCAAAACAGAGAGTCATTATGGTTTATTTACATAAAAAGAGAAAGGAGTATAAAGAACTCAAAGTTATAATCTCACCTCTGCTACTGAGTCAGTGTTGAGTGTTTATGTTCATTAGTTGTTAATAGCAAGTGCTGCGAGTTCTTGTATTGGGAACATTTGTGAATCTGAGATATTAAAAGGCTTCTAATTATAATATCTTCTGATTTCGTTATAAAGTATATTTCTTTCTGTTCCCAAAGCATCTAGTTTGAAGTTTATTTTGTCATATATTTCTCCTCAGCCATCATTTTTAGAAGGGCCTATCCTACTTATTATTTTTCTTTGATATGAAATGCTTTTTATTTTACCTTTATTACTTCTTAGTATTCAAGAGATTTGGGTAAAAGTATTGTATGGTTATTAATTTGAAACAGTCTCTGGAAATCTAATTTATTTCTTTAAGAAAGAACCAGCTGGTAGAAAATCAAGTATATAAACAAATCAACTGAGATTTCGAGTGCTCTGAATAGCTTAGAAAGAAAAAGTTAATATCTCATTTGCAAGATTTTTTTTCTTCAACCACGTGTGGCAGTTCTGCTAGATATAGTGATAAACGGTTCCTCATTGTCTGGCTCATAGTTGAGTTTGCTTTGTGAGAATAGCTAGAATTAAAACATTTAAATGTTTTTCAAGATCAGTGTATCTTGGAGGCATTTTGATGACTCAGGGCTGATTTTAGCTGCAAAAAGAATTATAGCAGAATTGCAAGGAGAAGGAACAGATGTTTTTTAAATTTCAGGATGAGTAGGTTGGTTGCATAGCACAGGGTAATTGGATGATGTAAAAAGACAGTGACTGTGAGAATAAGCAAGGATATACTCTCAGGGTGGTTTTGGTTTAGCAAAAGGATGAATGAAATAAGGGAACATGTATATGGTACAGGTCATTAGATGTCATGAAATGGAGCCATTCAGGGAAAAGGTAGAAATATATATCGGTCAGGGTAAGTTACTGCTGGTGATTAACTGTTCCATTCTGTTGTATCCTTTTAAAAGATACAGACCCCAGGCTCTTACAGGAGTGATTCTTATGTATAACAAGTAAAATCTTAAGTCTGATGTTGATTTTCAAATGCTTTTACTGGCCTGAATAATTTATTAAATCAGTGAAATCAGAGAAATTATGATTTGGGAGGAAAAAATAAGGAAAAGTCTTTTCTTTGGAATTCCACTCCTTCTTGGGAGTCTGACTTGGTGGTAGTCCTTAGCAGATCTACCTTCCTCGAGGCTGCAGTTTGTTCTTTTAGCCAGAGCAATTAACATCTGTCTCTCCTATGTAACTTGCAGTTGCCTTTTTCACTTTCCTCCTTAAAACCTTACACTCCTGGGGCGCCTGGGTGGCTCAGTGGGTTGAAGCCTCTGCCTTCGGCTCAGGTCATGATCCCCGGGTCCTGGGATCGAGCCCCACGTCGGGCTCTCTGCTTGGCGGGGAGCCTGCTTCCCTTCCTCTCTCTCTGCCTGCTTGTGATCTCTGTCTGTCAAATGAATAAATAAAATCTTAAAAAAAAAAAAAAAAAACCTTACGCTCCTTGGGGCACCTGGGTGGCTCATTCAGTTAAGTGTCTGACTCTTGATTCTGGTTTAGGTCATGATCTCATGGGTCTCATGATCTCAGGGTGGTGGGATCAAGCCCCATGGCAGCCTCTGTATTGGGCATGGAGCCTGCTTAAGATTCCCTCTCTCCTTCTCCCTCTGCCCATCCCCATTTAAAAAATAACAACAAGGGTCACCCGGTGGCTCATTGGGTTAAAGCTTCTGCCTTTGGCTCCGGTCATGGTCTCAGGGTCCTGGGATCAAGCCCTGCATCGGGCTCTCTGCTTGGCAGGGAGCCTGCTTCCCCCTCTCTCTGCCTGCCGCTCTGCCTACTTGTGATCTCTGTATGTCAAATAAATAAAATAAAATCTTTAAAAAACAACAACAACCACCTTACATTCCTTGATAGTCCCTATTTTAGGCATTTCGACACTCTCTAAATTTGGTCTTCTATTTATGGCCTTAAGAACCTTTAATATGTTTATCTTGTATTCATTTTTTTCATTCTTACCACCAAGATGGCTTCCTGCTGCCCACTGTAACAAATGTAAGTTCCTCTCATCAGCCTTTCCCACCCCATTGTACCTTTATTTTCCCTAACTTCCACTTCTTTGATGTTTGCAATTCCCTGTTCCCTTGACTATACAGACTATTCTCTTGTCCGTTCTATATCTCAAAACTTACCTACTAATCAAAAGGAACATTAGTTAAGCATGCGTGCACTCACACACACACACACACACACATGGTACTTTGGTGGAGACCCGGGGATATAAAGATTAATAGGACACTTTTAATCTGCCCACAACTTATTTATAGTCTGGCCAGTGAAATGGAAGAAATCACTTTGGAAAAAAGATAATGAAGAACTCAAGTGTAGGATATGATATGTCAAATGCTTGAAATTAGCTATAAATGTCAAAAGTCGAAGAACTGTGGACTGAGGCAGTTGAGTTAGGATTTACAAAAGAAGTGCAAATTGTGATCCTACCCATTAGGTGAATAGCAGGATATGTGTGTGTGTCAGAGAGTGTTTGTCTTTGTCTTTTTTCTCTTTAGCCCCTGTAGGGATAGAAGGATGACATGTGATTCAGGAAAGTAGAAAATGCAAAGTTGTGGAACCATAAAGACTTGTCTTGTATATAAGAGCAAAGGCTTATGTAAGAAACTAACAGGAAATATGATTGAAGAGGTAAACTGTACTAGAGAATTTTTTAAAAATCCAACCATACTAACAGCAAGACTGAACAGACCATTTTAAGAATTTCTAAGTTGGAACAAGACAGGGGGACCCTAATACCTTTTTAGAGAAACATTAAAATTTTGAGGACAGGTTCAGCATAAAGAACTGACATGTTCCTGACAATTCATGTTAGTATTCCAGATGGCTTCTTTAGCCCCAGCTCAAGAAACTAATAATAAAAGTCACTGATGTGGGCAGTGACGAAAGGGTCCTGGATTCCTTAAGTCGTAACTATCAGCTAGTAAAATATTTTTATATCCTCTTCATATTATTTGAAGTGTTCATTTCTAAGAGAAACAAATGGAGCCAATATAAAAACAGTTCAGATTAACGTTTCTCTTAGTTGTTTCTGACATTGTGTCGCTGCTCAGGCTGAACAATTATTTGTGACAAGAGGTGGATGCACTGGAGAACCTTTCTGAATATGGCTAGTTCTATCTTTGAATCTGACAGTTCAAGTCATGGAAGAGCCTGCCTTGGTATGGTTGTTTTAATTATTTTCATCTCTTTTTTGTGTCTTGAGAAATTAAGACCAAGCCTAAGTCTCTTAGACATATTTTTCAGAGGAGAATTATATTCTGGAAAAAGACAACAAAGTGATTGGTTCAAGTTTGCTCACTGCAGATTTTTTTTTTTTTTTAAAAGATTCCATCCATTTATCTGACAGACAGAGATCAGAAGTAGGCAGAGAGGAGGAAGCAGGCCCCCCGCCGAGCAGAGAGCCCGATGTGGGGCCCGATCCCAGGACCCTGAGATCATGACCCGAGCCGAAGGCAGAGGATTAACCCACTGAGCCACCCAGGTGCCCCCAGATTTTTATTGTGAAAAAGTAATTAGTTCATTATACCCTTTCTAGCATGGAAGGTGATAATTATCCTTTATTGTTGCATTCACAGCTTCTTCAAGGCGTTATCTTCAAAATTGTAACTTTTTAAAAATATAGCATCAAGAACCTATGATTGAGTTAAAAATAAATAATAATTTTTGAAATATTTCATTTTTATTTTGAGAGAAAGAGAGAGTGTGAGTGAGAGAGCACAAGCAAGGGGAGCAGTGGAGGGAGAAGGAGGAATAGACGCCTTGCCTAACAGGGAGCCCATTGTGGGGCCAGATCTCAGGATGCTGAGATCATGACCTGAGCCAAGGGCAGCCGCTTAACTTACTGAGCCACCCAGGCACCCATAAATAATAATTATTTGTGAATAACACATAATTCCAAATACCTACTTCCTATAGTGTACTGTTTTCATTAAACATTTTTTTCATTATTTCTACATGTTAGTCCGGAAGCAGAAACCTATACTGTAGTGATATATACTGTCTAACTGTCTAGTAGTAGAATTTGCATATTTCTGGTTTGATAATATTCTTTTTTAGAAATGGTAACTTTTGACATTATTTTCAAAGTTAAATGTTTATGTTATTACGATCAATGATAATTTAAAAAAACTTAGCTCTGTCATTAATGAAATTGTAACATGATTTTAATTGTTCTGGGTAGGAATAGAAATAAAGTATTTTATAAATAGCAAAAAGAAATAATTTTTACTGAGCACATATTATATGCCCAGGATATATTATACCTTCTAATATTTATAGTAGTCTTAATAAAGTAGCTATTTGTATTTACAGATGAGAAAATTGAGACACGGAGAGGTTAAATAACTTACCCTTAGTCATGCAACCAGTAAATAATAGAATTGGCATTGGAAACCAGGTTTTTCTGACTTCCTAAGCCCACTTTCTATGTCCTTACAACACTGTTTTTATGTAAATACTGCTGGCTTAAATTTTTCATTCAAGAAAATTGATCAAGTATTTCAAAGGAATCAGCCCATACATCAATGCATTGAAAAGAATGAGCTCTATACAAGTACAAGAGGTGGCTCAGTCAGTTAAGCGTCTGCCTTCTGATCAGGTCATGATCCTGGGGTCCTGGGATCAAGTCCTCCATCAGGCTCCCTGCTCAGCCGAGAGTCTGCTGCTCCCACTTCCTCTGCCCCTCCCACCTGCTCATGCGCATGCTCTCTCTCCCTTTTTCTCTCTCAAATAAATAAATAAAACAGTTAAAAATTTAAAAAAAGAAGTGCAAGACAGTAAAGTCTTCACTTACCCAATGTCGTCATCATTTAGTGAAATATTTCCCATATAGTTTTTTAAAGCAAGTATTTAAGTTAATTTCTTCTTTTGATATATTTGAAATATCCCTACCTTCTTAACGTGCTTTGCAATTTATATAACTTTTATTTCGAGTGTCATCTCAGGCTGTTAGCTTATACTTTAATAAAGTGATGGCCTCAGGAATTGTTAATGTCTCTTAAGCTAGCTACTGCCTTGGAAAGTGGTCCAAGATTACTTTGCTTTTGTAGTTGGTGATTTGCTGTCAGCTGTCATTTCTCAGTCAGCTTCTGACAATTCCTTTCTTACTGCTTCTATTTTTTTTACTTGCCATTAACTTAAGTGCCAAGATTTATAGGGAAAATTAGGTAACTAAACTTGTTAAGGCAGTGATGTTAATTTGCAACTAATTATGTATATCAGTAAGCTTTGACCAGCAGGGCCTAAAGGTGTCTCTACATCCTCCTGGAAAAGTACAGTACTTTCTTTTTTTTTTAAAGATTTTATTTATTTATTTGACAGAGAAAGATCACAAGTAGGCAGAGAAGCAGGCAGAAAGGCAGAGAGAGAGGAGGAAGCAGGCTCCCCGCTGAGCAGAAAGCTGGATGCGGGGCTCGATCCCAGGACCCTGAGATCATGACCCGAGCCGAAAGCAGCAGCCTAACCCACTGAGCCACCCAGGTGCCCCAAAAGTACAGTACTTTCACTCACAGACATTGTGTTCCTATTTTTTCTTTTTTTAATGAGGGGGAGTGCTAATTCTTCTATGTTTTTCTTAAGGCAGAATACACTAATGGTAGTGTTTTGTGTATTTAAAGGACCTACAGATTTACCCTTTATCTATTTTAATTTCATACATTGCTCTTGTGATCCTAAACATTTGAATATGATTCTACTTACTTATTTGAATACAGCCAAGAAGGCAAAAAGCATCAACTGTTATGCTCCGAATCTTCCATTTGCAGTGGGTTTTTTTGTTCAGTAAGCCTGCTGCCTTTACTCAAAGCCTCCCTTTTGTCACTGTGGTAGGAGCTGATGTCTCTGTCACTGGTACTCACGACCATACCAAGTGATGTAAAACCAGTTTGAAGCTTAAAAGATTTTCCCAGCGTAACTTGCACACGTGTGTCTTCCAGTTTTTCCAGAAAAATGACTGAACCCCCTCTGCTTTCAGTTGCCTTGTCAGGTGGTGCCTCACAGCTTTTCCTTTTGTTGTAGCAGCAGCCGTGCTGTGTGCTTTATAATCTCTACTCTTCTTTTAAGTCACATGCAGATTTAGATACTTTGCTTGTTTCTACAGCACGGAGCTCACCTCTGGGTCCACGTGTTTATGATTTATCATCAAGGTAGCAACTTCACTTGGTCATCTTAATTTTTTTAAGATTTTATTTATCTGACAGAGAGAGAAACAGAGCAGGAACACAAGCAGAGGGAGTGGTAGAGACAGAAGCAGTCTTCCTGTTGAGCAGGGAGCCCGATGCGGGGCTCAATCCCAGGATGCTGAATCATGACCCGAGCTGAAGGCTGAGTTGCCCTGGTGCCCCTGACATGGTCATCTTAAAGAAAACACACAGGAACTTCAACAAAAGCTGGGAGCTTTGCTACCCAACTAATACACTAATACACTAATGTCAGATTCTAAGCACTTTCATAGAAGCAATATATTATTAGGAGGGACTTTTTTTTTTTTTTTTAAAGATTTTATTTATTTGACAGACCAAGATCACAAGTAGGCAGAGAGGCAGGCAGAGAGAGAGAGAGGGAAGCAGGTTCCCCGCTGAGCAGAGAGCCTGATGCAGGGCTCAGTCCCAGGACCCTGGGATCATGACCTGAGCCAAAGGCAGAGGATTTAACCCACTGAGCCACCCAGGCACCCCTAGGAGGGATCGCTTAAAGAATGGTTTTATCTATTGTATGGTTTATAATGATCCTTTCTGAATTTTTATTTTGGAGGCTTACAACTTAAACATAGGATGTTGAGTTGTCTTGCATACATAAATAATATGTATTCAGAAATAGTTCAGCCAGAATGCCACAATTAGCACCATTTTTCCAACAGCATTTACTCACTCGGTGCCTGTGTGTCACATTTTGGTAATTCTTATGATATTTCCAACTTTCCATTACTATTACATTTGTTGTGGTGATCTATGATCAGTGATCTTTGATGTTACTATTACAGTTGTTTTGGGGATGCCACAAACTATACCCATGTGAGATGGCAAAGTTAATTGATAGACGTTGTGTGTCTTGGTACTGCTCCACCAACTGGCTGTTCTCTCTCCTTGGACCTCGCTATTCCCTGGGACACAATACTGACATTAGGGCTGGTAATATCCAACAGTGGCCTCCAAGTATTCAAGTGAAGAAAGAGTCATGCTCTCATTTTAATTCAAAAGGCAGAAATGATGAAGATTAGTGAGGAAGGCATGACAGCAGCCAGTATAGGCTTAGAAGGTAGGCTTCTTGTACCAAACAGCCAAGTTGTGATTGCAAAGAAAAAATTCTTTAAAGATTTATTTATTTTTTTTTATTTATTTATCAGAGAGGGGGTGGGGGAGAGAGCGAGCACAGGCAGACAGAATGGCAGGCAGAGGCAGAGGGAGAAGCAGGCTCCCAAGGAGCCCAATGTGGAACTCGATCCCAGGACGCTGGGATCATGACCTGAGCCGAAGGCAGCTGCTTAACCAACTGAGCCACCCAGGCATCCCGCAAAGAAAAAATTCTTGAAGGAAATTAGAAGTACTACTCCAGTGAACACACAAATGGTAGGAAAGTGAAACAGCCTTATTGCCAATAGAGAGAAAGTTTTAGTAGTCTGGATAGATGGCCACACCAGCCACAACATTCTCTGAAGCCAAAGCCAAATCCAGAGCAAGGCCCTAACTCTGTCTTCAGTTCTTCTCCATGAAGGTGAGAGAGGTGAGGAAGCTGCAGAAGTAAATTTTGAAACTAGCAGAGGTTGGCTCATGAAGTGAAGGAAAGAAACTGTCTTCATAACATCAAAGCACAAGGTGAAGCAGCAAGTACTGATGGGGAGGTGGCAGCAAGTTATCTGGGAAATCTGGGTAAGATAATTAATGAAGATGGCTACACTAAACAGATTTTTTTAATGTAAATGAAACCAGCTTCTATTGGAAGATGCCATCTAGGACTTTTTTAGGAAGAGAGAAGAAATCAATGCCTGGCTTCAAAGCTTCAAAGGACAGGCTGACTATCATGTTAGGGGCTAATACAGCCTGTATCCTTAAGTTAAGTCAGTGCTCATTTACCATTCTGAAAAGCCTAGGGCACTTAAGAGTTTTGCTAAATCTACTCTTCCTGTGCTTTATAAATGGAACAAAGCTTGGATGACAGCACATATGTTTCCAGCATGGTTTACTGAATATTTTAAACCCACTGTTGAGACCTACTGCTCAGAAAAAAAGATTCCTTTCCAAACATTACTGCTCATTCATGAACAGATATTTCTCCAAAGAAGACATACAGATGGCCAACAGACATGAAAAGATATCTGCTCAACATCACTCATCATCAAGGAAATGCAAATCAAAACTACAATGAGGTATTACTTCATACCTGTCAGAGTGGCTAAAATCAAAACCACAAGAAACAACAGATGCTGGTGTTCCCTTGTGCACTGTTGGTGGCAATGTAAACTGGTGCAGCCATTCTGGAAAACAGTATGGAGTTTCCTCAAAAGGTTAAAAATAGAACTACCCTATGATCCAGTAATCCCACTACTGGATATTTATCTGAAAAACCCCCAAACACTAATTCACAGGGATACATGCACTCCTATGTTTATTGTAGCATCATTTACAATAGCCAGACTATGGAAGCAGCCTGAGTATCCATCAATAGATGAATGGATAAAGAAGAGGTGGTGTGTGTACACCCCCTCACACACGCACACAGGAATATTATTCAGCCATAAAAAAGAGTAAAATCTTGCCAATTGCAACAATGTGGATAGAGATAGAGAGTATAATGCTAATTAAAATAAGTCAGTTAGGGAAAGACAAATACAATATGATCTTACTCCTGTATGAAATTTAAGAAACAAATGAGCAAAGAAAAAAGAGAGCCAAACCAAGAAACATTTTTTAACTATTGTTAAAAATATGAACAAACTGATGCTTCCCAGAGAGGAGGTGCGTGGGTAGGGGAAATGGAGTGGGGAGAGGGCATGAAATAGGCAATCACTTATCATGATGAAAAAAAGAATAATAATAAAATAAAATAATTCTTTAAACCCCATAAATATTACTGCTCATTGACAGTGTATCTGGTCACCTAAAGCCTTGATAGAGATATATAATGTTGTTTTCATTCCTGTTAGCACAACATCCATTTTGTAGCCCATGGATTAAGAAATAATTTCAACTTTTGAGTCTTCTTACTTAAGAAATACATTTTGTGGGGCACCTGGGTGACTCAATCAGTTAAAGTATCTGACTGTTGATATCAATCAGCTCAAGTCTCAGTCTCATAGTTAAGATCAAGACCCATGTTGGGGTCCATGCTGGGCGTGGTGCCTACTTTTAAAAAAAGGAAGAAATGTAATGGAAATGGTGATTTGACTGATGGATCTGGACAAAGTAAAGGATTCACCATTCTGAATGCTATTAAGGACATTTGTGATTCATGGGAAGAGATCAAAATATCAGTATTAACAGGAGTTTGGAAGAAGTTGATTCCAGCCCTCATGGATGACTTGGAGAATTGTAAGACTTCAGTGGAGAAAGTAACTGCTCATATGGTAAAAGGAGCAGGAGAAGTAGAATTGTAAGTGGAACCTGAAGATGTGATTGAATTACTGCAGTCTCATGATCAAACTTGAAGGGCTGAGGAGCTGCTTCTCATGGATGAGTAAAGAAAGCAGTTTCTTGAGATGGAATCCACTTGAGCTGGAAGATGCTGTGAAGACTGTTGGAGAGACAACAAAGGATTTGGAATACCATACAAGCTTAGTTGATAATGCAGCAGCAAGTTTTGAGAGAATTGACTCCAATTTTGAAAGAAGTTCTACTGTGGGTAAAGTGCTATCAAACAGCATCACCTACTACAGAGATATGGGTGAAAGGAAGTCAAGCAGTGCAGCAAACTTCATTGTCCTATTATTTTAAGAAAGGGTCACAGTTACTATTCTTAAAGAATTGTCACCCCAGCCTTCAACAACTACCTCTTGGTCAGTCGGCAGACTTCAACTTTGAGGCAAAGACCCTCTGCCAGCAAAAAGATTACAACTAACTGAAAGCTCGGATGATGGTTAACATTTTTTTTTTTTAGCAATAAAGTGCTTTTAAAATAAGATACATATATTTTTAATGCACAATGCTATTGCATATTTAATAGACTACAGTATAGTGTAAAAATCTTTTATATACAGAAAATCATTTTACTTTATCGTGGCAGTCTGGAACTGAACCTGCAATATCTCTGAGGTACCCCTGTATTTTCCTGTATTATCTACCTCTAAAGATTTTACCTTTGTATGTCTTTACTTGCCACTGACGTGAGAAAGTATGTATCTCACACACTGCGGTATATGAACAGTAGGTGCTCTATATATGAATGAGTAGTCTTGGAATCCTATTGAACTTTTTAGGAGTGCTTGTACAAAAGTATAATAACTGCTGGAGACCTCTAGTATAATAGTATCGTGTGCTTTAGCGAGACTCTGTGTAGATTAAGAAATAGATGTTGCCGCCTCTAAAATAGAAAGTGTTCTTCATAATCTTCAGGGACACACCATATGTTGATTCCATATTTGCAGTAGTCAAGTGGCATCTTTGACATCATGTTTGAAATGTATTACCATATTCAAAAATTCGAGTAAGAGTCAAAATTGGTAATCGTTTTAAGTATTTTTTGTATGACAGTAGCTTAAGTAGCATAAGTCACTTTTGCTGGTACAAAATAAGAAACTCAGCAGACGGTTCTATATTGCAACAAATTGAAGTTTTCAAATGTTGCTTATATTTCTCTTTTGAGAGAAAACAGTTATTGTGTAGTAAATAGCTTATTGTAACTTTTGAGAAAAGGGTGTATTAAAAACAGCTGTAGAGATAGGAAAAGTGCCTTTCTATAAATAGTAGAGAGCAGTGTGACTATCTCACATTATATTCAACTAATAATGCCTATATGTCTCATTTACTTTTAAAAGAAAAGAAAATTAGAATTAGTGAGCATTTTATTTGCAGGAATCTTGTTTTTGTGTCAGTGAAGTACATTCACGATTAAGATGTAAACTTTTTTTTATGTCTAAACTTAAAACTTATTCTCTCTAATAAACAGTTATTTCCTTCACAATTAGATGGAACATTGAATTTGTCATAGCAAACAAATTATCTGGTAGGTTATATCATCCAAAGAAAACTAGATTAATTAATTTTTTAGTCAAGGGTAGTCTTCAGAAATTCCCTGGTAATAGGTCTTTGTAGTAGCTTTTAATCTTTTAAAACATAGGGCTTGCATGGGATGAGGCATGAATTAATTTTCCAGCTTTTGACAAAATTGAATCCTAAAACCATCCACATGCATATGACAGTCACTTCTAGAGAGTAATTAGCTTGCTATAAATATAAGAGATTTCCTGTGTGAAAATTGCTCATGCTATTTAACCAATATGGAAATTTGGCACATTAGAGAAAGAATATACCTTATCCAAAAGAATATTGAACACTTTGGTTTTTAGTTTGTTTTGGCTCTTGTGCTTTTTTGTGTAGATTTAATTGTGAGAAATGTGGCGGGCTGGTGTGTGAGACATGTTTATGTCCTTTTTGGGGTGTGGGATTAACTTTCATAATTAGTTTTTAGAAATCTTTATGGAAATTTTTTCATGAATCTATTAAAATGCACAAGGATGATTTGCCATTCAATAGAAAATCAAATTAATCCCGGAACCCTAGGGTAGACTTTAGAACTTTGACAAACCTGGTGAGATTCTTATCCAATTAATGTACTTTGGTGGATATACCTTTGTATTTCATCTATAAAATGGGAGAAATATCTACTTCTTAGAATTATTCTGTGCGTTGTACAGAATAGTGTGGACAAAGCACCTACCACAATACTGGTTTATAAAAGTCATTTTAAAAAATGGTGTTTCCTTCTACTCCCATCACCCCTCCTCCAAGGCATTTAATAAGACATTACAAAAGAGAACTTATTCTTTTATTACCTCAGGATTCAGATCATTAGGATCTTCAGATATGCTTTCTTTTTACAGTTTTTTTTTTCATATGAGAAATTATGACATGAGAAACTGAGTGAGTAAATAACACCATAGGTATGTATTTTGCATATTTATTATAGAAGACTTGGGGTGCCCAAAACTTGATACTTGTCTGCTGAGAAGATAGGACACATGGGGTATTGTGCTCAGGAGCTATGTCCATGACACAGAATTCCAGCTTAAAGAAATATTTTGAGCCCAAGGTATGCCGTCTCAAAGCCAGGTTTTACTTTGGCTTTAATTCATAAATAATCTCTTGGAATAGCCAACTTTTTTCCATCCAGGTTGGCAAAAAACGGAATGCAAATAAACCAAATAATCCATTATTTGCCTTCATTTACTACCATTAATAGTTTTATGCTAAAGCATATAAGAGTGAACCACATGGGTTTCCATTTCTTCAATTTATTTAGTTTTATTTTCTTATTGTTCACAATGAACTTAAAGGAAATGAAATGGAAGAAAATTTCTTCTGTTTATTTAATATGTTATCATGTTTTCCTACATAAATCGAGTGCTGAATAACCCCAGGAAATAACAGGAAAGCAGACTAACAGAGTTGTGTCCCCTGATGTCTACCAAATGGTTTACATAAGTTAACTCATTCAGTCCCAACAGCAGCCATCTGGCAGATTGCAAGCATCGTGCTCCAGGTTACATGACTTAAAAATTGAATAGCTTAGAGCCTAAGGATTGTGTAGCATGAAGTTCAATGCACATGGATCAAAAGTACCTGAGTCAGGATTTTAATCTAGTTCTGCCTACTCCAGAGTTCTTACTGTTCTCTTGTAATACTCTTGTAGTGCTCTTTCCTGAATTATCTCAGTAATCTGGCAAGGTTAGGAAAATGCCATATCAAATTGTCCTTAAATTGCATGTTATTTAGTTATCTGTGAAGAAGTAAAAAGGCAGCAGTGTGGTATGTCGGAAGGAGCTCAGAATTGGGTGTGAGACTTGGGGTTCTTGTCTTCATCTTAAAGCAATTTTTTTAAGCAAAAATACAGTTTTTCGGGTGCCTGGGTGGCTCAGTGGGTGAAGCTGCTGCCTTCGGCTCAGGTCATGATCTCAGGGTCCTGGGATCGAGTCCCGCATCGGGCTCTCTGCTCAGCAGGGGGCCTGCTTCCCTTCCTCTCTCTCTGCCTGCCTCTCTGCCTACTTGTGATCTCTCTCTGTCAAATAAATAAATAAAATCTTTTTAAAAAAAATACAGTTTTTCATTAAATCATGTCAAGGATCTTTTCTAGTTTTTTTTTTTTTAAAACCCAAACTAAAAATACACTTGTGATTATTTAAAATAACTTTAAGGGTTTAAAAAAGAAAGTGAAAATATTCAAAGTCAAAATAAATGCTTTGAAAACTTTATTGAGACAATACAGATAAGAGCTTTGGAGTCAGGGAAGAGTAAGCTTGCAACCTTCCATGACTGAATGACCTCATAGTAACATATGTCTGCTTCTCCTTATAAATTTGATCTAGTTTACCAAAGGGTGAGCTGTCAATAAGCAATGGTAAATTGGAATTACTCTAATAAAGCAGAATTTTAAATGTTAGGTCTATAGAAGGCGACCATTCTGGCATTCTTTAAAGAACTAGATCTACTCCAAGGTGCTTGGAGTAGACAGTGTCTATATCAGAGACAGCAGTCAAATGGGGCCTTCCTCCTCATCCTGGGGACAGGGGCTAGAGAGAGCTCCGACCCTAGAAGCATTATGGTTGGTTTCTTTGTGATACAAATGTACGCCCACCTACTTCTCCCCAGATGGTGGTGGGGGAAATTCTTTTGATTCACAGGAATTTGATTGCGCGGTGATACCAGTGATACTATTTGTTGTATAAATTACCTGTATCTCTAAAAAAAGGAGAATGTGTTCCTATTCTTGGACCAAAGAGTGGGGGTTGAATTTGATACATTTCCAGATAGGGTGAATACTAGAAACTCTAAGCCCTATATCTGTAGATCTGCAGGCTATAAATAAAAATAAGCACATACATCCAAATGATGAAATTAAAGACTGCAGGACTGATCACCAATGATGTAGGATTCTATTCCTGTATATGCCATTTTCTGACTAAACAGGCAGTTATGTATATATGTACATCAAGGACTGGGATTTGTTTATCACTCTAGGACTTAAGAAGTTTCAAAAATGAAAGTAAAGGTTTCTGTTCTTATCCTGTCTTCATTTGGAAGGTTTAATTTATTCTTGTCTAAATTTAATCGCTTCTCGGCCTTTTGGCTAAGATCAAGTGTATTCTTGTCTAAATTTTAGAAAATAATTTTTTAATATCCAGCGCCAGCTGCATGCTTTCTAAAATCCCTGGATTTGATATGTAAGATCTGAAAAAAAATTTTATATATATCACATGCATACACATGTACTTGCAAAGCATGTGCACATGCACACACACACAGCCTACACAGAAAACAAGTATAAAAGAATGATTGCTTTTGTGTTTATATCTTCCTTGTTACCTTTTTAAAAAGCATTTTATAGTTTTCTGAGTAAATGTAGAGAAAAAGATGGAAAAAAGAGTGAGCCTTAGCAAACTGCTTGAACTTCACCCTAATTCTCCATCCTGCAGTAGGATATTGTTTCTCCCTTCAAGAGTCTTTCCTCCAAAAGTATCTCCTGTTAAAAGGAGTGAGAACTATTAATAACAATAATATATAAATATAATGGCATGAATGTCTCATTTTAAATCTCACTCAGTCTGTCTACCGTCGTATCTTTCTCTGCAGTGATTACAGCTTTTCCATTTTCCCTTACATATTAAATATTTACGAGGACTTCATCTTTTATGTTTTTTCCAAGTTATATCTTATTTTCTGTGATTTTCTTTTGCAAAAATACCTCCTCTAGAATTCTTTCATTATATTAGTTTTCCTAATGGATATTCTAAAGAACTTTCAAATTCAAATTTAGATCTTATTAATAGGCTATTCATTAAATCATCTATCAGATCATTAATAAGTGATAAATTATTAGAGACTTGAAACCAGCCGTTTGTACTCTCAGGGCAGACTTTTAGTGGCTTGTCATATGTCTTTTCTATCTTTGTGTAGTCTGAATATTGTTACCAAGGCCATTTTGAACCAGTTTGGAAGTCTTATTTCTTGAGAAATAAGGATCTTGCTGATCATTATATCTGTAGATTTGGTAGAAAATATCGATGGAGATATATTTTAAGATTTTTACTGTGGAAAATATATGTGAAATTATTTTAAGAAGAAAATAAAGTCTCATTTTAGAGAAGCAGCAGAAAGGTAGAAACCTATTTTGAATTCATCCTTGTTTACATGGATCCTAAGTCACTGTTTAAAATTAGACTCTTGATGGGGTGCCTGGGTGGGTCAGTGGGTTAAGCCTCTGCCTTCAGCTTAGGTCATGATCTCAGGATTCTGGGATCAAGTCCCGCATCGGGCTCTCTGCTCAGCGGGGAGCCTGCTTCCCCCTCTCTCTCTGCCTGCCTCTCTGCCTACTTGTGATCTCTGTCAACTAAATAAAAATCTTAAAGAATAAAATTAGATTTGCAAAACTAGCTCATAAGAAGATAAAGGGTTAATGTTTATGAAGACATTCAATCTGAAAAGTTTATGTTTATAAAGTTTGAATTCTTGTCAGTAAAGCTGTATAAATAAATTACTTAAAATTACGTGTTATCTTGTGCTTCTCCCCTTGGCCTCTCGATGACTTTATCTTTTTTCCTACTTCTGTGAACAGTATTGATAAATACAGCGTGGATGTGTCATCATCTTTCATATTTTAGGAAGCAGAAAATTCTTGGTTTATAATGGATAGAATGTCTTAACTATTTTGTATGTTTGTTACCCATCTGACATAAAAATGCATGGTTGATGGTTTGTTTGCTTACTTTTTCCTCCCTCTTTCCCCATTCAGATCTCACCAGTAGCTACCATCCTGTTTCCTCTTTGACTAGGAACCATACCTACATCCACAAAATAGAAGACAAATTTCATGTGACAGCATGGTTTAAAAGGATTTCTACTTAGAAAGCTATGGTTGATCCATCTAATTACCTATATGACTTGGTCACTATGGCGGGTTTATTCTGTTTTGCTTTGGTTTTGTTTTCAGGTCAGAAGTACATAACTTTTCATGCATGTATGCATGCAAAAATTTTAATTGAGCACATACTGTGTCCTAGGCACTGTATTAAAGCTCCATCCTGATTGAACTTATTGTCAAGTTGGAGATATAGAGAATTCAGTAGGCTGTCTTTTTCTAATTAGGGTACCGTGACTATATCAGTGAAGCACAAAAATCTGTTGAATCAGAGGATTTCCCAAAGAAAGTGATCCTGGTAAAAGAGAAGTGGCTAGCCAGGGCGAAAGAGAGGATGATGTACCAGACAGTGGGAAGAATAAGTGCAAATGCCTGGCTCAAGAACAGAACTGGGTCAGTCCAGAGGATGAAAGTCATTTAATAGTCACTGAAATGTTTTAACTTCTGATATCATTTCTATAATTTCTTTGTGTAATATTCATCAAGCTTTTTGGTTTGTTTTTTTTTTTAAACACATACTTATTGAGCACCCATTATATGTTCAGCAGGATCTGGCATTGAACAAAACAAGGGCTCTTGTTTCGTTTCCTCAAGGAGCTTACCATCTAAGGGCGGGGGGGTTCTGTAACAGAAGGAAGAAGTTATTGTAAAGTCATATATCACATGGTATTTCAGGACCTGACAAAATAGGCTTCCTTCTGTAGAGAAAATGTCATCTTTAAGCATCAGCTCTTTTTTGCCAGCATGCCATGCCAACAGGACTCCAGAAGAGATGGGTGAGAGTCTGTGCCTGGCCGAGACAGTCACTCTGGAGGAGGAGATGACATGTGGAAGGTGGAAAGGAGCCATGGGGTAGGATCTAGCTTAGCATCCTGAGCAGGAAGATTCCTGTCCTGAGAGTTGTCCACCTCCATTTTTCATGTAATTCAAGACTAGAAAAGGTGAAATGCACCCCGTGCTCTTCCTTGATAGTTGCTTGAAATTGATGCATTATTCTCTATACTCTGTGAGGCTTTTTTCTAACTTGGGAGGTTGGTCTTGAAAGCAGTTTCGGGGATCTCAACCAATTTTGTTTCTGTTTTAATGAAATAAAATAGAAGGGAAAATAGCAGAGATAGACTAAGTAAAAATATAAAGGTTTTATGAAGTGTGTGTCTGTGTCATAGTAAGTTGGAATATAAACTTTTTCTTACATTAGATGAAGTAGGTCAAACATATTTTCTCCTCTTTGGTGAAGCTTATATGATTGCATGTAAAAATTTGGCTTGCACAATTATCCCTTTTGCTTGTGAAGAACTGTCTTGTACAACACAAGATCAGTATACTGGACTAAGATGCCAGAAGCCTGGACCCACATTCTAACTCTGCTCCTAAAGAGACATATGCTTTGGACAAAGCATAGGCTTTCTGTGAAACCCAGGATTTTCAATCTGAAAAGAGACTTGGCCTAGGTGAGCTCTCATGCTCCCTTCCAACCAAGATTCTGTTAGACTTACTACTCTTTGTAAGGCAGTTGGGTATAAAAAGTGAATTGTCTTAAATTGAGCATTTGCACAGCTTTATCAATTTAGAGAGGTCGTCTTAAGAGTAAACACAAAAACGTGAAGCAGAAAACTGTATATGGCTTATCACCACATGATCCTGGTTCCTGATAGGACATGCTTGTCCCTTCCTCTATAAAGCAGATGGCCCACTGCAGGCAAACAGATCCTATGAATGAAATAATGAGCTTGTAAAAGCACTTGGCCTGGCACCTGAGTAATAGAGTCTTAAGAAATGCTCAATCAAGGGGCACCTGGGTGGCTCAGTGAATTAAAACCTCTGCCTTCCACTCAGGTCATGATTCTAGGGTCCTAGGATCGAGCCCTGCATTGGGCTCTCTTCTCAGCAGAGAACCTGCTTCCCCCTCTCTCTCTGCCTGCCTCTCTGCCTACTTGTGATCTATCTCTGTCAAATAGATAAATAAAAATCTTTTAAAAAAGTTAAAAAAAAAAAAAGAAATGCTGAATCAGGAAAAAGTTGCTTGAGATCTCAGTCTCTGCCTTAGACAGTAATGTGGACTACTTATCACCAACATGAGGAAGGTCAGAGTGCTGCAGAGAAACCAGTGCTTGAGAGGGACAGACACCTCTAGACCCACCATCCATATCCAGTTATTGGATCTGCATATATGTTCCCTTAACTCCTTTCTGAGATGCCAGGGTGACAGACTATATCTCTCAGGTACCTTCTTACTTCGGCACGCAATAGGCAACCTCAAGTTCAGGGGAATTCTCCAGTCTTATCCCCTCTGCTAGGTGGAGGCTGCCTGAAAGGGAAACCCACCAATAAAATAAAGTAACAAAACCAGTGTAGCCCATTCATATGTTTGGGTATTTGGTTGGGGTCAGTGTTCTTGCAGGAGCTTGCCTGTATTTTGAGATAGTAGCAGTTAAGCCGAACTAAGCATAACAAAATAGTAATGTTCCAAGCGAAGTTAAAATTCTCAAAGAGCTGTCTGCTTGGAGCAGTTTCTTAATGCTATGGAGCGCAGAACTGTGTGGCCATCCGAAGAGCAGCTAACAACCCCATTTGGGGCATTGTTAGACAGTTCTGTTGACACATGAATACATTTCATACGATTATCATAAAATTGTGGCCTGGAAATTGAGCAGCCATGGTGCTGCATTTCAGACTCACATTTATAATAAGCTGTAATAAAGTAAACATTTTAAATGGATATAAGAATAGGCATTACTTGTGATCACAAGTGTATGTTCAACTGAAGTGCTTTTGAAGCTCAATTGAACAAAGCAAACAAATTTCCTGGCATTATTAACATAATTGTTCTCTCTTTTGGGTTTTGATTTCTAAAAAGTTATTTAAGAAAAAAAATTGCTAAGAAAAAAATTGCTAAAAAACAAAACCAGGGAAAAGAAATATAACTAAAAAGGAGCTACTTTTCCTTTTATCATGTCAGATTTTTTAAGTTCCAAATGTTCACTCTGCTGCTTCCCCTAACTTGCCAAACGATTGTCGACCTTTTAAACACAGAGTTCATGTTTCATGGTTAGTTTTGGGTTATTCTTCCGTCTGCTCTGCCATCAGCAGGCCCTGGAGTGGGGCTACACAGCATTTATCTGCTAGTAAAAGTCCAGGCTGTGCAGTAGTTAAAGCAGGGACCTATCCCCCTTCCCTGTCCTAAGGACAGAACAGGACTAGAATATCCATTTAACATAAAAGTGGGGGATGCGTAACTATATGTAAATTTAGCAGCAATTAGATGGTAGGATTTGAAGGACTACTGTTCCTGGAATATTCCAAAAGCAAAACTGGAAATGATAGTGGTAACATCTGAAGTGCAGTGGCAAGACAGTTAAAGGGGGGATAATTTGGAGCCTTTGGGCACAGCACAGTTCTAGAAGGTTACCGCTGTGTCTTCTGTGACAGCTGGCAGCTGGCAAACAAAGCAGATGATTCTCAGCTTGTTACTTTTCCATAGTGTTCTCCAATTTTGGAGAACTGTACTGTCATTCTGCTAGAGCAGACCGTCACCTAGCAAGTATGCTCCTGGCACAACAGGCCACCACAGTGGAAGCCCAAGCTGTGGGAGCTCAGGGTTGCAGGTATACTGGCCTCGAAGTTGGCAGAGGGGTACAGCACAGCATTTGTAGGAGGAGCACTCTTCAGAGACTCAGATGGTGATTTCTGATAGTCATGGCATTGAGCTGACTTAGTCACCATGAGAGGGAGGCACGCTAGTGTGAGAATACCCTATAAAAGTCCTGGTGATTTAAAAGCATTCCTGCCAAGTATATATGACTTGTTACATTATTTTGACTCAGCATCAAGATTGTGCTACCTTTTAGAGGAAAGGTGAAAAGCCAATGACCTTATTTTTTCAGACTTAATTCCAAGTAGCTTAGTGCTGTTGCCCAGAAAATAATAGATAACCACAGCTACCTTATTCAGAATGGACTCTCTGAAGGCTTGAGAAGAGCAGTTGAGTGGTGAACGACCAAAAATGTAGGGTTTTCTCTGCCTATGTAGTTTTGATTCCTGTTCTTTATTCCCACTAGGAGACATTCCCATTACCCTCACCAGAACAGGATTAGAAGAAAAACCTAAGGGGATAGAGGGGGTGGGGAGGTGTGGGAACTAAATGACAAATTTAATCTGGTTCCACATGAAATCTTCAGGAGTTGTGAATTGTGACAATTCTGTTCTCTGAAAGATTGCAATCCATTACTTCTAAATCTTTAGATAATAGCCAGTACTTTTGTGCATTTTATGTGCATGCATAATTCTTTGCAGCGATCTCTCCCCAACCCCCCACCCTTTTGAAAATAAAAGCAGATAAACCAGTTGCCAGGACAGAAAAGGCTGTTTTAAATCACTGAAACCTACTAGAAATTTAAATAGCTGTAATCATCACTAAAATCTTTCTTTGTTGTGTATTACTCAGCTGAAAAGCACTTTATCTTCATTTCACAGACCTGGTTTAGGACATTTAGAACTTCCTTTGTCTCCTTTCCATATCTTTTCCCTCCGTACTTCTGAGATTTCTGTTCCTCCTGACTTCTTTCCAGACCTCTTTTCTCCAGACTGGTATTAGCCAACCCATGGCACTTGAGGTTGGTGGGTTTTTTTTTCTGTTTATGTTTGTTTTTTTCACATGCAGCCTGAGTTTCTTATTTCTGTTTTAGAACATTGTTCCATTAAACTTAACATGACCTCCTACTAGAGCTCATGTGTCTCCTTTAGTTTGTGGTGGCTGCAAACGATACTCCACTAGCTATTTAGGAATTTCTTTTTTTGTTTGTTTGTTTTTTAGTTTTTTTTTATTGAGTTCAATTAGCCAGCATTTAGTACATCATTAGTTTTTGATGTAGTGTTCAGTGATTCGTTAGTTGCATGTAATACCCAGTGCTCATCACATCACCTGCCCTCCTTAATGCCCATCACCTGGTTACTCCATATCCCCACCCCCCCTCCCTTCTGTAACCCTCAGTTTGTTTCCCAGAGTCCAGAGTCTCTCATGGTTTGTCTCCCTCTCTGATTTCTTCCCATTCAGCTTTCCCTCCCTTCCCCTATGATCCTCTGCACTGCACTATTCCTTATATTCCACATCTGAGTAAAACCTTATAATTGTCTGTCTCTACTTGACTTATTTCACTTAGCATAGTACTCTCCAATTCGATCCATGTCAATGCAAATGGTAGGTATTCATCCTTTCTGATGGCTGAGTAATATTCTATTGTATATATGAACCACATCTTCTTTATCCATTCATCTGTTGAAGGGCATCTCAGCTCCTTCCACAGTTTGGCTATTGTGGACATTGCTGATATGAACATTGGTGTATATATGACACTTCTTTTCACTATAATTGTATCTTTGGAGTAAATACCCAGTAGTGCAATTGCTGGGTCATAGGGTAGCTCTATTTTTAACTTTTTTTTTTTTTTTTAAGATTTTATTTATTTATTTGACAGAGAGAGAGATTGCAAGCAGGCAGAGAGGCAGGCAGAGACAGAGAGGGAAGCAGGCTCCCTGCTGAGCAGAGAGCCTGACACAGGGCTGGATCCCAGGACCCTGAGACCATGACCTGAGCCGAAGGAAGAGGCTCAACCCACTGAGCCACCCAGGCGCCCTATTTTTAACTTCTTGAGGAAACCCCATACTGTTTTCCAGAGTTTGCATTGTTTTTCAGCTTGCATTCCCACCAACAGTACAAGGTTCCCCTTTCTCCACATCCGCACCAATATTTGTTGTCCCCTGTCTTGTTAATTTTGGCCATTCTAACTATTTAGTAATTTCTTGATTAGGAGTGAACAGTAATAAAATTTTCCTTTCCTCTTGTATGTTGAATTTCCTTGATACTACTAAGAGACACTATGATAGAAAGCACTAGATCCAAACATAGCCTTGAAAGAATGAAATACTATGATCCTTTATGTCCTCATTACTATAAAAGGATAATAAATGTATATAAGGAGCCTTGCACAATGCTGGCTACATAGAAGTTGTTTAATAAATGTTAGTTCCCTCTGAAGGAAAAATCTTAGTTGATAATTTTAAAAGTAAATAGTTCTGAAGAAAATAAGTATCTTAGATGAAAACATTAAGTAAGTTTTGTGTACCAGTTATGAAAATAATGAATTTTCTCTTTCCTCCTGGTTTTATACCATCTCAGTGCATGAATATTCACACACATTAAAAGTATATTAATTAACAGAGATAATGGGGGATGCATTTTAATATTTGAACATTTTAGAATAAAAATATTTGTTTTGATGATCTTATGTTCCTATCAGCCCCAAAGTATTGGATTTTATGGAAGGGGATTGGGGTACGTTTTGGGCAAAAAAAAAAACAACCCTTTTTTTGGAGGAAGGTTTTTAGGGAGTGTAACACTTCATGCAGATAATTTATTCTAATCATTTTCAAACTTCCAACATCTTCTGAGTAGTTTTTGATTGCCCAATACATGAAGCTGATGAGGCAGATTGAAATAAATCTATTGTGAATATCCTTCAAAGGATGCATAGAGACAAAAAAATAGAACCCTTGGAATCTAAGCAGTGTCACTATTACTCTGTACTTGTGTAATACCTTTGTCAGTACCTCCAGATTTCTTTCTCTAAGAAGAAGAAACACAGCTGCTGAGAAAGCATATGTAAAAATAGAATGTAGTGTGCATGGCAGGGAGTAAAAAATGACTGTAAATGGATGAGTGGACATAGCAAAGGTAGGTTACAGGTACTGCAGTCAGAATATCTCAGTGCGAGTCTGCATTGACCTGAAGTAGAGTCTTTTAAGAAAGGAGTCCTGATTTAGGATGTTTTTGCATGTAATGTTTTTCCATTAATTTGCAATTAAAAGCAATACTGCAGTGAGTAACTTTGTGCATATATGTTTGTATATTTTTGGAGATTTTTTAGGGTAAATTTCTAGAAGTGAAAGTTGCTAAGTCAGAAGGTAAATACCCTATAAGTTTTATTAGCTGTTGTAAATTTTTCTCCATTAGCATTGTACCAATTTACCTTATCACCAGCAATTTATGAGGGTACCTGTTTTCCTGTGGTTTTGGCAGCAGAATATTATATTTAAAATTTGGGAGGATAGGTAAAAAGTGGCATGTCATCATAATAAGTGAGGTTAAAATTTTTCTGTATGTTTTAAGACAGTAATGTATTATTTATGAATTATCTATTGCCAATTTCTCTACCCAGTTTCTAAGAATGCTTTCTTTACTAGGGATGTTAGATTTTTATCTGTAATGTATGTTGTATATATTTTCTGTCAGTTTTTCACCTGTCTTTTGATTTTGCTTACAGCATCTTTAAAAAAATATATTTAATTTTTTTAGAAAACTTTTAAGTTTACAGAAAAATTTATTAGAAAGTACAGAGTTCTCATACCCACCACTCCCCAGTTCCCTCCGTGTTATTTACATCTTATATGTCTTATAGAATGACACATTTGTTATAATTGATGTACCAATATTATTGCATTATTACTAAATAAAGTCCATAGTTTACATTGGAGTTCAAAAAAAAAAAGAAAGAAAGAAAAGAAAGGAGTCTTGAAAAGCTTTGTTTGTTTAGAGGGGTCCTGGTCATCACAAGAGCATTATCATTAAACTAAGGCCTTGTATCTAAGCTAATGATTCAAAGGTGTGTGGGTCTGTGGGCTTCGGTGCCCATTAGTGCAGCTAGAGCAAATTGAGTCCTTTTAAAGGAAAACATTTAGTCTAAAAGATGATCAGAAGGGAAGAACTTCAGCATTTTTGTTGGCATTCTAAATGGTAGGCAGAACAGAGAGGAAATTTTCATTTTTCATAGCATTTTGGTGTTGAGCCCTATGCCACGTTGATTCATGTGGATCTCTTGAGTCCTCTACACTAGAAAAAGAGCATTGTGAATAGTTGGGTTTAAAATGGATGGGAGGGGCGCCTCGGTGGCTCAGTGGGTTAAAGCCTCTGCCTTTGGCTCACCCAGAGTCCTGGGATTGAGCACTGCATGGGGCTGTCTGCTCAGCAGGGAGCCTGCTTCCCTTCCTCTCTCTCTGCCTCTCTGCCTACTTGTGATCTCTGTCTGTCAAATAAATAAATAAAATCTTAAAAATAAAATGGAATAGGAGCATCTCGGTGGCTTAGTCACTTAAGCATCCGACTCTTGATTTCAGCTCAGGTCATGATCTCACGGTCTTGAGATCTAGCCCCAAGCACTGGGTATGGAGCCTGCTTAAAATTCTCCCTCTTCCTCACCCTCTGCCCATTTATCATATTCAATCTGACAAATATATTTTATGGATTATTTGCATTGGCTACAGGACAGGCATCTTAAAAAATAAGCAAATCATTTAAGTCTTTCATTGTACTTACAACTGTTTAGGAAGAAAAAAAAAAAGTGTTAGACATGCATTTTGCTTTTAGCCTTCTCCTTAAAATGGCAGATTTTGAAGTGTTCCTTGGTTGTGTATTGTTTTTATTATGATCTGCTTCTAATTCTTGTGCTTGGTACTAAACCGGCAGGGAACGATGTCATGTCACCAGGTTTGGCCCTCTACTTAGTAAGTCATTACCTCACCTTACCTGGCAGAGCTGCCTGTTTGTCCACGTGACCTTTTCTTTTTGCTAGATGTGCCCACAGAAAGGTCTTCAGTCCACTAATGGCTTCTCATTTGGTCTAGGAATCAGACAAAAGCTTTGCAGCTGTGAAATGCAGTCCATTTTAAAATTAACCTATTGTAAATCCTTAATGATTGAGAAATTCTGCAATTTGCTATGATTTGTGGTTTGTGCTGCAACTAGAATAGCAAACAGCAGAAATGATGCAGGTCAGAATGGTGTGCATTTGGAGAAAGGAAAGGAAAAGAAACTTGTTAGACATTGCGCTTGGTTCAAGCTGATAGGTTATGCCCTTCATCCATCTCCCATCCCCAGACTCTCTCAAGTGGGATGTAATCCTTAGAAATAGTTGCCCAAATTACAGTTTATTACATAAGAAGTAAAATTCCACAAGTGAAATCTATCTTTGCCTCCTTTAATACATTTTCAACCTAGAGCCAGATTCTTAAGGATAAGGAAGGCCCTATTTTTGACCCACAAAGACCTAGAATTTGAATTTTGATGCCAAAACACATGAACTTTGTATCCTTATGCAAATTACTTAAATTCTCTGGGCTTCAGTTTCTACATCTATAAGTCATGTTAGATATTTACACATATTAAATTCGTTATTATATTAGAAGACTTAGTTGGGATACATTTCTCTGTCACTTACTAGTCATCAAATTACTTAACTCCTCTGTGCCTCTGTTTCTCTACCTAGAAAAATAGTGATACTCCCTAAGGTTGTTATGAGGATTAAATAAATTAATCCATGTAAAGCACTTAGAACAGTACTCCACGCTTAGTAAGTATTCAATAATTCTTAACCGTTCTCGTTGACAGATATTAAGTAGATAATCAACAAAAAATTATAGGTAATGATAAATACTCTAAAGGAAAGGTATAAGGTTCTCTGAGACAATTCATAGGAGCTGGGAAGATAAGCAAGGACTTTATCACTTAGTACTTTGTAATGGGAAACCATCAACAAAGGATGATGTGATTGGATTTACTTCCTTAAAAAAATTGATGTTCTTTTTGTTTGTTTGTTTGTTTGTTTGTTTTAGTTCCCCTTTTAAAATTTAATGCACACTAAGTTCACTCCTTTGGTGTATAATTCTGTGAGTTGAGACAAATGCACACAGGTATATACCCACAACTGGAATCAAGATACAGTAGTTTTGTTTTTTGTGGTTTCAAGTTACCTTCAACAATGATCAGGAAGCAGATGATCCTCCTTCTGGCCTATGGTATCATTAGAAGGTCAGTATTAGCCTAACACTAAGTCACAATGCCTACGTCACTCACCTCACTTCATCTCGTGTAAGTTTTTTATCACCTTTCTTCGTCACAAGAAGGAGGTGAGTACAGAACAATAACATATTTTGAGAGAGAGAGACTGCATTCGTATAACTTTTATTACAGCATATTGCTGTAATTGTTCTTCTTTATTATTAGTTACTGTTGTTAATCTCTTACTCTGCCTAATTTTAAAATTAAACTTTGATAGATATTCATATATAGGAAAAAGCATAGGATATGTAGGGTTCAGTACTATCCACATTTTCAGGGGTCAGCTGGGGGTCCACAACTAAGGAAGGAGTACTGATCACACAGTTCCGTCACCTCCCCCCAGAATCCTGCAGGACATCCCTATGTAATCATTCCTCCCACTCTCAAACTCCGTGACCACTGATCTGTTTTCTGTTCCTATAATCTTGCCCTTTCCAGGATGTCATGTACATGGAGTCACATATTCTACAGCTTTTTAAGTCTGAAGCTTTTTAAGCTTCTTTAATATAGCTTAACCGCATTTGAAATTTATCAGTGTTACTCGTTTTATCAGTAGTCCTTACTGCTGCACAGTATTCATTTTTATGGTTATACTAAAATTTGTTTATCTCTTCAGTGGTTGAAAGACATATGAGTTGTTTCCAGTTTGGGATGATTATATATAAAACTGCTATAAACATTTGTATTCAGGTTTTTCTGTGAAAGTATGTTCTCATTTTTCTTGAGTAATACCTGAGAGTGGGGTTGCTGGTTCTTGTGGTAAGTGTATGCTTTACTTGATAAAAGAAACTGCCAAACTGTCTTCTAAGTAGTTATACCGTTTTTTGGCCAGCAAAATGATACAAGATTTCAGTTGCTGTAAAAGTTGCTGTACTTTTTGTATCTTGCTGATACAAGATTTCAGTTGCTGTGAAGTTATATTGTTTTGATATAATTTTGATAATGTTCATATTTGTAAATTTTATTTATTTTAGATATTCTAATAGGTCTATAGTGGTATCTCCTTATGATTTTAACTTGTGTTTTCCTGATGACTAATGATGTGTTGAGCATATTTTCATATCCTTATCTGCAAACACTTATCATCCTTGGTAAAGTATCTGTTCATGTTTGCCCATTTTTATTGGTGGATTGATTTTTTTTTTTTTTTAATAGAGAGAGTACATGGAGTGGTGGGGTGGCAGAGGGAGAGGTAGAGAGAAAATCTTGGGTTCTATGCTCAGCATGGACTCTGATGCAGGGCTCAGCCTCAGGACCCTGAAATGATGACCTGAGCTGAAATCAAGAGTTGGATGCTTAGGGGCGCCTGGGTAGCTCAGTTGGTTAAGCATCTGCCTTCGACTCAGGTCATGAGCCCAGGGTCCTGGGATTGAGCCCCACATCAGGCTCCTTGCTCAGTGGGAAGCCTGCTTCTCCCTCTCCCTCTGCCCTTTCCCACTGTTCATGCTCTCTCTCTCTCTCAAATAAATAAAAAATAAATTTTAAAAAGAGTTGGTTGCCTAATTGACTGAGCCACCCAGGTGCCCTGTGTTTGCCCATTTTTTAATTGTGTTTTATTATCGAGTTTTAAGAGTTCTTTATGTATTCTGGATACAAATCCTTTGTCAGATATGTGATTTGCAAAGATTTTATCCTAATCTCTCTGTCTTGCCTTTTCATTCACTTAGCAATATCTTTAACAGAGCATAAATTTTAAAATTTACCAACTTGCATTTTATGAATCATGTTTTGGGTATTCTTTCTAAGAAATTTTGCCTAACCCTGTGTCCCAAAGATTTTCTTCTGTGTTTTCTTTAACAAATTTTATAGTTTCAGGTTTCATGTTCAGCTGTATTTCCCATTTTGAGTTAATTTTTATGTAAAGTGAAATATTTGTGTTGAGGTACATTATTTTACATGGGGATGTATAATTTGCTCCAGCACCATTTGTTAAAAGGACTATTCCTTCTTCATTGTATTGTCTTTGCAACTTTGTCAAATATCAATTGACCTTGTAATTATGGATCTACTTCTGGCCTCTCTTCTGTTCCACTTACCTTTGTGTCTCTCTGCATACCAGTACCACATTGTCTTGATTACTGTAGCTTATACTTGGTCTTGAAATCAGTATCCGTTCTCCAACAATGTTCTTTTTGTTTGGGCTGTTCTAATTTCCTTGGCTTTAGATTTTAGATCAGATTGTTGATAGCTATAAAAAATTCTGTTGGCATTTTGCTTGTGATTATGCTGAATCTGTGGATCATTTGGGAAGAACTGACCTCTTAATAATATTGAATCTTTCAATTCATGAGCATTGGTGTATCTTTCCATTTGTCTAGATCCTCCTTGATTTTTTTCTTTTATTGGTGTTTTATAATTGTCAGCATACAGATCCAGCATATGTTTTTCTTATTCATATTAAGTATTTCATGTTTTTGAAAGTTATTATAAATGATACCATTTAAATTTTAAAATTCTAATCATTCTTTGCTAACATACAGAAATATAATTGGTTTTAGAGGCATAAACCTTGTATTATGCAACCTTGTGAAAGTTACTTATTAGTCCTTGGAGCATCTTTATAGGTTTCTTCTATGTAAGTAATCATGTCTTCTGTGAATAGAGGCCATCTTAGTTCTCCCTTCCCAACCTATATGTCTTTTATTTGTGTTTTAAGCAAGGGAATGACTTGATTGGATTTGCATCTTTCAAAGACCAATCTGGCTGTGTTGTAAAGAATTGATGGGCTGGGGGGAAATGTAAAAGAGCCCGTTGTAGGAATCTGAGAGACAAAGAGGGGACAAATAGACATGTGCAGAATATGTTTTGGAGGTAGAATTGGTAGGCCCTGGTAATGAATTAAATATGGGGGAGATAAAAGGGGAAAGGAAATCAGGAGGGCACCAAGGTTTCTGTCATGAGGAACTGAGTGAATGGAGTTCCCATATATTGAGATAGAGAAGTACGTTTGAAGGAAGATAGAATTGAGTTTTGAATACATCAGGTTTGAGAAGTCTATTGCAATTTCAAATAAAGATGTCAAGTAGGCAGCTGGACCCTCTCTCTATATATATGATATAGAAGGGTATATATAGGGTATACCATATGAGAAGAAGAGTTTGGGAATGAGTCAGACTTATGTGGAACCCTCTTTAAAGGCTTTTAGAGAACATTATTTAAAGTTCCTTCAGCACACCAAGATCTTAAGATTTGTTTTCACCTCAGACCTTTGGACATACTGTTAATCACCGCCTGAAGTGTGTGACTCCCTTCTTTCCCCTGCACTCATTTGTTTCCCTCTCTTTCTCCTTCTTTCCCTTTCCTTCCTTCTTTCTGTAAACTGGCTTCTCATCATATTGTAGATCTCAACTTAAATATCTTCTCCTCAAACTACCCACCTAAAAACCAGATATCTTTCTCCCAGCATTAATTTCTATTGCATATCTGTTTTCTTCATAGCTCTTACCATAATTTATAATTTGTTACTTGACTGTTTACTAGACTATACTCCAGAGGACAGGGATTGTGTCTCTCTCACCAGTCTACAACTCTGTGCCTAACACGTGGCTGCTTAGTAATATTTGTCAGATGGTGGGAAGGATGGATCCACAGGGCATTGCTGTGGCCACATTAGATCCAATGTCTTTGTGCTTTCATATGACTGACTTTTTTTTTTAATTTATTTTTTATTTATTTTCAGCATAACAGTATTCATTGTTTTTGCACCACACCCAGTGCTCCATGCAATCCGTGCCCTCTCTAATACCCACCACCTGGTTCCTCCACCCTCCCACCCCAACCCCTTCAAAACCCTCAGATTGTTTTTCAGAGTCCGTAGTCTCTCATGACTTCTTAAACTTACATGTGAAGAGGTATTTTTTACCCAATTTCAGCCACATTATGAGCAGAAAAATAACCTAATTTGTTTCATTCTGCATTTATTGTCCACAGAGTACCAGATTTTGTAATAGCTGGTGGGATATGAAATAGTACTGTGGCATTGGACAGGGAGACCTGTATTTAAGACTTGGCTGTTCCATTTTCTAGGTCTGTGACTTTGGGTGGGATATTTACTCTAAGTTATAGGCTCCACACCTGTTGAAGGGCAAGAATATAATTCCTACCTCATAAGATTGCAGTGCTAATGAAATTAGATTATGTGTATGGGTCACAGATTTATAATGCTTGATACATACTAAGTGCTCAATGAATAAACTGTTAATATTTGTTTATATAAAATGATTCACATAGTTCTAGAAATGGTTGATATTGCTTGACCAATGGGTGGGCAGGGGGAGACAAATCTTTCACTTTCTCTACTTGTTTTTACTGCCAAAAACAAAGGTGATGCTTTTATTTATTTACTTTTAATTTATTTCGCTTCAGTTAATAACATATAATGTATTAATGTGCTTTAGGGGTACAGGTCTCTGATTCATCAGTCTTCTATATAGAAGTGCTGTTTTTAATACTGTGATAGCAAAGACTAGTAGTAGCATCACCTCCATGGTAGGCACCCAGAAACAGAGAGTACAAATGCATTGTTTATTCAGATGACAAACAGGATATTAAAGCCCTAAAACCTTTTGTTTTGTTTTGGGGGAAAGAAAGAAAAGTAGAAAGGAGGAAAGAGACAGAGAAAAGCTAGAGATAGTACTAGCTGGTTAGTGATAGTACGAGCCGGTTTGATAAGCTGAAGCTCACAATTCTCTTGAATTCCATGAACATCCTCTCTGAGGATCTCTCCAGGACTGGGTACTGTGCTCACAATGGGGAGTTCAATGGGGAATACATATTTTAGTGATCTAGATCAAAACCAATGAGATTAACTTGATAGAAATTCTCACTCTCTATCATGATCTATATTCTATACTTCAGGCAAAGTTGTTCACTACTCTGGTTGGTTTTCACTAAGTGCTAGATGCAAGCCTACATGTGGGTTTAGAGACTAGGATCTGGGGAAGGATAAATGAATGAAATGAATGAAAAGGACTTAGGGCAGAAGCCCTGGAACTTTCTTGGTTCATTTTGCCTAATACACAGCATCTCTAAGCCAAAAGAAATACCTAACACCTCCATTGATTGAGGGGATGGAACCAAACAGTTTAATAGGTATCTGGATTTTAACAGCTTAGCATATGTTAAGGATTGCATAACTTCTCAAACCTTGGAGTCAGATTATACACCACCAGCTTCATTTATTGCTCCGCACTGATTTTTGTGATACCTGGTTTTTATCACAGTAATTACTCAAAACTCAGCTTTGCAAAGGTATAATGTCATCTCAAGGAACCTCATACTGAAACTGTGAACTTCCTCCAACTAATAGTTTGCATGGTGTCCAGGACATGCCACTGTTTCCCCAAAAGTTTAAAATATCCCACAGTACCTCTGTGAGTTTCTTGTAGCACACGAGGATACCTCATTACACAGTATGGGAACTGTGGTCTTGGGGCCTGATTCCAAGACTTTGTTTTCTTAAAATTTTATCTCTTCTTATTTTTCTGTGCCACTGCATTAAAAAGCAACCTAGTGTTTATTTTCTTTTATAAAATAGTTTCTTTTTTTAATTAATTTTTTAATTTTTTTGTAAACATAAAATGTATTTTTATCCCCAGGGATACAGGTCTGTGAATAGCCCGGTTTACACACTTCACAGCACTCACCATAGCACATACCCTCCCCAATGTCCATAACCCCACCACCCTCTCCCAACCCCCATTCCCCCAACAACCCTCAGCCTGTTTTGTGAGATGGAGTCTTTTATGGTTTGTCTCCCTCCCGATCCCATCTTCCTTCATTTTTTCTTTTCCTAGCCCCCTCACCCTCCACATTGCATCTCCACTTCCTCATATCAGGGAGATCATATGACAGTTGTCTTTCTCCAATTGACTTATTTCACTAAGCATAATACCCTCTGGTTCCATCCACGTCATTGCAAATGGCAAGATTTCATTTCTTTTGATGGCTGCGTAGTATTCCATTGTATATATATATACCACATCTTTATCCATTCATCTGTTGATGGACATCTAGGTTCTTTCCATAGTTTGACTATTGTGGACATTGCTGCTATAAACATTCAGGTGCACATGCCCCTTTGGATCACTACATTTATATCTTTAGGGTAAATACCCAGTAGTACAATCGCTGGGTCATAGGATAGCTCTATTTTCAGCTTTTTGAGGAACCACCATGCTGTTTTCCAGAGTTGCACCAGCTTGCATTCCCACCAACAGTGTAGAAGGGTTTCCCTTTCTCTGCATCCTCGCCAGCATCTGTCATTTCCTGACTTGTTAATTTTAGCCATTCTGACTGGTGTAAGGTGATATTTCATTGTGGTTTTGATTTGTATTTCCCTGATGCCAAGTGATGTGGAGCACTTTTTCATGTGTCTGTTGGCCATCTGGATGTCTTCTTTGCAGAAATGTCTGTACATGTCCTCTGCCCATTTCTTGATTGGATTATTTATTCTTTGGGTGTTGAGTTTGCTAAGCTCTTTATAGATTTTGGATACTAGCCCTTCATCGGATATGTCATTTGCAAATATCTTCTCCCATTCTGTCAGTTGTCTTTTGGTTTTGTTAACTGTTTCCTTTGCTGTGCAAAAGCTTTTGATCTTGATGAAGTCCCAATAGTTCATTTTTGCCCTTGCCCCCTTGCCTTTGGCGATGTTCCGAGGAAGAAGTTGCTGTGGCTGAGGTCGAAGAGGTTGCTGCCTGTGTTCTCCTCAAGGATTTTGATGGATTCCTTTCTCACATTGAGGTCCTTCATCCATTTTGAGTCTATTTTCGCGTGTGGTGTAAGGAAATGCTCCAATTTCATTTTTCTGCATGTAGCCGTCCAGTTTTCCCAGCTCTTGTTGAAGAGGCTGTCTTTTTTCCATTGGACATTCCTTTCTGCTTTGTCAAAGATTAGTTGACCATAGAGTTGAGGGTCTATTTCTGGGCTCTCTGTTCTGTTCCATTGATCTATATGTCTGTTTTTGTGCCAGATACTGTCTTGATGATGACAGCTTTGTAATAGAGCTTGAAGTCTGGAATTGTGATGTCACCAACTTTGGCTTTTTTCCCCAATATTCCTTTGGTTATTCGATGTCCTTTCTGGTTTCATATAAATTTTAGGATATTTGTTCTATTTCTCTAAAAAAATGGATGGGATTTTGATAGGGATTGCATTAAATGTGTAGATTGCGGGGCGCCTGGGTGGCTCAGTGGGTTAAGCCGCTGCCTTTGGCTCAGGTCATGATCTCAGGGTCCTGGGATCGAGTCCCGCATCGGGCTCTCTGCTCAGCAGGGAGCCTGCTTCCTCCTCTCTGTCTCTGCCTGCCTCTCTGCCTACTTGTGATCTCTGCCTGTCAAATAAATAAAATCTTTTAAAAAAAAAAATGTGTAGATTGCTTTAGGTAGCATAGACATTGTCACAATATTTGTTCTTCCAATCCATGAGCATGGAACATTTTTCCATTTCTTTGTGTCTTCCTCAATTTCTTTCATGAGTACTTTATAGTTTTTTGAGTATAGATTCTTTGCCTCTTTGGTTAGGTTTATTCCTAGGTATGTTACGGTTTTGGATGCAATTGTAAATGGGATTGACTCCTTAATTTCTTTTTCTTCTGTCTTGTTGGTGTAAAGAAATGCAAGTGATTTCTGTGCATTGATTTTATATCCTGATACTTTACTGAATTCCTGTACAAGTTCTAGCAGTTTTGGAGTGGAGCCTTTTGGGTTTTCCACATATAGTATCATATCATCTGCAAAGATATGAAATAGTTTCTTGAGGAATTTTTCATTATTAAGAATTAGGAAAGTTAAGCATATAGAAAGTTTGGAAAATACAGCATACGCAGGTAAAAGTCGTAACTAATTCCACCATCCACCAATAACCATTGCCAGCATATCACTGTTTTATCTGTCCGTTGTTCTGTATAGAAATATTTTATATTTTGAGTAAGAACTCTGACTAACTCTGACTTTACTGGAAGGTAATAATCTGTAGCATAGTGGGAATTTCATACCCTGAAGTTGTGACTTGTCTGTGATGACCTTTAGGATAAATAAAGCAGAGTTCTAGCTGCTCTCTTTATTGGCTACTTTGATTAATTGAATGCCTGATTGAAGGGCTTGAAGACCCCACCATTCCGAAGGGAGAGACTTCCTTCTGCTCTGTTTCCAACCTAGAAAATGCAAAGTATGCTATTTATACATAATAGTAGCTATAGGTGTAACATTTTTTTAAAAGAGGGTAACTTGTCAAGTGTTTTGCTTTCTCCAGTAGTGGATGTGCTTTCTAAAAGTAATATAGCAAGGCCCTACTATAATGTAGTATTTCCAAAAGATTATTTATCTAAAAATTCAGATTTAAAACTATTTGTGTTGTTCTGATACCATTTCATTTCTGACTTATTTTATTCTCTATACCTTTATAAGTACTAGAAATTGAAGTTATTTACATGAAAATAAGATTTTTATTTTATCTACTAAAGATATGTTTTTAAAATTTACTCTCTGTCACTCTGTAGAGGTAGAACTTGAATTATCAAAGAGTAGAACTATAACTTCAAAAAAGAAAAAATGGCCAATTTAGTTTAGCTCCAGAGAGCAGTTCACAAAAGATGGAACAGAAACTTCTAAGTAAAATGTGTATTCATCTTTAAAATCTCATTGTCATTCTCTGTCTCTTTCCCTCAATAATACTTTTAAATTCTAACCTGAACAGGTGGTGACAGTACTTTCTTAGCATAGCCTGGACTGTTGAGGAGTGATATTGTTCTTAAAAGTCCTGGTAGAGGACCTCATGGCTGACTCTAGGGCTGGGGCAGAGAAAATACAAAGATGAGCCTGGAGAGTAGAATCTTGAATTGCCAGAAAGTAAATGCTGAAAATAAGTAAGTAAGTAAAAATGGAAACAAATTAAAAGGACACTGGAGCCAACCTAAGAGAATTCCCAATGCCGAAACTGGAACAATTTGACCAACAAAATAATTGACAGAAGAAGTTTATTATAAGCCAAAGAATAAAATAAATATCCATGAGTTCATATTGGTACAAATAAGCAAATAAATAAATGAGGGAAATGGGACAAGTGTTCCTTACCAAAAAAGTCCAGATAATAAATGCAGAAGAGATGGAAAAAAGAGAAAACCCCCATTAGAACACCACAGAATAATTGCTGTGGGCAGAATTCACAGATGAATGCTGAAATTAACAAGCAAAACTTTAAGGAGAAACAGAGTATTCGCATAGTCTCAAAATATCTCTCTCAAGAAACTTAGTAATGTCTGTGGTGGTTTTAATAAATGTCCACAACTTTCTGGATATTCTTCCTTCCAGGAAGTGGAGTTTACTTCCCTTATCCTTGAGTGGGGCTCTTTGTTCATAGTGATTTGTAACTAACCCACAGAGTATGGAGAAGAGAACAGTAGTAGTAACTTTCCAGTAGTGAAACGTGGCATATACCATCTTAATGAAATGCTCGGGGAATAGCATCACCAGTAGTAAATCTCATTGCTAATATACCCTCCCCCCAGATACTACACAACGAGAAAGGCACTTCTCCTCTTGGCGTTTGTCCCCCAAATCTACAACCTCAGTCTAATCATAAGAAAACATCAGAAAATTCCAACTTTGAGGAGCATTCTACAAATATCTGACTAGTACTCTTCACAAGTGTCAAGGACAGTCTAAGGAACTGTCACAGATCAGAGGAAGCTAAGGAGACATGATGACTAAGTGCAGTGTGGTTTCCTGGATGGGACCCTGGAACAGATAAAGACATTAGTGGAAAAACTGAAGTCTGAATAGTCTGCAGTTCAGTTAATTGTTGCACCAACATGAATTTCTTTGAATTGATAAATGCACCATGATACATAAAATGTGAACACTAGGGGAAGCTGGGTGATGGGAATATTAGAATTCCCTATACCATCTAGACACAGCTTTTCTGTAAATCTAAAATTATTTCAAAGTTAAAAGTAGAATCACTACATCTCACTGATGGACTTCTCAGTCTAAGGATATTTGTTATTTTAAAGTGTCTCCAGAGCAAATTAATTCAGAGAAATGCCCTGCCCCTCAAGCCTCTGTGCAGTCTCTCTATAAAAGAAAGATGAGCTTAAAAAAAAAGATTTTATTTATTTACTTACTTGAGAGAGAGCACAAGTGGAGGGAGAAGCAGAGAGAGAGAGACAAGCAGGTTCCCTGCTGAGTGCAGAGTCCAACACAGGACTCACTCTCACGATCCTGAGATCATGACCTGAGTCAAAAGCAAGAGTTGGATACTTAACTGACTGAGTCACCCATGCGCCCCAGCATAAGCTCTTTATAGGAAAACAGCTCTCCCGAAACAGGGACAGTAAGTTACAGAGTTTCATCCCACCACTAGAAGTAGAAATGTCACTTAGCCTGCTCAGGAGAGGTCAGTTCAACCAACACTGATGGTTTGCCTTTTGTAGGTATATGCCTAGCACTTAAGTTACAAAAAGTAGTCTCTAAGAATAGTGCAGAGCGGAGCACCTGTGACTGTACCTGATTCTACTGTGGGCTCTTTATTGCAGGTATTATTATTGAGCTGCTAATTTAAAAATCTCCAGAGATATTAGGGGCACCTGGGTGGCTCAGTGGATTTCAGATCAGGGCATGATCTCAGGGTTGTGAGATCAAGCCCTCTGTCAGGATCTGTGCTGTATGCGGAGTCTGCTTAAGATTCTCTCTCTCCCTCTGCCCCTCTCCACCCCCCTTCTCTTTGTCTCTCTCTCTCCCTCTCTTTAAAAAAAAAAAAAAAAGCAAACAAACAAAAAACAAAAACAAAAATAACCCTCCAGAGATACTAGATCCAGTTTCATTGGATTATCTCGTCTCCTCATTTTATTGTAGATTAAAATAGTATAAAAAGTATGGTACTCAACAAGATGGATACACGAACAAAATATTTTTCAATATAAAGTACATTATATATTGCTCTTTAAAAAGCCAGTAACATTCATTAATTCAGTATAATAGTACAGGTATGAAATTCTGATTTATAAATATTTTATTCTTATTACTTTCAAACTCTTATTAGTTGATTATAGAAGGCCTAACAGGGTCTTGTTTTAGTAAATAATAATATGTACTTGGCTGAGGGTGGTTACTGTCATAGAATTAGAATTTGGATACTAAAATTAAAGTCCTCCCCTGTATGGCACTCATTCTCTTGATCTGACCATTAGTGACAAGTGTCTTTAGTTTGTACACATATGAGAAGTATTATTTCTGTCAGTTAAATATATCTTACTACCCAACCAAATGAGTACGTTGTAATGTTTCTACCTTGGGAATATAACTCATGTGATCAGAAGAACGAGTTGTTCGTGAACGTGGATATACATTTAGGTTACTGCAGTGGCAGATGCATGCATTTTTCAGAATGCTGTTTCCCGGTTGTTGTTAATGCATGCCCAAACAGATATGCAGATACTTAATAATGCTGCTTAGTTGTTGTAGTCAGATTGAGCAGCACATAGTTTATAGCAAATCTGAAAGCAGGAACACAAGAATGATGAGCTATATGATAAAGACTTGCTAGGATTGCTGGTCAGTGGAAGTACTGACTGCACGTTGTTGATACAAGCCTGTCTTGTGTAGTACCTATGATACAATTTTCTTGACACCTGTTTTCAAAGCATACCTTTCCATGTCATCCTGGTTTCTTTGGTGAATTTACTTAAAAAGTGTTTTTTGTTTTTGAAAGCAGTATGCAGTATATTCTTTCCTAATTTTAATTAAGAATTTTACTGGTTGGCCACTACGTGCCAGATACTTTCATTTATTATTCATCCAGGGTTCCGGTAAATTAAGAACTCCTTTGCCCATTTTAGAAATTATAAAATGGAGGCTCTGAAAGGTTTAGAAATTCATCTTTGTTAGATCCTACATGTGATAAATGTGATTACCCAGCTGAATGAGTTGCCTACTACTTGACTATAGATAATGTATCAAAAGTAAAGGAGGGGGGAATTGAGATTAGAATAATGAGTATTTGAGAATAATTTTAGCAAGTTTGCTAAGTGGAACATCAGTCTTTTGGGCACGTCTGTTCCACAGCCACTGAATGTATTGGTCCTGTTGGATTTGTTGAAAATGCAAATAATCCAATCCAATGTAATACTCATTAAGGGAAAAGGAATACAATTTGATAGTATTTATGAAGACATGCACAGCCTAATCTGTGAATTGAAAGCATCTTTTCAAAATTTGCTTCCCTTCATATTCCTAGGTGGTATTGAATCTGTGGGTAGAAAAATGAGAGCATTTCAAATAATGCTAATGAAGTTTAAATGATTGCAATCTACCATATTGTGAAGAAAAGTTGTTAGCTGTGAAAGATGAGGACAGAATTAAAATATTACCATGACTGGCATTTGATTTGAAAACTGCAAAGATAAGCTTAGGTTCCTATTTATGAAAACTATCCTCACAGCCTGATGAAATATCTTTTAAAAGGTTTTATGGTTACCATGGATACTTGTTAGCTTTGGTAGAGTAAGTTGTAATTCATATTCCATCATCTGAGGTGAAGGAGCCAAAAAAGCCACCCAACTAAAATCTAAGGTAGCTTCATCTGTATGTTCACAGTAGTTTGAAGAGATGGAAAGGGTATCTAACCCAAAGATTAGAGTTTGGGTTAGTTGTTACTTCTTGAAAAGCAAAATATTTAGCATGCACATTACCTGGATCTCATCATAATGTTTACTCTCTATGTATAACTTTTTCTTTCAGCTGGTGAAGGGAACTTCTTAGGTTGTGACGTAGGAATCTAGATGGTGAGAGCCTTCTGAATGCTGACGAACCGAAGCAGCCTCCTCAATTTCTGAAAGCCATAGGGACGCAGAAATATTGAAGGCATTGGTCCCTATGGTAACATATTTGCATTTGGCCCAGAAGTGGCTGGTTTCTGCTTAGCCTCTTGTAATTGCTATATATTGACAGCCGTTTTTCACGACTATTTTTAAAATGTCGGATTAATGAGCATGTGTACAAGGGAGTGCACACCATATCCTTCGGCTTGATTAGACACTTCGCATGACAAAAAGCTCTGCGTGAAGAGTTACTGAGGTGTTTTTGGCATTCCCTAATGTGTCTGTCTCACAGTGGAAGCAAAAAGCCTTTCAAATGATTTAAATATTTTCCTCAATTCTCTTTTAAAACAGGTGACAAAAGAGCTAAAACAGTATGACAACAAAATTATAGAATGCAAATTTGAGAATAACAGCTGGGTCTTCATGAGACAGAGAACAGACAAAAGTTTTCCTAATGCCTACAACACTGCCATGGGTGAGTATGACAACCTACCGATGTTTGTTACATTAAAAGAGAGAGAGAGAGAGAACACACACGTTAAGGTTTATAATCAAAATGTGCTGTCTTTGGTGTTCTGCTTGATGGGGCACAGGGTCACTCAGACCCCTGTCCTTGCTGGCTGCGAAAGGGGCTGTGACTGTCAGCTCCGGCTGGCTTGTAGGTTCCTGTCTCTAGGCCTGTGGGCTTATGCCCATGCACCCAAAAGAGAAGTGTAAAGGGCAGGATAATGGGCTGTATACAAGTTGAATTTGTTGAACAACAACAACAACAAAAGCCATGATAATTTCAGATCTATTCAGAACTATAAAAACCATTGTTTGCCAGATGGTAAAAGACAAAATTAGCAGGGGGAAAATGTAATTTCCAGCTCCTAAAATAGCTTTACAAACAATGGAGAACAAAGTAAATGAAAACCATTAAAAAACAAAACAAAACAAAAAAAACCTCCTAAAACCTCCTGTGCTATCTTTCGGAGAGTTCTTTGAGTACAATATAAATGCTTTGGGAATTCAGAATAGTAAGTTTCTTTCATGGGGAACAACAGAAATTAATTAATTTCATAAGGTAAACCTTATAGTAGCAGTAGCAGTTGTTGCTCTGGATTGCATTTATAGTGAAGCTGGAAAAAAAAAACCCCAAATGGATAAAAACCAAGATTAAAGGTTAATAGAATTGTGTGCCTTTAGACTGCTCAGTCAATGATGATGCTGATTATATGATAAGCTTATGAGAAAATACAGAAATTGCCAGTTTCAGTTTTGCAGTTTGTGAAAGTTACTATTGTACATTTAAGGGTTCTGTTGGAACTAGCATCTGTGTTCAGACAAGATGAGTTAATTTTGAAAATGGGAATAATTAAGCCATTGTCCTCCCCCCGCCCCCAAACTAGATATGTAAATACAATTCACAGACCTGGTGGTCAATTTTGATCACATAAGAAAAGATGCCGTATTTATTCATAATTTTATTAGAATACCTTACTTATCTCAAACAAGTTATTGAAATAAAATAGTACAATCTGTCTGCTCCAGTGGAACCTCCCTGTTCAGTAGAAACGGTGGCGGGTGCCATCATGGCAGGGTGGAGTTTCTGCTGACAGATGAGACTGGAGGATGGTAGCATACGGTTTCTGTAGAAGTTTTGGTTGAGTATAGACTGTAGCGTGATGCGCTGTGGTCCGTTAAAATCCTATGAAAGCAGTTTCGAAGAGGGGGAAAACGATAGTAATGGAGTGGTTGTAATTCAAATACTTAAAGTTTTGGTTTAAAATTAACGGTACAGGGCGCCTGGGTGGCTCAGTGGGTTAAGTCGCTGCCTTCGGCTCAGGGTCCTGGGATCGAGTCCTGCATCGGGCTCTCTGCTCAGCAGGGAGCCTGCTTCCTCCTCTCTCTCTCTGCCTGCCTCTCCAACTACTTGTGATTTCTCTCTGTCAAATAAATAAATAAAATATTTTTAAAAATAAATAAATAAATAAAATTAATGGTACAGGAAAGAGTATCCACCAGAAGAGCACTCGTTTGGGGGGTAGGGGAGGGCGGAGAGTCGTTTCATGTGTGAAGCCTGTCACCCCAGTTAGTGAAATGAAACTGTTCAGCCTGTCGGGACGAAAACCTTTCCCCTTTCACATCTCCCTGTGGTAAGTCAGCTACCTTAATTAACCCTCACGTGAGACACGTGTCTCCCTTTGTCCACAGCCGTGTGCAACAGCATCTCCAACCCTGTCACCAAGGAGATGCTGTTTGAGTTCATCGACAGATGTGCGGCAGCTTCTCAAGGGCAGAAGCGGAAACATCATCTGGACCCCGACACAGAGCTCATGCCTCCACCACCTCCCAAAAGACCTCGCCCTTTGACCTAAGACAAAGACCCTGACTCAAGGATTGAGAGGAAAAATGAGTGGGAAAAGATGCTGTTGCCCCATTTTTGCAGCCAGAGATATTGGAAAAAGAGTGTGGCTTGATGTTGATACACATTTTGAATTTCTTTTTTTTTTTTTAAAGAGTATTGTAGCCAGCCTGTAAATATTTGATGCATTTGTTTCCTCAGTGCTGCAATACCTCGTGGACTTTAAATGTTTTATTTATATCTGATAAACTCAGCCTTACCTTGTGAATCTGAAGATTGAAATATCCAAAGGTTTAATCGAGATTGAAATCAATGAAAAAGAGGCCTTGTTTGTATATGGATAACTTTCACTTTTAATTTATAAAGTTAGTAATCTGGAACTGTGAGCACAGAAAACACTGTATTTTTTAGAAGCTGTATTTCAACTATGATAAATACTCCTTTTCAAAAAAATCTAGGCAATGGCATTAAACATTCTTGCTATCATTTATCATGGATTTCCTACATTTCTGAGATTCTTGTATTCAGAAACAAATGACAAGGTTGTTAAGTATTGTACTATATAGAACAACTTGGTCTGGCTTATATCATTTTAAGTTGTTTTTTTGAAATGTTAAAGTAAAAAAAAGTAAAGCCCTGTTTTTGTGAGTTGCATCCTTTTTAAAGGAAGTATATTGAGTATTTTCATGTTTCTATTCTTGGAACTAAAATATCAGCGATCCAGTGTGTCATTCTGGCAGTGGTTTTTGAGTTACTTCCTAGAACTTAGATATCCACCACCGGGTCCCTTTTATGTAGTGTTCTCCTGGGAGACTCTTTTTTTTTTTTTTTTTCCTTTTAAAAGAGCTAGGGCTACTTCTGCTTTACCTCAGTGGTATCGGCACATTGTAAATTACATTAAAACACACAACTCACTGTGATTATGGGAGTGATATCAAATACAAACGAAGTTGTGTTAGTTCCCTTGAACAAAATGGCAAAGGACATGCCAGCCGACTCCTTTGATTAGAAGGTAATGCCCATGGAATAGAATGCTGTCACTAGAAACCGCTCTCCCACTGCTAGATAAATGCAGAGGCAAAGAGTAGACATCTGTAGGAACTAAACATCAAGGAAGCCAAGACATTGATTTTCAAAGCCAGAATTCTATCTCTGTTCTGTGCTGGGGATGCTATTTCTGTTACACATCTGAATTTTACAACATTTACTGATAGATAATGGATTTAAAGAGCAGCTAATCGGTCATCTGCTATTGTTGAGAAGCTGTGTTCTGATTGGCTTGTGAAGGAACTCTGAGAATTAGCCTACTAGAGGCTAAGGTATTTATTTTTAGAGGTACAGGTTTTAAGTATGTATATTTAAAACAAATTTTCATGATCTGAATTTTATATATGTCTATGCATATACATGTGTCAGTATATGCTGCCGTGTATATTCTTCTACTAATACAATCAGACATGAAAAATGCAAATGAGTTACCCAGCAGACTGAATGTCTGACAGGATTTCTATATGGTATAGCACAGATTAACCAAAAATGTATTTACATTTACCTGCGTTTTGATGTTTTTAAACAAAGTTTTCTCCTGCAGTGCTTTTCTATATGAAATACTAGAGTCACGCTTAGGCTTTTTCCTTTGTTCTTTCCAAGTTATGTAACGCTTAGTGAATGTATCCAGAAGGTCATTTTAGTATTTCATTGCTAGAGTGCATTTGTGAGTTTGGGCACTAAAGGGATTAAAACACCTGACTGCTGCAATGACTGCTGAAAGGTGGAAATTTGTCATGTTCCGTAGTGTCTTCTACAAAGTGGGTCTGGTCGGCGTTGGTGGTATAGTGGTGAGCATAGCTGCCTTCCAAAGTGAGTCTGAACAAACACCTATGCAACTCCAGATAGTCTGACGCCTGCTTCACCAGGATTAGCAACTCGTTTCACCTGATAGGTCGCTTTCCTCCAAGCCTGTATAAATGCAGAGCCCTTTTGCAGATATAAGAGCTAGTTTTTGCCAGTGATCTTTAATGGAGTTAAATGTTTATGGTAATTGTAACCTTTTAAATTGAGTTATGTGAAAAGAGCATCTCATTTTTAATACACCCAGATATTTTTCCCCCTTGCCTTTGTGCATTTTTCCAGAACTTAATTTTCTTAATTTGTTCTTTCCTTTCAATTACAGTGAAGTATAATCGCCGGCCTGATAAGTAGATCCCCTTTGGCCCCTGAACACACTGTCATCTGCAGTATCATAAAAAGTCATCTAGAAAGTCAAGGGGGAAAACCGAGAGGCAGGGATTGGGACAGCAAGAAGGAAGGAACTCCTTCCCTTGTCAGCCCACTTCACTGTAACTATTTTCTCACACTGAAGTTTTGTAGACAAAAATAAGAAAACTTTGCTTTCCTGAGTTATCAAATATAAAAGCTTTTGCTTTGAATTTGGAGAAGATGTGGATGACTCGACTGCCTGGATGGTTACATTTGCTTTCCGTGAAATGCTCAGAAAATGTCAGGACATTCCTTCTCAACTGTGTGTCCATGTGGATTGTAATAAAACTACTGACTTAAAATAACAGAAAGTGTATCCACTTTGTTTTGTGTCCCTTTATTTGACTAATGATCTCATGTCCTTTCTGTTGCCGCATTGTCCTGTCAGCCATGCCCCATCATAATCCATCTGGTTTTGTTGCATTCTAGAATTAGCATAAAGACTTGGAAAATCCCGTTTTCCTCTTGAGAAACCAAGAAGTTGGATTGACTTGGGGGGGTGCAGTTTGCACCTTTTCTTTTTGGAGTGTAAAAGAGTGGAGGGAAGTACAAAGCACATCTGTAAATGATACTTATTATATTTCTGTTCATTCACCTCTTAGTGCAGTAGATATTCTGTTACATTATTTTTAACACATTTAATGCTTTCTGCAGTAAATATTCTGAAATAGTGACATAACGACTGCTATCAGTTTTTTTGTTGTTTTGATTCTTCATTTTTTTAAAGTATGGAATTTGCCATTTGTAATTTTCAAATGATAACCATTTGGAACTAAGTGCATAGTCCTTTCTAGGCAAAAGACCTTGAAAGTCAAGAACCAAATACTTGCAGGTGGGGAAGACTAATGTGGTAGAAAAAACCCTGGGTTAACCCCAGAAACCAAGTCGAGGCTCTGCCTTTCATTGATTCTTGTGTTCTCTCTTAATCTCACCCTATAATCTCACTCTATAAAATACTGAGATCGAGCCAGATGATCAAAAAGAGCCTTTTCAGGTCTAACACGATTCTTGTGATGGCTCATGCTTTGTAAATAGCCCATGTTTACAATGAAGGCAATATTGCCATTACTGAAGATTTACCAAGCATTACGACTGTCCTAAACACAACAGCCCCGTGCAGGTAGGTACTGTTACTACCCTCCTTTTGTAGTTGAGGAATCTGAGACTCAGAGAGGTAATTAACCCAGGGTGGTGTAGCTGGTAAGTTGTGAGCTGAGGCCCAAATATAGGTCTTCCTGACTCCCAACGCCTAATTGATTGTTCAGTACTCCTCAAGAGCTTTGTTGCAGCCTCAGCGTGGGGGCTGCTTCCATGCCAGGGGGCCCAAACTGTTTGTTTCTTTGGGGCTAACAGGGTTTCAAGGAACTCTCTCTAAAGCAGGGAGATGACATTGGGATCAGCAAAGTGGATATATTTTTAGGGACTTACTTAATATTTAACAATATTTAAATGTGAGTGACACAGAGGCCATGAAAAGAAGTTTAATATTCTCATTAAGATGCTAAATTTCAGAGACATAATTAGGAAGAAATAAGTGATTAAATTACACACCGGGCCAACATTTTTCTGATTGTCGCATAGTTAACTGTCAACTCTGATGCTTTGGCAGGTTGGTGTCAGCCTTGGTTAACCCAGAAGCGTCCTTCCTCCTACCAGACTCTGCCATCGGGACCAACCACTATGCAGGGTAAACAGAGTGGTGGTGGAGGGCCCTCAGACCAGAGGCCTGCCAGGCTTCTAAGAAGACTTCACATTTCCACAGATGAGCGCATGTATCCAGGGTTGCCAACTGTTTGGCCATGGAGTGGCTTTACAAAATATCAGGTTGCCATTATTTCATAAAATAAAGCGAATTTTTTTAAGTTTTTTTTTTTTTTTTTTTTTTTAATTTGATAGAGAGCATAAGCAGGGAGAGCAGCAGAGGAAGAGGCAGAGGGAGAGGGAGAAGCAGGCTCCCCACTGAGCAGGGGGCCCAATGTGAGGCTTGATCCCACAACTCTGGGATCATGACCGAAGCCAAAGGCAGATGCTTAACTAACTGAGCCTCCCAGGCCCCCCAAAATAAAGAGAATCTTAACAACCAAAAAAGGGGTAGGACATCGTTTAGAAGAAAAGGTGTGTCTTTACATAGAACAAATTTTTTTTTATGATTCTCTACATGGTCCTTTGCTTCTACATTTCACCCCAAACTGGTGAAAACTTTTTCATTGCACAGGTAAAATTCCAGGCAGCTTGTAAGCCGGCAGAGGGGCAAGCCCTGGTTCTGTAGCCCAAAGTCATTTGCATAGCGAGAATTTATCATAGTATACCTCGCAGTTGTTGATTCTAACATGCTTTTGAGATATACGGCATACAGGTGAAAAATGAATTGTCTGAATGTTGAAACCTACCTGGAGAGAATGAACCCCTCAGCTGTTTAAGATTCAAAAATAAGCATAGGCAGATAAAACACAGAAAAACAGAATGTGACAACAAATCAGACCCACAGAGCACCAATGTACACAACTTTGAAATTGGTGCGTAGTATGTTTTTCCTTTAGAATGCTGCCATCAGAATGACCCCTAAAGTCTGCAGACCTGTTCCTGCTGTTGCTCACCAGGAAGAGCTCTCTGGTCCGAGATGTCAGAGGCCTTCCATGATCTGGCTGCCGCCTGTATTCAGATTTGGGTCATGTCTGTGTGCCTCCTTGTCATTCCCAGAACTCCATGTTCTCTAAACTCAGGAATCTTTCCTCATGGTGCTGCTCCTGCTTTTGCCAGAGACCCCAAACTCCCTTCATCTCAGGATCGAGGGGGCCATCCTGCTGTAGGTAGCCTCTAAGGTCTCACACTGTATCATGATAGTCTCCACCGGTCCCCTCTCCAAACAAGGGTTTGGCCCATAACACAGGGTATATAACAGCAGCGAGCCCTCAGTTGTGTTTAGGGCAGGAGGTGCAAATGCCCTGCTGTACTTCCTGTCGAGACTCAAGACGTATTTGCTGTTGTCTCCCTCAGTTCAGCTTATACAAGCATGATTTTTTTTTGTCACTCTGGCCTTCTCGTCATAATAGCAGCTCTGAAAACGTCTCATTTCTTCAGAATTTCTTCAGAGGCCATCTACGATGTGTCTTGTATTTAATCCTGACTAGAAGTGTCTTGTCTGTTCTTGCCTTTTGCACTGGAAGTGAGTGCTTCTGAGGAAACTTCTCAATAGGAGGAATCTTAAAAAACCGCCCTGGCCTCCTGGCCTTGAGACACTTTGAGGGGAGGTGTGAGGAAAGTCGTGTTCTCAATCACATCTTATTTTTTGGTGCAGTTTCACTGAGCCTGCCACATCTTCAGCTAGGAGGCTCCTTCTCCCTCCCCACCTACTCCTGCCCAGCTTCTGATGTTTTCAAAGAGAAATCTTCCAGTAACTGCTGAGGCTTTTCAGTTAGTTTTAAAAATAAATACCACTCCGTGATCCCTGAGCGTAAATTGGTGCTTCTAGCCACGTCTTTTAGAGTGGGAAAGGCAAGTGAAAGATATTATTCTTGTTGCTACTATCGAATGCTATCTTCCAGGATCTAAAGGAATAAGAAACTTTATAGTTTCTGTAGAAGTTCTGCTTCCCTTCTGAAAGCTGTCAGGGGAACATTGTGTAGTTTTGATCTCCAGTCTAAGCACACTGTGTGCTCTGATACACATCGACGACGAGGGCTGCTAGAGAGAGCCTAGCTGAGCCACATGACAACCAAAACTCTCCTGTAAAAAATTTCTTGAAAATTCTGCATGTGGGTAGAGTCTGTATGCCTGGACACATCACATACAATTGGAATGACGCAGGAGGTGTGACGTGTTCCAGACCTTCGTTCCAGGCGGGCACCGTGAATGGGAAGGGAGGTGCAGACAAAGAACGTGGGGAGGGCTGCTTTGGAGCAAATTGTCTAAGGCTTGTATGAAAGACAGGGGAAGGATATCTGGCTGCAATCGCTCTGACCTAAGCTAACCAACCAACCAATTGCCCTGGGCCCCCTTGATCTTCCAGCTACCCTTTTCTCTGGCCCTTTTTCCTGCAAGATTCCTAGGAGGTGATTGCACTTGTTCACTCCCTCTGCTTTCCTTGTATTTTCTCTTTTTTCTTTCTTTCTTTTTTGAGAGAGAGAGAGAGAAAGCATGCAAGTTGGGGGCAAGGGAAGGCAGAGGAAAAGAGAGTCTGAGGCAGCCTGCACACTCAGCACAGAGCCCAACTCAGGGCTTGATCTCACAACCCTGAGGTCATGACAAGAGCTGATATCAAGAGTCGGATCCTCAACCAACTGAGCCACCCAGGTGCCCCTCCTTTGTATCCTCTGCCAACAGGCTCTGCCTCTACTGAGAATGCTCCTGTCCCCACCAGCAGTGCCCTCCACAGGGTCAAATCCACTCTCCTAAGTGACCTCTCAGCACGATCAGCTTCTCACTCCCTGGTGTTTGTTTTGGTTTTGGTTTTTTTTCGCCCTCTCTTTCTTTTCCTTATTTATTTATTTATTTATTTTTACTCTTTTTAAAGGGAAATGTCAACCATATACAAAAGTAAGGAAAATGCACAGTGACGTCCCATCTACCCATAGTTAGCAGTGATCAGTTTGTGGTAGTTCCTGTTTGTTGAAGGAAGTCCCCCATCTCCCTTCACACACACACACACACACACACACACACACACACACACACGATTAGTTGAAAGCAAATCACAAACTTCTTGTTGAACCCTTGCCATTCTTGGCTTCTAAGCCTCTTGAGTGTCTTGATTGTCTTTCCTCCTACCTACAGGGTCTCCCTTGCTGAGCCCTTTTTACCTTCTCTGCCTCCTAGTGTTGTAGTAACCCAGGTTCGGTCCACTGACCTCTGTGTAAGTGTAGCCAGAAAGTGTAGACTTTCTCTAGGAGAGATCTGTCCTTGTCCCTGAATGCTAATACCACCTATACACAAACAATTTCTAAATTTATTTTTAGCCTGGATCTTGCTTGTGAATTCTAGAGTCAAATATCCAACTGACAGCTTGACATCTTCACTTAGACGTTTAATAGTCACCTCAAACTTAATACACCCCAAACTGAACTTTCCTTCCCCCATAGACTTGCTTCTCTTCCCACAGTCTTCTTGTAGAGCTTAGTTAATGGCAATTGCACTTTTCCAGTTGCTTCAGAATCGTCCTTGATTCTTTTCTTCTCTGACACTCCACGTCCAATCCATCAGCAAATGCTGTCAGCACCACCTTCAAACTGTAACCAGAATTTGACAACTTCTCAACCTCTACAACGTCTCTCATCCCATCTCTTGCCTACGTTATTGCCATAGCCTCCTAACTGGTATCCTGGTTTTCATTCTCCTTCATCCCCTCCTCCGTCTGTTCTCCACACAGCTGTCTGTAATATTTTTTAGAACATGTCACTCAACTACTCAGAACCTTCCAGTGCCTTCCACCTCATTCAGAATTAAATTCTAAATGCATACCATAGCCCACAAAGCCTACATAACATAGCCCCCAGCCGCCTCTTCGGAGCTCACCTCTCATCCTCCTCCTAGTTCACTCTGTGCATCCCACTGGTGCCCTTGTGCTTTCTTCATCTTGCCAAGCATGTTCCTGCTTCAAGGACTTTGAACTTTTTCTTCCCACAACCTAAATGCCCTCCCCCTAGCTATTCCTAAGGCTCACTGTCCTTTCATTCAATTATCTAGATGAATTCCACCTCATCAAAAAGATCTGGCTGACCATCCCACCTAAAGTGCTACTCCCACCTGGGTAGCTCAGTCGGTAAGGTGTCTGCCTTCCCGGGGTCCTGGGATCGCACCCCAAGTCGGGTTCCTGCTGGGCAGGTAGCCTGCTTCTTCCTCTGTGTGCACACTCTCATCTCTCTCTCTCAAATAAATAAATACAAATTTAAAATATATATAAAGTGTTTCTCCCATCACCACCTACCTACCCTCTTATCCTAATTCATTTTTCCACAAGCACTTACCCAACATGTTCACATGTTTTCCCAGTGTCTGACTCTCTTCTCTAGAATGTAAGTTCTAGAATGTGAACTGAGAATTTTATTTCCTTCACTGCTGTATTTCCCGTGCCTAGGCCAGTCTGGCATGAAGTATAGAAGTTTAATAAGTATTTCTAAGTCTGTAAATGAACTAGGGTTGTGCAGATAGGCTGGGAACAGATTACGAAGGGATTTGAATGTCCGGCTAAGAAGTTAGGCTCAATTTAGTCAACAGTAAAGAGCTATTGAAAGCTTTTATACATGGGAGTTCTTTGTGAGAATTTGTCCAAGGAGGCAGAAGAAAGAAAAGCAAGATGATAGGCCAGCTGAGAGGCTACTGTAATAATCCCTTTGAGAGGTAAAGAACCTAGAATATGATAGCATATACAGAAATGGAGGTGAGGGATGGAACTGGCATTCAGGAGAGGGAATCATCAAATTCAATAATCGGTTGAGAAGCCAAGATTACCTTCAAGGGTTTGAATTAAGGTTGGGGAATGGTGGGGCCCTGCCCAGAAACAGGGATGTGAGAAAGAAAAGCTGACTTGGGGCTGGGATGGAGAAGGAGCTTCAGAGCAGGATGAGCTGGGGGTGCTGCCGGGAGTTTCAGAAGGAACTACCCAAAGACAGAGGTAAAATTTAGAATGGTGTTCAGACAGTCAGACTGCTGGCAAGATTTGAAAATTGTTCACACAGCAGTGATGGTATAAAACAGTGTGAGAAGAAGGTATCGAGTAAAAAGAGGGTCAGCAACCTCCATGTTAGTGGATGGAAGAAAAAAATGACAAAGTACAGCATCAAGACGTCAGTTCAAATAAAGATCAAGAAAGTAAGGAAAAGAAAAGAAAGTCAAGAAGGTACAACCTTCAGGAGCTGAGAGAGAGAAGGATGTCTTGATAGAGGAGGCAGAAAATAGTTCCAATTGCCCTAGGAGCAAGTCATGGAGAGCGAAGGACTGAGAAAAGAGTAGGCAGATAGATAACCTTCAGAAGCATGAATGGGGGATGGCTAAAGTCAAGGGAAAAACCAGACAGAATATGAGGACATGGAAGTGGTGGGGTTTGGGGCTTAATCTATCAACAGATGAAAGAATATTCCTGAGGGTAGAGGTGATGCCATGTATTCACTCCATGATGACCTGTCTAGACAGTTTCCCATCCCCTGTTTCAAGATGCCCATGTGTGTGACCAGGGGTCATAGGGATCTAGTGATCAACACCAGAAGTGTTGATCTTCTTAGTTCTCAGGCTGGGGGCGGGTGCTGGACGGTTGCCTCCAGCTGAATGATGTCTCTGGGCTCCCAAAAGGAAGAACCTGGTGATTCCTGCAGGTGAAAGCTCAGGACCAACCTAAGTACCCAGGAGGCTGCTGCTCCACCGTGGAGATGGGGGGGTGGTGCAGGGGCACGGGGAGGCTGGTCCCAGAGCGTGACGCTGCCCTGCCCAGACAGAGAGCCCATGGAGCACCTGAGCACACAGCCTGGGCTATTGGACACCCCCCTCACCCCCACCCCCTACTCCTGGCAACTGACAAGGGCATTAAGGCATGGCGCTGTCCCTGCCTTCCTGTATGTCAGCTATTCCTATCCACTGTGACTGACAAACTACAGTGGTGGCATCCATTTTAAGTACAAGAAGACCTCTTTAACAATGCACATGCATTCTGCACATTAGGGCCTCGTCATTATTTAGAAATAATTTATGTAAAAATAATTGTCTTGAAATGGGAGTCCATTTGCTTTATCATAAGTAATGTCAGCAAGAAATCCCCATGAATTTATATGTAGAACTGAAAAACAGAACGTGACTGGATTCTTTAAATATAATTTCAGCAGTTGACATTTTTGAAAGGTTGCCCAAAAAATGGCTTTAATTTTTTTATTCCCCACATGTACAAGGTTTCTCATTGATAGTGACTACCAAGAAGCTGAAGGGATTATCATTAAAAGTTTTGGTCAGGATTTTAGGACAGCATTTAAAGCAGTAAACCTGACATTAAAAAGGTATGTTCATGGGAGCAAGCACAAAGTTCTCATTTAACATTTTGAAAGGATTTTACTTTGAAATTTTGTATAAAGCTGTGTCTTCCCTAAGACTTTTTGTTTTATTGTTTTCTTACCACAATTTTTTAATCTAAAGAAAATTGAATGGACCTTCCCCATCAAGACCCATACAGACACCTTTAATGCTTTAGCTTTACCCCAGGGTTCCTTCCAAGATTGTCATGTTCTGTGTTAGCCATGATGTTAAAAGGGCTGGGAACATTGTCTGATGGCCAAGGATTGGAGATTGGCAAAGTGAAAACAGAAGAAAGTTGAAAAGATGAAGGATTTAACCCCACATTGGGCAAGAAATCAAGAAAAATTGGAAGGGTATGATGGCTTGGGTGAATAGGAGAGAGTGAGACCAGACTGAAAGATCAGAGTGTAGAGCCATGCTACACTGAAAATGGCAGGGCACTGCATTCCATCTCTCCTATACTTGTATTTTTTTTTTTTGCTGCCTCACACCAGTATCAGGACTTTTTTGTTATACAATGACAGGAAAGCAAATTTACCCACTCTAAATAATTAAATAGTCCAGAAGGCAAGAATGAGTTCAGGAATAGCTTGATCCAGGAGTTTTACAACTCTTCAAGTCTCAGTGGGCTTCCTATGGTCCTTCAAGAATCACATCTCAATTCACATGCATCATAAAGAACAACTATCTATCTACTAACAGCCCCAGGGAAAGTTTCATTACATTTCATTTCATCTGACAGGTCATTTGTCTCTTACTGAACCAGTCCCTGTGGCCAGGAAATATAATGCCCTCTCTGAATGGCCAGATTTATGGCTGGTGCCCCCTGTATAGCTGAGAATGGAACCAAGTCTCCCAATATCTTTTTTATTTGCTTAATTGCTTTTATCCCTTCTTTTTGGCACCCCCCCAAGGTTTATTCATATTCATTAGTAATAGTCAAAATATTAACCAACTGATAAGCACTGGTGCTGACAAATCAGGACAGCTCTGGAGGAGCATACCCAACATTCCCTGCCAAACCAGGTGTTACTCCTCTCTGGTTGCTAGGTTGTAGGGAGGTCTGGGAATACCACAGAGAGGCAGCATAGCTGGGAGGAGGAATTCGCTGCGGGTGATTAGGGAAATGGCTGTTTCCAGCTAGTATTAGGCTGTATTCAGCTAGTATTGTCTTTCAATATTTACAAGCTGTGATGCTATAACAAGAGTAGTGGCACTGCTAGTATTCCAGCTATTTTTGTGTGTGTTTGATCCTTTCCACCACCATAGATAGACCGTCCTCCTAAAGGCTGGGGAGGGGGCTTGTTTGTTCCTGCATCTCCCATAGCACCAACAAGGTACATTTGTCCATTCGCTTACTCAACAAGCATTTCTTCAGCCCAACAAATATTAGGTAGTGAATAGTTTAATTGAATGAATGCAAAAGCCTCCTTTAAAAGGATTGCAAAAAAAAAAAAAAGTATTACAGTTAGAGAAAGATCCAGTTTCATTTAGGAGAAGGAGTAAGCGGAAAGTTTGAGGAAACTAATAGGACTCTAAGGGAATTTATAATAATAGACACAAGTTGCCAAGAACAGTGACCAAGATTTATCTAGAGCTTGTCCTGGTTACGAATACATTTCCCCAGATTTCTTGTCAATGAGATCCAGTGGAAGGGGTGTTTGTTGGGTGCAAGGCAAGAGGAAGCCCAGATAAGCAAGCAGAAGGGAAGGCACTGGCCTGGGGCAAGAAGCACGGGAAGAGTAACAACCAGCAGGAAGCTGGCTGAAAGGAGTTTGCAGCAGTGGTTTGGGGGTGGGGAGCTACCTCCTAGCCCTTGATCACCTCCTGGGATGCTCCCACAGAGAAGAAAAGCACAAGACTAGAGTTTGAGCTGAAAGTCATCCTCTGGGGCATCTGGTACCATTTTAGAGGTAAGTAAAGTGAGACCCAGAAGTACTAGGTGACTTTAGCACAGCTGGTCCCCATCTTTCTGATTCTCTGCTCCCTTGGCATTATTCCCTGTGAAGCTAAAGATGGGGAGGAAAAAAGGATTTCCTCCAGGTAGGCAGACAATCTGATCTTGGACAAAGCCTGTAGGTAGCCCAGATGTGACTGCCCTTTACCCTGTTTTCACCCTTGAGCTTGAGCAACAGGAGGTGCCCAGATGCCCATGAGGAGCACAGGTGCACACATACACCTCCAGGGCTTGGAAGTTTATTCAAGGTGAAGCAAAGACCACAGGCACCGCTGATGGATGCTCAGAGTTGTGTAACCTCCAAGCACATGTCTACTTAGAAAAGTTTGATTTTGATTGCCATAGAAGGCAAAACATCTTAAAATGAAGTGGAGCTATCTTTGGGTAGGATGCAAAACCGCCCATGGGTATATCACATCAGAAACGATGTGTGATTTCTTCCAGTCCCTCAACTCTAAAAAGATGAACAGATTTAACTGATGCATTCTAAAAATAAATAAATAAATAAAATCTGCCTTGAGTTTGAAACAAAGTATAGAAGTTCCAGGGTCTTTTTTTTTTTTTTGGTGGGGGTAGACAGGAAATGCCAGGGTAAAGGACAGTGGGATCCGCCCCCCCCCCCCAAAGTTATAACCAAACTGTTTTAGCTTCGAGTGTTTTTTACTGGGTATAACAAGATGACTAAAGGTCGCGGAAACAAGGTTGGCTTGGAAAAAATTATGAATGGTGGTTATACATTTAAATCCTCACACATACGCCCAAGGCGATGTTTTCTGAGTTGGAAAACTAACACTCCATTTTTAAACCTGTAGTGTCAGGAACGGAACAAGTCTAACCCAGAGCTGACCGGACTCCTAGGACTCAGATGAGGAGACAACAGCGTCTGCCTTCTGGGTAACCAAGAGCGAATGCAAACCTGGGCGCTCTCAAGCTCCCCGCTCGTGCCTCTGGGGGGCCTGGGGCTCCGGGGTGGCCTAGGGGTGCCCCGAGGGCCATGTCACTCAACCATCTTCGCTAGCAGCCACGGGTTCCTCCGCTTCCCTCTTCTCTGAGGCACAACTGAGCTCGCCCTTCTTACATAACAAGGTTCTCTGGCTGGAAGCAGAATGTCCTTCACAGGTCATCTACTTTAAAAATCGGCAACTTACTAAATTAATTTTGTTGTATAAGGACCCCTTCCCCCGCAAGTTGATTCTTCTCGTTCTCTTTTGTCTTCTTCAGAAAAGAGATTTAATGTGTTACTGTGGTGCAGAAAATCAATGCTTTGGAATCAATGGTAATTTTTCAGGCTGTTTAAAATTATTCACATGGCTGGCTAAGCCTGCTGCTGATAGAAAAACACGGTTTTGTTGCAGAGGAAAACTTCAAGTTGGAAACCTCACTGCTGGTGTGTTTCTGTGCGTCTTTTCACGTTGGAACGTGAATATTTATCCCGTAGCCCAGACAGCAACTCTAATAGGGTGCTGAGGCTCTAGCGTGGGTCCCTCTGAGCTAGCTGTCAGCGTGACCCCACAGGCCGACCAGGGGGTGCTTAGGGGGCCGAAGCTGCGTGTGGGATGGGCAGCCAGCAAGCACGCACTGCGCAGACGCGAGCTCAGGGCTACTAGGTGGACGAAGAGTGAGATATCAAGGGAGGTTTGAAAGATGGGGAGGAGGCCCTTGGTTGGCTCTGGAATGCTGCTGCCTGGAGGAAGGGCCGACAGACTTGGACACTGTTGAGAACTTTGTAGTGAATGCGCCACATCCAGCCCGTGATTAACGCTCCCAGCAGCCCTGGGAAGAAGTCGTTATTAACTCCACTGGACAGGGGGAGTGGATGGGGGCTCAGAGAGCCCAAGATCATGTGGACAGGAAGAGGTGGAGCTGGGACTTGACCCCTTTTCTTTCTCCACGTGGCCTCTCGATGGCATTTGACATGGGTCTTCAGGGCGGGGAGCGTTCTAGTCATTTCAGATTTTGCGGGGGATGGGAGACAGAAACACATTTCCAGGGGACTCATGACTGCAGGTAGGAAGGGCATGAACCCAGACACACAATTCTGCAGGCTCAGGGCTGGTTTGGTGTCAGGGGTGGACCTTAAAAACATAGAAGACCTCGTTCTCTCATAACTCACGCCGAGATCGAGAAGACGAGGTGCCTAGTGTGAAAACCCTGGAAAAATGATTTGCAGCAACTTGTATGCAGAAGGAATATTGATTCACATCTGCCACCAGCTCGAGCTTTCCTGGCAGGGAGCAGTGCCTTCGTGGAAGAGGCCTGAATTCTTTGGCTGCTCTAGCAAACCTGGGCCCCAAGTACCAGTACCAAACAGACAGCTGGGCCCTGCTCTGTTTGTTCTTCCTGTGGAGCCTCAGGCCCTGATAGCTGTCTGGTGGGAACACACTCCTAGGACCCTCCTTCTCCACTCCTGACCTGGATTCCTCATCACACCCACCACAGGGGGTCATTCTTAGGTCCTCAACCCCCAAACGGTGCCTCTGTGGGATGGGAAAAACTGTCTCCTCCGGGCAGTGGCACAAAGATGGCAGAGTTGGCTCTCAGCCCCTTCTATGCCCAAACAGAAAGCTTACTGCGCACCATAAGTGGTGAGCCTGGCTGTCCTCTGTCAGCTCCTCCTGGAGCCAGCGAAGGCCCTACCAAGCAGCTCCCCGTCTTACAGCTGCCGCCTGGGGAATTGTTTCCCCCAAATCCGCGCTTCTATCATCCCTCGGAAGAATCTGGATTGGACAGGGATTCTTAAGATGTCTAGCTCCAGGGACCACGTGGACAGTGCCTCTGGGGTGCTGGGGAGGAAGAGGTGGTGACCGAACAGATGGAAAGGAGGAGCCGACCCCCCAGAACCTTGTTTCCGGCTGTGAGGTCATGTGTGCTCCAGCCACACCAAATCACAGCCCCATAAATCAGTTGGCTGTAAATCGTGCCAGGGGGAGTGAACCTCCACGAAACTCATTAGGAACATGGTCACCGTTCACACTGTAGACAAAAGCTGCTCAGATAAATTATCAGGAGTGGACAAGATGCTCGAGCAAATGTCAGTGACACCCCCTGACTCAGACAATCTCTTGAGGGGAATCAGGACTGCAGCTGATGTGCGTTCTGGAGAAATCCAAGTCCTTCCAGCCTTCTCCCTCAGAGGCAGACTTTGTCCGTCATGCCACAAGTGACAGAGACATTCCTGAGAAGCTGTAAATAATTTGAGTTTGGAGAAAAAATAATTTATATTGTGTTCAAAGAGAACTCAATCTTTTGCACACTACTAAAGTGAAGGATCTTCCTTGTGGAGGGACTTTTTTGGTCAACTCCTAAACCATAATTCACCTGGAAGCTATCACTGAGCACCAAAGGTCTTGTTTCAGGGGGGAATTACAGGTAAAATTTGTGTATATGTACATTTTTTTTTTTCTGTAATGGTCCAGAGCTTTGCTTAATGAATACTCACAGGGTTCGGCAATCCAGAAGCAGTTTTTTGGACAAGTTTGCAGTTGGGGTATTTGAGCACGCCCTGTGTGAACTGTGTGGAACTGGGACGGAACTAGGACAGTCGCTCACATGTGCTTACTGCCATGAAATACTTTTGGCCAGGTGACTCCCTTATTCTTGGCACCCAGCAAGTAATCAGAGCTTTCTGTGAGCATCTGTAAAGATGACAGAAAAAGAATCCTCGACATAAAGCTGACCTTGTCTCCTAGATTCAAACAGAGTGACCAACCTACGTTTGTCATGTGGGGTTCTCCTCTACTCAGAGCCCCTCTCAGACATGAAAGTTACGCCTCACGTTGTTGCCTCACAACCAACCCGGAGTCCGTCCTGGAAGGGCACGGTCTGGGACACGCTGTGCTGAAAACTCTGTTGCAGGTTCTAGCTGTACTGTCCACTTAGGCTCATCCTCCAAGCTGGAGTTGCAGGCTCCGGCCCCATTTCTCCCTCAGTTTTGATCCTCCACACAAGGAACAGTATACCAGCAACATAAAATTGTCCCTGCGGTCAGTGTGTCTTTGCTGAGAGTTGTCACTAAATGCTAGGGGGCTGCTGGATTTCGCATCACGCTGGATCTTAAGGGACAGTGAACTGGGCAGCAAATGTTGAGGCTGGACTGATGGCCATGATGGAATGTCAGGTGGAAAATGGGGGAAGTATGTGATTTATTTATAGGTGACCAAGTGACTTAGGGTAAAGGCTGCTTGCTCCCTCACTGGGACTTCAGGATTATGATTTCCTTACCTTCCAGACCAAGTGCTTGTTCGTGAACTTTGCTCAGTTAAGTCACCACCCAAAAGAAGCAGGGCGTGTGAGGGAGCCCAGGGCTCTGTGACCCACCAGGGATTGCTGGGCTCCATTCCTAGTCCTGAATGAAAAGTGGAAGCTCCTTCATTCTCCTAGATTCTTAGTCCAGGACTGGCCTCCAGCACCCAACTGGGTGGGCTGATTTAAGTCAGTGAATGGTGGTCGGATGGTGTCCCACACCTCGATTATTTTCCTTGCTGTCCCTGCCCCGTGGTTCCAAGAAGAAAGATGTGAACCTGACATGACATGCTGGTCTTGTCTGCAGTGACTGGTAAATAAGAATCAAGTATCCCCCGCCCCAAACTTCCACATGGCAAACATGCTGCCCAGGAGACTATATGTAATGTTTCAAAGACCTAAAATCTCTGAGAGCAATCTTGATGAAGTTAACCAGGCTCCATTAGTGTCTTTTAGACAACCCCACAACATAAAGCATTTCCCGTGCCAACGCACATGGCAGAATGTTTTCTTTTTGATGATTTCAGAAATTTAAAAATGTCAAAAAGATTCTGGCTGTAAATGTCCCCACAGTGATTTTGTCATTTTGCAGAGAAAAGAAAGCAAGTTTCACCACCACCCCTTTCAGAATAGACCAAGCTGCCGGGGGCCCAGCCCCTCCTTCCACTACTCCTTCCTACCACACCCCCATCTTATTCATATTCTGATCTTCAACACACTTGAAAAGATGTTATTTCAAATGTTCTTACCAAAGAGAAAAATCTTCCTCGGTTTTCAGAGCCTGCCATCAAAGGACTTCATCTGCATTTGGGTGGCTGCAGATGTGGAGGATGGAGGCTGGAATCACACAGGGGGCGGCCTCCTGCCCATACCTCTGAAGCCCCCCAGGTCCAACAGGAAAGCCCACTGATCCAAGGTGTCACAGCCCAGAGGTGCGGGGACCCTAATCCTCCTGGAGTGAGCTGTGTGTTTATCTGGGGGCAGCAGTAAGAGCATACACAAGAGCTCACTCAGGTCTTTCTATACATTTTTTTTTTTTTTTTTGGTATCACTTTTAGATCTTTTAAAAATTAATATATAATGTATTATTTGTTTCAGGGGTACAGGTCTGTGAATCGTCAGCCTTATATAATTCACAGTACTCAATAGAGCACATACCCTCCCAAATGTCCATCATCCAGCCACCCCATCCTTTCTACCCTCCTCCCCTCCAACCCTCAGTTTGTTTTCTGAGATTAAGAGTCTCATGGTTTGTTTCCCTCTCTGGTTTCATCTTCTTTCATTTTTCCCTCTCTTCCCCTGTGATCCTCTGTCTTGTTTCTCAAATTCCTAATATCACTGAGATCATATGATAATTGTCTTTCTCTGATTGACTTATTTTGCTTAGCATAATATTCTCTAGTTCCATCCATGTTGTTGCAAATGGCAAGATTTCATTTCTTTTGATGGCTGCATAGTATTCCATGTGTATATATACCACTTCTTCTTTATCCATTCATCTGTTGATGGACATCTGGGCTCTTTCCATAGTTTGGCTATTGTGGACATTGCTGCTGTTAACATTGGGGTTCAGGTGCCCCTTAGGATCACTACATTTCTATCTTTAGGATAAATACCCTGTAGTGTGATTGCTGGGTTGTAGTATAGCTCTATTTTCAACTTTTTGAGGAACCTCCATGCTGTTTTCCAGAGTGGCTGCACAGCTTGCATTCCCTCCAACAGTGTAGGAGGGTTCCCCTTTCTCCACATCCTCACCAACACCTGTCATTTCCTGACTGGTTAATTTTAGCCATTCTGACTGGTGTGAGGTGGTATATCACTGTGGTTTTGATTTGTATTTCCCTGATGCTGTCACTCAGACTTTTCTAATTCAGCATTCACTACCAATCCATAAAGGTTAAGGCGAAGTCAACTTGCAAAGAAATGAATCAAATAGCAAACATTGGTGGGGACCTTTTAAAACCAATCTGACAAGACCAACTCAGTCGTTTGTTTGACAAGTATCTGTGGATGGTTTACTGAGTGTCTGTTGATGAGGGCAGTAACACATGCCCCTATTGTAAGGAGTAATGCAGATAGGTGAGCAAGTGACATCATGGTGGGTGCTTCTCTACTCCCCAACATGTTGGGAGGTGATATGGAAGTGGGTTGAAGGGCGCTTATGTCAGTCCCAGGGATCAGGGATCTTGGATATCTTTCTTCCCAGTGGATGCCATATCAGAACTAAGACCTGAAAGATGTAAAGTGAGGAGGAGGTCTGGAAAAATCATGCTGAATGCCATGTGGGCAGTAAATGGGAGTACAGAGAAAGGAGGGGGGACTACAGGAAGAGGGGAGAGGGCAGCCTGACCTAGGGAAGTGACCGTGGGTGGAATAAGAAGCAGCGAACTTGGAAATGGATGGGATGCAGAGGGAGAGGGAGAGGAAGGGGTTCAGGATGAAGCCTGCTTTTCCAGCCTGGGTGACTCACTGGGTGATGGTATATTCTCTGATGGGGGATCCTGCTGGAGGAGGAGGAGGAGGGAGAGAGGGAGAGAGTGGTGCACCAGAGCCCTGGTTCTTAGAGGGGGATGTGGGTGTAGGGAGGGAACAGAACTTGATGAGTTCAGGTTCAGGTAAGTTTAAGGTGCTTCTGGAACAGAGAGGAGGAGTTCAGCAGGCAGCTGAACCCCTGGGAATGGAGCACAGGTGTGGGGGGCATCTGAGCAGGAGTGAGGTCTGGGAGAGCCTCAGGTAGCTGGAGACTTCAATGAGGATTATAGACTTTCCTAAGTATTTTAGCAGCATCCTTAGCAATCAAGAATTTGGTGCTAATTACAGATAACAGCAGGCCTCATTTGCATATTAACAACTAAATGTACTAATTACAAATTAGCTTTATCTATTCATTAAAACAAGCCCAGGAGGCTTTTTTTTTACTTAGAAAGGCTTTGATAGCATTTAGTTAAATTACTGTGTGTGCACCTGGAAGTAATAACAGCTGCATTTCTTATATGCCATTGTATAAATCAGATGGGCAAAATAGAGGCTTTAGCGGATTTAAAACCAAAGAGGGGATTCGGTTTTGCATCCTCAGAAAGCCAAGGCATGCATGTGGGTAAGGAGAGTTTCTAGTATAAGTACAAGGAAAATAAAAAATTATTCTGCCTTTTTTTTTTTTTTTTTACGTTTTCTATAGCTTCTTCTTTCTGAAGAAGCAGGGTCCCCAGATGGTTCCCAAAAGGGCCTCTGAAAGCAAATGGATTTTTTCAATCTGAGAGTGAAAAGAAGGCCTCCCCCGCCCCCCTCCCCACCACCCCCACCAACTCCCACGCAGCTGGGCAGCTGTCTGGAAAGCAGCATCTCCCACCTGGAACAGGAGAGGGAGGGTCCAGGAGGAATGTCTCAGGAAAAAAAAAGGGAGGGGGAAAGTCCTATAAGAAGGTTTGCTGTATTCAAAGGTACAAAAGGAGATTCGGGGCTCTGTTGGAGAGTTTTGGAATAAGTCATCGATAGTTTAGTTAAAAAACAAAGCAAACTGACAATTACTAACACCAGGAAAGACAAAAAGCAAACTGAAAAAAATGTTCTGGTATATCAGGTGGCTCAGCTGTGCTGAAAACATTAAAGCAGTCACTGATTTAGCTAACAGCAGTGATGTAACTATGTAGAGAAAATGGAGAGGAGGCTATGGTATATATATGGGAGAGATGGCATCGTCTTCCACAATAAATCTAAAACTGCAAAAAAAAAGCATTCCATGTATGCTGCCTGCAAATACAGAGGTAAATATCAGAAAACAGTGTCTTTGAAGAATGAGAATTAGGAGGAAGACAAATGGGTCAGTGACAGCTGTTTTCTATTTATGCTTCTTAGTCATCTTTGAGTTTTTAAGCATATATATATATATATATATATATATATATAAATACACACACACACACACACACTACTCTGATAAAAAATAAAAATACATTTTCAAGGGCCTCTAAGGCATAGAAGACTAGTTTGTTTTGCTTCAATTGTTAAGCAAAGGCAGGGATAAACAATTGTTGTCTCAGGTCTCAATTTACCAAAGCAGAAATGGAGCAGCTGGGTGTGTGACCCTCTGAGATCCAAGCCTATGTCGCTGGGACAAAAGCAGTCTTAGTTGGTCAAAAATGCAGTCCTACTGTAGTACTCACCTGTCTCAGTGTCTCCAGGGGCTTCCAATCACCAACCTGAGAAAATTCCAATTCTGTAACATTGACCTTTACGGCCACCGTGATATGGCCCTTGCTCACCTCTCCACTTCCTAACATTCTTCCCTTCACACTTGCACGTTCAGCCACGCTAAACAGATCATAGTACTACAGTACACACACACACACACCCATACCAGACTGTCCTTCTACCAACCCGTAACCTGGGTAACCCCTAACTCCTGCTCACTTACCTGTGAGCAGGTAAGTCACATCCTTGTCCAGAACTTTCCTTCTCCTGAGAGCCCTCATTGACCTCACCTGTGGCTTGCAGCCTGCCTGTGCTCATCTCTCACATTACCAGTAATCCCTCTCTCCACCCCTCATTAGCCCCTCAGGGCAGGAACTGTGCCCTGTAGTGTTACTCAAAGGAATGCTTCCTCTAGGAACTTTCTGATGGGGTCTTCAATGGGTCTTCCTTTTGCTCCTCCATCCAGTCCCATTTGCCCACAAGAGTCCTGTCCTCACCAAGAGCCTGCTCAGCCTCTGTTTCTCTCTCCCCTGAAGGAAAGAGAAATCCAAATTCAACTGAAAGAGGAAGAGTCAAAGACGGCTCAGAAAGGATAAAAGGAAAGGCCTGGATGATATTGGGCTTTGTGATATTGAGCAGTGCCATAATTTCCAAGGCCAAAACCAACCTAGAGCTTAGAGGGAAGGTTTTGAAGGCCTGCACATGTGTCCCCCAGCTGGGTAGTCTTTCATTACACAGTCCCTTCAAGATTCCTGAGCCCTTCCAGGGAGCAGCAAGCTTTATAACCAAGGAGCTCAGAGCTCGCTGCCTAGGGGAAGAAGGCCAGTGATGAACTCTGATCAACACTTTCCTGACCCTAGCTGGACCCAGCCCTGCTGTACCTGGAAAAGTCTTATTCTCATCTCTATCTGGCCAAGGGGGCCCAAACAGGGACATGTGTGGAGTACCACACTCCTCACAGTGAGAACACCCATCCTGGCCTGGCATCCCGGCATCCCAACAGGGATGGAAACTTCCAAAGGGAAGGCCAGCCAAGAGAAGGAAACCTCTCAAGCTACAATTAGCAGGCACCAGGAGGAAGTGGCCTAGAAGCATGACAGGCTATAGGATGATGGTCATAAACTCACAAACTTGATAGTGATGCCAAACATCGTTTGAACTCTGGCTTTGTGCCAGGCATAGTGCTAATGCCTCCACACACATCAGCTCATTAATCCTGTCAGTACCCTAAGGTAGATGCCATCACCACCGGCACCTAGCAGATGTGGTCCTCACAGCTCAGAGAGAACTCACCTGTCCAGGTCCTGCTGAATGGTAAGTAAGGCCAGGAGGGGTCCCACTCCACATCTATGGCCTGAAAGGGTTTAAACTTTTAACATGGATGTTATGCTTCTATGCACCAGGTTGGCAAAGGAAGGAGAGGTAGAAAAAAGAAGAAAGGTGATGGAATTTTTTTTTTTTTTTTAATGGCTTAGGGGAGGCTTAGCACATTTTGAAGAAGGAAATTGAATGTGTCCTGCCCACACCTCCTCCGCCCCAATTGCTCCCCAACCCAAACTAGCAGCCCAGGTACTTCAGGAGTTCTGGGGTCACTGTTTCTTCCTCAGTTCCAAAGTTGAATGAGCTATAAACAAGCAAATGTTCTAAATAATGCTCCCCAAGGTGCAACCTTAATCTGCATCTTGTCTAGACTTTCTAATGCCCCTGCAGGAGCACCAGATCTTATCAGTGTCTACATTTTTGACAAGCAATAAGCTCACACTTACCCGGGCTGATGGCTCCGGGTGCCTTCCGCAGCTAGTTAGTAATTTCAGATGCTGTGGGAGGGAGTTCTCTGTGGAAGAATCACACTTTCAATCCAAAATTAAAGCTCAATTTGGTCTAATTGTCCTTGATTTTATCAGTCGCATAAAATGGCTGATCCCATATGCAAAAATAAATAAATAGTTGTGCAGCTTCGAAATCCCTTCTCTTGGGGGCCAGATCCCATCAAGTTCTATGCTGTCTCTCATGCTATTTCCATCCACCAAACAGTGCTGATCTTTCTCTGTCCTCTTCTATTTTCTCTCCTTTCTCTGCGCTTCCCCCAGCCCTTACCAAAAAAAGAAAAGTATAGTGTCTCTCTGTGTGTGTCTATCTCCTCTGTCTGTCTTGTTTAATTTTAGAATGGAAGTTCCTTAAGAGCAAGAATAGTTCCTTCATGAGATAATGACACTCAGAAATCTGGAAATGCCTATTTAAATGGTAAATTGGTACATTGGAATAAGGAAAATAATAAAAGTAGCCATTTATTTATTCCTCTAGCAACAATTTCTTTGCGAACAGAGACCATATTTTGGGCCTAAGATGTAGAGGTAGAGAGACTGCCCCAGGCCTCTGGTGGGAGAATGCCTTCCAAGAACATCCAAAGATTTACCCTCAAGCAGGGAAGGTGCTGGAAGGTGCCCAGCCCTCATGGGCAGCAAGGCTGAGTTCCAGCTTGCCTCTGCCTCTGGTTAGTTGTGTGATTTTGGACAAAGTCCTTTCCCTCTCCAGTCCTTCCCCCACTTTACTCAGGAAAGTGAAGGGCCATGGGATGGTCTTTGATGCATTCCAGTGGTGACACAAATACCTCTAGGAAGGAGGAGGGAGGTCAACAGTGATCCAAAAGACCTGATAGACATGATGGAGGTCCAGCAGCAGTGGTGACAAAGGAGTGGAAGGGAGCTGAGCATTTGAGAGAAATTTGGAAGGTAGAGTCGGTCAGTGGCCTGGTGCCCAACGGCTCTAGGATGAAAAGAGAAGGGTCTGGAGAGACACTCTCATTTCCGCTTTGGGGACCCAAGAGGGTGTGGAGGACATAGATCAAAGTGGCTATGGGTGGAGAAGGTGTAAGATTTGGAATGTACCATCTGTGCTGATTTTAAAAATATGTCCACAAATTCTTTAACACAGTTCCTATGGTGAATATGGACTTGCCTTAGTGACTAGCTTTCAATAAATACAATGCAGTAAAAGTCATGCCATGTGATTTTTAAGACCAGGTCCTAAGACAATTCAACTTCTACCATGTCTCTTGCCTTCAGAATCCAGCTCCGGTGCTATGTGGAAGCCACGGCCAAGTGGGAAGACCTTTGGTAGGTATCCCAGCCAGGGTGCTAGCTGATAGCTGGACCATGCAAGTGAGAAAGCCTTTGGAGGTGGCTCCGACCCGGGCCACCATTGACTATAGCCTCATGAGAGACCTGGAATGAGAACCATCTAGCTGGGTTGAGTCTAGATCCAGACCTGTGAGAAGTAACACAGATTTCTGTTACTATTGTGTTGTGTCACTATGTGATAAGCAGAACCTGCTACAAATGGAGAAGGGTGATAGATCATTCTGGGAGCTGGCAGAACACAAGGGGTCCAGGAAGAAGAGTTAAAAAGGACATAGTTTAAAGTTTCATCCCAGTGGGCCCAGATACGGCCCCCAGCATGCAACCTTCAAAGCCAAGAAGTGGGCTATGGAGGTAAGGCCAGGGAACATCCCTGCTCACCTTCTCAGCAACTCTCAAAACAGTTCACTCTTTCTCCTCTGGCTCTCCCACCTCCTGAGGACATTTCCATGAGCTGACTCAGCGGCAGGCTGGAGGAGGAACTGGGTTTTCCTACAGGACACAGAAGATAGGAAGGCTGTTAGGCTTTCCATTCTACTCACTGAACAGGGGCTTGGAGAGGCCATGGATCCTGCCATTCTCACTTTTTATCTCATCATCTATCCACCCATCCACCTACCCATCCATCCATCCACTCACCCATCCATTTTGAGTAAAAATCCTCCAATATCCTGAGTTCATGGCTTCACCTTTAGGGGAATGACGATCAAGCACTACACAAGAAGTTGATTTTGTGGCTCATATACTCCAACTACATATCTTTCACTGATGAGTGTCTGTACTTTTAAGCTTAATGCCTAAACCAACCGACTTCCCGGGGGAGAACATTCTGAGGCCACGAAGATTGAAGAAGGGAAGGGGAGAGCCATCAAGAATGTAGGCGAGGAGCGGGAGCATCTCCTAGAGGGGCTAAAAGGAGAAGCATAGCCACATTCCCCCCCCTAGATTTTGGGTCCCACTGGGGTTTGGTTCAAGAAACAGCCATTTTCCACCCTTCTGCTCTGAGTCAGTGAGCTTTGCCAGCGGTGGCCAGAGCAGGAAGCCCTTTTGGGGAGCGGTCGATGGGGGGTGGGGGTGGAGGAGCATGTGCTGGAGGGACGCCCCGCCCCCAGGGTCTGCGCATGCGCTGAGCCCGCTGAGCGCGTGAAGTGGCGCGTGTTCTCTGCCTGTTACTCCCCCAAAACCGCTCCACGTCACCGAGAGCTGAGACTGGCGCCCTGGTTCTCGAAGAAGCTCGCCACTTTACTCCTCTTCTGTTCCCGGAGCCGCCAGGCGACGTGTTGTCTTAAATAACAAAACTGTACACATGGCAATTCAGTTTCAAAGGAAATGCCTCGCCTAAGCAATAATCTCGCCGTGCCAATTGTGGGATGATCATTTTCCACACCAAAAACACTCTTGAAAATGTTGGCTTTTAAGACACATAAACAGTGGAACCGCGAACTCACTTGTTGAAGCAGAGAGAAGAGAAACCGCATCTCCTCAGAATGGCAAGTGAGGACGCGCAGCTGCTGCTACCCCGCGTCTTCCCGGCGGAGTCTGCCGCGCGCTCGGCGAGGCCGCTGGCGCCCTTTCAGGAGGGGCGGTCCAGGCCCCGCCTTGGCGGCACGCGCCCGAGGCTCCCCGAGGCCCAGCCGCGTCCCGATGCTCGCCCAGGGTTGGCTGTGCGTGGTGCGCAGACCCGGGGGTGACAGGCTGCCGTGGTCGACGCCACTCGGGCTTCCTGGCAGATGGGCGCTGACCGAGGCGCTTGCTTCCTCCGAGAGCGGGCGCTGCTCTTGCTTATCGCCTTTGGTCCAGCTTACTGCCCGGGCCGAGCGGCCATCTCGCCAAAGGCTGGTCTGGGCGCGGAGGCTGGCTGCCAGCGAGCGTTAATCCTCCCCTCATGCGCTGGAAGAACAAACCAACCAGCCCAAACCAACACCCAGTGACCCTCTTCTGTTGGTAGGGAAGCGGGAGGGGATGCAGTCCTATGCTCAAATGCAAACCCCAGGCGACACAGACGCCGTCTGTCTGTGGATCAGGGAGGCGGCCGGCTGTTGCTCCCTTTGTACCTCAGAGTCTGTGGGTCAGGCTCACCTCAGTGAGCGTCAGTTTGCAAGGTTAAATTTACCCTGATGCCTGAGCACAGAACTTTCCATCACGACTGGACGGGGGCTTCTGATTCCAGACAAACATGGGGAAAATGTATACCGCCTATGCCTCATGCTAATTACAACTACAAACCCTGGACAAAACGAATACGGACTCGGCAATGTGCAGGAAAGAAGATAGAGGGCTAGAGAGCTGGTGATTCGGGAGTGACCCAGAGGTGAGCTCTGTGTGTGTGTGTGTGTGTGTGTCCGCGTGCGCCTCCTGCATATCCTAGCCTGGGCACTAGAGAACCCTGAAATTTGGAAATGCCAATTGACACACCAAAAAAAAAAAAAAAAAAAAAAAAAAAAAACCAAAACCCATGGAAAAGCATGTCCTCTCTAGTCAAAGGATCTGGAAAAGGATGGACCTGTGTCATGGACTGTTTTAACTCTACTTGAAATATATGTTCTGGATATTAGTCCCTCTTCAGATATGTAATTTGGAAATACTTTATCTCATTTTGTAGTGTGCCTTTTTACTCTTCTGATAGTATCTTTTGATGTGGAAAAGTCTTTCATTTTTTATAAAGGCCAATCTATTTTCTTTTTTGTTGCCTGTGTCTTCGGGGTCATATCCAAGAAATCACCGCCAAGTCCAATGTTATGAAACTTTTGTCTGATGTTTTTCTTCTAAGAAAAATCCTTGATGTATTTTAAGTTAATTTTTGTGTGTGGTGTTAGGCAAGGGTTCAATTTCATTTCTGTGCATGTAGATATCCAGTTTTCCTACATCATTTATTAAAAAAGACTGTCCTTTACCCATTGAATGATCATGGCACTCTGGCCAAAAAATAATTTGACATACATGCAAAGATTTTTTCCTGGGCTTTCTATTCTGTTTCATTAATCTATATTTCTATATTTATTCCAATACCACATTGTTTTGATTACTGTGTCTTTGTTTTTGTTATATGGGTTCTCTATAATTTCATATGAATTTTAGAATGGGTTTTTCTCTTTCTGTAAAAAAAAATCATTAGGATTTTGATAGGGTTTGTTTTGAATCTGTACATTACTTTGGATAGTATTTTTTTTTGGTCTCTCACTGTCTCTTTATTTTATTTTTTTCAGTGTTCCAAGATTCATTATTTATGCACCACACCCAGTGCTCCATGCACTCACTACATGCTCTCCTTAATACCCACCACCAGGCTCACCCAACCCCCCACCCTCCTCCTCTCCAAACCCTTCAGTTTGTTTCTCAGAGTCCACAGTCTCTTATGGTTTATCTTCCTCTCCGATTTCCCCCAACTCACTTCGCCTCTCCATCTCCCAGTGTCCTCTGTGTTATTCCTTATGCTCCACAAGTAAGTGAAACCATATGATAATTGACTCTTTCTGCTTGACTTATTTCACTTAGTATAATCTCCAGTTCCATTTGTGTTGATAACAAAAGTTGGGTATTCAAAAATTGGGTATCCTGGGTGCTTGGGTGGCTCAGTGGGTTGGGGCCTCTGCCTTCGGCTCAGGTCATGATCTCAGGGTCCTGGGATTCAGCCCCACATTGGGCTCTCTGCTCAGCGGGGACCCTGCTTCCTCCTCTCTCTCTCTCTGCCTGCCTCTCTGCATACTTGTCATCTCTGTCAAATAAATAAATTAAAAAAAAAAAAAGTTGGGTATCCTTTCTTTCTTTTTTTTTTTTATTTTAAAGATTTTATTTATTTATTTAACAGACAGAGATCACAAGTAGGTAGAGAGGCAGGCAGAGAGAGAGGGGGAAGCAGGCTCCCCCTGAGCAGAGAGCCTATGTGGGGCTGGATCCCCGGGCCCCGAGATCATGACCTGAGCTGAAGGCAGAGGCTTTAACCCATTGAGCCACCCAGGCGCCCCTGGGTATCCTTTCTGATGGTATATATGAGTGAAATCATTTGGTATTTGTGTATCTCTGACTTATTTTGCTTGGCATTATATATACTCTCTAGCTCTCTCCATGTCATTGCAAATGGCAGGAGTTCATTCCTTTTTTATGGCTGAATAATGTTCCATTACACACACACACACACACACACACACACACACACACACTATCTTATCTTCTTTATCCATTCATCTATTGATGGGCATTTGGGCTGCTTTCATAATTATGCTAGTGTAGATAATGCTGCTATAAACATTGGGATACAGGCATCCCTTTGAATGAGTGTTTTTGTATTTTGGAGGTATAACTTAGTAGTATGATTACTGGATTGTAGGGTAGTTCAATTTTTAATTTTTTGAGAAACCTCCATACTGTTTCCAAAGTGGCTGCACCAGTTTACATTCCCATCAGCAGTGCACAAGGGTTCCTTTTTCTCCACATCTTCACCAACACTTGTTTCTTGCATTTTTGGTTTTAGCCATTTTGACAGGTATGAGGTGATATCTCAGTGTAGTTCATTGTGTAAGTCTTTTGTCTCCTTTGTTAATTCCTATGTATTTCATTCTTTTTGATGTTTGATTTGATGTTATTGTAAATAATATTTTGTAATTTTCTTTTCAGATTGTTCATTGTTTGTGTATAGAAATGGAAATGATTTTTGTATGTTGACTTTGTATCCTGCTACTTTGCTAAATTTGTTTATTAGTACTAACAGTGTATGTATGTTTGTTTATAATCTTTAGGGTTTTCTGCATAAAAGATTATATTATCTGCAAACAGAGATGGTTTCACTTCTTCCTTTTCATTTTGGATGCCTTGTATTTATTTATTTTTATTGCTTAACTGGTTTAGCTAGAACTTCCAGTATTATGTTGAATAAAAATGGTGAAAACAGGCATTCTTGTCCTGTTTCTGATCTGAGAGGAAAAGCTTTCAGTCTTTCACCATTGAATATAATGTTTTCTGTGGGTTTTTCATGTATAGTTTTTATTATGTGGGGGAGGTTTCCTTCTACTCATAGTTTGTTCAGTGTTTTTATCATGAAAGGGTGTAGATTTTTGTCAAAAGCTTTTTCTGCATCCACTGAGATAATCATTTAGTATTCTCTTTCTTTCTGTTGATGTGGCATATTATATCAATTGATTTTCATATGTTGAACCATCCTTGCATTCCAGGAATAAATTCCACTTGGTCATGATATATAATACTTTTGATATGTGACTGAATTCTGTGTGCTAGTATTTTGTTGAGGACATTTACATCAATGTTTGTAAGGAATAATGGTCTGTAGGTTTTTTTTAGTGTTTTTGTCTGGCTTTGATATCATCAGGGTAATGCTGGCCTCATAAAATGAGATTGAAATAATTCTCTCCTCTTCAATTTTTTGGAAAAGATTGAGAAGGATTAGTATTCTTTAAATGGTAGAATTTATCAGTGAAGCCATTGAATTGGGGCTTTTCTTTTTTGGGGAGATATTTGATTACTATTTGACATTTTACTGGTTATAGGTTTATTCAGATTTTTAATTTCTTTATGGTTTAGTCTTGGTAAGTTTTATGTTTCTAGGAATCTGTTCATTTAATCTAGTTTATTTAATTTGTTGGGGGTACAGTTGTTTTACTCTCTTATAATCCTTTTTATATCTGTAGAATTGGTAATGGTGTCCCTATTTTCATTTCTGATTTTAGTAATTTGAGTCTTCTCTTTTTTTCCTTAGTTCATGTACCTAAAGGTACTATCACCTTTAGGTGATAGTTTCACCAGGTGAAACTATCAATTTTTTTGTTATTTTCAAAGAACCAACTTTTAGTTTCTTTGATTTTTTTTTCTTATTGCTTTTCTATTCTTTATTTCATCTATCTCTGCTCTAATTTTTATTGGACTCTTGATTTTGGCTCAGGTCATGATCTCATAATGAGATCAGGCCTTGTGATGGGCTCTGCTCTGGGCATGGTGCCTGCTTAAGATTCCCTCTCTTTGTTCTTCTGCCCTTCTACCCCCAGCTCACAGCATGTGCATTCTCTCTAAAAAAAATTACAAAATTATAGTAATGGATCACTGAATGCCAGGGGTTAGAGATTGTAAAGGAGCTATAAAAGAATAGAAAAGGGTTTTCACTGTGGGAACAGAACACTTTGATATCTTGATTAGGATGGTGTTTACATTAACATATCTATGTGCTAAATTGATGAACTCTGAATATGGTCTGTAGTTTAATTAATAATACTGTGCCATTGTCAGTTTCTTGGCTTTCATAATTTACTGTGATTATGTAAGATGTTATAATTCAGGGGAACCTTGGTAAAGGGTACATGGATCTAGTATTTTTGCAACTTCTTGTGAGTCTAACATTGTTTTAAAATAAAAGCAAAGAACAAAATAAAATGAAAAAACTGAATAGGAACTGTTTCTAAGTGTTGCTCTGCAAACAACTTGTGGCATTTCTGGTTCAGTGTGGCACTCAAGACTGGAGGGAGCCCCTCTCCTGCCTCTCTTTCCTTTGGGCCATCAAGTCTACCTACTTTTATGAAGAACATTTTGTAGGCAATTCAGACAAACAGTCGTGTTCAAAATATCTGTGTGAGAGGAGCTGAGGATCCCTTTTCCAGGTGCCATAGTCTTTAACCCTGCTTCCGCCATCTTTTCCTTTTACTGTTATCACTGAAGTTGATGTTGAAGAACTGGGTTGTTAATTCTGATCAGTCAGCCCATGTTTACTAAGCAAAAAGTATGTGCAAAAAGGAATATAATTTCTTTCTTATTTTGGTGTCTATGAACACATATAAACACAACAGCTTAGGAGGGTCTGGCTCTGGCAAACTTCCAGGGTCACAATCCAGGGAATATCACTCACTTTGTGTGTCTCCTCACTGTTCTGGATGTGCTCCCCTCTGGAGTCCTGTAGGCACTGTCATATTGTGGTATTTTTGCTAATATTTGTGTATATGTCCCTCCTCACTGGGGCAAAGATCCTGTCTTCCAGAAAATTTTCATCCAAGTTATTGTTAACATTTGCTATCAGGATTAGGTCTTGTGATGGTCACTATAGACTTCTGTCCCAGCTGGCATAGCCACAACAGCCTTTGAGATGCTAATTAAAATCCCCTTGACTGTCTGGTCACCTGTCTGCATGTCACCATCTCAACCTTAGAACCTTATGGGAGTTCTTGTCAAATGAAATCTAGATTGCTGTCCATTGTGGCAGAGGCTGATAGTGCCAGCCCAATCTATTTCTCCTCTTCTTCCTTTATAGAAGAATCCCCATTTATTTTGGGAGATGGCAAGTTGCGCAACTAATAGACCACATTTCCCAACTTCCTGGGTTTCTAGATATGGACATGTGACAAGTTCTGGTGAGATATAAAAAAGGTTATTGGGTGGGACTTCTGGGAAAACTTTTAAAAAGACAGTTGTGAAGTACCTTTTTTGGTGGTACGGGTACTCCTCCTTCTTTCTTCTCTCTTCTGCCTGGAATCCAGATGTGATGGTTGGTGTTCCATCACTAGTCTTTGCTCATGAGGTGGTCTTCAGGATGAAAGCCAGAAGGTAAAGATACAGAGTCAAAGAATTGAAGGGGCCTTGGTTCTTGATATCTGTTGCCATGCCAGGCCGGGACTGCTACCTGTAAATTTTCAGGTGAGAGAAAAATAAACTTCTGTCTTCTCTTTGCTCTTGCTATTAAGTCAAACAGAATTCCTAAGAGATAGTCTCTTGTGTGAGGTGCTGCTCTGGCCTGTCTACTTTGGAACTTATTACAAAGCCAGATGAGGTCACTGTGGCAGGTTGCGTGTTCTTCATGAACAGACTGATATCAAGGGAACATGTGCTGATGTGTTTGAAGAGGAAAGTCAGTAACTGAGAGGAGTGTGGAGGTGGGGAGGAGGACGCTTGGCTTGGAAAGGATGGGGGGGCGTGAGGAGTTATTGGGTGTGCATGAACTTTAAGCTGTACTTTTTGTGTCTGCTGGTAGGGGGTCACCGCCTTCTTCACTCCTGAGCTTTCTGAGTCACTCCCTCTGCCAACAGGCCTTGGGAATTGAGATCCTGCTTCACCCTCCAGACCCACAGGGAAGTTGTTGCTGGTCCCAGCGAAATGAAACATGGGGAAAGGGCATTTGGGGGAGGCCTCCTGAAAGGAGGACTCTTCAGTGACTCACTGCTCAACTTCCTGAGGTAGGAAGGAGTTAAGCAACAGTCAGCTTTTTGCCTGATGTTAGTCCAGGCCTCTGACTTAAAAAACACATGGGATGTTCAGGAAGGGAGAGACAGGTCTGGTCAGGACTGGGCATTTACATACAGAAGCTAAAGGCTGTGCACAGCTCACAGGCAGAGGAGGACTTAATGAAAGCCGATGGAGATGCTCTTTGTGGAAGGAAACAATGAGAAAGAAGCAGCTCTTATTTTCCCTGGTGTCACCATGGTTCTGACTGATGACATTTCCACAGAACAAGTCCTCTTCCCTGCCAGGCTCATTTGTGCTCTTGTGCGTGGGCTCCTGCCTCTGCTGCAATGGGGTAGCCACAGTGGATGTGCTCATGGCCATGATGAGTTTTATGGCCTCTAAATAGAGTGAAGCTTGTTTTTTTTCTATGAAAGAAGAAATGACAACTTATCTTTCCCTTTTCTCTCTTCCCTTCAGCAGTTTGTCTTGGTTTTATAGCTCTGTCTTGTTGGGACACACACCCCCAAGGCCCAGGTCTTGCTGGTACTAATACAATTGGAAGGCACAACCACACTCCTCTCAGCTCGAGATAGGAATTTAAATTAAACCTCATTTAGCTGGGTGCTCCCTTTTGATTTATCGGCAGATGCCTCTTGCTGTTTGAGCCTTGTTAAATTGCTAGCAAACACTTCACTGACCAGCTGTTCCTATTAAGCCAAAAGAACGCTGCAGAGCAGGGTCAATCCCCTTGCACTTTGGATGGTTCTTATATGTTATCCCTGTGGAGTGGCCACAGGGAGGGTATTATCCCCTGTACCCTGGGAGCCGGCTGGTTAATGGCAATAAGAGATTCTTCTGCCTATGGGTGGGAATGGGAGGGGGCAAGCTGCATTGGCCAGGGACCCGTTGCTCTGTTCTGCATGCTGGGGTCCTGCCAAGCCTCTGAATGAGGCAAAGTCATGATGCCCAGCCCCTGGTGTAATGTCAGGTAGGTATCTTTCCTATGGATAACGAGCCTAGCACGCGTATAACCTTCTCCCTCCCTTACCAGCCAGGCGTGTGGCTTTGCTGAGCCAGAACCAACCTAACTATGGCTAGACATAGGTGCATAGATTACTCTGTGTAATCCATGTGTTCCCTAGAGGAAGAAAGGCACAACTTCCATCAGCTGTCTCACAAACACTTGGTGACACAGACTGAAAAGCCTAGGGCTGTTTGCCTGCATGTGCTGCATCTTTGTGTTGATAAGAAAGAGTCCCTGTCCTTGTGGTGGACACAACCCTGTGCTGGGTCCGAGGCCTAGGCAAGCAGCCTCCATGAGCTGCTCTGCCTCCATGTCTGGCCTCTGTGGAGCACCTTTGCATAGTGTAGGAGCTGCACAACTGCACTGGGAACCCCACTGATCACTCCTAACTCAGAGGGAGCCTAACTGGCTGCCTACATTTTTCTCTCCACTATATACTTTTTCCACTCCTCAGTGTCCTCCTATCCCCTGCATTCACTCCCTTTCTATTCTCAAACTAAGTCCCACCAGAGGCTTCTCTGGGGACAGAGTATAGGTCAGAGTGGCCTTGAGAGTCTTGAGGGAGGCCATCTAAATTTGAGCTTAGGGCCTGAGCCCTGGCTCAGAGTTCGGTGGGGCTTGTGTGCTGGACCCAGGCAGTAGGGAAGCTCTACGTCTAAGTGCTTGGTTGTAAGGAAGTTGGTAGTATTGACTCATAGACCTGGATGGGACCCAGGAAGCCACAATCTCTATCACTGTTCTTACCTGAGATTCTTGTTTTAAGTGGCAGAGGCATCACTTTGGATTTACATGTTTTAGCAAAATGTCTAAAAGGCAGGATTCTGAGAATGTCCCCCTGAGTTCATCCTAGGACCCCAATCCCTACAGCTGTGGTCCCCCTGAGCAAGGGCCAGGTCTGGTGGAACACTTTGGGGCTGGGGGTTAATATCTCCTAAAAGTCAAGCCATATCCCGGTCTAGGTCTGTCTCAGAGAGAAACTCCACAAGGATCTTTAAGACCTAGTATCAGAGTGTCATTGTCTGCTGTGATCTCCTCACCTTCCTGTCCCTTCATGACACAAAGACAAGCGCATAACAGACTCTGGGCCAGAGGGGGTTCCTGGATGTAACCTGTCCAGGAAAGTGTCATCTTTTCCAGTTTCCTGGGTCAGACCCTCCAGGAAAGTGCTGGGCTCTGAAAACCCAGGGTTCTTGATCTCATTCTCATGGGTCAGCCTGAGCATCCTGGCCACATGTCCTTTCCTGTAGTTTTGTCATATCCACACTGCTTTCCTGAGACACCGCAGAGTGGGCACATGCATTGGACAGGAATGAATGACCTAAGAAGGTTCTCAGGTTGCTTACAGAACTTTCTCTGATGCTACTCAGTATTTTACTTACCATTTTGGTGCCCACAGCAGGCAGCCCTGATGTTTTCTAAGAAAAATTATTTCCTCTGTATGCTTCACAGTGGGATCTACTCATTCTCCTAACACAAGCCTTATTTTTCATCTTTGTAAGGGTTTTTATTCTTGTATCTCTTTTGTTTTCTAATTGGTGATCAATAGTTTTCCCAAAGATGGCCAGTAGTTTTTGCTCCCTTCCCTGCAGGGGTGCATGGGGCAACTCTGTGTCCTCTGCACAGCTCACACCTATGCAGGATTTTGCCACAGCTTCACTACTAGCTCTGAGCAATCCTCCTGTTAGCCCAGTTTGGGTGATTTTCTCTGAGTATAGTTCTGGGTATTTTCCTCTCCCAAAACTCATCTACCATTTTCTTGTCCACTCATGGCCTTGAAATACTTTGTGGCACTTTGATCCTTTTTTTTTTAGCATTTCCTTACAGACTTTGAGAATTCTTCTTCCCTTTCGGCATTGTTACAAGTAGTTAAGTGTGTTCTGATCTGAACATCAGGCTTCATGTCTGCATCCTTTAGGTTCAATTTTCTGTACTTTTCTTTGTTCTCTATTGGTTCTAAAAAATTATATTTGTCTCTCAGGCATAGGGGAGGCGTAGAGTTTTAGGCTCTGGCCTTCCCCCTCATCTGCACACACTTCAGGTCCAGGTTTGATTACGCTTTTGGGAGGCAGCATTAGATAGCAGAAATATTTCGGACCACAGAATCAGACCTAGACTGAATCGCAGTCCCTTTCTAGCTGTGTTACCTTGGGAGACTTATTTAACCTCTCTGAGCCTCAATTTCTCAGTATCGAATGGGATAATAGTCTTGCTTCAGAGGATGCCCAAACAAAGAATACAAAGGATGGACTCATTTAATGGCTAGATGATGGAGGGATCATTTATGACCCAGGTGACTTGGCCTCCCTTTGCCTTTTCAGTCTTTATAATAAAAACAAGAGAGGCTCCTAAAAACACATTATTAAAAGTTAAGCTGGGGGGAGCCTGGGTGGTTCAGTGAGTTAAGCATCTGTCTTCAGCATGAGTCATGATCCTAGGGTCCTGGGATTGAGCCTCATGTTGGGCTCCCTGCTTGGTGGTGGTGGGGTCTGCTTCTCCCTCTCTCTCTGCCCATCCCCTGCTGTGCATTCTCTCTCTCTCTCTCAAACAAATAAAATCTTAAAAAAAAAAAAAAAAAAAAGCTGAGCTGGCTGTCCACTCATGTCCATAGCAGTATTATGTACAATAGCCAAAACACAGAAGCAACCCAAGAGTCCACTGATGGGTGAATGGATAAACAAAATGTGGTATAGACACACAATGGAGTATTATTCAGCCTTAAAAAGGAGTAAAATTCGGACACATACTACAACATGGATCAATCTTGAAGACATTATGCTGTGTGAAATAAGCCAGTCACAAAAAGACAAATACTGTATGATACCACTTATATGAGGTACCTAGAGTAGTCAAATTCTAGAGACAGAAAGTAGAATAGTGGTTGCAAGGGGTCGAGGGAGCATAAAATGTTGAATTATTGTTTAATGGGTTTCAGTTTTGCAAGATGAAAAAGTTTAGGAGATGGATAGTGTTAATGGTTGCATAACAATGAGAATGTACTTAATGCCACTGAACTGTACACTTAAACATGGCTAAGTTTTATGTTCTGTTATGTGTCTATTTTATCACAATTAAAAAAAGAAAAAATGAGCAGTCCATGCTTTTCAGTTATGTTGTCCTCTGTTTGCCAGTCAAGAGGAAGCTATTTTACTTATATTTTTATTATAGTAATACATGCATATGAGTGAAAAAATTAAACAGTACTGTCATGGAAAATAACCATCTTCCCCTCTCTAGGGGACTTCTCCCCAGGTCTCACCAGTCACTGAGAATATTTTTAGCTGAGTAGTAACACTGCCTCCAAAAGCTGGTGGAACAGCCAGAACAGACTACTTCTAGGGAGGCCCCAGGACCATGCCAGGCTCTCAGAGGCAGTGCCAGGCTCTTATCTCTAGGGAAAAGCTGGGCTGCAGAAGAAGAGACTAAAGCTGACAGGCAGGCAAGTTTGGGGAGAGGGACCCTGCTTGGCCTATTCAGGTCCTTCTGGCTTCTTCCCAGTTTTGCAAACCCAGAAATCAGTTTTGCCTAATCTAAAGAAACAGGAAAGTAGAGTTGTGCCTGGAGGAAGTAATAAAAAAAAAAAAAATGGCACCAGTGACTGAGTTTGGAGGCAACAAGTCCATTTGTACAAAATTGAGTGGATTACAATAACCAGTAGGACTCTCCATGCATTTAGTCTTCGTGGTAACCCTATAAGGCAGACACTACTATTTATCCCCATTTTTCATAGATGGGAGTTGAAGAAAAGAGATTGGTTAGCCCCCCCCCCCCCCCAGTCACATGAATCTGGGCCATTCTGCTTGAGTACATACATGGGCTCTGACACTGAGGAGTTGAGAAGGAGAGCAACAGCAGAGGTCCAAGGGACCTCACAAGCTTAGCCAGATGTATCCACCTATGTGTCCAGGTCCTGGAAAATGGGCATATGAGAGCCCAGGCAGGTGCTGGAGATGGGCCACAATGGAGGAAAAGAGGGAAGTAAATTCTTCTGGAAGTACCCAGCAGTCTGAGAGCTGGGGCTGAGGAGGCTGCATAAAGGGATTGTGAAGGTACAGTCTTCATGGGTGGGGGAGAGTGTGGTGGAAGAACTGGAGAAGGTGTCTTGAGAAAAGACATCCAGGGAAAGTAGAAGAGGCTGAGGGCCATGGGAGGGTGAGATGCAGAGACCAAATGCTGAATCTTCTGCACATTGAGTGGGACTGTGACCTGCTAGAGGGGTTGGAATGCAGGGTCAGGAATTTGAGATGACACTGAGTTGGGGCCATGGAGACTGTGGTGGAAGTTATCATCCATCTTTCCATCTACCTTCCTTCCCTCCTTCCTTCATTATTTCATCCATCCAACCATATTAGTCTGTTAGGGCTGCAATAACAAAGTATCAAAGACTGGGTGGCTTAAACAACAGAAACTTATTTTCTCACAGTTGTGGAAGCTGGAATTCTTAGATCCAGAGTGTCTGAAGGGTTGTTGTTGTTTATTTTTTAAAGATTTTGTTTATTTATTTTAGAAAGAGAGATAGTGTGTGAAGGGAGGGGAAGAGGAGGAGGGAGAGGGAGAGAATCTCAAGCAGACTCTACACTGATCAAGCCCGAAGTGGGGCTTGATCTCATGACCCTGAGATCACGTCCTGAGCTGAAACTGAGTTGGACACTTGACTGAGCCACCCAGGCGCCTCCACAGGGCTGGTTGGTTTTTATAGAGGCCTTTTTCTTTTTGGCTTCTAGATGGCCATACTCTCTTTATGGCTTTACGTGGACTTTTGTCTGAGTGTGACTGTCTCCAAATTTTGTTTTCTTACAAATTTACCAGTCCTATTGGATTAGAGCCCAACCTGATGACCCCTTTTTACCTTAATTACCTCTTGAAAGATGCTATCTCCCAATGTAATCATATTCTGAGGTACTAGGGGCTGGGACTTCAAAATACAAATTTTGATAGACACAATTTAGCCCATAACACTTTAATTCCATCCAGTCAGCTTTTTATTCATCCATCTGTACTTCCTTTCTTCTGTTATTCCATTCATCCATTTATTTATTCAGCAAATATTTATTGACTGTAACAGGTTAGGCACTCAGGGGATATAAAGGCCAAAGATGTCCATGGACAGTGGAGACACAGGAAGTTATAAGCCAGTGGGAAAGTACAAGGAAGAGGTGTTCCCAATGAGAGCGAAAAGATCAAAAAAAGGAGATAGGGGTGGGGTGGCATGACGGGGTGACTACTGGAAGGTATAGTGCTTAAGCTGGGTATTGAATACAAATTAAAGTGGCCAAGAAAATGGAGGGAAGGGAGAAGGGCACTCTAGGCTGAAGGAATAGCGCATGAAAAGACACACATGTGTCAGAGAAAAAGGCACAATCAGGAACTGCAACAAGTTCATTCTGCCTGGAATTTGCATGTAGGAAGCATTGAGCTGGAGGGGTGGGCATGAAAGTGCTGTCTGCTCCTGGTTGTAAGGGGCTTGAGTTTTATTCTGGAGACAGTAGGGAACCAAGGACAGGTTTTAAGCAAGCAAGGAACAGGCCTTTTCTCAGCAATATTTAACTATATGTTTTACTTTATCTAGCTTACTCTCTGCCACTCCCACTAGACTGTAGGCTTTCCTAGGGCAGAGAGTCTGGTCTCTTTGGTTCATTGCTGTATCCCTAGCACCTAGAACATTCCTGGCACAAACATGGAGTAGGAACTGCATGATAGAGTGGATGGTTTGGCTCGTGTTTAGAAAGCTCAGTTGGACAGACATTGGGTAGAGACCTATAAGTGAACTGGGAGAGATCCTTATAAGAAATCATAGTGTGTGAAAAGCTGTTTGAGCTGGCAGGGTGGTAACTGAGGGCTTCTGGAAGTTCAGGCTCCCTGGAGAGGGGGCCTAGTGCTCTCTTGCTCTGTTTTGCTGACTGCTCTCTTCACCTCAGCAAACAGGTCAGTGAAGCTCATCTCCCCGACCAGTCCTCTTCTCTTACTCCTCAGCTGGAGCCTGAAAAGCCCATCATTGATTTGATGTGTACTTGTTTGTGCATTCAGCAAATGTTTTTTAAGCACCTACCATATGCCAGGTACCGCTCTAGATGCTGGGGATACAGCAATGAACAAAACAAAAATTTCTGTCCCCATGACTGATATTCTAGCTGGGGGGAGGCACCAATTATGAAAAAGCATAATAACTAAGTATATAATATGGTACGTTAATGTAATTAATATAGAAAACCTCACAGAACAGGGTCAGAGGTGGTGGGGTGGAGTGAGATTGCAGTACGATGCAGAGTGGCCAGACTGGTCCTTAGCAAAAAGGTGACTCCTGAACAAAGATCTAAAGGAAGTAGAGGAGTGAGCCTCATGGTTGTTTTGGGAGAAGAGAGCTCCAAGTAGAGGAACAGCGAGTGTGGTGGCCCTGAGGTAGGAGTTGGTCTGAAGTGGGTGGGTGATATGACTTGAACCAAGTGAGTAAGGAGAGGGAAGGAGAGAAGGTTGGAGAGGAAGAGAAGGTGGTAGTTTGTGTATATGGACATGGGGAGGTGGGTCATGGAGCCTGGCAGATTATGTAGGCCTTGAAGACAGTTGTATGGGCTTCTGTTTTTGTTGAGAGTGAAATGGAAAAGAGTTGCAGAGGTTTGCTCTGTCTGGTCCTGGAATTTCGTGAATTCACGAAGTCTTAAATCTCAAGGTCAGCATCTGAGTATCTGGATAGAAGTATCTGGTACATAATGCAGGAATGCTCTGAGATACTTCCAAATATTTATGGTGCAGAAGGGAAGAAAGATAAGTCCAGCTCCTGGAGGGCATGGAAAAGGAAAATCTCAAGTAAAAGGTTGTCCACTGGTTCACAGGATATAAGTTCCTTTCTGGATAATTAAAAACCAGAAGAAGGCAGTGAAAGAATGTCTAGAAGACCAGGAATCTTTCTTGACCAAAAGGACATGATCCTACCTGAGCCTTCGATTAGACCAAATGGATTCTTCCAGTAATTGCCAGTTCAGAAATCCAAAGTATGCATCTATTTCCTTTTGTTAAAAATAATTTCTGACACTGACTGTGTAACAGTATGAAATTATATTCTGGAGTCATGCGGGGCTTTCCTTCTCCCTCCCCAAGCCTTCTCCTTACTACTTGTGGAATAACAAACACAATGAACATTGCTGTTGTCAAGTCCCTGTCACAGGAATCTCTGTGAGAAGATATATTACCAGAGTGAGATGAATTATTTATTCTTTGGAGTTGGCAGATTTCACTGTGGGACTTGAAAGCCTGCCCTTGAGAGGCTGGCCTTGCTCCTGGGACTCAGTCCTGGTCAGGTTTAAGAGTGCGGTTTGAAGTGGCGGGGGGGTGGGAGGTTGTGGTACCAGGTGGTGGGTATTATAGAGGGCACGGATTGCATGGAGCACTGGGTGTGGTGAAAAAATAATGAATACTGTTATGCTGAAAATCAATAAGTTTAATTAAAAAAAAAAAAAAAAAGAGTGCGCCAAGCACACACTTTGTGGAGCTGAGTTTGTTGCCTGGAATGAAGCAGAGGGGGACAGGTTGCAGAAAATATAGGTCTGAAAACAAATGTCCACGTTCTCAGTCTCTTAATATGTCTTCCATCGTCGGCTGTCAGGATGGGCAAAGCAGCCTTGAGTGATATTCTTGACAATGTGGAGTGTTTCACATTTGTCTAATTCTCTAAAAGACAATTTTATACCAAGAGATTATTATCAACTTTGTCCCTGTGGAAGTTATCGATGCCCCGACTTTAGGGCTGACAAAGTAATGTGCAGTTTATGGCACCTGTCACTCAGATGGAAGGGAAAGTCATTTCTTACCAGTAAGCAGAATGAGAGGAATTTAGGAGATTAGGATCAGCCATATCATTACTCTGAGGTGAAGGGATGTCAGTCAGGGACTTTAAGCTTGTTAAGGAAAGAGAAAAGAACATTATAGATCTTGACTCTAGAATTGACTGCGTCTGACTTGTAAACACATCTAGTATTATTAAGATTTCCCCAAGCATCTGGGAGGCCCAGGAGAATGGAAAGAACACAGATATTGAGGTCAAAAGTAAGTTTCAATTCTGGTCAAAATCTGTCACCTTTCTGGAATTCCTCCCTGAAGACCAACTCCAACATGTGGCTCTAATGATTCCTTTTGATGGCACCCACATATCAAGGTTTTGAACTTTTAACTGACATCTTAAATAGACACACTTATTATTGGAAACATTACATAAGTTCAACTCAGGTCTCAAATGTCGTCAGTTGACGTTTATGTTCTAATGCAATTTATAATTCTTCACAGAAAGGTTAACATTTAATTAAAGTACTGCTGGAAATTTCCTTTTTGATAAACCTGGGCTTATGCTTTCTTTTGCTTGGAGTGGAGAAAGAATAATCTTCCATGATCTATAGGTCTATGGTGAAACATAGTCATTTCAGGATCTGAGGGAAGCCAAAGGTAGAGTGAAAACAGGGCTTGCTGCTCAAAATCCACATCTCTAGGCCCTCAGAGAATGGCAGCACCTGTTGGAAACTCACTTGGCAAGGGAAGTGGCTGACTGGGCCCTTCGCCAAATGTTGGGTTCTCCTCCTTTTGTTCTTAGTTGGAAACCAGTGAAGGTTAAGCTAAAGGCAGATTGGTGGCTTCTTGAGTTAATTACTTTGAAGAGAAACAGTATTAGTTATGAGAAGAAAACTCGGAAGGCTATAGGCTGGGGAACATGAAAGATATTTTATATATTGCTCACAAGCTTCATATGAGAAGGAAACATTTTGTGGCCTAAAGTGTATGATGAACTAGCCCACTATTAAAAAAATAAAAACCACTATTAATTCAATCCAGAGTGATACTGTTTTACACTTAATTAGAGCAGAGGTCTTTCCGAGTCCACCTCTCCTCTAGGTCAGATTTTGTGCTCAGAGTGGGTGAGGTAGGTGGACATCAGCCAGGGCAGTGGGTTTATTGATTTCCAGAGGAGGAAGAGGATTGCAGATGTACACTCTGTTGAACATGTGGAATAGAAATATGGATCCCCTTTGCATTTTTGGGGGCTGAAGTTTTATGAATTGAGTGTAGAAAAAAGTTGCTTGTGACTTTGTTTTTTTAAACACTAGGGAAACATTTTGATTTTATAGAATATAGTTCGGTGCCAACTTTTATTTTTAGCTCCTTGCCTATACAGAACTTGCTGAAGGCATTAAAAATAAAGGCGTAAGAGTTTTATCAGGAGAAAACATTTTTTAAAAAATTAGCTTTTGTTTAAAAGACAAACAAAACTGCAGCATACAAGTGCCTCTCCGAATTATTAGAATTAGTAACTTCTGAAAACTTATTATAAAATAATGACGATGTTCATATACAGATCAACAAAAAAGTCATTATATGGAGGGGGGCCAAATGACCAGAGATTGAAGTCCAAGGCATTACAGTTTTTCTGTAAGTGCCTTCTTGTTTGCTAGCATTGTGCAGCTCATGGAAGTTTACCAGTGAGCACTGAAGTGGGTGACTATCATTGCCAAATGCCTAATGGTTACTAATCTGATGTGACTGGCTCTTGTGTGTTACTTGTTATTTCTTTAGACACATAATCTGATAATGAGCCCGTCTGTCTGATACATGAGCTCCATGGTAAACTTAGTTGGGGACTTCTGAGTGAATCTGGAAGAACCTATGTTGGACCAGGGCCCAAGATCTTTTAGCACTTTTGATCTGGAAGTCAGAAATCTAGCCAAACTATGAATGATCTAAGTGACAGCGGGAGGCATAAGGGCAGCACGGATTTTAAGGAACTGGGGAGAGCCAGTACTGCCCTTGCTTAACTTAAGCCTGTGCTCCTTGATGCCAGCTGGAGGGCCACGGGTCAGTGTAGCATCTTAAAATGTAAAACAGCATTGACACAGAGGTGGGTCATAAAGTGACCAAAAGCAGTGTTTCTAGAGCATCTTTCCTTGCTGGCTGTGTGATCTTGGGCAAATTACTAAATGCCTCTGTATCTCAGTTTCAATATAGGTATAGGGGGATCCTAACAGAACGTACTGCACAGGGTTGTGGGGAGGATTCAGTGTGTTACCCCTGTAAAGTGCTAAGCAGTGCCTGGCTGCTGGCTCAGTGTATCTATATTACCATATGCATTAACTTGGTTTGTGTGTTAGGGGAGGAGGTGCTGGTCTTCAGCTGAATCTCCTAAACAAAAACTGCCAGATCTTGGCGTTTGGCAGGGCAAGTGAGAAAGAGGTTAATTGTTTTAGCCTTTCTAAAAGGGCGCTGATGGGAAATATAAGCCTTGGCAAATGAACTAGGAACAGATAAATATACTTGATGTTTTTGGTCACATCCTCTATTATTAGTAAGAAGCACATTTCCTTTTGGGGTGAACATTAGGGACAAAAATAAGACTCTTCAGATTACCACCCCTATTGAAGCACTTGGGCTTGCATTGAGGCCGACTGGCAAATGCATCCTCATAAAAGCAAATGTGGCGCATTTAGGATTCCATTCACTTTGAGCAGAGAAGGGGGATTTGGTGCCGGAAATGCAATGCATGATCTTGGCAGTGGTTATTAATATTCTTAGATGGGGGAGTTCAGGCTGCAGCTTTTAGGGGTCATAAGGTAGGGAGCAGCTGAGTGTTATTTTGAGGCTGCCAGAAAAATCTGCAAGCAGGGAGGCATACATTTGCTGTCTCTGTACAGGCAGGTTTTTCCTTAATAGCAAATGATTTTGCCAGAGCCTATTCTCAACTTCAGCAGGCAGATATTATATCTTTCAGTGAGTTTCACTTCTATTTGAAACCAGTGAAAGAACAAGAAAGAAAAAAAAAAATCAAAGCCTTGCCTAATGGTATGATTCTCCCCAAATCCTTTAAGACAATTTTGCCTTCCCCAGCATTACCCAATTTTGGGACTTCTTGTATTATGAGCAGAATTTTCTTCAGTGTTCAGTTTTCATCTGAAGGGAAGCCTGCAGCACCATGGGTGCTGGGGAAGCTTGTTCGTCTAGGACAAGGAACAGGAACAGGGAACAGTGGGATGCCCTTCTGTGCAAGGAGTTCTCAAGCAGCTTTGCAAATTGGAAGGAGGCAAGTCTCCTCTGGAGCTTCCTCTATCACCCAGATACTTGTCTGACATGTGCTGAGGCTTTGGGGATGTCAGTGAAAGGAATCCGAATGAATTTTGGTGAAATGCCTCAGGAGAAGGATCAGCTGCTTCCAAAAGCATTTTATATAAATAAAACTTCACATGTAAACCTAAAACAGATTAATTGACTGCTTGAGGCGGTGTCTGGCTACAAACGTGGATATAACAAATCTGGTCCTACAATGCCCAAAGAAACGAACAATGAAATTACTGCTGTCAGTATGATCCCAGAACTCTTCCTTTGAGCATGGGAACACACAAGGCTCAGACATTTTAAAGTTAGAGACATAACACTGAAATGAAGTTCCAAAGAAAGGGTGTGAACTTGAAATCTTTTTTCTTGGAGATTTTGAGGAGAGCTTGGATTATAGGGAGAAAAGATACTGGGAACCTAGGGGAAACTTGTAGTTTTATTCTTTTCTATGATTCTACAAACTTCAGCCAGAAACTTGCCTTTGTAAATATTCAAGTTACATTTAACACAAAACCAATGACTAGAGGGCTGATTCAGTATTTAAATTGTTCTGGACAACTTTTTAAAAGCTGATTTGGCATTGGTATTTTACGGAGGAGAAAAGGACAATCATGGAAAAGCACAACCAACTGTGACCGATAGAAGTGGAAAAAACCTAAGCATAACAATGAGAAGCCGTATGGACAGAATTGCAAGAAGACTGCCCAAGTACTCCTCATCCACATGTGCAATTATGTATGGATGAGAAATTACAGGGACTAATAATTACAGCAGCAATTGTCCACTTGCAGAACAATTAGCCCTTTGCTCCTCTTTCTGAGAAAGTGACTAATTGTACCCATGGCAAGCCAACTATTGGCACATTTGTTTTGGAATGAAAGTTTATGCTTGTCAGAAAGTGCCACCTATAGGAACACGAGATCTGAGGTTGCCATGGGGCCCAGTGCTCAGAGACCCAAGGCTTTGAAATACCCACCTGATAGCTCAGCCAGAACAGGCATGGAGGTATGTGAGCAAGTGGGTAAGAATACTAATGCTGGAGCTCTTGTGGACCACATCAAGCCATATAGATGGATGGATGGAAAGTAAAAATAGATTCAGGTAATGATAACAATTATACTTAATGACTACCTTTCACTGGAGATCATAAATGTCTTCTAGTTAAATTTCACAGCCTCCTGTGAGAGAGACATCAGGAGAAATATTTGTAAGCTAAACTGTACTTTTCAGTCAAAGAAGCAGAAGCAGTTTAGGGAGTGGTTGAATAGCAGTATGTTTGAAATAGATAGAGGATAGAGGAATAAAACCCAGAGATCTCTGACTTCTTGCTCTAGAAATTACCCTCCTACTTGTTTTATTTAGGTAACATTTCTCTTTCTTTCTTTCCTCCTTCCTTCCTTCCTTTCTTCCTTCCTTCCTTCCTTTCTTTCTTTCTTTCTTTTCATTTGACAGTCAGAGATGACAAGTAGGCAGAGAGGCAGGCAGAGAGAGAGAGGAAGGGAAGCAGGCTCCCCGCTGAGCAGAGAGCCCAACTTGGGGCTCAATGTCAGGACCCCAAGATCATGACCTGAGCCGAAGGCAGAGGCTTCAACCCACTGAACCACCCAGGCACCCCTAGGTAACATTTTTCAAGATAAGGTATGTGATGCATCAAGTGGGCTTCAGTGCATCAAGTCTGGCAAAAAGAGGTCCTCCTCCCCCACCCCACCTCCACCTGCCCTCAACATCCTCACATTACTTAGCAGCAAGGTTACATTAAGTTTCTAGTTTGATCAGCCAAGGATACAGTCTTACGAGATGTGAGGGAGGAAGAGGCAGGAAGAGATGGCCTATCGCTGAGCGGCTTCCTGTGGCCCCAGATTGCTTTGTGGCAGGCATAGCTGTTGGCAATACTGTCCACTCCCCAGGTCCCCATCAGTCCTCACTGTTGCACACACCTCAGACCTGAGCTCACATTAGCATTCCAGAATGTATTACTCAAGCAACCATGCATTTCAATTTAAGGAATAATCACATATATTCCTGAAGGCCATTGTCTCCTAGCACACAGAATCAGAGCCCAGGGACCCTGAATGTTCTTTCTGCCTCCAGTTTTTTAGGGTCATGGAGCAGGTCAATGTCTAACTCTGAATTTATTCCTTTTTGTCTGGGTATTTTAATAGTTTGGTCTGAGGATTTGATTACCAATCTGTTTGAAGTGTACCCCCTGATCCTAGGTGGCTAGTCAGGTATTTGCTTTTTGTTTTTGTTTGTTTTTTGCATTTGCTCTTATCAGACAATATATTTATGAATCAATACACAGGGCCCTGTCAAGTATGGGGCCCAAGATGGGGTTCATCTTGGCCAGGTTGAAGGCCAGTACTGCTGAAGAATGTAGCTTTCTTCTCCATGCTCTCTTTTCCTTTGAAAGTTCAGTTATGGGTTCTCTTCTAGTGAAGTCTCAGTGGACGTCCCTGTCTCAGTGCTTGGCTCAGTCATTTTGTGTAGGTATGGGGTATGGGGTATGGGCTGCCATCTCAAGTTCTCTGGCATGGGAAGGTTGTGTGGATGTGCGGGCCTCGTTCTGCTGAGGGCAGGGAGCAGGGGCTCTCCACCCACTCCCCTCCTGCTTGCCTGTCTGGCTGACTCTGTCCCTTGTGTTAGCGTTCCAGTGACAGCACACACTGTCTCCAGTGGGGTCCTGCCTATTTTTTTTTTGTCTCAACTCTCTTTAATTATTCTCCCCCTAAGAGACATATTTTCTCATAAAAACCCTGACAGTTTTTCTCTTCCAGGGCTCAGTACTGTCCCCTCAGTTCAACTCTATTTCATATCCCCTCTCCCACCTTCTACAATATTCATCTTCCACAGCATTTCCTTACATTTTATTGAAGAAAAGAGGGAGGTGTAGCTGTCTAATGACCCTCCTTACTACCAAAGAAATTGTCTCAGAACAAGATTCTGAGATGACCCAAGAGAAAGGGAAAACTCTTATTTTCCTAGGATTTCTAACTTTGGAGACACTGGACACACTGTCAGCTTCTCCTTATCTCCTTTGGCTCTGATCCAGCAAGTTCATTTGTGCTCCAAACAGAATCATGTCTAAAACACAGAAGTTAGATACTTAATGCTTTTGCTGAATTGTCTTGAGAGCATTTAATTCAGTATTCTTGGAAGCCATGAACATCCTGAAAATGATACCTTATCCTCCTTTTTTTCGACATTTAGCCTGGACACACGAATCCACTACTGCATCAGGTGACATATTTATACTTGTTCCAAGTAGAAGTTTGAAAGAGCAATTGCTTACCTTTTTACTAATAAAAACACTATGTTCTTATTTAAGAAAAATGTGAAACTTCAAAACACAAAATTTAACCCAATTAGTTCCGAGGACATTTGTCCAGATCTGTCTCAAGGTCAGATTTGCATGCTGGGGAAACTATTTGCACACACTTTTAGAAACAGAATTACTCACAGTTAAGGTTTCTAAATCAGAGCTAGTAGTTTCCTTGACCACATTTTTTTTTTTTTTAAACCAAGAAACATAGCATTTAAAATCTTTTGAATAGACTTAATTCTCCCTTGTTTTGTCATCTCCCCTGTGGTAGCAGTTAAGTGAGCAAGATTTGAAGCAAATCTCAGCTCCATGTTCACCTCACCTCTTCACACTTCCAAAACCTCAGCAGTTTTCCAGATTCTGCTTGGTGGGAACCTGGAGGCGGGGCAGGGTATGTCCCAGATGATGGAGAAGAGAAACATTTCTGGTTCATTATCTTTTCTTATCTTTGGGGGATCTTCAATCACCCCCAGTGCCATTACTGGCTTATTTAGGAGAAGCCAGAAAACCATGCTCAGGGACATCTTACCCTGAAAAATGACTTTGAAATTATACCCTTGGGCTGACCTGTTGTAGGTAGATAAATAGATGAATTCCACTAATATGTCTCTCCCTCAAAATATACCTAAAAAAATAACAGTCTTATTTTATGGTTTCATATTAAGGACTATGCTGTTGGTATGCTTTTTTGGTGTGTGTGTGTGTGTGTGATATTCCTTCTTTTACTTCTCAGCATTTCATTCAAAGTCCAGCATAGCAGCTGTGAAGGGATTTTGTGTCAATCCTACTTTAGACAGCAACTGTGATGTTGCTGTTGGGGTATGGGTTGGTGGAAAAACACTCTTATCAGGTAGATACGTATGTCTCCTACCACAGACTCCCCTGCACTACCCTCTAGTGTAAAGTTCTGTTAAGTTCCTCTCTTAAATACCCAAAGAAATACAATATTACTGCAATCAGTGAGGCCATGCAGAGGAGGAACACGTAGAATGTATCTTGGTGTAGCTTCTCTTGGCCCCTGAAATCCTCAGTGAGGCTCTGGAGTTGCCAAAAATATTGTCTACTTCTTTCTAGATCATGAAAACACAATTCTTGCTAAGACCTCACCCATTTAGTCTCAAGGATTATATCAATATTCCAGGAAAATTTACACAAATAGTCTATGTGTTTCCAATTAAGGGAATGTGTATAAACATGCTTAGGTTCTCTTTGCTTATAGCCAAACTTGGCATCAAAAAAGCTGCAACACCAGGGATTAGGCATTAATGAAAACAGAGTTAATACCCAGGTATCTCTGAATCATATCTTCAAATCCAACTTTCTGGTATACCAGAAAACCCATTTCTTCTTAATTATTTTTCATCTTAGTTCTCCAAGTTCATACAATGACTTTATTACCTACTGAATCTAGTCTATGCATCCAAGTCTAACTGAAGGCCTTCCATGCTTTAGCTGTATCTGGCCTAGTTAATGGTGTCTTCCACTGCTTAATCACTGAATTCTGCTGATTAATGAATTTTGTTTCCTTATATAGAAAACATGTTTATTTACCTCCACACTGTTGCATCTTGGTATTCTACCCACCCAGAATATTTTCAGCCTTTCTGTCCAGTGTTATAAATTTTGTATCAGGCATTTTTCCAGCACCTACTTACCCTTCTTCTGGAATTTCCCTCTAGGAACCACCCCTTTCCCTGCTCTCAGCCCAGGTGCCTGGGTGGGACTTCACCTTATTATTCAGAGATACATCATGGGACCTGGGCCTAAGAAATGGCATTCTGCTTTTCCTGGCCTCAGTGATTGGTGTGGAGGTCAGCTTGTGAATTATTCAGAGCCAGAAACTTTTGCTGAGAGTGCTGGAATAGAAGCAGACACTTTTCTTCCCTAGACCTGATTTGAGAGGAAGTGAGGTTTGGAGCCATTGGCCATCTTGAAATTACGAGACCCAGGCCACATAGAGAATGAAGCTAATCCAGGGAAAGAGCAGTTTGGGAATTCTGCCAGAGGAGAATGGGCCTTGCCACTGAGCCTGGCGTTAAGTTACACCTAAAGCCAGGCTTGCACTTTTTGACATGTAGTCTTTTTGCTTTATACATTTTTTTCTTTTTTAAAAAAATTATTTAAATTAATTTTTATTAATTAAACTAATTAAACTAATTAATTAACATATAGTAAATTATTAGTTTCAGAAGTAGAGTTCAGTGATTCATCAGTCTTACATAATACCCAGTGCTCATTACATCACGTGCCCTCCTAAATGTCCATCACCCAGTTACCCCATCTCTCCACCTCCTCCCCTCCAGCAACCCTCAGTTTGTTTCCTATGATTATGAGTCTCTTAGGGGCTCCTGGGTGGCTCAGTGGGTTAAAGCCTCTGCCTTCAGCTCAAGGCATAATCCCAGGGTCCTGGGATCAAGCCCCGCATCAGGCTCTCTGCTTCTCGGGAAGCCTGCTTCCCCCCTCTCTCTGCCTGCCTTTCTGCCTACTTGTGATCTCTATCTGATAAATAAATAAAATCTTAAAAAAATAGTCTCTTATTGTTTGTCTCCCTCTCTGATTTCATCTTGTTTCATTTTTTCCACTTTTCCCCTATGATCCTCTGTCTTGTTTCTTAAATTCCACATATGAGTGAGATCATACAATTGTCTTTCTCTAATTGACTTATTTTGCTTAGCATTATACCCTCTAGTTCCATCCACATCATTGCAAATGGTGAGATTTCATTTTTGATGGCTAAATAGTGTTCCATTGCACGCGCTTGCGCACACACGTCGTCTTTATCCGTTCATCTGTCAATGAATATCTTGGCTTTTTCCATAGTTTGACTATTGTGGATGTTGTTGCTATAAACATTGGGGTGCAGGTGCCCCTTCAGATCACTACATTTGTATTTATGGGGTAAATACTTGGTAGTGCAATTGCTGGTTCATAAGTTAGCTCTGTTTTTAAATTTTTTTTAAAAATTATTTTTTCTTTTAAATTTAAATTGTATTTAAATTTTATTTAAATTCAGTTAATAAACATATAATGCATTATTTGTTTCAGGGGTACAGGTTTGTGATTCATCAGTCTTATATAATACCCAGTGTTCATTACAACACATACCCTCCCCAGTGTCTATCACCCAGTTACCCCATCCCTTCATCCTATTTTCAACTTTTTGAGGAACCTCCATACTGATTTCCAGAGTGTACACTTTTTTCTTAGATTGGTTTTCATTGAGTTATTTATCCACTACCCAAATACCACTTTATGCATGTTACTATGAAGATGATAGGGGAAAATGCATGTGAAGTGCTTAGCACAGTGCCTTTCATGGAAGAATTACTAAATGTTAGCTATTACTAGGGTAATGGTAGAAAAAGATTAAATTGATATAGTATTTAAGTACCTTAAGAGATATTTTTTCCAACAGTCAAGAATAGCTGTATGATGCTTGTTCTGTGTAGTCATGAATGATGAGAACTTGGGAAAGTAGAAGGGAAATATACTACGCATTAGATGCTAGATTTTCTTTGTTATTTTCTGGGGATCAGTAATGGCACCTTGTGTGTAAATATTGTACTTTCATGCTTAAGAAATACCCTCATCATCTTTGATTTCCCTGGGCATTTTTTTATATCTTCTTAGTAAGCTAGAAAGGTGTTCAAAGGGCTTTCTTTTTGAATTTTGATTTTGGAGTCTCAGATGCAGGATGGCAAATGGTTTAACATCACAACTAGATCCTTCAGTCTGACACACTCTGTTGGGTACTAATCTGAGTTTTCTCATATGTCTGTAGTCTCTTAGGACCTTAGAAAAGGGCCATTTTCCCAGGTGGATAGCTACCAATTTGGAAGATGTTCCCCCAGATGGGGAATTAATTTGTTAATTATTTCAGATGCATGATAGTTCATTTGCTTTAGAAATGTTTTTTGTTGCCTAACAGCAAGATCTTTTTTGAATGTTAATATTATTCTCTCCATCAGAGTTCAAATCCTAGCTTGACCATTCCTTGACTTACATAATTTTATCCAGCAACTTGGACTCTCAGCACATCACAGCAGCAATGTTTATCAAATGCAGAAAGTTGCATTTTCCACTGGATGTTGTAATATTGCTTTGTACTCTGATATTAATGTGAGATGCTCTAAACTAAGTAAGTGGTCATTATCACCCTCACCCATTTTTAGCTGAAGGAGATTTAATAATGCTGACACTAATTTTCTTTTAGTTTGATAATTATAGGATATGTGATTCTAGAACAAATAAAGGTTAATGTTTCTCTTGATTTATCTCAGTCCTTTTCCCTCAGTGACTCAGATCCAGAGGAGTGACTGCCATCACTTTTATCACAGAAATTTTATTACATGCTGGTTTCTACAACATTCTGCAAGACAGAGGTTTCCTTGGTGCTTACCTTGCGGGAGAAACAATGTTGATGAATAAGTATGAGAAATTTACCAGTCCATCCAAGTGTTTAGCAAGTCTTTCTGTGAGCCTTCCCAAAGGACACAGTTTATAAATGAAATGGAACTATTATTCTTTATTCCATACTGTGTAGAAATTGTTTCTCCATAGGACAAGTACACTAGAGGTTGTTAAGTATTCTTTAGAGAAACTGCACTACAAAATTGTGTAATTTTCTATAATTGTCACTCTCATTTAATAATTTAGTTCTGAAATTTTGAATGAGATTTTTCTTTCCCATTTCAAGAATGTACACTTTCAGATCATGACAAGGAAGAGCAAACAGTTAAATGAAGTTGAGTATAAATCAAAATGAACTCCCAAGAGAACCAAGAATAACTAATAAGATGAGGGATATGATATGTGAGGTAAAATCTCAGCAAAAATTTACCAGGGTGATTTAGTGATAGTGTAAATCCTAAACCCGTCAGAAGTTAAGGTCAGAAAAAAGAGGGATTTAAGAATATAAGCTATGACGTCATTTATAGAGAATTGAAAAACACATAAAACACACTAATTATGGTTTGTGAATAACTGCATGTATTATGAAAGTACAAAAACAAAGATGCAGATAAAAAGACTAGCATCCTAGTCTTAGGATAGTGTTAAGCTTTTGGGAAATGGATTGGAAAGAGATCAGGGCAGTCTTCAAACAGCCCTCAAATGCATTTTTCTTGTTTTCTTTCTTCCTCCTTCTCAAAGAGAAAAGTTTGAGGAAATACAGCACAATTTTAATATGTGTTAAATAGTGGTGGATAGCATAGTTGTTATGTTGTTTGTAATTTTCTATATGTCTTAAATGTTTTCTTTCTTTTTTTTTTTAAGATTTTATTTATTTGACAGACAGAGATCACAAGCAGGCAGAGAGGCAGGCAAAGAGAGAGGGGGGAAGCAGGCTTCCCGCTGAGCAGAGAGCCCGATGCGGGGCTTGATCCCAGGAACCCTGAGATCATGACCTGAGGCTCAAACCACTGAGCGCCCCTTAAATGTTTTCTATGACCAATTTTTTAAGAAAGAATTTAAAGAAATGCAGTATTTATCTAAATAGAAGAACAAAATCATGGCATTTACAATCTGGGAGATTAGAGTATGATTCTAGCTTGCGCTCTATGTTTTATGAATGAGGACACCATGACTAGAGAGGTGAATTGATTTTTTAAGGTCCCAGAACTGGACACCATCAGGATGTAATTCAGGTCCACGAGGGCCCCCAGCCAAGAACTCTGTCCAGCATATCTCATAAGAGTGTCCCATAAGCAAAACCTTCCTGATGACAAAATACCCCCAACTTTCTTTCAGGGTGACAGAAGATTCTTCACTGGAAACATTATAAACATGTCCAAATATTTTTAAAAAGGACATTATGGGCTTGAGTTAATTAAGTTCAGCAAATATATTGAGTACTCAGTAAGTGCAAGGCATTGTGTGTCCTCCCAAGGCAAGGTTTTTATAAATTTTTTTTTCCATCTGTAAGTGTTTTTCCTCTTAATCGGTGTAGTTAAGGCAGACACACATAATAATGAACACAAATGTCCTTGATGCACCAGAGGAGGGGTTAGAAGCCAAAGACCAAGTGGGACATAATAGCTTCGAACTCACTAGATTTGAAATCCATATATATATTTTAAATTTTATTTATTTCACAGACAGAGATCACAAGTAGGCAGAGAGAGAGGAGGAAGCAGGCTCCCTGCTGAGCAGAGAACCCGATGCGGGGCTCAATCCCAGGACCCGGGGATCATGACCTGAGCCGAAGGCAGAGGCTTTAACCCACGGAGCCACCCAGGCGCCCCTGAAATCCATATTTAAAAATAAGTGGTGAAGTGGTGTCTGTGGCTAAGTGAGGTGGAATAGCATGTGGGTGTCCCATCAATGATTATGTTGTTATTATCAGTCCAAGTTCTAGGGTCTAGAAATATCAGATGGGAAAAATCTTCCTTCTAAACCATCTCTGGGATAGTGTGAGTTACGAAAATCATTGCGAAACTGCTTGAAACAAGGATGATTAAAAGCCTAGAAAGAAAAGCGCAGAGAAGGTGTTGTCCTACAGGGGGCACTCTGTACTGTCAGACTAGAGGAAATGAATCCTAAACTGCGGAGCTATTGATAAATGAGGAGTTTCCGGTTGCTCTTGTGTGCGGATATGAGAACAGACTTGTCAAAATAGACTTTGGAAGCTCCATCTCTAGACAGATTCTAACAATAAAATGTATTTTTATGTAACTGAAACCATTTCCTTTAAGGTCAATGGATGTAGCAGCCTTGTTCTCCAGGGTTCTCCCAACTCTATGATTCTAGATCTATTTCTGTCATCAAGGCCAATGTTGCTTAACCAGAAGACTTGTTAAGCATCTTTTGCCTAGTGGAAGTTTGGGTACTTCTAGATTCTGTGATATAAAGGGTTGAAGGAGATACTGGCAGTGAGGTGGGCCATCATATAATGAAGTAAGTGTTAGCAACTGAGGAATAGACTGACAATGGAGAAGTCCCCCACATACATTTAGGAGCCACAGGCATTCCTGCTGGGGCCACTCTTCAGCCATCTCCAAGTGGTCCTATATTGACAATGGCAGACTCTGAATTAGAGATTGAGGGGAGGTGCTATAGCGATGGCTGCCACCAATATCCCCCTAAACCCCCAGAACCATGGCTATCCACAAGGTCTCTGCGAGGAGGGAGGAGGGAATGTCCAAGGTTGAGGTGTGGGTGAGATAGAGATTGATCATATTTCCCAGTTTGCATAGGATAGTTCTGGTTTATGCCATTTTTTTCATTCTCTCTCTCTTTCTCTCTTTTTCTTTTGAGAGAGAGAGAGAAAGAGAGAGAGGGAGAGAACACCGGGGGCCGGGGGAGAGACAGAGGGAGAGGGAGAAGCAGGCTCCCTGCAGATTAGTTAACTCGATGTGGAGCTCAACCCTAGGACTTTGGAATCATGACCTGAGCTGAAAGCAGACACTTAACTGAATGAGCCACCCAGGGGTCCCCATTTTTTCCATTCTTGTAAGTTATTACAAGTATACACACTCTTCCTCTTAGAAGTGTCTCTGTTTGGATGATAAATTATATAGCTACCCCAGAGGAGTTGCAGGGCATTGGACAAGCATATATATATATGGCCTGTCTAAATCCAGCCTACACATGAAAATCATCCCTTAAAAATTTTGGCAATGTGATAGTTTATGCTCTGACTCACAGCTGAATTAAGGGGCAAAATGTCAGCATCACCACAATTCCTTATATCCAACTGCTATAAAGGCTGTGAATTTAAGTGGGTCCTGTCTTTGAAGCTGCAAATGAGCCCTGTCAAATTCCCAAGGTTGTCAGGGTCCTTGCTGCGTGAGTCCAGCAAGGGCACACTGACTCTGCCCACCAAAATTACATCCTCAGCTCTGTAAATGAGAGTTTGAATATCCTCTGCAGAAATTGCTTTTATAAAAATTACCTTCCCATTTAAATATGGAAAGCTGAACCACACATATTTTGTAGCACGCTTGAGAATATATTCCTAGAAAATTTAACTGGTTATCTTTAAGATCAGCCAACACTGACTATCATCCTTGTACAGAAGAATGAATGATTAAATCTGAAAAGAATGTGGGTATTTTAAATGAATTGGATTCTTTTACCATCATAATCATCTTATTCATGTATTTTTCCCCCTCTGGTAACATTTTGATATACAGCCCATGTTTGAGATCACCAACGGAAGCAGGCACAGAAATGAAATGAAATGAACTTCAACAATAGACAGTTTTAGAAATTCTAGGCAGTGCTCCCTGTAGGCTAGGGAGTGCCTAATAAGGAAATAAAGGTCTCAGGGCTTACCAGCAAACCACAAAGGAGCTAATTTGGTATTTCTTGCAGAAAAAGAACTGGAAGCTGCACAGGATTTGTTTAGGAAAGAACTTGGCCAAGTTAGATGATTAGGGTGTTTCAGGAAGGACAGATTACACTCCAATCACCATCAGAATACAAAATAGAGATGTGAAGTGAATTCTATCTAGGAACTGCTTTTTCCTGAATCCCATATTGGGGCTGGGTAGAATTGTTCCACATAGAGGAAAATTGTACCTTCTTCTTCTCAAGACCTCACAAAAAAAATTCACATATCTGCTGAAGAAAAGCTCCCTCCCCATATGTACACAGGAGTGAAAGAATAAAGAATACCGATCTCTTTGTCGTTTGGGGCATACCCTGCACATAATTTGAAATCCAGCTGACAAAATGAAAGAAGTTAGAGTGTAAACTTGAAACTGGATTACAACCACAGAGATTAAGTACACGTTATTTGGGAGGAGAAAGATCACAGGGAAAAAGAGGGAGGCTCTTGATGCCTTCTGGTATTTTACAGTTGAAGGAGGAGATGGGCCTGCCTCATCTTCCCCATTCATAGGCCACAACAGGAGAGCAAGAAATTCTGGTGGGGTGGATGCCAAAGAAGAAGAAAGCTCCCTGGGGGAAATGTTTCTTGTCTTCTGCCAGCTTTAGGTATTGTGAGATTGGAAGTGGTAACCCACATTTTGTGACTCTTATATGTTTATGGAGTGTTGATGGACTTTCTAGCAGAAAGGGTCACAGGAATGCTGAGATAATGAGCCCCATGGGGCAGGCCTGGAGCATCCAGATCCACTCTAAGTGGGCCTCAGACCATGAGAGGCTGCATCCTTGCTCTGAAACATCATTATTTCTATGCTGCTGGTGAGGGAAACAGATTGGGAAGCCCTTCGACTATAATGCCTCAGTCTGGGAATTGCTGGGTCAGGGTAGGAGTGGGGCTGTTGAAGATGTGGACATTGTAATTTTCTATATGTCTTAAATGTTTTGGTGGTGGGTTGAGTTGTGTTAAAGATATGTGCAAGTCCCAAGTTGTGTCCCCCCCAAAATATGTGCAAATCCTAACCCCTGGTACTTATGAATGTGACCTCACTTGGAAAGAGTCTTTACACGTGAATTAAGTTAAGGATCTTGAGATGGTATCGTTCTGAATCTAGGGTAAGCCCTACCTCCAATGACTGGTACCTCTGTAAGAGAAAGGAGAAGGAGATTTGACACAAATGGGGAAGAAGACCATGTGAAGATGGAGGCAGAGACTGCAGTGATATGGCCACAAGCCAGGGAATACCAGTAACCACCAGAAACTGGAAGAGGCAAGGAGGGATTCTCCTGTAGAGCCCTTGGAGAGAGCATGACCTTGTCATCATCTTGATTTTAGATTTCTGGTCTCTAGATTTGAGAGAGAATGAATTTCTGTTTTTTAGACTACCAAATTTGTGGCAATTTTTTGCGGCAGCCCTGGGATACTAATACAATTTCAATCTTGAAATCTGTTCTTTGTGGAAAACTTCAGCATTCTCTTGTTGTTCCCATTATACTTTCCTTCCCTCTCCCTTTTCTTATTTACCCTTTTCTCACAAGGTCTTCACTAACTACTCCAAATATTGGTAGGCCCTAGGACTCCAGAAACAAGTAAATATGGTGTTTTCCCACAGCTCAGTTTGGTGAGACAGACCTAACCAGGTCCTTTCAATGTACAGTAGGAGCTGGAATGGTAAGTGAAGTACATGGTCATATAGGAATCCAAAAGAGGAAGCGATTTGTTCAGTAGGCATATGGGAACCTTTTCCCACAGGTGGGAGCTTTTGAGCTGCATCTCTTGCCTTCACATGAAATGAAGATTGGAAGAAAGTGGAAATAGGCACTCTAAGCAGAGGGAAAATGTCATTTGGGGTGGATCTCTAATGGATGATCATCAGTGATATATGTGCTTGTGCTTCTTTCTAGTCTTGTGACATGTAATGAAGTGCTGGGCTGTTTGGTACATTCCATTAGCTATATTCCATTTACCTAGAGGCAAAATGTTTGAGTTCAAAGTCTGAGCTGTATTGAGCATGGTAATTGCATATAACTTAGAGCTGTCCTTGAAGGTGTGGTCCTTTCTTGTCCTGGAAGGTGTAGAAGGGCCATATTGAATCTAGGACGAACACACAGCTTATGGCTCAAAGTAGCACAGAACCCCTGGGTCCACTTAATACAGACCTAAGTCTCTTGGGATCATGGGGTACAGATCAAGGCACTTGAAAGCTCTAGTGAAATGCTGAGAAAGGCACTGTAGATCTTTCTGTCCTAGAGGTGAACTGGTACATCAAGGACTCCATAGAAGTTTCTCTCTCCTAAGGGGAATGGGAAACTAGCAAGACTGCCTCATTTAAAATTAAAAGTACTTTGAAGGCTGAGACTCTAGTATTATCCAGTTTTTATATGTATGCTTTTGACTTCAGTCACATTTGGCATCTGAGTTTAAGAACATGCACTTGATTCTTGGCATTATAAGAGGCAGGTGAACTTGGTCCTGGGATACTACTTCTGTGGACAGTGTTTCAAATATGCTAATCTAAACCAAAGTAGGTTAATTATGGTTCCCACCTTGAAGGTTATTCATTGTTAAACAGAAAGGAGCCAGTTGGATGAAGGAAGCAAATATTCCCGATGTCATGTGAAACCCTGTGGCGTACAAGGTGCAAATCCCAACTCATCTTTTCTGTGTCATTGAGCAAATTTCTGTTGCAGTCAAGGTGCCAGGCCTTGCTGGTGACAGAAACCATAACCAACCACCACCGCCACCCCTTGTGGAAAACCCATTTCCTTAATGCTGTTTTTAGAAACTGTGACGAGTGCCTACCTGGTAAGGAGAAAGGGGGTCATATATTTACTGATGTATGTGGATGGGTGGGTGGCATTGGTGTGTCAGGGGTGAGGTGAGTGGTCTGGACTGGCCCAAGGCCCATCAAGAGTATGGGGGACATCCCTGAGCATAGGTGTGGTGCCACACATGCATGGTTTCATTTGACTGTCACAATAACCTGGAATGGTGGACATTATGTATATTTTTATAAGAGAGGAAAATGAGATTTAGAGAGAGCAATGACTTGCCCACAGCCTTATAGATGATAAGGCAGAGCTAAGAATCAAACTCAGCGTAATTCAAATCTCTGGTTCCCTTCCCTCCACCAAACTGCCTCCTGGTTCTGATATTCTCTTAATAATGAACACATACTTCTATATTTCCAACAAGACAGTTTCCCCCCAAATTTTATTTTAAAGGAAAAAGAAATTTTGGGGTTTTGTTCAGTTAAGTAAAAATGCTTTTCAGCCCAGAGGAATACCTAGGAAACTTTAGAGAACAATTGAATCAAACACACTAACTTTTTGATTTAGCAAAAATACCATATTCTGCTAAAGATTTTACCTAGTCTTGCTTTCAAAAGAAGAATAAACCAGAAAATTACAGGAAAAACCTATTTTCCTTGTGATTCTGGAACAAACTGAAACTGGGATATTATTGCTGCAGTTACACATAGGGATAAGTTCTTTGAAGATAACTTTTGAATTGTTTTAGATACTCATTTCTAATGCCCTAAAAAGCTTGCATTAAAGGAGAGATGGTTAAGAAGAACCTATAGAATTTTGGCTAAATCTGATTTCTCAGCTTTGACATTATTGACATTTTGGGCTGGATGATTCTTTGCTGTGGGAGGCTGTCTAGTATACTGTAGGATGTTTAATAGCATCTCTGTCCTTTACCCACTAGTTGCCAGTAGCACCCCCCAAGTTGTGACAACCCAACATGTCTCCAGACATTAGAAAATGTCTCTTGGGACAAAATCATTCACAGTTGAGAACTACTGAGTTAGATGGAAAAAATGTTATCAGTTAATATTTGTTCTATTTTCACGGTTTGTGGCAGTGTATCAGGAGCATATCTGCTTCCTGGCAGTTCCCAAGGACTGAGGAGTACTGGCAGAACAGATAGGATCTTATTAAGACTTCATTCTTCTTCCATTTTTAAAGTAACAACTTTATTGAGATATAATTTACATACCATAAAATTCATGCTTCTAAAGTGAACAATTCAGTGATTTTTAGTATAGTCACAGAATTGTGCAAGTACTACCATTCTTCAGTTTTGAAACATTTTCGTTATCCTCCCCCAAATCCCATATCCATAAGCAATCACACCCCATTTCCCATTAATTGACTTTCTGTCCTTATGGATTTGCAGAGTTTCATTCTTAAATGTGAAGTATTTGGCTTGCAAACCTAACAGCCTGCATGGATAGGGTTTCTTCTGGTCCAGCTGTCTAACCATTGCCCTAGGACTTCTTTCCTTTTGGTTGTGGAGTCAGTCACAGCTCACTTCAGCAGAAGAAATTTGCTAGAGCAGCTACCTTCCTACCATGCACTCTCAGGCCAGTGCTTAGTGGACAGTGCCGTGGAGTCTATGTGGCTTGTTGGCTGCTTTGTCCTGGGCATCAAAGCATGCTTTCTGGGGACAAAAACAAACAAAAAAGCAAAAAACAATGGAAGATAGGAGTGAGGAGATGGACCAGCGAGGTCTGAATTCAGTTAGATTTCCGGAAAGTCACCTCGGTGACTGAGGTTCTTTAGGTTTAGAACACTAGGGTGATGGCAGAGATGGAAAAATCAAAATGAAAATCTGCAAATGGCCCCAGCTGCAACATTCATTTACGACAGGAAAAAGCAAACAGCAGCGTTAGTTCTTAGAAATCTGGTATTATTTGTGGAGAGTCTGAAAAAAGAGCTATCTTTGGTCCCTAGCTACTTCCAGCCCAGCACCCTCCAACATGGGTGAGGTGGAAGTAAGCTCCCACCCAACTCTGGGGCCTCTGTGAGAAGGGCTTGAAAAGGAAAGGAAACTAACTTTCCCAAACATTTAGCATCTGTCAGTACTGGACCCGAATGGTAATAGCTAAGAACATAGTGTCCACTGGGTTCCCAGCTCAGCTCTGATGCTCAGTTTAACTCTCAAAAAAATCCAATGAATAGGTGCTATTACCAAGTCCATTTTAGAGATAAAGAACCTGAGACCCAAAGGAATTGAGTAAATAGCTCAAAGTGACTGAAAAGTGGTGGAGTGGGGTTCTAGTCTAGAATTCAGTGTGTAATCAATGCACCGACACTTCTCTGAGGAATACTGCCAGGGGATTGACATACATTAACCTCTCTTAGCTCTCATGAAAACTCTGTGAAGTGAATATTATAACTCCATTTTCCTAATGAGGCACCTGATGCTCAGAGAGTTTAACTGCCTTGTAGCTCATAGATAGCAGAGCCAGAATTTAAGCCCAGATTAAATGTGTTCATCCCACAGGAATGCTGCCAAGGACAGTACCAGTGACTGGGTCCTCCTGGAAACCTTAGCTTTTACCCTGCTAGAAAGAAGAACCCCTAATTATTGAGGGGAAATTGCTTAGTTATTTCCTTACCTGCAAGTGAAATTGAGAAATATGAAGAATTCCTTTAGAAGGATCTAGAAAGTTATCCTTCACAGAGATAAATATGGAAAAAGAAACATGGTGTTCAACCTTAGGAGCCTGAAAAGTAGTTGGGAGAACTACAGGTTTGACTGTTTGCATTCCTTGAAAGAATCTTCCAGACTTGACTAGCACGTGTGTGAGTAGAGCAAGGAGAGGAGGGCTGATGGCCAGGATGCTGACATGGCACTTCCCTGGGGATCCTCACCTCCTGCACAGGCATGTCTGTCTGGGAGATAAGCACACCTCAAACCTGATAAATATAGATGACACACTTTGAACCTGAGAGGAAGCTCATCAAAGGAGAGAGCTAATTACAGGGCTAGTTATTTACATAATTTAAATGGCAATCTTGAAAACATAGTTATATTTCAGAGATTCATGACTTTAATCATGCTGCAAATAGTGAATACCTCAGAGCAAGCCAGGCTGATTTGCACAACTATTAAAACTATTAAACATATAGGTCAGCACCTATACATAGAGGAAAATGCCAGGGATTGGAAATTATCTTAGAGCCATTCTGGAGAAATGGGATAATGGATCAAAAGGGAAAGTATGAAAAATAAAAATTGATCAGAGCGGTTATTCGAATGTGGAATTAGATGAATCTGTAACTGCTTTAATCAAAGTATATAGCTGTAACATAAAAGAGTATATCTTACTGAAAGCTTAGTGAGTAGGAACATGGTATAAATGAAAGGATTTTATTACCACAGAACTATAAAGTTCAATTTTATGCAAAAATAAAAATGACAGGCAATATAACAATTGGGCTCTCTGAGAAATAATATTCCACAGATGTAATCTACTTTGGGGCTGGCTATAGACAGTTTGATTGCTTTAGTAACAGATAACTGACCCCAAGAAGTGACTTGCTCTTTCTCTGAAGGCTTTATCCTGCCTGGAGACTTACAGACATGCTGTTCCTTCTCCCTTCAGTGCCTTGTCTCGTGTTGGCCAGCAAACACACATTCATCCTTTAAGATGGAATTTCAGGAAATCTGGTAGCATAGCAAAAGCATAGGGCTTTGGACTTGGAGTCTCCATGTAACCATTAACTAGTTGTCTGGTCTTAACAGTTGACTTAACTTCTGTGATCCTCTGTCCCCCATAACCTCCAAATGGCAAAGCTAACCTCCCTCCCCAAAGAGTTTGTTATTTCCTCTTCCCTTATCAGTATCATAGCATTAAAAATTCTGATTTCCTTGCTGCTTGTGGAAATGTGGCTTTGTGTTGCAACTGGGGTCTTGGGTTTGAATTTGAAAGCTCCCACTTTCAAATTGCTGGGGCTCATTTTCTCATTTTAAAAATGTGGATAATGCCAAAGACTGACAGCTAATCACCAGATTTGTTCCTCTTCCTCATGGGCATACAACAAGATTGTATTCCCCAGACCCCCCTGTAGTGTTTCCTGGTTATGTGACTGAGGAAAGCCCATGGAATATAAGCAGGAGGTATGAGGATCCCAATCCTAGCTATTAGAAGAGACTCCATGCTTTCCTTCCCTCTGCCAGATTAAGGTAGTAGAGGACTATAAGCCAGTAAGTGTTCTGAAGGTAGCAGAGACACAAGATGGAGGAACCTTAGCCTCTGAATCATTACTTGGAAGAGCACACCTCTGCACCAATTAGGGATGCTCATTTTGGGCTTTGAGTGAGAAACAATGTCTTATAGTAAGCCATTGATTGCTGGTAGCCTATCTGTTACAGCAGCTAGCATTACCTTACCTAAGGCACCAATTTCATAGAAGTACACACTGCTGTGAAGATTATAACAATGGTTGGCAGAGTTCCTGGAACATAATAAGCCCTTAACAAAATCTGATAAATGAAAATGGATCATTAAGTTCTCCAAAAGAGAAAACAGAATTAGTATATATAATGATTTTCCCTTATGTCAAGCCAAATTTGATTTTTTTTTCCTGTCAAATTAGATACAAATAATTGGGACTTCTAACAGGTTTATAAGAACTATATTCTCTTGTGGCTAAATTAGTATTGCTTATAATTAAATTTCTCACAAATTTCCAGAATATTGGTGCTGAATGGGACCTTGGCAAGCAAGTCACACATATAACCTCTCATTTTTTAGGTGAGAAAACCAAGGCTTGGAGAGGTTATTACCCTAATCACAGCCAGAGCAAGGACTTACAATTATTTTCACAATTAAAAGAGATATTTTCTGATTGTAGAAGTTACAAATGACTGGCTCAAAAGTGGGCAGCTAGAAATGTTTTATTTGATGGAGAAAAGAAGAATTGCTCTAATGTAAACATGGGCTATGTTTCTCATCTTTTATCTAAGTATATGTTTAACAGACTTTAACTGTGATCATGGTGATTATACAATTTTATTATTTTTTTTGAAAGATTTTATTTATTCAAGAGATAAAGAGAGTATAAGTGGGAGAGTTGGGGGGAAGGGACAGAGAAACAAGAAGACTCTCTACTGAGTGGGATCCTGATGTGGGGCTCGATCTGAGGATCCTAAGATCATGATCTGAGCTAAAGTCAGACTCTTAACTGACTGAGCCACCCAGGTGCCCTGGTGATTATACAGTTTTAAATACTGTGCACCAAGACTTGAACCTGGACCTCCCTGGGCCACTCTAGGGCTGACATTAATGTAGGTCAGGATTGCTGTGGTTATTTTGACAACCTGACATTCCCTAGAGTGGAAGAGTTCCTCCTTCCTCTTTGAAGAGGCCAGGAATCTGGGTGTGAGAGTTGGAGCCTGCATGTTCTGGGTTGAGCCCTCCACCTGCCCAGCCTGGAATTTCCATGACTCCCTGCCTGGGGGCAACCTCTTTCATCCCAGTGGGCCCAGATACGGCCCCCAGCATGCAACCTTCAAAGCCAAGAAGTGGGCTATGGAGGTAAGGCCAGGGAACATCCCTGCTCACCTTCTCAGCAACTCTGAAAACAGTTCTTCCCCCAAATATTCTGAATGGTGATTTTTGGGAACTGATCACTTCTTTTTGCTATAAAGTGACTTCTCACTTATGATAATTTGTTAATAATTTCAATAAGCCCTAAGGAGTGGGGTTGTTCTCTCATAGATTCTGTTTAGCCTCCAAGATGGTGGATACATCTGGATAAACAGCTGAAAGAGAGCAAAGAGGAGGCCCCTAATCCTATGTGAAGTGTGGCTAATAACCTGTCCAGCTGGAGTCCTGCCCTCATTGCCATGGTGTCTCCTATTAGCCTGTGATTGGGAAGGGGAGTGGGGTCAGCATTGCTGTTTTGGCCACAGAGGAATCCACAGACTAACATTTAATAAGAAGTAGGTCTTACCTAAAGGAGATCTGGGGCCCTGGGCCTCTTTCACAATTGTCGTTGTTCCATAAGTGACCATTTAGTATTCAAGAACAGTCTGGTGAAAAATTGAGACTGATTTTTTCATACTATTATGAGAATCTTATTTCCCTCACTGTTTTTTTTTTTTTTTTCTTTCCTTGAACATCCTCTCTAACCAATACCGCTTTCTTTGGCAGCTCTTAATCAAACTTAATTTCTACAGAAATATGTTAGTTGTATCTGTAACTGTATAAAGACAAGCTGCCATGTGACCCTTCCTCAATGTGGAGTCACTTTCAAAATGAAATTACCCTCAAATGCTTTAAAGTAACTTGAATCTTCATCCCAGTGTATTAAGAAAATGCTGATGACAGATTATTGTCATAATGCTCAGAAAAGATCTAAAAATTCTCTTTTTCTCCTTGCCCCAATCCTTAGCTTCACACTAGTTTCTCTCCTTCCCTTGGTGTGTTTCTAACCAGTAGCTGCTCCTTTACACATTGATTCTCTGCTATTTCTAAAGCAAACCTAGCCAGGCTTTGAGGTTCTCCCCCCACAGCCTCTGTTACACACAGAGAAAGAGCCCAGAACTCTTGCAGGCACGGTAGAGGTAGGCTCTGAATATTTATATGTTAATGTTTTCCCATCTCATAGTTTAAATTCGTCCCTTTTCAGTGTTAGTTGTGTTTTTTTGTAACATGGTTTCATTTCCATGATGGATGCCTTTGCAGGCAGTATGTTTAGAACTGTATCAGGCAATTTTAAAGCTGAATCAGACCCAGAGAACTGAATAAATAAAGTGGTGACTGAGTTCAAGACTTTGAAAACAAAAGCTGACTGCAGACAACAGGAGGCCGTGAGTTGTTTCCAAAACTGTTCCGACAACTCCCTTTTGCCTCAAGAGTCCTTTCTCCTACTGGCCTCTTCGTTATTTCTCTTCTTCCCCTTTTCTTTCTGTTCTTCTCTCCCAAGCTGTCAGCAACAGTCCCCCATGGACACGGACCAGGGCAGAATTTTGCTGAGTTCTGGTTTAAAGGAAATAAGAAACGGAAAAGGAAAACCTGTAGGGCAGGGAAAGCGAAGACACTGAATATCATAGATGTGCAAAGGAAAATCCACCCCGAACTCCTGAAATGGGGAGTTAACACTTCCAGCCAAAGAGAAATGTGAAAATGAAGCCTTCACAGCATTGCAGACAGAGAAGTCTGGATATCATACTTCTAATTGGCAATGCAATACTGTCCTCCTTGGGGATTGGAATGGGTTGGGAGTGGTGGGGAGAGGAAGATGGCTTACCATAAAAAGTCTTAGAGAAAGATTTCATGTGAAAAGTGTAACTGTAGCTGACACGATCAATTTCCTGGTGCAGGAGGGACCAAACTACTTAGAAAGTGTCTGTAAGGAAAGGTGGGAATGGAGCATCTGGTCAGATGCTGCCTGGGGTACATTTGAGGTTAGGCATGATCTGGGTGACCCCCCCAGTTTGCATGCTGGTGGCTTCTTCTCTGCTAGGAATATAGCAGCTGTCTGATAATCACTGGCTATTGATTGATTGATTAATTAACCATATTCAGTGTGTCATTTCAGAGAACTCAGGAAAGAAAAGGGGTATTGCAGGAGATCTGAAAGCAAAGAATGGCAAATCTGAAAAAGAGCCATATAACCTGTTTCAGTGTGTTCTTGGAAATTACTGTTTGACGTCTGCAGCTTTTGCCACCATCATGCATTGTATTCGAAAAAAGTTCTCTGTTGTTGAGCTGAGTGGCATATCCCCTGTTTCCCTGGGTTATTCTGGTCAAGTTCATTTCTTGCCCTTCCACATCCCCCACCACCTCCACCCATGCTGTGTCCATGACAAGGGCAGATACAGGCTCCAGTCTCAATGCCCTGCTGTGGCCTTCTCTCCCACAATCAGAAAGATGGCACCCACCATGGGCAGTGGCTTTTGTCAGAGGCTGCCTACCCTGGAGAGCACACACCACACCAAAACATGATGGTTCTAGCCTGAAAGTCTTTCCTCATTAGTACTTCCTCCCAAAAGATGTTGCAGGAATCATCATGTCAGGCAAGCCATGTGCAGCCCAGGTGAATAAGGCATTTTGGCTCCTTTTTATGTGAAACTGTCTATGTCATAAAGCTGGCTTGATGTTAACAGTGAGATTTCCCAGAGAGGCTATTCTCAATTCCATTATGTCACTCATCTTCTAAGCAAAGAACACTGTTGTGTGCCTATGTCGTGCTTTACTGCGTTAGGTGCTGAGACTAAAAAAAGATAAACAATACCATTCCCTGCTCTTCAGCAGCTCAGAGTCCTGACAGAAACACAAATTAATGCAACACAAACCCATAGCACCAGGTCTAATGTTAGATCTGTGTCATCTGCTCGGGCCCTTCCAGGGCAGTAGGTAAGAAAGAAGGACAAGTGCTCCAGGCAGACTGATGCTCTTTCTCCTTCCCCAAATCAGCTGATCTTCTTCTTAGTTCATTTTGTCACTCTTAACCTTATTTCCCTGTCTTGTATTTCTACCCTCTTGTATTCCTCACCCTGGCCCTCACTGACAGTCAACAAATTTCTTGGTGTGATCTCAGATATGTTTTCAAACTCTGTCCACTTCCTCCCATCCCTTGCTTCTCTTCCCCTGGACTTGATAGCCAACATTGGTCAAGTGCCCAACTGGTCTCCTTGACCTCAGGCTCTCCCTCGTCAGTCCTTCTGCCATCCTGTCTACATGGTTATTTTCTTAAAATACAAATCAGATTACATCACTCCTTGCTTGGAGACAATCACCAACTCTCTTAGCTTTCAGCGTGACTAGGCTTTGCACCATCTGCAGGCACTTGGTGGAGGAGGGGGCATTAATGGCACTCTCTGACCCAGGAGAAAAAGTGAATGAGAAGGAAGGGAACTCAGCCACCAGCTGGGCTGGGGAAGACAGGGCTCTTGTGGTGACTGCACATTGGAACCACCTGGAAAGCTTTTAGAAACCACGGAGGCCAGGGCCGCACACACCCCTCCAGCCACTGGGTCTGAATCTCTGGGTGAAGCCTGATTCAAAAAGCTCCCATGAGTGAGTGGTTCCGAAGTACAGTGAGTGTCACACAACACTGTGCTGGGGAAGGCGGCAGGCTCTGTGCTTTGGGATGGCTTATGTACTTTGAAAAAGGACATTCGCATCAGCTCCATGTCATGAGAAGCGCAGTACTGGTCTCTGGTGGGCCTCAGGCTCACAGTCCCGAGCAAAGTGGTAACCAGTTGACCTGAGAGGCCATTACAGCCCTAATCTTGGCTCTGTGGCTCTGCAGTCTCCCTCCAACTGATCAAACTTGTCAAAAGCCAGTCTGTTTGACAGATAATGTGCTTTAGCGCTGAATCAATTCCTCATCCTCAGTATGTATAGTCTCCTTTCTATTGGGATTTAAACCACAAAATTTTAGTTATCATCTTAAAATAGCATAGTAGTATATTTTATGAAGCACGACTTTAACCAAATGCAATCTTTGTTTGCTTCAGGCTTGATTTGGAAAGCTTCTTTATATTCTGGGTTTGTGATACTTCAGTAGTTTTAGAAAATATGTAGATTTGCTTCTAAGTCACTAGGTACTTTTTTGGGGGAAAATCTGTTGATCTTACAGTCATTTTAAAGATGTATTAGCTTGTTTTTTTTTTTTCAGGGTTCAGCAAATGTGTGTGTATTTGAAGGGATGGTTTTATTTGATTATTGGCATTTTAATTCATTTCTTATTAGGAAACACCCATCTCCTCTGGTGGTAACCACTATAGTGGCTGCACAAAATTACTCCTTGGCCACAAAAGATTACAATGTATAGGAAGCTTTATATTTTCTCTGAGAAAGGTAGGAAAACCCAAGACTTTTTTGTTCTATTATGTAAGTCTCTGCCGCTGGCCTCAAGCTAATCCAAACAGCCTCATTATTCAAGTCAGGGCTGGCTAGGCTTTGGGCAAAGCAGCACGAGTGGAAGTGGGGTTGCTCTTTACCCTGAAATACACCCCACTTTTTCGTATGCTGTGCTCCCCCATGCAATACAAGTCTAAAAGCCTTGATCGTCTCTACACTCTTCGTCTCTGCTTGCTTCGTTTTCTTAATGCAGGATTTTAATTTTGTCTCAGTTGCCCTGTCACTTCCCCCATTTTCTTCACCAATTTTCCCCACCTAATAATTATAAAGAAAAACATTAACCATGAAACCTTCCCCTCCCCCCTTGCGCTTTTATCTGCATAAATATCCTTGACTGCAAGACATCTAGTACAGCACATTCATTAATTTTTAATTTGTCTCTTCTAGTGGTTACTGTGTTCCAGGGACTAAAGGACCCCGAACAATGGTTTCCAAAACCTTGGGCTGAGCCTTTTTTCTTATATGCAGGGATATAGCTGAGGGCATAATGGAGTCTGATCAAATAAATATCTGTTATTTGAAACAGCCTGTTCAAGGTGAACATGGATTTTCATCACATTAATCCTGAGCTTGTGAGCCAGAGTTTTTGTGCCTGAATATTATTAGCAAACAGAAAAAATAATTTTGAGAGACGGCAGACTGAAAGAGTTATTTCTTATAAGAGAGCTGTTCCTGAGGTGGCCCAGAGGATTTGAGGGTGGATGGCTACAGAATTATGGGGCAGCCTCCTTGCCACTTCCCAGTAAGGAAATCCAGGAAATGCCTTATAGAGAGGCTCTCCCTTGTTGTTGGTATTCTTCCGGGTCTGTTCACAGCCCACTTTGTCTTTGTAGTGTATGCTTTCCTCAGAGGACTGCATCCACTTTTTTAGCCCTTCCCTACCCACAGCTCCACACCTCCTAGAGCTGTATCTGCAATCAGCTATCTTGTCTGAGCTCCAGAATCACTAATACAATGGTCTCCTCAGAATCTCCAGGTATGTCCAAAACAGAAGTCACTTTCTGGACACTCCTAGTCCTACCCCAAACATGCTCTTCTCCTGAGTGGTCTTCTCATGACAGATGGCACTATTGCCTATCACATTTGCGGGTGGAAAGTCTCAGGGTTCTTCTTGTTTTCTTTTCTCCACTATTTTGACTAATGATTTGTCTGTGAAGACTTCTGATTGTATCTCTGACAGACACAACTCTTGAGTCCATCGGAACCACTTCTGCCCTAGTTCATTCTCTGACTTGCCATCTCCCATCTGGACTGGACAATCTTTCCCAGCTATGCTATTGGACATCTACTCAGCTTCCACTCTGGCCTCTCTTCTACACTGCTGTAGGATCCTTTGTTCCCTAGCACATGTCCTTTCAGGTCACAGACATAATGTCTTCATAGGCTTTTTAAAAAAAAAAATTAATTTAATTTATTTATTTGACATACAGAGAGATCACAAGCAGACAGAGAGGCAGGCAGAGAGGGGGGGGAAAGCAGGCTCCCTGCTGAGCAGAGAACCTGATGTGGGGCTCAATCCCAGGACCCTGAGATCATGACCTGAGCCGAAGGCAAAGGCTTAACCCACTGAGCCACCCAGGTGCCCCTCTTCATAGACTCTTAAAAGCATGCAGGATAAGGTCTAAATTTCTTTTTACAGCTTCTCAGACCATCCTTATCTGGAACTAACCCACCTCACTAGCCTTATCCTCCCACAAAGTGACCCTCTCCACTCTCTGCTTACTAAACTCTCACTATTCCCCAGAGCCAAATTTCTCCAATCTGTTGTTTGAATTCTTACAATGTCCCTACCCTGTGCCAAGCGCTGCTAGGCATCATGGATTCAGAGAGGAGTAGGGCACAGCTCCTGGAAGTGCTTAACCCCTAACAAGGTAAATAGACAAGAACAGAGATCAAAATCATGAACAACCAGCAGAGAAGGAAGAACATCTGTCGGACTTCAAAGTAGGGAACCTTAAATCTTCCTGAAAGGCTTAGAGAAGACTTCTAGAGCAGTTAGCTGTTAAACTACTATGTGGGAGATCAGGGCAGAGGGAACAGCATAGGCAAAGTCACAGAGTTATGGAATAGCAAAACATGTTCCTGGAAAGTTGAACAAGATAGTGCGGTTAGAGTAGAGAATACCCGGAGGAGTGTAATAGGAAAGGTTAGAGAGGTAGGTGGAGGTTAAGAGTGTGAAGTACTGATTATGTCAGGCTGCATTGGTACTGCCATTTTTAGTCTTGTTTACAATGAACGTGTGTCATCTGTATTAATTTCCTATGGCTGCAGTAAAAAAAATACCACATACAGATTGGCTTAAAACAACAGAAATTTTTTTTTTCACAATTCTGGAGGCTAGATATCAAAAACAAATATATTAGTAGGGTTGTTGTTTCCTACTGGAGGCTCTGAAGGACAGCCTGTTTCATGCCTTTTCTTCTAACTTCTGGTGGTTTACAGCAATTTTTTGGAGTTCTTTGGTTTGTAGACATATCATTCCAGTCCTTGCCTCTGTCTTTTACAGAGCATTTCCTCCATGTGTCTGTGTCCAAATTTCCTTCTTCTAATATAGATAACAGTCATTGGATTAGAGCTTACCCTAAACCAGTATAACCTCATCTTAACTTGATTATATCCTCAAAGACACTATTATGCTATTTCCAAGTAAAGTCACATTTATGGGAACCAGGAGTTAAGACTTGAACATATTTTTAAAGGGACACAGTTCAACCCATAACAATATTCTTGACCTCACCTACGTGAGTGTTTTAACAAAGTGTGTTAATTGAGTTCAACATGTGTTTACAGAGTGCTTCTCTGTGTTGGTGCTGTATCATTAGCCAAGGAACCAGGGTAGAAGGAGTAGAAGAGGGGTGCTTCATATCACCCAAGGGCTCTCATGGAAAGCCTGATCTCTGCTGGGAAACATCCAAACTATAAAATTAACAGGAAGTGAGCCAATTCTGTGAATGTCTTTTATTTGAGCAATTTTGTTAATTGCTACCAATAGAGTGATCATGACTCATACTGCTCAGGACAGTCCTGGTTTATGCCAGTTATCCTAGTATCCCACTGAGTGAGCAGCCCTTCACACTCTCAAAGTTTCTGGTTTGAACGATCGACTTTATTGTCATCCCAACAGTAGGAGAGCTATGGTGTGAGATGCTGGATGTGCAGAAGTGAAAGGGGGCCCTTGCCTATAAAGGACTCACAGTGTGCTGTAGGACAGAAATGAAGAATCATTCATAACACAGTATGATCAGTGTGTGGCCCTAGGCAAGACAGAATGCTAGAATAATGCATGGGGGTTTGAACTGGAGGGCTGTTGTCAGTGCATTGCGAATCTATTAGATGAATGACTAGTTAGCTCATATTGGCACAGGAATAGCTTCTGATGGGTCTGGAATGGCCAACAGTAGGGGAGCCTCTCTGTTACTCTATTTGGGGGGACTCTCTTTCTCCCTCTCTCCAGAGTGCCTGACCAAAGGCAGAGAGTCCTACTATACAAGCCAGCCTCAGCACAGGCTGAGACACTGACAGCCATGGAGTCAAGAGCTTGGGGGCCTACAACAAGTGTTAATGAAGGCAGGGCACAGGCACGATGCAGAGGCAGTATCAGGGATAGAATGCTGCTACTCTGGAAAGGCAAAGACTTGCCCCCTTCCTCTCATCAGGCTAGATATGGCAAAATGAAAACCTTGGAAGAAAAAAAATCCTCAAAATCTGTTGAAACCAACTATGCTCCATGGATGGCTATAAACCCTTTCAATGGTTCAAGAGAAGTTTTGGTGATGTGATAAGTTGACAAATTAGCTTTGGCCAGACTTGTGTTTTGGAGAATTGGTTTTTGAAGAAGTGGATGGGTTCAGATCATTGGACAGGAACAAAGAAAATATGGAAAATTTGAGGCAAATTCGTTAAAACCATGGAATCAGTTGACCTGAGTTGGAATTCTGACACTTTGATGTAACAACTGTGATTCTGGCATGGAGTGTTATTATCATTTTACTGGGTCAGTGTTTCCACCCTCAAGCGATAGGCTGGCCAATGCCTGAGGACCTTCGGGGTCAAGAATGTGGCTAGGGAGAAGACTGACACAAAATGAAGGCATTTTCCCAGCAGCCTGTGGTCTACTTATTGGTAGACTTTCACAAATATGGTTGCTGGGGATCAGGCAGCTGCGCCTTGAAAAACCCAGAGATTTCTAATGCATCCTAAGGGTGTGATGTCTGGTCCACCCCAGAAATCTTGGTTTAATGGCTGTAGTGTGGTCTGGTCATTGGGTTGTGGGCACTTCCATAGGTGACTAATATGCCAGTCTGGGAACCACCGTACTAGACCAAAGGGGCTCTGTCTCTCTCTGTCTCCTCCATCTAGAGTGGCCCTGCTCTGGGGTGAGGTAAGAAACACAAGTGAGTCTTCCATCGCTGCACCTACAAGGTGTCCAACTTGGCAATTTAAACCCAGACACAGCTCAGGGATGTTTGCTCTCAATGAGAAGCAAAGGGCGCAGGAGAGCACTTACTCTGACCTCAATATGCACAGTATGCATGCACAATAATACTCAGCCCTCAGGGAGAGAGAGTTTTGTTTCTCTCTCCAGAATGGTATTAAAAAGAAAATTCTGTCCTGGTAAGGTGCAAAATGTTTGTTTTATGAGGCAATAAGTATGTCTTTTATAGCAAGTGTGGAGTCTGCACTCGGGTACTGACGACAAAGAGAGGCTATACAGGAGTCCTACACTTAGCGACCGCCATTCCTTGATTCCTTCTCTCCTTCCTATTACTCTCTTCGGGATTTTTCCCATGCTCACATGATGGGGTGTCAGAGGAGGGCGTGGGCCTTCAGGACATCCCACAGCAAGGACAACGCTTCACTGTGGTGTCGGGGCCTTGCCAAGCCAATGTCAGTTACCGGGCCTGAGAAGACTCCAACGAAGTCCTTCCCTGAAGGAGGGGCTGGGGAACTGCCATTTATTGTTATGGCCTGGTTTCAGGACCAGGTAGAAATAATACCTGCCTTCCAACTCAGGGCAGATGAGAGAGTCTCTCCAAATGGAAGGTAATGCTGCATTTTCCTTTGTAGCACTTAGGGCTTGATCTCCACGGTCTCATGGGGCGGCAGGGGGTGGGGTGGGGTGGGGGGATTACTTAGAAGGATAAAAGCATTCCACTGAAAAGTCTCCTTTCTTTCTCAGGCGTTGTACCTGCTTGTCAAGGCAAGTCCTCTTGTAAAAGGGAGGTTTTTAAAGTCTGTCAAAGACACTACCAGGAGGGCAGATTCATTATTTTAAAGCCCTTTCAGGGTCCTCCTGACACTGCACTCTTCATGAACTTCTTTGAATGGTGACTGGGAAGGTGAGATTCTTCTTCTCAAGGGGTCTGAGCTGTTTTGATAGACTAGTGGCGTAAAAGATGGGGTTGCATGGGATAAGAGAACCAAAGGAATGGTGGCTGACCTCGGACTGGAGCCTGGGGGAAGAGCTATGCAAGTATAATTTTTGATTTATATGACCCCCGTTGAGTTACCTGACACCTCTTTTAACTTATTTATTTTCTTCAGAACAACTCTACGTGATGAATTGGTACCTGGCCTTTTTTTATGAGAAGGGAAACTGAAGCCTAGAACTCATTAGTGAAGCTCCAGATGCCATGAGAGAGCGGGTTGGCTTGTGCTCGTTGAGGACTGGATATCTCGGTCTGTAGTCCACAAATTGCTAATTCTGTCTTGGCTGCTGACACTGACCTGCCACCTAGTCAGGGCTGTGGCCCAGCAGTGGCAGCAGCTCCACCCTCTCCCCAGGGCCTGCCCTCACACAGGGACACATCCTGCACCCATAAGCACATGCAGACCCTTGTGCCTCTGACTTAATGGCTTAAATGCTGGAGAAACAGCTGATATCAGACAGCAGAAACTTCAGAGAAGGTTTTATTTATCTATTTATTTATTTATTTATTTTTAACTTTCAGATTTTGGAGGGAGCATGGCCAGTGTCACCTTTATAGCAAGACTCATCTCAACAAAGAAAACACCAAAAGTTTAAAAAATGCTTACTCTCAGCCTTGCTTACTTGACTTAGGTACTGCTTCTTGCTGGCCTTAGAATGTTTATGCCCATAAACTGCCTGCTTTGGAACAGATGTAGTCTCTGACATAACCCATAAGAGAGAGAGAGCCTTAAACTGTGAAGAGAACTGATACCATCCATCCATCCAACCATCCACTCACCAACACAGCCACCCATTCATTCATTCCTTGCTCCAGCTGTTAAGTGCCTCTGTGTACCAAGTAAGGCTAAGACCGGGCTCCCAGTCATGGCTGCTGGGTGGAGAATGCTCAGCTCCTTCTCCTCTTAGAATGGGCATAAGTAGCCCCTCAAAAGCACGGTGAAGAAGCATCATTATGAAGGAGCTGCTTCCTGGGAATCACATTGTCCAAGAAGAACCATGATCTTCAATGACATTCAATTATAGTTCAGTATTGTGTAGCTGAGTGGATTTTATTATTCTGTCCTGTGGAGGAAGGCAGTGCATCCTGGAGTAGATCGTCCAAAGAAATGAGAGGTCTACAGAGTAGAGCCGCTAAAGATACACTTTGCGTTTGTAGTCAGCCGTAGCCACAGGACTGGGTTTGGAATTAAGCAGAAGTGACATGCATCATCTCTGGGTCATGGCCTTACAACATGGGCCATTTTTTCCTTCATCCTGTGTTCTCTCTTCTTGTGGACTGGAATATGGATATGATGATGACTCAGCTTTCATGCATGTGACACTAACACAGCGAGTGACACTAACACAGCGAGTGGCAGCGGAAGAACCTGGGTCCACAAAATGATTGTGTGAAGTAGAATCTGCTGCCAATCTAGAGTGCTCATCTCACTTAGGTATGAGAGAAAGCACCTCCATCTCAGGCCTTGGTGTCACAGCAACTTAGTCTTTGCCCTAACACTATGTGTGTGTATGTGTGGGGTGGGGGTGGAAGCGAAAGCCCTTTCTTCCTTCCCTGAGTTTAGAACCAATGAAGAGAGGGATGCTAGACCCAGACAGATGTGGGTCAGAATATGACATTGTCACTCATACAGTAAGGCTGAAAAGTGGCCTTAAAGCTGTGGCCAAATGGGCTGGTTTATACTTCCCTTCTGAATTGTACTTAGCCACCTCATTGCTGGCACAGTAGAGGGGCAGAGATAGTGCTTCCAGGAGGGAGAGAAGATGCTGAGCCAATCAACCCCTCACTAATTAGATAGATCATTCCCCATCTTCTGGGGCAGAGTAAGAGAGGAGGAGGGTTTCTATAGCACAAGCCCCTTCAAGATATGGAAAAAAGGATGTCTTCTCTCCTATGGCAAATGCCCTGCCAATGGGCCTAGGTGTTGTGCACGAGTCAGTGTGGTCTAACCCTTGTGTCTGGGGGGATATGGTTAGTGTCTGAGACCTATCCAGCTCTGAGCCTGGCATACCATGCTGGGTTTAGCAGTGAAGACACAGGTAGTGACAAGTCTAGAACTTCTGACTCAGTGGCATAAACCAGGAGGGCATTTAGTATCTCACACAGCAGGGAGTCCGGAGGCAGACCAGGCTTCAGGACTGTTGGGTCAGTGGTTCAGCCTTGTGGTCAAGGACCAGATTCTTTCCATCCTGCCATTCCACCGTCCTTCCTCTGAGTGGGACTCATCACGTCCAGACCCTACACTGTCCATGATCAGAAATGAGAGTGGCTTTTCCTACAGATCTGTTTGACAATGAAGGAAACTTCCCAGAAGCATCTTCCGTCTCCTACTTCCTAGTAACTTGCTAGTAAGAACTGGGACACATTCCACTCTTTACTTACCACACACAAGGGGGTTGGAATCGCCTTTAGACTGGTCAGTCCCACCCCTGGGACAGGGATGGAAACTGTCCCCTCCACCAACCATGGCTGATTGGGGGAAGAGACCTGAACACAGTCAGGGTGCTGTTAGGAAGTGGACACATCCCTGGTCCCAGCAACCTTGGGATTATTCAGAACTGCCTTCTCAAATGGAGGTTTTGAAACAGATATTAGGGACAAATTACCAAATGGTTTCATATAAATTATCCCAGTTTCTCCATGTCTAATTACTTATCTTTGGAGGAATGTTGGCTTTTGTGGGGCAGACTTAAAAACATTTGGGTCATACAGATCCGTGTATCTCCAGGGAGGGGTGTGTATATGTGGGGGGAAGATTTCCCATTACTTGGATCAATGAATTCTTGAGATGTATGTATGTATGACCTTCCACACATTTTGGAGCTCAGAAATATTTAATTTTTTTTGTATTGGGTCAATTTGTAAGAAAGAACATCTTTCTAGAATTAATGAGTAACAGTCTGGCAGGCTCCACCCTATTTCACACCCTTGGCATCTCTAAACCAGAGGCAGAACAGTCTCATAACTGGTCTCTTTCTAGTATTTCCTCTCTTCTCCCTATTGTAGCAGAGTATCTTTAAAAACTCAGTTCTGATATGATTCACCCATTCACCCATTCTGTAGGCTTCCCATGTCCTAAAAGATGAAATAGAGATATCTTGCTTGACGCTGAAAGCTTCCTCTGATCTGGTCCCAATAGACATTTCCAGCATTATTTCTCAATTGCCCACTTTAATTTGTCCCACACTCTAGTCATGCTAAAGTACCATCCATCTGTTCATGCATTTGTTGATTCATTCCTTTGGCATTGGAAAAAGGCTCATCATCTTAAATTATTCCATAGCACCCTAAGAGGGTCCCCTTGCTTCCCCTTTTGCCTCTGTTGCCTATTCTCACCTCTGTAACCAGAGCAATCCTGTTTAAAACTTAAATCAGACTATGTCAGATTTAGTCAAGAAAAATGCAGGATGGCTGGTAAAATTCCAATTTCAGGTAAACAATAAAATACTTTCAAGATATTAGTATGTCCCGTGATCTATTTGAGATATACTTAATGTAAAAAAAAAATTATTTCTCCCCTGAAGTTCGAATTTCCTGGGTGTCCTATATTTTGTCTTGTAACCCTACACCAGTGATTTTCCATTGCACTCAGAAGTTAACAGCAAAGTCCTTAAAACATCACTGTATGAGCTTGTCCTGTATCTCTGTGATCTCATCACTCACCATTTTCTTGCTGCTTCCTCTTTCCTGACCACTGGCCTCTTGTGCTCTTCAAACACGTTAAGCACATTCCCACCTCAGGGACTTTGCACTTGTTTCCTTTGTGTAGGGAGGAACACTCTTCCCTCCTGGTCCATCAGCCACATGTGTCTCTCCTTTGCTTCTTGAAGCTCTGTGCTCAGATACTGTCTTTTCAGTGAGGCTTTCCCCACCTATTCTGTCTAAATTGTCAGCCCTACATGCTGTTGTTCCCTCTTTTTCTTTCCTGCATTCTTTTTTTTTCTAGAGCACTTATAACTATCTGACAGATTTTCTATTTACTTGTTTTTTTGCTCATTGTCAATCTTCCTCCTCGCTCCTGAATGAGATATAAGTTCTATAAGAGCAAGAACTTGGCCAGTTTTGTTTAGTGCTGTAATCTCAGTGCCTAGAATAGGCCTGCCAGAGTAGGTGATCAATAGAAAGTTAATGAATGAACAAATAAATCAATAAACAAATAACTACATAATACAATTTTAGGGAGTATAAGTTCTTCAGAGAAAAATTAAGCAGGGCAAAAAAGCAGAGAACCAGCATTTTGCTCTGAGGAGCCAGTATTTCAGCAGAACTGAGTGATTTTTTTTTGTTTTTGTTTTTTATTCTACAGCACAGTGTTATCAGTGACAATCACCATGTTTTACATTAGCTCCTCACGGAATGGAGTTTTGATGAGAGCCCCTTCTGCCTCTCCAACCTTCCTTTTTGTTGTTCTTTGCTCTATGTGAAATCACCCTCTTTCTCACCTCTTAGGGGAAGAGTCCCAACACAAATACATAGACAGCTTGGTCACTGAACCTTGTCCTCTGCAAACATGCATAAACCCACACTTGCTTCTCCATTCTGGCCTACACAGCTGGCAAAGACAACAGTGCATGAGCTGATGGGAGTGGTGGTGGGGCTTATATTTCACGTCCTGAACTTTGTGGTAGCTGCACTTGAATCCCACTGACAGTTGCTGACAACTGCTTGCATTTTAACACCCCTTTAGGTGAGGCACTCCTTCCTCCTGACAACAGGGGACTTGGTGTGGAATTTCTCTGAGGCGGCTCCATGTCCTTCCTTGGCACTGGGGGCCATAGACAAGACCTTTGCCCAGGAAATGAAAATAAAAGTCAGGATCTAGGAGGTCATACCCTGGGAGTCTAAGGATTGCTTAGACACTGAAAACCAGCAAACTCTCTACTCTCAATAAGGACCATCTGGAAGATAGTGTTTTGAAGCTTTAAAAAAAAAACAAAAAACCCAACAAAAAAAGATGCTAATGCTTTAATCTTCTTAGTGTCTTCAAACATCAGGTCTTCTTTTTCAAACTCAGCTGGGGGATAAAGTTTTTTTATCTACATCTGTGTTGCTCTCTGAGAGGATGTGTCCCTGGAATCACATATGGAAGCCTCAATGCCTTCTTACCTCAGTCTTGCTTTAGGGATTTCAGAGAAATGTGGTGTTAAACCCCTTCCCCAGGCACAAAACCTCCACAAAAACCACAGGATTAGCCACTTGATTGTGAGGGAGTTTTTATCTCTCAGTGAACTCACTTTTGTCTTCTCTGTCTTCTCAGGATTTGTCAGATACATTTTGTACATTTAAATGATGAAACAGTTGTATGGAAAACTTTCTTATAGCTTCCAAATATTTCAGAAACTGAACAGCTTTGCTCTGAATGAGAAACCAGTAACACTAATTTCATTTTCATTTCATTTTCACTTCGGCTGTTCTGGGAATTTACATTGGCCATTTAATTTTACTGTTATAGTTTTATAAGGATATTATCTCTGTGTACAATGATGTTGTTTTTTGAAAAGAATTGTAAATTGTATTAAAGCTTTCGAGCCTAAACTTCTAGAAACTAAACATTATCATCATTTTGTTTTCTATGTGAATTTTGAAAGTCATGCTCTTTTCCGATTGTTATCTAAAGACCTGTAGGTAAATCAAAAATACAGGAATTTTCTTCCATCTCATTATATGACTCTCAAGAAGAAACTTTCTAATGATTCCTAAAACAGCATTTATTAAGTAATGGGTATTTATGTTTTTGTTTGGAGTACTGTTCAAATTCAGTTGAACACAAACATTGGTCACTGCTCACAATAGAGATGGCATACATTTATTTGACTTCTTTTCTTTTATTTGACATTCTCAAAGCTTAGCAATTCATGATTTCCTCTTGATCATCGGTATGAATACATATGAGAATAGTTGATGAAACCAAATTCATAACCTATAAAAAAGCACTTGTGAAAAATAAAATGACTTTCATTTATTAAGGGCCAGTACTGGGGCAGACATAATAATAATAACTACCATTTATTGAATCTTTACTCCGTCATTGGCACAGTGTTAAATGCTTTACACAGCCTACTCCCCATGACAGCCCTCTAAGCTAGCTAGATTCCATTATCACTCCCATTATATAGATAAAGGAACTGAGGATAGAAAGTCAGCATCATGTCACAGGAAGGGACAGAACTTAAATTTGAACTCCATAGTCTCAGATATTACAGTGCTATAATGTCAACCAGCTTTGACAGTAGTGTGAGCAGGAATACACTTCATTATTTAAAACAAAAAGTGTTTTTTTTTTTTTTTTTTTTCTGAAAAGGATTTTAGTCATATTCCTGCCTCTTGGTAAAGTAGTAAAGTCTGTATTCTCTTTAGGACTTAAGCCTGGACAGCCTTTCCAAACTTTAGTGCTCAGCTATTCGAGTGAATAGTCAGCATTTTACTCTCCTGTTATAGCATACTTAACATTTGAAATTCAAGTTATACTTAATGATAATAGAAAATAAATCTATGAAAGTGGCAGAAAGGCACTTCCCCACAAAGAATTGATGATGTCCAAGGTCATGACTCAGCAAAGTTCAATCAGAGCTAAGTCTTTAAGAGAGAACTAATATAGAGTAAATATGCACAAGAGATAGAATTTGTAAATAATCAGAGTATGAGAAGAAAGAGAAGAATAAGAATGGTAGAGTAAGTGTGGAGTTGTATGGTCAGGGATCTGTAAGGCATCTTGGTAACTCCCACAGTGTCTAGCTGAATGCCTTTCATGTCATAGATGCTCAATAAACACTTGTTGATTAAATGCATGGAAAACACCTAATCTCATACGAGGCCCAGCATTCCACTCAGCCTATACATCCTTGTCACAATATTTAAAACTTTAAGGGGAACTTCTAAGTTGTTAAAAAGAAAACAGAAATAACTTCTAAACATGTTAAAATAAGAATGATTTTATTGACCCTCAGCTTCAGAGAAAAGAGGGGCTTGAGGGAAAAATGAAATGCAAATGAAGAGAAATAGAGTTATTATCACCACAGTTATAATGTCTCATGAAGTCAACTTTATGCTCTTAAAATAGAAGTAGGTGATTTCAAGGGCTAGAGAAGCCCATGTGAATTATCAACAAAGTTTCACAGTTGGCAAGATCATTACAAGGGATTTTATGGATTTGAAAGTAGATGAAAGACACTAATAAGAGATAAGTAGACTAGAACATCCCCAAAGGGTAAGATCAATGTTATAAAATAAAATCAATAGGTAAATTAGACCTGTCATTTTCAAATGCCCTTCTGTAAAATATTGGTATCCTACCAATAAAATAAAATGATTTCAATATTTTCCCATAGTGCCCCCCAAAAATGTTGAACATAACTTCCTCAATTCAACACTCCCTTCCCTCCCTCATCAATTTTCCCCCAAAACTTCTATTTCTGCTTTATGAGAGAATAGAGAGGAATTAAGTATTAGTGGAAGATATGAGGAAAATAAAACCATTATTAATTGAATAGTTTAATTTTTATAGATATATGTTTACTTTGGGGGTTATTTGATATATTCTACATTTTTGTTAATAAAATTATTCTTGGTCAATGTGATGGAAGGTCTGTTTTATTTATCATTGCCTGTTACCTTGCATATTACATTAAGATGTGCAGCTTTTGCTATAAACCAAGCCATCTCAAAATTCAGAGACTTGAAGCAATAAACACTTACTATTTCTTGTGATTGTGTGGGTCAGTTCTTCAGATCTGGGTTGTCTCAGCTGATCTTTGCTGAGCTGGTTCATGTATCTGTGGTCAACAGAATCTGTAACATCCCATTTCAAGGGGATGAATGCAGGGAGAGAAAGAATTTGTGGCCATATTTTCAATCTATGACAATCTGCAACATGAACAAGCCTGAGCTAGCCTGCTGGAGGGTAAGAGGCAGGTGAAGAATTGAGGCAATTCAATGTGCAGATTACAAACTGTCCAACTGAATAAGGCCATCCTAGGTCATTCAGCTGCCCAGTCAATTCATAGACTCATAGGAAGTAATAAATGTTTGTTGCTTGAAGCCATTGTTTTGGGGTGGTTTACTTTGCAACTATGGTAGGTCACAATGTGACTTTGCTAGTATCTCTAGTATTTTTAGTCTTTTAAGTTTCCCAATTCCAATATTAGGGGAGGTACCCTCCCCCCACTGCTAACACCAAGTAATTTTGGATACCAGGTTGGTGTCTAATAATCCTTAATTCTAACACTATCTATCCAGAGATAATGTCAGCTTCCATAGGCTAAGGGTTCAGTCTTACAAGACTGCCCCACATCCCAGTTGCCAGTTGCCAAGCCCAACAGTGCAAGCTGTTACTGCACTTCAGACACAGCATCTATAGATTGGAGGTTTCAGTGATCTACTCTTTAGGTTTGATTAACTTGGTAGAGTGGCACAGAAGAACTCAGGCTATTGATTCAACCTCTAGCCCCTCTTCCCTCCCTGGAGGCCAGAGGGTGGAATTGAAAGTTCCTAACTCTCTAATCACATGGTTCATTCTCATGGCAACCAGCCCCTGTCTTTGAGTGGGATCCAAAACTCCCCTTCATTAATAACAAGATGCCTATTTCATCTTTATGATTCTGAAGTGTTTTGAGAACTGTGGATGGAGACCAACTATATCTTAGAAATGTATTTTGGTAATCTGAATTGCCAGATATATATTTCTTATATATTATTAAATTGTACTTAGGTTGGGTTTTCTAAGAAACCAACTCTAAGATGAAGATTTACATGTATGTGGTTTATTGGGGAATGCTCTTGGGACTATCCGTGAGGGCACTGGGAGAAGCAGGATTGGACAATCAATGTAGTTGCAAGAGTGGCCTTGGTCCATTTCATGGGAAAACAGAATGAAAGAAACCTCAGAGTTGTCTTTCTTTGAGGTAAGATTCTAAGTCACTGGATTGGAGCCGCCCCTGGGGAGAGGGTGTAATCTGGTGTTAGGGGTACTCTTTTGTGTCAGAGGGTAATTCCTGGGGAGGGACTCAACTGTGAACCTTGATCTTGGAACTGGTATCAGGACAGTGCTTCATTAATCCACTACATCTACTCTTCCCAACAAAAAGTGGGGTTTATTTCTAGGCATACTTGCTGATTAGCTTTGATCATAGAATATGGTAAAAGAGCCACTGAGGTGTCTAGGCTGTAAGAAGCTTTGTACTTTGACTTTTGCCCTCTTGTAGCCTTGTTTCTATCTTGTGGAGCCTGGGCCAGCCTTTAGGTTGAAAGACAATGTGAAACTCACAGCTAGCACTAACCAGCAGACATGTATGTCCAGTGATCCTAAACCTATCTAGCCCCAGACAAACTGCCAGAGGTGACAGCTTCATGAGGGATCCTAGAAAAGACCAGAAGAAAACTTGATTGGCAAAGTCCAGTCCAAACTGGTGATCTATTAGAATCATTAGAAAATAAAATTACTAACTTTTTTTTTTTTCACATTGCAAAATATTATCTTATTGTCATGTCTTGAGCAAAACAGAAGAATGCTTTTTTTAATAACCTTCAGTTATATGTAAGAAAGTTATCAGGCTTTTCTACCCTAGTTTTCTTCAACCAGTATATTGTTAATGGTACTAAGTCATGTGCCTCATGGTGATTGACAAGGTTAACGGTGATTTCTCCATATTTTTAAACATTTTACTGTTAATATTGGGGTATGACATAATGAAGGAAGTTTGGGTTTTCCTAGGTAGCATTTGGCTTTCAGAAGGGAAGTGTATATACCCATTTTGACTGAACACTCAGAAAAAACTAGAGTCACTATTCTTCTAGTTACTTCATTTATTCCCTAATGGTTAAATACTCTGAGTGTGATTTTTGTTGATTTCTATGTACACGTCTTCTGTCATCAGAACTTCTAGGTGGACCTAGATTTAGCTTGCCAAACAATAAAAGCACTTGTAAATATATATTGTTTCAAAAATAATCTCTACCATGCAAATTTCAGCCTTTACAAACTAAGAGCAAAATAACGATTTTCCCTATAATTTTTTGCTTTATGTGTAGTCCAATTAGTCCTTTTTTTTCCCTGCCCCAGTTTGGCTTCCATGAGTTTTGGTGGATTTCATAGAATATGCTAATATTATGATGATCTGCAAGAGCTCAAATGATTTTTTTGTTTTATTGCTTTTCCTTCCTGTAGTGATTTATATAAACTAAGAGGTAACATAAGAGTGAGTTTTCTCAGATTCTTTTACTTTCTTTTAGGAAAAGGGACATGATTATGCGTCTTTTGTTAGGGTACAGAGAACTCAGACATAACATTTGAAGTACTGTATTCTGATACTGACACTGGAGAGTCTCTGGATGTGTGTTGTTTCTTTGTTTATTTTCACACTCATTTCCTCCGGCGCATTGGGAGCTAGTTCTTCGCAAGACACATCAGCCCAGCCTTCACTCAGATAAAATACAGTGACTTTGTTCAAAGACCAGGTCAAACATGAGATTTTTGTCTTATACGTGACTGGTCTGTACCCATTCCTTTTTAGGGGAGGTCTCCTCGGCCTGCCTTGGGTGAAAAACAGCATAGAGTGCCATAAGAGAAACTCATAAACTAACATAAATACCAGTTATGAAATGTAAAAACATACAGTTCTCCATTCACAGGTTGGCTGAAGCACTTGGAAAATTTCCCATGTTAAATTATGCATCTTAGGGTTAGAGAGATCACTGATACCTACTACATCATCTATTTGCATCATTCTAAGTATTGTATGTGGGATATTCCAAATATTACATACTGCATATTACAAAAAAATTACTAACTTTTGAGGGGTTGTTCAACAGTTATCAGAAGATAACTTATTGATAAAGCCAAAAAGTCTAACAGAAAAATCTATACCCTGAATTGAAGTGTTATTGAAGCAAAAACTCAAAACATATGCCATTAGCTTTAGGGCTGGGTGGTGGGTGGATCTGGAAAAGTGGCAAGGAGACTATTGGCAAAGGCTGGGAAAATGATGAAAATTGTTTTTGGAGACCAGAAACATGGCAACAGGTATTACATAGTAGCAGATAATTGGCAAAAATTATATTGCATGTGGTAACTTAGAAGATAGAAAATGTAGTTAACAAAGTTATAGATCTGGCTAGTAGATTTTTAGGCAGAACCCTGAAAGTATCAGGGTACTTCCTGATGTCTATAATAAAATGTTGCAAGAAAAAGATGAACTGAAGAAGGAACTCTTTACTTTGCAAACAGAATTTAGAGGGGAATGGAGGGCCCAGGACAGTTTCCCACCCATAGACTCCAGCCAGTAAAAGATGCTCAAAGTGAGAGGAGTTCTAGGGCTAAAGCTCAAATCCAAGCTGTGGCTATCAGGTTCTTGGCTTAAACTTATGGAAGATTTAAGGCGATGCCTATGACGTCATCTTGGCTGGACAACAGAGGTTCTAAGTGTTTCCAGGCATAGTAACCTAACATGCTGCCCAAGTAGAGGAGACCTATCTTGAAAAGAAATGTGGATATAGCTTTTATTAATGGGAGTGGGTCATAATCTAACACATAGAAAGCCCACAAAGATCTTCAAAGAGTTGTACTGCATAAAGAACTGCCAATTTGTACTAAAAAGAGAGAAAAATCACTCAAATTAAATGTAGAATGCAGATGTCAAGAACTGTGGGAGGCCTGAGATTCTAGCCTACTTGGAAACTAATGAGTTAGCTTGTCACAGTTTTGTGGGTGCTGGCAAAAGTCACAAACCTCCTGGGTCAGAGATAAAGGATAGTTTATTACTCATGGCATAGTAAGCCAGTATGAGCATGAGCATATTTCTGTTAGTTCTCTGAACCCCAGTTCCCACAGGGTGATATGAAGAGAGTCAGATGACAATTGTACGTGCCATGCATTACATGCCATTACATTACAGGAGGGGAAACTCAGAAGTTTGATTCCTTCTTTTGATTTGATTTGTTTTGATTCTTTTTTGATTTGAAACCTGATTCCTTCGTGTTGGGCCGTAGGTACACTGGCCCACTTATACCAGAGGGAGACCTTATCTCCATCTTGCGGGGCTATAAGCTAACCTGCCCTTTATTGCAGAGGGAGGCACCATCTACATTCCAAGGTTGTTCACTATATAAACATCTTTGAAAAAAGATATTCCAGAACAAAGGCAGTCAACGTGTCTACTTGCAAGATGTACAGGATGCAAAAGACCTACAGAGATTTGTTCTTCCAACAGCAGGTGGCTTCTCTCATGGACTATGAAAATTAAAAAAAGAAGTATGTCTTAGAAGGCGTTGCCAAGAATCCGGAGGGTAAAGACACAACCTTAAAGGACAATGAACTAGAAAGCCACTCTCAGGGAGAATCACAAAAATGGTCTGGGGAGCTATTTCAAGGGAGGAAAACTGAGCCCTTAGCAGGAAACAGTTTCTATTCCTGGAGGAGGGGATCCTGGCAACATGTACCTAGCTGTGTTTCAAAATTGTTCTGGACTGGTGACTTCTAGGTACTCTGCATTCTTTCCCTTTTGGAATGGGAGTGCTAATTGAGGTTACTCTGTCCTTGTCTTACTATTGTATATTTGGGTGTGTGAGGACAGACAACTTGTCTTGGAAGTTCATCAGCTTCTGCATCAAGAGGAGCTACATGTGGGCCTGGTTTATGCACGAGATCCTGGATTTCAAACCTATTGCCATAACTGAATGGGACTTTGGGATGTGCTAGGATGGGCGTGGCGTACTTTGCTTGTAGGAGGAATGTGACTGGTTTGTGGCTAAGGTGGACTATGGCAGACTGCAAGAAGAGCAGGTGCTCTTCCTTCCTTGCATCCTCTCTCTTACGCTGTGACTTTGCCGCTGCTTCCAGGGAGAATCTGCTTCTTCATGCTCTCAGTCTAGGCTGCTCATGTGATTTGGTCTGGCTAATAGGATTTTGGTAGACACGCATGATGGAGGCAGAGGTGTTAAAGGCACCTATGTGTTGGGGCTTATGCTCTCTTGCTGTCCCTGGAACCTTGAGAATGCCATGTGGACGAGAGTGAGGTAGCCTCTGAAGGATGTGAGGCCACCTGGAGAGGAATGTAGACACCTCAGTTAACATCTTCCAACTGCTGGACACATGAGTGAGGTCATGTTAGATTAACTACCTACCAGTCGAGCTGCTAGCAAGCCCAGAGGAGATCTTCCCAGCTGGCTCAGACTAGGATCACCTGCTTTCACCCAGAATTGGGAGAAATAGTCTATAGTTGCTTGAAGCCACAAAATTTTGGGGTGAATGTGTATATACCAAAAGTAAGCTGATATACCACTGCACTTCCAAACCCAGCACATACTAGATACTCAATAAATATTTGTTGAGTCAGTATTTATGATGTTGTAGTGAAGATAAGAATATCATAACTCCTAATAAAACATCTGCCACTTTCTCTCTCCTAGGTGCTAACTTAATTATTGAATAAAAATAATGAGATAAGGTTAGAAAAAGATTATATTCCAACTTGTTTTTTTAAAACAAAACAAAGAATTTAACATGTCTTTACATTCTATCCAAGTAAAATAAAAGAAGGAAACAAAGAAAAATAGTGAAGTTTCTAGAGTAATATAGAGAATATTACATAAGTTTACTGGGATGGATCCATGATAGAAAAAGAAGGGTTGATTCCTAGTTTAAACAAAAGCAACAGCAATGACAAATCAGAATCATACATGTAGCTGCGTGCAAGAAATACTCTTGAAACTAGCCCAGACTTAAAGTTAGAATGCAGTCTGGAGTGAGCACATATGCCAGCATGAATGAAACGTGCTGCTGTTCCCAACAAACCTGACTTGGTTCTGGCAGGTGTCTGCGGCAAAGGGTGGGAAAATTGTCCGTTGAATGTAATATGTTAGTGCTTTTTACTCTTATGTCGTGTTAGATTCTACTGGAAAACTAAGAAATAACCTCAAAACGGGAGTTTGTTGATGCATTACTTATAATATTTAAAGATAGAAACACTGCAAAAGTAAAATGAAAAACACCTTCCACTCCCATTTTTTAAAAATTTCCTTTATTCCCACCCTTCATGGAGACCACCATGGAATCCAGGAGACTGCTTCTTGGACTCATAAAACCACCTCTGAACTATTCCTGATCTGGTGGTAATAATCCCAGAATGATATATCTTGTTCCTTAAAATGTAATTAAAGACAAACAGTGAATATGGGTTTCCCATGTAAGTGAGGGTATGTCGCAATATGTCCCCTGATCCTTACTTCACTCTCTATTATACTGACTGACCATCTGTTTACCTGATCAGTGACCCTGGAAGAAGTGGGAGGGTCCTCAACCTTACTTAGATCTTATGGTGTCTTCTAGATTGATCTATGATATCAGTGACAAATTTTTGCTCTTCTTACCATGCCTGCTGAACAAACGTAAGAGAAAGTTGCATTTTCCACTTGGGTGGCAGGTTTCATGTACTACCATGTATCAAGCTCTGATTTATTCCAGTTGTGATCTGCTTTTCCTCTGGGGCATCAAGACTCTAAGAGCAGGGAGCATGTGGTGTTCTCTGGCATAAGCCCACTTCAGGGATGCCTACCTCCCGCACATGCAAGTTTTGCTCCTGGGGAGAAACAAGTGGACTCTGGAGTCTTACCCAAGAAGAGGGTGAAAGAAAGCTTTCTGGAGACAAGTGCTCTCTTAAAGGAGACCTAAAGGATTTGAAAGTGTTTCCAAATGGAGGGAACGGGAATCACACAAAGTTCAGAGAACACGATGGTTGCTTTGGGTAGCAAAAGTAAGTCAGTGTGGTTATAATAAAGGGGTAGTGGGATGGGCAGGTGGTTCAGTGTTGAGACCTGAAGATATAGATACAGGCTGGCAACAAGCCCCCCAGTCTCATGCATCCCCCTAGGAGGAACAATTTTTCATTTCCTCCTAAACATGATAGGTAGCTTTTGAAGGATTCTAAGCATAGGAGCAGTTTGGTTTCAGAAAAGTCCCTTGACTGTAATATGAAGAACAACTTGAGTGTGTGCAAGGGTTCGGAGGGGTTAAGTGGAAGGAAAGAGTCAGACAAAAATGGAAGGAGGGAGAATAGTTACAACGAAAATCCAACTCTGTTTCCAGACCTGAACTTGGAGAGAGAGAAGACACTGGATGTCAGTTAAGAGGGATGTAGATCTAATATGACTTGGGTGTGTGATGAGCTGTATGGGCGAAAGAGGAGACAGGGTCAAGGCTAACTTGGAAGTTTTATCTTGTGCAACAGGATCTGTGGTTCACTGAAATTTAAGAATATCAAAGGAGAGGTAGTTTTGGGAGGAAGATGAAATTTCTTCTGGTTATGTTAAGTTTGAGATGCCTGGGGGATATATGAGCAGCAGGGAGTTGTATAGATGTGTTTGGTGCTCAGGGAAATGGGACTTGGGGTAAAGACATCAGAACTGGAGCTGTGGGAGGCAAACAAGATTAAAGAAGGTGAACACGTGAGAAAAGAATGCAAGATTAATTCACCACACAGACAAAAACATCTTTATATACTCCACTGATGCAAGGCTGGAAAATGCAATGAAAATGTAGATTCTGTTAAAATAGCAACAGGACATAAAATTCTTAGCTATTAATATAATCCAGGACAAAGAGATTTATTTGAAGAATCTATAAAAGTCTAATGAGGACAATAAAGGCAAACTTGAGTTATTAGGAAGCTATACTATACTATTTATTTAGAAGGCTAAAAACAGTGAATATGACAATACACTTTAGGTTTATATATAGATTTAATGCAATGACTATTAAAATCACAGCAAGATACTTTATGGAAATTTACAAAATGATAGTAACATTCTTCTTGAAGTAATCAGTGGCACAGAATGCATATAAGATCAATATATAGAAAGCTTTTTATATAACACTTTAGATCACACAAAATGCTTTCACAACATTATCTCATTTAATTCTTATAATGACTCTCTCAATGAGGTATGTTTAGTTATTATCTCTATTTTGAGGTAACCATAAATCTTGTTACACTTGGGGTAGTCCTTTTCTTCATTTCTTTCTTTCTTTCTTTCTTTTCTTTTCTTTTTCTTTTTTTTTTTTTTTTTTGCTATTGTCTAGATACCCCTCTTCCACTTGATATTTTTCCTATATGTTTTCTTTCTTAGAGATAGTATTATTATTAATAGCTGCATTCAAATAATCTGAGTAGGTTTGGTACGATCTCCATGGAGTATCTCTCATATCTCTCATGGTCTTCTTTAGGAGTAGGTAACTGCATATGTAAAGAACAGAATTCTGACCTTTAATATGTGCTAAATTTGAAAGATGCTGAGCAGTGATAACTGCTTGATGTGATAATCTTGATGCAGAGTAACCAAAACCTCCTTTTTAAGTGCAGTAATGCAGGGTGAGCATACGTACTAGTAAAACAGAGTGCACCTGGATTCTAGCAGTAGCTATCTCTTTCCAGTTTGATGGGAGAAATATTTGTTGCTTCCACTGGCTCTGACCAGCAATTTGGTGGGCCAGCTGGCTGCTCACATGAACCATTTGCATGAAGCTATCAGTCCACCATTGGTGGGGTCAGTGTGGAAGTTGGAAAAAGATTATGTATAATAATGAAATACGTACAATATATAGAGACACAGCTGTCCTTCCATTGAGCATGTAGAATATTCTGAATATTAATTTAAGAATGGTTAGTCATGTAGTATGTGAAATATACATCTGTTCATTTATTTATTTTTCTAGATTTTTTTTATTTTGGCAGAATATATGTAGCATAAATTTACCATTTTAACCATTTTTAAGTGGGCAGCTTGGTGTCACTGAGTACATTCACATTGTTCTGCAAACATCTCCACCATCCATTTGAACTTTTTCGTTTTTCTAAACTGAAACTCTATAGCAGTAAAACACTAACTTTTCTTTTTTTAAAAATTTATTTCTTTTCAGTGTAACAGAATTCATTGTTTATGCACCACACCCTGTGCTCCATGCAATATGTGCCCTCCATAATACCCACCACCTGGCTACCCCAACCTCCCACCCCTTGGCCCTTCAAAACCCTCATATTGTTTTTGAGAGTCCATAGTCTCTCATGGTTTATCTCCCCTTCCAATTTCCCTCAACTCCCTTCTCCTCTTCATCTCCCCATGTTCCCCATGTTATTTGTTATGCTCCACAAATAAGTGAAACTATATGATAATTGACACTCTCTGCTTGACTTATTTCACTCAGCATAATCTCTTCCAGTCCTGTCCATGTTGCTACAAAAGTTGGGTATTCATCCTTTCTGATGAAGGCATAAAACTCCATAGTGTATATGGACCACATCTTCCTTATCCATTAGTCCATTGAAGGGAATCTTGGTTCTTTCCACAGTTTGGTGACCGTGGCCATTGCTGCTATAAACATTGGGGTAGAGATGGCCCTTCTTTTCACTACATCTGTATCTTTGGGGTAAATACCCTGTAGTGAAATTGCAGGGTCATAGGGAAGCTCTATTTTTAATTTCTTGAGGAATCTTCACACTGTTCTCCAAAGAGGCTGCACCAACTTGCATTCCCACCAACAGTGTAAGAGGGTTCCCCTTTCTCCACATCTTCTCCAACACACGTTGTTTCCTGTCTTGCTAATTTTGGCCATTCTAACTGGTGTAAGGTGGTATCTCAATGTGGTTTTAATTTGAATTTCCCTGATGGCTAGTGATGATGAACATTTTTTTCATGTGTCTGATAGCCATTTGTATGTCTTCATTGGAGAAGTGTCTGTTCATGTCTTCTGCCCATTTTTTTAAAATGATTATCTGTTTTGTGTGTGTTGAGTTTGAGAAGTTCTTTATAGATCCTGGATATCAACCTTTTGTCTGTACTGTCATTTGTGAATATCTTCTTGCATTCCGTGGGTTGCCTCTTTGTTTTGTTGACTGTTTCCTTTGCTGTGCAGAAGCTTTTGATCTTGATGAAGTCCCAAAAGTTCATTTTCGCTTTTGTTTCCTTTGCCTTTGGAGACATATCTTGAAAGAAGTTGCTGTGGTTGATATCGAAGAGGTTACTGCCTATGTTCTCCTCTAGGATTCTGATGGATTCCTGTTTCACGTTGAGGTCTTTTATCCATTTTGAGTTTATCTTTGTGTACAGTGTAAGAGAATGGTCGAGTTTCATTCTTCTACATATAGTGTCCAATTTTCCCAGCACCATTTATTGAAGAGACTGTCTTTTTTCCACTGTATATTGTTTCCTGCTTTGTTGAAGATTATTTGACCATAGAGTTGGGCTCTATATTTGGGCTCTCTACTCTGTTCCACTGGTCTATGTGTCTGTTTTTATGCCAGTACCATGCTGTCTTGGTGATCACAGCTTTGTAGTAAAGCTTGAAATCAGGAAAGGTGATGCCCCCAGTTTTGTTTTTCTTTTTCAACATTTCCTTAGCAATTCGGGCTCTCTTCTGATTCCATACAGATTTTAGGATTATTTGCTCCAGCTCTTTGAAAAATACCGGTGGAATTTTGATCGGAATGGCATTAAAAATATAGATTGCTCTAGGCTGTATATAAACATTTTAACAATGTTTATTCTTCCGATCCAAGAGCATGGAATGGTCTTCCATCTTTTTTTGTCTTCTTCAATTTCTTTCATGAGTGTTCTGTAGTTCCTCGAGTACAGATCCTTTACCTCTTTGGTTAGGTTTATTCCCAGGTATCTTATGGTTCTTGGTGCTATAGTAAATGGAATCGATTTTCTAATTTCCCTTTCTGTATTTTCATTGTTAGTGTATAAGAAAGCCACTGATTTCTGTACATTGACTTTGTATCCTGCCACGTTATTGAATTGCTGTATGAGTTCTAGTAGTTTGGGGGTGGAGTCTTTTGGGTTTTCCACATAAAGTATCATGTCATCTGTGAAGAGAGAGAGTTTGACTTCTTCATTGCCAATTTGGATACCTTTTATTTCTCTTTGTTGTCTGATTACTGTTGCTAGGACTTCTAATACTGTGTTGAACAAGAGTGGTGAGAGTGGGCATCCTTGTCGTGTTCCTGATCTCAACAGGAAGGCTGCGAGCTTTTTCCCATTGAGGATGATATTTGCTGTGGCTTTTTCATAGATAGATTTTATGAAGTTGGGGAACGTTCCCTCTATCCCTATACTTTGAAGTGTTTTAATCAGGAACAGATGCCGGATTTTGTCAAATGCTTTTTCTGCATCAATTGAGAGGAATATGTGGTTCTTCTCTCTTCTCTTATTGATTTGTTCTATCACATTGATTGATTTATGAATGTTGAACCATCCTTGTAACCCAGGGATGAATCCCACCTGGTCATGGTGGATAATCTTTTTAATGTACTGTTGGATCCTATTTGCTAGGATCTTGTTGAGAATCTTAGCATTCATATTCATCAGTGATATTGGTCTGAAATTCTCCTTTTTGGTGGGGTCTTTGCCTGGTTTGGGGATCAGGATAATGCTGGCTTCATAAAAAGAGTCTGGAAGTTTTCTTTCTGCTTCAATTTTTTGAAAGAGCTTTAGGAGAATAGGTGTTATTTCTTCTTTGAAAATCTGGTAGAATTCTCCAGGGAATCCGTCAGGTCCTGGGCTCTTGTTTTTTGGGAGGTTTTTGATCACTGCTTCAATCTCGTTACTAGATATCAATCTATTCAGGTTGTCAATTTCTTCCTGGTTCAATTTTGGGAGTTTATAGTTTCCCAGGAATGCATCCATTTCATCTAGGTTGCTTAACGTATTGGCATATAACTGTTAATAATAACTTCTGATGGTTGTTTCTATTTCCTTTGTGTTAGTTGTGATTTCTCCCTTTTCATTCATAATTTTATTAATTTGAGCTTTCTCTCTTTTTTTTTTGGATTAGTGTGGCCAGTGGCTTGTCGATCTTATTGATTCTTTCAAAAAACCAGCTTCTAGTTTCATTGATACATTCTACTGTATCTCTGGTTTCTATCTCATTGATCTCTGCTCTAATCTTGATTATTTCGCTTCTTGTATGTGGAGTCAGTTTAATTTGTTATTGATTTTCCAGTTCTTTAAGGTGCAGAGACAGCTGGTGTATTCTGGATTTTTCTATTTTTTTTTGAGGGAGCCTTGGATGGCTATGTATTTCCCCCTTAGGACTGCCTTTGCTGTATCCCATAGGTTTTGGACCGAAGTGTCTTCATTCTCATTGGTTTCCATGAACTGTTTAAGTTCTTCTTTGATCTCCTGGTTGATCCAAGCATTCTTAAGCAAGGTGGTCTTTAGCTTCCAGGTGTTTGAGTTCCTTCTGAACTTTTCCTTGTGATTGAGCTCCAGTTTCAAAGCATTGTGATCTGAGAATATGCAGGGAATAATTTCTGAATTATTTGAGCCCTGATTTGTGACCCAGTATGTGGTCTATTCTGGAGAAGGTTCCATGTGTACTTGAGAAGAATGAGTATTCTGTTGTTTTAGAGTAGAATGTTCTTATATATCTATGAGGTCCATCTGGTCCCCAAACACTAACTTTTCATCCCTCTTTCCCCCTAGCCCCTGGCAGCCACCATTCTACTTTCTGCCTCTATGAATTTGACTATTCTCGGCAACTTATTTAAATGGAATCATACAATATTTGTCCTTTTGTGATCGGCTTTTTTTCAGTTAGTATAACGTCTGCAAGATTCATCTGTGTAGAAGGTGTCAGAATTTTCTTCCTTTATAAAGTTGAATAATATTCTATTGTATGTATGTATACACTGGTTTGTTTTATTCCTTGGGGTTTATCTGTTAATTCTGCAATAAACATTTTTTTTTATTTATTGTATTTTTTTTTTGCCTCTTTTCTATCTAAATTCCAGCTAGTTAACATACAGTACAGTATCAGTTTCAGGTGTGCAATATAGCGATTCAATACTTCCACACAACACCTGGTGCTCATCATAGAAAAAGCACTTCTTAACGCTCATCACCTATTTCACCCATTCCCCCACTCTGCAATAAACTCTTTTGTTGACAGCTCAAAGCAAAAATTCATGTTTCATGAAATACCAGTTGTTGAGTTTTTAGTGTGTCAAGAAAGTTGATGATGAGTGTACAACTTATACAAATATTTGTTGAAATTTATCACTCACCAAAGGAGACTGTAATATCACTGACCACATAAAAACCAGAAGACATAAACCTACCAAGGAAGCAAGCATGAGAATTTACTTCAAAGTTACTAATTATTTTAAGATTGCCCCCTAATTTTGTATGTGCAGCTGCAAAAAGTGCATTTCATATCACTCTGTGAATCATGAATTTTCATTTAGATCTACTGTTCTAAATAAACTTAATTTTTAATTTCAAGTTTTCTCATACATGTCTGGAAACAAAAACCCAAACACTGAGTGCAGATTTTTTCCTACAAAGTTTGTTATATCACTATATCCCATCCAACATGCTCTTTTAAAATTGTAATGTTGACACTCCCCCATCAAGGATATGGTTTTGTGTTTCCTACAGTTGAACATCTCTTGTCTCTCTCTCTCTTTCTCACACACACACACCTACACCCACACCCATAAACACATGCACTTCCCCTGTAACTATCATATAACCAAGAAGTTCAGGTTCAGGTCTAAGCATGTGAAGAGTAATTGTCTCAGCCAACAGCCCCTGTGACATTGTCAGTTGGCAGCCAGCATCATGTGAATGAACAAGATCTCAGAGGACAGCCACCCCTTAGCCTTCCAATCACCCTAGCTGACTCCAACTGGTGCATGAACAGGCTACCCTCTCAAGTCTTGCCCCAAATTGAAGATTCATAAGCAAATGTCATTGGCCTGAGCCTCTAAATTTTGGAGTAATTTGTTACTGAGTCAGGGGAACTGGAACAGGTTGTTAATATATGATCTCCATTGTATAAAAGAACTTCACAACCTGTGAAATATGTTCATTTTATATCAGTGTCATCAGATGCTTCAAATAAAAACACGAGTTCTCATACGATATTTAGGTGACTTCTGGATACAGTCCAGTTCTGATCTTTGCCTCCATGCTGTTAAATGGAATCTTATCTTGGGTCTAAATTTTAAGAACTAAATCTTCACCTTGTTCACCTAGTGCCTATATTTATGCTTTGACAGGTCCTCTAGGAATGAGGTCCTGCTTATATTATCAGCCCTTCATTTATGATACTATAAGGAGTCACCATTTATTAAGCACCCACCATGTTCCACATAGTGCATTACATATTGTACTCCTTATAACAATCTTGCAATAATAATAGATATTATAAGCCCTATTTTATAGATAGGAAAATAAGGCTCACATAGATTAAGAACTTGCTCAGGGTCATATAAGATTCTCTAAAAGCAAAGCCATGATCTTTCCCTCAGAGTCACACTGGAACCCAACTTTGATTCCATCTCTTGGCTGGGTTCTGCTAACCTGATCATAGACATCCATGGTTCTTGTTATCTTCTTACTTATGCTTCTGAATGTTGCCATACCTCTGTTGACAATCCTGTCTGTCATTCATCCTGTCACCTATTGCTGAATCTTGCTGATGCCATCTGCTTGTTTGCATTCTGTGGATTCTCAGCGCTTATCTCTGCATTGTCCCATTTTAGTTAAAACTCCCATAACTGGGTGTTTCATAGAATTGAAATAGCACCAGGACAAAAAATTATGACTTTGAAGGAAAATGAACTCAGACCCACTCATCCTCCATTCGAAGCATTACAAACAGATCAAAAAGTTAAATGAGTGGTAACAACAGTATCAATACTGTAAGTCTACTAAATTAAAGAGATGAAAGTATAGAGAACAAGATGAATGGATTAGAATATAGAAATATTAGAAAAGACTGGAAAGTATTAGAATTGATTTCTCATTAGAAACAATAGAGGTTAAAAGGCAGTGAAATGACATAGTCAAAGCATTGAAAGAAAAAACCTAACTAAGAATTCTGTATCATGCAAAATTATCTTTCAAAAATAAAGACGGAATAAATACATTTCCAGATAAACAAAAGAATGAGAGACTACATTGCTAGAACACCTACTCTACAAAAGATATTGAAGCAGGTCAGAAGGTCAGTCAGGCTAGAATGAAATTCTAACAGATCGTAATTCAAATCCAAAGGAAGGAATGAAGGGCACAAAAATATTAAATATGTGAGTAAATATGAGACTGTATGTAACATAGTATTTTCTCTCTTTTCACATCTTATTTTTTAAAAAATGACTGCTTAAAGGAGTAACTATAATATATTGTTGGTTTTGTGGTATATATCATGCACAATGTATAATATGTATTATATATACTATGTGATTATGATATGAGATCATATATCTCATACACAATTAGTTATATGTGATATAGTGTATATGATTATATGTGAGTACATATGGTATTTATAATGATATATAGTATATATAACAATAACAAAGGAATAGGAAAGAAATGGAACTATATTGGAATAGAGTGCCTCTATTTTATCAAAATTAAGTTAGTATCAATCTGTAGTCAACTGTGATAAATTAAATATGCACATTATAATCCCACGAGCAATTTCTGAGAAAATTACATTAAAAATATAGCTAAAAAATCAACAGAGGAATTAAAATGGAACACTAAAACATATTTGTTTAATACAGAAAAAGCAATAATAGAGGAACAGAGAAATGGCAAAAGACATGAGATGGAAATAAATTGCATATCAGTAATTACATTAAATGTGGTTTGACTAAACATATTTTTGAAGAGCTATCTAGTACTAGAGCAACAATTACATTGATATCAAACAATTTTCTCAACCATTCTTACTGTTATCAATCAGGTCATTTATAATTTTCTCCTATAATAAGTAACAACCCTGTGACCATTTTTATACATTATTGATGTTTCTGTTCATTTTTGCTTATGGTAAATTTCATAAAATAGAACTCAGTTTTATCAAACCTTCATAACTTTAAAAAATATTTATTTATTTATTTGAGAGAGAGAGAGAGAGGCTACAGTGGGGAGGGGTCTGGAGGAGGGAGAGAGAGAATACCAAGCAGACTTCACACTGAGCATGGAGCCTGCCCAACATGGAGCTTGATTCCATGACCCTGAGATCATGACCTGAGCCAAAATCAAGAGTTGGACCCTTGACAGATGGAGTCCACCAGGTGCCCCAAACCTTCATAATTTTGATCAGTGTTGATGAATTGGTCTATCAAAATATATACGAGTATGTATTTCTGAACAGATCCATCAATAATGCTTAATAATGTTTAAATAGATGAGTAATGATAACCTGAAGTTATTTAACTTGGCATTTGTTTTATTGCTATCAAGACAAGCATTTCTTTTTTTTTTTTTCCAAAGATATTTTTTGTTTATTTGACAGAGAGAGAGAGGTCACAAGCAGGCAGAGAGGCAGACAGAGAGAGAGGGGGAAGCAGGTTCCCTGCTGAGCAGAGAGCCCCGATGTGGGGCTCGATCCCAGGACCTTGGGATCATGACCTGAGTCGAAGGCAGAGGCTTTAACCCACTGAGCCACCCAGGTGCCCCAAGACAAGCATTTCTATCCTTGATAATTTATTGCCTATGTTTCCTTATGTGTAAATTAGTTGTGCAACCATTTATTGGGTAGAATATGGATATTTGTTTTTAAAAATTCTATATTTTATTCTATTGTAGTGATGGAAGTGACTAGACTTTTATATTTCTTTTTTTTTTTTTTTGACTTTTATATTTCTTAATTCCTCCATAATACTTAAATCGGTTCATTAAATTAGCTTAATAATAATAACTCCTTGAGAAAAGGGATAATTAAGATTTTGAAAAAAGCTGGTAATGGAATGGAAAGTTAATCCATGTCCTTCAGAAGTTCATCACAGCTTTCAGCCATTATGGTTCCTTTCTGAGAAGAACTTTACAAATAAAGGACCCTATAGCTTCCTGTCTGCTCTGAGGGCACTGAGGTGAAACAGAGAGATAAGGAGCTGACAGACATTGAGCTAGAGAGTCTAAGGTGGAAGGCTTAGCTGAGCTGGAAATAATTGATTAATCAGGGAAGTTTTAGTGCCAAAACATTAAAAATAACACAATGATAATGCTTCTTATTAGCAGATTTGGTGTTCTACATGGATCCAGAAATAGATTAAAACTCAGGTCAAATGAGGATCTCTGAGTTTTCTCAAGAAAAGTAGTGGGAAGAGAAATTTGTCTCATGCTTAAGAGCTACAGTTCCTTTTTCCACACAGATTTTAAGTATAGCTCCTGCATTTACTCTAGGAAATGTTCCGGACTGTTCTGAGTCAGACTTTATGGAAAAGGATCCATGACACCAGGAGTTGTATAATCTAAGCTCTGACCATCACTTCATAACTACCTGCCTATCACCCATGTATTATTTCCACTACCCTTACTACAGATGTTTCATGGATGAGATTTATAAAAATTTAGATCGTGATGCTGAAAATTGGACAGTTTTCAGATGTCATTTTTCTTGAATCATAAGATCATTGAAAATCACAGGGGATTTGCAGTGAATAATAATTGAATGCTACCAGGCACAGTCTTCTCTGTGAAAATGCTCACCACAAACTCCCCATCACCTGAGGTCTGGCTCTCGTCTCAGGCACATGGTCTCCAGAATGAAGGAGCAGAACAAGGCAAAATTCCTGACCATTCTGTGACCTGGTGCTGAGGACAGTCAAAGTCGCATTTCCCACCTAGCCAAGGCTTTCTGGTGCAGACTAGACCAAACCAGCTTTTCCCAACTTACCCTGCATATTTGCTGCCAATAATTAGAAGGAGAGGAGTTAGGGAAAAGGATTAAAAAAAGGAAATGAGAAAGTGAACAAGCCCTTTCATTTTTTGTCCTAAGAAGCATGTCAGCCATGAGCACATAGCACCACTCCCTGTTCCTGCATGGGGAGGACTGCCACTGGAGGACCTCCCCCAGCCTCTTCCCCTCTCTCCTTTCTCTCTCTCACAGTGTAGGAGTCCCTGACTGGTGGGTGACAACCAACAGTTAATATTTCTTGACCGGTTGAGGCTTACCTTGTAAAAGGCTGTGATCATTGAGGACCTGGGTTCTTTCCATCCTTCCTTGCCCCAGATCTCTTGGCTGAGTACTTTTGCCTGTGCATATGAACTTTCCCCCAAAGGGCGGAGCCGTGAGAGAATGTGTGCCCGTGGAGAGCAGTGGCAAGTTAATTTGGTTGCACACTTCAGCTGTGCGTTCCAAATGTGCTGTTATCATGCTCTTGCTAATGTCCGATTTCCATATCTATGTCTTAAGTAATCTATACTTGGGCAGGGAAGAAAGGGACTACTGAGTTTCCTCTGGATTCTTTTCCTCTATCTCCTTTAGAGGTAGACTTATGATTGTCCCACAGCTTGTGCACGGGGGTTTAAGATATGCATGCTTGCATTATTCCTGGCTTCCTCTTTTTTTTTAAATTTATTTTTTATTTTCAGCATAACAGTATTCATTATTTTTTGTACCACATCCAGTGTTATGCCCCAGTCCTTGTTATTTGCCTTTTCCTTTCTCACCTAGTTTTTATTTATGTTAGCTTGTGCTTTGGGTATCCTTGTAAGGTACCTTATGTTCTTCTTAGAACCAGGCAGCATATAAATACATGAATAAATAGAGTGAACACCTGGCTTCCTGAGCCTCTGGCTCCACATCATGCTTTGTTACTTCTTGGCCTTTTGGCTCAATCTGAGCACAAATTAATAGGCTCTGTTTCTATGTTGGGATGGTGCCCCAGGCCTGCCACTCAAGACTGCTCTCAATTCTTGGCCTCTTGCTTGGACATTTTGGTCAGGATTCACAGACCCTTGTCTGACCATAATCTCCTTTGTCATGCTTCTCTGCTGCTTATTTCCTCCCTACCCTAAGTCTGGACTTCCATTTCTAAGGTCAATAGTCTCTGGACATCCCTCTGGATTTAACTGGCATCTCTGGATATAGTCTGCCCTGAGGAGGCAGTTTGGTGTGGTAGTTTTGGAGTTGGATTTGGGTTGGTCTAATCATCCATACATCTGTCCATCCATGTCTCTGTCCATCCATGTGTCTGTCCATCCATGCATCCATCCAATATCCATCCATCTTCTCTTGATAGATGATAGATAGATAGGGAGGGATGGAGACAAGTAGAGAGAGAGAGGGAGGGAAGAAAGAAGTCATTGAGAGAAAGAAGGATTTTATAGATTCTTAATGTATTAAAAAATTGGTAGTAATTCCTACCATATCAGGCCATTTCAAGGATTAAGGAAGATATGCATAGAAAACACATGGCATAGTGAGCACTCCATAACATGGTAGCTATTACTATTAGATGTCTGGTTACACACAAAGGTGGCCCTTCTTTTGTAAACTTTCTCACAGGATATTCTATGCTACCTCTTCTCTTCTCGTTTTATCCATCTAAACATTCTCATTCTTGTTTTCCAGAAAATTGCTTCAATTTCTTATTCATTGGCAATGCCATTTCTGTTGCTCCCTGTTATGGATTTCTTTCTTTCTAATCTTTGTATTTGAAGAACAGAACCACTGTTTATAGTAAATAGTAGTACTATGACTTACAAAGCAGATGAAGTGTATCAAAGCCACGACAGGTAAGACAAGCATTTCAAAATGTTTTAACACCAGTTAATGTATTACTAGAAACCCCTGTGGACTTTTGAGTTCCTAAGGGCACTGACTGTTCCAATAACTACCTTATTTCCCCCCTTAGTGCTGTTACTGGCTTGCACTTGGACATACATGCCACCCCTTTTCCCTTCTTTATCTCTCTTAGGATTTCCCACCGCATTTTGCTCATTTATCTTATCTCTGTCCCCATTACTATGATTAAAGCTCCATGAGGGCAGAGACTTTTTGCTGTTTTGTTCACTGCTGCATCCTTGATACCTAGAAGGTCATAAAGTAGACGCTCTTAGTGAGTAGTTGTTGAATGGATGAATGGCAGGAACAAATGACTTTGTGTGTACTGTGAACTGGGCATTGCATTGTGTCCCATGTTCTTCCCATGGAACACTCTATCTGTCCTCAAGAGCTGCTTCAGATGTACACCAGGGGCTCCTCCTCCTCCTTCTACTGTGATGTTAATTAACATAAATCTAAGTAGCCACATGTGGCTAGAATCTATTGTCCCAGACAGAATAGTTCCAGCATAAAAGACAAAACCAAAGGAGTTCATGCTCTAGTGGGGTAGGCAGGAGTTTTTGAACTCACCCCATGGCCTTGGCAGTACATAAAGCTCTGGCATAATTTCTGGGCTCCTGGAATAAGCCCATCCTAGTCCCCCCTTTTCATTTTGTCTTGGCCTCAGCAGGGCCAAGGCTGGGTGAGGCAAGTGAGGCATTTGTCTCAGATGTAAAATTTAAGGCAGCATCAACAAACTCATTAAGATAATAGTGCAGTATTTTAAAAATCAGAATTAATGCCAAAATTCATGATGAACACAATAACAATATTTTACATAAAGACAGGATCAGTATTATAGGGTTTTCCTTTTGCCTCTAGCTGCATTAAGGTTGCCATAGCACTGTTACTGTCTATGCAGTAGCTTATACCAAGGGTCAAATGAAAAGTGAAGGCAGTAGGTACTCTGGGAGTGTGTGCTTGAGGTAAATATGGTTTCTTAAGTATTTGTAAGTGTACAGTGGAATTAAATGGGTTGTGAATGAAACAGATACATGTTGTATCACTGGACAAAAGAGCATGTAGGCCTCTTGGGCCACGGCACACATACGTCAGAAGGAGATTATAGGAGAAGAATGATACCGAATAGGTAAAACTTTGTGGTTTTGAACTCATTGCGGTATGTATTCAGATACAACAGAAATGTAATGAAGAAAATAAATGTCACTCACAATTCCACCCAAGCATTTTTTTCTTTACTGTATTTGATTACTATGATATTATTTTGTTATGACAAGTCAAATAAAGAAGCGACATATGAGGAAAAGCTAATCATCTCTTTCCTACGTTACCCTAAACCCATTCCCACCGAGATACCTAAGTTTATAGCTCAGGCTGTACCTTTCTCTCTGTGCATATGTGCATATACAAAGAACTTGGTTTACTTAGTGTTTTAACAAAAATCAGATCATATTATACATATTATTCTGCAATTTTTTATTCTTACTCAATAATACATTGTGGGCACCTCTCCAGGTCCATTGCTATAGATATTTTTGAAATGTAAATTTTATTTATTTTTGTAAAGGTAATACATGCCCATGGTTAAAAAAAAAAAAAAGGTGGAATAAGTATTATTCAATGAAAATTGTATTAGCCACTCCCCACCCCTCCACAGCACAATCAGCATTATGTTATGTTCTGAAGCCCCACAGAGCTGTTCTATATGTGAAAACACACACTTTCTATTGAGGGTAGACGTCTTCATACACTGTTTTCTCTTGCTTTTTTTCACTTAATAATATATCTTGGAAAGTGTTCCATGTCCATATAGGTAAAACTACCATATTCTTTTATTATTATTATTATTATTTTAGTCTTTTTGATGGCTGCCTAGCTTTCTATTATATAGATATACCAAAATATATTTCATGCAGTCCCTACCAATGAAAATTTTGTCTATCTCTACTTGCCTTTGTAACTGTATCATTTTGCCTACATGTAAATTTATCCAAAGGGTGTATTTCTAGAAATGGAATTGCTTAGTCCAATGTGTGATTTTAATTTTGACACCTATAGTCCAACTGCCATCCAGAGAGGCTATATCATTTATGGTTCTACCAATAAGGTGTGACCCAAACCTCTGTGCTCTGGCAGTATGATAGATCATCAAACTTTCTGTCCTTCGCAATATGATAGGCAGAGTTGTATTTCAAGGTAGTTTTAAACTGCATTTTTAAAATTATGCTTGTGTGCCATTCCTTGTGATTAAGGGCATAAGGATTATTTTTCCATGAAATATTTGTATTCTGTGCACACTTGAAAAATGGAATTATTTGTCCTTTTCAATATCGATTCATGGAGCCTGTTTGTACATTCAGGAAATTTAAGGTAATCTCTAATTTTGCCTCAAATTCAATCCGCTTAATGTTTACATAGTAAAATGTAGTATTGATGTTTATTGTGAGATACTCCTCCCCTTTTAGGTGCTTGTATGCATGTACAAATAAAGTCGAAAGAACACCCTAATCTATAGATGAACTGCTACTTTTGTTTTTGTAAAATAGTTTTTCCAAAGTAGCATGGCTTGCTCAAGAAATCCATGTATTTTAATTTTAGTAGCTATTTTCAGATTGTCTTTTCAAAAGTCTGAAACAATTCACATTCCCACCAGCGACGGATGAGAATTGCCTGTTTCCCTGCATCCCATTAGGACTAGTTCTTATTATGCTCTTACATTTTGAATTGACAGATGATATCTTCTTTGGTTTTAGTTTGTATTTCTCTGACCACTAGTGATGATTGAGCATCTTTCATCATGTTTACTGGCCACTTGCATTTTCAATCCAGTCAATTGCTTGTTCATATTCTTTGCCTATTTCCTCCTGGGTTTCAGTTTCTTTTCCATCAATTTTCAGGGACTCTGTGTAATAACAACATTAACTCTTTAGTGTGATCAATGTATTTTTTACAATCTCTTATTTGTTTCTGCATTTTGTTTATAACTTTTAAGTTAACTAAAGTAACTTAAAATTTTATGCTGTTGGGGTGCCTGAGTAGCTTAATTGGTTAAGCATCCAATTCTTGACTCTGATTTAGGTCATGATCTCTGGGTCATGGGATCAAGCCCTGCACTGGGCTGTGTTCAGCAAGAGTCTACTTGGATTCTCTCTGCCTCTATTTACTCCCCTCCCCAGTGTGCTCTCTCTCTCAAATAAATAAATAAATCTTAAAAAAAAAACCCTTTATGCTATTGACTATATCTTTTTATTTATGGCTTTTGAGCTTCTTGAATGTATTAGGGACTCTCCACTCTTTATATTTTTCTGTAAAGGGTCAGAGAGCAAGTATGTTAAGCTTTGTGGACCATATGGTCTCTGGAGCAACTATTCATTTCTGTCATTGTAGGCTGAAAGCAATCATAGACAGTATGAAAAGAAGTGGGCATGGCTGTGTTGCAATAAAACTTAATTTACAAAAGCAGGTGATGGCTTGCTGGCTGTAGTTTGTTGACTTCTGTGTTAAAAAATAAGTCAGGTAAGGAAATCTTTTGCTCAAATCCTCCAAAGACTCCCTATATCACTTAGATGAGTTAAAGCCAAAATTATACCATTAATTGTCTCTCATTATGTCTCTAACTTTATCTTCTACAGCTTTCACCTTGGTTCAGTCTGCTCCAGCTGCACCAGTCCTTTTTGTTCCTTGGACCCACCAGACAAACTCACACCAGGCTTACTCTCTCTTTGCACTTGTTTTTCCCTCTGCCCAGAATATTTTCCTCCAGATGTTTGCATAGGTTTCTCTTTCACTTCCTTCAGGTTTTATCCCATCACAACATATGAGGGAGCCCTCTTCTGGCCAACCTATTTAACATTTAACCCTTGCCCTCACACAAAGTTTATTTGTTTCTTTTTCTTCTCTTTTCCCCCTTGGCCTCACCACTAATATGTGTATTTTACTTATTTATAATATTGATTGTCTTCCTCCCCAAGAATGTAATTTTCACAGGGGGCAGGAATTTTCATCTGTTTTTTATCTTCAGTACTTTAGAAGAATTTCTGGCATACATAAGGATTCAACATTTTTGTTGAATGATTGAATACATAAAATAGAGAGGGAGAGATGAAGATAGAGAAAGAGGTGATAATTTCAAGAGGAAGTCCTTGAAAATGAGAGATAACTACCTTTGATGGGGGCAGGGACACTCTTACACTGGAATAAGAGAAGAAAGAGGTATTTGTGCATTGGTATATTAGGGTTTCTCAACCTTGGCACCATTGACATTCTGGGTCAGGTGGTTCTTTGTAGTTTGGGCCTGTCTTATCCATTGGATAATATTTAGTAGTATCTCTGATCTCTACCTACTAGATGCCAGAAGCGCCTTTCTTTGGTTATGCCATTCAGAATGTTTCTGGACATTGCCAGATGTCCGCTGGAGGGTGAAGTTGCCCTTGTTTGAGAACCACTGGTCTATACATTTACACTGGGAAGGAGGACTCTTTGATGATGGCTCTTGTTCTCTCAGTCAGGTGTAAGATGAGGTCATCAGCTGAAGGTTTGGGAGAGAAAGTGTAGGAGGTTTAAGAAAGAGAAGGTATGAAGTGGTAATGTCAGAATGAAAAGAGGCAATGGTGAATAAGAAATAGGCTTACTTCCTTCCTGGCCCTGAAGAACGTGAAATGTGAGAGGAAAAAAAAGGTGCCAGAAGGCTACAAGAGAGGCAACATTCTCTGTGGACAATCATGCAGTGATTAGGTTTTTATTACAGATTTAGATTTTTAGAGAGTTCACTAAAAGAATTTAGGAAGAAGAGGAGGAGTAGGAATGGATGGGATTAGGGTTTGTTGAGTATAGTGTAGAATCAAGAAACCCCATAAAAACTGTAAATGGGAATGTTTGTGCTCATGAGGGAGACCGATATAAGACAGGCACATGAAACAAGGCTGATACTAGTCTTGAGAGCCTCATGGAAGATTGAAAACTATCAGGTCAGTGACACAATCCCAGATACTTTGTTTGAAGCCTCCTGGAGGAAAGGAGACCAGCTCCCCTATGCTTTTCATAGCTAATGCAAATGGAATTATTTTTCCATTTCCATCTTGAATCAGTTACCACTAACATAAGGAAAAACTTCATATTTTGTATATTTATCTTCTCTTCAGCCTCTTTATCAAATTCCATTATTCTAGTATTCTAGTGGAGTTTTTTAGTTTTTTCAGCTATGAAATGATACCATCTGCAAATGAGTTTCACACTTTTGCTGCGGTCAATAAAGTCTCTGTCCAGGGCACATTTCTGTGACTTCCATCATCCCCCAAGCTGAATCTCCCCTCAGGTTTAAAGCAGTTATTCTGTTCAGCCCCTGGATGGAAGCTACTCAGCACATCTGTGCTATTCTGTTGATCCATAGATCTCTCAGAGATATTACCTGAGTAAATTTTCCCACTGACAGAAAAAGCTATTTCTACAAATTTAAGATATGGACCACTCTTCAGAAGCAATAAACTATCAACTATCTGTAAAGGTGTAACTAGAGATATCTTATATCGAAGTATCAAAAATGGCTGCTTGTTCAGTAAAAGGCCTTCTTATTCTTATGGTCCCTTAGCAAGTCTAATAAAGGATCATTTATAGCAGACAAGATTTTTACATCTCAGGAATTCCTGCTTCTTAGGTAGGGCTTAATTTCAGATTACTTCCCAAATAAATTTTTTTTGAGTGTTTGAGATTATCTCCTTCCATCCAAACTGAAAATGATACTAATCTTATGAAATCTACAACTGTTTTTTATTATTTTTTATGGTCCACTTAAAAGTTTGACCTGAAGAGGAAGGGTACATGTCAAGACAAGATGCACTTTCAAGTTCCATTTCTCTAGTATTGTCTTGAAAAACTTCATTTGAGGCCATCTCAAAATGTTTCACCTCCCTATTTACCAGCTTTGCTTTGAACCTAGTGCTATGAATTATTAGCCTTAGCCACCCTGAGAAAAACAAATCAGTAATATAGATACAAATCCCATTAAATTTTTATGATCAGAGATTAAATTACCCAACACTACCTATAAAATTTACATTACCTGAAAAGATAAGATACAAATGCAAGTTTCTTTATGTAAACATGTGTGTCATTGATACAATGAAAAGTACAGAATGTGTGTCCTAAATTTCTCTCATTTTATAGCAGGAGTCAGCATACTCTTTCTGTAAAGGGCAGTTAGTAAATACCTTGTATTTTGTGAGTCATACAGTTTTTATAACAAGTATTCAATTTTGTTGTTGTAGTTCAAAAGCAGCCTTAAACAATACATAAATCAATGGTAGAGCTGTGTTCCAATAAAACTTTGTCTAAAAAACAGGCAGTGGGCCAGATTTGGCCTATGTACCATAATTTTCCATCTCTCCTTTATAGTAACATTGCTCAGTAGAACTCTGAAAATGTGTTGGACTTCAATAGACAAAGTCAGAGAATGGGTACACAGTGAAGTCAGAGAACGGATCTGGGAGCACATCAGAACACATGGAGCAGGTGTTTGTGGGGGACAGACATATTATCTCAGAAATATGCTGTAAAAGTGGAACTAAAATCTAAGGGCAAGAAGGCACAAGGCCGGGACATGCTGCTGGAATTGCATTCCCCATCTGATTTCTTTGTTGCTATGAGAATCATGCTGCTTATTATAGTGTCCTGAAACTATTCCAGCCCTACCTTCTCCTGGGAGTAATGGATGGAACATAGTACAAAAATGTGCATTTTGTCCAGTCAGTGTTTCCCAAGGGAAGCTCCCCAAAGAAACTGTCACCAGAGAATTTGAGCGTGACAGTTTCTTCTCATTAGAGATTCCCAGGGGCCTGGGAATAATCTGTTGTTTACAGTCACTGCTAACCTTTCACTACACTGAGGGATCCTGATGGGCTTTATTCTCTCTTCTTTGGGTAGAAGGAGACAGAAGAGGGTCTGTTAGCCTCTGATATGAGAACAGTCTTGTGACCCAACACAAGATGGAGGTTAGAGGCAAGAGCAGACCAGCACATGAGCAAATGGACCCCAGGGTTTTCTGGAGTATCTGGGGCAGGGACCACCTGACTTCTTCACTTTTACATTTCTTGGCCCTAGGGCAATGTCAGGTATAAAGTCGGTGTTAAAAATCATTTGTAGGATGAATGAATGAGCTGCTTCTTATTGGATAAAGAAAATAATGAATTGTGACCCCACTTTCCCTCTTATATCCCACAGTACAGAATAAAAAGGGAGGATTTAAGATCAACAATCATATAGGAATTTATTCTCCAAGGATTTCAGTGTCTGGCTCACATCCTTTCTCTGACATGCAGCCTTCCCTTTTCACTTAGCCCACTGTGAATCCCCCAGTCTCAGAATCCACTGATTTTTCCATCTTGGTCATTTGTGGATTAAGCAAGTGTTCAGTTTAGCCTACCTTTTTCTTTTCTTTTTTCTTTCTTTCTTTCTTTCTTTCTCTCTCTCTCTCTCTCTTTCTTTCAAGCCAGGTTCTGAATAAAACAGTTTCTGCCATCAAGGAATTCAAAGTGTGACACTCCTGTGTTATGTCTTTGTCTGTTCTGAGTAGATTACAAGCCCCTTGAAGATGACAGGGACTCCCATCTTTCCCTTCTTTTGAATCTCTCCGGTAACTAACGTAAGGCTGAGGACCCAGCTTAAGGACTACTTGATATATGTAGTTACTGTTGGGCTGGCAGGAAGGGCTACCAAAGATGGCGAAAATTCCCGCCACAAGACCTGAACTCGGACAGGAGAACAAAGGACCAAGATGGCGAAAGTTCCCGCCACACCACCTGAGCTTGGACAGGAGAACAAAGGCCCAAGCAGGAACCTGAGACCCCCGCCCTGGGCTCCTGTGGACCAATGGGATCCCGATGAGCAGGAGGGATATCCAAATAAGGGAAACTTGCCAAAAGACCCCTGAGCTTTCCCCAAGACCCCTTAAAAGCCCCCTCCTCCCTGCCTTGGGCGCGACTTCCCCCACTCTGCTTTCCAGAGTTGCGGAACCTCGCCCGAGGGTGCCCACCTCCTCCCGGTGCAACTTTCTCGGCTCCCCTTCACCTGGGCCCTGAAACTTCACCGGAGAGAACCTTTAATAAACCTTGCCTTACACTCACTTTGCCTGGTGTTGTGTTTATCTCGTCGGAAAAACCTTACATTTGGCGCCGAAACCCGGGAGGAGATTGAGCCCCCACCCCAGTGGGGAGGCTCTCTCCTTTCCCTAGCCGGACTGGACCTGCCTTTCCGAACGCCACTTCTGAAGCCGTGGTGAGTTTCCCCCATTCTGCGCCCCCTTCTGGAAAGCCCTGCCTTAATCGCGGCCGCGTCAGGGCGGACCCCGCCGGTCACCAGGTGACCTCCGTGACTCCGAGAGGCTGGGAGACGTCCCTACCTCTACGGCAATCGATACAGTTTTTCCTCAACCCAGTGGTGGACGAGGGGACGCCTTCCTCCAGCCCTCGGGTTGCCTGGCAACGAATCATGGGGACCTCCCAATCCAAATTCGACTCTAAAACACCCCTAGGGTGCCTGCTGGCCAATCTTAAGACCCTGGAACTGGACCAGGACTTGCGTAGGCGACGTCTCATACATTATTGTACCGTCGCTTGGCCTCAATACCAATTAGACAATCGGTCCCAGTGGCCTCCGGAAGGCACATTTGACTATCAGATTCTCATGGACCTAGGCAATTTCTGCAAACGCCAGGGCAAATGGGTCGAGGTCCCTTATGTCCAGGCTTTCTGGACCCTGCGCTCTCGCCCCTCCCTCTGCTCTCACTGCTCCACCTCTCAGGTCCTCCTGGCCCGCTCCCCTCCCCCTACCCTGCCACCCACTGCTCCTAAAGACCCGGACCTCTCCTCCCCGTCTCTCCTCTCTGATTCTCCCCTCTCTGAACCTCCGGAGAGCTTTACCCACCCGCCGACGAGAGGGGCCCCGGCTCCTCTGCCTCCTCCTCCTTATCGCGATCCCCCACCCCAAGGCCCCTCTCTCCCTACGCCCCCTAATCCTCCCGCCGCTCCAATCACCCCCCTTTCGGTCCCTTCCACCCCCTCCACCCTTTCCACCCCTTCCACCTCGACTCCCGTCTCATCCCCTCAACCCCCAAAACCTGAGTCTGCTCCTGATGCGCCCCCCCCCCCCCAACCTTCCCCTACATCCCCTCCAGCCTCCCCTCCCATCTCCACCCGCACTAGGGCTCGAAAACCCTCCCCTGAGTTAGTCTGCCCCCTAAGGGAGGTTGCTGGAGCTGAGGGAGTTGTTCGAGTTCATGCGCCCTTCTCTCTACAGGACCTTTCCCAAATTGAGAAGCGTTTGGGCTCCTTTTCGGCCAGTCCTGATAACTATATTAAAGAATTCCAATATCTGGCCCAAGCCTATGACCTCACCTGGCATGATTTACATGTGGTCCAGACCACCACCCTCACCACAGAGGAGAGGGAACGCATCCAGGCTGCTGCCCGGGAGCACGCAGACCAGGTCCATCTCACTGATGCTGCCATGCCAGTTGGGGCCCAGGCAGTCCCAGCCGTAGAACCAGGTTGGGATTATCAGGATGGCCAAGATGGCCGCAGGCGCCACGACCGCATGGTCCAATGTCTCATAGCTGGCATGCGGGCAGCTTCTAATAAGGCCGTTAATTATGACAAGATCAGGGAGATTGTCCAGGCCCCTGACGAAAACCCCGCTATGTTTCTTAACCGATTGACTGAGGCCTTAACCCAGTACACTCGCTTGGATCCTGCCTCCCCTGCGGGGGCCACGGTACTGGCTACTCATTTTATTTCTCAATCGGCGCCGGATATACGGAAAAAGTTAAAGAAGGCTGAGGAGGGCCCTCAGACCCCCATTTCTGACTTGGTGAAAATGGCATTTAAGGTTTTTAATTCCCGTGAGGAGGCGGCTGAGCTTAAACGACAAGCCAGACTCCAGCAAAAGGTTCAGTTGCAGACCCAAGCCTTGGTAGCAGCCCTGCGGCCGGCCGGCTCTGGGAGCCAGCAGAGAGGGGCAACCAACCGCACCCCCCCGGGGGCCTGTTTCAAATGCGGGGCTGAGGGACACTGGGCTCGCCAGTGCCCCAATCCAAAGCCGCCAACTCGGCCTTGCCCTCAATGCCATTTGATGGGCCTGGAAATCCGACTGCCCTAACCTCGGGGTATCTTCGGCGTCTCAACGTGGGGGACCCCCCGAGACAGTAAGTCCGGCCTTTCAACCGCTTGGATTGGAGGATGACTGACGAAGCCCAGACTCGGCCACCCCTCTCACCCAGGCCGAGCCCAGGGTTACGCTCCAGGTAGCGGGTAAGTCCATCTCTTTTTTGCTGGACACGGGGGCTACCTACTCTGTTCTGCCTTCCTACTCGGGACTTACTCGAACCTCACCAATTACTGTTATGGGGATCGATGGGACCTCCTCCAACCCTAGGGTGACCCTTCCCCTTACCTGTAGCCTGGATGGGTTCCCTTTCTCCCACTCGTTCCTAGTCATTCCTTCCTGCCCGGTCCCTCTACTGGGTAGGGACATTCTCCGGAAACTGAGGGCAACTATCTGTCTCTCACCTTCTTCTCCTCCCTCCACCTCAACCCGTCTCATCTTACACCTCTCCACTCCCTCGACCCCCGCTCCAGATGACCTACCTACTGTAGACCCTCAGGTGTGGGACATCTCTGAGCCCATCATCGCTTCCCACCTTACCCCGGTTAAAGTACAGCTTAAGGATAACTCTAAGTTTCCCTCTAGAGCTCAGTTTCCTATTTCCTTAGCCCACCGCCGGGGCCTGAAACCTATCATAGAACGGCTTAAACGTCAGGGACTCCTGATCCCCATCATTTCCCCCTGTAACACCCCATCCTCCCAGTACGCAAGCCCTCAGGGGCTTATCGACTGGTGCAAGACCTTAGGCTTATTAATGAGGCCGTGGTCCCCCTCCACCCAGTTGTTCCTAACCCCTACACCCTATTGTCTCGCGTTCCTCCAAACACCTCTCACTTCACTGTACTGGACCTAAAAGATGCCTTTTTCACTATCCCCCTGCACCCTGATTCTTACTTTCTCTTTGCCTTCACCTGGGAGGATCCCGACACACACGTTTCTGGACAACTAACTTGGACTGTCCTACCCCAGGGGTTCAGGGATAGCCCCCACATTTTCGGCCAGGCCTTGACTACAGATTTACAGCAGTGCGCCCTTAAGGCCAGCACTCTACTACAGTATGTGGATGACCTCCTCCTCTGTAGCCCCTCCCTCTCGGTCTCCCAAGACGACACTTCCACCCTACTTAATTTCCTGGGGGCCAAGGGATATCGAGTCACCCCCTCTAAAGCCCAATTGTGTGCCCCTTCGGTTACCTATCTGGGCATACTCCTGACTCCCACTTCTAAGTCCCTTACTGGGGACCGCATAAGACTCCTCCAAGAACTCCAACCTCCCCAAACGGCGGATGAGATACTATCTTTTCTTGGGTTGGTCAGGTTCTTTAGACATTGGATTCCAAATTTCTCTATCCTGGCCCGTCCTCTGTACCAGGCAGCTAAAGAGACCCCCCAGGGTCCCCTGACTGATCCCACTTCAATCCGTCAGTCATTCCTTAAGCTGAGAGACCGCCTTACCACCAGGCCAGTTTTAGCCCTACCTGATATCTCTAAACCGTTCCATCTCTACACCGATGAGCGCTCCGGCTCTGCCACCGGCCTCCTAACACAACAGGTGGGACCTACGCATAGGGCTATAGCCTACCTATCCAAGCAACTGGATGCCACCGCCCGGGGATGGCAACCTTGCCTCAGAGCCCTAGCGGCAGCCGCTTCTCTTACAAAGGAGGCCCTTAAACTTACCTTAGGGCAGCCTATCACGGTCTACTCTCCCCACCGACTCACAGACCTCCTTAGCCACCGATCTCTGGCCCATCTGACTCCTTCCCGTCTTCAACTATTCCATCTGCTATTTCTAGAAAACTCTTATATCTCTCTCTCTACCTCCCCCCGCTTAAACCCCGCGACTTTACTACCTATACCCTCACCCACCCCGGAACCTGTTCACTCCTGCCTACAACTTATAGAAGACCTCACTCCTCCCCATCCCGGTCTCTCTGATCAACCACTATCCAACCCTGACCGCGTGCTCTTCGTAGATGGCAGCTCCCTCCTGGCCTCAGATGGCCAGAGGCACGCTGCTTATGCTGTAGTCACTATGGATGCGGTATTAGAGACAGCTCCCCTCCCAATCGGAACCACTTCCCAGAAGGCTGAACTCGTAGCTCTCACCAGGGCATTACACCTGTCGAAGGGACAACGAGTCACCATTTACACTGACTCTAAATATGCCTACCTCATAACTCACACACACTCTGCTCTTTGGCAAGAACGGGGGTTCCTAACTACCAAGGGCACCCCTATAGCTAATGGACCCCTCATTGCCAAGTTGCTTGAGGCCCTTAGTCTGCCCACTGAGGTAGCAATTGTCCACTGCCGAGGCCACCAAACAACCAGGGATCTGGTCTCCCTAGGCAACAACAGGGCAGACTCAGTGGCCAGACAAACGGCCCTAAGTACCCCTGTGTCTCCTATCCTCTTTCTTAACACCCCTCACCAGCCTTCCTACTCTACAGAGGAAACACAAGCCCTCCAGGCACGGGGAGGAAAAATTGGAGATAAAGGGTGGATCTACATTCAGGACAGGATTGCCCTGCCAGGCAATCTGGCGCACACCCTAATTACTGACATCCACCGATCCCTCCATATTGGCCCAAAGGCTCTCCACCAATTTCTTCAGCCATTGTTCTATCATCCTTCCTTATCTAAAGTAATTGAAGTTGTCCACAGGGCTTGCAAAACCTGTTCCGCTGTGAATTCACAAGGAGGAATCCGCAGACCCGGGCCTAACCATCAGCTCCGAGGGCATCAGCCCGGGGAAGACTGGCAACTGGACTTCACTCATATGCCTCGCCATAAAACCTTTCGCTACCTATTAACCTTGGTTGATACGTTCACAGGTTGGATCGAAGCATACCCTACGGCTCGAGAAACAGCAGACGTAGTGGCTACAATACTCATCGAGCACATCATCCCGAGGTTTGGATTGCCTCGGACCCTCCAGTCAGACAACGGACCTGCCTTCATCTCCAGTGTAACCCAGCAGGTAGCTGAGAGCCTCAACATAACCTGGAAACTTCACATCCCATACCACCCACAGTCATCGGGTAAGGTAGAAAAGGCCAACGGGCTGCTGAAAGCCCAACTCACCAAACTTACCCTAGAGACCCGTCTTTCCTGGCCCACACTTCTGCCCCTGGCTCTTACCAGACTCCGAGCTACGCCCCGCGGGCCTTCGGGCTTAAGCCCATTCGAATTACTATACGGCCGGCCCTTTCTTATAAATCATAGCCTTCCGGCCATCTCCCCACCTCTTTTATCCTATTTACCTTATCTTACTCTCCTCCAAGCTCTCTTAAGGGCTCACGCTGACACTGTCATTCCAGCCCCTAGCGACCATGCTTCTGAAGGGGGTATACGAGATCTATCCCCTGGGGACCAGGTCCTCCTCAAAAGCTTGCGGCCAGACTCCTTACAAACTCCGTGGACTGGGCCTTATACAGTTGTCCTTACCACCCCAACTGCTGCAAAACTGTTGGGGCACTCTGCATGGGTACATATCAACAATCTCAAGCGGGCACCCACAGAGACTAATTGGACCTCCCAGATGGCAGGCCCCACCAAACTCCGCTTGGTTAGGGCCCCTTCTCATATTCCTTCTAATCCAGACAAGCCAGGCGGAATCATGTGAGTCCAGCTGCATGAGGGGTTCAGGTACTTCTCGCCATTTTTCAGCCTTTACTTATATGCCTGCAACCTGCTACCGGGGAAAGGAACCGACAACCTGTACGTATGACCAGAAAACCTATTGGGTCTCCGACCTTGTGACAGCCAAACGAGGTATTGCCCCCTGCAACATCTACCCCAGGTCTGGAAAAGTGTGCTGGACCTATCTGGGTCAGGTCGGCCTCTCCGATGGGGGCGGGGTCCAGGACCAGGCTAGCCGTGAGCACATTAAAACAGCAGTCAGGGACATGACTAAACGACTCCAACCCCCCAACGACCTGGTCTATAAGGGCATTAATCTCGGTAGCATCCAAAAATCCCCTACCACTGAACAACTGACAGTGGCCCTCCTGAACTCTAGTTACAGCCTATGGCGAAATGTGTCGAAAAACGGTGACAGTGACTGCTGGATCTGTTTCCCTTTTTCAACACGTTCTAACATTGTAGGGATACCCCTCCCTATGGATTGGCCACTCCCCAACTCCACGACCACAAATAGCACGGTTCATATTGGCCCCATTGGGGAAAACATACCTATTATTAATGTGTCCTCCCCCCTCACCACTGCAGCTGCCAACATCACTAACTCCTCCCTCCCGTATTGTACTCCCTCGGGAATATTTCTCTCGTGCCCTCAGGGAATCTATCGCTGTCTGACCACTAACGACTCCCTGGGCTGTATATTCATCCTATTATCTCCTTCTACCACCATTTACTCTGAATCCCAGCTGCTATCCATCCTATTCCCCCAACACCGTGAAGAAAGGGCCGTCTTCCTCCCATTCATAATAGGGGCAGGGGTAGCCATAGGGGTGACAACTGGGACAGCAGGGATAGGAACCTCCATAGACTTTTATTACAAACTCTCCCAAGCTCTGAATGATGATATGGAACGGGTTGCTGACTCCCTCACAGCCCTACAGATCCAGGTCACCAGCCTGGCAGCCTTAGCTCTACAGAACCGACGGGCCTTAGACCTTCTGACCGCCGAAAAAGGGGGGACCTGCCTATTCTTAAATGAAGAATGTTGTTACTTTGTTAACCAATCAGGTATAGTTACTTCCAAGATCAAAGAACTCAGGGATCGGATCCAAGCACGGCGGCGAGACACGTCCTCTTGGGGCCTGGACCCCTACAACTGGGTAACCTGGCTGCTCCCTCTGGCGGGACCTGTATGCATAATCCTCCTTCTAATCTCAGTTGCTCCCTGTCTTTTCCGGTACTTGCAGGGTCACCTACAAGAACTTGCCCCAGTATCCGTCAATCAACTCCTCCTCCAGCCCTACTCTCGCCTGCCCACTTCCGACTACCCTTATGACGACGCCCCCTGTCAGCAGGAAGTAGCCAGAACCGAGTCGACGCCCCTGACACCATTATATTAAGCAAAAGGTCGGAATGTTGGGCTGGCAGGAAGGGCTACCAAAGATGGCGAAAATTCCCGCCACAAGACCTGAACTCGGACAGGAGAACAAAGGACCAAGATGGCGAAAGTTCCCGCCACACCACCTGAGCTTGGACAGGAGAACAAAGGCCCAAGTAGGAACCTGAGACCCCCGCCCTGGGCTCCTGTGGACCAATGGGATCCCGATGAGCAGGAGGGATATCCAAATAAGGGAAACTTGCCAAAAGACCCCTGAGCTTTCCCCAAGACCCCTTAAAAGCCCCCTCCTCCCTGCCTTGGGCGCGACTTCCCCCACTCTGCTTTCCAGAGTTGCGGAACCTCGCCCGAGGGTGCCCACCTCCTCCCGGTGCAACTTTCTCGGCTCCCCTTCACCTGGGCCCTGAAACTTCACCGGAGAGAACCTTTAATAAACCTTGCCTTACACTCACTTTGCCTGGTGTTGTGTTTATCTCGTCGGAAAAACCTTACAGTTACCAGGCCACTTGCTGGGTACAGCTCTGAACCTTATGGAATATTTCTGAACTGCCATTCAAGGTGGAAGAAATCTACAGTCAGAGCAGGATGATTCTAAGTACATGTTCCCAGTGTAAATTCCCTTTTCAAATTTAACCTGGAGTCATCTTTCAGCTCAAAGGGATTTCAGCACTCCCCTCTCTTCTCTGTTCCTCCACATGAAAGATGGGGGTATATGAACCCTGATACTACATAGTTTTTATAGTGCTCTGAAATTCTTGTATGAAAGCATTTAGGCAAAGTATGAGCACATTTATATGTGAGTGCTATAAGCTTTTATCTCCAAGCCTTCACAGTTTGGAGTTTCAGTTGGGAAATAAAAATCACCTCAGGAATGGAGAACTGTCAGCTCCCAGCACAGTTAAGAATAAGGCAAGTTTGACTTTCAGTGTCCCTCACCTTCTTCTGGTACTGAGCCTTACTCCAGGGGCCTAGAGGCTCAGGGAGCCCAGCACTTGCCTTTCTCATCGATACCATGGGCACCAGGGTCCCTGCAGGCTGATGGTTGGTGAAGTTTACCCGAGGAAATGTTGCAGCTGTGTGCACAGAAAGAATCCTCCGGGTACACTGGGCAAATTCTTGGGAGACATTATCATTCAGCTGTTTGTTTTCTTAAAATGATTCAATATTTTTATAGTATGTTTTCCCCCCTCTTTTTAAATATCATGGTTTCTCTCACCTTCACTTGAGAATGTCAAACAGCACAGACAAGAGTGAATGGCAGAGTCATGGAGAGTTCATGTCCAAGGATTGGAAGCTTTTGTTTCCAGTTGGGTCTGTATACTTCATTAAGTTTATGGGAATCTCCCTCCCCATTTCTTCCTGAGATGAATCACTCAGCAATAAAGTTACCTCTGGGAGAAAAGCTGACTATGTTTCTGAGACAGGCCAATGAGCTGGGTAAATCTGAATGACCATCACATGTGCACAGTCTTCTCTCCTGCTGCCCTGGCTAGGCAGGATGCTCTCTCTCAGCAATGTCTCCTGCCCAGTTGGTATTCCACATAGAGTTTCCTGACTCTCTCATGAGCTGCTGCTGCTTCAGCATGAGATGTACTATCTCATGGTTCTAGCCAAGCCCAGTATCTTGTGATCTCTTTCACCTAATGAAAACTTGTTCACAGCTAACTGTGGCATTACAAATTAATGTATGGATTTGTGATAATTTTAGTCAGAATTCCAACAGAAATATATATATTAAATATACAAATATAGAATAAATATAAATATATATGAAATGTACAAACATATAAAAATTATATTTTTGGCAGGAGGAGTGAATATAGTGCTTTTTAAGAGTTTATGTCACAGAATAAACATGGGGAAATTATCAAGCAAATTTTGAAAATGAAGAACAAGGTGAACTTGTCCTAACAAATATTAAACAAATTATATAGTGATTGAAATAAAACCAGAATTGTACTAGTATATAATTATAGACAAGTAGGTCACTGAAATAGAATAGAGAACAGAGAAACAGATCCAAGTGTACTTAAGAAATTTGATCGAAAGGAGGCATTTCATTTCATTGGGAAGATAATGGACTATTCCATAAGTGGACTGGAACTGGCTATGCATTTGAATAAAAGGATTTTATATTTATCCAGATGTTTACCACTTATGACATTCTTCATTCCTTTGTGTAGATCCAAATTTCCATCTGGCATCCTTTTTCTCCTGCCAGAGGAACTTCCTCTAACATGTTTGTTAAAGATCTGTTAGTGAGTGCTCTCAGCTTTTCTGCGTGACAAAGACTTTTTTATCTTCCTTTTTGCAGAGTAGGATGGTAATCCCTGACAGATGGGAACCAAACCAGGTGAAAGTTAAAATTGCAGCAGCTTATCGCCGAGAGCACAGGGAGAGGCTGGAAATGTCCCTGAGTCGAGGTCCATGGAGACCAAAGTGGCTGAGTGCAGGGAATAAAGCCCGAGATGGAGGAGAGCTGCAGAGAGAGAGAACTCTAGAGATAGATAACTGGAGGCCCCTTAGTCTTTAGCAGAGTACTGCTGGGCACAAACAGATGAGAAAATAATCAAAGACCTGAGATAAAGCACCCAGAAGGACCAGGGGAATGGTGGCCATCACTCCCACTGTGCCTGTTCCTTCAAACCATATTGGCAAACCTCATAATTCACGGGATAGAGGACTCAAAGGGGTCTTGCTGCAGCTGTGAGAATTGATTAGATCTAGATGGACCTCTGCTCTAGACCTGCTTAACAAGTCTGGAAAGAAAGAGTCAAAACAACCAGTTTCCCCTGGTATCACTTATATGAAACAAACAAAGCAAACCCAAAACACAAAAACCAAGAAACAAAAAGTTGAACTCATAGAAACGGTGCAAAGGTGACTGGGTGGGGATGGGAAGAGGTTGTTAAAGCACACAAATATTCAGTTTTTGACCCGTGAGGTGGATAAGGTCTGGGACCCAATGTAAAACATGGTAACTGTAGCTGATTATACCATATTGTATAATTGAAATTTGCTAAGAAAGGACAACTTCAATATTTTCACCAAGGAAACAAAGGAGGGGTTGTTAAATATGTGTAGTGAAGTATGTGTTAATTAAGTTGATGGGGGAATCCTTTCACAGTATATGTGTTTACGAAATTATCACATTGTAAGCTTTAAATATCTACATTTTTATTTGTTAATTACACCTCAAAAAAGCTGGGGGTGGGTGGGAAGGATCAGTTTCCAAGGGCATTTTAGAACAAAGCTACCCAAGAATATTTATAGGAATAAAAAAAAAATATCCAGCACCCAACAAGGTACAACTCATAATCTCTGGTGCCCAGTATAAGATTACTAGGCGTGCCAAAAAGATTCAGGAAAACACAACCCATAATTAAGAGAAAAAAAAAAAAAAACAGCCAAGCAAAACCAAGAACTGATGCAGATGTTAAATTTAGCACATGAGGAAATTAAAATACTTGTAACTGTAATCCAGATGTTCAAAACATCAAGTAGAGTCACGGGAGATATAAAAGAGACCCATGGAGATGAAAACTATAGTATTTGAGTTAAACTCATGGAGATGAAACTCATGGAGATGAAAACTATAGTATTTGAGATGAAAAATACTCTGGGTGGAATTAATGTTAGATCAGACATTGCAGAAGAAAATATTAGTGAACTTGCAAACATAGTAATAGAAACAGCTTGAAATGAACCACAGAGAAAAAAGGATTAAAAAACATTAGAAGATATTAAACAACCTAATACATATGGAATTAAAGCCCTGAAAGAGGGAGGAGAAAAGAAAAATAATTTGAATAGTAATGGCTGAAAAATTTCCAAATTTGTGAAGCCCATTGCTCTAAGAAGGTCAGAAAGCTCCAAGAAGAGAAACACAAGGAAAACGAATCTAACCAAGGCACACAGTATTCTAATTGCTCAAATCCAGTGATAGAAACATTTAAAAGCAGCCAGAAAAGAAGACATGCCGTAAACAAAGGAACAAAAAGTTGAGGATGACAGGAGTTTTCTTACACACACACACACACACACACACACACACACAAAAGACAAAAGAACAACATTTTTAAAGAACTGTAAGAACAAAATTCTATCAACGTAGAATTCTAAACTCATACAAATAACCCATAAACAAATGAAATGTATGCTTAATTTCAAGAACAGTTGGGAGAACATTTAAAACTACAACTAAATGCCATTTTTTGCCCTCTCACTCTCTTGGGAATCAGTTGAAAAATGAGACACAGGAGATAGAGGAAGATCAAGATTGAGATTTATCACTGAGAGATTGATCTGAAAATTAGAGAATGGCTTAGATTATTAATCAAATTGGGTTAAATATTGGGGCCCGTGGATGGCTGAGTTGTTATGTTTCTGCCTTTGGGTCAGGTCATGATCTGGGGTTCCTGGGATCCAGTCCCACATCAGGCTCCCTGTTCAGTTTGAAGCCTGCTTCTCCCTCTGCTATTCCCCCTGCTTGTGTTCCTTCTCTTGCTGTGTCTCTCTCTGTCAAATAAATAAAATCTTTAAAAAAAAAATAGGTTAAATACTAATTCTTAATCTAGGAATGAGGCACATGCTTATGCTGGCCTGGAAAGCGCCGCAGGGCTGGATAGACCAGAAGGCGCCCTCTCAGAGGGCAGGCAGATCCGGGCTGGGAAGGACCCACCATGCTCCATTCCTCTCCTTGAACTCACCAGCCAGATGACTTGCTCCTCCCATGTAGGGGTGTGAGCGGGTAGGTAGTAAGAATGTGGGGATGTTTTGACCATCCTTCCCCTTACGGGGGAATAAATGTTCTCCCCAACAATAATCTGGAAAAACATAAATTTTAAAAAGAATGTTGACGTATAAATTTGCAGTCATGACCTTGGGAGTCTTCATTTTGGGGCTGCGCAGAAGCAGACTGTGCACTAAGGATTTGAATGGAAGTGGTTTCCATCATGTTCTAATTCATTCGGATTGCTGTGACAAAAGCACCGTCAACTATGTAGCCTATAAACAGCAGACAGTTATTTCTCACAGGCTGGAAAGTCTAAGTCTTGCTGTGTCCCACATGGCAGAAAGAGCTAGGGAGCACTCTGGGGGCTTTTTCACAAGGGCAGTAATCCCACTCATGGGGCTCCTCCCTCATGATGTAATTATCTCCCAAAGACCCCACCTCCAAACACCATTACACTGGGGATTAGGTTTCTACATAAAAGTTTTTTGGGGGTGGATACAAACTTTAGCATATGACAGTAACATTAGCATATAGAGCATATAGGAAGTGACGTCAGGAAATACTAGTAAGTCACTGGGGAAATGAGACGGAGAAAGGAAGGAAGTCGTCATGAGGATTTTGTCAAGAAATTTACCACTGTGGGCAACTGACACCTAATTCCACTGGCAGGTAAACAGTATAAAACCATATAAATCACATGTCTTATCCCACCCTAGAGACAGGGGAGCTGGGGTCTTTATCCACCAGTCATAGCTTGAAGGTTGCTCTTGGGGTAGAGGTGGGGAGGCATTAATTTTCTGGAAGTTAAAGCCTGTGCCTCGTGTGGGCAGAGCTTACCGCAGCGGCATGGAGAGATCTTAGGCATAGTCTTGGAGATTTGGGCATTTGGAAACTGGACTAGGAAGCATGGGTGCTAAAGATACAATGGTGGAGACTTGGTAGCACTGATGGTATTCAAAGAATGTTACGCTATTTCATTTTCTTTAAATGAGATGTAACCCAATTCCAAACCCCCATCTAGCTAGCTGTCAGAACATACAAGGTTATCCATTAATGGAGTTCTTCCTGGCTCTTTTCAGGTTGGGCAGTTTCCAGAAAACTCATATAAAGCAAACTATGTGGGAAGCCCTGGTTTTCACTCTACCTTTGTTTAGATCAGAATGGTTTCTATATACGTCTGGAAGCTTTGTTGCTCCCTTGGGCTTGGAAAGCTTTGCTAAGATTAGGAGCTCCGGTACTGGGCTGGGGATTTGCCTCCTCCGGTACATTTTGTTTTTCCCTCGACCCCAAGTTCACCTGAGGACACTGCAAGGCAGTCAATTATGGATCTTCATTCTTTGTTGGAACCTGGAAGTTTCCAACGGCATCCTCTCCTCTGATGCTGCCATCCCTCAAAGGAATTCTAACAGCTCTCTGTCTACCCTTGGTTCTGAGCAGCAGCCTCTCACTAAGGTCAGGCCACAGCAAACCAATGTAAGGAAGGCTGGCGGACGGCAGGCCACTTCTGTGGTCTCCGTCTCCAACCTCCTCTGAGGCAGCAGCAAACAAAAGTCAGTCCATCTGCTCAGATTGGAGGCAAGAGAGAAAAATATGGAAAGAAGAAGACATAAGTAATAAATCACCATTATTCTGCTATAGTTCAATAGAATGAGCCAGAAAATTGCAGCTCTTTAATATGTCTTTTTATCATGATGTTGGTGGTTCTCTAGTGCATGAGTACGATGTTACCCTTCTGCCAAGGAATCTTTCTCTGACCAGTGCAGAATTCCATGATCCCTGGTGGCAAGGTGGGAGGGATGTTCTAGCATTTAACTAGAATCTTACCAGCAACCAAGGAAACCCTATGCTGTTACAACCTGAATCAAGTCATCCAACAATCAACGGCAGAATAAATGTCATTGCCTGGGCATGAGTTATAAAATTTCAGTGTCTCTTTGTCTCAATCTATTTTTCATTTCTTTTTTTGTCATTATATTAAAAATTAATATACAGCAGAATTAACTTTTTAGGGGGAAATGTTCTATAAGTTTAAACGTTCATACACTCTTGTGAAAGCAATAATGTATATACAAAACAGTTCCATCACCCCTAAACAATCCCTCATGCTGCCCCTTGATGGTGACACCCTCCCCTTGCCTATCCGCTCGCAAACATCTCCATCCCTGTAGCTTTGCCTTTTCCAGAGTTTTAATGTACATGGGATCATATGTCAGCTTTTGAGACCAAGTTCTTCATTCGGTATAGGGCCTTAGAGATTCATTCATGCTGTATTGGTAGTCCTTTCCTTTTCATTGCTGGGTAATCTTATTGCACACACGTAACATATTTTTTCAAGTTCATTTACCCACTGAAGGACATTTGAGTTGTTTCTTTGGTGATTGCGAATAGAGCTACCATACACAACTGTGTACAACATTTGTGTGAGTATCCCTTTTCATTTGTCTAAGGGAAATAGCAAAGGGTAGGGGGACGTATGATAAATGTGTATTTGTCTTCATAACCAACTGGAAAACTGCTTTTCAGAGTCACTGTGCCGTTTTATATTCCACCAGCAATACAAGTCCCAGTTTCCTCTCATCCTCACTGGCACTCAATATAGTCAGATTATTCTTTAGTCATTATAATAAGTGTTTATTATATGTCATAATAACCCATATCTCATGTGGTTTTCATTTGTTCCTTAGTCAGCAATGTGTTTTTTCCCTCTGGCTGCCTGTAAGATTTTTTTTGTCTTTGATTTCCAGATGTTTTGGTATGATAAGCATAGCTGAGTGTGAGTGGTGTGTGTCTGTGTGTGTGTTTAATCTGCTGTGTGCTTTCTGAGTTTTTTTGATCTGTGATTAGTATATGCCATTACTTTTAGAAAATTCTCCACCATTGTTTATTCAAGTATTTCTTCTGCCCTATTCTTTCTATTTTCTAACTTTGGGATTCCAATTTTACATGTAACAAACAATTTGATATAGCTTAGTTCCTGGATGCTCTATTGAAGGGACATTCTTTGTCTCTATTACTATGGTCTTTTTTTTTGTTGTTGTTGTTACTATGGTCTTGATCTGATCTTTTTATTCTTCTGCATGGTTTCTCTCTCTCTGCTGAAATTACCTATCTTGCACATTGTCTACGTTTTCCATTAGCACCTTTAACAGATGGGTCATTGTTGTTTTAAATTTCCTGGCTGATTTCCATTATCTGTATCATATATGAGTCTGTTTCTATTGATTATTTTATCTTTTCAGATTCAGTCTTCCTTACCTTTTAATACGCCTCTTCCTTCCTTCCCTCCTCCTTCCCTCTCTCTCTCTTTCTTTTCTTCTTCCTTTTTCTTTCTTTCTTCCTTTTTTTTTTTTTTAAAGATTTTATTTATTTATTTGACAGATCACAAGTAGGCAGAGAGGCAGGCAGAGAGAGAGAGAGAAGGGAGGAAGCAGGTTCCCTGCTGAGCAGAGAGCCCGATGTGGGACTCGATCCCAGGACCCTGAGATCATGACCTGAGCCGAAGGCAGCGGCTTAACCCACTGAGCCACCCAGGCGCCCCTCTTTTTTTCTTTCTTTCTCTTTCCCTCCCTCCCTCCCTCCCTTCCTCCCTTCCTTTTTTTTTTTTTTTTTTTTTAAGATTTTATTTATTTATTTGACAGAGAGAAATTACAAGTACAGTGAGAGGCAGGCAGAGAGAGAGAGAGAAGGAAGCAGGCTCCCTGCTGAGCAGAGAGCCCGATGTGGGACTCGATCCCAGGACCCTGAGATCATGACCTGAGCCGAAGGCAGCGGCTTAACCCACTGAGCCACCCAGGCGCCCCCCCTCCCTTCCTTTTTTTCGTGGAGAACTGTCCATGTTTTGTAGGATAGAAAATACCAGAAGATATACAAGTAAGTATTTATTATGCTTGGAGATGAACACATCTATTTTTCTTCAATGTCTTTACTGTGGAAGTTTGTGTTAATCCAGTCAGTATTCAGGCAGACTTTGAAGATTCTTTTTGTGTTGGGTTCCCCTTAGTATACCACAGGCTTCAAATTTCTGTAGCCACACCTTGTTTTTAGAGTGTGGGCCACTTTGCCAGAGGGGTTTTCTCAGTGTCTGCTAACCAGAGGGAATATGTTACTTAGACTTCTTTTAACTGTAACCTACAGTTACAGTTGGTAACTACTTTCTTGGTGTCTTTTACTGTGGTCAGGGGAAGGGGCTTGTACTCTGACGTTCTGACTCATCCTCAGTCTTCTGCAGGCACAGTGACCCAAGTCTCAGCAGGAGGCCCTCATGAGCGTCCCCGCCCTTCTAGCTGAGTGCTATCTTAGCACCTGATACTGTTATTCTCCAATGGGTAGAGCTTTAAAAAAAATCTGTTCCCTTCTACAGCTGCAGGAGGCTCTACTGACTACTGCTCCAAAGTGTTGGATTTTGTTGCTGTTGCCCTGTAGATTAAAGCTTTTGTTCCACAGGGAAGTTGGGAACTGTTGAGTCTGGGTGGAGTCTTAGCAGTGATTGCTATCTCCCCAGCGCTGTGGCCACAAGTTTTCCCTGAAAGTATCTCCGGGAGGATTGTGGAGAAAATCCTGCAAGAGATTATGAGCTCCCCTAGGTCTGTGGCTCCCAGGGACTACACCTGCTTACTCACCCACCCTTAGCCTTTAGTGATTCTGTAAAATTTCACTAAATCTTCTTATCAGCTTATTTGGAAGTTGGCAGTGTTTGCTCTAGGTAAACAAATACTTGGCTTGGTCTCTCCCTGCAGATGCCTATCTCTTCCCAGACTTGAGATTTGAGGTCGAATGTTGGTTCTGTGACCTCAATTCTTTCATGGGTTCAAGTAAAGTTGTCAGGTTTTTTTGTTGTTGTTGTTATTGTTGTTGTTTTGTTTTGGTGCCAGTATTTCTCATTTTAAGTGTGGCCTCAATGCTCTTTCCAGCTCTTTCTACTTCCAAGGTGAAACTGGAAGTGCCAACTGCTTTTTGAGAGTTGTTAGATTTCCGAAGCATGACTTTAGGACAAGAAATCAAGAAGAGGGAATTCTGTCCTCCCTTCTCCTTCTCTTTTCTCCTCCCCCTCAACACAAGGGCATCTTGAGGTCAGCTTCTTCTGTTTTCAGTCACTTTAGTAATTCCACTATCTCTTTCATTTTTTCCCCCTTTCTTTGTTTGGATGTATAGTTTCTGTTGGCTTGGTTGGTTGAATGTGTGTGTGCATGTCCCTACCAGTCATTTTCATTACATCTTTATTTTGTCTTGTTATGGATAGTTGTTAACTAGGCACTGTGCCCCCCCTTCTCCGGGAAGGTTCCTGGCATTCACCAAGAGGAGCCCCGCTTCTCCTTTGCTACATGGCTGTGATTTGGAGAGGAGGTGTTAACTGCTTCTTCTGCCCAAGCAGGGGAGTGGAGATGAAGCATTCACACTTCAGGGTCTTACAGATGGAAGGCGAAAGCGCTCATGGCTCTGATATCCCTGAGCTCTTCAAGTGCACGCATTGTGAGAAGGGTAAATGCACGCACACATGCCCAAACACCCCCGTCTCTTCACAAACTGAGATTCAGAATGATCCTCTCACTTTTCCTTGGCAAAGTAAGGAGCAAAACCAAGCTTATTCTTTTTTTTTTAAATTAGAAAATATCTTTATTGATTTGTTTTAACTCCAAAAGTAATATAGAATCCCTTTAGCATCACTGTTTACATTTTGGTGTACATTCTTTCTGGGTTTTCTTTTTTTTTTTTTTTTCTGTTTATAGGCAAAAGAATATGTATTTTAATTTGTAAAAGCTCAGGTGAAGGCTACCCTAATTAATGAGCAGTTTTGAAGAAATGGATTAGTGGGGCTAACTTTCTTTGGTCTTGGCTGCTCAAGGCTTTACTGCTGTGAGCAGGGAAGCAAGAAACAGGGAGCCACAAAGCAGCTAGGGCTGAGATGTTAGAGTAAGCGTGTGCAGGGAAGGCAAGAGATAAACAAATAAAATGGAAGTGAAAGGGATGCAGGGACATGGGCGCCCTTCCTCCATCTGATGGTGTGGGAGCTTCCACGGCCATCCCTCTCAGCAAAGGGATCCGGGGCCAGCCTGGAGTCAGCGGTGACAGGCACATTCACTGGAGAGTGCCCCTCATCTCCCCCCGTGGGCCCTGTCCTCATAGCCCTGTGTCCCCTGGACCTCTTCACAGCCTCGTCAGGCCTCCTCCAGGAGAACGGCGGCTCTTTTGTCAGTGCTTTCCCTTTGATCCCTAAACACGAGGCTCCTTGGGGACACTCGTGTCAGTAGCAAATATGTACTCGTGTTCTACCTGTCTGGACAAGGAGGGTGCAAGTAGGGTTATCAAATGTCAACTCTCTGAGTTCAGCATTCCTGCTCACAACTGGAGGTTACGGTGGGGGGTAGGGGGAGCCGGCTCCCCAGCACGCGCACGCGTGAAACCAGTCCTTCATAATTTATGGCCTTCCGATGCTTCAAAGATGTCGGGAATTCACACTAATACAAAATTTAAGACTCAATACAAGGAGAGATGTGTCTTAAATCCAGTCTGTGGTTTGAGTCTATCACAATGACATGGCCCTGGGAATGAGCTTGACCAGAAATGCCAATTTTGGACAATGCCTGAAGGGATCCAAGGTCTCTGAAGAAGTCAAGATATCGCTATACTGGATTATCTCTGATTCACCTAAGAAGAGAAAAATAGCTTTAATGCCAGGTAAGAGCTATGCATTCTTTCCCCCATTAGTTATCCTCACGCTGATTGCCATAGCAGGCCTCTCTACTCAATGACTTTGATTCTTTAATGTGACTAATAATTACAGTGTTGATTCTATGTTAGGCACTGCCTGGACCTCCAGCCTTCCGTCTGGTGAGATTCACTCTGGGAGCCCCTGCTGGCTCCACTGCAAAAGAAAGAAGTATCACCAATGGAGATTAATCCTCCCATCAGCCTGGAGAGAAAGGGCCCGCAGACCGCATGTGGATCTGCTCAGCACGCTACTGCCTTTATTAAACAGCCAACAGGACAAAGGGAAACAAGGCCTTTCCTCTTCCAAAGGAGCTCTGCCAAAAATGTATTATCCGGCCAAGGGCCACACGTTCAGGTCCTAATGCACTTTCTTCCCCAGATGTGCTCTTATAGCCTGTGGTAATAAGATTAGGCGTAGGCAGTTTGGAGTAGATAAGGCGTCTTTAGTCAGGCCTGGGGAAGGAAGGATAAGTCAGGCTTCTGGAAGGAGGTGGAACTCGTAGGACTCATTCCCTTTTCACAGCTTATTGACCATTTAACAAATATTGTGGAAGGCTAATTTCATCGTATGTGGGCTGAATGATGGCCCTTCATTCCATATGCTAATCCCTTCATGTCCATATGCTAATCCCTGGAACCTGTGAATATTACCTTCTAAGGCAAAAGATGTTGTTAAGTTAAGGATCGAGAGAGGAGTTTATCCTAGAATATCTCGGTGAGCCCTAAACACAATCATGTGTATCCTTAGGAGAAGAAGAGGTGACAAGGACGAGGAGGCAGGGACTGGAATAATGCATCCAGAAACCAGAGAATGCTGGAGGCTCAGCCTGGGGCATGGGGCAGGCTTGCCCCCAGAGGCCGGGAGGGGGCATAGCCCTGCTCACACTGTGTCTCCGCGGGATGTTGACCTTCCCTCCTGGAGTCTGTGATCTAGTGCAGGTCTAGGACCACAAATGTGTGGCTTATGATCAGAACGATGAGATTGCAGGCCCCCACAGAAGCCATGGGTGAGACTGGTGAGCCCAGAGATGGCTGAGGCAGAAGCTAGAAGCAAATTGTGCCTGTAGTGCAGAAGAACCGTTTTGTTTTGAATGCCCATATGCCCCGAGATGTTTTACTGATATCAATGCAACAAATTTAGTTTTTTAAATAATGTTAATATTATTTTCTGATTATAAAAGGAATACATATACGTTGAAGGAAGCTAGAAAAAATTCAGAATGATATAAAGAGCAGAAATTAAATTTGTCCATAATCCTACTGTCCAGAGATGATACTGTGAATATTTCCAGTTATTAATGCATGTACACACAATAAGCATTTTGCTCAGATGTTACTTCTGCATTGTTGTGACTGTCAGCACATTTATGGGTGGGTGGCTTAGACTTCTAGGTATAAGGAAGGTAACTCCTCCCTGTCTAGAGTAGGAAAAAGGGTTTGGGTTTTAGGATGCACTAGATGGGATGAGCTAGGTTATGCCGTGGTACCCAAATAATGTGAAATCCTGAAGGTTTATTGCTGTACACACAACAAATCCATTGTAAACTGAGGGTCAGGGTGGTCATCAGGGGACTCTGCTGGCAGTTGTCACTTGGAGTCTCTGGTTGAAGACATGCTGCCATCTGGAATGTTGGAATGGCACTGGTCCGTGAAGCAAGGAGAGAGAGAAAGGAGTACCACTCACGGGTTTTTTATGGTCTCCTCCCCCAAGTGACTCACAGCATCTTTCCCGCACAGCTCACCGGCACAGCTGAAGACATGGCCATGCCCCACTAGAAATGGCTGGGAACTGTAGAGGAGTCCAATAGTGTACTGGGTGCATCTGACTCTATTACAGTACAGAGCTGCTGACTTTGTCACAGACAATGAAATATAACTGCCCTGGACTCCACTGGACATGGACAGCTATCAGGCCTTGAGGCAGCTAGAGGGACAGTGGCTATCTCAGGTTGTCTTGCGTGCTTTTCCGGATAGCTTGTCAAGTTAGGACAGCCGTGTAGGAGCCGAAATACGCTTCCCTGGAATTGTCCATCCTTCCACAAAAGGTGGGTACAGCCAAAAGTCTCCCAAATGGCAGCCCTGGAAGAATTTGGACCCTATTTTTTCATCTCAGACTTCAACTTGGTGGGAGGCTCTCGATCTGATAGGGTGCTGAAGAAAAATCTTTCTTGGAGTCAAAGAAGCAGAGGAAAGATAATTAGTAGAAGTCAATATTCATCTTTACCTTATATATGAGTTTTATTGATCTCATGTTCTAATACATGCATGTGTATTTGATCTTAGCACAATTTATTAAAATAAGAAAACTGTAATCTCTTCACTAGCCCCTGCCCTATATTACCGGAACTACTTCTGCATGGAAATTTTCTTATGAGTACACACAATAAGCATTTCTTATCAGTAATGGTAAGAAATCCAGGCATGGTGAATTGGACTTTAATTTTAGGAACACATCACTGGAATGTTCTCTGTGGCAAAGGAGGCCCCAGTGTGTTCCAGAATCAGGAAATTTCAAAACTAGGAGATATCCTTGGATGTTCATGCACCAAGAGGGGAGGCTGGGCAATGGAGTGAGGGGACCTTAAATAATTTCCAGAAGGGATTAAATGGCTTTCAGAGCTTAGTGAAATTGCCACCTGTCCTTGCCTTTGGCAGGGGAATACAGAAAAGATTCAGGATTAAGCTTCTGCATTGTATCCAGGAGAGCCATCTCTGCAAAAGGAACTTTTGTTCCAATTCTATTCAGAGCTCCAGTTTGATCAGGCTGGGCTTATGTGCCTGCCTAGAGAGAAGGTGTGTGGTTACTCTGGAGGTTTTATGTTCTTCCGAGCCCACATGCAGGGTACTGTACATGAAAGGAACTTCTGGAATTCTTAAATTTCTAAAGCCTCCATTTAAACCTGGAGGGTTCATATGTATCTCTAATTGGGCCCCTACTCTTGGTGCTTGGGTAATGTATTGCTCATACCTTGGGTATTGTCATTAACAGATGAGGAAGCTGAGGGTGACAGATGCCAAGTAGTGTTCCAAGGTCATGAAGTTAGTAAGGGATGGAGCTGCTCTGGAAATCCAAACACGTCAAAGTCCTGCCCCAGGCTCTGTGTCTGCCAGGCCAAAGCAAGCTTTGCTGTAAGTGTCTTCAAAAGCTAGGATCAGAATGGGAACAGAGATCAAGGGGAACAGAGTTCAGCTAACAATTCAGTAAAAGAGAATGCATGATATTTTCAGAGAGAGGACAGACGTGGGGGAGAAAACAAAGCTTTGGGACATAAGGTCTTTGTGCATTTGATGAAAATGCAGTTGAAAAGTGGATAATGTAGTCTCCTGGGCGTTTGCTGCCATTTTGATAAAATTATTTGTCCATGTAAATACAATTTCGATTTTTCTTCCCCTTGTGATATAGAGCTACATGTTGACATCATCTTAAATTTATCCTTGGCAGTACCTGGCTTTACCTGCATTCTTGGTCTAACCTCACTGGAGGCCAAGGTGTAAAGGACCTCCTGATACGTCTACATTTTTCTTTTGAGTTTCTGGTGCCAATTAACTGTGCTGCATAGTGAGAGGCCTGACTGTAGAATGTAGGGTTGAATTCAAAGACTCTACTATCTCTACTTAGCAATTGGGTTTCTAGTTTCTCTTTAAAAGTACTGGGGCGCCTGGGTAGCTCAGTGGGTTGAGCCTCTGCCTTCAGCTCGGGTCGTGATCCCAAGGTCCTGGGATCGAGCCCCGCTTCAGGCTCTCTGCTCGGCGGGGAGCCTGCTCCCCCCCCCCCTCTCTGACTGCCTCTCTGCCTGCTTGTGATCTCTGTCTGTCAGATAAATAAAATATTGAAACAAACAAACAAACAAAAAAAGTACTAATACATTTGCATTCATGGTATCCTGGCAGAATGCCAGCTTTTCTGGGACTCTCTCACAAGTTCACAGTGTAGGGGAGGGGGATGGAGGTAGACTCAGAGCTTGTTAGATTGGATAAGCCTGTTCCCACCTTGTGCAGCAAGTTGTAGATTCCCTGATTTCATATCAAAGTTACGTGGATGACAGTGGGAGCAGAGCCACTGGGGTAGTTTGGGATGTGTGATCTGATAGCAGATCTTGTCTGTTTTGCAAGGCAGTGGGAGACCTGAGGGAGGGCCTATATTCCTGTGAAGTTAACGGGTCTGGCTTACACAATTACCAGGTGGATCCACTCTATACCAGCTACTGATAGAGACAAGCATATGCACCAGCATTAGAAAAAGCAGTAGGCATTTGAAGAGAATCAGGACTTAGCATAGAAAGAGATTTACCTGGACAATTGGAGTAATTGTTCCCAGGACAGAGGATTAATGGTGGACATTAAGAGGCTGAAAAGAAGTCGAAGCAGCATCCTCATTGAGTACTGAGGCTATAAAAAAAAGAACAGGTTACCAGGCAGTAAGAGAAATATGAACAAGAAGGAGTCTCAGACATTAAAAAAATTCAGAAATTAAAAGTTAAAACTCATTAAAATAATTTTATTTCTTCTTTATGCCTTTATTCAATGGTCCTGCTTTTCATAATGGAAGTGTACTATTTTTTATTCATTTCAAAGATTACTAAAAGATTTAAAGCCTTGAGTTTCATTTCTTTTTCATTTTATTTTTTAAAATTTATTTTTTATTTTACATACGGTTTTAATATTTCTGTAACTTAGTTTTTGATCATCAAACTTTTACCAACTAGTCAAAGTTATTTTAATCATCTATTTCATTTTTAGTCATGGGGAAAACACTGTAGGCTACCTACAATGCAAAAAACATGCTAAAAATAAAAACAATGTGTATCAGCATCTTTTTCTGATTCCAAATTCACTTGCCCTTTATATATCTTTAGCTGAGTTAAGAGTGTTCTGGAACTACATCCTGCAAATATTAAGAAATCTTCAGGGCCAGGAAATATTATGGGTATTCCATAATTCAATATATAGGGTGAAATAACACTCTTGATATATTTGCTATTTTTGAAGGGAAGGGAAGGAATTTCATTCCGACCAAGAAGCTGCTGACCAAAGAATTATGGTTTGAGTAGCAGGTGCATTTTTCACTTTGGGGAATAAGATAAGCTAAAGAAATAAAAGAGACTTGAGCTCCCATTTTACACAATTTCACTTTCAACCTAAAAACAGCCATTCTTAATAGTTTTTCTTTTCCAATTTTAAAGCAAGTAGAATGAAACCTAAGAGGAAAACTGCAGGGTAACAGGAAAGACAGGGAAACAAAGATCTTGTTCGGAATTGGAGGTAGTACAAGAATGACAGGGAAGAACGGTACAGACGTTGAACGAGAATCAGTGTGACTCTGGTACTGTAATGGGGAACAGGTACTGAGTGAGGATAAAGAGAAGCATAAAGCATGGAAACCGAGGGTACTTTTTTTTCATTCTATATGCCACGCTTTAAAACACTGTTCTCATTGCTATAGTGGGATACCAAGTCCTTTGCAGAAGGGTGGGGCTCTAAAAAGACCAAGGGAAACAAGTTTAGAAAATGACTCTGAAAGTACATGAAAGAATTTAATGCTTCGAAACTCAAGTAGAATCAGGTGAGGGTTAAGAAATCAAGATCAAACAAGCCCCAAACCAGCAAAACACTGAAAATTTTTAAAATTTATTAAATATGAAAAAAGAAGCAAGGTTAATTTATTAACTATTTGCAAACATGGGGGAGGGCCTATAGCTGCATGGAGTAGGCTGTTTTCCCTCCACCATGAGAAGAACTGCAGGATAGGAACTGAATTGTAGTAGGGGAAGAGTCAGGTGCAGAAAAGTCATTTCCTTGAGTGATGCTATGTTATTAGATACTGATATTTTCAGATGGCGATTATAGAATTGTCTAAAGAGTTGGAGGGGGCGAGGCGAAGAGAGAAATATTCATGTCTGTATTTGTCGGGGATTTTTTTTTCCCCAAAAAACCAAACTCCCAAACAAAGAACTCTGCTAATTGTTAGTAAAGAACCCAGACACACAGGTCTAGCGTCTTTGGAAGCTGGCTCTTTGGGAGAGGTTTAGAGACAGAGGAAGGTGAGTTCTGGGTGTGTGGTCCTATGAGCACGGATCTGAGTGCTGCAATTCAGACTAGACACATTTCAAACTTTCAACAGCCCACATGTGGTTAGTGCTACTGTCTGGACAGTGCAACGCTGTGGTCTGCCTGTATTTATATTTTAGTTTTTATGACATGTTGGCTCAAAAGTCAAATTTTGTTCTTTCTAAAATGAGCTAGCTAACTCAGTCTTTCCTTAAATAAAATGACTGTCTCTAGTTCTCTACTTTGCTCTTTGAAAGTTCTTAATAGTTGTTTTATATATAAACGAGTAGTTTTATAAATCATCAATTATTGTGACATTCCAGTCTTAGAAGAATAAATACACAGTCGTACTTCAACTGATTGAATTTCAAGGGAATAGTATAAGGTCCAAAGAAAGTCTCCTTTCTGAGCCTGAAAGGGCCGTAGGTCCTGCATCGTTTAACCTAATCAATGAGTTTTGCTCCTTGCTTGTGTCTATCACGACAGTTCCAATTTGCTAAAACAGTGTCCTAGCCCATAATAATAGTCATGATGACGATGATTAACATTTGTTAAGCTAAGTTTTAAGCACATAATCCTATGTTCTCTGAACATTATTGCATTAACTCTCACATAACAAAAGATAGGTTTTACTTCTGTCCGGTTTTGGTGATTAGAAAGGCTTGGAGTCACTTCAGATTATATAGGTGGTAAGAAACAAAGCAGAGATGCAAAACCAGAGCTGATCTAGCACCAAGGTCTGCCTGCCTAACTCCAACAGACACTGTCTGCCTCCTGTCATGCCCCTTGGCTCCCCATCTCGTGTCATCCTTAACTCCACTAGAACTTTCCCAGTTAGCCTCCTTCTCTCAACCTGTGAGATCACACTCATAGTCAGTGCCTTGTAGATTATGCTACTTTTGCAGTTTCTGTGAAGGAGTAACTCTCACAATTCCTATAACCCTCGAGTTCTAACTGGAATGTAGTGGCCCCACGGTCTCACTAACCTGCCTCGCTCTGGAAGACACCGTCTACAGATCCAAGCCTATTTTCCACAGTGACGCTTTCCGAGGAATGGTGGCCAGTGTTCAACCAAGGCACACCCTTGGCCAGAAAACTAAAGCACTTCCAACACTTCATTTCTCTCATTTCTCTCATCCTATGATTTCAACAATGAGGCAATTCCCTGATAATTCTCCCTTAGTTGCTGTGGCCAGCTCTTAAATGTCCCACAGATCCCTGTCTCCCATTATACATGCCCTTGTGTAATCCTCTCCCCTTGAATGTGAGCTAGATTTGCTGACTTGTCTCTGATGAGTAGAATTCAGCAGAAGCTATGTAATGCCGCTTCCAAGATCTGGTTACAAAAAGGCTGTGGGTTCTATTTTGGGCATCTCTCTCTCTCTCTCCTTCTTTCTGACTCTTTCTCAGGGCTCTCACTCCGGGGAAAGCCAACTGCCTTGTTTTGAGTAGCCCCATGGAGCCCACCAGGCAAGGAACAGTTGTCTCTGGCCAGCATCCAGCAAAGACCTCAGGCCTTCAGTCCCTGGAGGATAACCATGGGAACTGAATTCTGTCAACAGTTACAAGAATGAGTTTGGAAGTGGATGTTCCCCACCACTGAACACTACAGTGACTGCTAGTCTAGCCAAAGCTTGATTGAAGGCCCCTCGCTGAGCTGAGCCTGGATTCCTGACCCACAGAAACTGTGAGATAATAAATGTTGCTGAAGCTGCTAAGTGTTGGGGTGATTTGTTATTCGGTAATAGATAACACGGTTACTGACTTCCCCCAAGTCTAACTCAGATGCCTCACATGAGAAACAGAATTGCCAACTAGGGAGAGAACCTTGGAGATCATGGATCTAACTCCATTGTGCGGATACAAAGCCTCAGGTTCAGAGGAGTATGAGCCGACCACGGTGCACATCGAGGAGTGACAGAATCAAGGTGACCAGTTTGGGACACTATGGACACCCAGGGCTCTGTTCACTACTCAGCAGCTATTTCAGCTGAGAAATTGGTCTTTGCACCCAAAGCATAATGTGATGACTGTCACCTTAGTGATATATAGTGATTATATATCAGCCACAGTTTAATTGTCTACATGTTGGGAACAACATATCAAATTCCATTTCTGAAAAATGGAATGATATTTAATGTATTAATGTATATTTAATGTATATTCAAACACTTTAGGTTATAAAATATATCATAATCATTATATATTATATACCATGAGTTATAAAATGTTATGATATGAATGTTAATAATAATCAATTATATGTTTATAATCCTTACTTTTAAAAATCTTTCACATATGCTCTTTGAAACAATTCCACAAGATGGGCAATTATTTCTGTTTTACAGATAAGAAAACTGAGGCATAGGCATGTGAAATTGCTTGCCTGCATTCACAACCAGGACCTGAACCCTCAGGTCTCTGATGCCAGGCCCCAGGGACTCTTGCCCAATAGTTACACCCTTTTAGAACCCTCTTCTATGGGTTGGTACCATGCCAAGCCCATGCCCTTGACATGCTTGCTGTTCTTTTTGGCTGGGCAGTTGTTCCACTTCCATTCTGGTGGCATCTCTGTCATTCCTATAAGATTATGTTGTGTGAGATAAAGAATATTTTTAAGATTGTGTGTGTGTGTGTGTGTGTCCAGATCTTAAAGACAGCAACCAGTAATAATACAAGGGAGTAGAGTAGGAAAGAAAAAGAAAGCAAACATAGTAAAATAGCATTCCCACTGTGACTTCCACCCTGACTTTTGAAAAGCAGAGTCATCTGTTTTCTCAAAATCAGCAGGAAGCCTCCCTGTCTCCTGTACTCTTTGCTGAAATCCTTTCAACCAGAGGAAGCACCACGTGGAGGCTTTAAAAGGTAGCATTTGAAACAGACTCTAGTTAGTCTACTTTGTACAACTCTGCTCCAGGATGTGACAGCAGACTTCTGCACCAAGGCTATAATATGCACCCCAGGACACCCTTTTCTAGCAACAGACTTCTGATGGCCATCCAACTCCAGCCCTCAGTCAGGGGCTGTGCTGTGAGGACAGCCACTTTTGGGAAATGCCAGCTCCCCAGAAGACACAACACAACACAGTACACTGTACAGAATTAACAGTGACCTCTAACTTTACAACAAACTGAAAAATAAACAAATCACCTGAGGGACGTTTCCATAAAGAAGCCTGAGATTTTTATCAGGACCTCTGAATACAGCATAATCTCTTCCTTCTTCCTCTGTCCTTGCTTTTTTCTCCTGTGACCCAGTGACCCATAGGCACATCTGCACCTGTGCCCTTCTTCATCTACATGTGTAACATGCACATGTACCCACATCCTGCACACACATGCATTTGCACACCTGTATCCCACATTACTCCCACTCCCTGTTCATTTTAGATCTGAATTTATTAACCGCTTCCTTTTTTTCCTTATGTAATTTTCTGTAAGACATTTCATCATTTCAGATAGTCTGTCAATTCCATTTTGTTTTTCCTGAAGACCCCCCCCCCCCCGGCCCCATTCCCAGAACCATTGGTGCCCCACCCTGGACTTGCTGATCTCTAGGCTTCCTGCACAGCCATCTACAGGAGCTTCTGTTCAACATTCTCTCAGGAATTTCATTCACAACTTTCTTGTTGAATTCTCACATATGTCTTCCACTATTTTGATATATATATATATTTTTATTTCTATGGAAAGAATCCTTCAGTTGTATCTTAAGAAAAGGTGCATGAGAGGTTAGTTTTTGAGACTCACTCTTTTGAAATGATCTTCCATTTACTCTGACTCTTGATTGATAGTTTGGCTGGGTATACAATTCAAGGTTTTAAAGAATTTTCCTTCAGAACATTTAAGATACTGCTCTATTGATTTCTGGTGTCCATTGTAGGTATTAAAAAAATGCATTCTGTTCTATTTTCAATTCCTTTGTGTGTAGCATTGTTTTTAATCTTTGAAAGCCTTAAAAATTATTATTTATTATCTGGTTATCTCTGGCATTCTGGAATTTCATAATAATAGGTCTTTTATTTTGGGGGGGGCAGGGAAGTGGGGAGAGGGAGAGAGAGAATCCCAAGCAGACTCCACGCTGAGCATGGATCCCTATGTGGGACTCTATTCCACAATGGTGAGATCATGACCTGAGCCACCTAGGTGCCCCAATAATATGTCCAAATATGAGTCTGTTTGCACTTTGCTGAGTGGCCCTTTCTATCTACATATTCATACAATTTTCACAAAAACCTTTGGTAATTTTCTTCCTTCCATGCTGGTTGTTTTCTTCCTCTAGAACTTATAAGTACTTCTTAGGTTGAAACATTAATATCCTTTTTTCTACTATTTTTGCTTTATTTTCTGAGAGAATTCCTTGATTATCTCTAATTTTTAATTTTCAAGAGCACCTTCTGATTCTTAACTATTCCTTTTTGAATTCCTTTTTTGTGAATGCAACCCATTCTCTTATCACTGTAAGTGTATTTCTTTTTTTTTGGAGAAAAATTTCTTCCATTTCTTGCACTGTTTCATTCCTCTGGGGTCCTTTCTACTTTTTGTTTTTTCTCTCCCTCTCATGTTCAAGTTTTCCTAAAATGACAGTAACTCTTGGCTGTCCATTTCTAAGTGGGGCAGGAAAGCAATGAAGAATTTCTTGGAATCTCTGTATGCATAGGTGAGATTTGTCAGCTGGGAGACTTCTCAGCATCAGGCAGTGAAGTGGCCATTTAATTTTGAGGGCACTCTTTGGAATTTAGTTATCTGAAGGTTTCAGTTGCTGGGGGAAGAGTCCTCCATGTTCTGTGAGCCATAACCTAGTTGCCAATGTCACCAAAGTGAGCAAAGTTAGGACCACCCACCATTCGGTTTTCTGTTTTTCATTTATTCTTCATTTTATGTCCTCCACCAGATCTGGGATCTCTGAGTTCAGAGCTGAGTTCAACTTCTTCCTTGAGTTCTCATGAAATTAAACCTCCCTTCTTTGGCTTGGGGGCAGAGCTGAAATAGGGAGATATTGCTTAATCATTTGATAGAATAATGTGAGGGGGGGGACCCTTGGGACCTAACCACTCCATCCATGCAGATTTTCAATCAATCCCTTTTCCAACTGTATGCCGCAATGCTGCTTCTTGCAGTGTTTAACTGGTGGTCTGGTGATACCAAGGATTCTATGGATAAAATGATTTCTCATCTCTAAGGCTGTTTCAAATATGGCTTCCTCTGGTAAATCAATTACTGCAACTCTCTTTGCCTTCAGTCTTCCAAAATGACATCGAAACTTCTTGTCTGCCAATATCTTATCCTTCTCTCTTTATCTTGTGGATAAATATATAATATCTATCTCTATCTCATTTCTTTTATGTTATCAGGATTTTGAGAGTGAGAGGAAGCGTATTTATATGATCAATTTGCTATGCTTAATCTGAAGTCTTAAGTGGGCTTATTGATACTGATCACAAAACCAATGAAGAAACCTAGCATATTCCCTTGGGGGCTAGGAGTCAGAGGAAAGCAGAAATAGGATATTAGATGCCACACCACAGTTAAAAATCTAGTGGGTGAAAGGGGTACATCTAATTTAACCCAGTAATACCATTCGGGAGGCCCAGGCTTAAGAGAATTCATGAAACTTTAAAAAACCCCGTGTTTGAAAGTGTTACAGCTGTGTGAAATAGAATAGAGAATCTTGAAAATCTTAAAACTCCAAACTGGAACTATTCAAAATGTCCCATAATAGGTAAGTAGTGGACTATGAAAAGAAGGGGTTTGGGAGAAATTGACTGGAAGAGGTCAGGAGAGAACTTTCCCGAGTAATAAGGATGTTTTATATCTTGTTTGCTGTGGTGGTTACGTGGTCGTATCCATTTATTAAAACTCATCCAATAGTACATTCACAGTGTATACAATTGATTGTACATAAATTATGCTTTAAGGTTGATTTAACAATAAAATCTTTTATGGATACCCATTACTTTTAAGAAAAAGCACAGACGGGTAGTCAAGGTGCTCTATAGATGCTCCTCAAATCACTTCCCTGATGGTTCTCCCGCACTCCAGTGAAATCTTCCCGCAGCCTGAGGAGTGGTCCATTTTCTCCCAAAGTGCTATGTTTTGCTTAACTCTGCCTATGAACCCGGGCCTTGTCCGTGCTCAGACTGCCTTTTGTAAAATGGTTCACATATTCTCTGCTTTCTTTCAAAAAAGCCTTTTCTGAGCACTAAAAGATGATTGCTTCTTCTAGTCTCTTATTTTTTTTGTCTATACCAGTTATTTGGCATTTCCAAATGTCCCGCTTTGAGATATCTCTTTTATTAGCTTGCATTATTCTCACTTCTGTATTGATATTTCACTTTTCATGTGTGCATGCCTATTGTCTGAAAAAGATGAATTTTCTAGACAGTATGCATTATACATCTTTACATCTTTCCTAGCGCCTTGCATAATGCCTTACACATCGTTGGCAGTCAATAAATATTTGCTGAACAGAAGATAAGATAATAAATCATGTAGACAGTTTTAAAGAGAAGAAACTGGGGATTTTGAAGCTGGAGAGAGAAGGATTTGCTATACCAGTAAGAATTGGTAGGACAGAATCTTTCAAGGAATATACTGAATTAGCAGGATGTCCAAGTCATTTATAACCTGCATTTTGCAAAGGCTGTATGTTATAATGAAACCAACATAATATGTAAAATTAATCCACAGAACCTATGGGATATGGCACTGCTGAGAACGGTTTATAATTAGGATATGGCAATTTAAAACTCTAGTGATTCCTGAATTTATTCCCATGGATTTATTGCTAGGAATCCTGACACGGTCCCAGGAGGGAATATCTTGGGCTATATATGGCATTTTTCTTGTCATCTTTTCTCCTTGCCTCAGTGTCATCAAGATAACAAACACTTCTGCAATTCTAGGTAGGATGTATATGCTGCAAACAGTAGGAATGAATTCAGCCGTAACATATGCTACACATTTATTATGCACAGCTTGTTAGATTCTGATTTCTGATCTAGCATTTTTCCCCAAGGAATATAGACTTCCAGTGTGGCAAAAAATAATATGGCTATTTTATTTTAAAGGGCAGACTATTTATATAAAACAGGGCCACAAATGAACTCATCCATAAGTCATCTATGAGCTTTCTTCCACTCACTCATTAGATGTATTTATTTATGATAAGTAAGTCTTTGTGGTATAGTATTTATTTTGTCACACAGAGAAAGAGTACATACCCAGAAATTGGACGCCACACATACCCACTCAACTTGTGGTAATGAGGGCTGTTCTCGACGATTTACTTTGCTGCCTGACAGACAAGAAGGCTGTTCGTTTTATCATTGTTGCCCACACCTATCAACCCTCCCTCAAATTTGATGACTACCCAGCAATATATATAGCAAATCTCCTCAGGGACTATAATTATTCATCTTTCAGAAGGCCCAGGATCTATAATGGATGAGTGCTGTAGACAAGAGACCGGTTTATAGGTTTAGCTCCTAAGTGAAAGACTGATCTGTCTTTATTGGAGGAAGAGTCCATTACCATCTAATAAATGAATTGTAAGTATTGGAAAGGATTGTGTAAATGTATCTGTGACTCAGGAACATAAACACTGTTCTGATATTGCTACGGAGAAAACAAAAGCTGATGCACGCAGTCCATCAGACGCTACCATGATATGGAAAATCCAGGGGCCTGTCATGAAGCCTCAGCTTGTTGTCTTGAGTTATGAATTACTCTTAAATTAATATCCCTACTGCTGCTATTGGGAGGGCCTGATTTCATAGCATTTTTGAGCCTGGTAGTCGATCAAGGCACTCAAGATGTTATTTCCATCAGAGATGAGGGCTTAAAATGTCCCCGGTGGCATGTCTCTTGGTTTCCCAGTGAATCTCAAGTTGAACGTGCAATCCATTTCACCCTGTCCTGGTTACATACCGTGGTAGGCAGCAGTGCATTTTTCACCATTTGCTTTGCAGTATTCTGTTGATTTTCACTAATAGAGCTTGTTTACCCACTGAAGCATTTGAATGTTATTTATACCAAGTAATAAAATGGTTCTGCTCAACTGTGCTCTGATTTGTCTTAGTCCAGCCTCCTTAGAATCTAAAGAAAACAAATCCACTTAAGGTAGCCCAAGTTAAGAAGGAGCTCTGATGTAGAGACACAGGTCACTTAATGACTATGTATCGACTCAGGTCCTGAAGTAAGGAACCAACGCTTTCCTAATATCTCAGGGCCATGCAATTTCTCTTCTCTCTGGCTCTCTCTGCTTTCCTTTCATCTGTCTACTCTTGCTCTTCTGGTCAGTTTCTTCTCTTACTCCTTTTGTCCATGACCTAGTTAGACCATGGCTCCAATGCTGTTACCATGGCCTCTGCGTCACTACAGTCCGGCCTCCATCGCCAAATTCAAACTCTTCTCCTGAGAAACTGATTAGCCTGTTTTATCCATGGGGAGGTCACCTTTGAAATGGTCCTTCCAAGGCAAATGGATAGGGCATGTTCTCTAGAAGGGGCCCTAAGAAGCCCGAGCCATAAAGCCCTGATAAGGTTCCATCATGCCTGACTTTCTTTACCATCTTGCAGTTAACTTCTTCAAGCTGCATGGGTGATAGGAGCAATTTATCCCATGCCTGTACTCTTGAATAGACATAGAGTGGCATTTGAGTTACAGCTTTTCCATTCCGCAGCACTATAAAATTGAAACAATTTCTGGAAGTTTCCAAATCAAGGGTTATCAATCTAAATGTTCTTCCTGTCAAAACACCAGTATCTGAGTTCTCCTTCTTGGCTGCATTTGCTGAGCCCAACCATCAATGACTGTGCAGTGTAGGTAGTAGCCTCAAGGAGGGCTTGGTCCTGGCAAACCTACCACCAATAGGACGGTACATCCCTGATGTAAATTTAGTAAAGCCTCCTACCCAAGTGTTAGGTGATTAAGATGATTTCTTTTGTTTTCAGCAGATGCAACCTGAGTCAAATTAAACCCACAGTCCCTGCATGGGAGAATATAGGTCAGATACAAAGACTGGAAACTGGCCCCTTAACGAGCGTAGTGAAGAGATGGGAGAGATCATTGTGCTGTGGCAAACTCACAAAGGGATTTAGTTGCCAATGGACTTGCTTCTGTTTTGCTATACCTAGCCTGTGTATAAACCTGTCTTCCTCAAAATATCTTCAGAGCCTTGAGGGTATGAATGATGCCCTGGTTGTCTGTGGTTCCAGAATCCAGCGTAGAATCTGGACATATACTAGGTACTTAATAAAGTCTGCTAATAGAACGAATGGATGGACTGTATAAGGAAACTTCTTTGCTGACATCAACATGGGCAACCTCTGGAAGAAGCCTGCTTTTCTTTTTGGTACCTTCCTCTGTGTGTGTGGAATATTGAGCCGATTAATCATCCTAATTAAAATTTAAATGTATTTTCTAATCTTAGGCGATTTCAGGAAGGGTTTTTTTTTTTTTTTTTTTTTTTTTTATTGTCAGCCTTCAAAAGAACTGCTTTCATTTTACATCTTCTAGTTCTAGCATTTTATTCTGAGTTAAAGGAATACATCCCCCTAAGTTCTTAGACCTATAACATTTAGAAACCATTCTCTGCCATGTTTGCCTACTTGAATTTTTCCACAGCATTTACTCCCATGAGTCATTTTATCATTTTTTTCTGCTCCTTCTGACCAAAGGTGACTGTCCACTCTGGAATCTTCAGCAAAGCTCTGACCTTCTGAAGTTTCTGTGTAGACCTCCTGCTTGCCCAGTACCCAAAATGCTGGATATCTTTGTCTTAAAGAAACTTATCGCCACTTTTTTTTTAAAAAAAAAAAAACAAAAAAACAAAATAAGATAGACTTATTTGATAAATGTTAAGGCAAAAAGATAAGCAAAAATAAAATAACTAATAAGTCATAGTCCCCATCACTCAGAGATAATCAGCCTTTTTTTTTCTATGTCCATAAGATTATTTTAAACAAAAGCAGGATGGCATTTATTTTTATTTTAAGATTTTATTTATTTACTTGGCAGAGTGAGAGGGACAGAGAGAGAGAGAATGCACAAGAAGCGGGAGTGGCAGACAGAAGGAGAGGGAGAAGCAGCCTTCCCACTGAGCAGAGAGCCCAGTGTGGGGCTGGAACCCAGGACCCTGGGACCATGACCTGAGCAGAAGGCAGACACTTAACAACTGAGCCACCCAGGCGCCTCAGGATAACATTTCTTTATAGCTCTCCCTATTCTGACTCTTCATAGCAGTCCCCTGTAGAATTTGGTGGACAGCTTGCCCCAGGAAGCACATAACCCTCCTTGACTGCTGGTTACGTGATTCACCTTCATTGTACTTGTATAATTTGTCACATTTTGCCACATTAAAACATTATGGCATTTTTAAAAAAGATTTTATTTATTTATTTGTAAGAGAGAGAGAGTGAGAGCGAGCACAGGCAGACAGAGTGGAAGGCAGAGTCAGAGGGAGAAGCAGGCTCCCTGCGGAGCAAGGAGCCCGATGTGGGACTCGATCCCAGGACGCTGGGATCATGACCTGAGCCGAAGGCAGCTGCTCAACCAACTGAGCCACCCAGGTGTCCCAAACATTATGGCATTTTTAACCTGTTTGCTTTATTTTCTGGATTCATTTAGCATGAATTGAAAAGCTAACTGACAGCCCTCTGACTCCCTGGGTTTGGACAACAGTAAAGATGTTTAAAAAAAGGAGTGGCGATTTCTTTTTCCAACAGTGTAGGCCGAGGAGATGCCCTGAACAGCCCTCTTGATGGACACAAATCAAATACTAAATAATTAAAAAGAATTTATCTCAACACATTGCAGAGTTGGCTTGAAAGTATATCCTTCTCAGAGGTGCAAATGGAAGTAAATGCCAGCATGGATGCACAGGAGTGCTGGGGCTGGTTTCCCAACAGGGTCTCCTCCTTCTGCTTTGGTAGAGGTGTGGATGGAGGGCTGCCTGAGAGCCATGGCCGGGGAAATTTTAGAGGTGATCTCCAAAGAAGCTGGGACTTTGACAAGCTGCACCTTCAGTGCAGTGGAAAATGAGAAATGGAAGCTTACCTATAGAAGACAGCAGCAAGGCAATTTGCCTGACTCGAATTTGGTGTTAAGAATGAGAGAAACAATGTCTGGCGTCTTCCTCGATAATTTATAACCACGCAGCAGCCCACGTTTGGGCTTGGTGGCAAGAAAAATGCGGGGAGGGAGAACAGAGAATAGGGATACAATGGAAAAAGGAATAAGATTGTAAAAGTAGATTAAAATACAAGCCTATATTGCATAATTTTCCTCAGCTAATATCTTTTCAGTAGGATGCCTCTTGATTTTTAATAACCAAGTATCAGAGAACTTACTTATCTGTGAATACATCTTTTTTTAATCAGTCATTGGTTATATAGGAGCAGTGTCTAGTTATATTCCAAATATTCGATGCATTTTTAGCAAAATGATGAGCTGAAGAGGTATCAGGTTACAATGGATAAATCATCGGAATCAAAAGAAGTTTTTTTTTTTTTTTTAAGATTTTATTTATTTCTCTGACAGAATGAAAGATCACAAGTAGGCAGAGAGACAGGCAGAGAGAGAGGGGGAAGCAGGCTCCCCTCTGAGCAGAGAGCCCGATGCAGGGCTAGATCCCAGAATCCTGAGATCGTGACCTGAGCTAAAGGCAGAGGCTTAACCCATTGAGCCACCCAGGCACCCCTCACATAAAGATTTTTTGAAAAGCACATAGAGTTCTGACAAAGGGGCTACTGGCCCTGAGCAAAACATCGCACTCAGTGGGACCCACCCTTTGCCACTGTGTGCTTGTCCTGAGCACATTTCCAAAGGGCCTTTCATATTTAGCCCTCATTTTTGACTAGTAATGAAGAGGTCTCTCCCCACTACCCCCCACAATCTAAGAATCTTTGAAGGAAAATGTGGAGAAGAGAAAACAAATGTAAATAATGGGAATTTAAACAAAGCTCCATCTTACAGATGTTTTCATGGTTACATGTTGGTGGCCTCCTTTGAAAATGTCTCACAGCTTCATTGTTCAGGAGCCTCTTCAGCGGCGCCAGATGATAGAGAATTTCTATCAGCTTCTGAGCTGGATAGTTTGCTTGAAATTGCCTGTTATCAACTCACTCACGCATCAGCACTTTCTACAACCAGGGACGATTACTGTTTGGTCTTGTTCCCTTCTCCGTTCTCTTCAAATACCAAGTTTTCTCCTCACTTGGTGAGTTACAGTTTATTGCAAGTAACTGTCTTGCCTTTATTAAAAAATTTTCACTGCATTTTTTTCCCTCACAGATTTATTGATTGCTTGTATTTGCTCTGGAATATTGTCAACAGAATATTCATGATATGTGCACGGACTTTAACGTTCCATGGCCATTAAATGTGTTTTAAGCATTTTACATCCTAATATGATAGTCTGCTGTTTATATTTAAGTATTTTACTTATGAAAATTAGTGGGGAGGTAAGGTTAAAGTATAACACACTTATACAGTCTTCTCTTTAAAATTACAAGAAATAGGGGCGCCTGGGTGGCTCAATGGGTTAAAGCCTCTGCCTTTGGCTCAGGTCATGATCCCAGGGTCCTAGATTGAACCCCACATTGGGCTCTCTGCTCTGCAGGGAGCTTGCCGCCCCCCTCTACCTGTCTCTCTGCCTATTTGTGATCTCTGTCAAATAAATAAATAAAATCTTAAAAAACAAAAACAAAAACAAGAAATAAACTCTGTGTTTTCATGCAAAATATCTGATGTTTTAGGAATGTATTATTGATTTTAGAAGGTGTGATAGTTAATTTTATGTGTCAACTTGACCTGATCATAGGGTCCTAGGGATTTGGCTAAACATAATTTCTCAGTGTGTCTGTGAGTGTTGCTGCATGGGATTAACATTTGAATTGGTAGGCTGAGTAAAGCAGATTGCCCTCTCTTATGAAGGTGGCCTTTACAAAATCAGTGGAAGGTCTGAATAGAACCACAAGCTGGAGAAAGACAGATTTTGCCTTTTGAGCCTGACTATTGGAGCTGGCCATTGTCTTCTGCCATCGGGCTGAGACTTACTCTGGTTTTCAGGCCTTTGGATTTAGACTGAATTACACCACCTGCTTTATTGGGTCTCCAGCTCGCAGACAGTAGATTGTGGGATTTCTCAGACTCCATAATTGTGTGAGCCAATTCCTCATAATAAATTTCTTTAGATAGATAGATGATAGATTCTTTACATTATCAATCACAATAAATGTAAGTGGACTGAACACTCTAAGTAAAATATAATATAAAAAAATCCAGCCATATACTATTTAAAATAAACCATACACATCACAAAAATGCCTACACATTAGAACCAAAGGATGGAAAAATGACATACTAGAAAAATAATCAAAGGAAACCTGGGGCAGTTATCTTAATATTAGATAAAAGCAACTATAAGAGAATAAGAGGTAAAGAGAGCCATAAGATAACATTAAGAAATTCAGTTCACCCTATAGATATACCAAATCTAAGCCTTATGCATAAAATAAGAGTTCCAAAATATATAAATCAAAAGTTGACAGAATTCAAACAGAGAGAATCAATTATCATATGGTTTCACTTACTTGGGGAGCATAAGGAATAACATGCAGGACATTGGGTGAAGAAGAGGAGAAGTGAGTTGGGGGAAATCAGAGGGAGAGACGAACCATGAGAGACTGTGGACTCTGAGAAACAAACTGAGGGTTTTGGAGGGGAGGAGGGTGGGGGGTTGGAGGACTGGGTGTGATGCATAAACAATGAATTCTGGAACACTGAAAAGAAATAAAATAAAATTAAAAAAAAAAGTTGACAGAACTATAAAGAAAAATCGACAAATCTCCTACTATAGTATTCCCTAAAACATGAATAATCTTTGGGCAGAGACAAACATGAGTAAAAATATTGACCATATTAACTGAATAATTAAGCTTGATCTAATGGACATTTAAAAACAGAACATTTAATATACATTTGAAAATACATATTCTACATACTAATATATAGCCCATATCAAACATTTTTCTAAAAGATTTTATTTATTTATGACAGAGAGATAGAGAGTACAAGTAGGCAGAGCAGCAGGCAGAGGAAGAGGAAGCCTGACACAGGGCTCGATCCCAGGACCCTGGGATCATTACCTGAGCTGCAGGCAGACACTTTGCTGACTGAGTCACCCACGCACCCCCCCCATCAAACATTTATAAAAACTGAATTCTTGCTAGGGTAAAAGCCAGCCCAACTCATTTGTAATCATTCTTTGATCATGGTGTATTGAGTTACTTAAAGAAAAAGCTAAAACCACAGGGGAAAATTGGTGAATGTTGGCTATTTTCATATTAAGGTTGGCTGTTCACAGATATATACCAAAAAGTGAAGAAGCAGGTAGAAAACTAGAAGATATTTGCAAGATGTATGACTCAAAGGATTATACAAAGAACGCCTAGAAATCAACAGGAGAAAGAGTGAGCAGCCTAATACAAAAGTGAGAAGAGTTACTCTCAGGAGAGCCATTCCAGCTGTCCCACCAAGGCATGAACAAATGCGCAAACTCAGTAATCGGGAAAGGTAAATTGAAACCGCAATAAGGTATAATTTCGCACCCATCAGAAGGGTAAAAATCTAAAAGTTGCTCAGTACCAGTGCCAGATGTATGTCAAGCAGGATCCATCTACCCGCGGCCGCTACAGTTCAGGATCCTGTCTGGGAACGCCTAGAGTGGTGGGAACACTCTGAAGAAGGCACAGGAATGAGTAACCCAAAATTCAAGGTGGCCCTTATCCCCGAGGGAAAGCAAAAGGAAGATGGGGATAATTACATAATAAACTATACGTGTGTGTTTTATACATTTTTTGTAGGGCTGCCACCTTTCACAATTTAAAAAGATTTTAATGAAGTTAAAGGCTGGGATCAGCCAATACTAAAAGTTATTTCAATTCTCGGTAGGTATTATGTTGTGGTTAACAGGAAGGCCCTATGCTGTTAATTTTTCTTTCATCTTGTTTTCTCGTGCTTTTTCTAGCGGTTTCCAGTATATTAATTTCAAGATGTGTTGCATATTTATCACACATCCAAAGTACCTTCTTGACTGCAGACCTTTCTAAGAGGGCCCATGAACAAGGAAAAAAGGAAATGTTTAAGATTTTTTAAATTAACGTTCCTAATGCTGAATAGTCAGGTCTAAAATTATTTAAATCTCTCAAATGTTTACTTTAGTCAGGTTGTGATTTTTTTTTTTTAAAGCTTTTTACTTTTATCTGGCTTGATTTTTTTTTCCTATAAAATCATGCTGTTAAGGTATTTTGTATTTATGAACTGTTTAAATTATTATCAAGTATTGGTTTTACATTTCTTTTAAGATGATTTCAAGGTTTTTGGAAGCCTTCAGGAAAATGAAGATCAAACTAGTGCTTTTTTTCTTGTGATGATTACCAAACTTGTTAAATCCATAGCTAGTCAAACCTAAGGTTCTGTGAAGATCCTGTAGTAATTCATTAAGTCAACAACCAAAGGCTTCCTCTACTTGGCTCTAATGAATCACCTAAAATATCTATCTATGCTTACAGATTTCTAGGACCATCTGTCTCCTATTCAAGTTGAATTTATACTGTCTGACTTTTTTATATTTTAGGGGGTTAGCTATATAGAAGCAAGCACTGAGAGCAGGCACCAATGGCTATAAGGTTTATTTTTCTATCTTTCCCCAGGGTCTCTGGAGGCAAAAAGGAGTTTCATCCTTTTCCATAATCTAATATCTTGAATTCTGTCTTTGATTTTATTTTATTTTTTTCTTCTTCTGGAAGGGATTTTTCTTCTACAATGATTCCCATTTCATGATGATTACCATGGGGGGTGGGTGGGGAGATGGGTAAAACAGGTGATGGGATTAAAGAGTACACTTAGCGTGATGGGTGCAGAGCAATGTATGGGACTATTAAATTACTATGTCATACACCTGAAACTAATACAACGCTGTATGTGAACTGTACTGGAATTAAAATAAAAAACAATATAATTTTTTTAAAATTCTGATTTCATAACTCCCTCTATGTCTTCCTCTTCTCCTTCCCACAAATGTTTATATGTCGTTTTTTAAAAACAAACAGTAAGAATTTCCTGTGACGCCAATGAGACAATGTCAGTTCCTTTCATCCCTCTCTTCTTTTACTAGCAAGTTCTTTGAATTACTGTAAACTTCATATGTCTCCCTTCTTGATCCTCAATGCCACAGCCAACCCGGCCACCTCTCAGAGCTTATCTCTGTCTTTTCTCAAATTGTGTTGCAAGCCCAGTGGCCCCATTACCGCTCTTCAAAGTTAAGTGCCCTCCCATTTCAGACCTTAGCATTTTCTTTTCCCTCTGCCCCGTGCTGTTCTCCCATATAGTCACAGGACTTTCTTCACGTCGCTGCTCAGATGACTTCTTCATCACTCTATTTTAAAAAACCAAAATGGCAAAATACCCCCACCCCAGCCTCTTTGATTATTTATTTTCCTTCACAGTACTTACCCCTAGCTGGCAAATATTTATTGGTTATTTGCAAACACAGGTAAAAGAAAAACTTTAGAACAATGCCTGGTGTGTAGTTAGAGCTTAAGAAATACCTACGGATTGAATCAATTAATGAAGAGTCAAAGTGCTTCATCTCAGAACTGCAATGATTCTTCTATTTCCTTGATGTCCTGTTCATCTGTGTGCAGCATTTGGTTCTTTTAACACATCCCTTCTCTCAGTTTCTGAGATGTTATACCTTTATTTAACCTCTCTCTGCTCTTCTGTCTTCTTCAAGAGTCCTTTCAAATTATTGCTTCCTCAAAGGTTTAGTTCTGGACCCTAAATATTTCTTTTTCAGTGCTCACATCCTCAGAGATTTCTTCCATTCTTCCTCTTCTTTTTATTGTGATTAAAAAAACCCCCACATAACATAGATTTATTATTTTACTCATTTTTAAAAGCATGGTTTGGTTATATTAACTATATGTACCTTTTTGTGTAACAGATCTTTAGTACTTTTTCTTCTTGCAAAACTGACACTCTATATTCATTGAAAAATGACTTCCCTTTACTCCATTCCCCAGCTTCTGGTAACCACTATTGTACTTTCTGTTTCTATGAGTTTGAATGCTTTAGATACCTCATAGAAGTGGGGTCATGCAATATTTGTCTTTTTGTAACTGGCTTATTTCACTTAGCATAATACCTTGAGGTTTCAGCCATGCTGTAGCATGTGAAAGGATTTCCTTCTTTTTTAAGGCTAAATAGTTTTCCATTGTGCATATGCACTGCATTTTCTTTATCCATTCATCTTCCAATGAACATTTAAGTTGCTTCCACCTCCTGGCCATTGTGGATAATTCTGTAATGAACGTTTGTGTGTAAATATCTCTTTGAGGTCCTGTTTTCAATTCTTTTGGATATATACCCACAAGTGTGTTTGCTAGATCATATGGTAAATTTTCAAGGCATGTCCATACTGTTTTCCATGCAGCTGCATTATTTTATATTCCCACCAACAATGCACAGGGGTTCCAATTTCTCCACATCCTCATCAAATACTTGTTATTTGTTTGTTTGTGTTTCTAATGGTGGTCATCCTGGGGTGGCTTGGTGGCTCAGTCAGTTAAGCATCTGACTTTAGCTCAGGTCAGACTCACCATCCTGAGGGAAAAAACCCTGTTAGGCTCCCCACTCAGTTGGGTGTCTGCTTATCCTTCTTCCTCCCCTTCTATGTCTCCCCCTGCTTGTTCTCTCTCTGTCTCTCTCTCATATTAAAACAAAACAAAACAAAACAAAAAAACAGTGGCCATCCTAATTAGCGTAAGGTGATATCTTATTGTGGTTCTAATTTACATTTTCCTGGTGGTTAGTGATGCTGAGCATCTTCTGATATGCTTATTGGTCATTGGTATGTCTTCTTTGAAGAAATATCTATTCAAGTCTTTTGCCCATTTTAAAATAGATTTATTTGTGTTTTTGTTATTACTGAGTCATAAGAGTTCTTTATATATTCTGGGTATTAATCTCTTATCAAATATGTGGCTTACAAATATTTTCTCCCTTTCTGTAGAATGCCTGTTCATTCTGTTGGCTGTTTCTCTTGCTACCCAGAGATTTCTTCTATTTAAGACTTCTTCCTACTTCACTTTGCTCCTGATTTATATCTGTGCTCCCCACTCTTGCTTGCACATCTCTTTGTCCTTAAGCCTTACCTTGCCATGTCTTTCCCTTTGTCTTTGCCTTCTATACAATCTAGCATAGGATTAAAAAGTGGAAACTCAGTAATTGAGATGCCAAATTGAATGACTTAAGTGCCCAGGCCATGTCTCCAAATGTTTTCTGAATATCTCAAAACTCTCACATTGCCAGCATTTAAGGCCGTACAGTTACCTTCCTTCCACTTTCTTCCTATATAAGCAATTGTTAAGTCCTCTCTATTTCTTTTGGACAATGAGTCTTAAGTTGAAAACTTCTTTTCCACTTCCAGAGTCATTGTGAACCAATCTTAATGAACACAGCCCTTCTCCATGTGATCTCCCATTCTGCTCTCAGCTGTGTTTTTGAACAACGAAAAGGCCAGGCCATTGTTATCTTATTAGGATCCTGTGGTGACGTCCAGTCACTCCTAGAGTAAAACTATAAGTTTTCCTTGGCTTTCATTGTTGCCCTATGAAGGTAAGAAATACATTTTATACTCACAATTAACAGAATGGTCCTTCCACTTTGGCCAAATGATGTCCTTACTTTGTCTCTGAAATACCTTCTTTATCCCTGCTTCGGTATGTTCCCTGTCTCCTAGAAGACTTTCCCACCTGACTAAAATAATTCAAGTCCTACTCTTTTCTCGAATCCTAACCCTCCAGTATGCCCTTCTGTCTCCCCTGACAACTAACTAAAATAATCTTTAGTCTAACTTTGAATGTCCTAAGCATCTCTCTATGTTTTAACACACCAGGTTAATGCTTTCGTTAATATTATAGATTTTTTTTTTTGGAATATCCCTACTTTGTACTATTCTTTGAGCAGTGGGGACCAACAAAATTACAGTAATTTTCTTAATTCTGAGTTACAGATTTTGGGAAAGTCAAGACAGTGATTTTCTTGTTCCACCATAGCTGTTCCAGAGAAACCCCCTAAACAAACAAACAAATCTTCCCCCTTCAAACAAAACAAAACAAAGCAAAATGTCCAAACAATTAACTTTGTAATAACCTTTGGCCAGTTACCCATAGATCTAAAACACAAATCTAAAAGCTATGGACTGGTGTTCTTTGAATTTTTTCCAAGCAGTTAATACTCCAAATAGTCATGACCCAAGAACAAGTGGACTCTAGGACCCGTAAACAATGTGCTAGGTGAGGAAGCAAAGGCTCATTATGGACACTTGTTAATGAGTCTGTCTGTGATCATGGGTGGTTCACTTAACTTCCTGATATTTACCTCTCTATTTGCAAATAGGGATAAGATTGGGGTGCAAGAGGTACTGCTTTTAAAAGCTTTTAGCCCATGAAAGGTGAGATATGAATTATGACATTAGACTAGACAAATTTTCTTTTTTTCTCTCTCTTAGTAAATAGGAGATTATCTGTTATTTATAGATAATCCATCTTATTCTGATAAAAGGGTTTTAGATCAGTTTTCAAAATAAATACTATGAGACTTTAGTTTTTTAAGTAAAAAATGCCAGGGTAAATGGACAATAAGTAGTAGGAAAAATAAGAGAAGAATGGAAAAAATGAGACCATGAAAAATAAGAGTGGAATCAATAAATAGAAAGTGTGTCTTGAGATGCAATCCACCTGCTACAGATGGACTGCAAATCTGACTATGAGATTTCTAGCAGCCAACTCGGATAGAAGACCATGATGAGTTCAATGGTTCATGAAGTCCATACGTCAAAACAAACCAACTGCTCAAAGGCATAATCATTCCTGGTACTAAGATCAGAGGGAAATTTCCCGTTCTAAACAATGACATTCAAGAAATGAAGAGTTGCACAACAAACTTAAAAATTTGTGTTTTAGATGTATGGGGAACTGGCTTTTAGATTTGTGTTTTAGATCTATGGGGAACTGGCCAAAGGTTATTACAAAGTTGAATTAGTGATGTAAAAATTCTCCCTTTTGATGTTCTTTAGGTTTTTCTTTTTAAAGCATTTCTTTCTCCGTGTTATTTTTCAATAACAAGAAATTGATAGTAAGGCAATATTGATAAAAAACTTGGGTAGGTGAAAAATAATTTTTAGGGGGAATTTGAAAGGAACAACTAGGGAGTGGCAAATTCACATCTAAGAACAGGCCAAGAGTACAGAAATGACAAGTTTTTAGGTCAAACCAAGGGCAAAATAGGAAGTTAGAAGCCATCTGGACAGATTAAGTGTGGTGCCAAAGCCCTGAAGTAGCAGAGTCTTAATTTTAAGCAAAAGATAAAGAAAATGAACTTGCAGTTGGGACAAGGTCATAATATAATTATAATGAATAAAATTATTTTAACATTTAAATGGCCCTCTTCTGTGATTTCATTTCATTTATACTATTTCTAGAAAAAGTGATATATTTAATTATGCTGAATTGTCCTGAAAGGACTTCTACATTTAAGCTATGATTAGCTTTGACCATTAGTGCGCTATGAAGGAAGTAAAGGCAACAGAAAAAGTGATCAAATGGCATGAACAGGCAATTCAAAAAAGAAGAAATTTGTATTCTTTTGGTCACCTGTATAGTCAATCTGCATTAAGTATTTTCAGTTTTACTAATAAATAAATATTATAAATCACAAATACACATTAAAACATCAGTGATGGGGCACCTGAGTGGCTCACTGGATTAAGCCTCTGCCTTCAGTTCAGGTCATGTTCTTAGGGTCCTGGGATGAAGCCCTGCATCGGATTCTCTGCTCAGCAGGGAGCCTGCTTTCCCCCTCTCTCTCTGCTTGCCTCTCTGCCTACTTGTGATCTCTCTGTCTGTGTCAAATAAATAAATACAACTTCTTAAAAAATAAAACATCAGTGATATACTAGCATTGTCTATCAATTAAAATTACACATCAATTTTTTAGTTTAAGTGATAATACGTAACATTGGCTCTCTTCTACCCTACTGGTAGAAGCTGCAAATGGACACAGCCTTATAGGGTAGTTGGTGATACATATGAAAATCCCTAAAAATCAACACATGCTTAAATCGAGGAAGTCCACTTCTAGGAATTTATTCTTAGGAAATAATTTAGAACAAGACTAAAAATGTTCACTGAAGAAACTTTAAGTGATTCTTGAAAATATAAATACTAAAAAAAAAAAAATTCCAACAATAGGTAATTTGTTTAATAAATTATAATTCACCCGCAGAATAGAATACTATGCATTCATAAAAGCTGAAGGTGTCATAGTAAAATTCTTGTCCTGCGAAGATGTTCATGACCTATTTTTTTGTGTTAAAAGCAGGTTACAGTATGAGGTATTATCATGCTACAGTAATCAAGAGAGTGTGGTTGTGGTATAAATTTAGATAAATAGACTGGTGGAATGAAATAGAGAGACCAGAAATAGGGGCAAAAATGTGCACAGTCAATTGATTTTCAACAAAGGCACAACACATTTGAAAGGGAAAAGAAAAACTTTGCAACAAATAATGTTAGAAGAACTAGATGTCCATGTGAAAAAAGAAATGTACCTCTTCTCCCTCCCTCACACCACACACCAAAAAACAAACCAAAAGAAAAAATGAGACGGGCTTCTAGAAGAAAACATAGGTAAATCCTTTGCAGTTTCTGGAGGGGTCAAGATTACTTAGTTAACTCTCAGAAAGCACTAACCATACAACATAAAATCGATAAATTGGCTTTATCAAAATGCCGTCATAAAAATACAACATTAAGACAATAAAAAAATGCACCACAGAGTGGGATTAAATATATACAATCCATATAACTGATAAAATACTTATATCTGGAGTCATAAATGATGCCAATAAGTCAATATTAAAAAAATTTTTTTTAAAAATGAGCAAAAGCTTTGAGCAGATACTTCACAAAAGACATATAAATGGCCAATAAATCCATGGAAAGGTGCTCAATAACATTAGACATACAATTTAAACCACAATGTAAATTGATGCAAATTAAATGCAAATTAAAACTGCAATGATATACGACTCCATACCAACCATATTGCTAAAATTTAAAAACAGAAAGTTAAATGTTGGTGAGTATATGTAGCAACTGGAACTCTCATAAGTTGTTGATGGAAGTGTAAAATGGTACTATCACTTTGGAAAATTGTTTGGCAATTTTGAAAATAAAATTAAACATTTATCTACCTTGTGACCCTGCAATTAAACTCCTCAGTTTTTACCCAAGAGAAATGAAAGCAGATGTCCACAAAAAGACTTGCATAATATTTGTATTAACTCCAAACTGGAGACAACCCAATGTCAGTTAACAGGTAAAGGAATGAGCTATTTGTGGTCTCATACCCACCTGGTTTCATACCCATGAACTACTTTTAACATTAAAAACCTTGATGAATCCAGGAGCTACTACTGAGTGAAAGAAGCCAGACAGAAAAGAGTACATACTGTTTGATTCCATTTCTATGAACGAACAAAACAATTCTATGATGAAAAAAAAAATCAAAACAGTGGTTGCTTTTGGTGAAATAAGTAGGGCTTGGCTGGAAAGGAGCATGAGAAAACTAGACAGAAATATTTCTTGATCAGTAGCTATTACATAAATATGTCATTTTGTCAAAACTCACCAAATGTGTGCTTAAAATCTGTGCATTTTATTTGTGGAAGTCATTTTCTAAGAAGACACCTGATAATCCCCATATCTTAGCACTCATACATCATCACATGGTAACTGGGGTGGTCTGTGTGACCCTTAGAATACAGTGGAAGTGATACACATCACTTCTCGTACTGGGTTATAAAACACACTATAAAAAGATGCTTCAATTTTGATCTTGCTTTCGTCCTTTTTCTCTTTTGGATCATTTGCTCGAAGGAAGCCAGCTGCCATGTTTTGAGGATACTCAGGTGTCCGTGTGAAGAGGACCAGCAACCCCCAGTTCAATAACCAACTTCCTAGCCAGAGCCCACCAATATCCAGAGAGGGAGTTGGAAAAGGTTGGTCTGGTGTTCAGATGGCTGTAGCTTGCCTGGCATGTTCATGGCAACCTCATGGGAGACCCTGAGTCAGAATCACCCACCTAAGCCACTCTCTGATTCTTGACCCATAGGAACTGTGAGAATAACGGATGTTTATTATTATTTTTTTAGGCTGCTAAAATTTGAGGGTACTCTTTTTATTTTTTTAATTTTTTAAAAAGATTTTATTTATTTATTTGACAGACAGAGGTCACAAGAAGGCGGAGAAGCAGGTAGAGAGAGGGGGGGAAGCAGGCTCCCCACTGAGCAGAGTCTGATGTGGGGCTTGATCCTAGGACCTTGGGATCATGACCGGAGCCAAAGACAGAGGCTTTTTTTTTATTCATTTGAGAGAGAAAGAGGACAAGCAGTGGAAAGGGTCAGAGGGAGAAGCAGACTCCCCAGTGAGAAGGGAGCCCAATGGAAACTTGATTCTTAGACTCCAGGATCACAACCTGAGCTGAAGGTAGACGCTTAATTGACTGAGCCACCCAGGCACCCCTTAAGGGTACTTTTTAATGCAACGGTAAAAACAACTGATACGCTTTGCATACAAATTATACCTTAACTTTCAAATATTAGGAAAATATAGCATTTAACATAACAGAGTAGTAGTTTATTTCTTTCTAAAATAGTATCGTACATCAAAATGTTGACAATAGCTATCTGGGTGGTTGGGATTATGAGTGGTTTTCTTCTTTATGTTTATCAGTATTTTTATTTCTTCCAAGTATTACTATTATTTTTTAAGATTTTACTTATTCATTAGAGAGAGAGAGAGAGAGCACAAGCAAGGAGAGCTGCAGGAGAGGGAGAAGGAGGCTCCCCACTGAGCAAGGAGCCCTACATGGGGCTGGACCCTAGGACCCTGAAATCATGATCTGTGCCAAAGACAGACACTTAACTGACTGAGCCACCCAGGTGCCCTCCAAGTATTATAAAAATATCATAGCTTGTGAAATAAAAAGTTTTAATACAAGCAGAAGATGGGAGTATGTCTTTTTTTCCCTTGTGTTCACTCATCCATAGATCAAGGATTGCTGGGGGGTCCTAATGAAATCCACCCTCTTCAAGTGATTACAGGAAAGGGAGCCATGGATCTGGCATCCTGAGTTTTTTTCTTACTCTTTCATTAGTATGGGAGAATCTACTTTCATCTTACTTTTTTTTAAAATTAATTTAAAAAAAATTTTTAATAAACATATAATGTATTATTAGCCCCAGGGGTACAGGCCTGTGAATCTCCAGGTTTACACACTTCACAGCTCTCACCATAGCACATATCCTCCCCAATGTCTATAACCCCACGCCCCTCTCCCTAAACACCCCGCCCCCCCCCAGCCACCCTCAGTTTGTTTCATGACATTAAGAGTCTCTTTTGGTTTGTCTCCCTCCCGATCCCATCTTGTTTCATTTATTCTTTTCCTACCCCTCTAGCCACCACCCCCCGTTGGATCTCCACTTCCTCATATCAGGGAGATCATATGATAGTTGTCTTTCTCTGATTGACTTATTTCACTAAGCGTAATACCCTCTAGTTCCTAGTCATCGCAAATGGCAAGATTTCATTTCTTTTGATGGCTGCATAGTATTCCATTGTGTATATATGCCACATCTTCTTGATCCATTCATCTGTTGATGGACATCTAGGTTCTTTCCATAGTTTGACCATTGTGGACATTGCTGCTATAAACATTCGGGTGCACTTCCTCTTTGGATCACTACGTTTGTATCTTTCAGCTAAATACCCAGTAGTGCAATTGCTAGGTCGTAAGGTAGCTCTATTTTCAACTTTTTGAGGAACCTCCATGCTGTTTTCGAGAGTGGTTGCACCAGCTTGCATTCCCACCAACAGTGTAGGAGGGTTCCCCTTTCTTTGCATCCTTGCCAGCATCTGTCATTCCCTGACTTGTTAATTTTAGCCATTCTGACTGGTGTGAGGTTGTATCTCATTGTGGTTTTCTTGTATTTCCCTGATGCTGAGTGATGTAAAGCACCTTTTCATGTGTCTGTTGGCCATCTGGATGTCTTCTTTGCAGAAATGTCTGTTCATGTCCTCTGCACATTTCTTGATTGGATCAATTGTACTTTGGGTGTTGAGTTTGCTAAGCTCTTTATAGATTTTGGATACTAGGCCTTTATCTGATATGTTGTTTGCAAATATCTTCTCCCATTCTGTCAGTGTCTTTGTTAACTGTTTTGTTAACTGTTTCGTTTGCTGTGCAAAAGCTTTTGATCTTGATGAAATTCCAATAGTTCATTTTTGCCCTTGCTTCCCTTGCCTTTGGCGTTGTTCCTAGGAAGAAGTTGCTGTGGCTGAGGTCGAAGAGGTTGCTGCCTGTGTTCTCCTCAAGGATTTTGATGGATTCCTGTCTCACATTGAGGTCCTTCATCCATTTTGAGTCTATTTTCATGTGTGGTGTGAGGAAATGGTCCAATTTCATTTTTCTGCATGTGGCTATCCAATTTTCCCAACACCATTTGTTGAAGAGGCTGTCTTTTTTCTGTTGGACATTCCTTCCTGCTTTGTCGAAGATTAGTTGACCATAGAGTTGAGGGTCTATTTCTGGGCTCTCTATTCTGTTCCATTGATCTATGTGTCTGTCTTTGTGCCAGTATCATACTGTCTTGATGATAACAAGCTTTGTAATAGAGCTTGAAGTTTGAAATTGTGATGCCACCAACTTTGGCTTTCTTTTTCAATATTCCTTTGGCTATTCGAGGTCTTTGCTGATTCCATATAAATTGTAGGATTATTTGTTCCATTTCTTAGAAAAAATGGATGGGATTTTGATAAGGATTACATTAAATGTGTAGATTGCTTTAAGTAGCATAGACATTTTCACAATATTTGTTCTTCCAATCCATAAGCATGGAACATTTTTCCATTTCTTTGTGTCTTCCTCAGTTTCTTTCATGAGTACTTTATAGTTTTCTGAGTATAGTTTCTTTGCCTCTTTGGTTAGGTTTATTCCTAGGTATCTTATGGTTTTGGGTGCAACTGTAAACGGGATTGACTCCTTAATTTCTCTTTCTTCTGTCTTGTTGTTGGTGTAGAGAAATGCCACTGATTTCTGTGCATTGATTTTATATCCTGACACTTTACTGAATTCCTGTACAAGTTCTAGCAGATTTGGAGTGGAGTCTTTTGGGTTTTCCACATTAGTATCATCTCATCTGCAAAGAGTGAGAGTTTGACTTCTGCTTTGCTGATTTGGATGCCTTTAATTTCCTTTGTTGTCTAATTGCTGAAGCTAGGACTTCTAGTACTATGTTGAATAGCAGTGGTGATAATGGACATCCCTGACCTTAGCGGAAAAGCTTTCAGTTTTTCTCCATTGAGAATGATATTTGCGGTGAGTTTTTCATAGATGGCTTTGATAATATTGAGGTATGTGCCCTCTACCCCTACACTTTAAAGAGTTTTGATTAGGAAGGGATGCTGTACTTTGTCAAATGCTTTTTAAGCATCTACTGAGAATATGATATTGTTCTTGTTCTTTCGTTTATTAATGTATTGTATCCCATTGACTGGTTTGAAGATGTTGAACCAATCTTGCAGCCCTGGAATAAATCCACTTGGTCGTGGTGAATAATCCTTTTAACGTACTGTTGAATCCTATTGGCTAGTATTTTGGTGAGAATTTTCGCATCTGTGTTCATCAAGGATATTGGTCTGTAGCTCTCTTTTTTGATGGGATCCTTGTCTGGTTTTGGGATCAAGGTGATGCTGGCCTCATAAAATGAGTTTGGAAGTTTTCCTTCCATTTCTATTTTTTGGAACAGTTTCAGGAGAATAGGAATGAATAGAAATTAATTCTTCTTTAAATGTTTGGTAGAATTCCTGTGGGAAACCATCTGGCCCTAGGCTTTTGTTTGGAGATTTTTGGTGACTGTTTCAATCTCCTTACTGGTTATGGGTCTGTTCAGGTTTTCTATTTCTTCCTGGTTCAGTTTTGGCAGTATATATATCTCTAGGAATGCATCCATTTCTTCTAGATTGTCAAATTTGTTGGTGTAGAGTTGCTCATAATATGTTCCTATAATTGTTTGTATTTTTTTGGTGTTGGTTGTAATCTCTCCTCTTTCATTCATGATTTTATTTATTTGGGTCCTTTATCTTTTCTTTTTGATAAGTCTGGCCAGGGGTTTATCAATCTTATTAATTCTTTCAAAGAACCAGCTCCTAGTTTCATTGATTTGTTCTATTGTTGTTTTTTTTTTTTTCTATTTCATTGATTTCTGCTCTGATCTTTATGATTTCTCTTCTCCTGCTGGGCTTAGGCTTTCTTTGTTTTTCTTTCTCCAACTCCTTGAGGTGTAGGGTTAGGTTGTGTACTTGAGACCTTTCTTGTTTCTTGAGAAAGGCTTGTACTACTATATATTTTCCTCTCAGGACTGCTTTTGTTGTGATTTTGAACCATTGTGTTTTCGTTATCATTTATTTCCATGAATTTTTTCAATTCTTTTAATTTCCTGGTTGACCTATTCATTCTTTAGAAGGATGCTGTTTAGTCACCATGTATTTGGGTTCTTTCCAAATTTTCTCTTGTGATTGAGTTCTAGCTTCAGAGAATTGTGGTCTGAAAATATGCAGGGAATGATCCCAATCTTTGATATTGGTTGAGACCTGATTTAGGACCCAGGATGTGATCTATTCTGGAGAATGTTCCATGTGCACTAGAGCAGAATGTGTATTCTGTTGCTTTGGGATGGAATGTTCTGAATATATCTGTGATGTCCATCTGGTCCAGTGTGTCATTTAAGGCCTCTATTTCCTTGTTGGTATTTTGCTTGGATGATCTGTCCATTTCAGTGAGGGGAGTGTTAAAGTCCCCTACCATTATTGTATTATTGTTGATGTGTTTCTTTGATTTTATTTTAATTGGTTTCTATAGTTGGCTGCTTCCATGTTAGGGGCATAGATATTTAAAATTGTTAGATCTTCTTGTTGGACAGATCCTTTGAGTATGATATAGTGTCCTTCCTCATCTCTTATTATGGTCTTTGGCTTAAAATCTAATTGATTGTAGATATAAGGATTGCCACCCCAGCTTTCTTCTGATGTCCATTAGCACAGTAAATTGTTTTCCACCCCCTCACTTTAAATCTGGAGGTGTCTTTGGGTCTGAAATGAGTTTCTTATGGGCAGCATATTGATAGGTTTTGTTTTTTTATCCATTTTGAAACCCTGTGCCTTTTGATTGGGGCATTTAGACCATTTACATTCAGAATAACTATTGAAAGATATGAATTTAGTGCCATTGTATTGCCTATAAGGTGATTGTTACTGTATATTGTCTCTGTTCCTTTCTGATCTACTACTTTTAGGATCTCTTTTTGCTTAGAGGACCCCTTTCATTATTTCCTGTAGAACTGGTTTGCTGTTTGCAAATTCATTCAGTTTTTGTTTGTCCTGGAAGCTTTTTATCTCTCCTTCTATTTTCAATGATAACCTAGCTGGATATAGTATTCTTGGCTGCATATTTTTCTCATTTAGTGCTCTGAATATATCATGCCAGTTCTTTCTGTCCTGCCAGGTCTCTGTGTATAAGTCCACTGCCAATCTAATATTTTTATCATTGTATGTTACAGACTTTTTTTCCTGGCCTGCTTTCAGGATTTTCTCTTTGTCATTAAGACATGTAAATTTTACTATTAGATGATGGGGTGTGGACCTGTTCTTATTGATTTTGAGGGGGGTTCTCTGCACCTCCTGGATTTTGAAGCTTGTTCCCTTTGCCATATTAGGGAAATTCTCTACAATAATTCTCTCCAATATACCTTCTGCTCCCCTCTCTCTTCTTCTGGAATCCCAATTATTGTAATGTTGCTTCATCTTATAGTATCACTTATCTCTGGAATTCTCCACCCATGGTCCAGTAGTTATTTGTCTCTTTTGCTCAGCTTCTATATTCTCTGTCATTTGGTTTTCTATATCACTAATTCTTTCTTCTGCCTCATTTATCCTAGCAGTGAGAGCCTCCATTTTTTATTGCACTTCATTAATAGCTTTTTAAAATTTCAACTTGGTTAGATTTTGGTTCTTTTATTTCTCCAGAAAGAGCTTTTATATTTCTGAGAGGGTTTCTCTAATATCTTCCATGCCTTTTTTGAGCCTGGCTAGAACCTTGAAAATCATCATTCTGGACTCTAGATCTGACATATTACCAATGTGTGTATTGATTAGGTCCCTAGCCTTCGGTACTGCCTCTTGTTTTTTTTTTTTTTTTTTTTTTTTTTTTTTGGTGTGGTGAGTTTTTCCTGCCTTGTCATTTTGTCTAGATAAGAATACATGAAGGAGGAAATGAAATACTAAAAGGGTGGCAAAGACCCCAGGAAAATGTTCTTTAACCAAATCAGAAGAGGCCCCAAATCGTTGGGGTGGGGGGAAGGGGGTAAAAAGAAGTTCAGAAAAAAAAATTTAAAAACGAAAACAAATAAAGAAAAAATACAAAAAAGGAAAAATATATATTTATTAGACTGGTGACTAGAACAGGGTCACCCACTTGATTTTGGGAGTGTTTGGTCTCCTAGAAGAAACTACCTCCCCAAATTTTAAAGAATGAAAAACATATATAAGGGTAAACAAAATGAAGGTTTGGAATATGACTATAAAAATGAAAAAAAAGTTTTTTTTAAAAAAAATTCTAACAAAGGAGTGATAAGGTAAGTTGGTTGGGAGAATAAAGAAAAAGAAAGTGGAGAGAATTTGCTCAGGCTGGAGACTTGATCAAGCCTGGTGCTAGATTTAGGGTGTATTTTGATCTATTAGAAGTAGTTGTACCCCAAATTTTTAAGAAGAAAAAACCCTATGTGTATACAAAAAATAAAGTTAGATACAATAAAGGATAAAATATGACTATAATAATGAAGGTTCAAAAAAGATTTTTTAAAAATAAAAGGTATTAAGAAAAACTAGTTAAAAAGCATTAAAAGAGGAAAAGGTGAAAGTTTTAAAAAATTAGCAGAAGAAAAAATTTTTTTTTAAATTAATTAACTTTGTAAGACTAAAGATTCATGGGGGAGAAAGCCATGAATTCCATGCTTTGCTTTCTCCTCCTCTGGAATTCCCCCGTTCTTCTTGGTAAGTGAACTTGGTCTTGGCTGGATTTCTTATTGATCTTCTGGGGGAGGGGCCTGTTGTAGTGATTCTCAAGTGTCTTTGCCCCAGGCAAAATTGCACTGCCCTCACCAGGGGCTGGGCTAAGTAATCCACTCGGGTTCGCTTTCAGGAGCTTTTGTTCACTGAACGCTTTCCATAGAGTTCCGGAGGACGGGAAAGAAAATGGTGGCCTCCCAATCTCCAGCCCAGAGGAGCCAAGAACTTGGGGCCCCATTCTTCAGTGCATCCTCAGAGAAAAGCACTCAATCACTCCCGTCTCCCTGGCCTCTGGCTGTGCTCTGAGCTCATCCAGCCTGTGACCAAGTGTCTCTTTCTCTGGCACACAGCTTTGCCTGGAGTCTCCAAGCCCTACAGATCCCTGAGCTCTTCCAGGTCGGGTTTTCCCTGGATCTTGTGGGAACCCCACAAAGCACTGGCCTGTGCCACAGATTACAGTTCAAGGTAAGCCCGAGTTGAGAGCTCACTCCTTGGGTCTGTCTCTGTAGTCAGCTTTCCCTCTCCTATACCTGCGAGCTCTGTGACACTCAGACACCCCCAGTCCTTCTGTGACCCTGCAGGACCTGAGGCCACGCTGTCCCCACGTGGGCTTCACCCCGGTTTAGCCTCTGGAGCGATGTCCCTCAGTGGAGCAGACTTTGAAAAGTCCTGATTTTGTGCTCTGTTGCTCCACCGCTTGCCAGAAGCCAGCCTCCCCCCACGGTCTATCTTCCCTTCGCTTTGGATTCACTTCTCTGCCAGTCCTACCTTTCAGAAAGTGGTTGATTTTCTGTTTCTAGAATTGTTGCTCTTCTTCTATTTGATCTCTTGTTGGATTTGTAGATGTTCGGAATGGTTTGTTAAGCTATCTAGCTGATCTCCTGCTACCTGATGTCATCTCATCCTGCTACTTCTCCACCATCTTGACTCCTCCCTTCATCTTACTTTTAAGGAAAAGCTATTTACAAAGCCAAAAGCAGGCCAAGAAATATAAACAGTGCCCCCTTTTCCTTGCTTACCTACTGAATATTTGAAATAGTGAAAATCTATGTTATAACATTCCATAGTAAGGAGAAAAGGGGAAAGGCAATAATAACCTTGATTTTTTTTTTTTTTAAAGATTTTATTTATTCATTTGACAGAGAGAGATCACAAGTAGGCAGAGAGGCAGGCAGAGAGAGAGAGAAGAGGAAGCAGGCTCCCTGCTGAGCAGAGAGCCCAATGCGGGACTCGATCCCAGGACCCTGAGATCATGACCTGAGCCGAAGGCAGCAGCTTAACCCACTGAGCCACCCAGGCACCCGATTTTTTTTTTTTAACAATAACACCTGACTCAGGTTTAAAGAGGTCAGTAGCCACTGGGCCTTTTGCTTCCTACTTTAAAATGTCTTCCATTTCTGTCCATCCAGGAAGTCTGGCTTTATATGGGGAGCCAGAGCAGAGGAAAGATTTGGGTGGGGGCCAAAAGCCAGTTTCAGGTCCTGATAATGACACAAACTAGGGTTAAAATAGATACCAAGTATAAGATGATGGGAATTTGGCAGGCATCCTTGTGAGTATCTCTGTTTCCAAGGAGTTCTTCTAGCCCTGTTTGGGCTCCTTTTTCTGACTACTGTAAGTCAAAAAATAAATAAATAATTTTTTAAAAAGTCAATGACCTTTTGATAATTCCTAAAGTAAATTCCCTTCAATGAAATATATTTAGGTATTATTTGACTTGGACTGAGTTCTCTTTAGAAAACAACAGTTTTTAAAAAGTGGCAATGAAGTTGAAAGAATGAGCCAAAATTGTTTTCATGGCAACATTTAGAATTTCTTATAAGAAACACCTTTTTTTTTCAAACATGTAAGTATGCTTGGAAATTTTAATCAAATAGTATCAACTTGAAATTTGTCCCCAAATTACTGGTGCCCTTGGGAGTGGTCATCCAATTCTAGAGAACATTCTCAAGGGCTGTGCGGTCCAGAACAGTAGTCATTAGCCAAGTGGGGCTACCAACCACTTGATAGGTCACTCATCTGAGTGTTTGAGATGTAGCACATTAAAATACACTTATACCAAAAACAAAAACAAAAACAAACCAATGTAAAGTAGGTTGTTAATAAGTGTTTTATATTGGGTACATGCTGAAATAGTAATATTTGGCTATATTGGGTTAAATAATGGCTGATGATTTGTTAAACAAAACAGCATTACAATTAGTTTTACCTGTTTCTTTTTACTTTTTAAAAGTGTGGCCACTAGAAAATGTAAACTCATGCATGGTTTACATTGTATTTCAAGTAGCCCTAAAAATGAGATTACCCTTTAAAAATTTCATAGAGGACTCAGATGGTCAGAACAACACCTGTGTGGAGAACCTGAAACCCATACTCTCCTAGGCTAGGGATCTTACCTCGCCCCCTGACAGGGACTTTAGAAATGCCAGACTAGCATGAAAATGTGCTTGTAGTCTTGTGTTTTCCATGACTCTGTGTCTTAAGATAAAGGTACGTTCTTGTAGAAAGAATCTGCTGTCACTTGAGAAATTGAGTTCAAGCATTTCTAAGAGTTGGGTAGTGACCTCACAAACAGTAAGTTCTTGACCCCAAGAAAGATGAGGTAAGAATGGCAATTGAAGAAGGTTTGGTGCTTCAATGGGGGGAAATAAGCACTGGTGGCAAGAGCACAGAGAGACCGGGCTTGTGAAGGCGAGTCCAGTAGAGGGGCAAGAGGTGGGCTTGAGAGGAGAGAAAGACGGCCCAGTGTGAAGGCAAGGGAAGAACAACAACTGAGTTTGACTCTGACGACTGGGGGCAGTGGAGTGGCAGACGAGACAAGGAAGCCTTCAATGATTGAGTTGTCTTCATTTTCATCCTTTCTTGGAGGTTCACTTGTTTTCCACTTATTTTGGCTTCTTGTGGGCCCTTTAGCCTGTTAGCGCCTTGTTTCACACTAATCACAAGTGGCTGCTATTGCCAAAATGTGACATATCCAATTTAGGATTCTGCCTATTAGTTCTCTCAAGCTCTGCTGGATGATTTGCTGTTAAACTCCACCCCCCACCTTTTCTGTCTTATTAGTGTGTCATTTTACAGAGCATTGCTCAAGCTGCAGGGTTCCATGCAGTCTTCAGGCTCTGCAAAGATCAGTGTTTGTGTAAAAAGTTTGTCTGCTTGAGGTTAATTAGTTTGGTGTGTGTGCATGTGCAGAGAGAAAGAGAGGGAGAGAGAGAATGAACAGGAAGAGGGGGAGGGGCAGAAGGAGAGGGACAAACTGACTCCCTGCTGAGTCAGGAGCCTGATGAGGGGCTCCATGGGGAGCCCGATCCCAGGATCCTGGGATCATGACCTGAGCCAAAGTCAGACACTTAACTAACAGAGCCACCCAGGAGCCCCAGACCAATTCACTAGTGAGAAAGATCAAGTGACCTGTGGGAACACAGTTGACACTGCCTTTGGGCATTAACTTCACCTATTGTTGTCAGCAGATAAAATGTAAGGGAGTCCCAGTTCCCAGAGGTGGAAATCACAGAGAATGTTGGCATAGAGTTGCCTTAAGAGAGATCCTTCACAGGGAGTGACCTGCCCGGGGTCAGCTTTCCATAGTCATGGGATATACCAGTGGGAGCAGAGGCTGAGAGGAGACGGGACTGGCCAATGAAGAGGGCCTCCCTTTACCTGGGGAGTCATGGTCTGAATGCCCAACAGGGGAGTCTCTGAAGAACCCTTGAAGGTACTGATGGGTGAGCACTCCCTGCCAAATGCCTGCCAGGCATACAGAACCTGAGGGCACCCTAATGCTATAGCAATCAAATAAAAATGGCCTATCCTCTTCCTGTCCTGGTTTCTTCCTCACTATGTAGCTCCAGCCCACCCTACCCCCCAACTCTGACTCTCAGGGAGGATGAGATCAGTTGAGCAATCCAGAAGAAGAAAAACTCCATGATGAAGTGCTACTTATCCTTAGATGAAAATTGAAGTATAGATGAGTATATTAGACTAGACATCTTTTGTATACATGGGAGCATGTGTTTTGTTTTTAACTTTTTATTTTGAATGGTTTAGACTCCCAGGAAGGTGTGAAGATAGTACATAGTATCTCTTATACCTTTAGCCAGATGCTTGGAGTGGTGATATTGTATACAACTAGCACAATATAAGAAACCAGGAAATTGACACTGGCATCGTACTGTTAACTAGACTATAGACTGTATCTGAATTCAGTTTTCACTGGGGTTTACATATGCTTGTGTGTGTGTGTATGTGTGTGTGTCATTCTGTGCAATCTGATTTCAAGTATAAATTTGTGTAACTACCATCACAATCAGAATACATCAGAATACAGAACTGTTCTAACACCATGAGAAACCCTTGTGTGTATACCTTTGTAGTCAAACCCAATCTCCATCCCATATTTGTTCCCTGGAAATCACTAATCTGTTCTTCATCTCTGTGGCTTTATCATTTCAAGGATTTTATATAAATGACATCATACAGTTATTTTCAAAACTGCCTTTCCCCCTTACTCAGCATAATGTCCTTAAGAGCCACCCAAATTTTTGGATATATTAATGGCTTGTTCCTTTTTAATACTGAGTCATTTTCCATTCTATGATTGTTCTAGGGATTGTTTAACCACTCACCTATTGAAAATATTTGGGTTGTTTCCAGCATTGGGCTATTATAAATAAAGATCTGTGTGTGCAATAAACATTGTATACATGTTGTTGTATGAATAGAAGTTTCTATTTCTCTGGGATAAATGCCCAAAAGTTGTTGGCTGTACGGTAAGTGAATATTTAGTGGGTTTGTTTTTTTCTTTAATTTATTTATGAGAGAGAGAGAGAGTGCGGGTGTGCATGCAAACAAGTGGGAGGGGTCAGAAGGAGAGGAAGAATCAGACTCCACATAGAGTGGGGACTCTAACTTGAGCTGGATCCTAGGACCCCGGGATCATGACCTGAGCCAAAGGCAGACACTTAACCAACTGAGCCACCCAGGTGCTCTGTGAATGTTTAGTTTTATAAGAAAGTTCCAAACTGTTCCTAGAGTGACTGTACCACTTCATATTCCTACCAGCTTTGTATAGGAGATCCAATTTCTCTGAACGTTGTCAGCATTTGGTGTTAATGCTTTTTGGTTTAGCTATTCTATGTGGTGCTTAGTGCTATTTTGTTGTGCTTTTACTTTGCGTTCCCTTAATGGCATTAAAATGAGTTGGAATCTCTTTTTGTGTGCTTCTTTGTCATCAGTAACTCCTTGGTGAAATGTCTGTTCATGATTTTTGTCCATATTCTAATTAGATTGTTTTTGTACTGTTGAGTTTTGAGACACCTTTATTTACTCCAGATGCAAGTTTCATTAAATAAATAGTTTGCAAATACTTCCTTCCAGCCTGTAATTTGTCTTTATATCCCTTTAAAAAGATATTTCACAAAGCAAAAATCTTAATTTATATGAAGTCCAACTTATCTTTTTTTTTCCCCCCTTGGAAACTATGTTTTTGGATTCATATCTAATGCTCTTAATCTAGCTCTATGTCCAGAAGATTTTCCTCTTAAGGTAGGATACTTAAATATTTATTTAATACAAAAGTCAGCAAAGGAAGGGCAAAGGAACAAAACAGCCCAGACAAATAGAAAGGAAATGGCAAGATTTCCTACTTGATCCAATGATATCAACAATTATATAAATATGGATAAACTAAACACTCTACTCAAAAGGCAGAGATTGTCAGGCTACAAAAAAGTGAGATCTGACTATGTGTTTTATAAGAGACATACCTGGATTCGAAGGCACACATAGTTTGGAGGTTAAAAGATGGAAAATAATAGATATACCATAAACGGTGAGTATAAGAGGACTGGAGTGGCCATTATAATACCAAACAAAATAGACTTTAAGGTAAGAAATATGGGGAAAAAGGGATGTCTCATAATAATAAAAGGATCAATATATCAAGAAGATATAACAATTACAAATACATGTAAAACCTCACAACAGTGCCTCAAAATACATGATGTAAGAATTGACAGGATTGAAAGAAGAAAGAGACCATTTAATAGTAATAGTTGGCGATTTCAGTGTGCCACTTTCAATAAATGATAGAACAACTAGACAGAAAATCAACAAGGATATATAAGTACCCAACACTATCAACCAACTTGATCTAATTGACATTTATGGGACACACTTTCGAAAGACTTCAGAATACAAATTCTTTTCAAGTGCACATGCAACAATTTCTAGGTTAGATTATATGCTGATTCAGAACAGGGATCGGGAGGGAGACAAACCATAAGAGACTTTGAATCTCACAAAACAAACTGAGGGTTGCCGGGAGAGGGGGGTAGGGAGAGGGTGGTTGGGTTATGGACATTGGGGAGGGTATGTGCTATGGTGAGTGCTGTGAAGTGTGCAAACCTAGCGATTCACAGACCTATACCTGGGGCTAATAATACATTATATGTTAATAAATAATAACAACAAAAGAATTAAATTAGAGGTTTTCAACATAAAGATATCTGGTAAAATCCAATTTCTTTGGAAAGTAAATAACACACTTCTGGATAATCTATGGATCAAAGAAGAAATTAAAAGGAAAAGTAAAGATATTTTGAATTCAATGAAACAAAAACACAACCTATAAATATGTAGGGGAAGAATCTAAAATAGTGCTGAGCAGAAAACTGATAACTTTAAATTCTACCTTAAAAAAACAGAAAAAGAACAATCTAAACTAAAAGCAAGCAAAAGGAAGCAGTAACAGAGTGTAGTAGAAATTACTGAAACAGAAAACAAACAAAATAAAAAAATAGTGGAAAAAATGAATGAAACCAAAAACTGAGTTCCTTAAAAAGATAAACAAAATTGACAAATCCTTAGCTAGAATGACAAGGGAAAATAAGAGAGAAGATAAAGATTACCAGAATCAAGAATGAGAGAGGAGACATCAGTACTGGTGCTATGTAAATTAAAACCATTTTAGGAAAATATTATGAAATATTTATGCCAATAAACAAGTTAGATGGAATGGACAAGTCTCTAGAAAGACACAAATTACCAAAACTGTTGCAAGAAGTGAAAGGTCTGAATGGACCTATGACAAGTGAAGAAACTTGAATTAGTAATAAAAAATCTTCCCATGTGGAAAACTATAAAATATTGTTAAGATAAATTTATAAGGACAGAAATAAATAGAAAGACATTTCATGTTTTAGTTTGGTAGACTCAAAATTTTTGAGATGGATACCCTTTCCCAATTGATCTATAGAGTGAGCACAATCGCTTTCAAAATCACAGTAGGCTTTTATTGTAGAAATTGACAACCTGATTGTAATTTTTTTTGATGTGTCAGTTCTGCTAATCTGTAGTCTCCAGCTACTCAAGAAAACACCAACTTAGGTGTTGCTGTGAAGTAAGTTTACAGATGCCATTAATGTCTTACTCATTTGACTTTTGGGGAGAAAGATTATGGTAGATAATCTTTATGGGCTTCAGTCAATGGGTTGAAAGACCTTCAAATCAGGGCTGAGGCTTCCCTGAGGAAAAATGTCTCTCTGCAGACATTAGATTTTCCCATGCCTTTGAGTTCTAGGCTGATCTTCCTGCCTGTCTGCATATGGGTTTCAGATATGTTTAGTCAACCCTTTTGATACCCTAAGTCAATTTCTTATAATAAATTTCATAATATATACCTCTTCTACTGGTTCTGCTTCTCTGCTTGAACTCTGACTGGCACACTTAATAATTTACATGGATATGAAAAAGGTCTAGATTAGATAAAAAAATGTTTGCACCAAACACAGCTGAAGGACTTAACATTACTCAACTTCAAAATAATGTATAGCTACAGTAACCATGAAAGTTTGGTATTGATTTAAGGATATATATATCCTGATATATATAGATCAGTGATAACATAATTGAGAGTCCCCAAACTAACCTTTATATTTATGGTCAATTGGTGAAAATCTATTATACACAAAGACTTGGACATGAATACTCATAATGTCATTATTCATAATAGGTCCAAATGGAAACAACCTAAATGTCCATTGGTGGGTGAATGGCATAACCATAGAATAGAATATTATTTAGTCATAAGAAGGCATGGAATATGAACACACGCTACAACCAGGATGAAGTTCACAAGCATTGTGGTAAGTGGAACAAGCCAGACACGAAAGATAATAGATTGTATGATTCAATTATCATCAAGTGTCCAAAAAAAGCAAATTTAGAGACAGAAAGTAGATCAGTGATTCCTGGGGCTGGGAGGAAGCGGAGATTCACTTCAGATGGGCTTGTAGGAATTTGGGGGTAGTTGTAGAACTGTTCTCAAACTGGATTGTCATGATGGATGTACAACTCACTAAAACTTATTAACAATATCATTGAACTGTACATTCACAATGGGTCTTTTTATGGTGTGTAAATTATACTTTAATAAAGTTGTAAAAATAAGTAAACAGAAAAATCACAGGGCCTGTTTCATGGTCACCAAGGGAAAAGGAAAGGAAAATTGGCTATAGAGCAAATCTGAAATGACAGTGGAGGGCAAAAATAAAGTTGCTTTTGCAAATACACTCCAGGAGTCCACCACTTTTCACACACAAGTTACAGAGGTCAATATGGTGGGAACTAGATAGTGGGCACATCTCTGAAAGCTCCATCCTTTTTCATGACACAAATATATTTTCTCTCAATACCATGAGAACATATGAAGATATGTTAAAACTTTGATTCAGCCATAGTTACCTTACCTTAAAATATACTTTTATAATTTTCAGCTTAATGAGCCTTTAATCATGTTCTATGGGATTCCAACTATAATGGGGAAAACAAGGAAAAGAATGACAAGTCGGAAGACAACCGTAGAAATCCATGGACTCAGAGCCGATGTTCAGTTCCCACAGCAGCCACCTCAGTTTCCTTGAAGGGGAAATGGCTCCCAAGTCAAACTCCACCTCCTGACTCTAGACAATCACCTAAAAAATGTGGGCCTTTGGTACCGGTTCACTCAGAAAAATAATGGGGTGACTCAGAATACTTAAACCTTCAAGGGAGATGAGGAATAGCACGATTCACAAATTGTATTAACTAGAGAAAGCAAGGACAAAAAGGATAGGAAAATCCAAGGCACAATGTCACACTATTTACCTATGACAAATTATATATTTAATGAGTAAGTGGGGAGTTTGTTAAGAAGTAAGAGCATTTGGCAGGAAGCCAGGTTTTGTTTTTCATCAGTACCAGGTGATCAACAAGGCTTGAAAGGACTGAATCTAGGCTAAATGTTTGGACAGGAAAGTAGAGGTTCTGCAAACATCTGCTCTTCCCTTTCCTCTCTAGAGAAAGGGCACGGATTTCCGGTCACACATTAATATTTGGAGGCACTTTACAGACTGTAGTAATCATTGTACTTACCACCTGTCTTTGTTAAGTTTCCAAAAGAATTTGGCCATTACCCTGTTTTTGTTTCTGACTTTTAACCCAGGGTTTCCAAGGCAGGTCCCATTTTAAGGGACATGCTTAGTCTTTCTTCTACTCTACAAATCTCTCGGTCATACCAGCAAATAATGGCGAGCTGTCCCTTGAAGAGAATCAGAAGTAGATGCTGGCAGCTTTTTGGATTCAGGGTCCCACTTGCCGTGATCACTATGGAAATGGGACCGAGTGCCCTGCACTTGATAGACTTTAAGCTAGCATGGAGATATTAGATATTCTGGAAGCAGAAGCATTTTCTCATTCCAAATTGTATAGGGAAAATTTGGCCCTGACTGATACTGAGATTATTGCCTTCAATGGAGTGTAAAAGAGTCCCTCAGATTCAGATTTCTTAACTCCTCTTTTGAAATGGAGCGGATGAAACTTGCTTATCATTGTACTTAGTGAATTTCATTACAGGACTGTTATATCTGTCAACGGGTGGCCACATTCCACAGCTGACTTCCGCAGTTATCAGAGCTGTCCAGCTGGATGTGCCATCTTTCCTCTCGGCCCTACAGGCATTATCACTGCTTGGACAGAGCAGGGCCCCATGACCTACTGCAGACCTGCTACTCAGGTTCATTTGACACCCTTGACATTAAACTTGCTAGGCAGTACCTTCCCTCTCCTGTCCTACCTGTCATCCCCCCGACAGTGTCTTCCAAGAACATCATTTCTAAAAAGGCAGGTGTCACTCAAGTTTTGTAGGCAGCTAAGAGACCCATGTAAGGAGCAGAGGCCGGTGTCATTAGGGACGGTAATTCTAGTCATTGGATACGAACTCTGTGCAGGTTCATCTCTAGCACCTGTTCTATAGCCCCGCTGCAAAAATGTTGCTGGTCCAGAGACTCGGAGAGAATATAGTCTCATTTTTCAGTTTTCACTAGGACAGTTAGAGGATTGAATTTAAATCTCATTAGCTAAAAGAACATAATCAGAAAGGCAGATTTAAAAAAAGAATGGATAAAGAAAATAGAGAAAAAGTTATTTAATTTTTCAAATAGTAGGTATGACTCCTGTTCCCATTTCCAAAATTCTGAAAGCTAATCTTTTCAATTCAATTTTACTATTTTAAAAAGAGTCTGGGATTTTAATTTTGATATCCTCATTGACCTAATACTTATTTAGGACAGAGTTTGAAACAAATATTCAAGTTGTTTGAGAATTTTGGCTTAAGCCTTTGCTACTGGCTGTTGACATATTGCCCTGTCTGACTTTCCAAGTATGTGGGTCACAGAATGCCTACTTTTAATTCAAAAGTTGTATTTATAATCAATTTTTACAAATGATCCACAGGGAATTCAAAAAAAGGTATAGGGAACAAATACTATAGGAACAAATACTATGAAGTATATTAATTCAGGGTTAGTATCAAAATTATTTGAAGCTTCATGTCCTTATTATTTACTTGAACCTGTCAGAGCCTGAGAGCACTGATTAAACCTTTCACTATGATTGCCTTTCTGACAATCTCTTTTTTTCAAAATGTTCTTATATATTTCTTCATTCATTTTATGTGTTTTTTTAATTGCTGTATATTCATTATGGAGACACTTCATTATAAAATAATTCTCTTTTATCATAGTCAATGTCTTTGGTTTGAAATCTCCTTTGTCTGATATTAATATTTTTTCACATGCCTTTTCTTTCTTTTTGCCTGATCCAAACCCACTTAAAAAAAAAATTTAAGGGTGCCTGCATGGCTCAATGGGTTAAGCCTCTGCCTTCGGCTCAGGTCAGGTCCTGGGACTAAGCCCTGCATAGGGCTCTCTGCTCAGCGGGGAGCCTGCTTCCCGCCCCCCCACTCTGCCTGCCTCTCTGCCTACTTGTGATCTCTGTCTGTCAAATAAATAAGTAAAATCTTTAAGAAAAAAGAATTTTTTTTAGGTGTGCCTGGGTGGCTCAGTCGGCTGAGTCTCCAACTCTTGAATTTGGATCAGATCATGATCTCAGGGTCATGAGATTGAGCCCCAAGTCAGGCCCCATGCCGGGCATGGAGCCTCCTCAAGACTCTCTCTCTTCATCTCCCTCTGCCCCCACCTCAAACCCCTCCCTCTCTCGCACACTCTCTTTCTCAGTCAGATAAACAAATAGACCTTAAAAATTTTTTTTAAAAAAGTTTCGGGGCGCCTGAGTGGCTCAGTGGGTTAAAGCCTCTGCCTTCGAGCCCCTCACTGGGCTCTCTGCTCAGCGGGGAGTCTGCTTCCTCCTCTCTCTCTGCCTGCCTCTCTGTTTACTTGTGATCTCTGAGTGTCAAATAAATAAATAAAATCTTAAAAAAAAGTTTCGCATTATTTTGTGTGTTTTTTGGTAAGAATCATGCAGTTACAATTTATTTGCTAATCCAATCATATAGTTTTTGTGTTTTCATTTAAATTCAAGTTGTTTCCATTGATCTTAATGAGCCACTAGTTCTTATGCCTGCCATTTTTTTTATGTTTACTTGTTGTGCCTTTTGCATTTGCTTTCCTCTCTATCTTTTATTCTTTTTTTTAAGATTTTATTCATTTATTTGATAGGCAGAGATCACAAGTAGGCAGAGAGGCAGGCAGTGAGAGAGAGAGAGAGGAGGAGGAGGAGGAAGCAGGCTCCCTGCTAAGCAGAGAGCCCGATGCGGGGCTCGATCCCAGGACCCTGAGATCATGACCTGAGCCATAGGCAGAGGCTTTAATCTAGTGAGCCACCCAGGCACCCCTCTAGGTTGCTATTATTTTCACTCAAATAGTCACTCACAAAGTTCTAGGTTTTGGCATGTTGCTTTATCTCTCTAGCACTCAGTATTTACTCATAAAATGATGATAATAGCTCTTGTCCCAGTTACCTCGCAGAATTTGTGAGGCTAAAATCAGAAAATGGAGAGCAAAGTACACTGAAACCGTAAGGGACCACTGATGTTATCATTTCTCACTGAGTTTAACATGAAGCGCAGTGCTTTATATTTGTCTTGGACGGATTCATCTTTCGTTTACTCATCAATCACTCCTGCTCAGCTCAGCAATCTCTTTAAAAAGGATCTTCTTTTCCGGATTTCTCTGTAACTATGGCCTTCCCGGTCAAGCCATCTGATGGATCATGCCTGAAGAGGCTTTCTTGTGTGTCTAAAATACTGTTTATTGTTTTTTGTTTTTTTTTTTTAAATAGAAAGGTGATTCTTGGTTACTGAGAAAAATTGAAAATAGAGGATAACACATACAAAAAAAGAGAAAAAAACCCAGTAATATTCAAATTAATTCTAAAGCAATTAATTCTGAGGTATTTTAATTCTGAAGTATTTCTAATACATGGGAATAACCACATTTTGACTTTTTTTCTTAGACACACATCACCCTTTTTTCCTTAAAACTGAAATCATATGAGGGGCACCTGGGTGGCTCAGTCAGTTAAGCAGCCAACTCTTGATGTCAGCTCAGGTCATAATCTCAGGGTCTTGAGATCAATCCTTGCCACGGGCTCTGTGCTGGGCATGGAACCTGCCTAAGATTTTCTCTTTCTCCCTCTCAATCTGCACCCCATCCTGCCCACCCCAGCTGTGTGCATTCACTCTCTTAAAAAAAAAAAAATTGACATCATTTATGTTATATAAGTTGATCTAAATAACTTTTAATTGATGTATGTAGCAACATAAACCAATTGTAAGTATACAATTTGATTAATTTTTCATGAGGCGAACCCATCTGGGTAACCACCTTTCAGAGCAGAAAGATTTTTCCCAGCCCTCTGGAGACCTCCCAGGTAGCTTCTCCCTGAACTACCAGTTCTCTCCCCTAATTAACCACCATTCTGACTTCTCTACTACCCATTAGTTTTGACTACTGTTGAACTTTATGTGAATGAACCATGCACTATGCTTTCTTCGTGTCAGCTTCCTTAATGCAGTATTGTTTGTGGGGTTGTCTATCTTGTTGTTTACAGTTCACTCATTTTTATTATTGTACACAGTACACAATACACAATATTGTATATTGTATTCCATTATATGACTGGACCACTGTTTATTTTTCTTTTCTGCTATTAATGAACATTTGGTTTATTTCCAGTTGAGGCTTACAAATAATGTTGCCGTGAATATTTTTGTACATGTCTTTGAAGTCAATAATACTCATTTTGGTTGGTTATATACCAGGTAGTGGGAATGCTGGGTCATAGGGTTGGCATATATTCAGCTTTAGGAGATAATACCTGGAAATTTCTCCCTACCCTGAAACAGTGTATGAAATTTTCAGTTGCTCCATATACTTGTCAACACTTGGTAATTTTAACCATTATATTGGATGTGTATCAGTATCTCATGGTGATTATTGGTATTTTCATGAAATTGAAAAGGCAGAGCACTTACATTTTTTACATATTTATGACTATTTCAATATTTTCTTTTGTGATTCTTGTTCAAGAATTTTGCTCATTTTTCTACTGAGTCATATTTTTTAAAGTTATTGTTAGGAATTTTTATATATTTTAGGTAGGAGTTCCTTGCCAGATATATGCACATTAATATTTTCCTCCATGCCTTGGCTTGCTTTCTATTCTTTTGTGCTATCACTGGATGAACAGAAGTCCTTAATTTTAATATACACAATTATCATTTTCTTTATTGTTATGGCTTTTTGTGTCATTATAAAAAGCTTTGCCTATTCCAAGTCATAAAGTTATACTCCAGTATAATAAGCTGAAGGCTTTATTTAAGTTTCACATTTAGACCCAACTTTTATCTAGGGTTAATATTTAATTGATTTTTAAGTATGGTGTAAGATCATGATTCATTTATTTTTTTCTATATTGAAAAGGGCATTCTTTTATGCACTATCACTTTTCTCATAAATGAAATGACCGTATAATTGTGGGTCTGTTTCTGTAGTCTTTATTCGGTTTCTCAGCTACCATTTATCCTTGTGTCATGACTCAGCTTTATAATAAACCTGGATATGTGATATATGCTAAGTCCTCCAGACTAGTTCTTTGAGCATGCATTTACTATTCTTGGATCTTTAAGTGTCCATGTACTGTTTAGAATTATTTTATCAATTAGAAACAGTAATAACAACAACAAAAGCCTGGTTGGGATTTTTATTTGTATTGAACTGAATCTGTAGTTTAATTTTGAGAAAAACCATAGCTTTACTAGAATCTTCCAATCTATGGACATTATGTAACTATTTATTTAGATTTTTTCATTTTGTATCAATAAAGTTTTTTGGTTTTCTGATAGAGATCTTGCATAACTGTTGCAAAATATATTATTAGTTACTTAATTTTTTATTTGATGTTATTATAACATGTTATTATTCTCCAAATATCATTATTAAATTTATATGTTGATATATATAAATAAAACTGTTTCATATAATGACTTTGTATCTAGCAATCTTGCTGAATTTACTTTTAATTCACCCAATGTATCTGTTGGTGACTGGATTTTTTTTTTTTTAAGTAGGCATAGAGGTGGGCAGAGAGAGAGAGAGGAGGAAGCAGGCTCCCTGCCGAGCAGAGAGTCCGACGCGGAACTCGATCCCAGGACCCTGAGATCATGACCTGAGCCGAAGGCAGTGGCTTAACCCACTGAGCCACCCAGGTGCCCGGCGACTGGATTTTTATCTACAAATTTATATTGTCTGTAAATATTGTTAATTTTATATTTTATTTTTCAATTTTTAAAACTTTTGTCTGGTTTTACAGTACAGTGTTGACTAGCAGTGCTGGTTGTGGGCATCATTGTCTACTATTTGATCTCAGGAGATAGTTTTCAATTTTCACCATTAAATTTGACATTTGAGGCTTTTTTAGATACTTTTAATCAGATTAGAGAAGTTCACTTTTTACCCTAGCTTTTTACCCTAAAAGTTTTTGTTATGAAATAACATAAGTTTTTGTAATTGCAGATTCCATTTCTTTAGTAGAGTCATAACAAATTAATCTATTTCTTTTCTTGAATTTGCAAAGTTGTGTTTTTCTAAAAAATGTCTTTTACATCTGAATATTTGAATGTTTTGCATAAAGTTGTCCATAATATTCTCTGCACATATGTGTATGTGTGTGTGTATATGCATTTAGCTCTACTAATTGATGTGTAATTTATGTGTAATTAAATTCACCAATTTTATGTATATTATTTGATGAGTTTGACTTTATCCCTCTTTCCATTCTCAAGTCTTGATTTTGGTTGGCATACCTTAAGATTTTTGCCCATTTTATTATTATTATTATTATTGTTATTATTATTATTATTAACATAGTTAGATTAATATTGTTAAATTAACATTGTTTATATCTTAAGTGTTTAAAAAATTACTTGTGATATTTGCACTTGCTTAACATATTTACAACAGTTATTTGGAACTTCATGGTTTGCTTCACAATTCTTTTAAGTTCTATTTCCTTCCCTTTTTTTGAAAAATTTCAATTGCCTATTATAACTTTTTGACCATTGCATAATGGACCTTTGATAATGCCTCTCTGTTTTCTTTATACAATCCTCATTTCTATTTGGATATAGATTTGTGTATAGAATTCTGGGCCACAACTTTTCAAAATATGCTTCATTTTATGTGACAGAAAAGAAATTTGAAAAAAAGGACTTATTTTTTCTTCTTTGTTGTTCTTTCTGTTGTTGTTCCTTCCTCTGTGTTAGTGATGCTAGTGTCATAGGGACTGGCACATTGCATCGAGTTTTCAATTTTGTCTCAGTCTCCTTTCCAGATACTCAGGTAGTACTACTCAATATTGTTGACTCAAATTGTTGAAGTGGGTTTCAAAGAATTGGCATCTCTCTCTTCTTTTTCACTTGGTTTTAGCTAAAATCTCATTACAGCATTTTGAGGGGTGGGAAGATTTTCAGATGTCTCTTCTTTTTTTCATTCAATTTGGTATTGCTTTTTCAGGAAGGTACCTTAATATCTTTCAGAATTTCTATATGCAATATGTCTAACTAAAATTCTTTGGAGTTTGTTTCTCATAGATGGTCTGATTTCCTTTTTCCATGGCTGAGGTGAAGTTTTTCTCAACTTTCTATATCCTACATTCCACTTATTCCATTTTGACTATGGTGATGATTTGAGGAGAGATTTAATGCCTGGGCTCAAAATTACCTTCTTACCTGGTGAGTGCAGGAGGAATTCTTTTCTTTCTTACTCCTCCTTCCTCTTTTTGGAACTAACTTTACCTTAATTGTTTTTATTTTACCCCTATTGCCTTTGTAGATTTTCTGAGCAAGTATTTTATTGACTTGTGGTTCAATCTTTTCAGGAGCCATATACATTTGATACATTCAGTAGCTTGAATTAACATTCCAAATAGTTAACTCAGACTAATTATAGGTCCAACATAAACACTTTTCTTTATATAATCCATAAAAATTATATCAGCAATGCTGAGATTCAGAGAAGGGATAGAGTGATACAAGATGCTCAAGAATGCCTTTATGCTAAATGGTCTTAGAAACACAGAATTATAAAATTCTAAATCTTGAAGCATCCTTAAAACAATTCAACTCAACTTTCTAATTTTATAGATGATGATCCTGGGGCCAAGGAAGGCCAAGTGACTTACCCAATATGTGAAAATACTACTTTGAACAGAGGCAGAACTAAACCTAGATCTAAGAGGACACTCATTTTTGGTCTACCCACTACATTTTTCTTCTGGAAAAAACGCCATCTTTTTAGGAAATTCTTTTAGGGAATTCTTCTCATCTTCTCCAACTGGGTAGCCTTAAATAAGGCTGTAAGCAATATTGATCTGATCCTATGGGCATAACAATAGGTGTGTGACCTCAGGTGACCTAGTATTCTTACAGAGACTTTAAAAATTTGACCTGAGGAAAGACAGCTGTTATTCTCCCTTTGCAAAGCTAGGGAAAGTTGAGCTGCTTAAGACCATGAATGACGATGAACTCTTTAAGGTTTCAGAGAGGAAAAATGGAGCTAGCAGGTCTTGACACTTGGGAACCTGGTTCCAGACATCTTGTGACCCCATAGATTCTACTCTGCCCAAGAAAGCTTGGGTATCTGAGTTCAAGAAAAAAAAAATGACCTTTGGCCTCAGCTGGGGTGAGTCTTATTTTAGTTACTTATAGTCAAAAGATTCCTAGCCAATTTGTGTGCCTTTAAGAAAAGGCGGAAATTAAACAGATGGAGAAGAGTGGGGAGGGAATTCTAGGTTTGGAGGCCAAAATGCCATGCCAGCTTGGGAGAATTAACACCTCAGCAGGTCAAGGATGATAGGGAGGGGAAAGCATAAAGAGCACACAGAATTGGTTCCCTGGGGTGGGAACATCTGGGTATTTCACTAGGAGGAGCTCTGAATAGGATGGTTAAGAGGGTACTACACAACGTTACCTCACAGTTTTGTCAGGAATATTTCCTGACATACACGCACTTTCTTTAGTAATGGCAAACACTAGTAGCAAACTAGAGCTGACAAATATTGCATATTTTTCTTATCTAGTTCAACCATAAATTTCCTACTGAATGTTAAAAGGAAGAGAAAGCATTGACTCATCCACAGAGGGATGTAAGGCAAAAAAGAAAGAATTCATTGTAATTAAGAGTGCAAAATTGCTTCACTATCATCTCATCTTTGGCAGCTTTGAGTATTTTCTGATCTATTGTCCTTTTAGGACTGGGAAAATGAATCAGTGGGCTTTAAACTGTGTTTGTCTTCTAAACACAGCCCTTTTTAAATTCTCATTTCTTTGTGGTATTTCAGTTCCTTATCTTGAGATCTTCTAGCTTATCAGTTATATTTTCAATCTTCTCTTTGGAGCTTATCACATTTGTATTTTATTGTTCACTTTACCGTATACAATTTAGTAGACTTCGGAGTGAGGTCCCTGTCAAGAAGGGAGGAAATTACTGATCCATGTAAGCCAATCAAAACTGGAACCCTGGTGTTAGAAACTGTGAGAGAGTGAAAGCTCATCTTACTCTAGCTGTCAGGGCCCAGTGTTTTCTTTAAAATTATTCAGCAGCATGGAGTTTGCCGTGAGACCGTGGAAGGGATGGGCGGGCAAGCGAAGGAACGTACGATGTGTTAGAATCATATCATTCTCTTTTCAATTCTGTCACTGACACATTTGTCTCATGCCTGCCTTAGAGAAGACATTATATATATATAGATATATATAAAACACACATATATATTTATTTATTTTTATAAAATTGGTTTCTCTCTCTCTTTTTAAAAAAGATTTTATTTATTTATTAGAGAGAGAGTGTGTGTGCAGCACAAGCAGGGAGAGCAGCTGCCAGAGGGAGAAGGAGACTCCCCACTGAGCAGGAAGCCCATTTGAGGCTCCATCCCAGGACCCAGGGATCATGATTTGGGCTGAAGGTAGACACTCAACCAACTGAGCCACCCAGATGCCCCTAAAGCAGGCATTTTAGTCAGAGACTTATTTTTCTCCTCTGCCACATCATGAAATGGTTCAGACTGATTCCCATGGATTTTAGGAGAATGACTGAGAAAAATGTTTTCTCAAATGAGAGTCATTTAAGCATGTGTAATGGAAGGGAACCAGGAAGTCGTTATGAACCATAGGCTGTCCTGAGCCTTCTCTCTGGCCATACTTCTAGGGGGAAATACAGGTCCTTGGGAAATGATCAGCTTTGTGGGAGTTGCCTGATGTCTTCTTCTTTTTAAATCCTGCTTCTGGGCAAGGCTTTTTCTTAGATTAGTTGTCAGTGCAGTAGGCCTATAATCTCCTTTTCAGCCATGCCCCCTAGTGCCCTAACTATACCATTTATATCGAACTCATAAGAGCAAAGGAACACGAAACTGGCTACATGTTGATGGATAGTAGGAAGCAGTGCTCCTCAAGCTTCCAGAGCCACTCACAAACTCGACCCAAAGTGCGTCAGGTGCTTGTTTTAACACATAGGTACAATTGAGCCATAAATAATCGGCAGACAGCCTATTCACAGATGGACATTTCAGGAAGACAAAGCCTAGACCATGGCTGGGGAAGAGTGGAGGAGCCTTTGAGGGGTAAGAGATACCCAAGAAGAGGTTGAACATGACCTGCTAGATGATAAGTTTTGTTTTGTACCCTGAAGGCTTTGTCGTCGTCATCTTCTTTTTCTTTTTTTCTGAGAGGAGAATCTCGCAAAATGGCTAGCATGTTTTAGGTGCTCAGTAAGGTTTCCCTTTTTAATGAAAGAATAAAGGGAAGAAAAAAATGAATAAATATGTTTATTCCAACAGCAGCAACAAGAAAAACACAATGAACTATACAGAAAAAGAGATGTTAATATTTGAAAAGTGCTCTTTGCTAAGTTCCCAAGGAAGTGAGAGAAATCTCACCACATTACATGCAAAAGCTGGTGGAAAGGCCCAAGCAAGATTTCTACTTCCTGAGCCATTATGAGTGAATTAAGGAGACAGAGCTAGAAGAATGGGATTTATGTGAGTGTTAGGTCAAGTCCTCTGGGAAGCAGACACCAAGGTGGAGCTGGAAGCACAACAGGTTTTTTGGAGTAAGGCCTGTGAAGGATAAAGAGAGAAAGGGTGGGAGGAGATAGGAAAAGGCTTCAGACTACATTGTAGTCGACACCGGGGAAGGAAGAGAATAAAGGAAAGACGCTTGCATAGTACAGCCTAAGACACCAGCACATTCTGAGAGAGTCTAGGTCAGTAGAAGATTCCCTGTAGGAGAATCCATTTTGAGCAGGAATGGCCAGGAGGATCTGGTACTCCCCCACATTCAGTCACTGGCTAGGACCACATGTGTCCTTGATTCACGTACTACAGTAGGTCCTGAAGACACAGTTCCATGGCTGCCCCGTAGGAAACCTCAACTTCCTAAGGCAAGTTGCTGTTTTAAAATTTACTATATTTATTTTGGAAGCTATTTCATAATACATTTGGGGTTAACAATGTGCCGAAAGAGATACATAAAGCTTTATCTTATACTACGGACATCTATAAGTGTGGGGGTTGGCATGGGAAGTAAGGCAGGCTGTTCTATAACAAAAATATTTCGTGAAACAGAGAACTTTAGGTTCCTGTTATGGTGGTGGTTTATAAAAGCCTGATGGTTCCATTAACGGCAGCTAGAAAAGCGGGAAAAGGGGGAAAACAGTTGTTTGAAAGGATTAGGGGCTCCGATAGCAGCCAAGACTGAAGGGACCAAGACCTTAGAGAGAAGACAAGTTTGCTATAGTGAGAGGAATATGCCTCATGCTGCTTTTCTCCTGGAGCATTTTCCCAATCTTGGACGAGAGACGGAGGCAGAGCTGTTAAGCGAGCAACAAGAAGCTCACAAAGCTGGGGAGCAAAGTGGAGTATGGGCCTGCGGAAGCTGCCAGGTATCCAAGGACCAAGATCCCAGAGGAAAGTAGGTCAGGAGAAGTTGGTTCTCACTCCGCACAAGGCTGCCCCTTGAGGCTTTCCATGATTCTTAAACTGAGCAGGTCAGAAGCTATGAACATGAACAGAAAGCAGACAAAAAGCTAAGTGAAGGGGCTTTTTGTTGTTATTTGTTGTTAGCAACTTCATGGTGCTAAGGAGATAGAAATGGGAGTCTAAGTCCTCCCAAAATGTGAGTGCTCATCAATACCCTAAGCCCTTAGCCCTTAGACTCAAGGATTGAGTCTACAGAGCATCAAGAGAGGGCAGAAAGGATCTGCTTACTCTGTGGCCAAGGACAGCATAAATTCACTATGTGGGAGGATGACATTGTCCCTCTGCAATATTTCAGGCCCAGTTTGTGGCATTCAGTAAGAAATGGCCACTCTCATAAAGAAACAGAACAAGGAGAGAAACAGACATTAGGTTCATGTTGATGGATGCCCAGTTCTTACATTCATCAGTCATATACTTCTTTCTTAATAATTGTGATTGATATGTTTAAGTAAACATTACAAGACTGAAAGTTTTACCAGATTATTGCAATCTATCAAAAAAGGGGATGAAGTAGAATTCTGAGAGCTGAAAAGTATAATAACTATAATAAAACATCTAATATCAAGTGGGTACAGTTGAGAGGATGAGTGAACTTGAAGGAGAGACAGTAAAAAATATGTAGACAAAGGCAGAGGGAGAAAAGGGATGGAAAATGCGAGAAGAGCATAATGACACAATTCTTTGATACCTGGTAGAAAAAAGCAGAAAAATAAGTAAGCATATAAAACACTTGAAACACATAATTACAAACTTGATGTGATTGAAATGTACAGAACACAGCCATATGACAGAACTCATTTTCTTTTTAAGTACCTTAACCAAAATTGGCTATATTCTGGGACATAAAGCAAGATACAGCGATTTTAAAAGATTGAGACACTTTAAAGTATGTGTACTGACTACAGTGGAATTAAACTAGACATAAATTGAGCAACAATAAAACAAACAGAAAATGACCCCCAATTTTGAAATGAAGCAGTTTATCTCTAGACAATCCAAAGTGGAAATCATTGAATTGGATGATAATAAAATGTAACACATCAGAGTTTCTGGTATGAAGGAAGTCTTGTTGGAGGGAAATTTATGGGCTGATACACAAATAAGAAAAGTCTTAAAATCAATGATCTAAGTATCCAGTTTAGAAAGTTAACAAAAGGGCAGTAAATTAAATCCAGAGAAAGTAGAAGAAAGTAGATAATAAAGATAAGATTGAAAATTACTAAAATAGAAAACAACTGTGTAATAGTTATCTAAGTCTTGCATCAAGTCCTTTTCTTGCATGAATTGACATAAAAATATTACTAAAATTTGGAACCTGTGAGATATCCAACATTAGTATGAGCAGAAAGCTTAATTTAATGAGGTAATAGATGTGAATACGAGATTTTATAATAGGCAAATAACCATTGTAGAGTAAATTTACTGAAGTGGAAATGTAAAGAAAGCAGTTAATACCTTAGGTTTTAGAATCTTCTCTGGGACACACTTCATGGTGTTCCCATAAGCTTGGCTATTTAATTTTTATATTTTAAAGTTTCTCTTGTTCTGCATTTTTCTTTGTGATTACTGAGCTTATAGTTTAATGCTTACTGTAGTTTATGAAAATTTTTTTTTGAAGAAAGACAAGAATTGACACCTTGAAAAAAATTGACATAATTGATAACTTCCTATCCAGAAAGAAAAAGAACAGGCAGAAATAACAATATAAGAAATAAAAAAGAGATGTTGTTACAGATCTTACATGTATTAAAAGGATAAAAATATATTATAAACAACTTTATATTAACAAATTTGAAAATTCAGATGAAATTGTTAAATTTCTAAAATTGCACATCTTACAAAGTCATCAGAATGATCCTATGCTTATTAGTCAATCTGAAATTAAAAACCTACTTACAGAGAAAATTCCAGTCAGTGAAGGTTTCACTTGTGAATTTGTCCAAGCATTTAAGGAAGAAATAACTTCAATCTTACAAAATCTTTCAGGGAAGAGAGAAAGAAAAAGCATTTCCCAGCTTATTTGATAAGGCTCATAGAACCTTGATTTCAAGACCCAATAACCACTTACTCCATTTCTCTCATAAACTTAGATTCAAAAATCTAAAGCAAAATATTAGGAATACTTACCCATCGTTAAAAAAAAGGCAAAAAATTTTTTAACTAATTTGGGTTTACTTCAGGAATATAAGATGGTTTAACATTTGAAAATCAATCAATGTCACTAGTGAGAGCAACCAAATAAAAGAGGAAAGGATGTTACCTTAAGAGGTGTTGTGACTGGCCGTGAGCATGAGGTTGGAGACTTCCAAGATGCGGGTAATATCTTTTTATTGACCTGGTGGTGAGAACAGGGATGTCTTCCTCTGAAAATGCATTGAGTTGCATACTTATAATTTGTTTCCATTTCCATAAGTATGTTATGCTTCAATAAATTCTTACTTTAAAATATTCCCTGAAACTGATTTCTTATGGAATTTGTGGACTGTGCAATTGACATTTGATCCCGCAGCCTATTCATCTGTATTTCAGAGTTTGAAGGAATCTTACAGTTCAGTCCAAAATCCATCCACACACACCAAGCAGTTACATTGGAAACTCGTGTTCCTCTATGAATATTTAAACTTCTTCCTTCAGAATTTTATTTATGATTAGTCTAAGGTGTGTGCCAGGACATATGTTTTTTAAAAAATTCAAAATGACATATTCTATCTTTATCTTTGTCTTACTTCATTAGACGTTAAGTGCCTTCACTTTTTTCCTCAAAGAATGAATATATTCCATCATAAGGATATTTAATAATATTATCTTTAGAAAAAGCATGAATACTCCAAGGATTGTCTTTGAAGGAGCTGCTGTATTGAGACTCATGTATCCAACTGCCTTTCATAGTCCGTGTGCTTGCTATATACAAGGGACATTCAGTTTTGGTAATACTTCATTGCCAAACATTTTTCTGTCATTAGCACAAACCTAAATTTTACTTAAGTCTCTGGACTGCCTTGGAGAAGGCAGTGGCAGGTAGTAATGAACACTTTAGTTTTCTGGATACAAGGGTGGCCAACGTTTCAAGAACCAAAGGATGGCAAATATAGACATGAATAAAGCTCAGCAGTTCTCAAAGTGCAGGGCAATCTCTGGATGGGAAACTTCTGCACCACTGGGTACTTACAGATACAAAATCTAGGTCCCAGTGCAAACCTACTGAGAAAGAAGTCTAGGGTGGGGCACAGAAATCTGTGTTTTAACATGCCCTATAGGTAATTCTGATATATGCTAAGTTTGAGAACCCCTGGCATAGGGAAGTATCGTGGTGGAAAAAATGGAGTCTCTGGAGTTTGACTTGGTCCTAGCTTTGCCACTTCTTATTTGGGTAATCTTGCGCAAGTCCATTGATTTTGAATATATGGAGTTTTCTCAACAATAAATGGGATGAATAATCCCTTCAGATCATCAAGTACAAAAAGGAAATTTTCGGTGCATAGGACTGATAATATTACTGTCGCTAGTATTGCGAATACTACTGATAATTTTTTATTAATTATTTTATATATAAAAGAAGATCTAGAAATCTAGTTTCTACTGGAATGAAAAGAGGTGCATGATTTTGCTTGGTTCCTGTGATATCACAGAACAGTATCGATTCTGTTTATTTAGTTATAAAGCACATTCGGAAATATTCCTGGTTTTGTCAATTCACGGGAGCCTGCCTTGTTGATTTAAGCATCACCATGTGGCAGCCTAGGCTGAATGCGATTCTGCCCAGTGCAGGACAAATAGCAGATCCCGGGACTTTGAAGATGACACCGCTGAATAGAGAGCAAGTGCATTTCTTTGAAGAAAATTGCTAAGCATGCATCAAAAACACTTTTTTTGCCCCCCACCCCCACTTTTTTTTTGCCTTCTTTCATGCTTTAGCAGATGGAAGACTCAAAGGGTTACCAAATCTCTCCACTGCTCAATTAGAAGCCACTCTCTTTTCCGGTAAATGGTTCTGCACTTGAAGGGCACCCCACCTGGGAACAAAGAAGCAGAGGAAATCCCTGGCTCTTTCTTTCTTCCTTTTTATTCCCTGAAGTAAGCATATTTGGCTCCGGTCTCTCTACCACACCATAGAACCCACACTACCAAATATGGCAGAAAGAAGACATTTTGTGGTTCATTTTGTTTCCATTTATTGTCTCTGGTTTCGTGTTAATGATTTGGGAAGGAAAGTCTAAATAGGCCACTTACACAGACAACTTAATTCAGTAATTAAGTGAAGACGCCATGAAATGTTGGCCAGATCTTAGGTCTTTAACAAACATATTGGATCAGGACATTTTTCTTCATGTGCTTCTTTTTTTGCATGGGCTCTCGGCCTGAAAACTGTCCTTTAGCTTGCGTAGACATAGCACTGACAGACAGACACCTCTCCCACACTTAGTCTTAGTGCTGTGATCTATGCTGGCAGGATTCTATCATTGTGTTACTTTTCCTTGAGACTTACTCCAGGAGCAAGAGTATGATGTAACATGCACTCAGTGTATTTTACTGAATTCATCAGATGGCTACGCTTCCATACAAGTTAATTCTTGGTACTGTGCAAATTAAAGAGCTTGTTAAAAAAAAATGAAGGCTTTCAAATTAGTCTGAGAGATAGCTATTATTCATTGAGTATGGGAACCAATCATCGCATACTTCAGTTACATCTTTCATATATTTACCATCATCTGAGGTGTCTACAAACCCCATATTGTGTGTCACTCCCAACATATGGGTACCTTACAACTCACACATGGAAACCTTCGCATTTCTAGAATCTCACTTTTAAACACACTGCCATATTGGTTAGCTCTGAATGATATTAAACATTTCTGCAAACAGAAATGGCGTCATGAATTCCATATATGGATGCCCACCTACAGACAGACATGAAGTCAGATATGTGTCATAACATGGTGTTCATGCACGTTCATAGGTATGGCCATCTTGGCAGTTGAAAAATAGTACATTTCAGGTGATACATGAGATGAGTGGGGGCCCCGGAGATAGCGCTTCTGAGTGGTCGGAGCAGATGGAAGTCCTGAGAAGAGCAGAATAGTCAGGAAGGATGGCCACAGTGAAGCATTCTACCTTTTTCAAAGTTACATTAATTGGGTGGCTTTCCAATTGTACTTACAGCTAAGCCATTTAATCTATATTTGTGTGAAAGCTAAAGTGGTAGAAGACTACCCACTTGCTAACATACAGATCCACATACTAGTCATAGTGCCTCACATGCGGTATGAGGATGACTGCCTTCCCAGGGGGATATTTGGAACTATATAGGGACATTTCCAATTGCCCCATTGTCTTAAGGATGGGAGGTTCCAACATTTAGTGTTTAGCATTGAGAGATGTTGAAAATTCAGGAACACCCTGAATAGTATTGCACAAATATGAATTGTCATGCCTAAAAAGTAAATTGTCCCACCTTTGAGAAGCAGCTGGGTGTTTTTAGGGGGGGGATCATATCCATGGATTATTCCCATCTTGGAAATTTTGGGTTTCTAATAGTTACCATGAGTTGTAGGAATCTGTAAACTACATTGATATTTCAAATCTCAAGCTCATCCAGACTTCTCTCCTGACTTCTAGAACATTATCCAACTGCCTACTGTACATCTCCATCTGGATGTCCCAGAAGACCTAATTCATTATATCCAAAATCAAACTCATTTTCTTCTTCTTTAAGCCTTCTCCATCTCCTCTCAAATATCCCCTGTGTTGGTGAATGCTATTGCCACAGAGGTTAAGCTAAAAAGCTGACAATGGTCCTAGGTGCCTGCTTCTCCTCACCCTCACATTTAATCAATCTCTAAATCCTGGGTTTCCATTTCCTTGGTTTCTTCCACTTTTTTCACGATTTTCTTCATTCCTGCTGCTACTACCTCAGTTCAGCCTATTTTCATCTCCGCTGTGGACTATTTCATTCATCTTCTAACTTATCATTTTGCCTCACTGCATTAATTAGGAATCTTTCAGTTGAAAGGGACAGAAAACTTGGCTAAATGGGCTTTTATAACTAAGCAAGCAGAAGATTCAGGAACAGTTAGACTGGGGTCTAAAATGACAGAATTAGAGCTCTGACTCACTTCAATGGTATCCTCCACTTTCCTCTGTGTGGGTCCATCTCAGGCAGGCGCTCTGGGTGTGGATCCCACCACAACTCAGTTCCAAGCCTGTTCTTCCTGCCGTCTTGGTGGGAAGAGACAACCTCTTCCTTAGTTGCTTCAGCCTAGTCCCAGGCTCAGCTCTGCTTGGTTCTCATCTTTTTGTTTGCCCAACTAAGCCAGAGGTAGAGCCAAATCATCCCAAACAGACCCCATTGAATGGGCCTCGTGAGCAGTTGGTTTCTAAAGGAAAACACAGTTGTGTCACTAGAAGAAAAAGGAGATTATGTACTTGGGAGGAAATATCCATTAAAACTCTCTCTGACCTAAGCTCTATCTGGTGACCAGAGTGATCTTTTCCTGCATATTAAATCACATCTTTTCCCTGATAAAATCCTTCCTTCTGTACTTTCCCATTGCCTTCATGGTAAAGTTGAGGAAAGTATGAACTGCACTCCAAGATCTGGCCTCTGCTAACCTCCCCTGTCCTGCTTCTCTTCTCACTGAGCTCCTCACTCTGCTCTGTTTAGAGCCTTTGAGATTCCGTGCATTTGCTCCAAAAATCCTGTCCCTGTTCTCTACCTAGAAAACACCTGTGCCTTACTGTCAGAGGCGGTGAGTTAGGCTCTAACAGGATGCCTGGAGGTCAGCAAAGAGGAAGTCATGCTCAGTTTAGGATAGTCAGAGGCCTGTGAGGGTAGCACTCCAAAACAAAGCCACATGAAGCTAAATCTAACCAGACAAGCCCAAGATGGCTTACAAGTGAGGTCAGAAAACTTGCTCTCCTGGAGATACGCCCGCTTCTCGGCGGACCCCACGGTGGTGAAGACAGCTTTGTGCTGGCTGAGAAGAAGGCTGCCACCCAGGGAGATAGCAGCGCCCAGCAGGACCTCATGAAGGCCGTGGCCCACATCCTGGGCATCCGAGACTTGGCCACCATCAACTTGGACTGCACGCTGGCAGACCTGGGCCTGGACTCGCTCATGGGCGTCGAGGTGCGGCAGATGCTGGAGCGTGAGCACGACCTGCTGCTGTCCATGCGGGACATCCGGCAGCTCTCGCTCCGCAAGCTGCAGGAGCTTTCTTCAAAGGGCGGCCCGGCGAAAGAGCTGGAGAACGCCATGCCCAAGAACAGCAGCCTGGCCCATCAGCAGGCCCAGCCGAACCTGAGCACCCTGCTGGTGAACCCGGAGGGCCCCACCTTGACGCGGCTCAACTCGGTGCAGAGCTCTGAGCGACCGCTGTTCCTGGTGCACCCCATCGAGGGCTCCGTCACCGTGTTCCACAGCCTGGCTGCCAGGCTCAGCATCCCCACCTACGGCCTGCAGTGCACCCGAGCCGCGCCCCTGGACAGCATCCAGAGTCTGGCCGCCTACTACATCGAGTGCATCCGCCAGGTGCAGGCCGAGGGGCCCTACCGCATCGCCGGCTACTCGTATGGGGCCTGCGTGGCCTTCGAGATGTGCTCACAGCTGCAGGCTGCGCAGCCCGGCCCTGCCCCCGCACACAACAGCCTCTTCCTGTTCGACGGCTCGCACTCCTACGTGCTGGCCTACACGCAGAGCTACCGCGCCAAGATGACCCTGGGCTGCGAGGCGGAGGCCGAGGCCGAAGCCATGTGCTTCTTTGTGCAGCAGTTCGTGGACATGGAGCACGACAGGGTGCTCGAGGCGCTGCTGCCCCTCCGGGGCCTGGAGGAGCGCGTGGCAGCCACCGTGGACCTGATTGTGCGCAGCCATGCCGGCCTGGACCGCCGGCAGCTGAGCTTTGCCGCCCACTCCTTCTACCACAAGCTGCGTGCGGCGGAGCAGTACGCGCCGCGGGCCACCTACCACGGCAACGTGACGCTGCTGCGCGCCAAGACCAGCAGCCTGTACGGCGAGGGCCTGGGCGCCGACTACAACCTGTCCCAGGTGTGCGACGGCAAGGTGTCCGTGCACGTGGTCGAGGGTGACCACCGCACGCTGCTGGAGGGCAGCGGCCTGGAGTCCATCCTCAGCATCATCCACAGCACCCTGGCCGAGCCCCGCGTCAGTGTGCGGGAGGGCTAGCCGCCCCCACGCCCCGGGGGACTGGGGTCCTGCCGGTGGGACCCCGCCCGCATCCCGGGCCGCCGGGGCCGCCGACTCGGAGACCTGCCGGGTCTGTGAAGGGTCGGCCGGCGGGCGGTGCGCCGTGTGGGGCCCGCGGGGGTCCGGCCCCCGCTCGTCCCTCCAGTTCTCCTATTTATTGCGTCGCTGGGGAAGGCGGGGGGTGCAGGAGCCCCAGCCCTGGGGCCCCCATGATGCAGGGGCCTGTGGAAAGGAGCAGCCCAGGGCACGCGGGCCCCCGGTCTGTGTTTGTCTGTATTCGTTTTTCAAGAAACATGATCCATGTTAAAAAAAAAAAAAAAAAAAAAAAAAAAAACTTGCTCTCCAAAAATCTCTACCCCAAGTAATTCTCCTCCCTAGTTAACAGCTGTCAATAAAAGATAGAAACTCAAACTGCAGGCCACACAACTCCTTCTCTCTCTCTCAAATTTCAAGAGCGTGTTTTCATTTTAACAAACTTTCCCACTCTCCACTGTGTTGTGTGTGTCCTCGAATTCTTTCTCCTGATGAGGTCGAGAGCCTTCAGCAACATCTTTGGGACAGGCTGGGGGGAGGTCTCATTGATGAGGGAGCAGGAGGCTGGCTGAGGACAAAGCAAAAGCTGGCGCCTTGCACCCCCTCTTCACCCGCTCCCCTCCATATGTGTAGCATTCCTCAGGCACCCCTGACTGCCATAAAACGATAAATAGTTAACTTGCAGGGATCGCAATCCTGCAGAACAGTAATCTCCCTTGCCCTACAAGATGTCCTAGAGACCTAAACAGGGAGGTTACCTTATCAATAGCACAAATTTCCAGAGGCAAATAACTCTTGGTTCCTGAAGCCCTAATGTCCCCCTCCCACCATAAACTGGAGGAGACTGGGGTAGAAGGGAATGTAAATGATAGCCAGATCATAATACCCCACCAAGAATCCCCCATTATCTTGATGTTAGTGCCTGACCTAAAGACGACATTGATCAAGCCATAAGGGCAAAGACCCCCCCTCCCCCAGGCACCTTGTAGGCCCTCCCTAGCATGTGAGAACTCTGTCGAAATCTCCCATTCCTTCACCACCTCCCCCCAACCATGGGGTATATAACATGCCCACCTTCACAACCCAGCTCAGCAGCTCTTCCTGCCCACGGGTCCTGTTTCCGTGCTTTAATAAACCACCATTTTGCACCAATGACGTCTTAAGAATTCTTTCTTTAGTCATCGGCTCCGAACCTCCTCACCCCACCGAACCTGACTTAGGTTCTGGGACTTCATCATCATGACCAGGCATCTCCCCGGTTCACCCGACAACATTACCTCCTCTCCTAACTGTCCTCTCCTGCCTTTGCACCCCCATCGGACATGCACAGATTTCTATCAGAGCACCTATGAACCAGTGTATCCTGACTGGTTTGTCTTCTAATCAGTTCCTTAAGATCAGGGATTGAAGTTTCTCTTCAGATTCCGAATACCTAACAAGGTGAATGATGGGTCAGTTGGCACTGACAAAATATTTACTGAATGATTGAATCAGTAAATATAATAAAAATAAAATGTGATCATTGATAAAATCAAACAGGATACAAATACAGATTTTTTTTTGATGGTTGAAACATTTAAATTCATAAGGATCAAAGATGGTTTTAGTGCCGAAGGGGGAATGATGACTTTGAGAGGAACACTCTATTACACTTTTATTTAGTGAAGCATTGTGCTAATTCTGTTAAGTGATCGTTATTTTGAGGGGATGATTTGGTAACTAATTTGGTTAGAGCCATACTTGAGATCTATTTTTATGTAATCATTGTGGTCTGAGAAAGTAAACCTTAGCCAGTGAGTCGATTGCAGTGGATGGAAGGTCAGAGAAACTATTGGCATTGACTGCTTTGTCTCCCAAATCTAAAATCTTCCTAGTGTGCTATTCAGATGGAAACAGCCACCAAGCACTCAAGCTAATGGCCAAGGTCATTTTTCCAGCTAGGCAGCCATGCAGCTGTGTCCAGTGCCCTAGGCAGGACTTGAAAGAACCCTGTTTGTCTCCCCATGGCCAGTACCAGGGAGTGCCCCTCCCCCACATCCCCAGTCTCCTTTGAAAGGTGCTCCAAAGGAAGCTCCCCCTTGCCCAGTGAATGCTAAACAACTCCTTTAACTCAAAGCACATTTTTCATCAGGACTTTTCCAAGAATTTAGGGAGAGCAAAATTTGGGTTTTACCAGAACAATGAAAACTCCAGATAATGGGTATCATGGCTGTATTTATATATAATTTTGTCCTGAATTATGGTCTCTAGAGTTCAAAATCTCTGGGAAGTGCCAACCTTTGGTTTCACAGTGCTGAGCTATCATCTGAGCTAAGAATGGAACTCAGGTCGCTTAACTTCCCAGCCATCTATTAGAACACTGTGCCTCTCAATTGTGTCTTAAATTAGGCACATAAATGAATTCACTCGCACTCTTCCTGCCTACCAAGTTTCTGCAGAGGCACTTATCAGCACTACAATGCTGCAGTTGGGAGAATTTCCTCAGCTCTAGAGTTAGACTCCTACAGCCTGCGCGAGTGGGAGAAGCTCAGATTGAAAATCTCAAGTCTTCTTTAATCTCCCAAGAGCTGCAGTGCCCTCCACCCCCCATCAACAGTCAGCATGAAACAAAGGAAATCCATCTTGTCCCGGGCCAAACTTCATCAGGGAAATGACACGTTTAGGACGAGAAACCCCCAGTCCAGCAAGATTCTACAAGTGTGGAGAGGAACATGCATTGAACACTGCTGTGGGCTGCCCTTTGCCATCTGTGGAATCTTAAATGGGGGCTCAGCTTCCTTCACCAGGCCCGTCCCCCCACTGCCTCCATCTGTAGGAGTGAAGAGCGGGGGCCTAATGAATTAGAGCAAACTGCTTGGCACGGTTCTAACCTGAGAGCTGAAAGGGGCTCGGGGGCAAAATGCCTTTTATTTTTAATGGGTCCTTGCCTATCTTTTAAATGGTTTTCTTCTTTTTGGTGGCTTGAAGCTCTAGTGCCTGTGGAGTGGGGGAGGGGAGTGGGGGGAACACACAAAAACCCAAAAGGAGAATATAAATAAATATCATTTGGAATCTTGCATAATATCAGCCAATGGCAACAGCAGGTTTTTGACAGGCCTGCGAACTTCCCCAAAACAACATCCCGCCAGCCTGGCTGTGATTCAGGCATGAGTCAATGCTGTGAGATGGGCGGCTGCCAGCCTGCTTCCCCAGCCCAGAACGACTCCCCCCAGGCCCCGCGCTCTATTAACATTTTGAATCCAGGCTGGACTGTGTTATTAGCGGCGCTGGTCCCCCTCAAGGTAACAACATGAGGACATCTTTTCTTCTGGTGCTGGGAATCAATCTAAAATGAAGAAAGGGAGATGCCTCTTCATCACGAAATGATCTTTGATAAAAAGGGGGTCGGTACACAGTTTTAACAGCTGACAGGATTCTTAAAGACTGGAGCAAAGCCCTTTTCCCCACCCCCTGGAGTCTTGTTATAATGAGGCCTGGGGACCTGACATCTCTTTTTTTTTGTAATCCAAAGGAGGGGTGGAGCTCGAACTGGGGTGGGGGGGAGATGCCACAAGAACCATCAGAGCCCCAAATGCTGTGCAAATAATTTCCTACTGATATTAGGAGACTACCTACCACAGAAGCTTCTCTCAAAGGCTGCCTTTAGCTTGGAAACCAGGGCTGCTCTTCAAAGAGCTGTTCTCACTCGGTGCGCACGAAGTAGCAATCCTAGGCTCCCCCCGCCCCCCAAAACCACCACCTTGCTAATTAGGGATGCTGGCCTCCTTCTCTATGCCCATGGTGCCTTCTGAACTGGGAAAGCACAGCACAGTCGTGATTCTGCAGACGTTGACTCAGAGTAGAGCTATAAAACATGAAATTTTCTCCAAGTAAATATGGAGCCAGGAGTGAGACATAATGGAGAGAAAACAATATTCTTTGCAGTTTCCCTCCCGCTTCATTCTTTTGCGCTGGAGCTAAGGTGCGATTTATACAACCTGAATCAGGGAGACTTCTTTTTCCTTAAGGGCAAGTTCCTCACTCCTTTTCTTTAACCTTTGGACCAGTTAATGAACTGTGTTACCCACAGTGCTTTTTTAAAATTATTCTTCCACTGCCGAAAATATGAAATCACTTTCCATAGTCTCACACCCATTTGAGAATCTCGAGGGGATGGTTTATGTTGCACGAATCCTGGCTTGGCACCAGAGTTTTTGCATCTTGGGTGATGATTTATACCTGCTTTTTGATCCATCCATAGTAGGGGGTAAAATCTCCAAAAGCGATTCACTGAGCAATTTCTTTAAAGGGAGCATTCGAACAACCTTCAGACATGGCAAGCATGCAAATGGCGAGTTTCAATAAAGAGGATGTTTTGGAAATAGGGTTCTTGCAAATCAGATTCTGATTTTTTTTTTTTTAACAGCTTCCCTTGGCTTTCACCTTGCATGTCACTTGTCTTGTGGGAACACTTGTCCGTTGCAGTAAAGCAATGACTGGGGTGTTAAGAAAGTTCTTGGAAACATGGCGCCCCTGCACCCCCAAGCAGGGGGAGCGGAGTTGCAGGATTGCGCGGGGCGGATCGTGACGGCTGTCAGTGGGCTCTCGCTTCGGAAGCAACTTCCCTGCAAGTTATGCCCACATCTCCTGTGCCAGCCAGAGTGTGGGTGTGAATGGGCTTGCTCACAAATGCTGGCCCTAGTTTTTTTGTTTTTGAAAATTTCGCCTTTGCTGTTTACTCTAGCTTCAGACACCGTATTTTTTAAAACCCCACTCGGAGTCTGCAGCATCTTTTCTCTCCTTAACCAAAATTCTGCCCGAACTTTGGCCCTGCAAGTTGACCCGGTTTCTCAGCCGTTGATCAGCTGTGGAGACGGCAGGGGCGCCCTGGCTAGCAAATTCTGGCCCGCACAGGGTCATCGCTATTGGTGCGTTTCTTTTGCGAACGGACTCCATGGATTCCGGCCTCGTGTGTTAGCAGCTGCCTCCGCTCCTCGCCCTCTCGGGGGCCGCAGATCGCTGCTTCTCATCCATTTCCAGGCTGGCTTTGCGTGCCTCTTTGTGTGCCAGGCTCGGAGGGGTTTCCACGGCACGCGCGGCCTTGTCAGCGACTGGTGGAGAAGCTGCCTCGCCCACTCGGGTCGTTCTGGACCTCCTTTGTCTGGTTCCCTTTCCGATGGCCTCATTTCCTACACACTCGGAGGAAGGACTCTTTTCAAAATAAGCCGGTATGGGCGTGCTATTGTTCCAGACGGTGGCTGTCCGATTATTTTTTAAATGTATTCGCTGCGTGGGCTTATCATGTAAACTCCTATTGAAAACCATTGCCCCCAGGGAAGGATTTGAGCATTTGGGTAATTTCCTTTGAAATTCTCAAGTGTACGTGTTTGGAGTTTCTTTTTCCTCCCTTCCAAATGGATGCAGCCGTGTCAGAGCGATCCATAAACAATATTGATTGCACAGAAGCACGAACTGCCAATCTGGAGGGTCGCTGCTCCGTCCCCTGCTGCAGACCCTAGTCTCCGAGAAGCCCTCCGTTTTTCACAGGATGGGAAAGAAATACACCAATTGGATTCCCACTTACGGGATGGAAGCTTCAGTGATCGTCTCCCAATTTTCTTGGTGTCAGCATCATGTCAGTTTTCGGCTAACAGCTGGAAAATTATTCTACCTATAAAACATGGCTTCTCTTCCTAAGCCAGTAGAGACACGCATGAATGCAACAATGTCTGTATATTCTGAGCCCCAAACATGCACTGTGCTGCCTTCCACCTGATTGGATAATCTAATACAATTAAGGCCATTAATAAGTGAAGTTGTCTGGGAGCTTGGTTCATTGCCTAAAATCTGTGCAAGGCAATGCCACTTAAAGATCTTTTTTCCTTTCCTTTTAGACTTTATCCTTGGAATAAATAATTCAACTTAATCACCTCTGTGATCTGTGAGGTTAATTGTCACCCGAAGAAACTTTTCTACTGGTTTAATGGAACTGATCTTTGAATACGTTTCATGGATTTATCCGCTACTTCTTGATTTTCCTTCTTGGCCTCTTATTTTCCAATAGATGGATTATGTTCCAAAAGCCACAACCACACATCAGTGTGGCTCACGGCTTGCTGATGTCCTGGGAACACAGGGGTCAAGGTTATTATCCAAAGTTCATCTTAAAAAACAACATTTGCCACGGTCCTACCCAACCTTTCTTTCACATAAATTTGCATTCTTACACAGCAGCTAACCTCTAGCAAAAGTCCAGCATCTGAAGTAATTGAACATTAATGTGGGCAGCAATAAAAATTCTGTAGTTTAACCCCAAGATTGGTTGGATTCCAGGAGCGGTATTTTAATGAAGGGCCCTCTGAATTTAGGACAGCTGCCGGGTGTTATGCTAGGCTGGTAGCTGAGTCTTGGATCAAACACAACTTTGCAATGACTCATACATTTTACTAATTTATAAGTGTAGCCTTCCTTGAAATCCCAATGTAAAGACCAGCATCCTGATCCATGAAAGTGAATATAACCTTGAAGTCAGTGAAAATGACGGCATTGTTCATTGAATAGAGAGTCTGTAAGCTTATCACACTTCCCCTCCCACATCTTCTAGCTTTTTATTTTCTTTGAGTTTCACATGAGGGACTATGGGATGCCAGAAGCATAAATCTGACTTCTGGAGGTTTGTGTAGCAATAAACAATAAAACCTTATCTGAACAGCCAACAGAAAAAGGTTGGATGGCAAATTCATTTAGAAACAGCAGCCGGCTACCCAAGTGGGCATGTGGGACTGTGCTCCGAGCCTGGCTAGGAAAGAACCATGTGTGATGGACAGTGGGGGAAGTATTCTCTCATCCCCCCTGCTCGCTTTAGAAGGTTCTAGTCTTCGAATGTTCCTTGTGGCCCATCTTTATCCATCTCCTCACCACCCCACACCCCACCTGCCTCCATGTGTTGGCCATGTCTTGCAGGACCTATCTGGCCACTGCCAGAGGCTCCTAGTCCAACAAACTTCCTCTTTCGTGTAACTTTCCTACCACTAACTTCTCATTTTCAACTCTTGCATGTGAAAATGAGCTCAGCCTAAAGTTATATGATAAAACAGGATGCAAAATTGTACATTTGAAAAAAATCTCAAATATATAAAACATTACTTTATTGGAAGAAAAATACATGAACATGTATACTCATTATGAGTATTTGATCTTTATACTTTTTTTTTAAAGATTCTATTTATTTATTTATTTGTCAGAGAGAGAGAGAGAGAGAGAGAGCGAGCACAAGCAGAGAGGCAGGCAGAGACAGAGAGAGAAGTAGGCTCCCTGCCAAGCAAGACACCCCATGTGGGATTCGATCCCAGGACTCTGGGATCATGACTTGAGCCAAAGTCAGTGGGTTAACTGACTGAGCCACCCAGGCATCCCAATCTTTATACTTTTCTACAGTTGCTTTTTTTTTTTTAAACCATAAATATACTTCTGTAACAAGAATGTGTATAGTTTGTAAGATATAATTTGAAATATATCCAAATCAAATTAGGGAAGTAGACTTACTTAGAACACAAATGGATAACCACAAATTATAATCTTTTGCCTGCACTTGACAGGGCAATGAGATAACCGAGGGAAGAAGTGGAACTTTTAAGGGACTGTTAGCCATTTAACATTCTCAGTTGGTGTCAATTGTGGATTTCACTCAATAAGGTGAAAATGAGTTGCCCCAGAGAGGCTGGCCATTGTCACTGGTTTCCTCTAACAAAGCAAGTGTAGATATGTAGGTCTTCGGTAGAATCCTCCATGTGTTGTTGTAAAGAAGGATCTTAGTGGTCACGCTGGGATTCTCTGATGAGCACATTCACTAATTAGGAACAGAAAGGGGACCTGCTGGGCAGGAGGAAAGAGAACAGAGTGGGAAGAACTGGTGCCCCAGATTCCAGCTCTGCTGCTCTTCAGGAAATAGGGAAGCTGGCTGTGCTGGCTGTGTGGGGTCCAAGACGCCTGCCTAATGTCACTGACGATCCTCACCCTGGCCTGAGCTGCCTGACTCTGAACTGGGATGGGGAGTGATGGAGCGCCGCTCATAGGGGTCACACTTTATAGAAGTCTCTGTGTTAGCATTATATGTACATATGTATCATATCATCCATGTATATGCACATGACTGTCATCTAATTTGATATTTATACTACCTGGTACAGTAACTAGTTCCTTCCACTTGCTGATAAGCAATCCAACCCTTGGAGATGTCCACACTGCTAAGGAGGCTTGTGCGTGTGCTAGAAACAAACTCTCTTGACCAAGTCCAGGGCACTGTTCTCTAACTCACAGCCAAATTTATTAAGGAATCATCACATTCCAGTTATAAAATTAATGTATGTTTATGGTTTTTAAAAAAGTGAAAAACTAAAGAAAAATAGAGCAAATACTCAAAAGAATGATAGCTCAGTAATGTTCCTTGGGTTGGATTTCTCTCCTCTGTTTTCTCTTCCAAGTTATCCAGCTGGGCTCTAGTTCAAATATCTTCTTTGGGACAGATGAAAGATCATATTGATGCTGCTGCTGCTTTGGGGGATGATTATATGGAGAAGTTTCCTTCCAAATGCAGTATCAAAGTAATTCTTGATCTGTTTACTGGAATTCATAGGTTTTCTATCTCTCTTCATATGCATTATTTCATTGGGAGCTTTCCATCAACTTTTCACTACTTCTTCTCCCCATTTCTGCTCCTAACACCTTGAGTAATTCATCCATTTATCTTGGCCTGTGTTGTTGCCTCATAACTGGCCTCCTTGCTTTGCCTTTACTCCTGTTTGAAACCACATCCCTTTCTCAAAACATTCCATTCTCAAAAAAGCAGCCAGAGTGATTCTGTTTAAATAAAAATTGGACCAGATCACTATTCTACTCAAAAACACTCTATAGGTCTCCATCTCACTTAGAATGAAAGTTCTTATGAGGCCTAGAAGGCCTCACTCTGTTACCTCTCTGACTTTATCTCCTCCAACTTTTACATTTGCTTGGTCCTCTTCAGCTGCACTGGCCTCCTCTTCATTCTTCAAATGAGCTAAGAATTCTCCTGCCCCAGGGCCTTTGCACCCATGGCTCCATCTGCACGGAATGAATTATCTTCTCCATCAATCCACATAGCTAGCTTTTTTCCTTCTTCAGATCTCTCTTGAGTTTTACTTTCTCAAAAGGGCCTTTCCTGATCACTCTGTTCCAAATTGAAATCCTTCTGCACTTCCCCAGCATGTACAGTCCCTCTCCCTGATTTATTTCCTACCCATAGTCACACCATGTAAACTATATTCACTTAGGTATATTGTTTATGACCAATTTATCCTGCCTGATAAAAACGCCATGAGGCCAGGGATGTTTGTTTTGTTTGCTTCTATTTCCAGTTTTCTGAACAGAGCCTCATGTTGTATACTCGGTAAATATTTGAACGAATGTCAGAATGAATGAATAAGGTTTGTTGGTTTAGTCCTATCCCTATTTTGCAAATGACAGCATAGAGATTCAGAAAGATGAAGGGACTCCACCAAGTTCATACAAATGGCACCTATAAGTCTTGAGCTAGTTTCCCTATGCCCAGTAATGCTCATGTAAGAAGAATGGAAATCATCCTTGAATTTAGCAATTCACACTTAAACTGGATTAATCAGGATACAAAAACTATCTAGGGAAGAGCTGTTCAGTAACGTAAGCAAGTATGTTTGAACCATACATGCTTTCACGTATGTGATGACTACAAGACAGCTCAGAACATAATCTGTGACCCCGTGACCCTGTCTCCAGAATGTGACAACATGCATACCGGCTTTCATAACTGCTTCTTCCGGGCTTATTTTTTTTCTTTTAACCTTAGTTCCTTAAGTACTTGTTTTTTACTTTGTTATATTCTATGAATTTTGGTAAGGCATCTCCAGTCCTCTTTTGGAGTGTGACAGGGGAAAAACAGAAAGAAACAAAAACCATTTTGTGGTATTAACCTACTGTGAAGGACTGGCACGGTCTGACTTCAAGAAAGATTGAGGTGGGCTCTGGCCTGAATATAAGTGGGGCTCATAGGGCAGGACGGAGATAGCCTGGTCTCTTCATGATGACAATTCAAAGAAATAATCTTTTCAAAAATATCACTTAAAAAAATCCAGATTTGTTGCTTTAGTCTTTTAAGAAGTGGACAAATGAGTGGGGCACCTGGGTGTCTCCGTCATTTAAGCGACCGATTTGATTTGGGTTCAGGTCACGATCTCAGGGAAGGGAGATCAAAGCTGTCGTGGAGCTCTGTGCTAAACATGGAGCCTGCTTGGGATTCTCTGATTCCCTCTCCCTCTCTCTCTGCACCTCTATCCCCACCCCTGCTTCTGCTCTCTCTCCCTCTAAGGAAAAAAAATGAGAACGAAGCTGACAAGTGAACGGACAGATGTCAGTGCCAAGCACTATGACAGATCTGGGATTTAACCTCCTTATAGGCTAACTGGTTAGCGGGTGGGAGTTTGATGGATGCCAGGAGACAATGTGCGATTTCTGGGTCAGAGGCAAAGAGCAGCTGATTTGCTCATGGCAATAGTGGCAGCCAGTGGATGGACATTTTCGCTCCAGTGCTCCAGGTTTCAGTTCCCACACGGCGACACAAAGAAAGCCAAATGACACCTACACACACGGTGGGTTGCATTACTGGATAGGACGCCTGAGCTGAGGGAGCCCGAGTGTGTTATAGTGGGGTAAGCATGCGTCCTCATTGCTCTGGAGGGAGCCACTGTCTCTATCTTCTAAAGCAATTTACTAGACAAACATCTTTGAAAACATAGCCTGGAACATCTGCAAGAAATGCAGAAATATAAAGAGCCATCTGAAATAGTCTCTCAATGTATATATTTCCTAAGTGCAGAAGGAAACAGCTTCAAAGCCATCTTCTCTCCACCCCTTTCGTTCTTAATATCTTCCACTGGCAGGTGGCTACTCCCTTAATGCTCCTTCTTAGTCTCAAGCCCCCAGACCATGCTCTCTGTCAGAGCCACCAATGGACTTTGGTCTTCCTTCCTTTACTTTCTGACTTTATTCTTTATTCTTGCCCAAGGATAAATCTCAACGCTAAGTACAGCCCAACTTTCCCTTCATTTCCCCCCTTCTGTCTTTATCTACTTAGTCTCCATTCAGCATCACGAAATCTTAGGGACTGAGGCTGGGAAGACCAGGTTTCCTTTAAGGAGCAGGACAGAAAAGCCAAGAACATTCAACCTGAAGGACTTTGTCCCTGACCAAGAGAGACTTCTGTACCTCCAAGTTCTTTTCTGTTCTCTTTTCATTCCCTTCTTCCTCTCTCCAGGGTTCAGGGCTCTAATATTGCTCCCAGATGGTTTTTAGTTGAGAAAAAAATG